>NC_092423.1:68801259-70294079 GCF_036169615.1 Heliangelus exortis
GGAGGCTTCTGCAATGCATTGATAATTTCCTGACATAAATGATTCAAAAGCTCACATAGGAATTGTGTGTGAGCAATGAATATCTGATTCTTACAGTCAAGGAAGAACTGGTTAGGGAAGCCTTAGCTGCAGCGATCATGAGACTGTGGAGTTCAGGACACTGAGAGAACAGAGCAAGACAAAAAAGCAGGATCACAATCCTGGAACATCAAGAGAACAGACTTTTGCCTGTTCGGGAATCTGCTTGATTGAGTACTATGGGATACATGCCTGGAGAGAAGGAATCAACAAGAGCTGGCTTGTTTTCAAAGATCTCCTCCAAGCTTAAGAATGGTCCACCTTGACAAGTACAAGATCAAGCAAAGGTGGTAGGAAGCCTGCATGATGGATAAAAAGCTCTTGATTCAAGCATTAAAAGGTGAAAGTATAAGAGGTGAAAGCACTGACAGGTGAGAGAGCTACAAAGAGATTGTTCAAGCAGGCAGATATAGAGGTAGTAATACCAAAGCCCACCTGGATATTAATGTGATAAGGGACATAAAGGGCAGCAAGAAGGGCTTCTATGTGTCTTTTAGCAGTGAAAATACAATTGGTAAAAATGTGGTGCTGCTGCTGCCACTATGTTGACCACACGTCAGCAAAAGCAACCAACAGCATTTTCAGCTGCATTAGGGTAAGTGTCACCAGAAGGTCAAGGGAAGTGATCTTTTGCCACTATAGTGGTGAGACACTGTGAATTCTGGGCTCCTAGTACAGACATAAAGGACCCACAAAGGGCTGAAGGACTGGAGCATCTGTCATACAAGGAGAGGCTGAGAGAGCTGGATTTGTTTAGTCTGAATAAGGCTGAGAGAGATCTGGTTTTAAACACATCTGAGAGAGATGTGTTTAAAAATACCTTATGGGTGATGGGAAGAGTAAAGATGATCGAGACAGACTGTTCTTAGTGGTATCCAGTGACAGGAGGTGAGGCAATGGGCACAAGCAGAAACACAGGAAATGCCATTTATAAATATGAAGAAGTTTGTGGTGGTGAGTGTTGTTTTTTTACTGAGGGTGATGTAACTGCACAGGTGAGGGAATGGATTGCTTGGGGAGGTTGTAGAGTTTCCATCCCACTTAAAACTCAGCTGGACAAGGTCCTTTGAAACCTGTTCTAGCTGACTCTACTTTGAGTGAGTTGGAATAGACAGCTTCCAGAGGTCCCTTCCAACCTCCAACCGTTTTGTGATTTTGTGATTGTGATTCTCTAAACTTACATGATGTAAACTTTGACTTGTGTACCTCAGTTTCTCGTCCCAGCAGCAGTCCCACTTTCCCACCACCCAGAATGCAAGCTGTAACTTCAGAATGCATCAGCATCACAAGTGAGCTCAAGTTTTTATATAAATTGGAATTTTTCCCCTTGAAGACCTCTTTACTATTTTTTTGTTCATTTGTTTTCTCATCTTTCCTGCTGCCACTTCACTCATGTGCAGCATGAAAATAGGCAGTTACATCAATAAGGTTGGGGTTGAAATCAGTTAGCAGTTCATAACATTTGGTTCACAGCAATCAGGGGCCAGTATTTTGCACAGATCAAAACACAAAAGAATCAGAAATTAGCAAATTCTTTAATTTTGTCAGCATGGGCAAAAAGCAGATTAAAGGTGTCTCAAGACAGAGGGCCTACTCCTAAGAAAGCACAAACTCATAGAAGGAAAAATGGAGGAGCTAGAGATAAAGCCAAATGCAATAGCCAAAAGAGATACTCAGCTGAGAGTTCATATGCTAAAAGCCCCTTGAATCTTACACTTCAGTTTTCAGCTAACGGTGGTAGGGCTTGCTTCTAAAAATCAATTCCAGCATGACTTGAAGCACTCATATGTCTACAGGGACTTAAAACTATACAGACTCTTAATAACCCCTAAATTAAACAACAAAAAAAATCCTGTATGTATCTTGCAAGGTGGAAAAAACGAACCAAACAATGAACTGACTACTGGCTTCTTAAAATGTAGTTACACGCAGGTAAGGTTTAACTCTTCCTTAATATTTCTGTGGCATATTTAAGAACAATACTTTACCTAACTCATAGAACACATTTGTTATAAAATTTCTGGCAACACATACCAACAATATGTAAGCAAGATAACCTTCTACTACCCAAAATTTGAAGACATAAACTGAGCAACTGTAGCTATCTGCACTAAAGCCAAACTGGACTAGGCTATTTAATACATGACTGCTAGAATAGCAATAAAACCTGAGCCATTTCTTTAGTTCTGCATATAACTGCTCAATGCAACAAGTTTCAAGTGGTGAAAGGAAGAGATTTTTTACTAAGGTTACACTGAAAATATTTATGAGCTTCACCAGTTCAATACAACTCAAACAAAAAAAATCTTACAGCACAGTAAAATACTGATGAGACCATAGAAAAAAATATTCCTATTCCTAAAAACATATTCCTATCTACCTATGTGTATGCATGTACTGAGACATCTTTTCTGTGCAAGAAAAGAAATTTACATAATTTTAGCCAACCTAGCATTTGGATAATGGATTTTCAAGACAATACGCAGAGCTGTATGAATATAGTTATGGGTAAGAGAATTTAGATGAACTTTCTGCGTGCTGCCTATACACAATAATAGATTATTTTTTAGAATTAATATACTGTAAACAATCACTCCCATGAAGCCTAATTAAATGAAAATAAATCATTGTCAGGACACTGGACTCCCCAAGGAACTAAAAGCCAAAGCAGCCGGACATATAAAGACTGGATAGAGAACATGAGGCTAAACTGTTTACTTAGTAACTATGCAGTGAATGTGCTACTGTTTTCAGAATGTCCAATGGAGAAGCTCCAGTGTAGAGAGCTAATCCCCATTTCTCACCAAAACAGACAGGAATGCACACTGGATAATTTGTTCCTACTGATGATATCATTCTCTTAAGTTTACTGTTTTTAATAAGAAGCAAGTTTCAGCCTTCTTCTCTCACTTTCTCCCATGTACAAGATCAGATCAGCCTCTCGGTGACCTACTTTATGAGTCATAGTCCTCACTATTTATGATTCAGAAAAACGTCTTCTCTGACAGTATTTCCCAGACTACTGTGGGTTCATTCCAAGAATCAATTTCATCTTCATTGGTTTCCTACAGGAAACCAGACCAACTTCCTATTATTTTATTTTCCTTCATTTCAGCATGGCTCACATCAATTAACTGGAAGTGAGAGTGATAGAAAACTTTATTCTGCATAAACATAAGCCAACATAAACACCACCAAAAAATACTGAAGATGTCACTGGTTCAAAGTCATCAGAATGTGAAGCAAGCTAAGATTAGAAGTCTCCCTCCTTCCCCAAACAATGATGCATGCAGGCAAAACCAGTAAGCTTACATAGCCCAAGTTTTGTAACAGCTTTACAAGTCTCTGGTGAAAACATTCACCCCTAACAAATGGCCAAGGTCTACTCCCTCTTCTAACACTGGAAATTGTTTTAAAATGGTAAGCACTGTTGGATTGCTTTTAAGTCCTATCGATACCGTAGCCAAGTCCCCCAGTTACCATGGTCAACTGACTTGGGGTGCCTTGATTCTCTCCTCAATTGTGACAATGGAAGTATGACTGGAGATGCTAGGCAGCATAAAAGCCACACCCTGAAGAATTCCATCTAGGCTTCCACTAGGACTTCTAATGCTGTCTAAGTATTGGCCTGCTGTATTCAGGTTAGCTTCTAAAAGAGACACTTTAATGTCTCCTCATTGTGCTCCAAGGCACATTAGTTCTCCAAAAGCCAAGACTCTGTGCCGGATCCGAATTGGCTCAAAATGTCCACGCAGTGAGATTCTTGAGGAATAAACTTTCCTAGAACCCTTAGTAGCGTCACACAAAAACTTATAGCAGAATCACCCCCCCTTCACATCTTCCCAGTGCTGCGACTTGAGCTGCTGGCAGCTGCAGCAGCCACCTGGAGGTAGTTTGGAACTAGAACATTAGTACCATGCTAACACCACCTAAGGGACTCAAGTAATTTCCATGGAGATTGTTATCCAATGCACTAGTTTAAGAAATTAAATGATGGAAGAACATCTAGCTGTGGATTGCTAATACCCAGCAAGCTTTGCTGGCTCAGGTTTTGCTCTGCAAAGCTGCAGTTAAATCACCTTCCAGACCAAAGCTGCCTGTGGACTTCTGTGGCCTTTTTCTTAAACTGCTGTACCTGAGCTAATAAACCCAACCAGAACTCCAGTTAGCACAGAGCAAACTGGGTAATTCAATCACACAAGCAATTTAAAAGCCAGATTCTTTTCCTTTCATCTCTATATATTGCCATTTTTCTTCTCAATAACTGCAGCCTTTCAATGTGGTTGCCTCTTGCTGTGTTTCACAGTTAGGGACTGATAGAAGCCACACATTGCCTGTTGTAGGAAGGCTGGCTTATCCGTGGCTTACATACCCCTTCAGTTTTCACCTTAAAATAGGACAGGGAATATTAGCACTTCAGGACACTTCCACATTGCAGAAAATAAGAACAGGGCATACAGTTGACACACAATTTTTTTAACGACAATTTGCTACTTGGCCATCAGTTTCAGTTTGTAATCATGAAGCAGTAAGAATGAGGTTTTTGTGAGTAAACAGAGTTCACCTGTTAGTAAAATGAGCTTTTACATGATACAGCAATAGAGCATAACATATGTAAAACAAAGTTACCTGCTGTCCTATTCATATGCTTCCCTTATGATGCAGCAGAACTTGCCAGGGTCAAGTAACTCATCCTCAGCCACTATTTTTTGTTTCAGTTTCTATAACTTGATTTTTTTTCCCAACCAAAACCCCAGAAATTACATAATACCGTAGATAGTATCAAAGCTCTTTTCTCTATTTGTAGGTCGACCTTTCAAAAAGATTACCACCTCCATAAAAACTAGCACAGGAGAAGCCTTTCTGGAAATGACACACTCAGAGACATGCATCGGTTATAACGTAAACAGAATAAAACGTTTCTAAGTGCTGTTTGGCCTAACAACACTAGGTAACTTCTCCACTTGGACTGATAACCAGTATAACTGATATAACCAGTTATAACTGATAACCACAGAAAGAGTTGTTTCACAGGGTAAAAAAATCACATTTCCAAATCTGTGGACTTTTTTTGATAATTTAACCTCACTTATTCTAGCATTTTAACATATATTCAGTAGTGAGACTTGTACAGTAATACAGCAACAGCACAAATACGATTATCTTGATTAAAGGCAGTATTTTTCTGTCAAAGTCAGCAGTTATTAAAATGGCTATAAATGATGCAATCTAAAATAATCAAACCAGGATGCCACCACCAGTGCACATTCACAAATCCCAGTGCTAGAAGCTACTCACCTTGACATGGCTCTGAGCTCCCAGGTTGTATATCTCGGTGGGCTTGACTTCATTAATGATCTTCACCAGGCAGGTGCTGTCCGTGAGATCACCATAGTGTAGCTTCATGTCTTCAGAGTTTAAGAACACAGAATTAATACAGTTCCAGAACAATATGGCATTCTTGGTCCAAATCCTATTCCAGTTTTAAAGTCCAAGTAAACATAAGAGAACATTGGCTCAATAAATTTTGCTTGGGTTTTTTTCCCCTGCTTTAAGCACAAAATATACTTCCCAGCAGGAAGAATGAATATCATTTGAGATTCCCTTTTCAATTATCTGATTTACCAAGCAACATTTATTTCATTTGTTTCATAGTTTACACTTCATTAATCCAGACTGTAAAAATTAGGTTAATGTCATATACAGATTTTTAGGCACAAAAAAAGAATTATTTTAAGTTAGGCTTCCAATATTTCATTCATAAAAGTTTTCAATAACTTCTTACGCACACATCAATAGCTTTCTCCTCCTTTTCCAAAATGTTGCATGCTTAAGTTCCTCACTGCCAATAATATCATAACACAACAAAAATGCCCACAAGATGCACATTTAGGTGACAGTACAGTACAATTCCATCCATTTATCACTATTGGTTTTCCATTTTAAAAATATAGATATATATTGGAAAGGAATTTCAGAAAACATTGTAAATGTCAAGGAAAAATGTTTTATGACAGGCCAAAATCTCAAGTGTGGTTAGATACATATCAGTCACACACAGCTGTTATTTATCCTTTTCTGACTGAGTTACATTTTCATTTGTGTGGGGAAAAAAGTAGGCAAGAGTGTGTGACAAGCTCCTGTCAAAATTAAAAGAGGCTTATCAACAATGGCTTATCAACTTGTCCTTGGTTTCAGACCCTGACCTGTCAAGAAATTATTCCAGAAGTGAAATTCATTCTGATAAAGTCCCATTTTCCTCTTATTAAAAAAATAAAAATACCTCACCACCACACTGCTACTCACAGATCTAGTTGACAAAAATTAAAACCCTGTTATCAGTACTGATGAATTCACTGCTTATATTTACTTACCATATCTACATAGATTTACATGATGTTTCTGACCTTAAGAAATTTATGTTTACATTGTCCTATCTCCACAAAAAGTAGAAATTCCTATTTCTACACAGTTTAGTAGTCTTCCCATTTAATAATGGTTGCCAGTTTTTCTGGGGTTCTATCATCTGCAGATATGAACTTTAATTTTTTTTATTTTTTTTTTGAAATATGAAACCAAGATATACAAGGTTTCTTACAGGAGGCTACCACATGGATCCCCAGTACATTTAAAAAAAATGCCACAAAAATAAACTTTGTTTTCATTATAGTTTGTTGGGTGGGGTTTTTTATTTGGTTTGGGTTTTTTTAACACCTTAAGGCAGCAAGGAAGTAACAGATTATGCAGTTATCAGGTGGTCAGCTTTGTACATTTCTGCTCAACAGACAGCTTGAGGCTCTTCAGGCTGATAAAGTGATTCAGGCTAGCAGGTTACAGTAAATTCTTAAAGTCTGCTTTTACATCCATGTTGCTTGAAAATGAGAGTTCTGAAGATACCTCAAGACTCATTTGAAGCTGTGTCTGATGGGTAAGGGAAGAACAATGCAACTTTTTTGTGCACACATCAATTATCCACTCTGTGGGCTACCTTCGTCCCTGACACCAGTTCAATCCAGGCTGTGCTCCACTGGTATGGAAGGCAACATTTTTGTTTCCCAAATGAAATTCAATACATGAAACCAGTTTTTGTCTGAGGGACACAGCATGCACAAGATCCCAGACTGTTATAGGATGGAACTATTTGGGTGTTGGTGTTAAACCTGCAATCCTTAAAACTGTTAACCACCTGAACAACTGCTCCATTCTTCTTGCAACAATAAGTAGAGACCCATAGCAAGGACCACCCAAAAAATTTCTGATGGCAGCTACCACCTTTTCAGGACAACTCTGGGCTGGTGTGAACAGAGAAGAAGGCAAATGCACTACCTTTTCAGTTCCATAAAATGAAGCTTCCCCTAGGCAACTGGGAGCCCTTTTCTTTCTCTGCTTACTTGGCTGGGAGTTAAACTCCATCTCCTTGCTAGTGGAGCCAGCTCTTTGGAGAGGATGGAGCAGAGGACATTGTTGAAGGAGGAGGCCCAGCGAGCAGCAGCAGCATCTCTGGAGGAACTTTGGGGTCTGAAAGAGCAACTGATTCATCTTAAACAGCAACCAAGAAGGAAGGAGGTGCCATATCAAGGCTCCTTCTTCTTACCACCACCCCCAGGCCAGACACCAGTCTTGGAGGTTCTCAGGGGAAGGTGGGTTGCCAGCTGGGCTGAACTGAGCATCAGAAATACCCTGCCACAATTCCCTGAAATTTAAAACTCTCCAAGGGGAACTCCCATTTTGGTCCACCATCAAGTCTTCAAATCTTCTTGTCCAAAGATTTGGCTTTTTTGAAGGGTAGCAGAGCATGAGGCTTTTTCTTCTGACCCATGAAAAAGATGTATTTCAGGAATAATAGCCTAAGTGGACTTACTAGAAATGGCATTTATTTGATGCAAAGATTTATAACAACAGATCAAAAGTCAAAACCTTTGATATTATGCAATCTGAAAACCTCCTTAGCAAGCAACAGCTGGAGGGCTTTCTTCAGGAAATACCTTGTTTTACTTCTTGTTCTCTCAGCTTTTTTTTTAATTGTATAAAGAGGTTCACTGTTCATGAAGATCATAATTTTGCAACATGTAACCAATTCCACATGGGAAGAACACATAGGGCAGACACAACATTAAGGTTTGCTCAGATCAACCACTATTGCTTCTTTGCTTCCTCCAATACTGCCTGGAAACCCATTATTTCCAAACAGTTTCCATGGAGCACAGAGATTCCAAGACCAATTCCTCCTCATCCTCCTCCCAGTCATATGGCTGCATTCCTCAGTTAAAGGAAAATGAGATAAGTGGGGAAAAACATTTAAGGTCTGATTTCTTCCTCCTTTCTTCCACCCCTTTCCTTAAATATCCATCTACATATTTCTCACGATCTACATTGCCTTCTGATATCATTTCCTGTATTTGCAAGACAGTCCTCAAAACTGCACAGCTTCCTGTTTGATTTATTCTGCTTCATTTTGTCTTAATGGCCATGAATGTAAGTCACGTGAAACACAGCTCTTCCATTGTCCTTGACAGAAGCACAAGTTTCAGTATTCCTCATGTAAGCATTTTATTCAGTTTTACCTCTCTCTCAATCAGATGTTATAAGAAACAACATTAAATAAGTAGCAACTGTTGACAGTGAATACCACTAAAGGCATGTCAGAAATTATATATTTTCTTAAATTACAAGCAGAAGTGAAGTGAAACGTGAAAGTTGCATTATATATTACATTTTAGTACAAATAGGCTCTGTTTAACCATGGTGGGAAGCAGACTTCAAAAGACATTGAGATTCATTTATGGCATAGAGATACTTAGTGTTAATAATACCTTAAGTTGGACTATTTAAGAAAGTGTCAGTCTGCACAAATCTACAAACTCTACACATAGCTTTTAGAAATATATGCTTGCTAAAATGCTCAACCCTTCTGCTGAACTGGAGCCATCCTGCATTTCAGCTTCTTCTCTTGAAGTGACTAGTAAACCTTCCTAAGGCAAAATACTCAAATAATTTTTGCAAATTATACACTAATAGTAATAATAATTTCACCTTTCAAAGTATTATCAGTAATAGAGAATACACTACAGTGTCAGTAAATTGCCAGGAGCAATGCCTTTCCTTCAAGAAAAAAAAAAAGTAATAATTTCCTTGGGTGCAGAAAATCAGAAGGTCCAAAGATTCATGCTTCCTGTCATCGGTAAGAACTGATCATGTCCTATTCGTGCTGTCATAGAGGTTTTCCCCTAAACTTCACCTTCATTAGGCACTAAGAAGTTCATAAGGAAACAGAAGTGGGATGCTTAAGATAACTGCCCTGAAAAAAACCAACATTTTACCATTCTGGTATCTCAGTGTTTTTTAACCTCCCAGAGTTTTTGGCACTTTCTAGCTACGTATGAGCTGTGTCAGCACTTCTACACAACAGAAAAGTGCCTTCCTGTGGCCCTCTTCTATTTTCCCCTCTTGGTAATTCACATGCAAGAGTATCTATATTTTGTGGCACATTTTCATCAGGTAAAAAGAATCACTTTTCTTTCTGAGAGCAGCTAACAAGCACAAGCAGAGAAAAGGGAAGCTTAGCTATCAAGGTTTTCTGTTTGTTGTTGTTTTAAATAACCAATCTGAAGTCAAACATAGCTTAAAAAATAACTACTCCTTAATAACATTTAGGTACAAGAAACTGGGATTCACCACCTGCTCCCAAAAACCTTTTTCCAACAAACCTATGCCACACAACCCCAATTCCTTTATATATAAAAACAAAGTCTTACTTCCTTCGATGTGAGCCTGTGGGTTCTTATAGAGATGTTCAATCCGGCCCGTATTAAAAGAACTAGACCGACGAACAATGCCATGCACCTGGGGATTGAACAAGGAAAAATACAAAAGGAAAGTGGTAAATGTTAAGAGCAAAGTGTTCATCATCACTATCATTGCTGTTTTCATATATATGGGCCTCACCCTTGTACCAGGTAATCAGAGCTTGTTGCCATTGCTAAAGCCAGACAGCTACCCAAATCATGAAAAGTAAGTAGAGAAGCTCTGGTGCTTTCATATTTGATGCCCTCAAGTGGGTTCATTGTGCTTGACACCACTATCAGCCTAAGCATCACACACACAGAAAATAACACTGAATTGCCCTAGAGCACCATCTCCCAGTGAGTGAAGCTTGCCAATATTACTGGTGTTGGAGAAAAAATGTATGAATCCCAAGATAACCACTTTGGTCTGTTTACAGAGCAGTCTTTCTAAAGCCAGAGGGGTAATGGGCAGCAGGATGAGATAAGGCTAGGGAAAGGAGAGAAGAGACAAAGAGGAGAGAAGGGAAGAAAAAAACAAAGGTAGAAAAGGGGCAGCAGATGAAAGCCCCAAATGCTTTTTAGAAAAAAACTGGTTATTCACTTTCCCAGGTGTTGGAAGAAGGGCCAGAACAGTCAGTGCTGCTATTCACAGTTTTTGTGGACCTCATGAGTCAGTGTTATCCAATGGGTTATGAGACATGCAGGGAAGCCTAAGGCTGAAACGCATGTTGGGAATTTCCTTTAACCAGCCATGATAAATAAGTTGATGCCAAAACCCCACCAGTTCTGACTAACATTAAAGAAAAGCCTGTTTGTGTCTAATGGAGTAGAGAAACTGTTCAAACACTGATGCCGTTTCCTCCTGATGTCAGATAGCCCCATGACTGCTTCCAAAATTCATGCTAGCTTTGGTTGCCAGCTGCACAAGTTGTGCTTGCACGAGGGAAACAAAACTTCAGCATTTGACTTTCCTCCACTTCTCCCTGCCCTTTATTTCTATAACTCTTACACTGCATCCTACAATCTATTCTAGTTGGACCATCGTTTTACTCTCTCACTCCATGTTAACTTGTACTGTGAGAAGCTAGGTCTGGGGATTTTTGTTTTACACATGACACAAGTCATGGTTATTGACAAAGAATACACATTTTATTCCATTTTAAGTCGAAACTTAACTGAGTAAAAAGGTATGCACAAAAGCAGATTGAGACCAGTTTGCTGATCTAAGAATGACACTTCCATAATCACTTGACTTTTGTGAAAGATGCTGGAAATATTTTGAGTACTCAAATAAGCACCTGTTTTCCAAAGTAAAAATCCGACTGTGCTGTCTTAAAGCATCAACTTATTCTAAAGAAAGCTAACTCTAGGGTTCTACAAGTCTTCTAGCAAAATTAAATATTTGGCTGAGTCCTGATGAGAGACTTCTTGAGCTCTCAATTATTCTGTGCTGAAATTCAAGTTCATGCAAACGATTGACCAATAAATCAAATCTTGCCAGCTCAACACTTGCTGAAAGATTGTGCTTGAAAGAGCTTTGTGTCAGCTGAATGGCTGTGATACCAACATTTGATCAATGAGATGTGCCAAGACTTCAAAATGTTTCAAACAAACAACTCCATAGAGCCTGTTGCATCCAGTGATAAGAAGAAAACATGCAAACCCAGCTTTTTCTTTTTACCTTTTTTTTTTTTCTTCCCTTCCACTCCTTTTTCTGGTATGCACATACAAGAGAAAGAAAACCTGCCAAATGCTTAATCCGTGACATCAATATTACCTTAAAAAAACTGATGAAAGGTACCTTTGTTTGCATGAGACAGGTGAAATTCAAACTTTGTGACAAGCCAAAGAGTGCACAAACTGGTTAATCTAGTTAAGTAAAATCAGTGGATTTTTATCAACAGGGCTTGATCTTTAAATAAATTGGAAAAAAAAACCAAACCACCTTAGTAAGGGAGTCTTATCACATGTACACTCATGTTCAATTACTCAGGAAGAGAGGTTTCTAACTGGAAAGAATTCTAACAAGTAGCTGGAGAGTTGAAAAACAGAAATAAACCCTCTACCTAATTATTGTACTCTTTCAATTGTAGAAATGGTTATATTTCATTTCCAGTTTCATTGTGAACTAAAAGACAGCATGTGCTTTTCTCTTTAAAGTGCAGAAGCAACCACACTGATATCACTCTTCCCCCAGTGGAATGGAGAAATAGTAAAAATAATCCATTTACAACACTGAAAAGTAAAATAAGGAGATTAATCAAAGTAAGAGATAGGATGGAATAAGCAAGACAAGATTAATCATGTGCAGAAGTGTGGAAAGGAAAGCACTGACTGGCTGAGAAGAAACTCCTCACTAAGCTATGAAGCAGCACTAAACCAGAAGTAATGCAATCCCATATTGGAACAAACATTAGCTTTTAGAAAAACCCAGAAAATACTCCACTGTGGGAAGACTGATTTGACCACCCCTTCCCTTCCACTATCAAACATTTTGGAAGCATCTTTTGTGGCTAAGAAGGCACACATTTTCACATATATGCCCACAACAGTTCAAAACCATCAAATCATATTATAATAATGTGACTGTTACTTTTCTAAGCCACAAAAAAGACAATCTTGCCAGGGAAGAATAGGCAGTAAATATCAAGGAATCAGACTCTATTTTAAGGAAAAGGTAAATGAAAACTGTTTGCTAAGCAAGACCATAAGTAATCCAACAAAAGGGGTGGAAAGTAACACTACCAAAATATATATTATTTAGGTGGGGGTTGTTACGTTGGTCTGCTTTTTCTTTTTAAACAGAGACAGCAAAATGCAAGGTTTTCACTGCTGAAGTATAAGTGCCAAAATAAAAGGGCCTTTAGTGCAGAGAGAGAAGAGGGGAAAGAGAACAAACAAGAGATTCTTATTCCTTTATGTGGTACATTGCATCATAAATTGTTCCCCAATTCCTTACAGTTTTGGCTCACACAGGTCGCTGCTTATCTAATTTGGCGGGAAACATGCAAAGCAGCTATACCCTGAGGAGAAGAGGGAATCCACCAGTGGACATGAGATGATAAATAGTACAATAAGCTGGCACGATTACAGGCCATGCTGCACATTCCTCTCTGGCGTTTTGATTTGTTATCAAGGGCTGCAGTGGAAAACATACACTGAGAAGGACAGAAGCAGAGGAAGCTGGAGCTGCAGCATCCAAATGATTCCATCAGCCTGCAGCAGGTCACCGAGTCACTCACCTCGTAGCCTTTTTCCAGCAGGAACTCAGCCAAGTACGATCCATCCTGGGAAGAGTAAGATATAGGAAAATGTTAGAAACACAGTGAATAGGCCTGGGAGATTTGGACTTGTTAAGGTCTCAAAAATTAAAAAAAAAAAAAAAAAAAAAAAAAAAAAGAAAAACTTGCAGTGAGCAGCGACTTGAATGGGTAAGAAACATATACTTCGATTTCTCCAGATTTACACACTAACTTTAGAAGTGCTATAAATGGTTTTTTGGTTAATTTTAGATTAAGAAGCAGTATATTTTAAGATAATTTGCTTACAAATGCTGGTTGAGAACTGCTATCTCTTGAGTCCCTTCCCAACTTCCATTATAACATACCCAGGGACGTTTTTCTAAAATTTCCTAAATGCAGTCACTGAATTTGAAAGATTTTGGAGAAAATGTAGGAAAAACATTCTAGAAACATTGGTGCAAGCTTGGCATACTCTGCAAACTTATGTGCCTCTGTACACTGTGTCAATGCTTGCATCTTCCTTACACGTGTGATCCTTCAACAAGCCTTCTGAAGGCAACAATAATTCTGCTTGCCTGACCAAAGGACTGCTAAAAAACATCCCTAGTATGCCTTATACTTATAATTCAGAATACAAGCCACTTACATATTTTATATTTCATAAAAGATTGGGAGTTTTGATTGGTTTTAAGGTTTGGGTTTTTTTTTCTTCCTTTTAAATCCTTGTCAAACTTCAATTATTAAACTCCCTAAAAGCAAACACATGCTAGTGCATGATTCCCTGATATGGGATGATTTCCCTGGCATTACTAGTGCCAGAATTACCAAATACAATGTCATTTTATCTTCATAAATGTGTAAAGTACCATCAGAAACCCCGCAAAGTTTACTTCTCCAAAAGAGTGCTCATTAACCAGCTCAGTGAATATTACCCAAGCTCAAAGACTCTGCATCTTTTCACTGACTTTTTGAACCAGTTGTTGTTTTCATAGGCAAGAGTATTCCATCAGAGTCAAATGAGTTGCTACATAAAGATCATAAAAACATGAAATGCTACCTATGTTTATGTGTTTAAACCCTATTACACGGATCTTTGCCATGATAACAGCTAGAAATACTTATGTTTGAAACTAAAGAGACATCTCTTTGGTCCTCTTTTTAAAAAGACTGTTTCTCCAAAGAAAAAAAAAAATAATAAACCAACTCTCTCACCTCATATTAAATGAATTTTGTCTCAGGGACAGCCTAAGGAGAACAACATACTTAGACGAAAATTCAAGATGCATCAGGTGGCCCTAACACATCAGGACTGCCAGTGGAGACTGCTCACTACACTGATGGCAAAATAATGCATAAGTTAAAAAGCAAAATAATGCAAAAAGGCATGGTGCAGTGCACAAGGGGCACATTGCTGTACGTTTAAAACTATAGCACTAGAAAAAGAAAAAAACAAAACAAAACAGTAGCTTTCTGGTATGTTTCACAAAGTCTTACACAACCTAGAAGCTTGATGCTAAGAAAGAGTCTCAGCTTACATATTCTTCCACTACGTGTATATGTGTGTGTTGACATAACTTCACAGTGCCATAACCCAAAAGCCATCAGTCTATGACACCAGTTGATCTGGAACATGACAAACCACATGTGCTATGACATCACTGGAACAGTATATATTTCTGCACATGAAATGAAAAAACAAGACCCTAGCTAATGGAGACATTCAAAGAACATGTCTGGAAATTCTGGAGAAAATGGGGGCAAAGGGAAGGGTGGAAACTACCTTTAATGTAGTCGTCACCTTTCTCATTAGTAATTCTTGCAGGACTTAGCAGAGGTGAATCGGGGAAGAAAACTTCCTAATTCTCCTTAGTTGCTCAGTTTACTCAAACATGCAAAATAAAAAGGAGGTGAAAATGGGAGACCCAGAGAGTGCAAAGGAGATGAAAAAAAGAAAGGTTGTAATTACTTAGGAAGTTGATGGGAAACAGACTTGACTAGGATTGAACCCTGTCAATAAGGTCTTGTTCTTCTCACCCAGGCCATTGCTCAAACTTTCCAGTCCCCCTGGAACATTCTGAACCAGCAGTGGCACTCACTTCCTCTGCATTTCCTTTCCAGGTCTATCAAGTGATAGGGTAGGGCTTCACAATGAGTGGGAAACAGGCAGCAAGTGTGAAAGCTCCTGGTTTCTGGCTCTAGCACAGCACAGCTGATTTACTGTCTGGTAATCACACACAATGTGGATTCGTGCTGTCCTGCACCGTGATACCATTATCACACACGGCCCCCGAGTTTCATGTTGCCCTTCCTTTTCTTTTCAGTACAGCTGCTGTCAATGCAAACAGCAATCAGAACATTCAGATCAGCAGTCACAGTGTCAGAGTTTGCAGCTCGCAGTGCAGTTTCCATCTTTTCATAATGCAGGCTAGGAGTAAATAATATTAAGTAAGTTCTAGTAAATAATTTTAAACCTTCATCCACAGGAGACAGCATTATGCATATAAATTCAATTATAAAAGCTACTGATTTCCATTTACACTACAAATACAGCTTTCAAGATTCAGGAATCACTAAATCAGGAAAGGAATATTAGGTGATCTAGATGTTTAGTAGCAAATCTCAATTTTTATTAGAGTTAGCAGATTTTGCCTTATTTGAGCCACACACAGCCAACCATGTCCAATCCTGGTTTGCATCCAAGAATGGAGCAGCATGAAAAGCATGACTGGGTCTGATCCTGAAGTTTGGGACTGGAGGGCAGGGTCTTCCCTTGTGTAAGAAATGTTTATACTTACCTTGATCCTAGCTTGTCAAGGGGTTTGCCCTAAGACTACAGTTCTAAATAATGTCCCCCTTAATCGGTAAAAAGCCCAATACTTAGGTGGCAGTAAGCACATGCAACCAGCAAAGCATGAGTATGCCAAGAGCCCAATCTGATCACTGAGGTAGCTACAGATATCCTACTGCCCCAAGTCAACTATAAAAGCAAGGTGAAAAAACAGCCTATAGACTGTGTTCCCCCACTGGGCAATGTGCCATTCTACTTTAGAAGTGTTGCCATAGCCGAGAGCTTGCTTTTACTAAAGTAAAGTATCCAGCTATTGCTATTCAGTTTATAACAAATCAACTAAACCTCATAAGCCAGAAGTTAGGTCCCTTTGTTGCCAAAACATCAGTCTTGAAAGCAAATAGCCTACAAGCTGCCTTTAATTAGGATTGCAATGAGACTTGGCTCTGCACAGTTATGTCAGACCAGCTTGAGCGGTCAAAACAGTTTAAGAAGACAGATTAAGTAAACCACCTCACTTAAAACAGCTCCTCATCAGCACACACTGACATATCAGATTTGAAGAATCACTATGCTGTCTTAAGCCAAATAATAGTTTGGAAGCACATGCAAAGAACGATACTTCAGCTGGCTTCGAAGCACAGCAGCAGGTTTCTAACTGCAGCTGCCTGACATGTCTGTAAAATTCCCAGACAAAAGAAAGCAGTCACATAAACTCGGGTGAGAAAACTGTAGGATGCAGTATTTTATACTTCATATAGTAGTTAATCTCAGCAACTTCAATAAGCTTTGACACACTATCAAAGAAAACCTTTTCCAATGGAGTGAAGAAATTAAGACATAACCAAGAGTTAAACAGTACTTTGCCACAAACATATAGAATTAAACAAGTTTCAAGCTTGACTTGATCCATGAGCAAAGAATAGGATCATTGATACAGAAAACTGAAAAGAAGTGGAACTGAATAGCCTGTTTAGCAATCCAAATCTCCTTTATTTTGAACTGTTCTACACAAGGAAATTCCAATTCATTATGGCCAATTCCAGCATCCTTCCACAGAGCTGCTGGATTCAAGAACTAGATTACATCCTACCTGAGAAGTTGTAGTCCAGATAATGGGATTCCCTCCTCCCAACAGCTCCTCTCTTCTACTAAAAAGGTGTGGAAGGACGTACTCAGTAAATGAAGAAACAAAGAAAAGAGACCAATAGAAGAAAAGGTTTCTTTTTATTTCTGTTCCTAGAACTCCAGAAATACATGGAGTGCTTTTTCTGAAGGAAAAATGAATTAAAAACTTAACATGGGATGCAAATGTGCTGTGACAGTAGAGGGAGGAGAAAGTGCTTCCATTGCAGGGTGATAGTATAAACATTCAAGAAGGAACATCATCACAGTATGTTGGTAAAAATTACATTCCCTACAAACATGCAGTGTTAGCATATCCCAAATTTGGATCCCCAGAGAAACTGTCCACCAACAGCCTAGCTCTATACTTTCTGAAACAGAGCTGCTAATACCAACCAGACTCCCAACCCCAACTCCCAGCCACAAAAGGCAATCACTCAAAGCCCATCACTTTGTCAGAGAACACTGCAGGGAAAAGAGCCTGACTCCTGTGCCTTCCCATTTGCAAGTGGATTAGCAATAAAGCCTGAGAACATAAAAATGCAACACACCCACTGTCAGATACACTGTTTGATGGAGGTGTTGGTGTTTGATATTTCTACAATAGGCATGTACAATGAAACATCTGTCCATTTGCTACATGCTTAAAGTTCTGTGCTGTACTTCTCTGTGCCACAAATCCCAAGTTTTGAGATTTCATTCTTCCTTTGGAAAAAAGCACCCTAATTTTCATGTCACATGAAAGGCCAAAGTTGGTTATACTTATACACTTAAAATTGAGTAAGGCTAGTGCTATGCCCTTAGGATTAACACTATGAAGGTGAGTTCATGGGAGTTCAAACTACAGTGTCAATCATCCAGGTCATTCATAGCAGCTCTAAATTCCTTTTGAACTACAGCTGTGCTCTGCTAACCTTAAGTTTTGATAGGTTAATCTCTTTGGGAGACAGTGCATGGAGAGAAGATGGACACATTCAACCAAAGGACATGGGTACTATCCCAAAGAGACCTTTCAGCAATAAAAGCACAAATAGTGCACTGTCACAGTTTCCATTTAGCCTTGTTTGAATTCATAATCTATACTTCCATTAAAACATACAGAATCAGTGCCTCTAGTAGTAGCTTTGCATAATAAAATGTTGCTTCATCAAATTTTAAACTTTTTCATGGATACAAAAATAATGTTACTCCAGTGACTGACTAAAATGGAGTATGGTGACAGGTTCTTTGGAGCAGAGAACACACACCACTCTAAAGCAAATTCTAAATTATTTTAATAACAACCATTCATTTGTTTGTAGCACTTCAAAATAGCTTTCCTTCAAAAAGAAAAAAAAAAAAAAAAAAGAAGAAAACCAAGGAGTAACACAGTGTAATGTTATTTTTGCTGAAAAATGCATGCTTCTAATAACTTCCAGTGATTTACAGAGGAAATCAGTAATTTTTTTGCAGCTACTATGAACAGAACAGTGCTGCACTTTGTTTCAAGTCTTCAAGGCAATATTCGAAGTAAAGCATTGAAGTGTTCATAAAAAATTCTGCATACTGAAAAGAGGAAGAATTATGAACTCTAAAGTATATAAGTGATTTATTCAAGCTGTCACCCTCCAAATGCAGTAGTTGTTTTGCCATTTTGATTTGTATTCTGGCCAAGTAAGAATAGGAAAACAAGTGTCCTTTTGTTCCTGCAGTCAAAAGAAAAAGTCAAAAACTAATAAATGTTTAAAAAATCTCTTTGTTTTAAACATTCCACACTTAATGGAAGTTTTTTTAATAAAGTATTAACTACAGTATCACAACAAAATTGTGCAGGAGGAAAACTTATCATTAGCAACAAAACCAAAAACATTCTAATTACATTAGTTTCTTCTTTTTCAATTAAGAATTGTTTAAAAGTAAGAAAGCAGCAAAGTTTTTTTAGAAAAGTGAATCACCCTCTTATTTCCTAGTCTGAGCTCCATCTGACCTCACTATTCCACTGGTAAACTATTAAATTATATTCAGAGCTGCAACTGCAGCTACAGACAACAGCAACAAATTTCTCTTCCTTCCTCCAGTTACCCTTATTACAAAAAAAAAAAAAAAAAAAAAAAAATTCAATAATTCAAAAGTAATTCAAATTTGCTCCTTAACATTAGGAGAGGATACCAGTTTTGAGTTTTGGCTTAATTTAAACAACAGTAAAAGCCTGCCATTATAAAGCTGATGATTTTTTTAAAGTGCTTCAGTCTAAAACACATACAATATTCTACAATAGTCAAACAGCTTGCATCTACCACACACAAAAAAACCCCAGATTGCTTGATGGATTTTAGAAAAAAATTAAAGAGTCAGGCTTCTGGATTCCCAGGCTGTGTGCTCAAACATTCAGATACTCAAAAAAACTACTAGTTTTCACATGGGTCTGAAGATATATTTTTATTAAATGGAAGAGTCTCAGTACAGAGACTTTTAAAGATTAAAGAACATGCTTTTTCCAAATTCATATTATAAGCCATAATACATTACATTTTTTTTCTTCAAATATGAATGTATGCAGTATATTAATATAAAACAAGCTAGTTAGGAACTCTGAATTTGAAAGCAGTTTGGCTATGTTTTTGTGCCTCAGTGGTGAAATCAGAGATTGGAGGAATGTGTCCATAAACATGGAAATGCAAATAATATGGACAACAGTCCACAAGAAAATTAGAACCTCTACTTATGGTGTTTGTAATGGGAAAATCCGCAACAGTTTTAAACCCCACAAGATTATTGTTTTGCCTATCCCTATTTTCCTCCTGCTTTCAAAGGCTACTAGGATCAGATGGTCTTTCACCTTTCTAAAGTAAGTAACAGCAGCTCTACTCAGCAGCAGGAGTTCATAGAATCATAGAATCGGCTGGGTTGGAAGGGACCTCAGAGATCATCAAGTCCAACCCTTGCTCCACTACCATTGTCGTTACCAGACCATGGCACTGAGTGCCACATCCAGTCTCTTTTTAAATATCTCCAGGGACGGAGATATTTAAATCCACAACTTCCCTGGGCAGCCCATTCCAATGTCTGATCACCCTCTCAGTAAAGAAATTCTTTCTAATGTCCAACCTAAACCTCCCCTGGCACAACTTGAGACCGTGCCCTCTTGTCTTGCTGAGAGTTGCCTGGGAAAAGAGACCAACCCCCAAGTTAGAGCATTCTGGACATGCCTGTCCTTGAGCACTCAGATGAACCCAATCAAACCCATGAGGTGACTTTAACATTGCTGCAACAAACACAGGGGGAATCCCCTCCATCTGCAACAACTGCAGACTGACCCCAAGCACTACCCAGGGGAAACTGAAACAGGCAGAAACCAGTTGCACAAAGCAAATAAAGAAAAACCCAGAACTAAGCTGGAGGACATGGTCTTAAGAGTAATTTTGACCTCAAGATTTAAAAGTTCAGAGTTGTCTCAATAGCAAACCATAAAGCTCATAAGTTGTTGGGAAGAAACAGTATTTGTCAAGTTTAAAACACAAGAACAATTTTGTGAAGCGATACCAGGAGGAAAACACAACATCTTAACATGCCCTCTTTACTTTTAAAATCCTACAGAGGAAAACAAAAGCATCATCATGGATATTACTGTCACTGGGGAGGCTCTGTGAACTTAGGACCATAGCTCAACACACAGCCTACCAGAAATAATGGCTTCACCTCACCCTCAAAAAGAGCTACATGTATTTGTTTCACTGCAGCATCCTACTACAGCTTCCGAGGTTAAAAAGCTGCTTTCACTACTGTAGCACCAGCCTCATGGCACTGATACTTAGCAGGCTTTCTACTACTGCTGTTCACTGGCTGAGTTCATATTACTTTAAGTTAAGCCCCTGACACTGTTTTCTAATACGGTGTAAGTTCAGTTATTTGAAAGAAAACAAAATAAACATCACAATATTCTGTTTGCATGAGACCAAAGACTAAGGAAGGAGAGGCAAATGAGTGTAGACAGGGAAAAAGGTTTTTTAATTAATTCTCCTGTACTCAGCTTTACGTATGCACATAGCAATTTAGTCTGAATTGCTATATATTTACAGCAAAACACAAAACCAGAAGGAAGGAAGGTATGTTCCAATTTGAGCACAGAAGCACAGCAAGACAATGTTTATTTTCTTAAATGTTTGGTTAGAACTTTGAAAATCCAGTCAGAAATGTTTGACCAGTATGTCAGAGCTTTAACAGCTCTTAGTCTTGCAATATCTGAGTGGAAGAAAAGCACTGATCCTGCAATGATATGGTCTATAAGCCATGGGAGCAACCACTCTTTCCTAGACTTCTGAAGTTCTAGAACAGCTCAGTTTGTATTGCAACTAATCATTACTTTTTTAGGTACTGGCTTTCCCAATAGGCATGGTGGAAGATTAGTTTTTAGTGATCTGGTATCTACTGAAATACAGATTTTTCAGGAACTGTGTCTTTCTGCAATTCCCACCTTCTCGTGTTAAGGTTCTCATACCTCCCAATTCACTTTCCATGTAATTGTGAATATTCAGAGTGCCCAAGAGACCAGCAAGCCTAAGAGTGATCATCACCACCCCAGAGCTCTATTCAGCTCTGATTTTCTTGACACCAGGAAGGGATACATACAGTAAGAATTTAAAAAAAAAACTATCACACCAATGAACATTCTGAAACATCTGTGGTGAAATGAAAGCAAAAAAAGCCATTTGAAATTTCAAAACAAATAAAAAAGTAAAAATCCCAAAGCTAAGCTCTTGTGAGATAATATAAATATTTGGACCAAAATGTTACATTTAAAATTACTCTCCTTACTTGGCTACTTGTATCATCTCTTCTTCAGGAGAAACTGAAGAAACAGTAAACAGGAATGGTCCTAAGAGTTGCTCCCTTATGTCCACTCCACACTGGTGCTCTCCTTCCTCATAATACCAGGGTATGTTATGTATTTTGAGTCTCCAACACATAAAGAAAAATAAGAATCTTAACGTAACAAATTTTTCCCATGCCTTTCAAAAGACTTTCTGCACAAAAAGAATGTAGAGAAACAGTTAGCAAAGCCAAAGTCATAGAAAGATTTGAATAAAATGCTTTTAACCAGTTTTTTCAAAGATAACGCTTGGATGCAAAACTTGCATGATTTGCAACACATTTTTATTATGCCCAGAAGCAGCTCCATATGTTGTAGGATATTTTTAAGCAAGAGCAAAGGAGTTTCATTGTTTTTACAGTCTAGGATTTTATCTTCTAAAACACATGTTCAATAGTATAATTGTAAATAAACTACATACATGGACTCTGTGGTAAAACCTGTGAATGAACCTGTGAATGAACAGAACTATTAATCCAGACAGTGCCTACTTTCTTCTGTAAGCAAAAGCAACTGTTAGTGAAGATGCTTAACTATACAATAAATGCACTCATGTTCAAAATATTATAGACTGAATGAAAGTGAACATTAGACCTGACACCTCTGTTCCACGTGGCCACTCTCGCTAATCAAGCATTCTGATGCCACATGGTCAGAGCTTCCTGCTGGCAAGAAGTCAAGCAGGATAAGGATTATCTGGGCGATAGCAAAAGGATGCAGTGTTTTTCCAAAGCAGGTTGCAGAAGGTCATCCTTATATTTACAGATAATGTACAATGCCTTGTGTACCCAACTTCACAGCTTTCCCTTGTCAGCTTTGAAAGGGGAAAAAAAACCCACTCGGTTTCATTAATAGCCAAGGTTCTTGTCTAAGGGGAACTAGAAAGGGAAAGCAAGTAATCAGATTTGCTTATCCTATCTGTCAGGAACAGGATTTGGAATGGACAACTACTACAAAACTGCCAGCAAAACACCCATTCATGCAGTTCATACAGTATTAAAAATCACCTGCAGCTTGAGTTAGCAATAATCCTTTCTAACATCTTCAAGTGCAGCTATCAATATAATTCTTTCAGCTACCTTTCTTGAACAGCTTCCTAATTAAGATTAGGACAGAGCTACATTTAAAAAATAAAGCAACTGTAGAGTTTTTCTACATCAGTTGTTCCAATGAATTATGCAGGCTTGCATAAATCTCTGAAAACAGAAGAACTATTTAAAACTTTCACAAAGAAGTCTTTAAGAAGCATCAAAACAAATTATTTTAAAGACCTTGTCACAAACATTTCTAACTTTACCTCTCTCATTTGCTGTTCCACAAAATCTGAAACTAGTTAAATTTAACTGACTTTCAAGCTGTGGAGAGACTGAGTACATAGGACACATTTTTAGTCATCCTTGTCTGTATTCATAGTAATTTCCTCTAATCTCAAGGTTTCTTTGCTGCTCATTTGAATCGCTTTGCCCCCTAGGAACTACAGGACATGCTACGGAAACCTCCCTGTCTCACTTACTTTGCAAACTCTTCTGTCACATTTATTCCTGGTTATGTTAATAACAGCCTACCAAAGCCAAACAACACAGTATCAAAATCTTACTTGTTTAAGATTCATAAAGTCTTTAACTGAACAAACACAGCAGTTTTTGCAAAAAAACGCAAATGTGAAGAAAATAGATGGATTTTATTACAGAGACCCCTGGCACTTAAAAATGGCAACGTCCTATCTTTTTAAACACTTAAAATTTCCATAGCAGGCACAGGAAGAGAACTCCTGGTTTTGTTAAATGTCAAATGTAAACAGAACAGCAAAGGGCAAGAAGGCCTTCCATTCAGAAACACAGGTACTCAAAATGGACCTTTTCTTTGAACCAAGTCCCCTTGAAAAAGATGATCAGATCACACGTAAGCAGCTTTGACACTGAAGTACAGTGGTCCTCCTTTTAACACTAATAAGAATTAAAGATTAACTTCACCATGCAGCTGACTATTTGGAATAGTCTCCAGGCTTCATATTTGCAGGTTCACCTGACATCTGGCTTTTGCCTGGGATGAGCCAACGCCTCCAGCAAATAAGGACAAGATAGAACAGATTGAAATCAAGAAATTGCACTATATACCTTGCAAGTTTTCTTAAAATGATTATGCATTGAAGCACTACAAATACACCTAAAGCAGGTAGGAAAAAGAAGTTTCCACACTGACCTACATCAGACATGGAAAACTAATTTGAGCAGCCCTTAAGGAGTTCTTCAGCTAAGCTACTCAGCATCAAACCATCTGTCTTCTTCTTCTGCCTTATTCCAAGAGAAAGGGCACCATCCATTTTCCTCCCATCTTTCCCCTTGAGGGTTATTCATTACTCAGAAAGCTTGAAGAGGCATCATAACAGGATTGTTATGCAGCCAATCATATGACCTGTGCCCTGAACAAACTATACTACATGCTACCCTTTACATGAGCATCCTTTTTCTTTAGGGGCTGAACGCATTTACTTAGGGCATCTGGAAATACACTGAACAATGTCTCAAGGGTATTAGTGAATGTTTTTGTACAAGTGAACACGCTGACAACCAGTAGGTGTATACAACCAGACATCTTGCTTAACTGCTCTACCTGTACAGAAAACTCAGCATCAATGCCATCGCACCAGCAAGCATTTGGGAGAAAGTTATTTGATTTATTAATGCACTGTGGAAAGAAGTCTGCAAGAAACTGCTTGGAGATGATGGTAAAACTCCACCTTCAGGATGTAAGGCAACACAGCTACACCTCTTTCCCCCCTCCCTCCGAGGCCAGTCATGCTGCCTGACTCTCAGCACCGCATCTCATGTTCACAGTTGCGACTGATAGCGCAGTCATCCGTAGACTCAGACACTGCTCCAGCCACACACATGCTGCTCCCATGGTACAATTCCAAACAAAAACTGTGGCTTCATATGTGCACAACTTGTTTGTCAATATTGCCTTGTTTCTCCAAGAATAGCTTGGCAAACTGGCAGGCTAGAAGGGTGCTAGCAAAGCTGCTCCCTCTTCAACTGTGAAGCAGTTGGCCACATGTTGCAATTCAAATACTCTGTGCATATGTGGATTACCTGCTATAGGAACATGAGCTTTTCTAGATTTATTTTTTTTTTTTGAAAGTTTGCTTGTTTCCAAAGACAACAGTTCTAGACCCACAGGGAGAATATTCTGTTACTTTCCAGATATTTCTATTTTACTTGAGACAGAGGTGTAGGTGACGTGATGTTCAAACCTGTTTCCACATATTTTCATGTATTTTTATAGGGCAATCCCAACCTGACAAACTAATATGGCAATCAAGTGACTAAAGTTTGCACCAGAAGGTAAACAGCATGGGTCCCAGGAAGGGGGTGAATAACTACAAGGACAGGCAGTCAAGGAGGGGTGCTCATCCTGCTTAAGTGCAACAAAAATTTCTCCAAAATTACTGGGATGGGATCAGTAAAGGTAGAACTTTTTACTCTCCCAATGACATGCAGGAAAGGTAAAATTGTCAGTTGCAGTGAAAGTTGTGCATATTGATTCAGACAGTGAATGCTCTTTTACCATAACTAATGTCACAAGTTAATTTTGTTACGCTACTTCCCTTAAAATAAAAATATTTCCCCAAAGCTGTTGGTGCCAGATATGTATTTACCCATTCTTAATGCATTTCATGCTTTGACCATGCCAAGTTATATTTTTCTCCATGTACCCATGGTTACATTTGTATGGTACATACAAAAAGTTCACATCTAGTCAGTAAAAAGCATTTAATATTGTCCTGCATGAGAACAGTTCTCTTTGAAGTTCATTTATGTAAAAGCTTTAGCTATGCACAACACTACCTCTTGAGAAGCATCAGGAATTACTTGTGCACAAACATTTCATGCATGGGTCCAAATTAACTTGTGATCTATGACAATACAGTTTTCATTAAAGGACACATAGAAACAAGTGGATATATTCCTCATTGGATCATACCATACCCCTGACAGTTTAGTTGCTGTATGCTTCATTGATGTAGAATCACAGTGATTGTATCGCATCATGCTGCTTCCTTCCCTCTTTTATGAAAGCTAATAATTTGTAAACACTTCATTTATGTTTATCTTTTCATATTACATGGGAAACACTTCATCATGCTGAAAATCAGTGGTCCTAATTACATTTTGTGGAAGGTGGTCAGGAACCAAGAAGCAGCACAGAGAGTGCCAGCCCCAAATGGCCTCAGGAATAACAAACAGAAAACTTAGGCCCTTCATTTTACAATCTTCATCTCCAAGTATTCATGCTTTTCTAAAGTCTTAGACATTAATAACAAGGTTAACAGCATCTTTGGAAGGTAGTACTTCACTGAGCCTGTTTATTTACAACTTAAGGAAAACCTTGATGAAAATGCATCCTACAATACGAGCGGAATCCCCCCCCCCCTTTTTTTTTTCCCACAGCAAGCCAACTACTCTTGCCTGTATCATGCACTTACAGTGCAAATGGCAAATTCGTTTCCATAATTTTTGTGTCACTCTCCCAAAAAGAACTAAAGCTCTTAAGATGTTACTATAACAAGAAGTTAAAGTCTAGTTGGCCTATCTCTCCTAATTTAAAGTATGCAAAGAACAGTCCTATGGGGCCTCAACTTTTGCTGTTGGTATGATTAGATTAGTGTTTGATCTCAGCAAAGCAACTTAAATTTGTTTTAAGCCTTTGCCATAAACGAAGATGAACAATTATGGAGAACACTGCTTATAAAACATGCTATAGCATATATAATATACTACAGCAACGTATGTAAACAGTTCTGAAAACAGGTATTGGGAATGAAGAACTGATTAAAATTTGTATACAAACATGTCCCAGATGAAATTCTTAGGCAAACTCATACTGTTGTTAGAAGGGAGAAACAAGGACAGGGGTTGTTTTTTAAGTGCAGAAATAATAATAAATGTGTTTTTGCAGAACAGGAATGACCCAACTTATGTTAAGACTGCTAGAAACATTATGATGGCTGTGTCAACACACTGAGTTGAACAGATATCTTGAAAAATAGGAGAAAAGCTTGACTGACAAATAGAGACAGTTAAAGTAATATAAATGTTACCAGCCTCTACTTGATTCACTGTCCATAGCTCGTTGAAGGATTATTTAGCTAACTGACCCTTGGAAGTGCTCTAGGAGACCATTTCTAGCTAATTCACAGTTTTAAGTGAAGATTTTTAAGACAATAAAAAAATTTTATAGGTGGTGCATGGAAACAAAGACAGAGCTACAGGACAGCATCAGAGAACAGTACTAAATCAACTGAAAGGCTCAGAAAGAAACCTCCAGCTTCCCTGTCAGCAGTCACTGAGTACACTATAGCACATCTGGCAAGATCTTCTATTGTATCTCATCACGTCTTTCTCTGGTCTTCTCCTTTATAAAATTATTTTGTCTTGGTATCACTAGACACACAATAACCTGTCTAAGAAATTAATCTTAGTGTCTAAAGCAATCCTCCCACCTCTTTTCTCCATCTGAAGTTCAAGCCTATACAGGAATATTGCAACATTTCTGAAGGGCTTTCATCACTATTTCTTAAGAGAAGAAGATTCTTTTTAACTCTCTTAGCAAACTGTCAATACCCATGAATTGGGAACACTGTATTAAAATAAACCAACTAGAATTTATACAGCTCTACTGATACATATGCCATTGTATGCTGTATTTCTTAAGTCATTAAAAATCAACTTGTGAAGGGTCTAGTGTTTCCCACACAAAAATGCTACACGTTCTTACCAAAACAAGGAGGGGGAACAGAGAGAAATTTAAAGTATGCCAGACACTGAACAGAAATGTCTTATACTTAGAATTGTTCTAATTCTCCAAGCTTCAGAGTATCATATTTTGTGTTCATAGAAAGAGTTAATACTTTGTACTGTTTTGTGGGGGAAAGTATGAATTATTCAGTTTCATTTTGCTTTCCATACATTCTATAATTTACACAAAAAAGCCTGGAGAAGTAAGGAGAAATTTTAGAGTGTATTTTAAATTAACATTTCTCATTCACTTAGCTATCCTGGACCTTTCTTAAAATTTCAGATCCATGGTAATTCGTTGCAGCGCTTTAATAAGAAAAAAGGCTATATAAGCCTTCTTTTTGGAAAAAAAAAAGGGTGTAATCCAAGGTCCTTTAATTTAGTTATGCTTCCCAAAACCAGGATCTGCTGAAGAGTAGAAAACAGCTTAAGAATCTTTCAGAATTACCGAATTCTAGTACCACAACCAAGTTTTTACTGATCCCTGACATGCAGATGGCACAAGACTCCAGCTACAGAAAATTCTATATGAGATAACTACATTAAAAACATTTTCAATATTTACTGCAACTCACAATTAAAACTAGTCCCATTTGCTTGAAACTGGGGGCTGGTATATTACTGTATGTTTTTGAAGGATCATTTCATTTAAACAAACCTAATGTCAATGCAAGAAAAGTATTTTGACCTCACCCGTTGCTGTTAAACAAGTAAGAACAGTTTTAACTAGAACAGTGTTCCAAAATTGTACAAATTGGTGGGGTTCTCTGAAGGATACTGGCCTTCACACTCATGAAAAACATAACCTGAAAAGAGAGTAATGGAAGGAAAAAAAGGAAAATGACCTTTGCTTCATGTTTTAATAGAATACAAAAAGGCTTTTATCCCTAAATCCCATGAACTAGCTAAGAACCACGCAGTGTAGCACAAATACAGCCCTTCAGACTGAAAACCAGTAATTTTTCAATTCTCACCAGCAATATTCACTAACACGAGGACATTACTTCGCATTTGCCCAGCAATATTTTAGTCCAGGATTATTAAAATATTAATTCCAAGCCCAGAGGGAATACAAACCCCTGAATTAGAGACAGTCCTAAGCAGGCAGACCAAAGACTGAGAGCAAAATTTAATCACAGTAGGTTAATATTCTAAGAAGAACAAAGTCAGAAAAAGTAATAAAATCTTTCCTTTGTATTTCAAAGTACAATATAATGCTAGCACAGCACTAGAACCTTCAGTACCATGGTAGGTTGAATTACTTATACAGACCTAGGGTTCCACCTCTGAAATAATCTAGAAGTAAAATATCAACACCACTTCTTGCAACTTTCAGCTCAACAGCATAGCACAGTCTTGGGTATCACAGACACCACCAAGGTCCAGGGATGGAAACGCAGAGCACAGCACAGTTTAACAGGTTTGTAACAGAAGCTGCAAGTACTTTCCTGCAAGGCTTTCATCAAGACAGCTGAAGTAATGAGTCTATTTTAAAACTTGAATAGACTTGACAAAAAGATTATCTTGCATACCGTGGAGAGCAAGACAGACTTCAGAACCAATGTCAGATCACAGACCCATAAAACACTTCCCAGGTAATCCACTGCATTAAAAAAATAGGTGTTCCCATCTAAAGGATGCATACGAAAGTCATAAAGTTAAATTTCAAAAGCAGAGAAACTTTCTTCAAGATTGAAAGTTAAAGAGTTGCTTTCATAGGGTTCTACAGTTATTTCCTAGCCTTATACTTGGGATTAATGGAATACTACACTAACATGTCAACCAGCTATAACATCCTTTATCTCCTCTGAAATGCATTTGTTTTATTGTTTTGGGTTTTTGAGGGGACAGGGTGTTTAGTTTTATTTTTTTTTAAGCTTCTTTTCTTTACCAGTGGTGGGAGCTCAGGCTGCAAAAGGCATTCTTCACTGATGTCTCCCCAGAGCAGAAAATGTTTGGCTACAACTTGATGTGACACTTTTTGGTTTTGGCACAATATAACAAACTTTCAGTCCCTGTTTGAAAATCTAGAAAAAACAATGTGCAAGTCAAAGTTTAGTCATAAATTAACATTCACTTTAATAAAAAATAATTTTAAAATTATGACATCAGCTAAGCTACTCTTTTGTAGGCATCTTCTCACACCTGCAAATATAAAATATGGAACAGATGTTGGAGAAATAGGACTAACTCCATCCTCCCCCACCTCAAGTGAAATATTGAGTTTCTACAGTAAAACTTACACAGTGTCGCTCTGCTGTGAGCTGACTGCACTCAGATCTTCTTTATGTTTGGTTGCACTGGAATATATATAAATACAAAGAAATCAAAAATGCACAACAAAACTTGTCTGAAAACCTTGATACAGTTCTGCTCTGATTACAATGAGACAGGAAACCTGGCAAAGCAGAGGAGCTCAAGGATGGCACAAAACCTTTTCACTAAACTGGCAATTGATCAAGGAAATCAAAACACTGGATTGGTTCCAAACAGAGCTGAACCTTCACAGTTTATGGCTGACAGTAATTAAAAGCTGGGTGGATGTCATGTGCTAGAAACCACTGAGAGGGAGCCCACAGCTCCTTCAGGGTGTTCCTGGTAACTTGTCACTGTTCAAAAGGAAGCCTCTTGTTTCTTCAGTTCCTACAGAAGATGGTAATCCTACATTTCAACCTACCTAAGTCCAGGCTAACAGCAGAGACTGGTAAAAGACACAGTAAAAGGGTTTTGGGATTTTGTCACATGGGTTTTGTTTGCTTTTTGTTTTGTTTTGTGTTTTTTGTTAAACAAATAAAATCCTATGCGCTACCACTGGCTTTTCAATTAACATACAAGTCCAGGAAAATCCATCCTTAAGAAAAATGTTGTGTTCATGGAGTACATGCCATGTCAAATGCTCCCTTCAGACTTAACAGACCAAAATTATTTTCAGCTCTGGTAAATAAGCAGTTTAACTTGACTATCATTTTTACTATTTCACTGGCATTTGCCAGAAAATGATGTTTACAAAAGCTTCTTCCAATATTAAAATCTTTGAATCTAAGACTAAGGAAAACAAATACTAAAGTAAAAAAGTAATTTTTAAAAGACAAAGGTTCACAGGCTCTAAGTCACTACTATCTTCCTTTTATTTCCAAGGAGTTACATCATTTTCCATGTCATGGTAAATCAGGTTCGGTATTGCCCCAATTAGCACACCCTACACTCCATTCACTAAACTGGCAGCCACATCAGTCCCACAAAGCCTTCATGCTCTGGAAAGCCAAAAACCAGCAGCAGGATAGAAGAAGTCTATGCACAGAATTCATTATAATCTTCTGCATTTGGGAATTTTATTTCCAAAATAGTAAAAATCATAATTGCATCTAATCTCACGTTAAATGAGATTAAAAAGCTAACACATAGAAGCTGCCAAACATACCACCTCTTGGCAACACTTGTTGGAAATCTGCAAACTAGAGATGCCAGATTTTGTTTTTTAAACATTCAGTTTAGGTTACTGATTAGGATTACCTGAGCATAATATTGTTTTACACTTTCTGTAAAAAAATTTACAATTCTTTTAACTATTTGCATTATCGACTTTAGCACAGGCATCAGTATTTTCAAGAAAATCTTTTTTCTCTTTTTTTTCTTCAGAAGACATTTTCAGAAGCCACCTAGTGTTCTCTCAATGCTTGAACCCAGTATATTTTACAGATAACTAAAGCACAATAAAATACACAGACCTGATACCCAGTTGCAGAATTAAAAGACAGAGAAGACAGACAGCACAAAAATACAGTCCAAGCAAAGCCTAGAAGAAGCAATTCTGCAAACATTCCAACAAACTAATCCTCTTTAGTGCTTGATATCTTAATATTGAGAAGAAAAGGATTCTTATAAGGGCCTATGAAAGCAACTGCTCTGTTGCAAGTAAATAAGGTAAGGTTTTTACTTGAAACATATACTAAAAGCTGCATCTGTCAGGCAAGAGTTGCTTTCTTTAAGCAAACTTTAAACCATGACAACTCAAACATTTACTCTACTACTTAGCCACCTGTCAGTGCAGTTATGCATAATGCTCTGATGCAGCAATTATTTTTACATTATTAAACAATTCCTTCTGAAGGGAGGTTAGTATCAGCTACAAATCTGCCTTTGGCCATCATTTACAATAGCCTAGAGAACAAGATTTAGTAAAGACCTGAAGAACAATACTGAGCTGTGAAAGCAGTTCACTACAGAATGAAATTGTGAAGATTTAAGGAACACTGTAAGAACTGCAGGTGTACTTATTCAGCCTGAAAACTATTGAAATAAACAAGTAAAAACACTGATAGAGAGAAACTTAAAAGCTTATCAACTGACTTTGATCAAGCATTGGAATGGGCTGCCCCGGGAAGTGGTGGATTCTCCATCCCTGGAGATATTTAAAAAGAGACTGGATGTGGCACTCAGTGCCATGGTCTGGTAACTGCAGCAGTAGTGGATCAAGGGTTGGACTTGATGATCTCTGAGGTCCCTTCCAACCCAGCCAATTCTATGATTCTGTGACTTGAGGCTGGTTCTACCTGAAACTGAGCCATCACTTCTTTCCCCCCACCCCTTCTCAAAACAGGTTTTTGCCATACACCTCTGAATGCAGGTGTACACAAGGCAAGTCAAAACATTCTGTCAATATTCTCCTGTTCCAATTAAATTGCTGGAAGATGCTTATGTTAACTGGTGAAAGACATTCAGAGACAGCACACCTTAGTTACTACTTCACATTTATGACTTACTTTGCAGGAATAAAGGTTCATTTTTATATCAAAAACCTATGCCAGATTTAGACCTGTTTCATAAATACTGAAGTCACCAGACTGATATGCTAGACAAACCTGATGGCCTGTAACTGTGTTTGGGCCTTTCTATATTATTCAGAACTTACATTTTGTGGTACACATTATTATTTTTTCAGTGTGTTGCAAATAAATATAAAATTCACATTAGTGACTATCTTCTTAAAGCACTTCCAAATGTATTGACAAGACATATTGCTCAACACATTCAATATTCAGCACAATAATATACTCTGTATAGTTTTTCTGCTTACTAACTACCATGATATCGGGTCACACAATTGCAAGTGCTTTATAGCCTCCAAGATAGAAAAACCACCTACAATCTTATCTAAAGAAGGTCTAAGATTAAAAGAAGAGTGACAGAAACTCAATGCTAAGAAGCAAGTGTTACTGCACAAATAGGAGTTTTGGTACCCTAAAAAAAGGTGTGTTCAACTGTCCTAAAGATTTCAACTAAGACAATGAAATAGGAGCTGAGAATGTTCATGTGCAGAGAGAATATGCAAAAACAAGTTAAACAGGACAGAGAAAAAAGATGTATAATTTTTTTCCCCATGCACCATACACATTAAGTTCTGCTTTCTGCTTCCATGTCCTATGTGAGGGTACACCAAGAGTATTCTGATCCTTCCCTTTGCTTTAAAATTGCAAAAAGATGAAGGCAATGCCAAGACTGATTCTTAATAGGTTAAGATGAACAAGAGAAGGAGAGGGTAAAAAGAAGGAAAAGCAAGCCAGAGTTAGGAGGAGAGTAGAAACTTCCTAAAATCCCAGGCTTAGTTCCTTCAAAGGCAACTAGAGATTCCTGAGATAGGGCCAAAATTCAGATTTCATACTGGACTAGATGGAAAGGATACAATTTCATTAAACGTACAGCCACCAAGGCAGAGACAAAAACTAGAAGGAAATGCTTAGTCAATAAAGGGGTGCTCAAAAAATTCCCCTCAAAACAAAACAGAAAATGAAAACAACTTGCTAATTGTTTGAAAAGCGTCTGAACTAGGCAAACAACTGGAACTGATACATTGCTTTATTCTCCAATTTGAACTTGTGGGGCTTTGGGGGTAAGAAGGTTGCCATTCTTCTTCTGGTTTTGACAATGCACAAGGCCTGCTGTAAGTTATTTGAGAAGCTGAACATCAGGCTTTTGCATCCATTTATCTAACATGCACACACCAAGTGATGTTATAAAGAAGCTTCAGATTTCACCACACAGGAAGCTGATTCCTCCCTTTTCTTCTTGCAAATGCCAAGGTTCATGCAACGCAGGTGCTCACACTTGGTATGCCTTGAAAAAACTCAGATTTTCATAAAAGCTAATTATTTTATTAATTAGCCTCATTATTTAAGAATTTATTAGCAATTACCAGTACCTGTTTACCTCCAGGAAAGAAGTTCTGCATAATTTTATGCCCGCTACCACTCAAAAAGTTTTCATAAAGATGTTTTGGTTTTTTTTTATTTAAGCTTGCTTCACAGCCAGATACAAAACCTTATTATCAGAGCAAAACTTTGAGCACTTAAAAGTTAATGGAGGCAGGTTAAATATTGAAATATTCACTAGCTGAAATAAACTGGGCTGTCCTGTAAAGAAGGTGAAATGAGAAGTTTTCTTCCAATGAGTTTACTATTGAACCCTTTGAGAACCTAAACTTGCAAATTACTTCCATGTTGCTAATCCTAAGCAAGTGTCCTAACTATTCTACAAATAGTTTAAAGTGTATCTCACTGGAACTGGAATAAAAAGAGAGGAGAAAAAAAATCACAGTTGACACTTTAGCCATTGTTTAAGTATTAGAAGGGGAAGGGATCACTGGCAGAACTTGTAATCTGCTGAGCTGCTGGTTTATCTTGATGAAATTTAACTAAACTATCAGGCAACCTTGAAGATGTATGTTAAGAATATTAAATAATAATCAGCATTAACTTCCAGAAAATAGCTTTCAGAAGACTAAATGCAGATTTTAGACACAGCCTTAGATCGAAATTTAAAAGCATCTAATTGTTTGTAAGGCCAAAAAAAAAAAAAAGTGTAATACAGAAACTTCAGTCTTACTAAAGAAACATATGTATCAAATTAGTTTGGTTTTCTTATCTTTACAAAAAAGAATATGTTTTACAAAGAGAGGGGTTGGTTCTGAAGCTACTGATCCTCCATCCTGATAAAAGACTAGTATAAATATTAATGTAATTTTTATCAAGGTGGAGATGCTGGAGAGAAGAAAACACATCCATCTAATCAAGCCAAATAACTTTCATATTAAAATAACAGTCTTCACAGAACAGCAGTGTCTGAGCTACTATTCTCAAAGACTTCAGCAGATGACTCATTTTAGAAGCATTTCTTTGTAGAAGGCTATGGTACTCAAAAGATGTAACACTTCACCTAAAAATTGACCAGAGTTAAAAGGACATTGCAATACCAATACTATATACATGTTCCAAAACAGCAACAACAAACTCTTCAGTGACTCATAGTCATTAATATCAGATTTGTAGCTCAGTACAGACTTTAAAAACTTTAGACTTTACAGCAAATCCTCACAAAAACTGTCAGGTAAGAGATTTCATAACAGATCTGTACCAATCTCTACTGTAATTATTTACAATAATTGCTGAAAAAAAAAAATCACAACTATCCCGCTACATGACAGCATTTAATTCTACTGTAGCTTAACCTTTCCATCTCAGCTTTTCAGGGGGCACTTTGCAGAGTGAGACACTGCAAGATGAGAAGTTGTAGGAAGTTGTAGGAGTCAGTTCAGAAGGAAAGGAGGAGAGAACCACTGCCCACACCCACTAGAGGAGAGGGAGCCAAAGCAAGGTTGTTTGTTTAGGTTTGTGACCACGAGCAAATATTTTACTTTTCTTTCCCTTTTTCTTGACCCTTTTATTCTTGTCCTGAACACTCCTCCTCATTATGAAAAGCCTATAGGATTCTAATTCAAGTCTAAATCAAATTCATCTTTGTTCCTGCTGAAATGTTTTTTTTAATTAGTTCCTTAGTATTCCAGAACAATCTTTTCTGGGGCTACCTGCAATCTTATACTACTAGTTGCAATCTACAGTATTCTTCTTCCTATGGGTTTAAGATTAATTTTTCTTATGTCCTCCCTTAAATTCTGTCTTTCTTAACTTATGGTCAAGCAATCAACTCTCACACATTCTTCTATCTGACACTGGCTGCCCTTTCCATATTGACCAAACTCCCAAAGAATCTTTGGTGTTCCCAGGACTGCTACCTGCTACCAGGGTCAAGACATAACTATTGCAACGTCTCTGAGTTTGGACTCTTACATTTTCTTTGCATTCCTCAGGAATATACAGCTGGGTCTGGAAGCTGTGCTAAGGAGAAAGTACATCCACCTATTTGCAACATCAGAATTTCAATTCCTTCCACAACTAACGGTGGCCACTACTTCCCCTTATTCTTTCAAACCTGCAACTCAAGCCCTTCCTGCAGCCCCCCAGCTGCAAGTTTCCTCTGCTCAGCAACCCGAGTATTCCTCATGTTGGATTCCTCAGGTACTGCTGGGACAGCTCAGGAGCTGCTTTACACTGCACCAGCAACATCAGCAGATTGACAGCTACAGGTGCCCAAGTGATACCAGACCAAAAACAGTCTGCTGCAGTTCAGCCCATTGGTTTTTGTCACTGGTGGTATAGAATAAGCCTGTGTTCCCTCTTATTTGTACTAGAATCATTCTCCTGATAAGCAGGCTGGTCTACACAAGTTAGAATGGTATAATTCTGACTTACAAAAGTAACAACTCATTATCCTGCTTAACTGATGTGTTATAGGGATCAAATGCAAGCCACAACCCATTATTTAGCATAATTACTCTTATTAACTGACTTGATTTTTGACAGATAAAGTAGAGATTGCTTTTTTTGCTAAAATGATATTAAGTTATCAATCTTTCACAACAAAAAAAGTTTTCAGGCATCACTTTGTTAGTCATGCAAATGCCATCTATCAAGCTTACCCTTTCATCTTACTTTTATCTAGTATACATGAAGACGTGTGGGTTTTTTAAGCAGGCAAAAATCAGAATCTACATTCTTCCTTTTTCTTTCCTGTTGTCTGCAGTATTATTGTCACCATAACTTTTATGTTACATCATCTTAACTAGTTGTTGCATTAGAAAAACCAAGAAAAAAAGCCTTCAATAGAAATGGTTTATTACAATATCTTTTATGGAAGCCTTTAGCACTTCGTTTTTCCTGACATCAATTCAAAATGCATAAAGAGCCATAAGCTGTCAAAATGTCTTGTAAGACATTAGGTGTATTTTTCCTCTGCCCCTCAAGAAACCAGACTAAAGAGAATAACTTAATCTAATTTAGAGAGATTTAAATTCCAGCATAAACTACAGTTGTTATTTTGTTATATTAACTAGTCTTTTGATAAAACTTAAATCTGAGAACCAGCCACAATCCCTGTTAAAGACCTTTTGTTATCACCTCTTGTCCAAGTACATCTTGTACGAGAACAACTCAAATAGAAACATCAACATTAACACCATCTGATAATGTTTCATGTCTCAAGTACACAAAAAACCTATCCTAACAGAAAGTCTATCTTGACAAAAAAGAAAAAAAAAAGGGGGGACAAAATAACAATCACCCAATATCAATATGATTCTATTTATTTTTTTAAGAAACCTGAACTTAAGCAGGATTATAGGTTTAACAGTAAACTGTCAAAGAAAATTGTATCATTGCCAATAATTTACTCCCATACTAGGGAGTACCTCACCCACTGCTCACCCTTCTCTCCCCAGAATAAAACAGCACAAACATAGAATCTTCAAAATCTACCTACTTGTGCATGGAGTGTCAAATACAAGATGTGTAACAGCTTGATTCAAAGTTATAAAATGGGCAGCTACATTATATGAATTTTCCATAGGAGAAAAAATGGATACAAGTTATTCTATTTTAAACATTTCATTAAAAAATCCAAAACAAAACCAAATCAACCAACCTACTCTTCTCAAAACTGAAACCTGCTTACTTCAAGTTCATGGCACAGAAATCTGTATTTCACATACATTTTAGATTTTTGGGGTACCTTCCAACAAAAGCAATGAAATGAAACATCTCTGCTTGCAAGGTTGGCTGTTTCATCTCTATAGCATCATTATTTTGAAAGAGCACAGTATACTTAATTTGTCTTTAGACATCAAAAAGAACAACCTGATCCTGCAGACACAAATATTTTCCTGTATTTTATTTTAAATGCACACAGGTAGAAGAGCACTATTTCAGAGGATATCCTTTTTAGCCAGTAAGAGATGATATAACAAAATTACACTATGCTGTTTTGGATCATATCCCATAAACATTTCCAGTGATAAGTAGCTTTCAGGGAACACAAAGCCAAGGTAGTTTGTAAGCAGACCTTGAAACCCAGGTGATATGCCTGATCTTTTAGTTTTTCCTTTTCTCCCCACCTCTTTGAGGAAAGCTCCATCACTACATAGATCTGCTGTTAGATGACAGACACATCCTAGTGGTGATACAAGTTAATACTGTACAAAACAACAGTAATACAAGTCAGCTTGTGTTACAAGAGTCAGCTAAGTTTTCCTGCTGGGACACTACTCTTTACCTGCTTATCTGAAGTGAGAAACACCTTTACTACTAAATAAAAAATGGAAGTTTCCTTGTAGGAAGGGAAGGGGAATCCCCATTTGCTCCCTTACTCCAGCTTTTCCTACAGCATCCTTTCAAGTCTCACAATTTGAATACTGGCTTTTCAATGCCAGTTTTTCCTGTCTCTTGTTGCCAAAAGACTTGCTGTTCTTTAGCAGACAGAGTAGAGGCTGGAAAAATATTCTTGCAGCAGAACATACTTGCCACGCTAACATGAGCTTTGAACCTATCAAAACTGTTTAGGAGCTACAGAAAAGAGTCAAATCTAGCAGAGTAAACAAACACCCAAATAGGACAACTTCACTTTTAGAAGATAGCAGATTCCAACCTTTCCTGTCACCTTTCTCAGTCTTCAATCTAAGAAAAAAGTGAATTCACCAGAACCAGATGCAAAAGATTTCAGGTTTCTACTAGAAGGCAGGAAGGCACGAATAAGCAGTTGCTTCTGCACAAGATGCATTTTCTATTTTCTCTTAAAAAATAAAGAAAAAGGTAATTATTCTGTTGTAACACAGAACACAAATATGAGGCTTTCTGGTTAGGAAAAACAGCTGAAGTAATTTCAATATAACTTCGCCAGAAGACCTCAAGCATTTCCTTTCTCATTCCAGGAGCTGGCATACAAACGAGGCACACCTTAGAAACCCCACCACCACTCTGGCTCTAATACATTTGAGGTTTTGCTTCACAAAAGAAAAACAGCTGAATAGTGCATGCCCAAGCATTTATATGCATACTTATCACAAGAAAAAAATGATGATACTACTAAAAATAGATGTACACCTTGCTTAAATGTGATGAGAACAAAAGCATGTTTTCACTCGCAATGAAAGCACAGTGAATGAAGGCACAAAGGAGATAGGCCCTATCTAGGTGAGTACAGTGTCTATTTCCACAAATAGAACAAAAATTTTCAGTCACGATTTCCTTATAGCAGTATTATTTTCTGTCTACCTCAGTTACAAATTAATAAGAGGTTGTATCTGGCTCCAATTCTCCTCCAGTGTTGCAGCTGGAATGAATGACCCAGATGTTTACCCAGTAAGGGGAGGGGTACAGAAATAATATAAAATACCACCACAACAATATTGCCTTTTGCCTGGAGATACCAATGACCTTCAGCATAATATTCTGGTGTGCTTACAAGTTAGGAATCTTGGAACTATTTGTTGTTCAGCTTTAGGTTTTGATTCTGCCACTTTTTCCTAGAAAAATTGGTTTACTTAGAGGAAATAAATTTCCTTATTGTTAACGAAGCCCCAGATCTGTTCTGACTCCAACATATCCAACCAATGATTAAAGAGTATATTGATACACTACAAATCAATGAATTAAAGTAATACATCAACATTTCATGCAATGATGTAATGAACGTCAAGTAGCCCAACTAGCAGGGGTCTATAGAAGGACTGTATGCAGACACCATACTAGCTATTAAGCAAGAGGAAGAAAATGGAGGAGAGGCAGTAGAAGAGAAGGAAGACTTTTGAATTTAGGTTATATGGGGTAAAGTCATACTAGAATGGGCTGTTTTGTGTTGTAGTAGGAAGAAACAACAATTTGCAGCTTTGCTGGATATGTTACAGTCAGTATTGCCAAGCAACTTTCAGCTAAAGAGACTTCACATTGGAAGGGTGGGGAAGAGAACACTTTCTACCATGTAAGACTCAAATATAAAGCTATTTATCTTTCGTACATTTCAGCTGAAGCTTCTTGCCAAGTTTGCAAACTTAAGTTGAAAGACCTATTTAGTACCATCAGACTTTGTATTTTGCTTTTGCCTGGGCAAATAATACAAGACCTACTTATTGTGGGACAAATGTGGTTCCATGGGACAAATACAAGACATGACTTCCCTTGCCTGCATCCTGAGTGAGCATCTAAAATAGCCTAAAGCTTTAGCTGTCTCACCAGTCCCTCCATTACAGGCTTGGGTTGGGTAGAAGTGCCCGCGTCAGAGAAGAGCTGTGGTTTAGTCTAGACAGAGCATTTCCCCTTTTCTTTACCATGGTCCTGCTTCCAACAGAGATCCTTTAGTCAGTGTGCTACAGAGGAGATTCAAGAACCAGGGCTGTGGAACAAAAACATCCTACTAGTTTAAAAATCTTGGAACAAATCTATGACCAAGGCAGCTGGGGATCCTCCCCTTACAAAGATCACCCATTTGGGATCAGTGTTAATTAATCCATTATGAAAAACAGATAAGCATGCACAATTAAACAAACAAGACCCACCTCAAGGGCTCCCATTCTACAAAATTGCTCAGTTACTTTAGGTCCCATCCGAGTTTCTTAGCCATTCAAACATCATGAGTGCCAGAGCCATTTGTACAGTCTGCATTCAGCTGAGGCACCACAACCATTCTTTAAATGCAGGCTCTGTCCCATACAAAACCTTACTGAGGGGAGGGAAAACTCCACTCCCATAGGGCATCCTGAGAGGGACTGCTGTCCCAAACCACCCTGAGCTGCTGGGCTGCACAAACTGCAGCTGCCTGCCAGCAAGCTTGTACAGGGCTTCATGAATCCTGCCACCTTCTGTGTGGTCCTCCTGGTATTTTTAATCTTTTTGTAGTTCAAAAAACTATTTTTTTTTATTTCCCCATGCAAAATTGGACTAGAAGAATTCTGTGAACTTCATCTTACCTAAGTTCTGACTACAGCAGGAAGGCTTCTATTTAAAAATACTGCTCAATACTGCTGGATGAACTCCAGGTACAGACTAGACATGCATTCAGTTCCAGAAGTAAAAACAGATTAGTAAGCACTTGTTTCTGAATCTACTGCTAAGCATGCCACGTCAGTGTGGTTAGTGAAACATGTCCATCATCATCTTAGAAAAACAACAGAGCACTTTCAGTATCCAAGATGCCTTCGCTGTACCTTTTCTTGATTTTAATCACAGGGGTTTTAACCCTAGTAGTCATTCTAAGAGATAACCACTTGTTAAACTTGCCATTTTCAACAGTTACAGGAAAAAACATTAGTTTCTTTTTCTATCAGCTGGGAAGCCTAAGCAATTGACTACAGATCAGAATAGTTCAAGATTTCCGTGGTAATTGCATGGTACCCATCACTTTCAGCCGGACTTGTTCGGGCCTGTATTCCCAGAAAGATCAGCAGTTCATCAGTCACATCATCATATACTTACTACTTTCTGTGCTGACAAGATGCAGTCACAACACAAAGAAGCCCGAGAGGCAATGGAACCCAGTACTCCCCAGCATAAGAGTGTATTTTCAGAAGATTCATCTGCATCTTGATACTGGAAATATTCAGTTTTTCATCTCTTCCTTACCTCAGTGGCAAACTTTTCCCCCCCTACCTCATGCTAGGAGCATTAGGACACATAAGTAGGAGATGAACCTGCATCCATTCTAGCTCAGAAACCACTGCCATTTCTATTTTAACATTGCTACTGGTATCCAAGCCAGAACTAAAAAGAAATTTTAGAAAGGCACATTGGTAACTGTGTGGGCTGAAAGATCATGTTGTTCTCCAAAACCTTCCCATTTTTATTTCAAAACAAGGTGACACTTTTACAGTTACTTTTTGGTCCCCAGCATATTAAGGAGATTAGGATCACAAGTATCATGTTTCTTTCTGCTGCTGCATGGTCATTTGTATTTTAACTCTTTTGAAAAGAGTTCACATTTGAGTATCATAAAACTGCTATTATTTCCATTTTCTCTCCCTACAAACAGCAAGCCAACCCCTATACTTTCAAGGGCTTAAGAGCAGTTTCAATTAAAGCTTCAGAAGTGAACAACAGATTGCCTTCAGATGAATCAATTCCAAAAAGTCTGACTGAAATACAAACCTACTGTAATACCACACAATAAGAGCACGGAGAGGACATCTTTGCTGCAATACCAACCACACAGTGATGCACTGAAATAGCTACATATAACTTGAAAACTGATAGCAGGTCACAGCACTATGCAGAACAAGCATTTTCACATTAGTGCTAAAGTGTAGTGAAATGCTGCGGTGTGAAGTGAACCAAAACCTTTTAGGAGATGCCTGAGGTGCTATATTGTTGAGCCACCTCGTGGCATATTTTCTGTATTACAATGCTACACGCCAGAGGACAACAGGGCTGGGATTTACTGAGTCTGTTTAAATTCAGGCAAGAAAACACAAAGCACGTAAAAAAATCTACTATAGCACACTCATGAAGCAGCATTCCCTTTGTAAGGAAAAAACAAATTTGGGAAGGTAAACTACATATGACCAGCCAAGTGCTAGTGGTTATCAATTTTAGTTAAGCACTTGGTTATTCCAACCCATGGTTCCTTATAATGCAAGCTGCTATGCAAGTTCTTAAAAACCACATTAAGGCTATGCACATAGAACTCCTCATGGATCAGACAATTGTGCTCTACAGTATCAGCTGGAAAAATACTCAAATATTAATGAATTCCTCCCCAAAAAAGTTCAAGAAGAGGCATTCTTACATTTTCTGAAGACTGACTGTAAAATATTTTCACATGCAATACCTGTCATGTACTTTCACACCTTTTAAACAAAGCCCTACCACCCAAGGTTATCTGTGAAATTGTTTAATTTGCACAGTTGGGTTAATGCAATTTAGCAAAAAGTGAAGCAAAGCCAGAAAATAATAAACATTGGTCTTCTGAAGCCTCAGATACAAAGGAAAGCATTGCTGCTGCAGAGGATCCTTTGACATTATTGAATCCATGGAATACATCATACGAACTCTCTAAACTCTCTGCCCACGTGGGATAACTAATGGGGTTAATGCCAGCACAGGCACAGCGTTGGTGACTGCAGATCAACCCCCATTTAACAACCTGTTTCATTCCAGAGTGATTTATTTACACTTCTAAACCCTAAGGGAGTGCCAAAGCGAGCAGTGTGTGACCAGTGACAAAGTCATCTTCTCATCACTCCACTATAACCATTATTTCAAGAGATCTTTTTTGGAATAATTTTGTATTTCTTTGTTACCCCTTCCAACACCACAAAAGGACAGTAGTTTTTAGGTGTCAAAACCACAACAAACTCAGCACATCAGACAAGACATATTAGGTCCTTGTTTATCACTGCATACTACCCACACTGTTCATAAATTTCTCTGCAAATATACTGCACATGAGGCATAAAGAAATAGCAACATGATAACTAAAACCATCTTAAACTGAGTTCCAAGCCTCAGAACACAGGAAAAGCCATCAGACGAGATCCTGGCAGGACGCAACACACACCGCTTCTGGACAAACAAATGATAAAGGCCATCTCAGCACCGTACCAAGAAATAATTTTGTTCCACCAGCCCCAAAAGTTTCAGAGTAATGGAGAAGATTTACAAGGTCTTAACTGGTTTTGTAGTCTTTTTACAGACTTTAGGAAAGAACTATTACTTAGTACTGTTGGGATAAGGCACACCAAATACATGACTGGAACACCCATACTACCGTCTACAGAACAGTAAAAACAAGATTTATTTACTGCCTTAATTGTTTCCCACTCTATTCTTTACCAAAACTATAAAACCACAAGTCCAATACTGACCCAAGTTCTTCAATAATCTAGAGAAAGGTGGCAGGCACATTACCACATGACAAACACAGAGATGCTCTAACACAGGCTCTCACCTATTTCCTGCTACCACATTAATTTTGCTCACTTTCTTCTCTCCCTCACCAGAAAACTTCCTACAACCTTTAAGAATTGAGGCTTCCATACTTTTGCAGCAAAAGCAAAGTAGGGTTGGTACTGGCAAGAAGATAAACAATTGGAAGCTGCAATATACTTGTGACTTAAAAAACAACTGAAGAGAACAGCTCAATCTAAAAAAGCTTCTCTCAAGTGATGGTTTGAAAGCTGGTGAGTGAACAACAATTAAAAAAACTAGGGACAGGTGTTTGAGTGGGACTGAGGACAGTCGCGGATACCTCTCATCTCATTTAGCCTCATAGCTTCAAAAACCTTTTCACATTAACACATTTTACAGCAGTTAATTATTCAGTATCTCTAGATGCATCGTAACTTCATTTAAAGTAAAGAATTTGGAAAATTCTTATCACCCATGATATAGAAATCTAAATCTGGGATGAAACCCCTATGAACAAAGTGAGTCAAGAATCACTTCTTCCTAAGGTTCAAAAACATTTGTTTCTACAATTTCAATCTACTCCAGGCCAATTATCATCAATGTCCTGATCAATGCAGTTAAGGGGGATTTTTACATCTCGCAGTTACTTGGCTTGGAAGACAGGATGCCCTGTGTGAAGTTGGTAAAAAGCTAACTAGTTAAAGGGCAAAAAATAATAGTTCACCTTGCTTTGGTTTCTTTGATGTGTGTAATGTGACAGGCAAAGCAATAAAGCAGAAGAATTTGAGAAGTGATGAGACACTGGATAAGTTAAAGATGCGAAGAACAATTAATCACAACAATAATAAATCTAACGGGTGGGTAACTGTCTGCTGCACTTAAATGAAACATCTCTGCCTGCTTGTAAGGATTTAGGGTAAAGACTGCAGTTGATACCAACTTTGTCATTTCATATTTAATAATAACAGTTAAATAGCCTTGGTGCCAATAACACAAGATTTATTTAAACAGGATCACATACACTTTAAGCAGTCAACAAGTTGACATGTTTCTAAAGATCCAAGTTTTGCAAAGCTGCAAACGGCACTACAACAATTAGTCAAGTTTTGGTTTAATGGTTAAGTTAGAACTGAACAACTGCTATCTTTTCTGATGTGAGAAGAGAGCTTTAAGAGCTCTGTGCTGATATTTAAGACTCAATCTAAATAATCCAAAGATATTTTAAAAATTACAATACATGTAATTTAAGTAAATACAGTGTAATATGTCAGCATGAGATTCTACACTGGTCTTGCTCCTAAAATAATAAAAATCAAGGAATACCGATAAAAGACATGCTAGAAAAAATAAGTATTGAAATGCTAGAACACTAGATTACCTCTTACTATTATTTTCAAAACACTATGTCCTTCAGTTAACTATTGAAATAATGGTAGGAAATGCACTGAAAGAGGAAAGTGTCAAAAGGAGTAAGGAATATTTAATAAGAATACAGAAAAATAAAATCCTGATATGTTGGTAGACTATCCCCAAGTTAAAACCCTTCAGCAGCCAGATTGTGAATCCCCAAGCATGATTTAATCAACATAAAGTATACTCATCTATCTACATAACCATCACTGAAAAATAGGATTAGGTTTAATAATCTTCTCGCAAAACATATCCACTCTTTCCCTAAGTAAGCCATAGGCAGACACCGTGAAGCCTGCTTTTGGGCAAATGGAGAAATTTCTTTTTAAAGCTGTAACTCGGACAGTACAGTGGTAGAGGAAGGAAAGGGCTCCTACACCCAGGGCCTCTTTACACCAGTGCACCAGTACTCCATACAAAAAAAAGCCTGTTAACTTTTCTGTAACAGCTGATTCACATCTCGTCTGCCTGTAAAGTCTGTAATCTAGATTTTGAGGAAATTCAGGTTCCTTCAGTAAAGGAAATGCATCTCCCCTGTCTAGACATCCAATTTAAGGAGGGCTATGCATTCTCAATTTCAGTTAAAGAAGATGTGCCAGAAACTTCCTTTATCTAACATTTTTTAAACTCACACAACAGTTTTATTCACAAAACCAAACCTGTAAATACAAACCAACTATTTATTTCCCACTTAGCTTCAAAAGCACAGCAAGTTTACTGACCTTTTTCATGTAGAAATGCCACATAATACTATATTATTTGCTTTTCATAGGTACATAAATATTTATCGGGATTAATTTACTGTATCTTGTCAAGTTTTTTGCACATTACTTAAAATTCTTAGTTTTATTTTAGAACTGAGATTTTCCTAGAACCCATCTGATGGAAAGTTGTAATTTTACAAAGAGCATTTCAAACAGGACAATTCTCTGCAAAGTTATTTACATAAAACAGCAGCTCTGGACATTAACTCTCTGCTGGTAGCACTACGGGTTTCCTTGAGGCTGCACAGTGCACATTTGCACTAAGATCAAGAAACATGAACACTCAGGTCTGAAGGGTTAAAACCAGAAAAAATTAGGCATTGCCAAGGGACTACCTGAAAACCAGCAACCTGTGTCTGCTCTTCTAACTGTGACTGCTGTAGCTGTGCAGGGGCACAAGCAACACGGGACGGATAACTAAGAGCTATTGAGCTTATCAGAATAATTTATATTTTTTATAGAAAGAAACAAAGTAGGAAATTTATAATCTGAAACTATCCTGAACTGTAGATTCCCACAGCAATGAAAATCTAGTTGATTACAGCATTCACTAAATCAAGCAATCTGATCAGGATTATGGTCAATCAAATTGCTAAACTCAGGGAAGGAGGGGGAAGTTACACACATTTGTACATTTAGTGTTCTGCTTTTTATTTAAAGCACAGAAGTAAGAATGTGACATGCCAGCACTGTTTCTTCACATATGTGCTTCAGAAAAGTAACATTAATAATTGGTCCAAAGTAATATACCAATTCCTCCCATCAACCAGAAGATAAGCCAGCAGTGCTAGATCATGACAGTAATGCATAGCAACTTTCAGAGAAAATTTTCTGTCTTACTGTGGCTCTGAGCAGCACCTTCAAGTTTTTTAATATCACACTCCATTTTTCATTTTAAAGTATCTACTGCATTGATGCAAAGTTCAAGGAAAAAAAGACAATTTTAATTTTTACTTTCAGCTGAATTCTACTAACACTGAAAAGCAGTTTTGGTCTATAATAAGTGATACATGAATTTAAAAAGTTTTGCCTTTATCAGACTACCCATATACAACTGCTCAGCAAGGGACCTGTGGCCTAGTCCAAGGCAAGTGTATTCAAAAGCAACTCATTGAGCACACTTATTACAACAGTTTTGTCTTCATAAAAATGTTTTGCTAGTAATAATCTGAAATAACAATGCTCAAACTAGAGACAAGCTGTTTTATAAAACACAAATGGTAGGATTATTTTAGCAAAGTGAAATCTGCCCACAAGGGACCTGTTGAATATGAAATTACTTTTAAAGCATCTTAGCTGTTTCTAAAACTATATACAGTATTCAAACTGGTTATTTTATTATTAAGACCATGCTTAGGTTCAAAATAAGTACTGTTACACTGCTTGAGTACTGTAACAGTATGTTTACCAGATGAGTAATTTCAAGACAGCACAAGTAACATGCTAAGAGCTTACAGACTGTAAAAAAAAAATGTCAGTTTTGTGTCTTTGTGGTAAGAATGAAAAATACCACCCACGGTCTAATGTAGTTCTGACTACAGGTAGAAATGAATAAAGTATACTTACTGGTAGAACTGAATAAGGTATACTTTGCTACTAGAAATACAGGCATTAAATCAGTTAAAGTGAGAGAGGAAAAAAACCCCCACAACCATCATCTCTCCCAATAGAGAACGCATGTTAAAATCCTGATGTTTTTTCCCTGTGCCTGCCAGAATTTATATTATCAGTCATGTATCAAATATTATTCAAAAGTATTTATAATACAGTCACTTCTAAAGTCTAACTTGAAGTGCTTCACCGTAAACAAACTCAAGCACAAAAACAATCCCTCAAAACACAAAATTCCCCCTCCCCAAAAAACCAAAAAAAACCCCAAAGCAAAACAAAAGAAACACCCCCAAGATGGTTTAGAAAACTCAGTTAAAAGGGCTGTCCAGCCTCTTCCTATATTTAATAGGAGCAATAGGAATGGCTCCTACTAAATAGCAGGAATTCTGAGCACTTAGTTCCTGGCAGAGAAAACTACATAGGAAAAAATTTTTCTCTAATTCAGGCTGTCCGTAGCTTCCCGCCTTGAGATAGACATTTAGTTCAAGTGGTTATTGTATTCAGGCAGAAAAGCCTCTGAGGTTTTACGAACAGTAAAAATGATCTCCTGCTTCTGTGAAAAAGTACCATTTATCATGGTGTCTGTCTAATACTACTGGGATTATTACTTGGCAGAGAAACAGCTCTGCTCTTGAGCTAGAGAGGATTTTCACCAGGAAAAATACTGCGGTTTTGTTGAGCACGTGGGGTTGTGTTTTGGGTGTCCACCCCTCCCAAATCTTTCAGCTAACATTTCATTAAAGAGCAACATCCCTAGTCTGGCAGATAACAGTGTCTACCAAATCAAAGCACCCTTCAATCTAGGTCTGAAACTTCTTAGGTGACATCTGAAGTCACAGGTTATCTGCTATTCTGGAGCAAGCACATCTTCTGTTAAAGTGGAATTATTGAACCTTACATACATTATCGGAATCAAGAACACAAACTATCACCCCTAACAGCTCAGGTAGGTACCCTAAATCAGTGGACAAACAAATAACCTATGTTTCATTTAATCCCAAAGAAGCTTAATAATGAACAATTCTCTCCAATAAATTTTTCCTTGAAGGACTAAGTTTCAAAGCTATACAATTTATTATGGCTATATCAACACACATGTGTGTGGGCTTTACAGACAACGACTAAACATAATATTTATTTGTTTAATCAGAGCAACTAGTACAAGAAAAATAACTCATGATCATGCGAAAACTTGTTTCAGAGATGCTTCAGTCAGAGAGATGAAGATCAAATTCTAAGTTTCACCAAGCAGACAAGTAGTAAATGATTAGGTCCCCCCCAAAAAAAACCAACCAACCAACCAACCAAAAACAAAACAAAACAAAAAACCAAACCAAACAAAACCACAAAAATCCCACCAAAAAAAAGGCAAAAAAAAAAAAAAAAAAAAAAAAGCCAAAAACCAAGAAAACAAACAAAAAAACCCACAAAAAACAACCACAACAAACCAAGGAGAAATTACCAATCTGATTACCTGACCTTAAAGTGGTTTGTCCCCACTTCAGTCAGAAGCCACCAGATTCCAGCTTGCAGATTCCATGCAAGCTCTATAAAGCACAAACATTTCAGCATCAAAATAGAGCTAGTGCTACCAACATCATCTTTCTCTGTGGTTTAATCAAGTTTGATTCATGGCTACTCTCCAGTTTTAACCTGACTCATAGTGTATACATAATTGCAATCTAATGAGATGTTGTAATGGATGTTTGTGATTTAAAGTGGGTTTTTCTTAGATGAACATTTACCAGATGAACACAGTATGGTAGCATACAAAGGCTAAATGGCACAACTACCCTCAAGAACACCTAGGAGCTTGTCTTCTAAGAATACCAGCTAGAGATCTCAATTACAACAGAAAAGTATTCATATTACAGTGCTGCATCTCTAACATACCATTACACATTCCTTCTGTATAGATCTTCTATAATATATTAATTTCTTCTGTACAGATCTGTATATATCTACTTTCTATAGTACAGATCCTGCACTGTATGAACCATGCAGGTTGTGTAAGTCCCATCCTTCCTGATGACACTCAGACAACTCAATCTACTTGAAGCCTCAACATGCCCTGATAGAGCAGGATCTACCCGGAGGTTAAGAGAAATTTATCAGGCATATAGGAAGAGGCACACCAAAATGGATGTGCTGCCAAACTAAGTAATGGGTGCTGGGTATACATTTTAAACATAACAGGAATAGTATGAACAGCAGCCGTGATATCCACCACTGAGCTTCAATTCAGAAGCTGAGGTTTTTATTTAAAAGCCTGTAAATGTAAGCATATGGAAAGTCTAAAACAGTGCTGAAGGTCAAGGTCTATAAAAAAAAATAATTGTTCCATACAAGGAAAAAAAAAAAAGTTTTTTCACCAGGTTTGCTTTCTTAGCACAAAGAATATTTGACTATGATATATTTATCATAATTGCTTTCATTCAAAGACCACAAAGCTCTCCAAACACTTGGAAGAGATAACACCTCTTTTGCTGCTTTAGCTTCAGACTACTTGTTGGCTCAGAGGCTGCAACACGTTCAGCTACTGAGAGCAAACAGCTCCTAACAAGTCAGTAAGAGGCCTCACATCTTTTGGGAGGTTCAGGGCACAGAGTGCATTTCCCCACAGAGCAGGTGAACAAATTGATGAGTTCACCAGAATGAACTTGATGATGCTCAAGATGCCAAATTTTTCCTGGATTGAGGGAGTAAAATAAAGGCAAAACTGCTCTATGACAGGTCTTTACTAACAAGAGCTTAATATAATCTGTCCTTAACAAAAATCTAGAGGCGAGTGTATTACATATATGCACATGAACCAAAGTGATGATGTGCAGTGATACAATACCCAAGGTAAAAACAGAGGAGTTCATGCTGATCAATGCTCTTAGCAGTTCTGAACCTCAGAGAACTTGCATCCACTAATAATGTACGGTTGCCTTTCCATAATTACCCTGGATTCACATACAGACAAGAGAAGAGACAAAAACAGGAGAAAAAGATTAGACTTCTGTGCTCTAGGATTTCTGAAGGTGGCCTCCAGCCCCCATCAATTTTTCTCCCTAAATGGAGTCTTTCAACATCTGTGAAAATGAAAATAGTACTTTTACTATGTCCTAAATTCAGTATGAAGTGTTTCCAAGTTGAAAATGGACCTCTGGGATAAAGTAAAATGAAAAAAGATGTGGGAATCTGAGTAATGGCACATCACTCAATTTCTCATCCCATTACAGAAAAAAAACAAACAACAAACCCACACACAAAAAAACCCAACAAAACACAACTTGTTAAAAACCTTAAGGAACAAACAGAAAAGAAATTGTGCTTACAAAACATTGTAAGAAAATGTAAGACTGCAGAGGCCTATCTCAAATTTCATTCTGCAAGTTTGCTTTCTTTCTAACACAGAGCTTTACCATGAAACAGTGAAACAGCCGTCTGCTTTTCAAAATTCTTAATCCTCCGAGGCTGAATTTTATAAAATGCTGCCGATAACTCCTTTCAAGGCTTGATTTCAGCACAAGAGTTCAATACTATTTGATTAAACAAAAAATAATATAGTCCAAGTTGTGTTTGAAGTTCAAGTTTTCATTTGATGCAACAAGAGATAGCAGTAATCGAGAGTTTCAGAAAAACACATTGAAGTTCATGATTCAAGCCAGGTTTTAACTATTACTTATTAGCTCATTAGGATCCTGTCCCATGCTTTGCGTAGTCAAGAGCTTGCAATTTATAATTCTGCAAGATTTCTAGATAAATCAGCTACAGCCTGTGTTGTCTTGCCACATCCATATCATATCAACTGAGAGCAAAAATAATGGAAATCAATCAGACAAGAGTAAGCAGAATAGCAGGACATTCACTCCTGGGTAAGGCTGGAAAAAAAAAAAAAGTTAATAGTGGCAAGGCAGCAACATAGGCTGTTTATCTGGTGCTTGATCATACTGTAAAAATTCACCACATAATATTCTTGCATTTGTACCTGGAAATTAACGTAGTTTCTCTATGAGCACCTGTTTATATCTTCCTCTCTCTGAACAGAAGCTTTGCCTGAAAACATACTATTTGTGTCATACTGACATCTACTTATTCAAGCAGACCATGGTTCTGCTAACAGCTCTTAAAAGAAAATCAGCCCACCCAGCTTGTGCTTCCAGAGAATACCAGGCTAAATCTTTTTCTGAAGTGGGAGCCAGCTAGCTACGATTTTCAAGTCTTTCTGATACGCCAAACAAATTACAGGAATCCTTGTATTTTAGTACCAGTTTTGTATTTTATCTTACTAAAAATATTCAGAAGTCTTATTGTCAAAGCAGATAACAAGAAAGAAAGACAAAGTCCTCAAATGTCCCTTTCTAATCTCTAGATTAAATGCTATGAGCTGGTTTGAGGAACAATTGCGATCCAAGTCAGATCTTGGAAAAGGTTCTCTATCATGCAAAGGCAGAAACCTCACTGCAGGAAACAAATTGACTTTTACTCTTCTGTCAAGTTTTACATATTTTTCTCTTTATTTATCAGTATCCCCTTGTTCTATTATGCTAATCTTTTATTATGAGGAAGGCAACACATTCAAGTAAAACTGGAGGGTCCAATTTTTAAATTACTGAAACATTGGTTTTCAGAGAACAGATGTTTTCAGAAGTACTTCTGTTTCTAAACTTAATTTTGAGTTATTTACATTAAAATCACACCTTTGCAAGTAATGAAAGTCCATCCTATTATTGATACTGTGAGAATCAAACCAGAAACCTGTTTTTATGACTTTTAAAAAATGCTTTTTAGTACTTCTGACATTTTCTAGAATGTTTCACAAATATTTCATTGCAAGTTTCTGTTTTTATCAAATTGCAAGAATAAGGGAAGTATTACAATTTTCAGGTCAACTGATTAAATGACAATCTGGAATATAACAGGTTTTTTCCGCAGGAGAATGAAGTTATTAATATTTCAGTAGCCTTGCTATTAGATTTCCTACTATTTCTTAACTAAATAACTTTAACTGGGTATTGCACATCTTCAGTCTTTGCTGCCTAACTTCAATAGTTTGTCTCAGTTGAGATACTTCCTTAAATTAAAGGGTTTTTTAATTTAATAAGTCTTTTGAAAAAGCAAACAGAAGCTATGTACACTTTTTTAAAAGACATCCACACTTAAACTAGACCTTTAACCCCCAAAATATTTACTATCATTATAACTATTTAGTTATAATTTAAACTCTCACCTCTTTTTTGAGGGAGCTGTTATACGAGTTCTCTCGACATACTACATTCCTACAGGTTAGGTGGTGGCTCTGGTTAAGGTAGATTATCTGACCTGTACAGCAAAAGGTAAAACTAACCATTTACTGCTTTAATTACTTCTCAAATGCAAATATATCCGATATATATAATTTAAAAAAAAAAAAAACAAAAACTAACACACCCACAACATTTAACTTCTCTGAAGAATAGAAAACCCATGGGCTAGATTTCACATTTTATCAGACAGACACATTTCTAGTTCTTTTTTAAGATGGTTTTGAGTATAATTTAAGTGTATATACCAAAGTGTTTCTATGCAACTAAAGCTCTTAAAAGCTAGTTGCATTAAAACAGACTGAAGTTTGTGAAAAGTAAAGCAGTACACAACTACTACATATTTGAAAGACTAAGAAATATGGTAGCAGGAGGAAGCTGCTGGCTAAACACTAGGATGACTTCAGTGAAATCTCACACCACGGCAGGTGCAGAGATAGTATTTTCTTCACTTGAACTTATTCAACCTGATAAATTGAATAACAGGTTCTTTCAAAGCTGCGAGTGACTTTAAATAGAAACTATGAAAGAAAAATAAGCTTTTCAATCCATAAAACATGACTAAAGAGACCTTTCAATTGGTGGCAGAAGATTTCCAGTCTGAACAGGAGCAGAGAATGAAGCAAACCATAGAACAAGTCCCTTGCCCACAGTTAAAACCGCTGGTGATTGCCTGAGAGGTGGTAACTTTCCTTTCTGTTGTTTTGGTTGTATCCCAGCTTCCAAGTTGAAAATCTTATCTTCACTCCTTTCCCCCAGGAAAGCCAAAACTGCTCTGACTAAAAGTGTTTACAACCATTAGTGTTTCATGCATTTTTAACTGAGGCCCGGTTGGCCCCAGCCACAGGAAAATACTATTGTGCAGTAAACAAGCAAAGGACTATTCATTCCTAATAAACTAACTAGAAGAAAATCTAGCGTACAGAAATACTAACATCGTTCAAAAAGAGTAACATACTCTCCTGGTTAAGTAAAGTAGTAACAATGATAGTCTACAACCTATATTTAATAGCTGACATGTTTCATGGTGTGCAACTTTGAAAATTAACTGATTTTATAAAAGAGAGTCCAGAACTACCAACAAAAGCCAATGAGATTAAGTATTCGATTTGAAAGTTAAGGACACCCAACTGCATGATTGAAACTGTGATTCAGGTAACTATACATCCTCGGTTTTAAGGAACAGATAATGCATTTTATCTCCCAAATAGCCACTGTGTGGATAAGGAGAAAGTAATGTACAGGCAGCCCAGGAGGACCTGTTGGCATTTACATATGGAAGAAAGAAAGTCCATAAACAGAGCCACTTCTGTGGCTTAGCTCCTAGTAGTTCATCACAACTATAAATTCTCACACTGAGAAGCTCAGAGTGAAAGACATATTTAGATCACACAGGAACAATTCCAGTTCTAGCTCTCAAAGAAAAGTTACACACTTTCTAGGAGCTACAATGAGCTACATAGCACCAAACAGAGGAAGAAAATACATTATATTCAGATTAATGCTATGTTGTGGAAAAGTATTCAAATGAAAGAAGCCTTCACCACTTTCTGAAAAGCCACAGATTCTATCTTTAAAGTTAAAATAAATGTGGCTTTGCTCATCTATGAATTAAAGTTTAAATGATTCTTGTAAACTGCTACAAATAAGCTAATGTCACAAAGCTGCATCAAATGTACTTTGCTTTTCTACTGCATTTTGAGTATACTGCAGATCACCTTTTTAAAATAGCACCCATATAACCAAAACCAAGGCTAACAACTAAACTAAAACCTTCTCATCTGACACACATCTTCAGCATAAAAAAAGAAAGCTCACATATCCCATAGTGAAGTTGCTAAAAGACTTGCAAATGCTAAAAGATCTGCAAATACTAAAAGATTTGCAATTGCTTTTCTTGTTCCACCTTACATAGATTAATTAAGACATTGTGTTAAAGCTTGCCACTTTGTTAATTTCTTAACAAATTTGCTTAAGAGCCTGGAAAAAAAAAACTGTCAAGAAAATAAGCCTAGAAATAGAAAAATAAAAATCTCACTCTAAAAATGTCAAAACAGCATTTGTATAAGTCTCCCACAGTGGAACTACTGTATTATGTCTGCTGGAATTTGGCATTTTCTCTAGGGCCAGTCAATAACAGGAACTCAATCATAAATGCCCTGCTTTCCGCCGAGCGCCACAGCCTCAGCTGCACAGCCTAATGAGCCAGGGCCACACCAGTTCAGCAACAGCTGGCAGAAAAGTCCACCAGAGAAAAGTTAAAGTTTTTTGTTCCTTTTTAATAAAGCCAGAGTTGCTTCTTTGTTTTAAAAAACAAATTAAAAAAAAAACACACAACAAAAAACACCATAAAACCAACTAAAAAAGCAAAAAAAACCCAAAACAAACAAGAAGACACAAACAAAAACAGTAACAACAACAAAAATCCACCCCAAAACCTACTGTTTTTCTCAATATTAGCTTACTGAAGAAACTCTCCTGCTAAGAGTTCCTGTACTTAAAACACCACGTATCTGGTGCAAGTTATCATCTTACCATAAATGTATTTAAATTATTTCAAAAATCACTGGCCTCTCACATAAGAAACTGAAAATAGCCAGCTTTCATTTAGCCTACAGACATTACTTAATGTTAACAAATTACTTAATCTCATATTCTTATTCCTTTTTAACTTTTAACAGCAATTTCACATGTTTCATAAGGCAGATTCATGATTTTCCTAGCTTTTGAGAGGAATCCCGTATCATTCACAGGGGAAAAAAAATGTATTGTTGAGGGAGCACTAATACATAGCTCACAGTATGTACACCATATGTGTAAGAATCACTTAATACCTGATTTGAGAAAGCCTTTATATGAAGCTCCTTTCTCACAAAAAGGCTTGCTATAAATCTAATTACTTAGAATTTTGATTCCTACTAAAAAAGGAAAAACAAAAGCAGTAATTTTAATACCAAAAATTGTTTATGTATTAAAGGTGTCATCTTAATTACAACTAAGCCACTGAGAATTTCTTATGAAAAAGCTGCTTAAATTAATTAGTTTAGTGGTGGGGCATTTTCATTCTAAAAGAAAGAATCAAGATTCAGAACAAATGCATTTTCTGTGGTTAAGTAATGTTTTATATTCAACATACCACAGTCACTTGATTCAACATTGTAAATCTACAAGAAGTTTCTGAACAGTATCAAAACTGATTAGACACCTGTACACACACCTCATTTAATTTAGCTTAAAAATGCCTGTAGCAGTTCAGAGCTGTCAGGTCTTTGTGTGGCTAAAGTCTCTGCTGAGAGAGGTTCAAATCCCAGCCTCCATCTGCACACAGTTAAAGGGAAATAGCTGGTGGCTACCACATACACCAAATTTAACCTAGAAAAGTGAGATTTCATTTAGTTACAAAGCTGACAGCTCAACGCTTTGACTGGAAATTGGCATCACCAACAAGTATGCCCAACCCCGTACAGTGTGCTTAGTTGAGGCTGACCCCTGGAGGCTTCCTCCAACCTCCCACCTTGCATTGACCCAGCAGCCAAAATAAAGCAACACAGCCCTTCTGGCAGGGAAAGCTTCAGACAAACTTTTGAAGTGGGAATTTGTCCAGTCCTTGTGCTATGGAGAAGAGTATTGGATTCATAATCCCAGTAACACCTCAATGGGAAAGATACCAGAAGATGACATGGCAAGGGAGAAAGACCCTGCAGATCACTGTCCCAAACCAGAACTTGGTCTCCCTGATCAAGGCTCTCCAAGCACCTTACAGAAAAGTTTGACAGAAACTATGAGTTCTTCTCCTAGAAAATTAATGAAACGAGAAACTGCATGGACCAAAATGCATTTAATGCCTCCATCACTGATGAGAGGACAAGAAGAATAGGCAGGCAAGCTAAGGGAGAGAGCCTTCACTGGATTCAATATCCACTTTACTGACCAAGTCCTTCCTCTTCTCCCTTTTTCTTTACACCTTACTGCCAGGAAAAAAAGTCCTCAACTTCTGAAGACAGAAAAAGAAAGGAACTGGCAGTGTGGCAATGTCTTTCTACTCATGCTTTCCCACCTTCTCACATTCCTTCCCAAAGGCGTTCTGCTCAGCTCCCCACCCACCAGTAGCACCAAGTAGCCCCAGTACCTCTTGGCAGCCAGAGCACTGCTGCTGCTTCAGGCTCTGTCCCTGATCCTTCCACACCTTTTCCTCTCAGTAATGAAAAGGAGAGACAGTGGCTTGAGGGCTGAATTTGGCCCACACACCCCATGACAAGAAGCATAACGTAGATATCTTTTTTTTTTAATTTATTTTATCTTATCTTATTTTTCACTCTTTACAAAAATGTGAAAGGAGGTTTTAGTAAGAGTAAGGTTGGTCTCTTCTCACTGGTGACAGATGGCAGGACAAGGGGAAACAGCTTCAAGTTGCATCAGGGGAGATTTTAGGTTGGATATCAGGAGAAACTTCTTTACAGAAAGGGGTGTGAAGCACTGGAACAGGATCCCCACAGAGGTGCTTGAGTCTCCGTCCCTGAATGTATTTAAAAATAAGCTGAATGTGGTGCTTGGGAACATGGTTTAGTGGTGGGTCATTAGGAATTGTGTAATAGGGTTAGGACAAGGCTGGACTCGATGAGCTTGAAGGTCTTTTCCAGCCTGAGCAATTCTAGGATTCTATGATTTTGCACAGAATATGTTTTTTATAATTATGTACAAGTGGCTTTGAAATATTTATTGAACAGGCACTTCCTGCTGCTATTATTTATCAAACATTTTAAAAGTAATTTCCTGATTTACAGCAAAGCTGAAGGAACTGCTATGCTCCATGTTTACAATATGCAAGAATTAGCAGTTTTTTATTCTCAGAGATATTAAAAGAAGATATTCAAGAAAAGTAGCCCACATTTAGCACACTTGGGAGAAATCCAACATTTCCAACGCATTTACATTCAAAACTGAAAAGGTCAACACTGAGAACCTCAATGCACAAGATGAGAGTTATTGTACTACAGCACAAAGACTGCATTTGCTATAATATACCAACACAAAACAGAAGGAAGGTTATCACTATTAGCACATGTGGTATTACAGAACCTCTGTACTTGAACTGTGACAAATAAAGTCTGTTTCACTTTTTAACTAGCTTAAAAAAAGCAGCAAGTGATTGTTTTTTAGCAATTAAAAAAAAAAATTCACAAGCAGTTTTTCAGAAATCAACAAGTCGTGCAGACAGCCTATCCCAGGCAGCTTTCTGATGGAAAGGCTGCTGCTCCATTTTAAACTTTAGTAAAAATGGAGCATTAGATAGCTTCAGTAAGTCACAGATTTATTTTTTAAGGGATGAATTTAAACATATATATACATATATAATATGGATAGCTTATATGTAGAGAATAAGCATATATATATATATATATATTTTCCATGATGACGAGCCACATAGAATTTGAGGGTTTGGTTTTGACATTAGTAACCAACAGGGTGTCCTCACACTGCCAAATTCAAATGGCAAAACCCCACTAACTTCAAGTCTACAATTCCACTTTTTTGATAACTAAATTAGCATTCTGTGGGTAATGAAACCAAATGCCCTCCAATAGACTAAAATTTAATCTTCTTCACATGTAAAAAAAGGAAACAAAACAATTATATTTTACTGACTCTAATTCCTTGGAGAACATATTACCTACAGTGAAGCTTAGGTTATGAAGTCTGGCATATCAATAGCAACAGCACATTTTTTAGAATTTAATGTATTTGCCCATGAACAATCTAGACTATAGCACATACTGTAATGAAGAACTAAGAAACCTTGGCAGAGTCATCTGGGAAGACATGCCTGGAATCTTTCTATATTCCATATGTTCCACACAACCCAAAGTTTAAAGTTACTGTTTAAGTTAAACATTATTACTCCACTTCCCAAGGAAAAAGTGCTGCCCCACTCACCTCATCAGCAGCCACAGCTGAAATGATACCTCATGCTCCAATACCTCAGGTAACAAGCAGTAGCAAAACAGGGGTTTAAAAGGAAGAAAAAAAGGACCATCTCCAGCTCTATTTAGCATGGGGCAACAACTTTTTCTGGCATACTGTAGAAGTACACAAAAAGGATGAATAAAAACAATTACTTCTACGTGACATACATAACTATGTATACACAACATATATAATATTATGTATAATATATAATAGTATTTTGTAGTATAATAATAATGTATATTTCCTTATACTGTGTAAATCACATAAGACTGAATGTGGTCATCAGTGATGCATTCCACTCTTTTCAGGGCCATAAGGCGAGATTTGATTTCTCCAAATGTAAGTTCCAAACATGCCAAAGCAACAGCTAAGAGAGCCCAATTCTTCAGGTACCAAACATCCTGGAAAAGCCCCCAGGGAAATCATTATCTTCTGGGGAGTAAGGTTCAGAACCCTCAACATGGAGACGTGCTTTCAACACAAAGAAAGGCTGCCCTCTGTTCTTCCTCTCCATCCCATACAGGAAAGCATGTTGCTACAAGGCAAGTCAAATCAGCTCAACAATCCAGTGAAACCATCTTTCCCCCCTTTCCTAGGTCAGTTTATTCACCTTCTTTCTACATCAGAAGTCTCTTCTCACACCATGCTTGCAGCAGAAGCCTCATGTCTGGGAAACAGCTGCCTTTTGCTCCCCCTACAGATTTTAACCACCTCTCTAGCACTACAAAAAAAGGGTCCTGAATTCTTGATCCAGTTTCACCACTCAGCCAAACTCAGCCATACTGCCCCTTACCACCACTGCCCTCTGCCCCCTCTCCAGCACTTGGCCAGCATCCAGGACCAAGCTTTCTGACCAGCCTCTTGTTCAGCTAGATCCTCAGTGGGGCTTTAATAATCCACTTCAGCAGATTGCCTCTTCCCCAGTTTTATTTCAAAACGTGCAGTCCCCTTCTCTCTTCGCCTACACAATGCAAACTTCTAACTGTCCTCTTTTAGATGACTGCATGGTTTTCTGCTTTCTGGCAGAATGAACTGAGAACGGCCCCAAGGACAAGTACTTGGGGGTTTTGGTTGATGAGAAGCTCGGTATGAGCTGGCAATGTGCACGTGCAGCCCAGAAAGTCAGCCGTATCCCTGGCTGTATCACAGGAAGCGTGGCCAGCAGGTCCAGGGAGATGATTCTGCCCTTTTACTCCACTCTTGTGAGACCTCACCTGGAGTACTGTGTCCAGCTCTGCAGCCCCCAACACAGGAAGGACACGGAGCTTTTGGAGCAAGTCCAGAGTTGGGCCATGAAGATGATCAGAGGGTTGGGACACCTTGCTTATGAAGACAGGCTGAGAGAGCTGGGGTTGTTCAGACTGGAGAAGAGAAGGCTCCAGGGAGACCTTATAACAGCCTTCCAGTACCTGAAGGGGGCCGACAGGAAAGCTGGGGAGGGACTTTGTATAAAGGCATGGAGTGATAGGAAAAGCAGTAAGGGTTTTAAGCTGGAGAGAATAAATTTAGCTTAGACATTAGGAAGAAATTTTTCACTGTGAGGGTGGTGAGACACTAGCCCAGTTGCCCAGAGATGTTGTGGATGCCCACTCCCTGGAAGTGTTGAAGGCCAGGCTGGATGAGGCTTTGAGCAACCTGGTCTGAGTGGGAGGTGGCCCTGCCCATGCAGAGGGTTTGGAACCAAGTGACCTTTAAGATTCCTTCCAACCCAAACCATTCTATGATCTGCCCCTACCTCAAACTTAGCTTTCTCTTATGGTTGGCTCATTTGGATTAAAATGCTACAGAACAGTCACACAATGTAGGAAACTTTAGGATCAACTCTAAAAGTCTGGCAAAACACACAAAGAATGCAAATGGGAGCCTTGCAACAGGAAGTTTCTGCAACTCTAGAAAGTAGTGCTACCAAACTTGCCCACCAGGGCAGTAGCAAAACCCCCAGAAAACTCCCCAAAGCTCTGCATCAACACTACATTGTGTCATTAAATTTAACTTGTGTTAACTCACCTGTGGCTCTCTTCCCTGAAGGGTTAATTCAGACATCAGAATTCAAGCTGATTTAGTGAAAAACTGTAAGGAACAAACACCACACGACAGGAAGAGCTAATGTGAAGCAGTAACTCTTGCTAACAAATACTGCCTATGCTCCAGCAGTTCCCTCTAGATCTGCCATACTATAAAGCAGTACTTCATTTTGTTTTCCCTGTCCTCAATTGTCAGGTCAGTTATCAATAAGCAAACTCTTCTTACTGAGGCTGGAACAGAAAAATAGCTCTGTTCATATGAGCAAACTAAAAGTCCACATGACAGTGCTACAAAACACAAAACGCTTCAGAAAACTGAAAATACTCCTGGCATATGTAAGAACACAAGGATTTTATCCTGCTCACATTAAAGGTAAATCCTTCTTAAAGAAAAAAAAAAAAAAAAAAAAGGAATGAAACAAAGTTTTCTCTGTCAAGACAACATAGCTAGAATCTTTATAACATGTATTTTCCACAAGAACTACAGTGAATAAACTTTTTGCCAAAAAAACAGACACGCATACTTCTATTCTTCATCAGGGTCCAGAATTTTTAAAAAAGGCTGCCACTAAGCCAAAGCAATACATTCCTTGTGCAACAAGCTATTTTGTATCCAGATGTACAAGATATATGTAAAATTTTCAAAGGCAACATTTAGCAAATGACTCCAAATATTCTTTCAAGAAAATAAGAACAATTTTCTGCTTGAACAGAAACCCTGTCACCTCCTGAAACTACCCTTTGATGCAACAGTTCCAGTTTGTCATGCATGGAAGAAGGATGTAAATCTCTGCACAACTGGACAGCACAAGAAAATAATGAAATTGTTGTTGGCCAACGTTGTGGCTTTTTTCAAGCATGTGAAAAACTCAAGTCTGAGAATAAACTGGCAACTTCTCAAGTCCCAGAGTAGGACAGATAGAAGTATCATAAGTTACTTTGCTCGTTACCCAGCGCTTCATCACTGCAGAGCACGCCAGCTGTGACATAGTGAAACTCCAATTAGAAAGACACATACTTCATAACTCCCTATCTGGAGAGCAGACTGCTCCCTTCCCACTCAAACTGGGAAGCTGTGGAGCTGACATCAGCTCTCAAGTTAGCCATCAGTTTCTCTGAGAGCTCAGAAAGGGAGGGGGGAAATGGTGGCAGCTACGGCTGCTCGATGACAGTGATTCTGGGAGCAGTTTTCCTAATACCTAAAACCCAAACAGCACAGGAGGTGAGCAGCTCATGGTTTTATAACAAATAAAGCCCAAAACAGAAACGACTCAACGGGAGAAGAGAGCTGAGGAAAAGATGGAGAAAGCCAATATACTGAAAGGAACAAGATTTCTTGCTATTACAAACACATCCTTTCAGTTAAGATAAAAGGTTCTGGTTAAGGCACAACAAAGTCCATTCTGCAAGCACAACCATGCGTTCAGAGTGTGTAGGGAAATGCCAACTATTGTCACCAGAGAGAGTTAAGGTGTGCAGCTGCTCTGTAAAGGCCCAATTTCAAAACACAGTATTGGACAAAGCAAAGACAGTCACTCTAAGTAACTTCAAAAGTTATTTCAAAGCATACAGAAGTCTGAAAAACAGGAAGACTGCTTTTGTATATATTTTGCATCCTCTTGCTGACTATTGAAGTCCAAGGCTTTTATTGGAAATTGAATACTAACTAAGAGTTACCAGTTACTCAGTTTTCCCCATTATTAAAAACCCTTTACTATCCCTGTCCCCATCATGCAAAGGGAATCTCCCAAGCCAATGCAGCCCAGCCAGCCTTTCTGTCTCCTCCCTCTAGGTGGAGAGCTTTGCTGTGCCACAGCTGCCCAGCCCCACAGCAGCTGGGGAGGAGGGGGAGCACCCTGATGATGCTTCCAATGCATCCTCAGTCCGTCAGATAGCTAGAGTTGCCATCAGGTATCCGTGTTGGTACGTGCTGCAGAGAAAAATCAAGATAGAAAAGTGGAGGGTACTCCCAGATCATCTTCATGCCAACACAAAATGAAGTAAAAAAGCAGAAGTCATTATGGGACTTTTGGGTCAGGAGCCTCCTGAAAAAAGGGAAACAGTGGCCCAGTTCTCCTCCCGCTGCCACTCTGCTTTGAGATTTTGGACTTCCTTCTTCTGCCCGAAAAATTCTGCTCTCTCCCTCTACAGCAACAATTTCTCATATTGCTCATATTACCAGACACAAAGTTTCTTTTCTCTATCACAAAGATAGAACAGAAATGTGTCAAAAGTTTCCATACCCACCTCAATCTTCCCCGTATTTTGTATTCATTTTGAATAATAGAGAAAAGAAGCATGTGCTTGACTTCCTCCTTTTCTAACTCTGTTCCCAAGAGGCCTGGGCACTGAGATCCTCTCATAGGTGTCCGGAACACCAGTACTCCTTGGAAGTATCTAAAGTGCAGACCCAGAGCATCATCTCTCTGTATAAAGGAGGACTACTTAAGCAGTAATATTACTTATTATAAAAGTTCAACCCCCAATGTTCATATTTGTGGATTTCACAGGAGATGGTATAAAAGTGAAAACCATAAGACAAGTCAGATACAGCTGAGGTGCTAAGAACAATGCCTATGCGATGATAAGAAAGCAAGGAATTAGGAATTAGGAATCAAGTCAGAATTTGATTAAATAACTAATGATACAGAACTGATGATACAATCATAATATTCACTTTTAAGCAGCTTGTGGTCTTAGAGCTTTATTATTTCATCATTATCAAGTTTGTTCACATCACACTGTTATTTCTAAACAAAGAAATGAATTTAAACCCATAAGCAAAATTTATTGAAAAATACTCAGTTCATGAATCACACAGTTTCACTCTTTCATGCTTCCATCAAGATGGGCCATCCCAGCTTTAACCTCCATTCCCATTGCCAGCTATATATTTCTATTTTCTCAGCACCAGTACTCGTGTGGCCAGCCAGGTCAAGCACAGCTACCAAAAGACCCTGAAAGAAGGGTTTCACTCTTTAACAGTCCTCATCTTTTCCTAGTTCTTAGTTTAATAGCAACTTCCAGCATTAAACAGAAATGGTCTTCCATTCCCAATCTACACACTCTTGCATCTTCTGTCCTTCACCAACAGAGGATTTTAGTTTTGCTGGGCTTGACAGTATCACCGCTGATAGAGCCTTTGGAACAATCTGAACAAGAAACTTCAACTTTATGATTTATCTTCCTCACTTTCTACTCTCCATCCCACCCAACATTCTCTACTGGATTACTCAGCCTTTTTCCATGTAATTAATGAACTAAGTGTGGCTGAATGCATTAACAAAGATAGCAGTATGCTAATGAGTGTTCATTCTGCAAGGCTGGGCTCCACACTCATTAAGCCATTCCTCCTATGAACTCTCCTAAAAGCCTAATAACAACTTCCAGCTAAATCCAGACCAAATACTTCATTACCCAAACTGTTTGACAGTGTAACTATAAGGACATGCATGCTATAGTACCTGATGAATCTTTGAAATCTTCATCATTTGCAAATAAACCTCACATGCATTTTTTTCAGGCATCAACAAGCTCAGGTACAGATTAGGAAGAAAGAGAAGCATATTGGTACCATACCACGTCTGCTAGCCATATTTTAACAGAAGTCCCAAAACAGTTGTAACAGGACTTGAACAAAGCCTTGTTTGCTTTAAAGATGCCAGGCGCCACACAGAGAAAATTGCTCACTTCTGAAACAAGTTACTCTCAGTTCAATTTCTCCAGAGGGCAAGATAATTATGTCCTGGTGTATTATTGCATTAACCAGCACTACCTGGCAGAGGCAACACGCCAATGCTGAGCTGCTTTAAAATAGACTCAATGATAACCCATAAGAGAGAACAACGGGTTTTACAGTTCTGTCTATAGAGGGTGTTACACCAAGCTTCTCTGAGGAGTGACTATAACCACCTAAGCTGTTCCAGATTCACATTCTGTACACAGTCACTCCTTTGTCCTCCTAACCCACCACATACACCAGACCCAAGAGGGAGCAACAGAAAGCCCTGCAAGGGGAACAAACACTGCCTTCTGTCACCCGTGCTGCTAAAAGCATGAAATGCCCATATATACACCCAGCAACAGCTGAGACAAGCCTTTACTGCTGCATTTACTTTTCCTTACCCAGGTCTGAAACAGAAGCATGCAGGTTTTTCTTCACGCTGCTGCTACATCTGCTGTTCCCTCAAAGAATGTAATGTTGCAGCTACTCCTCCTATGCTGCCCTACCAGCAGAGCAGCAGTGGCAGACTGGTAAAACAGAGGTATCAGTATTTTTTCCAAGAAGAGTGACATCGGAAATACCAGAATGAGTGAGGCTGCCCACTGTCAAAAGCAAAGCCAGCTTCTCTTTCTGCTTTCCCCCTAACAGAAAGCTACAACTGAAGAATTAAAAGCAATGAACATTTTCAGCATATGGATTTTTATGACCAAAAACCTCAAAAGGAAAGAGAGGCAAAAGGTCTCTCTGCAAAAATTAATCCTGGAATTAACATGATTCATTTGAACACTTACTAAGTGTTGTCCTATAAGAGTTATTACACACAAACACCTGTAAGGAGCCAGCTATTAATAGTACCAATGAAACTGTCATACAAAAACAAAGACGTGCTACTTGTGGCACTTTGATTAAGGCTGTGTCAGCAGTTTGATTTTCACAACTTTAACACCCAGCTGTAAAAACTACCTTCAGTAGAAGCAAGCATATTACGCCTGTATCCATAGGGAGCACAGTTTCTGTTTGCACTGGTGAAAACGCAAGAAACAACTGCATCTTAATACATCATCTCTGAATACTGATTCAGAATTTGCAGGTTGTTTTTTGATGTAATCATTGACAAATATAATTACACCTTAAAAGACAGTTTGGTAAATACTGCAAGACAGAAGCTTTGTAGAATGCAAGAAACTGAGAAGTAAGAGAATGTGATTTTCTATTTCAGCATATGTTCATCAAGAATTAAGAAGCTACATGCTAATGCACAGTTCACAGCTATAGGTCTTTAACTTGGCCACCATTTACTTAAACACATAACAGGCATTAACAGCATAAATGGCATAAACATTTATGTTTGAAAAGGCATCATTTGAGATTCTCCAAGCAAGGAAATCTGTAATAAAATATTAAGCAGTGAGTGATTAGCATGTACAAAATTAAAAGCAGCACTTAGGCTGGCATGAGGGGTACCATCTATCGCAAACAAGCATGAAAAATGCAGCATTTTAACTAAATGTGTGTTAGGGATATAGTATTGAAGATATCCTGCAATAGAAGAGCATTTTCTTTTAAGTAAAAGGCAGAGTTAAACCACAACCAAAATACAACTGGAATCCAAAAGAACTTCTTCCTGGTATGCTTTGTTCCATCAGGCATAGGGCAAAGGGTCTGGATTTTATTCTATTTAGCTGTTCAGTTTAATTATGACAAACATTACAGATTTGCTCAGAAGGCTAGCATCCTTGTCTGCCTCAGTGTGGAAAAGCTGTAAAATCTTAGTTGTAATACTTAGTAATATAATTTGATTAAGCACTGAATTTTAATAATGTGATTACCCTCACACACTAACATAAATTTGTGCCAAAGCTATGTTTCTTCTACATACATAATGCCAAAAGCAGTACAGTCCTACTGTAAAGACAGAAGAAGGATAGATTTTCCTCCTGGCCTTTTCTACATCTTTTCCTTTGATCAGACATTAAAATGAAGTCACCTCATTAAGACAATCAGAGGAACATGTGTAACTAGACAGACTTAAAGGCAACACACGTGCCAAACTCTGTAAATTTATAAACTCTCCCATCTCTCCCTCAGCCCAAAAAACGCCAGAGGGAAAACTGAACACAAACACAATGTTAAACTGAAGGGAAAAATTCCTATCTCAACAGTTAAAAGTAATCTTTTAAATCTTAAAAGAAAGAAATATATATATATATATACATGAGTTGGTTACTAGCCAATGCCATTTTCATATCTAGAAATTCTTTCGTCGTGAAAGCACAAAAAAAGCCCCAAAACATCAAAACCACCCCCACTGAAAGTCAAGAACTGCTCATGTGGGCTCGTACTTTCTCAAAACAATCTCTCTTTAATTGATTTTTGGCCATGCTTTCCCTTTTCCTACCATCCAGGGCTATAAACTGGACCCATCCTGCCCTTCAGCACACACAGACGATACAGTAGGTGCCAACATTTGCAAGTAATTATAGGGAGGTTTTACGAGGGGAACATGGACAGCCACCAGCTAACATCAAAATGCCATAGTTTCAGTGAATCTCCAAAGACTTCTGGAAGGAAAGTCATTACACTTTTTGGCTGGAATCATGTTTTAACATCAAAGTCCCAGTACATCCATGATAGAGAGAAACAAAAGACATCACTGAGCCCAAGGAAAGTGCAAATCAGACATGCCAGCTGGTCCCTCAAACAGAAAGACTAAAGGGAAGGAGACAACAGCAGTGACAACAGAGCTGCAGGGGTGTGCAGAGGGTGCTCAGGATGCACGTAGTGAGTTGGGAGCACTGTTACTCCTCACATCATCCAGAGCAGCAGTTGCACAGAAGCAATACCTCTAAAAAGTACTTTTTTTTTTTTCTTTTTTTTTACTTTTAGAGACAGGCATTTACTGTACAGTAAGATTTTCTTACTAGGAAAATGAAACACGAATAAGCAAATCCTGCCACCTTTTCACTTCCTACAGAGAGCCCTAGATGAAATAAATGTTTCCGACCAGGCAGCCATCCTAAGCACCTTTCACAGTCTGCAGAGCAGACATCAGAATAGCCATGCAATTCACAGTGGCAGTTTTCCCAGCCTAAACCTACATTTGCTCAAATGAGCCTGCACTCTCTATCATCTAGAGGGTTCTCACTCACCCTAACAGCTGCCTAGACAACTTGTTCAGATGGAGACACAGTTAAGCAAGAAAGTTCCCACCAGTAACACAGGCCCATGCAAAGGAAATGGCTCCAATAATTAGTGAAAATTCCCCATCACATTTTAAAGTCACACAAAGAAAATCTCTACTTAACCAGCGTCAAGAGTAAGCTGAACATCCACCACCACAAGTACTAGCTACAACATGAAATTATGGGGAAGTTGTATATTCCAAATACATCTTTCGAGTTTCCTGCTTTGCATGCCTTCATGTTAACTAAAAATATTTATGTATAAGCAATAACTTAAACCAGAATTTTACAGTTCATTAAATTTATCAAAATACAAAATACAGTATTATTGCTTAGGGAGCTTGAGAAGGCAAATTGAGAACAACCAGAACCTTAAGACAAGTCTCTGTTATACTTCCCTTTCATTAAACAAGACAGAGCGATACAAGATCTAAGGATTAAAACAAAGTTTTTGTGAGACCGAGTCGAACTGTACTATAAAAGGGACCAGCAGATGGTATTCTCCCATCTGACTAAGCTACTTTCCAATTTTAAGGAAGTCTGACCTCTTACACTGGTTAAAGAAGAAAAGCAAGAGAATATAATGACTATAAATTCTACCCACATTTCACAAATCGGAAATCTCAGCATAACAATGCATTTCTACAAAGACATTCTTATTAACATGATTAAATAGTGATCCAGCATAACTATGAGAGTATGAAAGTACAAAAATATTACCCAGTATGCAGCAAGAGTCATTTTAATAAGACATGCTCAGTATTGACTCTTTCCTTTTTGAATAACAAAGAACCCAAATTAGAAAAAAAACCATCAAATCACACTGTAAAATGTAGAAAAAGAACTGAAAAAGTTGCACTACATATTCAACTATAAAGGGTTGCAATAAGAACATAGAAACATTCAATGCAAATCAGTCAACCTTCAGAATTTCAAGACCTCAAAAGCAAAACCACAGTTATAAACTTGCAGTTTCAGATCAGCTACAAGTATGACTATTCCCTTAAAATGGGATGGCAAGGGCATAAACTGAAGTTTAACTCTGAGTCTTTATGACTTCCTTGCCTTCACATCTTCAAGAATAATTTTCCCACTTCACCATCAAAAACAAGTGGATGTGTGCTCCCCAGCCTGCAGACCTACAGAGCCTCAGCTGCTGTCCAAAGGCCAGACAGTATTCTGAAACAGCTTCCAGCTTCATTGTAAAAATAGGGAGGGAGGAAAAAAAAAAAAAAAAACAACCAAAAAAAACCAACTTGTAAGCAGAGAGGCCGTGAAGTTTTACTGGTACAAACCAGACCTGGGCCTTTGGCAGAGAAACTTATGTCCAGTAACAGCCGAATCAGCACCAGCAAAGAAGATTCTGGGCTGTTTCTTCTAAAGAGTTCCCATGGGACACAGATACCTTACAAAGCCACCTAAAATATAGAAGAATATAGTATTTTACATGCAGGTATGAAGAGCTCTATATTCTATGTATACTGCAAACGTTGTAGGATTTTAACAGTATTTTCATTTCAGTTGTGGAAAGCATGCTAAATTCTGGCAGGAATAGATTGACAGAATACTACTGTGTAACCACGGGTAAAGTCAGTGACATGAAAGCCACTTATTTAGTTGTACGAGATCCAGATAGTGCAGCCAGTCATTTCAGCATTTCAAGCACAAACTGGCTCCATACTTATGCTTTTAGAGAGCAATACTGGTGCTAAAGAAGGCAAGGACACCAACCAGCAGCCAAAGCTGAGTGGCTGCTCTGTATCTTTCTAGAAGAGAAATTATCCCCAAGAGGAAGTTACAGGTCACCTCCAGTATCATTAAAGAAGCCAGACATTGCTAATGCACCTAAAGAGATTTGCATCGACAAAACAAATGTTAGGGTTAAAAAAAAAAAAAAAAAAAAAAAAAAAGGAAAATAAGGAAATAACCACATCCCATGACAGAATGCCTGCAGTTTAACAAGGAGCAGCCTAAAGAGTGAGGTACAATTTCCCAGTTCCAGAGCAGCACCAAGTAAAGTGCACAGATAGGGACTATGGGACTATGATGGGAGTAACTATGATTCTCAGAAGGAATTTCTCCCAGTAGCCAGACATAGTTACAAACTGGACTTAGCTGCAGAGGTCACACTTCCACATGATCCTGACGGATGCACACATGGATGACAAAGCTGCCCTCTGCTCCAGTGTGAGGACAGTGTTGCTTCCCCTACTGATGGGCCTCACCAACCCACTGACGGTATTTTCCATCTGGTGATACAAATTCAGGCACAATCTACGATCATTGCCCAAAACCACCTCAGCCTACAGGTGAAAAGTAATAGGTGAAGCCAGGTAAGACCCAAGAGCGAGTTACTTGTGCCTTTACTACCCTCTTCAGCAGAAATCTTGTCATGATTACCTTAATCATGATGTGTTAAACAGAGATAATCACTAAGACACAGGTGGAGAGGCAACCTTCATCTAACAGATCAGGATCATGTAGCCAATTCTGACACCTGCTTGGCAACTAGCAGGCAGAAGGGACTCTAGCATATTGAACTAGAAGCATAAAATTCAGGAAGAGGCTATATATAGGAGCAGTCAGACGTATTCCCTGCTTGACTTGAGGCTTTCTTTGCTTCCAGACATGCACACATACCTTGGGAAAAGCTTGCTTACATTCATGAAATGGTAAATATGTTTGAGCCACTTCTGAAATCAGTTCAGACACTGTAGGATACAATTAAGTGTCTACTCTTCAAACTGCTTCTGATTTTGGGAAGGGAGGTTGCTTTTTACTTTGAGGGACTGGGGGATTTAATTTTGGAAGAAGAATGGGAGTTTTTCAGGTGGTTTAAGGCTTCATTGCATTATTGTGACAAGCCACCTCCCAGTGCCTATGAAAATACAGGAACAGCTGGAGCAGACCTGATGCATATTCTATTATCGCATATTTCAGCACCATCCTTGAGGGTGGAGATTTAGAAATTTGTATGCAATACACATAACATTCAAATAACATTACCTCCTCAGGAACTTAGAGGAAAAAAGACAAGAGGCATATATTTAGTAACTATGCAGGTGTCAGATATTCAGCAGAGACAAGGGATCTTCTCTTAACAGCACAAGCACTCAATTAAGATATTCAACATCCCAAATTTTTTCCTTCCACATTAGATTTCACCACAGGCTATAGGAATTTTACTTTTGAGAATTTCCAACCAGCAATATCAATCAAATGACAACTAAGGCAAAGTCTTGCCAAAACTTTTAATAATATTTGACTGTATCTTACTATATTTGATTGTTAATCAGAATTTTCCAGAGCAAGCAAATTTTCCTGTTAATTCAAGGGTATTACAGCACAGTGAATGCAGCCCAAGCTAGTTTATCTACTTGAAACCTCTGAAAAAAGCCAAGATCTGTGGCATCTCACACCCAAGGGAAGCAGATTTTTGTGTCTGACATACCTGTTGGATCACTGTACTTAAAGGTGGTGTGATGCTGACAACTTCTAACTGACCAATTTGACTGCACAATGCAAGCTATACCACTATTCAATGCAACAGAGATGACAAGTGCTCTACAATGGTACTTGCTAACTGCAATCAGATCATAAAGTCAATGGAGATCTCCTGAGACTTAATCTGCTTACTGTCAGGTGACATTTTTGAGTTACAAAGCAAAAATTCATGTTTCCCCCTTTTTTGTTACAGGGGTTTTAAAAATTCTGAAGAAGGAAGCCTCCCGTGGGTATACTATTTTGTGTCTTTGTGAATAAACAAAAAATTGTTGCAATATTTATTTACATGGCATATGAGGAAGTTCAGTTGCTTAATGATGTGTAAAAAGCACAGGTGAGAACAGATAAGCTACTTTATATCATCTTGCTTGGCAGGCTTTACAAAAACTTCATTATGTATTTAGATTGTGCAATCCATGCATGATCTAGAAAAGGAACAACCTATGGGGGTTTTCCAGTAATTATTAGAGGAAACTGGAGAGAATTCTACTTTTAACTCACCTCCTGCAGCTTTCCTTCATTGAAAAACTTTGGACATAACCGCATCCCTCTTTTAATATACATATGACTCAAAGAAATTCCTTAGGTGAAATCATCAAAAAACAACCAGTGAATTCATAGACCGATGCAGAAGGTGACAAATCTTTTAGAAAAAAAGATCCTTTATTATGCTAATTTGGCTAAAAATCAACAAGCAGAGATTTTGAGCAAGACAGATCACACACCTGTAAGAGGTGAAACTGGACATTTACCACACTGCTAACTTGCTAGTGCTTCGAGGAAATAATGTTTTCCAAAATAAGCCTGAGTTGTGCTACAAGAGTGTACAAAGGGAAGCAGAGCTGACAAGTCTGTAAGAACAGATCACTTTATCAGGGCTCTATTCCAGACCCAAAAGCCTGAAGAAGCTGGGACAAAGTTGCTAGAAATTGTCAAGATAAAGAAAGTACTTCATTCCTCCCAGACTAAATGGAAGCATCAGTTAAGTGCAATGAATCAGTCCCATTACCCTTCAGAAAAATAAGATGTGTGCAACAGGAAGCACAACTAGGATGAATACCAGTATCACAACTGCACTGAAATAACCTTTTATTCAGCTTCCTTGGATTACAGGAATCAGAGTGGTAACTTTTGAGGTGTTCTTCACACAGGCCATCAGCAGGTTTAAGTATTCCATTTTCCTTGTCCTTCTGCATAGCTATCTGTTTTCTAAGAAACTGACTCCCTTGTTCAGTAAACTCAACAGCCAAAAGATCTGAAAATCAGAGGAGAAAAGACCAAAACTTAGTGGGAGAGAAAGAAGTCACAGGAAAAAGGTTTTCACAGGAGTTCCTTCTTGAGTTTAGACTGGCTGTAGGACCATAGAGAAGATGCTTCAACTCTTTTAAAAAAAAAATCAGGAAATAGAAAAATATAGGTTCTGTCTACACTGCCAGTAACCAATATTCATTAAATAAAGAAGCTTACAAACAAAAAAACCCTCAAGACTAAGAAAGTAGAAAGCTGCTAGCAATGGAATATTCTACTTTCCTTGCCAGTCATGGCAACAGTGGCAATAGCCCTCACAGTTATCCACACCATCAAAAACTTTGATGAGAAAAGTTGCTTGAAGGAAGTTAACTTCCCAAAAACAGACTGGGTGCCATGCTTTCAATTGTTATATATATATATATTATCACCATTAAGATGAGCTTTACAGTTTTATATTTCCTGGAACATTTTCAGTATTTTATCTGCTTTCACAGCAGGTACACACCACAGTATACAGTACCTTATAACTCCCTTGCAGTTCACATTGTTTTTCAATCCACATCCTGTGCATATGATGTTCAAACACAAGGAATCTGATTGCCTGCACTTGTCCTTCAGTTAATACCTGCTAGCTGAGCCAGGCTAACAGAACTTCCCTCTGCAGTAAGCAGCTAGAGAACAGACTTCACTGGCAGTCACAAACACTGAGCAAAGCTGTGCAAAGATGGAAAGAAAAAAACGGGAAGTTAATACATCAAGACATGCATGAACTAATCCTATACCAGCTGTATTTTTTACCATATCTTCTAGCCCACACCACAAGCTGCACTATCCTGAAAGGCACTGGAATACAGCTGGGCTCCTCCAGGCAGGCACAGGGAGCAGCCAACATCCTGAGCTCCCAGTTTTTTGGAGAAGAAAAAATCCCTGCCAGTCTGCACAAATTGTTGTAGAGTATGAAACACGAAGGAAAAATTAAAACATTGACCTATTTCCTAACAGATTCTTTTGGTTAGAGGTCAATGCATTAGCTGAACTAGACTATCTGGTAACTCTCCTCCCTTCAAAGGGGGAGGCAAGGTAATCAAATTTCAACCATACAAGAAACCCCCAAACAACACACACCATTTCAAGCTTATATGAAGTTTCCTGTATTTCAGTTTGTGCACAAATTAGCGCTCCTACATCTCTGCAGCCTCAACGTATGGTAAGTATGTTCAACAAGTTCTCACTCTAGACAACTCTTGGTTGTGAAAAAAAGCAACTATGTATCAACTGTGTATCAAAGTACCTGGTATCAACCAAGACAGTATTTGTTTGAATGGAAAGACAGCAATACTAATATTTAGCTTTACTCACTCCAGCAAAAACTATCCTCCTCCTTTTATGCAGAAAAGCAATCATTTGGATTTTACCCTTCATCTAGCAAACCAATGTCCTCTTCCATTCAACAGACTCATGTTTTCTACATCTACCTTCCAGGTATACACACACTCCCTAGTGACAAAAGTTCCCACCCCACCACTTGGTCACAATACTTGAAAGAGATGCTTTTCTAAAGTGTAGTAAAAGTTCTACAGCTTTGCCTTAACTCTTCTCCAAGAAACAAAGTTCTTTTAGCTACAGGGTATCAAAGTTTTAGTCACATTCCATACAAGCTATTCATTACTTTTTTTTTAAATACCAAGAAATGAATCACGTTGTACTACTACAGACAGTTTGCCCCACAGAATCTGCCTTGGTTGGTTTCGTTCTCAACAGCCAGATTTAAAACAAGAATGTAACCTCAATTCACAGCAGCAAACCTTGCTTTCTCAGTACCTTTTCCACTCATCTCAGTACAGTCTTTCTCAAACTATGAACTGTAACAGCCCCACAGAACTTGCACAGCACATGTATAGGGGTTTAATGTGTTACATGAATAGCAGAGGTCATAATTAAATGATTGAACTTTTGATACCAGAAACACAGACCCCATATTTTACCTGTATCAACCAATTAAAGTATGCATTTCTGCATACTCACTTGTGAGCTGTACTTACAATATCTTGGGGTTTGCTTGAAACTTTAAAGGCTTCTATCCCTAAGTTTTGCCAAACAGCAGTCAAAATTGACATAACTGCAGGCAAGAGAGCAGAAGCTGGTGCTAGTACAGCAGTGTAGTGCTGCTGTAGGAGTTCTCAAAAGGCAGAAACACAACTGCCTTCATCTACAATTTCCAGTAGCCTCTGGCCATTTGACACTCAAGTTCTAGTGCATTGCTTCATTCAAAACTTTGTAAGTGCCTGTTGAATGATCTTGGTCTACAAACTCTTACCTTACTGTCTCTCCAAGTAAATCAGTAAGGACAGCACCAAACACAAGACAGATATTATTCACTGCTCAGAATCCAGTGACTAAGGGGGAAAAGTAGAAACATTAACATATAACATGTAACATGCAGTTAGACCCAGAGAGAGTATTTCTCCAGGAAGTCAAATATCTAAATACTCCTACAAGCTTAAGTGTACAAAAAGACAAATCAGGCTGATTCAGTGCAGTAAGACTTTCCAGACAGATTTGCAGTCAAAATACTGCTTTGGTATCTTCCCCAAATAAGAGACAAGACATATCTGCATAATTTAGAATTAAATGTGTTAGTTATACTGCTATTTGATTCAAAACTCCCATTTTTACAGAACAATTCTTCAAGGTATCAAAGTCTGAAAAGCCAAGTACATCTATTCTGCTTTCTGAAAAAAACTTTAATAAGAGTCACATTCAGTTTTGTAAAAAAAAAAAATTAAAAAATATCCATTTTAGTATACACAACGGCATGTTTGATTTGAAATACTTTGCCATAAATAAAGAAAACACAATGAATTACTCACAAGTAGTCTACCAGCAGACCAATACCTATGTGACACTTCAGAAATATTTTATCCATCCAACCACAGCAACTACTTTTCTCTGGAAGTTACTTCAGCAAAACAGTCAAGTAGTCAAGTGTGGTTTGTCCCACTGCTGTGTTGAGAAGGGAGATAAGGGTAATCTCAGCACTGGAAAAGGAGTTTACACCACTGCTGGCTACAGGCTTGGTTTCTTATCAGTAATGCAAGTAGTAGACTGAAACTGATTTCTCTCTAACCCCATGGGGTTACAATTTGTGAAGGTACATTTGTCTACTTTGATCTCATAGACTAAGGTCTTGCAGCCAGAATGCCACTTGAGTCATGAGTGGCAATTTGGAATTATGGAATTTATTTTCCTTTGTGGCTTCACCATGCATTTTGCAAACTTGTGTCGTTATTTGGCCAAAGGTCACAAAATCACCTTCCTATCAGTAACACATTTGTCCTTGTAGAGACCTCTCCTTTTAACACCTTCTATCTACAAAAGAAGCAAGACACACAGTCAGATTTTGTTAACTGGTCCAGTGAGCTGGCACACGCCTCTAGTCACTGCCTATACAGAAGAGCTTGTGAAGATAGACCCACCATCCTCTTCTAGCATCCTGTAAAGTCTTCTGAACACCATTAGAAGTCCATAATTCAGAAGTCACAGCTGTGCCATATCTCCATGGCATATTTCAGTCAAAAGCTGAACCATCTGTCAATATACTGCCCTACTTGAGCTCAACTCTTTCTCCATCATAGCAGGAGCAAAACCCCATCTTCTGTCAGTGGAAAAGATGGACAACTGGCTCATGGCTATACAGAAGTTCTGAAAAATAAAATGAGTCATCTCATTTCAACACTGTGATAAAATGCACTCGCTGAGACATTGTGTCAAATCAGGAAGGGCTGCTACAATTCAAGCAGCACCTTACTTGGCCCAAAAGCACTCTTAAGACAAAAGCATAATTCCACAGTTGCAGAAAATTATCACGGCCCAGTTAGCTCAACACTCATCTCCCACCTAACCTTGTTCCAGGAACCAGGCACTACAGGGCCTCAGTTCAGCAGATACTCTTAGAGTACACTGGCCACACGCAAACAAAAGCAGGTTCCTTGTACAATACAACTGTGTCAACTCACTTCTAAAAGCAATTTGCTGTAGAAGAGGCCCAGTGTAAATAAGGGGAGTTTACCATGTGATTCTCTCCTACACCTTCCTCAATCTGAAGGGATCAAAATTTACCTCATTTCTTGAAAGAACACCAGTTGCAAGGAAGACTGTGAAACAGACCAACACTTTTTAGCCCAATAATTAGTGTAACAGCCTGAGAAAGACAAAGCCTGAGCTCTAGTTTCTACTTCAGCATATCTGTATATTTTACACATGGTAATTAAGTTTAAAAATAGGGACTTTCTGCTGGTAGGTGGGACATAGAAATTTGCCTGTTCTCAGATAACAAACAGAAACCAGGTTTCCCACTTCTGTGTGAGTCCTCCAAATTATATTACAGCTATTAATAAAGAAAGGGAGCGAAAAAGGGGCAAGGAACAAGTATTACAGTTGCTTTCTTTAAAGTTCATCTAAGAAAAAGTGGGATGAAGATTCCTAGTGGCAGATCTCAAAATGATGGAGGACTACAGGACCTCGTAAGAGGCCACTCTCAATACAAAAATTCTCCAAGCCAAGAGTTGGTACAGCCTTGTCACTAAGACACCCACCCTCACTGGTTAATTTTGAGGTATTCCAGGCCTTTACTAGCCCTGGTTCTCCACTTGTTCCGATGCTAAATATATGTTTGACAAAGTTAAATTAATATGGAAAAGCTGCTTTGAAAATAGAGAAAAATAACAGAGAACACAGTATGGAAAAGAAGCAGGGTGTTGTAGCTACAAGGCCTCTAACTTACTATCTTCGATGAAGAGAAACAAACTTCTGTCAACAAACTGGAAGACTGTCACACAGCACCAAAGAAGTCCTTGGGAAAGCTCTGACTGTGCACTTGCTAAAAATAAACATCAAGCAAAAATGTTAGTATACACAGATTATAAGTTTTTCCACTTTTCTGAGTTTGTTGACCTCCTTGTCAAATAGGCACTTGGAGGGGCTTCATCAGTCTGCTATTGGCAGACGGCTATTAATGCACAGGAACAGATACAATGAGGTAAAACATGAACAGCCGGTGAATGTTCAAAGCACAGTCCAGGTTCTCTTGAATAACAGGTGAAAGCTGCTGTGATTATATTGTCTTTGGATTTACTCCCTCAGAAAGTGTCAGATGAGCATCGACAAACATTGTCTTAGAGTAAAAGAGCAACCTGCTTGTTTTGACATCTGCTTTTCCACACTGCTCACGTATTTTTAAAGAATCCACACCAGTACCTCACAACTGGATCTGAAGTGTACCAGAACAAGTCACAGTTGAAAGAGAAGCTCTTCCATGTACGAAGCTGGTACTGATTAAACACGAGCCATAAAGAAAAAAGCTGTTCCATTGGGAATCTGAGCATTAATGCTTACTACGCAACATTATCTACTTCATAGCTTATTCCAGCCACAGGAGAGAAACCCTCTGAGCAGAAGTCACTCAGAAATTCCAAGAGGTTAACAGTGCACAAGCAAAGCAGTTTTTTTTCCAGACAGCAGGCAACATCTACACTGCAAACCAAAGTGCTCCTCAAATATGACTAAGAGTGCACATGACAGCTTTCATTGAGCACCCACTTGCCCCCAGAGACACAACAATGCAGACCTCTCTGTAGACAAATAATCCAACCAAATATCCAAGTGACCTGTCAGAAGTGGAGCAGCAAAAGCCAAAAACTGCATACATCAACACTCCTGTAGGTCTCACCAGGACAAAACTCACCACAGGCACATCTTTTTTCACAATGCTGGAGTTACTCCAACGGAAGCTGCGATTTTTCTTTCCATGCCACCTTTCTCCTGCACCTCCTGCTCAAAGCACCAGGACTCCCAGAGCATCATTATCCCTATAAGTAATACAGCTAAAAAAACAAACAACCTGGAGACTGCAATGAATGCACATGAATACTGAAGAAGTGGCCTAGGGATATGATTTTTGCCATCCATTCAGGTCTGGGGATAAAGCAGGTGCTGACTGTAGAAGCATGGCTGCCCAGCATGCCAAAGAGACAGGTGACAAAGAGCTAAGTGAAAAGTCTGCTGAGAACAAACCTGCCCTCACACCTGCCCTGTTGATGAAGACTCCTAGTGCTGGCTCTCTTTTATTCTTTTTTTCTTTTAAACACACGCGGTGGCTCCTTTCTCATTGACACCTCACTTCACACCTCGTCTCAGTACACGTTATGCTCATTTCTTAGGCTTTCCTGGTATCGATTACTACGAGACAGTCCAAAACTGAGGGTAAAAAAAGTGATGCACCACACCCCTAATGAAAAACCCTTTTAGCCCCCCAGGGATTAACTTCACCATGGTGAGGCCAGAGAAGCCTCCTCCCCCGGACCGGTCCGCTCCGTCCCTCCGCTTCGGAGCCAGCCGGGGGCTATCAGAGGGCGAACACCGCAGGGGTGGCACCACCAGCAGCGGGGGGAAGCGGGCTCGGGGCCAGCCGCCCCGGGGGCTGGGAAGGCACCCCCGGGGTCCCGGGAGAAGAGAGGGCGGGTCTCGGATGCCTGCGAACGCACCGGGCAGCCCCCAACCACCCCCCACGCACGGCCTCAGCCAGGGGCATCTCACAGCGGGTGTATCGTCCCACCCCTGCCTCCGGCAGCCCCGGTGCTCCAGGCAGGGAAAACCCCAGGAAAGAGGGGAACCCCCCGCCTCCTCACCTGCCCGGTGATGCCGGTGATGAGAGCCACCTTCCTGCCGTTCACCTCGTCGCCGTCGTCTTCCGCAGCCGCGGCGCAGGCAGACGTCTCCGTCGCCGGCTGTGCCATCTTCCCGGCGGCGGGTACGGCCCAGGTGCGGGGCGGAGGCGCGACCGCTGTTGGGGAGGGGGCCGGCTCAGGGCGCTGGGGGCGGGCACCGAGGGAAGGACGCCTGCAGCTACCGAACGTGGCTCGCACATGAGCTGCCGACCACCCGGGGGCTATCTCTGCCCCTCCGGACACCGCATTTCCGCGCCCGACAGCGCTACCGCCCCGCCCCGCCCCGCGGCAGCCCCAGGTGCAGCCCCAGCCCCAGGTGCAGCTCCAGCCCCAACCCCAGCCCCAACCCCAACCCCAGCTCCGCCGCCGCCGGCACAGCCCCCGCGCAAGCGCGCGCCCCGCAACCGGGCGCGCCGTGCCCACCCCTCGCCCCGCCCCTCTCGGCCAATCAGGAGCCCCCGACACTTCCTTGAAGGGGATACGGGAGGGAGCGCGCCGCTGCACAAGGCGGGCGCGGTGATTGGTTGGGAGCGGGAGGGTGGGGCGTGGCCCGGCCCGGCCCGGCCCGGCCCGGCCCGGCCCGGCCCGGCCCGGCCCAGCCCAGCCCAGCCCAGTCGGTCCGCCGCTGAGGAGCGCGGTCCCGACTTCCTGACCGCGTGTCCGTGAGGAGGATGTGGCGGTGGCGGCGGCAGTGGCGGCGGCGGCGGACGAGTCCCCTCTTCTCCCGGCGTCAGGGAGCGTGCAGCGCCCCCTGCGGCGCGGAGGAGCGTGCGGTAGCGCCGGGGGCACCTGGTGGTGCGAAAGAGCGGCCCCGGGGGGACGCGGGGTACCCGGAGCCTCCCGGTCAGTCACCGCCCTCCCGGCCCTGCTGCCCTCCCCCGGGATGTTTTAGTAACCGGGGAGTGCCCCGGAGGCAGCTCAGGGTCGAAAGTGGATCCCTGTGAGGTGCCAGTGGGGTGGAGATGCGTAAAGCGGGTCCTCCTGGACCCTTCTGATCGTGAAAATAACGCGTTTGTAAAGGACCCAGAGGCTTCTGGAAAAGGGATTTATAATAAATATTTTTTTGCCTGATGAAACACGAAACAGACGCCCCCTTTTATTGAGGCAACGTGTTGCTGTATCTGCTAGAGAGAAGGCGCCTGTCCGTGTTCTAAATTTAATCCCTCAAGGCTGTCACCGCAGAGGTTCCTCATGGTACCTTTTGGGTGGTGGGACTTCTGCATGATTTTACTATTGTTATGGAAAAAAAAAATTACTCTGTGTCATTGAAAGCCCATAACATACTAAAAAAAAAAATAATAAAAGATGCTGAATCGGAGAGAATGCTGACTTTCAAGTGCAACAGCTCTCACTTTAAATCCTCTCATAGTCTGTGATGGAATGGAAACACTGTATTATGCCGCGGTTATTCAGCTGCAAGATGTCATCCCGTTTGTGCAGTTCCTGCTTCTTCTTTCCAAGACTTTTCCCAGGCACATGGAGCTTTATGGAGCTGGCAACATTCTCTACTATTCTGCAAACTGATCTCTCTCCGCTAGTGGTTGATTTATGAGGGACACGACAAATAATATGAATGCCACTATCTCTAGTTTCAAAAATACACTGGGGCCAAAAAAAAAAAAAATACTCTGAGATTACTCTGTACACAAGAAATAAAGCACAAAATTCAAAATTTATTTTATTTAAAAGCTTACGCTTTGAGGTTAGAGGAAGTTAGGAGCAAGTAATTTTTCAGTTCTTAGTTATATAGATCATTCGTCTCAAACTAGATCAGAGCTGCCTAAAGCAATGTATAAGCTAGAACTTTAAAAAATTGTTCTTTTTGTGGCCAGGCAAGCTTGTAAATGCTAGCTTTCCCTGGCAGTCAGTCCATTATCTGTACCCCAAAGCATAGCCTGCCTTCTTTCTGTGATCTGCTCAAGAAAGTGCTGCATAAGGCTGACAATACAAGTCCTGAACATGAGCCAGAAGAGAAACCCCCATCACTGGGGAGTTAATGTGCAGCCAAGAGGCTTTTTCTGATCCCTTTCTCCAAATACAGTTTCTCCTACCCCAGTCATCCAATATGCCACAAGAACTATTTTTCACACATCTCAGTTTCCTTGACTTATTCCCAAAAGCACTGCACCCAAGGGGGCAAGCCTGTTCAGGCCTTAACTTGCCTGATTAATCAAGAGCATCAGTTGAACAATCACTGTGTCCTATGAATGTATTCTGAGCTGACAGGCACTTTTGGCTCTTTCCCTGTTCAATGCAATAGCTTTCCTTCCAACTCAGCATGTGCACCCACGTGTTATTCAGAAGAAAAGACTCTGTAATCAGTGTCACTTTTGCAAGAGGACAATGTTGACCAGGCTGTCCTGAGGACTTTAGCAAGGTTCACACTTGAATTTTTGGTCAATACTTATATGTTATAAACAGACAGATGAAGCCAAACAGGATGCAGCCTAGATCACATTTCAGCTGACTGAAGAAAAAAAAAAAAATAATAAAACCCTTTAACTTGTTTAAATTTCTGTTCCATTTATAAGTCTGGCAGTGGTAGTTGCAGACACCATTAGCCAGCTACCATAATCCTGCTAGGTCTACCCCTGGCATGCACTGGGGCACATTCCAGGTTTAATGCACAAAGAAGGTTCTGTCACCAAAGTCTTCCAAGGTACACTTAGAGAAGAGACTGAAGGCTCAGTTGTAGCACAGGTACTAGATTTTACCTAAGTTGCTCTGGTGTCGACAGCAATTTCTGATGGACTGCAGCTGAAAACTAGACCAGTAGCCCCCAGGGACCCTAGGATTAATACTCACTATGAGTGCTGGCCTGCACTGATGTCCTCTTGCTGCCTCCAGCACCTGTACTATAGCCTGTGCTACTTAACTTAAAGCTATGTCTGCCCACACAGTAATAATTTTTTCATCCGTCCGTGTGGACGTGGCTCTGGCCTCTAAAACTGGCAAGGCACTCATGAAGAGGAGACAGTAGAGTGACACTTCTGCACATCCAGCTCCCTTGAATCTGTCTGTGTAAGAGGAGGCTCTTGTTTGAGCATGAGTGTGGAGCAAATTTTTATGTCCAACAAGTAGACAGACTGATGGGCTCTGAGAATTAAAAAAGAATAGCATGAGTGGTGTTAACTGTAAATCTTCCACTCCAATAACTGGGGAGAAGGAGATAGGAGAGATGTGAAGAAAGATGCTTGGTGATGGTGGACAAGAACATGTATCACAAGGGAAGAAGGATGGAGAGAGCAACTGGTTGAAGTCAGACCGGTTAAACAAGGAAATAATGAAAATAAGCAAGCTCAAAGCACAGAGAGAAAATTAAAGATAAAATAAGTGTTAGAGCAAGGAAGAGAGGAATAATAGGAGGAAGAGACTTAAGTGTATTAGTTTACAAAAGATCCCATGTTAAATGTCAAGGGAAAGGGAAAAGGAGGGAGCACACACTGAAATCTTGTGTGAATGGATGAATACCACATATAGGTATTATTATGCATTAATACCACCAAACCTGATGATTTTGATGTTTGAATGGGGATGTGGTTGCATTGCTGATTTGAAAAGGTAGCTGTGTGAAGTTTAAGAATCTAATGTGAATTCATTGTAAGTGCTTGCAGGAAGGAAGTAACCTTACTTTAACTTCAGCAGCAGAAATTCCTGATTTAAATCTGCTATTATTTTGTTAAGAGTGTCACCCATAGTAGAACTGCAGTAAAAGTTGGCATGATGCCACTGTATCCTGTTCTATACAGGAGTTAGAAGTAGTAGAAGAGAAACCATGGCCAGAATACATTGTACTCTTCTTAAATTCATCTACCAAATACTTTGGACCCTATCCCCAGCTGTGAAGTCCACAGTGGCATCTAGGGATTGTTCAAAGCCCCACCAGGGCCGCTCTGGAGGCTGCCAACAGGAGCCAGTGGAGAATGGGTAATACATCCAAGCACACTTTCCTTGCTGAGGACCTTTGAGACAGGAAAGTGAGGATGATGTAGTAGGCCCAGAAGACAGTACTGTAGAAAGAGTTTCTTTTCCCTTTTCTACTTTGGTGTTTTAATATAATGGCAGAAAATTATAGCGTTCATTGACTTCACAGAGATAGAGAGCTGTGGAAAGGAAGAGGAAGGAAGGGGGAGTTCAGGGGAGATCTGTCACAGTGTGCAATAATGTACATTCTTGTGCACAATGGAATAAAGAAATAATAAAGATAGAAAAGATTAAGATAAAAAAGAAAGATGAAGACTGAGCAGAGGCAACAGGATGAATGGATAAAAAGTCTCATAATCACTTTTGTATTTTTTGGCTTGACTATTTGATGGCATGTGGAGTGATGCACAACCTTGGTGCCCTGACATGGTGATTGTCAGGTGGAGCAGCAACAGAAGGATTTAGGGGAAGGTTCTGGAATGTAAGCCCCAAGGACAAAGCCTGGAGGTAAGCAGTGCTTTGGCATCCCTTCCCTCTTAGGTGCTTCTTATGCATCTAAAAAGATCTTGCATTTCAGACCCTTCCCTGCAGGCTGTCATATTTTTACCCATTAGGACCTTCTTAGTGGGAAAGGCAGGGTCATGAGAAGTTGAGACATCAGTGTTGTGACTCAGCATTACAGAGGGAAAAAGATTCCTGGCAATACTGGCTCCCAGCTGGAGCTCTTTGTGTTTGGCATTTGTGGCTTGTGCCCAGCCCACAAAGTACTCACAGCCACTTTTTATTCTTCACAAAAGCTTGCCTGTTTGCTTTGAACGGGGTGGTAAGATTGGCCAGATTTACCAACCTCTCAGCAAAGATGCATCCTTTGACAGGGAAAGTTCTTGTTGCTCTTTGTGCAGGATGTGATTCCTATAGCTCTCTGAACAGCATGGTGTTTCAAAGACAAAGTCAGTGCTTCATTGCTCTCTCACATATATCTCCAACACTACAATGAAATGATGCTACAAAGCTGCTGGAGGAGCAGGATCCAGGCTGGGGCTTTGTGCCACTATTTGTTTCCATCCTAAAGGTCTGCACCTGGAAGTCTTACTCAAGACTTGAGCAACACCATGACCAGGCACACAAATTTTGTGGTTGGTGCAGGAACAGCATGGCAGAGTTTTGAGCAGGCTTGTTCTTCTGAGCCCCTGAAAAGGCTGCTCTCCAGCCCAGCCAAAGGGAAGGAGCCTGCCTGTTTTCACTGTTTCACCCAGGAAGACTGGGACAGGCCTCCTCTCAGCCTTGATTATGTTTTTTGTGTCATCAAGAGGAACCTTGCAGCAGTGGTTGGCTACATCTAATAGGACTCTGGAGAGCTGGAGACTGTTCCGTCTGCAGGGTGGCTGGGGCAAGGGCTGACAGCCCCAGGGGCTGACACTGAGCCGTGGGCTGTGGGCAGATGAGGGAGCCCAGGGGCAGGCAGGAACAGCCAGGACTGTGGGGGCCCTCAGGGCTTGGGTAGAGCATCCAAGAAAAGCCCTGACTGAAGAAGAAGAATTGTTTTGTTAGAAAAGAGTATGGCAGCGACAGTGTAGTACCTCCCTGCTTGTGGTCTACAAGCGAGCCAGCCCTCACTGCAACATGGTCCTCAAGAACACAGAAATAATTAAGATTTTTTCCTTTGTATCTCAGCCAGCACTGGAGGTACCTAATTATGGGCATTGTTTCTGTAAGAAACACCAAATAAATGTCCCTTTTCATTCCCAGAAGGGGGTAGAGAGCCATGAGTACAAAAAGCATCAGGCCCAGTGATGTGTTAGCACATGCAATTGTCCCTTGCAGCTTTATAAGCCACTGCTAACTGGACTGAAGCCAATGGAGTTAAAACACCTGAGAGAAGAAACAGGTTCCTAACTGGAACAGGAGGGAAAATTCTCTTTGCATGACTGATTAGAAACATTTTTATCCAACATGATTATTTCAGTATGTACAAGGAGTCACGAGACTTTTAAGGGAGATGTTGGCAGCTCTTTGAGAAGAAGTCTAATGGTCAAGTTTAATAAACTATAAAAGCATTCTTTTGCTAAAGCTAACATATGGTTTTGCATATTTTGTACAAGGTCCCAAAGAGGGAAGCTGAACCCTAAACATCCCACTCCCTGTGAAGGTCTTCACATCCAGTGCTTCCAGCAGCATGGCAGGGATACAAAAGCTTATCTTACAGAATGAATGCTGTCAAAATTTAATTAATGGGTTTGAAAAACAACAAGAAATCACTGTGCCTGGCTGGAATGAGAAACTTCAATTTAAAAATATGTCTGGTTAAAATCTCATTTGTTGGACTTGGTTTCCTTCTCCCTGAAGAAGGTATCAGAGAATGCTATGTGATAAGCCTTGAAAGTTTACCTACAGAAAGAGAGAAGAGTAACTACTGGAGGGCCAGGTTTTTCACAAATGCCACTACTTCACATTCCATGTATGTAATCACACTTCTGTATCTCCATCTGTGGCCCTCACACGTGTGCCAAGATTCATCTTGTTATTACTGACATTTTCTTTATGGGCAATAAGTTTGAACAAAGTAGAGTTTGTAACCCTGTTGAAATTATTTAGTCCACTAACTAACACAAATGAGGACATCAAAGACTGCTTCTCTGGAAAACCATCAGAATATAGTACAGGGGTTGTCTTATTTCTTCTGGCTTTACACAAATATAGTCTGATATACACCCAAATCCTTATGTAAATCTTTTCCAAAAGACTTTTAATCAGAAAAGAAAGCAACAACCCTGTATTTCTCACACTATAAAAAAGACTACCTTGGGAAAAGAACAATGCAGTCACAGAGTGGTATGGTGTCTGTTACAAGAGTTCAAATTAAGCAAGAGTTAGCTATTCAAAGAATTAACTGAAACAGGGAAGTAAGTGAGCATCTGTTCCTTGTCACTGAACTAACAGCTGAAATAGAGAGCAGAGAAAGAAGTAAGTGATAAAAATTTTCAGCAAGGACATAAAAATATATATTTCACTGTCCCTTTGACTGGATTATTCTCTTAGAAGTTGTATCAAAATGTCAGTGGTTGCTTTTTCAAGTTGTCTCTCCAGTCATTGAGTGAACCAGTAGCAGAATATAAGAGAGACCCAAGATACGGACCAGAAAGAACTCTTCACGTTGTCGGAACTATGTTTTCTTGTAACGAAACATGTATTTGGCTAGATATATGCTATTAACAGTCTTTACATATTCCTTTGCATTTCATTTGTGGCTAAGTGGTAAGATTTAATGCTTTTATTTTTAATGTGCATATTTCAAGTGGGTAAAAACCATCTCACAGTGCTGTGTGCCTGGGATAAACCATTCTGTGATTAGTTGTGACCAAACCCAGAAGAATGATACATAAATTACTTCTTTATTACCCCTATTACAGTGCATTAACTCTTTGCTTGGTGCTGACAGATTCAGACTCCCATGGTCCTTCTTTTGGTTTGTCACAGAGTGTTGGCTTCAAACCAAGAAACCGGAATGTAGTGGAGCCGGTCAAAGAGGAACTTGGGTTCCAGTGGTGGGGAAGTGGCAGAATCCACATTACCTTGGGACTGGGAAGAGGCAAAGTATGGTAAAAGCAAATAGGATTTCAGGAGGACAGATTTCAATTATCCAGGTGGTCATTGGGTAACGACCTGGAAGGCTGATCCAAGGAAAAAAGGGAATTTAAAAAGAAATTATGTAACATGAAAGAAACAGTATTAAAAGAGCAACTGACAACTTTCCAGGTGCAGGAGATGGTTACGTAGCAGGGTAAGGGAACATCTTGGTTTGGTCCCCTTTGATCCCCAAAACAGGAGGAAGTTATATAGGAAGTAGAAACTATATCAGAGTACTAAAGACAGATTTTCAGTAGCACACAGGAGCAACATCAGAAAGGCCAATGAGATGTTAGTCCTAGCAACCATTGCTTGTGAAATCATTCTATCAGTGAATTAATAATAGGAAAACAGGGTTAATGAACTACTCAGTGGAAGAGTTAAATCTACTAACAGATGACATTGAAGGACAACTTATTTAATGTTTTTTGCTAACAAGTGGCTGACAAGATCAGTCGAGTAAGAATGGGTGTATATGAAGTGGTGTTTTCTTTAACAGTCTAGAAGATGGCATAGAGAGATTTCCATGAAGCTGAGGGAAACTTGCAAATAAATTGGATTAGAAATCAAAATTGATTCCAAAGATGGTATTGATAAAATAAAGAAATGCTCTGTGAGAAAAAGAACAGATTAATTCAACAGTGACAAATGCAAAATACTGCATTTATGGAAGACTCATCAGTTTCAGAAATACAGTATGAGGAAAGCTGATGTAGAAAGAAGCATAAAGCTTATAATGGAATCAACCATAGTGTATTGTTGCTGAAATAAGCAAACAGTATAGATACAAGTGTATAATCTGTAGAGACATCAAGTAATCCCAATGAGTTACTTAGTGTTTAGGTCTCAACTGGGGCACTGTGGTGCTGAGTATTGAGAGGCTGGAGGAGAGCCATGAAAATTATTGGAATTCTAGAAAACATGACAGGGAAGCAAAGATAGGAAAAAATGTAGGTCTTTTAGCAACTAAGAGGATGGAAGGAAGGTCCAGAACAGTACATAAAATACATAAAAGGCTGCTGCAAAGAGTTTCCCTGAAACCTATTTTCTCTCTGAAATGTGTACTCTGTGGGATGTTGTGACAGCTCCATAATTTAGTTCTCTGTTAACAGATTATTTGAATATTCCTTGTGAATGACCAGCTACAGTTAACTCTGCCCTGGGTGAGTGGCATTCTATTTGATGTTTCAAGGTTGCCCCCCTCTAGCAGTATTTTGGTAGGAGTGTGATCTTGACTTCCCCAGAGTCAATACCAAAGAGTCCCACTGACTTCCTACAAGTCTCCAAATCCCAAGCAAGCTCTCCTAAATGGCATTAGCTAAATCTCTTGCATCCAAAGGTTCATTCTGCTCTTGGGGGACTCTTTATTTTGAGAGGACAGGGTAATGTATGGGAAGCAGAACTTCAGTCATCTAGCAGGAGACTGAGGCCCATAGATTACCCTTGCCCCACCCATATTGCCACTTCCCTGTTCCTTGACACCTCACTGTTTTTTCAGCAATGAAGTCGACAACAGAACAAACACTTGTGACAACCCCAGTTTCAGGGAGCAGCAGGGGTGAGGCTGGGAGCTGAGGGCAATAGCCAGACTGGCTGGATAGCAGCTGTACTGACAAGGGGTGCAGTATTACAGCACCCAAAAATGAAGAGTGGAGCAGGTCCTGGGACATTAACCAGGGTCTGCCAATTCTAGGTCACCAGACAAGTCAGTAATGGTGAGGCAGAGCCAGGGTCAATCTAGAATGTCATGTTGGCAAGTCACAGCCAGTATCCAGATCAATGAGGCACATGGCCAGGTGCAGGGACAAAGGCTGAGTGCCTTAGCTTGAACAGAGTTCCTAAGTGAAGAAGACCAGGCCCTCACTCCCATGTTTTTTTTCTTACCCATCTCTTTCCCCAGCAAGGATGTGAGGTCCTGCAACAGCATCAAATCTGAGCTGGCCTCAAGCACCATTTGCCAAACTGCTGGAGAGGGCAGTGCCTTTACAGTTATGATGAAAGCTTCTGTTTCTCACTTGCCACAGTGCCAAAAAAGCAAATTCCCCATCAGCCCCCCAGAGTGACAACCCACATTGCATTTTAAAGGGTCAGTCATGTGCTGATGTAAGAACACCCACTGGAAGCCACAGCCTCAGGAAAAAAAAAAATCCTAAATATGCATTTTCAGACTCAGTGACTGATTTAACCAAGTTATACTCACAAGGCTATTGCCATAAGAAACAAGGGCATGTTGGTGGGGTTTTTTTGTTTTTTTTTTCCATTTGTTTGTTTGTTTTAAAGGGCAGGTTACCAGTGACATTTCTGATAATCTCATTTCTGGCTTCCATAGGCTTCATAGACCAGATCTGCTAATGACAACTCTTTTTCTGACATGTTTTCTGTGTTCTAGGCTCCAGTGCTCCAGGCTCCAGTTGCCTCCCAGAGTGTAACTGAGGTTGTTACCATTTCTTATTGCTGTAGCTCCCTGCCTTCCTTAGACTCCCCAGCAGCAAAGGACCACTAGAGGTGGCCCAAAGTGCTCAGTATTTTGATTTGTGTTTTACAGTCTCTACAAGACTATTGAAACAAAATTTTTCTTGGTTAACTGTGAGGAAAGATCGGTTTGGCAGCACTTGAGCCATCATGTTGAAGGTTTTGACTAAAACCCTGGTGAGACAACTGTCCCATATGTGTGAGGAACTGACAGCATCAGCTAAGCCTGTCCCACCAACAAGTCTCCAATTTTGGAGACTATAATTACTTGATCATCTTTGTCAGATGCTTCCACTGACTCATGCATTATAAACTATGAGGTAGTGTCTCTGCTTTCTGGATCAAATTAGCCATTGGGGTGACTGTGCCAGATGGTTAGAAGAAGTATCTTGCTAAGCCTGGTGGTTAATCTCTTTTAATCTCACCCTGATCATTGACCAGCCTGTTTTCCTTTCCTTCAGGGATGTTTCTGAAGAGCAGTCTCTTCTGTCCAGGCACACAGCAGTTGTACAGAAATCACTATGGCTTGGGCAGAAGTCTAGAAGCTTTTAAAACCATGCTCAGCCTTCCACACCAGGATGCTAAACTCACCGAGTCAAACAGGGAAAGATATTTCATCAGACTTAAAGAAAGTTCCTGTCACTGCTTTGGGGTGGGCACTGTTTAGGCCATTGGGAGAACAAGAACTGAGGGACAAAAACAAGAAGGAAGCAGATACACAGGAGAAAACTGATTAAACACGGTGGGTTTTCTGTCTCACACATGCAAGGACCTCATCCAAAATTATATGTATGCTTTATTTTCCCTAGTGGCAAGTGAACCAACATCCATTTAAATGCAAACCTGCATCAGTCAGATACTGGCTTTCTGTGGAGTCCTTCAGGGGTTCCCACGGGCAGAGTCTCTGGGGTGGCATCAAGCTACTTAGGATAAAGTTTATTTTTTCCATTCCCAGCATCACCTCTGCCTTGAATACCTGGGGATGTTTCTGGTTGCCTGCTGGCAAAACGGCACTGGAAAGAAATTTGTTAAATTAGCACTTCTTGCCGCCAGAAAACTTTTTCACTGCAAGGTGGAAATGTGAGAAACCTCCCACTCTGCACATGGGGCTAGCACATTCAGCTGCTATGCTCCATTGGAAAAAATCTGCTGTAATTTTAAACAGAAACCACAGAGGTCTGACAAAGCCCATAGGAGACTCCTGGAACTTTTAACCAAATAGTTATTATATTTCTAAGCTGTTGGACTTTAGCTATTCACCTGCATTATTCTTCTAGTAAAGGCATTATCCTGATATCTAAACAAACTTCCCATTGACTGGGATGGAATACCCAGCAACGCCAGTGTAAAGGACAGGATCTCTACAGAAAAGGATATTTAGATTTTTTTTTTTTTTTTTTTTTTTCTGAGGGGGTAAGATGACTCCATTTTTTTGAAACAGAATTTTACACTCACACTTTTACCATGTTTTTCTTTTGGCAAATTTCTAGCAGGTGCAAGCTCTGCCTGGGGCAACAGAGACCTCATTTAAAAATTAGGAATGAGTTTGCTATAAATAATGAGGCTACATGTATAATCTTTTTTCTTTAAAGAGAGCAAGTTATGTTCCTTTAGGTTCATTCTTCAAGTGTCTCAGTCTTCAACACTGCTCACACAGAACCATCTTTGGGTTCTGGTAGCTGCACATGCTTAGGGAAGAATTGCAGGCATGGATTCAATATATCAACTGGTGTAGCAAACATAACAGCCCGGATTTATCACTGCCTGAGCTCCATGAGCTTTGAATTCAACTCTCTAGCAAGTTCATTAGAGATGTGATTGACAAAAACTATAGTAACTGAAACACTACTTGGCAGACTGAATAAAAAGGAATAAATAACATAGTCACCTCATTCCATCAGCCCAAACTCCACTGTAGTCATTTAAACAGTGAGCCTGTGAACCATGAGTTTGGAAGCAAACCCCTCCAGTCAGTGGAAAGACATTCATTAAGCTAAATGGCTTTGTATCAAGCTTTTACTGGATAGAGCTCTAAAATATTTTCTCCAGAGGTTCTGTAGGCTATTTTAGTCTACCCAGACTGTAGGGAAGGAAACTAGAAAACAATAGCTGGCCAGACCAGCAGAAGATACATAAATACAGGCAATTGAAATACAGCATGAGCTAGAAACTTCTCAGTATATAGCTGAGCTGTGGTCAGTGTGCTAACTGCAGCTGGAAGACTGCTCTCCAGTGGCTGTTTAGCTGTACTGAATCATAACTCAGCATCAAAGTTCTGCAGGGTTTGTAGCATTTTCTAAAAATTATGTGAAATGAATCCTAGGTGGAGTATTGGTAAAATGGGAAATTATAGATGAGGTTCTAAAAGAATTTGAGGTATAAAGTGTGAAGCATAAGGCAGAGTCTTTGTTTTTTATCTTTTTTTAAGGGCAGTCAATTGGCCTGCCAAAAAGATATTTGCAGTTTTGAATCTCAATATCAGCACATGTATTTTATTTTTAGCTAATTTGTTAAATAACATAGTATTTTGTTGTGTTAATAAACCTCAAAACATTCAAATCAATACACACTGTGTGTGAGTGATTCACTCTTTCAGTCTGTTGGGTTTGAATCTCATCTTAACACCAGCCACATCTTTTTTTTCCAGATAGAACATCAGTGGTTTATATTGCTGTTAATTATGTGAGCCTTTAAACTGTGGTTTGGAAAACACGGTGCATCTGAGGTATTCACACAAATTAGGGGATTAATAAGAGGACCTGTTTTTTTTTTGAGGGGGGACACAATTGTCGTGTTTTTGTTTTGGGGTTTGTTTTGTTTTGTTTTTTAATGGAAACCTTGAAAGGAGTGTATGTGCATGAGACAGAGCTGAACCAGGATTGCTGTGTTTTTCTGTGCATTCCTCTCCCTCCTCTTTCCCCTGCTTTTCTCCTCAGCAAGATGCAGACCATATTCTGAGTCGTGTCCATTGGGTGACAGCTTAAGTTCTCGCTTGGGTGTGGGATCATGTTCTCCAAGGTAAAACCTAGTTTTCATATGCTAAAAAAGAACAAGTATGTACCAATATATGCATTCAATCACTTTAAAAAAGTAGTTTTCTGCATCTTTATCATTCAAAAAAAGATTGCTTGCCTTCCTGAAAGCCAAAACGCAAACTGTGTTTCAGTCAAATAAAAGTTACTGAGCTCAACAGGGCAACTGAGTAAAATTTAATGGCCTGTGACTTACATGTTACACCATATGATCTAGTCCCCTTTTGGCCTCCAGTTCTACAAAAGTAAATGGAATTTAAGCTGTGCTTTTTTTTTTTTTTAATTAGAACATTAGTGAGACTGGAGGGGCCTATCTAGCTTCAGCCACACGTAGGTGTGGATATATGGATGTCTGTATTTTTGTTGGGTAAAAGACTGCCCTTCTACATTGTATTTGGCTTAATTTTTGAGGTGGCTGGATATCCAGTCCAAATACAAATTGGCCCAGAACTAGTTTCCACTTCCTATCCTTCAGGTTGCTGAAACAAATAAAAACTGGGATTCAGCTTGCAGGACTACTCTGTAGGCAGAGTGTGCAAGGCCATTTGGCTCACCAAGGAGCACAGTACATAAGGAGCATACAACATTATTGCAGAAACTCTTTGGGATAATAATCTGACTCTCCAGCTGAAAAAGTTAATAAATATTTCCAAGTAATTTTTGCCAGACAGCTCTGCAACTGCTTAATTACTCATATGCTGACTCAGGAGTGAGATCTGAGAGGGATGTAGGGAAGATCCCCACAGAGGACAACATGAAAACAGATTAAAGCAGATATTGAAATACACACTCTATGAATTCCAAATATAACTTCCAGGTCAAACTGTTAATTCATGACAGCTCCACCTACTTATCAATAAGCAGGTGAAGAAAATATTTGAAGACTTATTATCTGCTGCTCATTCCAATACATGTTCTCTACATAATATTCTTCTCTGAAAACTTCAGTGTTAAAACTACTACTCTAACATATTGAGGATGCCATAAGCAACACCCTAATGCTTCCTTCAGCATGGACTTCATTCTAAAATGAATGTCAGGTAATTTTTAAAAATGTTCCCTGAAATCTTCAGGACTCCTTTCAGGACTGATTCCTGTAATCCAAACAGAGTATCTCACATTCACCTTGCTTTTTTCCAGGTAGAAAAAAAGAGCATTTGGAAAATATGCAAGACCTGCCAAAGAGATAAGGCAGATTCAATTTTTAGCATTTGGCACTTGCTAAAACTTTCAGGTTTTATTCTAAGCAATATCATAAAGTTATAGAGAAAAAGAGCTGGAAGCCATGGCATAGCAAGTTAAGGTTTTGGAAGCTTAGAAATTTCTACTATTTGCAAAAATTAGTAGAATTAGTAGACTGGGTATATGTTTGCATGCTATCTGCAGCATATCCATTGATCAATCAGCCACCTGTAAAGATGGGTGCAAGGCAGTTCATTATCACCTTCATTGCTAACACTGAGCAGCAAGTAGGAAACAACTTTCCAGTCCCTCGTTTTCATCTCCAGACTGTCTCCCCTTCTTTCTTGCCCTGATGTCTCCTTCCATGCAAGAAATTGCCACATCCCCATGCCCACACTCCTCCTCCCATGTAACGAATGAGGCACCTACCTTGTTCTGCAGCCTGCCTGCCACTGAGTTGGGATACTCATAGCTGCAGTATCTCTTTTAAGTAACTACAAACCCTATTCTTTGGGAGAAAACCTATCTTAACAGGACTGCTTTTGCTGTTTATTAAATCCATCTTATATACCCAGGGAGGGTGCATCATTCTGCCACATTTTGGGTTTTTTTTAGGTTGGTTTTTTTTTTTTTTTTTTTTTTTTTGCCTGTTTTATGGAGTATTTGCATCCCATCTGTGCTATCCTCTCCAGTGCAACTCTATCATAGTCAGAAGAGTTTTTCTGACATCCAACCTGAGTGCTCTTTGCTGCTGTTTAAACTCAGTGTTTTCTATTCTAATCATCATGGAAGGGGTGCACTTTTACTACAAAAGAAAACTTATCTTTGATTTCAAGAAACTGCCAACTACCCATCCTTCAAAGGTAACTGATAATATTTTAAGTATTTAAATTAATGCTAACTTAACTTCAGTAGCCATTTGGCCAAACTGTAGTGAAGCCTTGGAGGACCATGGAGCTTTGTGGTTACTGATCTACAAGATAGGACATATCTGTAACAATGACATTGTTTTTAAGACTGCTCAGAAGGTAAGTGAGAAAATTTATTCTCAAGATTACAGCTGAGTCTGAAAATTATGCAAAAACCCTCCAACCTCTACTCTCCTAAAAACTGAACTCACAGTGCAGCTAAACATCAATAGACTAGTAGTGCCCATAACATTTGGAAGATATATGTAGCAGCTTCTATGTATGTTACAAAATAGCTCTTGAAGTATGTGCAGATACATATTTTATCCTCAATTTAAAAACCACATGTTGTGCTTAGCCTTTTCTGTTCACTCTTGTGAATATTACTGAGACAATATATCCAGTTTGAATCAGAATTTCATTACAAAACAATGTGTCATACTTAGAACATTCATAAGTAAATTTTTAGCTTGTTAAGGACCAATTTCCAGCAGTATCAGCCCTTTTGATTTTCCATTTTTTCATCTAATGAGTCTGAAAAAACATTAAGGTGACTGCTGTAGCAAAGTGGAATAATAATAATATTGTAGATGCAAGCATGAAAACCAGGACTGATACTTTTTTTAGGAGACAAAGTAAACTGCACTGGAAAGAAAACTGGGAAAGAACAAATGTTCCAGCTGGACTGAATAGGTGATCTTCATCTGAAGACTCCAGCAGTCCTCTTTCTGTGGAACAGATTAGCTGGGAAGTACTAAGATACTATGGTTACCAATGCAGCATGAAAGCTTCCCCTAGACGGAGAGATTTTGTATAAGCATCTTCTGTATGGTGTAAATTAATTAGGAGCATATGTTCAATGTTTGGCAGCAAATTAGCTCACTGTGAGGCCAGCAGCTGTAAGGTTAGTGGTCTTAGAGTCTTAAATGACTTTTGGAAATGAAAGGCACTTGGATACTTTTTAAAAGTACTGTACACTTATTTAAAACATAAATAGACTTGGACCTAAAGACATGCTCAAATAAAGACAGCCAAGAAGGACCAGATCCATTGCCTTTTCAAAACAGCACCACTCTTTCCTACACACTGCAATCTTATTATTTATGTTTTATCTAAAAGGATCAGTGTGGAATATGTAATATTTTCTCTCAAGTGATTCTATAGGCTGATTTCTGTGCCTGTACCTCCCTTACCAAGGATTTAAGGAAAAAAGATTAGTTCTTTCATGGCGTGCAGAGGTGTTCAGAGGTGTTTCCAGCATCCTGCTTCTTTGGAATTGCAGTAGGCAATTGAATGCAATGCACAGGCTCTCCAGGAATTCTGGCACCAGTGGATGCTGGTGGAAATGCTGAAGTCTACTTTTTTGAAGGCACAAAGGGGCTAGATTTTTAAAAGCTGGATTGTCCCTACTAGTGGAAGGCTTCCAGAAGAAAAAGACAGACCTTTGAAGATTCCTGTTGCTTACTGTATAAAATTGCTACCATGGTTCAGTGCTCACAGAATTCAATTCAGCTCTCTGCTCTCATCCACTTCCTGCCCTGCAAATCTTGATATTTATTTCATTTTATGCCCTTAGTGCAAAATTAAATATTTGTGTCTAAATCTTGTTATTTCAACATTTTCAGTAGAGCAGCATTAAAGATGAGACTGAAATTTCAAAGTGGCCAGGATACACTTCTTTCTACTCTTCAGGAGTTCTGGTATCATTTTGCTCCCTGCAGGTTACTGCACCCATCAGCCACCCCAGGAGAAGATGAGACAGCAAAGTGCAATTGCCAAGGAAGAACTTGTCCCACTTAGCAAATAGTTGACATAAGAGGTTTACAGGTTCATTACTGCCATCATGCCAAACTGTAAATTCTAATGTCTCAGAAGTAGACTATTACAGAATTAATATCTCAACTGCTTTCATGGTAGAAAAAATGGTTCTCTGTCCTCATACTTTGATGTGACATCTGTATCCATCTTGGTCTAAAGATGCAGGGTTTGTAGGAGATGTTGTTCACAGGTATTGAAAGAAGTTCCTTTTTTCCAGACGGAAACATCCCTTTGTTGTTCAGCTTCAGGGAATGCCACAGCATGTCATGGATTTATGCAGGGCTGAATGTAACAGGAGTGTAGCTAGTATGGAGGACAGAACCTGTACTGAGAGAGTTGTGGTAGAGCTCTGCTGTCTCAGCAGTGTAAATTACCATTTCATGTTTTGTTTCATTTCTTGATGGTAGTGTCATTAGTACCATAAGTAGGTCTTCTCTGTAGAGTAACCTCAATACAAACCCCAGACTAAAAAATCCTGAAACCAGAGCCATTTAAGCCTCTACTACTATGGAGTTATTTGAGATGATATTTCAAATTTTGGTTTATATTTCCTTCCTATATTTTGTATACTACTATAGTGATTTGCTTTCTTTGCCTATATCCTTTTGTCTTATACCACTGGAATACAAGTTTGAGTGTGCATGCATTCCCATGGTACTTCCTTGCAGTCCTTCATGGACAGTTAGATATATTCCTGTCCCTTGCCTTCCCAGAAAACAGTTCAGTCTTGTTATGTCTTGATTTTGGGTGAACAGGGAATTGACCAGTGCTCAAATTTACAGTCAGGAGTTCAGTGGTTAAAGGAAGGACTGCACCCTTAGTTTGTCAGCAAACAACCATATGAAGCTCATCCCTGGGACACTGTATACTGCACCCAAAAATATAATATCAGACATGGATGTGCATGTTACCTCAGTGAGCAGTGATGGATATGATCCTGGGTCCATCCTGGAGGTCCAACAAAACCAATAGGAGAAAGGGCCAGAGCTGGAGACAAGCTGCAACGTGGATCTGAGAGGTTCATCCAGAAGACAAGATTCCTACAGCAAGAGTCCAAAGTCCATCCAGGAGATATCCAGAAGCAGGATTGGAGCCTAACACATCCATGATGTTGTTCAGGCATGTCTGGGTGCTCAGGCCTCAGTGGAAATGGGCCAGAGGTCCCAGGTGAGGCCAATCAGGACTGATAAGGTTTGTAGGCTCCCTGGCAGGGTTACAGAGCTAGGATACACTCAGTGCTGCAATACTTTGCAACAGTGGGGTAATGGCTAAATTTCAGCTTGCAGAATCACATTTAGCAGGATTCAGCTTCCACATAATCCTAGGGCAGCTCACAGCTACTTAAACAGGGGCACCCCAAATACAGACATTTGCCAAATGGCCACGATGGCAAACCTTGATGCTAGGTATCTTCTTCCCCAAAGGAAAGGTGAAGTAGAGACCGATATCACAGATTACCAGGCCCCTTTTCCCATTCTAGCATAGAAATAGCTCTCCTGCCCATGTGTCTTCCCCATATTTATTCTATTGCCCTGTTTGAAAGGAACCTGAGCTTTTTTAAAAAAAAATCTAAGTCTCAAAACCCGTGAAAACATTTTCCTCCCTATTTCCATTTTTCCTCCCCAGATTCTTCTGCATAAATACAGATATTTTCATGTTTTCCCCATTTCTGCCACAGTTACAATTTTTTGTAAAGAAAGGGCATTTGCCAGGATGAACAGTAGTTTCCCCATCACCCACGGGAATGAAGAATATGTAAGTTGGCTTCCCAAACCTCTGACATACAAGAGAATATCCTTTCATCTCCCAAATAAGACGCGATGCCAAAAGCAATATACGGACAATGCAGCACTTCTGAAAGAGGGCTCACTTTGCTATGTAACATGAAGGACAATATCTTTAAAAGTAGCAAAACACAGATAAGATTAATTTGCTCGTTTCTTGGGAATTACCCTTTCACAGAAAAGTTTAAGTTCATGTTAAGGTTTATGAGTGCTCTGGGACAAAGTCAACACTCCCACCTACTGGTCTCATCTAAGAAAGTTTTATCTTTTTTTTTTTTTAGTCTTTTTTTGGTTTTCCCTCTTTTTTTGCCTTTCCCCCCTTCTTTTAAAATGTTTCTCTTTTCCTTTTTTCTTTTTTTCTTTTTTTTTCTTTTTCTCTCTGAGCTCGTTTTTCTCTTCTCAATTATGTTTTGCTTTTGCTTTTTTTTTCTCTCACTTTTCACATCATTTAAGTTCCTATTTTTCATCAAAGGTTCACCAGATTAACTCAGGTATAAATAAATGCTCTATAAAAGGCATGGTATTGGAAAAATGCACATCCTCAGAGTGACATATTTGTTTTTTTCTGACAATTGTGCATTAGCTTACAGGTGCCTTCTGTAGTGCATGGAGCATCTTTCATGCAGTCACTGCCTTCTGATAAAACAATGCAGAACTGACAACATCTTCAAAATAAAAGAACTCACCCTTTGGCTCATTTTTTTCAAAACCACTCCATTGTACCGAAAATTCTGCTTACCACTCATTGTAAGTAAGTTATAAGATATGATCAGGGGGAATTATATAATTATTATTAATTATTATATAATAATAACTGTTGTTATTATTATTATTATTATGTGACAGTCAAGATCCCCCATATTTCCTAGTTCATGATTCCACAGCATCTATCATTTGTTTCTAAGGACCACTTAAAACTCTGAGTAACCCCCCCTCTGCCTGAGGAAGGGTGGCAGAATGCCAGCTCCAACAAATCTTACTTACTTATTTGGCCACTGAAATGACCCCAGTGACTTTGTTTTCTTTCACAAGTAGACTCATCTCATGTAAGTATGAGCTATAAAGGCTGCAAGGCCCCACAGAAATTATTTCTTACGGTTAGTTCAGAATCCTCTGTTATGCATAATTGCACATTCATAATGTTGCTAGTTGTCTCAGCTGCAAGACAATGAGTAATTCTTACTGAGGAGCTCAGCTCAGCAGAAATCCATTTTGCCAAGTAAACTCCACATATGCAGGATATCTCCCACACACCTTCCTAGGTAGTGTTCTTATTTTTTGCACGCAGTAATTTTTCTATGTTCTGATTTTCTTCACTTTTGGTCTGGAAGCCAGTAAAAATACCGAGATACTCTTTACATGATGGAAACAGAGCATGTTACCTGAAGGTATTTCAACTATTTTCACTCTTATTCCCTCATTTTTGTAACTCTCGCAAGATCACAAATTATTTTTAGAAACGTGAGGGAAGAAACAGCAACATCATTTTAAAACCTCCTAATCACTTGCTTATAATTTAATAGTAACTACTATAAATGGCTCTCTATTATTATTTGTGTCACATTAGTGCCTGTGGGATCCAACCAGGAAGCACATGGGGAAGAAATGACTTGCCCAGATTTGCACTGCAAGCAGAGCCAAACCAGAGATCAAACCCACAGCTCAGTCTTAGACTTATGGCTGAAGCTTTGGAGTGTGCTGCTCCCCTCCCAGCCAAGAAGCATTTTTCTATAGGCCTTAATAGCTGGTTGTGTGAAACCAGCCACGCTTTGGCTAATTAACATAACTAAGAGCAGAGTTCTTATGCCTAATAAACTGTTTCATTTAGAATACTTAACCGCCTGTAGAAGGTGGCTTAATCACTGAAGAGCCAGGTTTCAAAAGTTATTTAAACATCTAAATGCACAAAAGACCATTGACCATGATTTTCAGAAGTACCCCTCTGTTTCACTCCTCTGGGATGGTCATTCAGCTGGTTTGGGAAGGTCAGTGCTTTTCAGAGCCTAATTGGAGTTTTTACTGGGAAGAGAGTGAAAAGAAGTCCTCCATATCATAAGTATGGTTTAGACCCAGTGCCAAGAGATGGTGGGGCTTCTGCACACCTGCCCATCTCCTTTACCTTGTGGCTTCCCTAAATACCATCCTTGACTCTGATAGAATTGTGAAGATCCATATTTTGGCCAGGTCATGTGGTCTACACTTCACTGTGTGAAGGCTTTTCTGGCGTGCTTTGAAATTCATGACGACCATCTCCTAGCCTGCTGTTTCCCATGGAGCAGCACTGACTCACTGGATTGAGCAGGCATGCTGCTTTGCTCCCATCTCCTCCAAAGTCCTGGCTTGGATTCTAATGGCCTGAATAAATACTACAGCCAGGCTGTGAAGTCCATCCATCCTTGCATCCCACTGCCAGCTGTAGGAACTAAAGACACCCATGCCCTGGAGAGAGTGCTCAGGGGTGCACAGGCTCTCTCACTCCTTGTTGAAATGCAAGTGCTTTGGGTATCTATGCTCATGAAGGTGCCACCTCACAGACTCAAATGGACTTACCCTCTCATTCCCAATTCCACAAGAAAAAAGATATCAGCCCACCACTGCCTATGCTGTGATAGTATGGCTGCTTCTTCTTGAAATTCAAGTTTTGGTCTGCTGCAACAGTGATGTAAACTGCTCTTTCATATCCTTTCTGCCTTTAGTAACTGTTCAGGCATCAGTCTTTTAGTAGCCCAATACAAGTGGTCCAACACTCCCACCAAAAATGTCTGACCTACATCAACATTAAACACATCAGTAAAATAAGACTAAACAATCTCTCAACAAGCAAGATATTCCTTACCTCTGTTGCTGTCAGCAAGTCTTATGTATGAAGTATGTGGAACTCTGCAACTCTTCTGGGTGCTGTGGGTTCATTTTGCTCAGCACACCCAAGAGCAGGGAGGCTGTAGAAACAGCATATGGGTTGTAAAAGGCTCCAGGATGAAAAGTATCTTAAAGGCAAATATTTTGGTTTATTGGATAGTCTTCTATCTGTATTAATAAAATATTGGTTAGCAATGTTTATACAATGTTTATAAGATTTATCATGGTAAGATTGATTCCAAACTTAAATTTATTGTCCAAGAAAATGAAGGTAAATCAGTCATGCTGTCAATCCAAACTAATTTCCTTGCACTTCTTCTGACCCAGACAGCTCCCTGGAAATACACATTTCTTAACCAGAAACATCCTTTAAACTTAACCCAGATGCAAATTTGAGGTTCAGCTTCATCACCTATTTTTTTGGTGCTGTACAAAACTCCAGTATTTCTGTCCCAATTAAAAGGGAGTCCCTCAGCCTTTTCAAAAGAAAGAAACTTGCCTGGCAATGATTCAAAGAAATACACTAAAACCATGCTTACATGGACTATTGCAGAACAGTTGGCCACCTCATTCTTCTTATGTACAACAAGCTCTTAGCTCAGTACTTTGAGAAACAAACATGTATTGAGACTTGTATACTCCACCTCAAACCTTTCTTTGTGAAACCACAAGTTTTTGTTTTACTTTTTTTTAACTGCCAAAACTCAGAAAAAAGTTTCCTGTTTCAAGGAAGTCCAGACTATACTGTACAAGAATGCACAGATATGGGTCACAAGCAATTTTGACTTAGTCTTTCAATTATTTTGGGAATAATTGATGCACTACCATAGCTGCAGTTCTAGATGAAATGTAGTGATTTTTAAAGCCTTTTTTTTTTTTTTTTTTTTTTTTTTTCCATCTGCCTCTTGGTTTCAGTGAATCTAAATCTTTTTACTTCTGGATTTTAGGCATAGCTACTAGGACTATTCTGAAGTGGGAAGGCAGTTGTTGCTACTGAAACGCTAAAGCAATCTAGAGGGGAAAAAACCCACATCTGAAAACAGTATTCTTTATTTTAATTCTGTCCAGTAATAAAAGCAGCAGCTTTGGCTATATTCTTTTTTAAATGTTAAATTAAATAAAAAAAGACTAGAGACAGTGAAGTTAATTGCTTGAACCGACACATCTGAAATTTTTCAGTCTTGACTCTGACAAGGATGTCCATCAGTTTTTGGTAAACAAACATGGCAGGTATTATTTCTAGACAGGATATGACAAGTTTTATGTGTGGGAGTGTCTGTGAGGGCTTATTTGTCGAACTGGTGAAGGTGTAAAAGGTTTTAATGACCTCCTAAATCTCCTTCTCTGGCTGTCATGGTGGGATGCCTTCCAAGGTCAGTCACCCAAATAAGCAGGTTCACTTGTATTGTAAACAATCATAGCTCAGACTGAATGATAATCACTGGTGGACCCCAGAGCAGAGAGAGCTATAAATATCACAAAATTTTCTTGTCAGGGCAGTACAGGTCAGCTGGCTTTGTTCACGGACATATTAGACTTCAGTTTCCCTGAGCCTCTGCATCTTTTATAGTGATCTTGTTTTCCCATTGTATTTGCTGTCTGGACAGGATGTTCTATCAGAGGAAGTGCTCCTTTTGGAAAAGGCGTCAATTAGTTGTCCAACTGACCCTCATTGCTACCAATTATCTCACAGACACAAGGTTGATTTATATTTTTAGATATGAGCTTACATTTCTTTTATTCCTTTGCCATACAAGTAAAGCAGTGAGGCTAAAATATTGCTGACTAAAGCAGGCAATAATGCAAATTTCCATTTCCACAACATAACGTCAGCTATTTATTTTATATATAAGATAGTTTTTCAATGTAAGAACCATTTAAAAGGGCATGGCTGGTCAACAAGGTTAATTAATAGCTGTGTTGGCAGGGAGCTTAGTCTGAAAAGCCCAGGATACTGTAATAATCTGAGACTTTCAAGGTTTTGTTGAGGAAATGGGTCACTGAAAAACACAGGATTTTAAATAAAGTGTCTGATAAATAAAAGAGGGGGAGTGAATCTTCTTAGCAATCTAGTGTATATAGTAATCAGGAACACGATACACTAAAGTACATACATGATTTGGGTTCATTTCCTTGGAATAATCTATTCCAATTCATAGGAAAGCAAACATTAGAATACCACAGGCAGTTTTAAAAGACTTCTTGGTCCCTGGGCAGAGTTCTGGCAGGCAAGGGGAAGCTCTGCTTGATCACACAGCATGTGTTATGAACTGCATTTGATTTTATGACTTTCCAAAAAGCTGTCCAAAAAGGCGGTTGGTTGGTTTTTGGGTTTTTTTCCTCCCCCTTCTTTTTTCAAGGGGTGTCAGCCATCTTAGTGTGTATTTCCCTCACCCAATTGACCCAGACCAGGGAAATATTTGTCAAGAGGGTAAGCAACTCCTAAAGGCAGCGACTAGAGTGCAGAGTTCATTGGTCCAATTTAGAAAAACTGGGATTTTTCTCACCGCTGCCTTCTGGGCTCCTCATTTCTGCCTCTATTTAAAATTCTCTTCCACCCTCTTTTTTTCTTTATTACTGCAAAAGCTGATTGTGCCACTCTACTGTGGTAATGGCAATGCAAAACAACTTCTTCTAAGATGGCAGATATAGAGAAGTTTCTCAAGAATATGAGAAAATAAACAAGTGCAAACCTGATATGCAGGCAATGCCCTTTGGAAGCCCACACCTACTGCTGCTGCTCAGAGAAGAAAGATTCTTTGTAAGGTAACCAAGATCCATAAAACCAAAGCAGGTTCTTCCACTGGAGTGAGTTTCTGTGGAGGGGTGTCATTAACTTGTCCCTAAAAAAGCTCACCCATGCCTTTGATGGTGTAAAAAGAGAGGTTTCACCTGCTAAGGAAAATGCAGTTTCAGAACGAGCTTAAATGGAAATTGCCAAAACGCCTGGGGACTTTAATGGTGGTTTTTGTCCATAGCTGCCTCAATGTCATCTGTTCTTGACAGATCTGAGGAACACAGGTGGATTCTTGTCCTCACAACACCTTCCTTACATTTCTTGTTTCACAGACAGGACAGTGAGGGGCTGGGTAAAGCCTTGTGCATTGGTGTCTGTCCCATCACCACCACGCCTGCAGTTGCACAGCAGTGAGCACAGACCTCTTGGTCCTTATGAAGCTGTGTGTGGATCAGACCTTCCACTCTGGTGTAACATGAGTGTAGTGAAGCAACCTCAAACACCATTTATGGTATGTGTGGAAAAACCAGGCCTAAACTACCACAAATGAGAGTGATTTTGCTTTCAGAAGGACTGCCAAACAGAGATCTTTCAGGTGATAACTCTGATTCGGCTTCTGTTACTCAGGTTCTGTTTGCTTAAGTTAAACAAAGTGTATTTAATCAGTTACAAAAGTTGTGATGAAATTAGAAAAACAAAATGCAATTATTTGTTGTTTGGCTTTACATCTTACGTTTCAGTTGAAATGTTGTCAGTGCTTAGGCTCATTAGAGAACAAACCAAACCACTGAGACTTTTATGTTAGGTTGCAAGGCTGCCCTTACCAGAAGCAGCAAAAAATGTCCAATTTTGTAAACACTTCGAAGACATGGCAATTCCTGCAACATGACCTGTCTACTAGGTATTTATAACACCTCAATGCCAGTCTCCTGAGGCAATTTTTGTAAAGCACTGGTGTTTACTTGGTTCTGTGGTGTTTGTGAAAATTACATGGTTTTACAAATTGGAACCAAAGGGACCTTCTTCTCACACAGTTACACTTGCAAAAACCAACAGAAAAAAAAAAAAAAAAAAAGCGTGCCACAAAGGCTAGAACAAAGCTGTTGTTCTTTACTATAAAATGTGTGCTACATCATCACACACTGTCAAATCATTTTGTTATAGTTCTATAACGTGGGTGTGTTTGCCATTGTGTCATTGTTATATTGGAAAACTTTTTCCCTCTAGTCCTGTTTGCACCATCTGGTTTCTGCACATTCTGGACTATTCAATAGAAGAGTCCGTATTTTTACCAAGATTTAAAGAAGAATAAGTAATTCTATTTGTTTTGCATTGTTATAACCCACTTTCAGATGTCTCATGTAATTGTACGAATTGCTTCAAGGCAGTACAGGTGGCTTCCCAAAGATTTTAATGCCTTCAGAAATTATGTCATTCCGATGGGTTTTTTTACTTTTAGTTAAAGTACATTTGGCTCAGTTTTTAAAGAGTAGCTGATTTCCAGTAACTGACCAGACAATGTAACAAGGCTCAATTTTAAGAGAGTACCCTATCTCCTTACACTGAAGGTTGAGTTTGGAGTACACACATATTTACTGGTAATTTTCCTTTATGGATCATTTGTAGTGCAGAATCTAAATAAGAAAGATCTGTAAGTGAATTACTTCTTGAGGCTCTTACCAGATTTAAATCTGGACATCATTTTATGACCTCTCTAATTACAAAGCCCCTCATAACAAGATAAAATCCCATTATCAGAATGGGATGGATTATCTTGCTGTTAAAGGCAGTTTTAAAAAATTCCTGTGGGTGGTGGTATGACTTGAGATTCCCAGACCCTCTTCGGAGTCACCTGAAAGAGTTCTCTCGTGCTATTGAGAATGACACCATTTATAGAAGCAGTCCAAAGCCTCCTACACAAAATGTCATGGCTTAAGAATGAAAGTTGAACAAATCACACTCAACTAAAGAAGTTTCTCTTGGGACTGGAAACTTGGGCATCCAATAAGGTCAGTCATGGAAAAAAAATTTAAAACATAAAAAATAAAATCAACGGAACTTGCTTCAGCAAGGTGTACAGATTATACAAGTCTACAGGCTGTGTCTCTGGACACCTATATTTTTGGCCTCTGAACAGTCATAGGGAGCCAAATACTGAACACTAGTCTTTCCCTTCTGGATATCTCTCTGTCCTGTGTGCTACTGTTTTCTCAGTTGTCTTCTCTTGATATTAAATTCTTTATATTACTTAATAAGCAGAGGAATAAGTTTTGTAATGGCTTTTTCTGCACTTATTTTGGAAAGTAAGAAAATGGATCTGCCACCCTCTGCCTGCCAAACTGAAGTTTGGTTCTGGAGCTATTTATTGAGTAGACAATGCTCTAAAAACATAATTTTTCATAAACATACTCTGTGTTGTCTGCACTTCTCAAACACAGCCACAAATACATACATACTGCTCTCTGGAGACTTGATAACAATTATTGGACCCCAGGCTCTTTCAGAAACCTGGCATAACACAGGCAGCCTGTGTGTTAGTGGACCCATCCACAGATGTAAGACATGAAAGTAACTCAACTTGTATTGATTGCTCACACTTGATTCATTTTACACCTTTGCAATTCTGTCTAATTTTGTTTTCTACTCTTGCTTTGTACCTGCTTTGTGGTCAAGTAAATGGGCCTGACAAAGTTCACAGTGCCATGGCAAATGGTGTCCAGAATAGTCCCAGAAAAAAACCCGAAGATACATTTCAGTATTTAGGACGTATGTCCCATGTCTTCGGTAGTTTCTCAAAAATAGTTCAGTATTATGAACCATTACAAGATACCAGGAAAAAATTACATAGCTGCTTGTAATTCCAGCAAAACTGAAAACGTGTCATCAATGAATACTAAGTAGATATTTATAAAATCTGTGAATTTCCAACTTTCTTATTTTGTATTTGTCTTTCTCAGCATCTCATGACAATGTTAAACACCACAGCTTTGCTCAAGTGTACTCAGTGAAAGAAAGTTTGATCCTGGGATTGCAAACTTGGTGCATGACAAGGCAACAAGTAGATTGTATCTGAAGCCCTTTGCTACAGACTGTACACTTCTCATTCATGGATGTATAAGTTCTTTTTGTCTGTCTTTCTAGTTGCAGCCTGGTGGTAGGCTGAAGCAATTAGGAATGTAGAAGTTTGCAGGGAGAGGAAAAAAAAAAACCCTCCAATGAACGGTCAATTGAAATTTCCCCCAGTCATTGGTCAGTATATTTAAAGAATTACTACAGTAATTATATTTTATGAGCATGAGTCATTTTTCTGTTTTTAAAAAAGTACTTCACTTTACCCATCTCTTTTAGTACATTTCCATTTGGTGTGGTTTGGCTGCATGAAGAAATGTGGCAGCTGGTTACTTGAAAATATTTAACAAAGAGCCAGATTCCTCAGTTCTGGCATACCTGTGGACCACATATATGGACATAATTGCAAACATCTGTCCACCCACCCATGAAACAGCTAAGAGGAGTCATTTAAGAAGAAGAAGCTAAAATAGTCAACTTTGAGGGTGAGGAACTGCAGAACTACCTATTTGTATGTTTATTTATCCATAATATATTACCAGCTAATGGTCTTCAGAGACAAATTCCTCTGCCCTTTTCACAGGAGGGACATGACAGTGCAATATATTGCAGAACCACAATATATTCTCATGAAACCAAGCAATAATAGATTGCAACAAAAGCATGAAACTATTAAGATTCTTCTCACCAATTAAGGAATGACTTTTTATGGTGCATGTGAAACAACAAAGAGGAACAGAGAAAAAGCCCTGGGGATGCACTGGGACGTGTATGATGAAGCTGGTTGGATGAAGAGTAGTTCAGCTTAGATTTTTTGAACCAATTAAATTACTTTAGTAGTAAAAACTGCAACTCCAGATCCAAACTGACTTTCTCACATTTAGTGAATCATGTGCTGGGGAACACTTATAGGTCCTTGCTAGTCCTGGTTTGATCTGAAGCTCTATCCAAGCTTACTGTGACCTAGGAATCTTGAGTTCAGTGGCTGCCAGCAAATTCAACAATGACTAGTTACCTCAGTGTATTTTCTGCCCTGTGAAACTGGTTATATTTATTGTATAGATTCACATCCCCTTCTGGAAATGGGTCTTCCACAGCGGCTTGAATGATCAGAACCAAAGCCACCACCTCTAATCCACCTTGTCTCTTCCTCCAGCTATTCAAACAGCAGAATGACAGATCGTAGAGATTTGGGCACTCCTCAGAGCTGGTAGAGGTGACAGAACCAGCACCAGGATTTCTGAGGAGCTGCTATGCTTATGCAGGAGTAGGGAGTTAGGTATTGCTTTCTGTAGAGTTTTAGCTCATGAATCTGTAAAAAGTATGCCTATGGGCATCTTAGAACAACCTCAAGGCTGCTCTAAATCTCCTCTAAATTATATGAGGCTACACGGTGAACCCAGGGCACATTCTCTCATTGGAGCAAAAGTGATTCACAGCCACCTACCCCCTGGTCATGTTGGTTTTAAATATACTGCATACAGACTTTGTACAAGTTACAAAGATACAAATCACATTTATTTATTTCAGTGGAAGACTCTTCCTTTTACAACAGTGCTGTCCTATGGATCAGGCAAGAGCTCTTGTTAATTCACCTGAGCGAATTTAAGACCCTGCAATGTCCAAGCGTCCACTCTGCCCATGCCAAGGGGTCATCAGAGTGGGACATTCAAGCAAGGATATTCATAGAATCATAGAGCCATTTTGGTTGGAGAAGATCTGTAAGATCATCAGTCCACCCATTAACTCAGCACACAGCCAAGTCCACCACTAAACCATACCCCTAAGCACCACATCTATGTGTCTTTTAAATACAGGGGATTGCAACTCAGCCACTTCCCTGGGCAGCCTGCCCTGGGGCATGACAACCCTTTTGGTAAAGAAATTCTTCACAGTATCCAATCTAAACCTCTTCTGGTGCAAACTGATGCCATTTACTTGCTCTATCACTCGACACTTGTAAGAATAGACCAACCTCCACTTTGCTTCAACCTCATTTCAGGTAGTTGTAGAGAGTGGTAAGGTCTCCCCTCAGTCTCCTTTTCTCAAGGCTAAACAATCCCAGTTCCCTCAGCTGTTCCTCTAAGACTTGTGTTCTACAGATTTCATCAGCTTTGCTGCCCTTCTTCAACATGTTCCAGAACCTCAATGTCCTTCTTGTGGTGAGGGGCCCAAAACAAAGCACAGCATTCGAGGTGCAGCCTCACCACTGCCAAGTAGTGGGGGACAATCACTCCCCTACTCCTGCTGGCCACACTATTTCTGATACAAGCCAGGATGCTCTTGGACTTCTTGTCCACCAGGCACACTGCTGGCTTATATTCAGCTGTCTGTTGGTCAGCACTCCCAGGCCCTTTGCCTTTGTGCAGCTTTCCAAGGCACTCTTCCTGAAGCCTGCAGCATTGCATAGGGTTGTTGTCACCAAAGTTCAGGACCCGCCACTTGTCCTTGTTGAAACTCACAGAACTGGCTTCAGTCTACTAATCCAGCCTATCCAGATCCCTCTGTAGCACCTTTCTTCCCTTAAACAGATCAACGCTCCCACCCAACTTGGTGTCATCCGCCAACTTAATCCCCTCATCCAGATAATTGATAAAGATATTAAATAGAACTGGCTCCAACACGAAGCCCTGAGGAACATCACTTGTGACTGGCTGCCAACTGTATGTAACTCCATTCACCACAGCTCTTTGGGCCCAGCCATCCAGCCAGTTTTTTAGCTAGTGAAGCATACACCAGTCCAAGCCATGAGCAGCCAATTTCTCCTGGAGGAGGCTGTGGAAAACAGCATCAAAAGCTTTATTAAAGCCTAGGAAGACAACAACCAGAGCCTTTCCATCGCCCACTAAGTGGGTCACCTGGACACAGAAGGAGATGAAATTAGTCAAGTAGGGTTCAATACAGCTTCACACTGAGACTTCATCCATATGCAAATATTTTAAAGCTGAAACCAAGTGCTCAGTTTACTCCATATGCAACCAATCCACAATGAATGACTGAACTAAATACAAAGTTTTTCCTGCCCATATATTTTATCCTTCTCTTATTGTTAGACTCCAGCTTCTCCTGAAAGGAAATGGACATCTGTCTGAAGAAATTTACCCTGGACAGAAAAGAGGTTGAGCACATGGCTTTCCCTGCTATGTCTCAAGGCTCTGTGAAAAACCATACAGGTGAAAAAAGACCTGTCAGTGCAGTGTTACAAGAAGCAGAACATTCATTCACAGCCCAAACAAAAGTAAAATTGAGGATGTGGTGTGGTACGGTATTTGCTCAGACTGATAATTTTGGGCTGGTCAGGGTCAGAATGCTTTGAATTGACTTCATTTGCCATTTGGATGTACCTCATGGTGATTTACAATCGATATGTTACTGTGATACTGTTACTAACTGTACAGCTCCACAGGCGCATAATATATAAAATCTGCACCATGCTAAAAGGCGAGCTGAAAATCAGCTCCAAGCACTTATTCCGTGGCACAAAGTCTAACTTTCCCCCAAAGCCAAAACGCTGTCTCCCATCATAAATGTTACACATAAATACTGTATAATGGGAACAAGGTGTCAGCTAGAGGCCTGCAGGCTCTACTTAGTTCTTGCTCTTTTTTCCCTATTTCTTTATATGTAGCTCTGCAGTCCTGATGGAAATGTTATTTTCCAAACAGATGCAGAGAGATCTAGATCTGTATCAGACAGAAGCATAAGATCTGAGCAAGGGCAGGAAAGCCAGGCTCAGATTGTTACTGATCCATTGCTTGCCAGATTATTTGTAGAACTGAGCTTCTATGATAGTAATTTCTGTTCATATAGAATGACAAGACAATCTTCACCATCTCACTCATCTGTAAGTATTACTAGAACAAATCCTGAAGAACAATAATTATACCTCTAGAAAGACATTGAAGCCTCTAGCAAGGATTGTGTCCTGAGAATAGAGCAAAGATGAGGTTCCCCCCCCCCCCTTTTCATTGGTTTAATTATTTTGGATGCTCACAATTAAAGAAGCAAGGAAATCACTGGTCAGTAATATGATGTCAACTGTGATTTAATTGTTAGTAACAATTTCATTAATAGATAGATAGAGAAGAGAGTCTATATAATTAAATGCAAACTACAACATCCAGCTGTTGTCTGAAGTCTGACAGTTTGAGCCAATTCTCTTAGCATGTGTTGCCCTTTGGAAACTGAACTATAAAGTCATGGCATGAGAAAATAACTGAGCATGAAAAATTCTGAATTCAGTTAGAAGCTCCTAGTGGTTTCACTGCAGATGCCATGTGAATAAAACATCTTGCCACACAGAACCATGAAATCCATGCACGCACTCTATGGAAAAACCTTTCCTCAGTGTGTGAAGGATAGTTCCATGGGACCTGCCAGCACAGAACATGGATTCAACTCCTTGCTCTTCAGGGACTCTGTGTAAAGGGACTGGACCAAGAGTTTTAGTTATTCTTGACATTAATCAGTAAAATGTCAGCTTTTTTGTTCATTTTTTTAAAGTGCAATTTCCGTCACTCACCAGCATATATAAAAACCTTGTATATTTTGAGGTTCTCCCAGTACCATTTCCAGAACTGCAGGGGACACTGTGCTTCGGGATTGCTTTTAGCAACAGCTCAGCAGGCTTATTAGATAGCACACACATAAAAGTCTTAGAGAGATACACAAGGTCATGTGATAGTAACATTTTCCTTCCTTCTGCCTTCAGAACTATAGGTCATGAATGAAAAAAGGCAGGTCAGAAGGACTTGTCTCATGTTTAACCTATTTACTGAGTGTGATTCTGATCTTGTTGTAATTCTTGGGTACAGTATGGCCCTAAAGAAGAGTGACCAGTCTCCCTGCTGAGCAGGTTACTCAATAGGCAACAGTGAGTGCATTGACATGAACTCAGTGTTGTTGTGGCTGCTTCTGGCTGTCCTCCTCTTCATCAGCTCCCTGATGTTGAAAGCCAAACCAGAATCTGGCAGGAGCAGTGGCAGAAATTATTTTTGTATCATCATACTCTGTGCCTCCCTTCAGTGCCCAGGGGTTGGGAGGATGTATGCAACCAGTCAAGATTTCCCTCAAGAAGTGGGTGCTCAAGAGGAATAATGACAACACTGCTACCTGGCAGAAGCATCACCCAGGGAAGGGACATCCGCAGCAGGAGGATGTGGACATTTCTCCTGAAGTCGTCTCTTTGCACTATGGAGCTTTGAGCTGAATTTTGATTTTATGGTGAGAAAGGACCCACAGAGGCCTTGGGAGACAGGCTGGTCATGAGGGTGGGCAAACCAGCTCCTCTGCAATGTGATCCATTCCTTGGCTGTCTTAGAGCAGCATTCCAGAAGGAGAGTTTCTGAGGAATTACTCTGTGTCAGCTGAGTTTATAATTTGATGCTTAGCCTAGAATACTTGTCTGAGTAAGGGCTGAACATATCTCACCATAATGATTTGAGAGGCTTTATTCCACACTTGAGTTTCTACATCTGCTAGTGCCACTATTTATCCACTTGGTGGAATATTGAGTCACTTTGGAAACAAGGCATAGTCAATACATGTAAAATCAAAATAAGGTCAAATAAATTTAACCAGATAATAAATCCTACTACTTTGTGAAAATTAAGGTGCAAATTATCAGCTCCTGTAGATCAGACTGGATCCACTGGCTTAAAAAAAAGTTGTGCTGAATCATGTTCTGGCCTGAGATCTTTTGGTCAGGATGAAGAAAAACCTCACAGGTAACTGAGTCCAGTTTCCCACCACCGTATCATGTATCATCTCTTGCAGACTCACCAGCTTACCAGACAGCCTATATGTCTAGATGGGTTTGGTTTTCTTTTTGTTTTTTGGTTTTGTTTTTTCTCTGCTACTCCAGTATCTGACTGTCCTGATTTTCCAAAATCTTATTTCCAGGCTAAACTGATGGATATCATAGCCATACCCATCATATCCATGATGGATATCGTATCCTTCACAGTTGCTTGTGGCTTGGTTTTTTACCCCAACTATTTTTCTACTAACATGAAGAACACGTTAGTGTTAGAACATGAAGAACAATTGCTTCTAATACTTGAGCTACTGGATTGAAAAACAACTTCATTTCGGTTCTGTGGCCTCTAGGCAGTAGAGTCACAGCATGCAACCACTAGCTGGAGCCCTGGAAAAAATAAAGCTGCATTGGCTCTGGCAATTCAGTCCAGCAGCCTGACCATGCTGTTGATGTGGGTGCATGGCTTTCAGTTCTCAAACTAGATCACTGTGAGCATTCATACCATGGTTTTTGTTTGTGTTCACAATCCTGCTTTTGTAATAGGTTCTATACCTCCTCACTCATCTTTGCAACCCTGTTCCAGCTGAAATACCTTTTCCTTGAGCACAAGTAATCATAATTGCATTTCAGATGAAGCCACAAAATGCTCTTATACCTGCCATAGAAATATTCCACCTGCTGCATCCTAAGATCACGATTACACTTACCTTGGGGATAGCAGTCTTTCTACATTTAACTGGTATATCCAGGTACACCTCTCCTCCGTTGTTTCCAGCTGTGTTTCTGAAAGAGAAATTATTGTTATTAACCCTGAAGGGAACTTTGTGCTATTCACTTTCATTCCATTTCAGTTCTTCTGTCCTCAAGGTCATCTAATTCTCCTTGCATGGTATTCTAGTCCTCCTCTGAACAGACAGTGCCTTCCAACTTCGTGTCATCAACGCAGTTCATAAGCCCACTCCTACTTTTGGAGCCAAAACCAGTCCTTGAGGAACTCAGTTAATAGCCTATCTCCAGCTCGATACTTCCTCTCCTGACACAGTCTGTTGTCGTCTCTGCTTTAAGCAGTTTTCTAGCCATCTTAGTTTCTCTAAGAAATAATCCCCCTTTTCCTCACCTAAGCAGACACTTTCTCACATGGAACCAAAACAACTGTTTTACTAAGATCCAGAACACTGCATTTCCTTTGTCTAGAGAAAATAGACATCTTAAAGAAAGCTATAATGCTAGTCTGGCATGGAAAGACTATGACCAAAACAGACTAAAAATGCTATTTTCCTTTTTCCTTCTTATGTTTATTCTTTCCTAGAAAAATCTGTTCTACAGACTGTGTTGTTGCAAACTAAATGACCCAAAGACAACCAGACCATATTCTTCTTTATCTCATTTTGAAAGATGGGTATAGTGTTTTCAGTGCTATAATCTCCTCTGTCTCAAGCAGCTGGCAGAGGAGATTTCTAATGGGTTGGTGATTTCATGTGCTGCTTCACCAAAATTTCTGGAGTACAGATTAACCCATGCCCTCCAAAACAAGTTTGATGTGACACTTTGAGTTCTGTTTCTATTACCATTAGACTAATTTCCTCTGGCTGTACTGTGTCTGTCTCCATTGTCAGTGTTACTGTGCATAAAGGGAAGAAAAAGGCACAGTGCATTTATTATAGAAAAAATAATTTCTAATCTCCCACCTGGCCTAGCACTTCTTTTGTGCTTTACTCCTAGTTAAATGGCTGCAAAATTCTTTGATATTTGTTTTATTTCCTCTGTAAGGTCTAACACAGATTGACTTTTGGGATTTGTACTTTATGGAATATGTACTTATATGTACTTTTTGGAATATGTACTTTATTATCTCTTAAGATGCTGCTTTCTCAGCTGATTAGTCTTTCTTCTCATTCCTTTTAGGCTCTCCGTTATCAGACATAGAATTTTTAAGCTGGATTTTTATCCAGTTCCTTCCTACAAGGTCTCATCCTACTTTTATCCTTACTTAGGAAACAAATTCCAGGTATTTTTTGGGCCTCTGACTCAAAGCAATCTTGATTTTAAGTATCTGTTGCTTCCTATGGTAATTCATCTTCATATCCTTTGTTAATCTATCATTATCGCTCCCATTCTTATTTTATTCCTGAATATCTTGATCAGTGCAGATATTGAAATACTTTTGGCCCTGTCAAGAGTCTGTGCTTGCACAGAAGGGGAGACTCCAGAGACATGGAACAATGCCACAGGTAGTAAAAATCATGATAATAATCTTATAAAAACATATAATGTCTGTGTATATATATATAAAGAGAGAGAGAAGGAGAGAGAGAGACAAAGAGAGAGTGAATGTTGATATAAAACTAAAAGTGATCTATCAGGCTTAGTTATTTAAATGACATTAACAGTACCAAAGTTAAATAATGTATTTTCGCAAGCCATTGTGCCAATGGAAACTTGAAAGGAAATAAATCCACATCTCTCACAGGTCACAGAAAAAAATGTTTTTTTTTTCGCTAGCATTACAAAGCTGGGCAAGTGGGACTGAAAACATGCCTTGGGTAAGAAGGTACCATTTTTACATAACTATGTTTGAAAAAAAAGCATAGGTAGAGAATACTTAATACTTACACATATTTAATCCACAGACCCAAGCCCTATTCTATTTTGCCAAAAAATTAAAAAGTGATTGAAAGAGTTATTTCTTCTGGTTGAATTGCTGCTACTCAGAAGTTTGGATAAAGTTATTGAACAGCTCCAAGCAGAAAAGTGTTTGTGTACTTAACAAGGGCCCCTATTAAGATAGATAACTAATGAAAGTAATAAAACCAGTTAATTTTAATCTTTATTGTTTACATCAAGACCAAATCCAAATTAAAACAATGGATAAATTCTGAACCACTGTCCATCTGAAGAGAATTAGCACAGGCAGCATGCAGAATACCAAAGCCCCACAGATGTGCTGTTTAAGTAGAGCATTTTTAGTAGAAAATTTTGAGTAGAAATGTCTGAGGTGAAACACTGAGAATTGTCACATGAGGCTGAAATCTGCCTGGTCTTTGGCTGATAGAAGTGAGGTAAAGGGAGACAACCTTTAGCACAGCTCAGGTCAGGATGGGACAGAACTACATTTCTGATGTTCTTAAGAATTCATGGGCTACACCCCTTGAGCTGAAAGAGGAAGGAGGAGTATAATGTTGTTTCCTTCCAGGCACACTGTCCAGCTGAGCTGCTTGGGTCTTTTCCAAGAAGCATACTCCAGGGAATGCTAGGAGACATCCTGCCTCTCTGAGCATCACAACTGAAGCATTTCACATGCACAGCATGAAACTTGAGGTTTGGGGCAAGGCTGTGCATAAAATGAGATGTCTATCCCCAAAAGAATACCCCCAGCTAACCTGTGCATTTGCCTAAATCATTGCTTCTTATGACATATCACGTCTTTGGAAAGATCATTATGAGTCATTAGATTATGAGTTCCAGACTTCTATCAATAAGTGAATTATAGCACCCCATGTCATCATGACCATGTTATTTCACACAATTCCCCCTTAGTTAGGCAAAGCATTATCTTATCTAGGAGAATGCAAAACAGTCTCTACTAAAAATGGCCACTCACTACAAGGCAGTGCTTTTTCAGGGAATTTTTAAAAGAACAAATAAAGGTTCAGCTCTTAAACCTCCAGAAAACTGATCCTTCCCTACCCTTACTCCTTTTTTTGTCTCCTTAATATGTGATTTTTTTCCATCTCTGAATGTGATTGAGAAACAGCTGAGACAATGCAGTAAATTTTGACCTGTTAAATGGATACTAATTTATAATTTGTACCCAAAATATGTAAAAACAAAACAAAACAAAATCTGACACTAACAGCCACAAAAATTCAGAAGCTGTTGCTCTGGATCACTCTATGGAGAAATATGCTTGAATGTGTGCAGTGAGATTTCCCTCCTTTTGTTCCCAGAGGAGACAGATGCCAAAATCAGGAGGCTATAACCTTCTATTCATGTGCTCACCACCCACTGAAATTAATGACAGAAATCTGAGTGCCTCCCTGGTTAAAGAGAAATTAAGTGTGCTTTTAATTTAAGTATGTTAATACAGACCTATGGCAAGAAAAGGTTGTGTTGATTCTGCTCCCAGGCAACCTCCTACAAAAATGCAAACCAGCTACTTTGCCTAGATCCCAGGATAATGGTTTGGACTCAGGATTGAGTTCTGTAGTAATGGAAGACATCAGGCTCAGCACAATTTTGAAGGTATCTGCATGTGTCCAGCCAACCTGCATGTCACACACATACGGGAAGCCAGTGCTGGGCTGCCACGAGGTTCTGATGACAGAGAGCATTTCAGTGACAGGTGACTCCTCTGTCTGAGGCAAGTGAAGCAGAACACATTCCTTTTCCAAGTTTCTAGAGATCAGCTTATTGCCCTGATGTATTCTCTCTCAAATGATGTCTGAAAGAAGCCTGCCCATTATTCATCTATCTGTATTTCTGATCTGATTCCTTAAGCTTTTCATCATTTTGAAGGCTGCTGACTTTAAAACAATGCCAAGCATAATTCCCTGAAATTTTAGGAAACATGCTGAAAGAAAGCAATGGCTGCCAAATATTTTTAATTTGTCAGGGATCATCCTAAATCCATGCTGTGAACTGGAGCACAGTTGTTTTCACTCAGAGCTTGACACTGGCTGAAAGGGGGTGTGTGCAGATCCATCGGACATACCAAACCTTCCATCTTCTCCGAAGAGCCTCTGAAGCTCAAAAGGTTTCAGCACCCATTCTTTTCTCACCTAAAGGGTGGAATAAAATTTTCATCTCATCTGGGTTTAATTTCAGTGTTAGTAGATTCTCCAGCATTGCTGAGGGGAATTGGCTAGAAACAGCCCTGTCGTGGCCAGGGACACTACCCTCCCAGAGATTGGTTTGCCACAGCACAGGCGTAGTGTGCAGCTGATGCAAAACACTATTTGAAATATGGAAACATCCAGCATTTTTGCACTGTGGCCAAAATCAGCCTTTGTTTCTGCCACTTAGCTGGGACCCACCCTGTGGAACTGATGTGGGGGTTTAGCTCAGTTGTGGAGTGAGTTGGCCAAAGCCAAATTCTGGTCTGGGATGTACCCATGTAACTACTGAGGCAATTAGGCTGAACAGGTGTAAGCAAGGGAAGAATAAAAGAACAGCTTTAATGCAGTGTTTCAGATCTAAGACTTTATTTTATCCTGTGCTTTCCTTTTATGCCCCTCTTTTGCAAGATGGCAAGGAACTGCTTTTCTGCTCAGGTTCAGCCACCATCCATGGAGCCTGTTGCAGCACAGGAATGGAGTTAGAATCTCATGTATTCCTGGACCCTAAGGCAGACCAAAAAAATCCTCAGGGACAACTTTGTATGTACTTAGTATTCAGCTCAGATGCCAGAGTCTTACAAAGTGCTCATTATAAATCTTTTGGAAAATATGACAGCATAGAGAAATATCTGAACTGGAGCAGATCTTTTCTAGAAGCTGGATTTTCAGTGTGCCACGAACTGCTCTATTTTCAAATCCTTATTTTAGGATATTAGGATTTTTATCAGCCAGTTTGGTAGCTAATTAACAAGCATTTTTAAAAAAACATAACCCCTGCCCCATCTAAACGATCATCTGAGAGAGGAACAAGACCAAATTATTTTCCTTCTTATGACATGTCCAGTGGACAGTATCTTGCAAGCCAAAGACATAAACACTAACTCACTCACATAATTTTATTACTGGCTAAAATAAAACCATATGATGTTTCTGTATCAGTGCCTGAAAAATTAGTTCACTAGATTCTGGCAATATAAAGCGTCCCTAGCACTTTTGTTCATACATATATAAAGTCCAATGAAAAATGATAATAGGTATTTTCAAGGAATAGCTGGAATGCAGTTTCCCCCAGAACAGAAGTTACCTCAGCTGTTTGCCATTACTGCCATCAATGATAGTTCAGAAAATGTTCAAAATGTAGTGTATACAATAAGCTGAATTTTATAGGTCTTATTGAATAGGCAGTGAAGAAAATGAAAGGGCTCAGATGTAGTTCAGTGGATTTTGGAGCCGTCTCTCTGCTTCACACCTAACATTACAGCTAACACTCAAACACTATTGACACTGTGTATTACTCATAAAACTTAGAAATTATGCTACCTAGTTTTAGGAATAACTGTTCAGTCAAGGTAACATCTATCCAGAAGACAATTGTTTCCATCTGTTTAAAAGAACGACATTGTTTGGTTATACTTACGTACTTTTATAAGAAGAATGGCAGTAGAAATATATGAATTCTGTCCATAATATCATTTTACAAAACTACTGTTATTTAGCAGAATTTGATTTTTCCAGGCAACAGAGCTAGATATGAATTATTTCTAGAACCTGCTATCCCAAATAACACATTTGAAAATAAAATATGATTTCTAAAATATCTTGTCATGCAGGGATCTGGAAATATTTTACAAATAAGAATGATCTTGATGTATCCTCTCTTATTACCTCCACAGAGTAAAAGTGGAACACTTACTCGGCTGAGTGACTTGCCACGTCTGACAGGCAGAGCCAGGAACAGGGTCTCTCATGCTATTGCCTTGTTGCCTTTTTTCTTTCATGGTACTCCCTATCACTTTCAGCAGGATCTATTAATGCTCAGAGTATCATAGAGAGAGCCCAGCAGGCAATGTTTCTTCCTGTAGATCATATCTACTATAGTTAGAAACAGCTGCTTGTGTGGAACACCTTAAAATTAAAATTATCAGTATAGTCAGAGAGACTGATAGTATTTCTGGGACAAAAGTCTTCAGTGCCCAAGCTTAGGAAATGCCTTGGAACTGTCAGGTCCCATATATTGTAGGATAAGGCACTGGAGAGCAGTATCACAGACAACTGCAGAGCACAACAATGAAGTTAGGGTAAGATTTCAAGCTGCAAGTCCTGGCATATGGAGAATGGGTTGGAATAAGCCAGGTCTGTACCTTTAGGTATGAAAGTTGAGCACCCCTGCTCTGGCAATCAAGTGGCTGGGGGTCTGCTGTATCAGCATCCACCACATCTCCTCAGCTCTGCCCTTGGCAGAACACTTGCTTCTCACTCCTCCCCCCCTCCTGGTGCCCCTCAAACCAGCCTGCACACCTGCACACTCATGGATGTGCAAGCAGACAGCCCCCTGTTTGCCTCCTGTGTCTGTTTACATTCCCAAGAGAGCAAATTCAGCATTAAGAAGCAGATCTGCAATGAGTCCATGGACTGCAGCAACTTCTTTCTTTTTATGCCTTCTCTGGTGCTTGAGTCCTCTCAACCTAGGATCATTTCAGGGAACTGTTACTTAGCCATGACAAGATGTTGCCTACTGGCTTCTGTTTTAAGGGTGTTGTTTTTTGATGGCTACATAGCAGGAAGGAGGAGAGATGTCCTACTGCTCTACCCCAGGCCCATGTGGCCATGCCATCAAGAGGCAAACATCTAAGCTTTTTAATGATAAGATCTATCCACAACTTTATATATTTGGGTCATCGAATGCCAGTGGGGTTTTTTTAGAGAATTTTGATTACAGCATGTTGATTTGCCTCCCATTTGCACTTAGGAAAATGGTGGTATGATCTGTACTTACTGTTTCTTGCTGGCTCTAAGGACATCTCTGTGCATCTGTTTTGCCTACTCATTCTCTGACATCACTGGCCTCCACATGAAAAGAGAGATGAGATCTTTAAGCATGTATGGGAAAACCATCAGACTTAAGAATCTTAAAGTGCAAATAAGACATCCAAAAATTCAGGAGAATTTATGGACTATAAAAGCAAACAATTTTGGACATTTCCTGTGCAGACAGATGCTATTGACAAGAAACAACTATTTAGGATTTTCATTCATAATAAAATATTCATAGCCAAAGAAACCTACACATTTTTTCATTGCAATGATTTTAAAGAAAGTACGTCATTTTTCTTCAGACTGATCTTTGGCACCAATATAGAATTGTACTTGAAATGAAGCAGTAAAACAATATTAGCCATTTTATGTAGCAGTGGTAGTTTCAAATCCATTCAGCTCTAATAAAAAATTCTGGAGTATTTGACTTGACAATAAATCACAGATTAAGATGCCTACCAGAAACAAATACCCGTTCTATATTTTACAAGTACCACTTGATATTGTAGCCTCTCTGCCTGTTTTTCGTTCTCCTCCTTACCTCTTCACTCCATCAAAAGAGATGATTTATGCCACTATAGTCAGAATTTCATTGCCTGCTATTTAACCCAGTGGAAAAAACCCCTGTCTGGAACAATCTGGAATATGTGAAAATTCAAAGTTTGCTTTTTCATCTTTTACTTTGGGATACTGAACAAAAACTCCTTTTCGCTCAGAAGAACCTACCTTTTTTTTTTTTTTTTTTTTTTGGTTTTCCATTTCTTTCAGCGACAAGGAATGGAAGATTAAAGGAACGGGATATGGTTTATGAAACTTTTTTCCACAGGCGTGCCCTATATGACAGACTGTGTCCCTGGAACACCTTGGCTCAAATGTAGTAGCTGTGGGTGTGGTGATTATTTCCTGGCACAAGGAGGAATTTCAGGAAAGCACTGACTCTGCCTTCTCCACCCAGGCAGGTTCCTGACCTCTACTTACAAGTGACAAGAGCCCTCGTGTGCATAAATTCTACAAGATCCTTAAGGCAAAGCCACTCACAGTGTTTGCATTGTGGGACTGTTCTCTTGAAAATACAAATGTACGTGTAGCATGCCTGAGGGTACCCAGGTTTGAATTATAGAGTGCCTTGTGAGTAGTCATGGCATCTGGTTTGAAGATACTCCCCCTGCCTCCCTCCTCACTTCCCACTTCTTATTTTAAATTCAGCTTTTCAAAAGCTTGTTACCAAAAATATTCTGATAGGTTCGTGGTGGTGCTGACTAGCAACAGCTTTGCAAAGGAGAGTGAAATATCACTTTATAGACTTCAGCCTCTTCCTGGAATTGCCACTTTTTTCCTTTTACTTTTTTTTTCTCTTGGCAGATATATATATATATATTAAAAAAAAAAAAAAAAAAAAAAGAGGGAGAGAGAAAAAAAAACAGTGTATGAATTTATTACTGTATGGGGCTGTTAGATGGGTAGCCACAGAGATCAAAGTGCTCTCTCTGCTGAACAGGTGTGGCATGGAAAGTGCCAGTTTTCTCCTTTATGTGTCTAAGCCCTGTGCTGAGGTAATATATTTGTTGGGTAAGAGCTTACATAGTCAAGCCTGGAGAGCCTGAACTAGAAACAGTGCCACTGAATACCGAGAGTGGACACAGGAGCTGTGTATCCAAATCAGGTTTCAAGAAGTGATCTTCCGTGGTTTATAAAAGCTAATTCTAGGCCCAATTTCTTTCCCTACATCTGGCTTCTCCTCAGAGCTTTACAAGGCAGCTTTGATGGTAGTAAGCAGATCATCGTCAGGCTTGTGATCTGACCTTTGTGGTATGTCAGCAATGGGTTGAACCAGGAGCTCTTTTTGCTGCATACACAGACACTTTATTTTCTTTTTCTAGAAAAACACCATAGAACACCAACTGTGGTCAATGCCAAAAAGCAAACCACTGTCTGTGCAACAAATGACACTGCCCTTTTTATTTTTGTAGAGAAAAAACAAGTATTTTGATTAATCTTGGCAAGGAGCCCAGGGTGGAGAAGAGGAGCCGAGAAGAAAGAAGAGCATCAATTGGAAAAGACCATGCTTAAACACATACCTCAGGAAACTTGCCTAGGGGCTGAAAATTCTGGTGTCTACCAGTACCAAGTGAGGACTTAGGTATGACCCATGGCAGTGGAAATGTTGCTCAGAGTTTTGAAGTCTTAGGAGGAGCTTGTGAGAAATCTTCACCAAGCAGAGCATGGCTTGGGTCAGCACAGGGGGTTCCTCAAGGTTCAAAGTAGTCAGCTCCTGGTCTTTGGAAGCCTCAAAGTCTAAATGAGCTTAGGTTGATCCCTGCCTTTGTTTAACCAAGTCCTGGGAAAGGAAATGCCTGGAAAGATCAGCTGGAAGCAGCAGAAAAGAGGACAGAGGAAACAAGAGGAGGTGAGCTGCAGATATGGTCTGGGCCCTCTAAAGCATCTTATTTTCCAAAACTTGAGTCTGGAACTCAAGATTCCTGCTCATTCCTCTGCTTGACAAGAAATATCTGTGAAGCCTTGTGAAATGAGCTCAACTCTTCTTGGGTGCAGATTTTCACCCCTGTCCCTGCCATATCTCACATTAGCTCACATCCCTGTCATAGTGATACTGATTACCACTACCACAGCCTACCATCATGCACAGGGAAACTACACAAAAACATTGCATCCATTAAAAGGACATTATTGAGTTTTGAAGTCAAGAGCTTAAAAGCAAGGAAATTGCTGTGCAGACTACACACACACCCTTCCTCACATGGATGGATTATGATAGGGACTTTAATTGCATTATTGCAAACCATCTTTTCCTTCTTGAGCCAGAAGTATCTCAGGCACAGGGTTACTTGATGGCAATAGTAAGGATCAACAAGCTCATTTGGCAATCAGCTATTTGTGTGTGTCATTTGAGGTTTTTTCCTTTTTTTAAATTTTTTTTTTTCCTAGAAAAGGATGGCTCTAGCATCTGCTATTGCAGTTTACAGAAGGAAACAGAAGCACAAAAAATGGGTCAACAGTAAGTAATGTAGCACCGTGTGGTGATGTCCACAAATGGAAGCAATAGATGCAATGGAAAATCACTGGACAGGGTTACCTAGTTCCAGCAAGGCAGTTCTTTGCTTTTAACACTCTTCTTCTCATGGTGTAAACCCTCTACCTTCTTCAGAAGTTGTCATTCTACAGCCTCATTTCCTGGTTAGTATTTCTTTGTGGGTAGGTGTTATCTTGTGCAATGATGGAGGAAGTAGAAGAGTAAGGAAAAAATTCTGCAAGTGTGTACCTCTCTAAAAACAACCTCTTAATTGATATGTTTGATTAGTAGAACTAACGTGTTGTGCCCTGAAGTCTCTTCAGAACAAAGAACACAGACCAGGAAGGTATGTTCTCTGATACTGTGCTTCAAAGATAGGTGGTTGCATTGCAATGAGTGCTATTGTCATTTAGAATATGGAAGAATATTACTAAAGCAGAAACAAATTGAAAGAAAACCAAGGAAAGACAGAGGAAACTGGGTCCAGTAACTGGTCTCATAATTCCATTTCTTCATTTGAAAAAATAAGAGCAATAATTCCATTTGCCTGTGAGTACGTGTGAAAAAAAAAAAACAAACCAAACAACAAGATAGGTAAGTTCTTATTGCAAAACAATTGAATGTTAAGTGGAAATGATTTGGGTAAATCTGAATCTGTTTTCAAAAGGATGTTGGAAGACTGTCACCTGCCCAATACCAGGTTTTTTTCTAAAAATATTTGAGCACTATACCTATCCCAAAATAAGCTGCAAGGTTTGGGAGAAATGGTGGTGAAAGTCTATTTTTTGTTAATTTTTTTATTTGCTTGATTCATGCTCAAAATTTCCCAAAACAGTCACTCTTGGAAAGAGAACAACCCCAGATAAAGTTCAGCCAAAAAAAAAGCTAAAGTTTATGAAAATAATAAATAACTGAAACTGGGCCTTTGGAATGGAAATATTTAGATGAACTTAGTATTAGTGCTTCTACACATAGGTGGTTGACTGGATATTTGAGCCAGAAGTATAGAGGGCAGGAAATGAGTGGGAGAAAATCACTGTTCCTTTTTCTCCTGGTATATTTTTTAATGAAAACAGGAAGAAATTAGAAGCAGATATCATGTACAGTATGTGATACTGATATAGCTGGCTTAGACCAATGACACATCCCGGTGCTTCCAGTGACTCATCTTTGGTGGGTAAAGTGAATTACAACTGCAAGTGGAAAAGTTTAGTACAATTTATGCCAAATGTTGCAAAAATCTAAGTCTCCGAAGTCAATACATCAGTCAGAATCAAGATTAGGTCCTACTGAGGGTAATATCATTTAACAGCATTCTTTATTATATTAGAACACAGTAAGCCCACAATTAGGTACCTTCTGCAGTTGTGTAATTGGGGAAATAAAATAAAATAATTAAATCATGTAAGAATTTTAATTTGCTGTGGGTGGTAGACTGGTAATATTGACAACACAAGCATCAGTAAAATTTGGAGAAATGTGAGGGATAATAGATTAAATTAGAGCTCATAAATTTTTTGAGGTAACATTTGGTGTTAACTACTATTTTCAAAAACTACTATTTTTAAAGGCAAGTTCTTACTTATTTGTGATGAATGCTGCATAGAAATACCTGCTTGTACAAGTTCATTGGCTACTTTGTTGTTACAGAAATTCTCAGGGCCCCAGCTAGGCCACTCTTTACTAAAAAAGCCAGAGCTTTCAAAATGGCCATCAAAAAGCATTTGATGTATCATGTGAGTTTCCTCCTCCTATTCATTTTTTACAAACAAAATATATATATATATATACACAAATATTTTCACAAACATTTATTGGAAAGCAAATAGAAAAGGAGTACTATTTAACTTATTTTCCTGTGTTTTATTGATGTGAATGCATATGCATATTCTCTGCAGCATTTCCTTCTTTCTGGCTGGCAATGCTGTTTGATATTCCACAGTTCAGCACAAGTAATCCTTCCAAAATGAAAGAATTTGGGTTTAGTAATGTATAAAAGTTACTGAGTTCTGGGTTCCTCCATATCTATATCAGTGTCTTGAATAAATCATGGCCAAAACCAGAAGGACAACACATTTTTTTGTTTTGCAGCCAGCTGACACTCTTTCTCTCTCGCTTCTCACCACTGGATGGAGGAGAGAAGTCTGCATGGCACTCTACATAAGCTCAGGAGCTGCATGGGCAGAGCAGATTATAATGTGAAATTTCAGTCACTGATAAACAGTGCCTTGCCTCCACTGGTACAGCAGATGTGTGCAATAAGTTTGTGGCAGTCACCTGTCTCTCGGTTCAGAGCATATAGGACTGTGGAGTATTGTGATAAGCTCTGCTTACTCCTTCATGAGAGCTGGAAGGAGTTATAACCTCTCTATACAGAAACTGTATTTCTCATGAGTCACTTCTGGCTTCCATAGTGGTGATCTTCACAAAAATTATCCCTTTTTTGTGAATCATTCATGTCTCCTTTGGCAATGAGTGCAACTCCAGACTTCTTGTGGCCATCAACCTAGATCCTGATGTTCCCTCTGTTCCTTTTGCATGGACTTCAGCAAAAACCCATCTGCCTCTCAAAACAGGAGATCAAAACCTGCTTTGGCTTCAAAATCTGCTGTTGGTTTCAAAACCATTAGCATTATCAATGGTCTAAAATAAGAACAACTTGCCAAAAATGTCTGAAGACCTTTGAACTAGGGGCCAAAATATCAGAGTTGGAGGTCTGACAGGATGTTTGTACCCATGAGTAACCAGCGAGTGGGCTGAAAGCTCTGGCAGCCATCATCAGTGCTCCCAGGCTCCAAGAGCTGTAAGTGACTCATGATTTAACAACTGGCATGGGGGTCCACTTAACATACTCCATCATTGGACTGATTTTTCTAGCTCCCCTCTGAGGGCTCTGGGTTTTGTTAACTGATTTCTGGCTCCATTTTTCAACATTTAAATACATTTCCTGTGAAACAGAGATAACTGTTTCTATTACTTACTAAATTGATGGCTGATTAACTGAGAGTGCAGTTCAGAACTTGAGAGATGCTTGTACAAAGCTTTAGGGTCACTCGTCCTTCAAAAAGGAAGAGATGAAATAAAAGCAAAAGAAGGCAAATATTATAGCAGGGAATGTATTATGATATGGGGAAGAGAATAAACTCTCAAGGGAGTGGAAGAGAAAAGAAAGAGAATACAGGCAAATAAGACAGTAAAATTAGGAAATTTCAATCTAGTAAACAAGCTAATGAGGGCAGGAGAGGGGAAAATTTGAATCCAAGTCCTTAGCTGGCATACATTCATCTAAAGCTTGTGCTGCAGAATATTACACAAGAAAATTGTGGGGTTTTTTTTGTTTGGTTTTTGTTTGTTTGTTTGGGTTTGGGTTTTTTTGTTTCTGTTGGTGGTGGGTTTTTGTAGCTTCTTAGGTGATGTGCATACATAGTCCTATGCCTTAATTGGAGCTCAATGTTTGTATCTTCTCCAATGGAATTGAAAATCCTGCCCAAAGTACTCTCTACCATGACAAGCCAAGAAGTTCATGTGGTGGTGTAAGGTTGCATAGATACAGCCAGTATGAAAGAGGAATAGCAAAAACAGTAAGTCTGGATGTGTGTATCCTTCTTAATTTTATAGAAATACAGTTTCTTCTTTCACCTCAAATACTACACTGATCAGTCTAGACTTAATATAGATTTAGACAGTTGAAAGTTAAATATTGACACACATACATATGCAGAACTGCCATATATTTACTTCCTATTTACCATTTCTTTCCTATCGGGTAAACCAAGATGTCAATGAAAACATTGCTTCCGATACAATTTTAAAGAATAGCAAGCTACTGAGCAGAGTGAAAAAGCAAGATATTTCTGTGTCAAAAGTCTTGAAACATGTTGCAAGCTTTCTCCATGTGATTGCACACAACGCAGGGCACAGAATCTTTGGTCACAAAGCTTCATCCCTTCTACACTGGTAAGACTGCCCACATGGACATCCGACCTAGTTATTCAAATTCTTGTCCAGATTAACAGACATTTCTACACTTGTCTGTGAAAATCCTTTGCCTGTATACTATGCATACAGCACACAGGTTGCTGATCACTGTATTTACAGGCATGGATATGCCTCAGTTGGTCAATCTGTCATTGTGTACCTACTGCCCAGATGAAGGAAGAAATAACAACTCTTGCAAACTAATAACATCACACTCTTTCACATACTGCCTTTGAGATTTTGTAAGGTCCAATCCCATTTCATGTAATTTTCCTTCTAAGAGATGGAGCTCAGCAGGGGCTGATTGGTTTCTCATTACATTTACTAAATTTACAAAACATAAATTAATACAGACGGCATTAAAACACAGTTCTGCTATGTCCGTTACAAAATTTGGAATTCCTTCCAAACCAATCACTAGTGCTTTATTTCAGATTACTGTAAATCATGGCTGGCCCCTTCTGCCTTTTGACTAACGGGATGTGATACAGGACCTTTGAGTGGACATGGTCAGATTTTTATTTTGACTTTTGCTGCTGTTCATTTTCTTTGCAGCCAATATTACCACTGGCTTCTGCAGCAAATGCTTTCCTGATACTTCCATAGGTGCTCAAAAGTTATTATTCCCACTGCAGAGATGAGACCATGCAAAAGGATATGATATCAGATGGTGAAAGTGGAACAAGTAGCTCTCAGAGAAGAGGAAATAACGCTGATACACAAGGCTCAAACCCAGCAATGCAATCACCTGATTTGCAACTGTGCCTGATTTCCAGCTTCCAGAAGCTCCCAGCTTCTACTGACATCACTTGGTTCTTAGTATCTCTGAAAATAAATCACAATATTTCAGTTTTCTTCTGTAGAGTCATATTTTGATTACCATAGTATGGAATAAGTCCAAAATAACTCTTTAGACCACAGAGTCTGTATTCAGAGGCAGAGGTCTTAGCTAATCCTTAGAGTCCATGAAGTACCATGAGTCTCAGTACACAAGTTTTCACATTCACTCTGTATGAAAGCCTCTAAGGATTGTTTTGCACTCATGAATGCTGCATGTAGTGCAGCATGGAAAAGAGATTGAGTGTATATGAACTCTGAAGTCTAACATAGATTGTGCTAATGATAAGAGCACAGAAGGAATTTTTATTAATGAAGGAATTAAACAGAATGATTGCATTTAAGCGTAAGGTCCATGTTTTTCCCTCAAAGGCAGCTCATGCACAGATATATTGAGTGCAACACTGGCCTTGTTCTGGTTTTAGTTGGGTTTCGTTGTTGATGTTTTTATTTTGTTTTGTTTTTTTTTTAATTATACTAAAACTTATTCTATTAAACTCATATCTAAACTAATGAAATTGGATTTCAGGTAGTTAGTTATTGTCTGGCTGGAAATCTCACAGGCTGTGGAGGTTGTGCTTAATAATGAGTAAATTCCAGGTTATTTCATAGAATACATAAAAAAAAAAAAAGGCCTTTCTGATTAAAAAAACAAAATTCTGTATTTCAAGCTTTGCATCCTGGGTTTGCCTGGACCTGGCTCAAAGCTTTTTTGAAACTAAGCAAAATTCATCTCAGTGCAAGTCCTCAAGACTCATCTGGTACAAGGCTGCTCTTTCCATGGGAAAAGGAGAAAAGCAGGGCTGAGAAGGGGAGTCCTAGGAGGACTGAGTTGTGGAGGACTGAGCTTGCCTGTCCTTCTGCCACCCAGAGGAGTTTGGAGTAACTCACTATCACCTAAACCCTGACTCTCCCACATCTGTAAGCCTCACTGTCTAAAGCTCTAGCATAAACAAACCACTGGAAACAGCTGGTTTGCTCCCCTCACAGAGCACTGTGTTAGACAGCTGCCAGCTTTGTTGATTCTTGAAGCTGGTATTGCAAATTCTAGACCTCTTTAGTGACATTTACAACCCATTACTTTATTTGGACACTCAGAGGCAAGTTTTTGAGTATTCTGGGTGGTAAACTTTCTTCTATTGGCTTTCTCAGTGTCTTTGAAGGTACAACCTACAAATGAGTTATCCATTTGCAGACCATCACCTACCAAGGACCCAGTGTTGCAAAACCAAATATACGAAATGGATCTAAAGTGATAGCTCACACTGACAAAAAAAAAAAAAAAAAAAAAAAAAAAAAAAAAAAAGGATTCTGTGCAAAAAACAATCAATAATTGATTTAATCAATAATCACAGCAAAGATTTTCCACATGTTCAGTTTGTGCCATATCTGTGGCCATTAGAAACCAGGTATCATTTTTTTAGGCATACATGAATGTATAGACCAAATGCCCTTGAGGAGTGCAAGTCATTACTTTGTGTTTTTCCTATGTAAACTCTTGAGCCATTTTATTTGGCTATGTTACCCTTTGCTTCCCCAATCTTGCTGGCAGAGCTGCTTTTCCTCTCTAGAAGTAGCCACATTTCAATGACTGGTGACGTGATCTCTACAAATACAGAGCCAAATTCCACAGTAACACAAGAACGTGCATTTATGACAGCAGTGGATTTGCTCCTGGTCACACTATAGTTGTATGAGGTAGACAGATGATAAAATTGCCTGGAGTGAAAAACATTGTAAAGTAGTGCTAAAGTAGCTATAGCAGGTAAGTTCCATCAGAAATCTCTTTTAAGGTCTCATTCTAAGTCTTGCAAAATACCAGGTATTTACACAAATGCATTTCAGGGTTCATCAGTAAGTTATTATTTGCCTTTCATCCTTCGTTCTTCCTTCCAGAAAACTGTTCATTATTTCTGAAGCACTGAAAAACTGGTCATCAATGGAATACTTGAAAAATCAGTGCTTAGTTTGGAGATAAAAGGGCCATACCTGCAGCATCAGCAGCCTTGGCTTGGAGCTACAGTGCCACAAAGCGTGGCCTCAAAAGTGAGTGTGTGTGTGAGTGTGTGCGTGTGCAATGACCAAGTAGAAAAGGAATTTTTGACACGTAAACAACTATTTGTCTTCTGCACTCTTGAACACGGACCCATTATCTTATCATTCATTAGCAGACTATTGAATTCACATAATCAGTAATAGTTTCTGGAAGCTGTTTGGCAAGCTGATATGGAAATTACTAACTCACAGCTGGGTAAGAAAAAATGGCAAATGCACACGTTGTGCTTGCTCTCTTTCCCCTCCTCTCCCCCCCCCTACTCTCTTCTTTGGACACTGTAGATTTATTGCCTCACAGTATTCACAGATGATGTTTTCATAGTCACTAATGAGGTCCCAGCAGCTTTTTAACAATAACAGGACATTACTACTCCTAAGATATATTATGTGTTTTCCCCATTTTTCTCCATTTCAGTTGAATACTCAGAAGTGTGCAAGCTTAAAAATCTCCTGGTTTATTATTATTATGATTGATAGTCCAGCCACTTGATTTAAATGACTGCGGAGGTGTAACTTTTAAATTGTTAATTTGTATACAACTTTAAAATATAATCTCTAACATGTTGTTCATGGCTTCGTACATAAAAATGCCAAAATACTTTTTTGGTTTGTTTTGTTTCTAAAGGCACAAAGGCAACACAGCAGAGATCGCTTTCCAGTACTGCTGTGCATTCAGTTTTCTTCCATGCAAGAATCTGGCTTCAACCCATCAGAGTTGGCAGTGATAACAAGATAAATTGTAAAGGTGAAAATATTTACTAGTAATAGTTTAAATTAATTTGTTTGGAGACTTATGGTCCTTCTATGGTTATTCAGCAAAAGCAGCTCATTGATTCCCCGATTCAGGAAAGCATTTAAACATTTGCTTTACTTTACACATGTGTTTAATTTACACTTATTTTGAGATGAGTCTGACTACAGGGTCTCTCTTTTTATTACATCTGACTTTTCATACATAATTCTCCTACATTAAAAAAGTAAGTTTCATTTAGGATAGTTTGTAGCATGCTTCCTTCTGAAGTCAGATCTAGAAGCTTATTTCATTTAAGATCATACTGTTTAGAAGCTATAAAGACCATGTTGAATGTGGAAGGAGGCTGTAGTCTGTAAATCTAAGCAAACCAGAATTTGGGAGATCAGCCTCTCATTTGCTTAGTTCTCTGAAGCATGAATTCAGTATCTCCTTGCCTGTGATTCAAAAGCTTTGCTCAAAAGTGTGACCCTGATGAGTAAGGAGTCTTCTGATAGAGAAATACTTAGAATGGGCACCATTTGTAATGTTGTAACTGTCCAAGTTCCAACCATTCCAACATCTCTGCATCTTTAACCTCAAACCAATACATAAATTCACAGTGACTGCACAGGTTTGGGACTCTAGACTTGCTGAAAGTTAACCTTGTGTGTAGTATCTCATGGGTTTGGAACCAAAGAAGCTGTTTGGTGGAAATGAGTAAAGAGGTGGTCAGGAAGACTCCCAGAGCTGCTATTTTGGCAATTAGCTTACACATCTTACTTAACACCTTACAAGCCCCCTATGTCTACACACGGACTCGTGATGCTCTTCAGAGAGTATGTAAAGCAGAGGACAAAGTCCACACCCACAGAAATCAACAGGAGCTTTGCCAACAGGGTTCATGTGACCAGAATCTCTTCCTAAGGAATGTGCATAAATTCTTTGGGTTGTATTGTTTAGGAACACAGTCTGGGTGTTCACCCATTTATTTATTTACCCAATAATTTTCCTTAGGCTACTTTCATCTCCCCTTGTCTCCTCCCTGTGCAGATGATTTGGCAGGAAGGTAGTAGGTAGAAAGGATGAAAGAGGCTGGGGGATAGAAGAATTCCCATAATTTGGGAAGCAAAGCAACAATTTTATCAGGTCTGATTTATCCTCCTTTCTGTGTCAATTGGATTTTGCCAGGAATTTTAGTTAATTCAAAATACTCTGTGCTATAATTTTGTTCTTGAGAAATATAGGGATGAGGGGCTGTAACTTTTCTTTAGCAAACCTTAATCTTGAGAATTCCTTGTAAGGAGAGCGTCATGGCCAAGTACTTTCACCTGTTTAAGATGGGTTAGATAGCAGTTAGATTTTAATGTTGCATTTTGTAAGCATGGACTATTCCGTCATGCACTCTTGTTTGAACTGGTTGCCAGGTTCAGTAAACACATGGTTCTAATTTTTCCCCACCTCAAATTCTTATGATGTAAGTTTTAATGGAAAAGTGTCACTCTGAAAACCAAAAAGCTCTGTCAAAGAATTTAACATTTCATCAGCAGATATATTTGCAGCCATTATCAGCAACATGCTCCTGGCAACACCCAGAGCACTCTTCTAGATACAGTGGTTGTCTGCCCCTTGCTAGTTGTTAAAGCTGTAATATTTTCCTTGAAAGTTACTTACAACAGTCTTATCCCTAAGTCCTTAGTATCTTCTTCTCTCTTTGAATTGCTTAGGACATTTCTAGGCACTGAAAAAGAGCCAGTCCTTTAGAGCAGCTGACTGAAAGGAGTGGCAAATGGGGAAGAAAATCACAGAAACACAAGAGAATTTATTTTGTTTTCCTTGGAATGGTAATGTCTCAATCTAAGTTGCTCTGTTTTCCCTGAACATTTCATTCTCACAAATCTTGATTATCTCACCTGCCTGACAGTGCTCATACACACCGGATGGACCATGGTTTCCATTCCCATACTGGAATCACTTTTCTTTTCCATAGGACTCATCGACGAAAAGAGAAAAACAAAACATTGGTGAAGCTAAAAATTAAGAAAATACCAAGCTGTTCCATGGGAGACAGAATTAGCAAAGCCTTATCTCCAAAGGGACTGTCCTTTTCCCTCTAACTATTGCCTTAAAAGCTCGCTCACATTCCCCATAGAAGCTGTGTCAGAAAGAAGCAGCATTTGCTGTGGCTAGCTCATATTAATGAACAGGCTGACTGACCAGCTGTCTTCAACCAAAGAGAGATTATTATGGCTAAATAGCAAGTGTTTTTTTCTTGGGGGTGACACATTTAGGAGCAGAGAAGAGACCCTTCCATCCAGCCACCAGTTTTCTTGATGTTTGGGAGATTCCTACACTTCTTCTACACTATCTCAGAAAGGTACAATGGATTCCAAAACTGCTTAGAATGGGGAAAAACTGGAAAATACTGTGATTACAAAATCATCATCTTTGTACCAACACATGAAAAAAAAAAAAAAAAAAAGTTGAAGTTCTAAGTGTATCAAGTGGCCCTGTCCCTCTCAGGAGAGAAAGTTCCCAGGAGAGAAAGTCTTCTCCGGTTCCCACTGAAATCTCAGCTCTGAGGTGGTGAAAAGATGATGCTGCTGACTCCTTCCAAAACTGGTCAACCCATGGGGGGCAGAGCTTCCTCTGGATGTGAGCTTGTTGAGTGAAGTGACATGCTGATGTTTCAGCCCCAAGGTGTTAGTGTGGCAGTCATCCCACATAGCTTCTGGCTTGGAGCACACAGCAAAGCACTGGGAAAAGCAAGGCAATGCAGAAACATGAACCCATTTCCCTGTCCCTTATTCATATGTGCCATAAAAGAAAATTCTCCAGCTGTTTTTCCTCATGAAGCAAGATGCAAATCTCTTCTCTCAGAGAAGGGCTTTGAAGGACTACTTTGGGAGGAAGGGTTACTTGTGGAAAACTGAGCCTTGTATAAGCTCTTGTAAAGGAAAAACAAGGCCCTGAGGCAAATGTTTTGCTGGAAACAACATCCTCCAATGCCAAGTGGCTGGGAAGCCTTTGCCACAGGACTTTCTTTTGGAAGGAACCTGCTCAGATCAGATCTGCAGGAAAAATGCTCTATCACTACTCTGCATTTTAAATATGAAGGGTGTTTATGGGAGGGTGCCTTCCCCTGGATGCTGTAGGCAAGCTAGTCAAAGGAGGAGCTCTTACTGGGGAGGATTTTTGTCTTTCTGGGTGGCATAGCAGATGCTGTTTCCCCTTCTGGCATTGTGCTAATTACACCATCAGAGATGATATATTGTATGAGGCCCACAGGACTGGACACAGCCCTTTCTCAAGGAGCCCTTCTCCTTCACAGCCTGGCACACTGGCTGCCCCCTGCATCTTCCCTGTCTCATTCCCAGTGCTCAAAGAATGAGTCTACCATCCCATTTTAAAAAGCAGGCTTCATTTTCTTTCACAGCTTATTAATGCACAGCTGCCATGGCATGCCAGCAGGTAGGAGCCATGGTGGGGCAGCCATGGATATGGAGGTCCATCCTGTCTCCATGTTCTCCTCCTTCCTGTCCTGCCTTCCAGTGCTTATCAGCCTTGGCCACAGGCAGGGCAGTGATAGCAGTCCCAGGTCTCCTGCAGTATCTTCATGCCTTTACCTATGTACCTTGTTCAGCTGCTTTTATTGGTTTCTTAATGCAATAACATGGTCTGCCTGCCCCAAAATCCTACTGAAAAACCTGTTGCTGGCCTCTGAGCAAATTCTTCTTGCCTGGAAATGTGTCAGCCATGCAAGTGGTGTCTCACCAGGTGGAAGTAATATTTCAACTGAAGTCAAGCAGGCTTTTCCCTAAAAGTAAAGAAATTATTGTTTTTCATGTAAGTGCCTAAAAACTTGTTTCCCTAGGCCAGGTGCCCATGCCTGATCCTGCCACAGGACTCAGTTAGTCCACGTGGATCTCCATCACTCTTGGCAGAGGCATGGGGGCCTTCACAAGCAGATCCCAGCAAAGGACCAGGACCCAAATTTGATAGACAGAAGTCAGCCTTTGGCAGCCCCTTTGTGAGCAAGTGCCCCCCAACAGGCCCATCCTCCCAGTAGGAAAGCTGAAGCCAAGAAGGAAAGGATAAACGTTCAGAGTATACTTTAAATTTATGTGCCGTGATTTGGAAAGGCAATAGGCACCAGTTTTTCCCATTGACTGTGGCTGGTATTACAAGACCCTTCACATGTCCTCAATCAGAGATCTAAGTTTAAAACATGAACTCCCAGCAAGATGAGAAATATTAGCCAGGGGTTGTTACTGCTGTGCATAGGGAAAGTGCTTTGGCTTGCCTTTGAGGCCTTTTGTACCTTTTTGTCCTTTCAGGCAAATGTAATCCTTTCAGGCTGTTTGTTGTCCTTGATTTATAACATCAGATGGCAGTAATACAGTTTCTGCTGTTAGCTACCATCTCTGCTAGTCCTAAATGAAACTACATTTTATATTTCAGAAGCCCATTTGCATCTTCAGAGTGCAACTTCATTCTGCTGAATGCTAGGAAAATAATTTTAATTTTAGAGCTACAGGATAGGCAAAGCACAGAGTAAGACTCAAAGATTCTTTAAACTGTGCTTTTCCTATTACATAGTCAATCTGTCTCCAATGCTTTTGCTTTTGTTTTAACTGGAATAGAGGAGGAAAGATTAATAAGACTAAAAGAGAAGAATAATTTTCTCAGCTCATTTACATTCTCTCCTTAGTTTTCTGTAATAATGGAGAACAAGGCAGTTAACCTGTTGTTATTAACATAGGAGTAATCAGTACAATAAAGTATTACCCAAGGTAAAATCTTTCATTTTAACCACTCAGTTTTTTTCCAGTTATGTCCAGCTTAAAAGAATAGGCAAGAATGACTTGGCTGAGTTTGAAGTACTGAATATGAATTGACAATCTGCAGTATTGAACACCTTCTCCCCTCCCATGTACAAATTCATAAGGAAAGGGGTATTATGATGAATATATCCACTGATCATTTGAAATTCCAGGTAATTTACTACTGGTAGACCTCTGGTTGGGGACTTTCTTCCCCTAGCCAATTCAGTATATGCTGTTACCTAAAATCAAAATCAGGCTCATACAAAGCTGCTGAAAGCTTTATGTGCTCTGAGAACACACCACACCTAAACGCAGTAGGACATTGTTCCTTCGCTGTTGGAGAGATTGCAGAAGGTTACAAATAATAGTTCAGTTGCCCAATGTATTTTTAATGGATTAGCAAAGTTAACAAATGGTATCTTATTTCTGGCTCCTTCTGATGTAATGTAATTCTTACAAAAGCACACTAGATGTTCCAGTTTAATGACCCTTCCTCTTTTCAGGGAACAAACATACACGTCCCTGTTGTTCAGTCCTTCACACCGAACTTCCAAAAAATAGCTGGAGACAGGACAGCTTTTGCCCTAACTGGATTAAAAATGCTCAGTTCCAGATTTACTTTGTGATGAGAGGAATTTTGACAGCTGGAGGACAGCTTTAAGTGAACTGAATTAGGTGGGGAAGGTGTCAGGCCACCTTCCCAGAGCAAGCCACAGGGACTGCAGCCTCTTTCATGGTGGTATCAGCTTATCATCACCATCTGATGTGTTCCTGGCAAGGGTTGACGGTGCCTGAGTGTAGGTGTCTGAGACACACCCAGCCACAATGACCCCAAAAGGGTGGGGGAAGGGAACACTTTCTGTCTTTTTTTTTTTTTTTTTTTTTTTTTTTTCCCTCTTCTTTTAAACGTGACCTTCTTCCATCACAGCGACCACTTCAGGCTCCTGCTTCTGGTTGGAAGGGCGGGGTGAATGGTTTCCTCTTCCTCCTCCCTTCCCTTCCCGTCCCTTCCCAGCTCTGCTGCAGAGATCACTTGGCTGCAAGAGGCAGAAGGGAAGGGTGTTTCTAATGCCAAGAGCTCGAGAAAGACTGAGAATATTTTGCATGAGTCCTGTTTTGGGCAGAAATTCATGCAGAAGCAAAGTGTGAAACAGGGAAGAACAAAATGAAAAATCATCTAGACCAAACGAGATACTAAAGCCACAACAAAAACAGCTCTAGGAAACAGCTGGGACATCCAGATACCTGCAAAAAGCACCAGCAGGGCTCATCCCAGCCATTAGCTGCCTTGAGATGAAGTCGAGGGCCTGTCTCCCAGTTAGAGGGCTGCCAAATCCTTTTCAGCCTCATTTCTGGGCTGCCCTCACCATGCTTCAAGCCAGTCAGAACCAGTTCCCTCACTGCACAGTCCAAAAAGCATCAGAGCGAAGATGAAAGCCTTGTGGTCTGTGCTGGGCAGTATGAAATATTTTGAGGGCACAGGGTGGTTAGAGCACTCTCATTAGGAGAAAGCAGAAGGGCAACCTCATTTTTTCAACAAATGTATGAGGGAACCCAGCCCTCTGCTTTTGCTGGCAGCTTGAATAATGTACGGCAGTAAAGAAGCTGGCTGAATCTCACCTTCTGTATTTCTGGATAGCTGAGGTGGTGGCTTCCCTACGCAGTCAAATAAAAATAGTTTTGCCTTAGACCTAAAGCACAGCCCTTCACTGATTTTCAGGTCAATCTCTTGCAGTCTGATGCAATCATGGCAAAACACACTGGCTGCTCAGTCAAAAGCAAGCTGGTTTGGACCTCCTGGATCAAAAATACTATGCCTTCAAACATGCACTACCTGCACTACCTGGTTACCTCTGGGACACTGCCCCGCATACCCTCCCCCCTTGGGTCCTACACACCATGGGGATGATGTGATCGCATCTGACATGAGACAAGAAGTGACTACCAGAGGCTATTCAGCTAAATCTGCACTGCTCACATGTCCCCAGTGCCCCCTCAGAGGCCTTTGGGGAGTGCTACCACGTTGCAGAAATGTGGTCCCTGTCTTTGTCCCACTCCCGCAGCCTGGCGGAGGATCATGCCAAGGGAAAATCTGCTCTCCTGGAGAAGCCAGCACAGCCTGCTCTCTTTCAGAACATGATGGAAAATGCTCTTCTTTGTTCAGAGTTTTTACTAAGTGTAAAAGTGTAAAACCCTTGATGGTTTGCCATCTGGATGGAAACTGCTCCCTTTTCAGGGGAAGACAGGTAAAATGCAGAGCATGTGGGTGCAGACTTTTTGATGTGGAAAGCATTCAGTCTCTGGGGTGATTACTGCCATATTTATGTGTAATAACAGTAAATAATGTTAAAAGAACAACAATAATCTGATGAGAACTACCACTGAGTGGTGCTCTGAAAAGTGAAGCGAGTCGACAGGTCCATGAAAGAGAAAGCTGGAAAGGGGCTGCACACGAGGTGCAATGGGACTTTGTTTGCAGGGATTGGGTGGGGGGCAGAACAGCGAGGTGCTGAGGGAGATTTTGTGGGGAGGAGGGCAAGCAAAATGGGAGGATGTAAAAAACAGCAAAGGACTTTTGTGAGCTTTTTGGCAGATGCTGAAGCAGGTGGAATGCGGAGTGTTTACACAGTTCATATTTCAATATACTAAGAAAACACGGGGAGTCAGGCTCTAAGCTGTTATTAAGCTCTCCTCCCCTCCTGCCCCAACCACTTCTTTAAAACCTGCCTTCAGATCTCGAATGAAACTGCTCTCTGCTGGACTGATGGTGCTGGGGCAGAGACCGTGCCACCAGCTGAGAAAACAAATTTGAGAAAGAGAGTGTGCGCTCAGGTTAACAAGCCTTGGGCAAGCGAGTCCCCCCGCCTTCCCCTGTTCTCACCTCCTATTCCCCAAAGCCCCTGGAAATAGTGTGCTTTGGGAGGAGAAGCTGTTCGGCATCGAATGGCGGCCGGGCTTCAGAGCAGCAAGCAGGGAGGAGAGAGGAGATTTACAATGTTCCAGTTTTGACTTTTTGCATAATGAAAACCAGAGGTCTAATAAAATACAGCAGCAGTGACACTGCGAGAGGGGGAGGAAGGGAAAACAAACTTTTAGGATAAAATAAACATTGTGTACTCAAGTAAGGAGTCTACCTCCATCTGTTGATACAGACATAAACACATTCTTTTCTACTAATTTGAACTAAGAAGATTAAGTCCAGGTAAACTGAACACAAGATAGGTAAGAACATTTCTCGTTAGCAAATCTGTCCTCAGAAAAACCTTGCCCATAAAGCAACTTTGGCCACAGGACTGTATGAGAAGCCCAGAGGTGTTCTCATACCTTTTTGCCACTCATTCATTATTTGATCCTGGTTATTCAGAAAAGCACCAAAAATATTTTTTTTTGGAAAGTGCTCAGTTCATTCAGAATGCTGTTGGTGGGGAGATACTGCATCATTCCCTCTTTCAGAACTTTTTAGGGAGATTTTTTTTTTTTTTTTGCCAGTGCTGGAGCAGAGCAAATAACAGCACACACCTGAATACATCAGTAGGATGGCTTCATCCTATGGGATGAAAATTACATTGTACAATAATTTCTGTCACTGATATACACGGTGTTTCTCTTCTTTAAAGCAATGTGGAAACATCATGATCAGAATATATGGGCCAGTCAGAGGAGCTGGCAGACCTGTGCAACACACAGAGCAGCTTGCATCCTTCAGAAGTCCTGTGTAATGCATTTTTTTCAGGAAGCAAAACCAAAAGTTTTTTCCATGGTTGTGAGTGTGGGGCAAAACTAAGAATGGAAAGAAAGGGGTCATAGTCTGGACCCTCTGCCCCTTCCAGATATTCTGGGAAGTTCAGGTTCTGAGTTTAATCCACAGATTGGTTTCACTCTCAGTTTGTGATCCTGGGAAAATCATTTACCTTCTTTGACTTCTCCAGTTACTCATCCATAAAACAGATAGTTTTATTTGAGCTGGGAAGCTCAAGTAGAATTTGTACTTTAAATTTTTACAGAAAAACTAGTATAAAGGGAAATCAACTGTCTGAACAGCAGTAGCAGCAAGACAGACTTGCAAATCACAGCGGACTGCTTTGAAACGCATTTCTTAATTCCGTGCTATTTATTTGGAGTTTGGAATGACACTTCCTTTGACTGCATGCCATATTATAAATGATATATTCACTACTAAAGTCGCAGTGTCCTGATGACAATGAAACACAGCCTTTGAAATTCAATAACTGTATCCTGCATCCTGTTCAAGGACCATGAGCAGACAGGCTGACGGGCTTGCTGAGCTCCTGCTCTTAGGTCACGTTTGGCCAATGCAAGCTCAGCTGAACAGTGCTAATGCTGACTTTGGGTGTTCTAATAAAATCTCCCAAATCTGAGAGCTTGCCATCCATGCATTTATTATGGCTTCACGACTTTTGGCCAGCACATTGAAGAAGATGTACTGCACTCTGCCTAATTCAGAACATACTTTGGAAAAGCAGTGAGCGTTCAATGGACAGGCTCAGAACTCCTCTGGCCCAAAACCAGATTCCTCCTCTCCGTTCTCCCCCTTCTCTCTTCGAGGAATTTAATACAAAATATCACGTGTGGACAAGAGGCAGTAAAACTGTTAGGTAACACACAGCCACAGAGTGAAAATCCAAACCTGTGTTATTACACATCGTTCTTCTTTCCCCCTCCCGGACAACAGTTGGGCAGAAGCCTCATTGTCCTGCACCATGTGTGTGTCCTGGTCCCTCGGCGGGACCCCCTGCCACCTCGCTAAAGCCAGAACTGGAAGTCTCGACCTGCGAGCTCGTTTTAAGGAGCTGTGCGAGCAGCAAAGTGAGCTGATGTCGGGTTCCTTCGTGTGACCACCTCAAATACAACAGCACCCTCCACTGTCTGCTCGGGGTAGGGAGCCCTCCGCCCGCCTAATTCCCTCTGACAAGATGATAAAGACCAGCCAGCAGAGATCATTCTAATTACGACAGATTATCCAGCTGTTTGGAGAACACTAATTAATACAGATGATGGTAAGTAAGCGATTGGAATGGGGCCATTCATTTGGAAAAAAAAAAATATTATATATATATAAAAGGGAATGACACTTCAAAAAATGCAACCCACTTTGGAGCAAAATTAAAGATGAAATTGTAATTAGTCTACTGTGTATATTCTGCTATGATATCATTCCAAAGAATGTAAAATTCTTTATGGTTAGTATTTTTCCCTTATGTTGTTATTTGAGGATAATTTTTTCAGTCTCAAGGAAATATAAGTCAGATGTGCTTTCTCACAGTAAGCCTCAGCCATTTTAAGTTACGAGTGGCTTACAGCCAGAGAGCTATACACATTTATGAGTCACAGCTCCCTTCAGTCACAAATGCAGGACTCTAAACATGGTCATCAGCTACTATTTCTAGGTTAAGAGTCCTTTCTGGAACAACAGTGGTAGGAGTGTTTGATGAGAAGGCACTGTAAAAATAGAAGAATTTACTCAGGTTTTTTGTTTCCCTCCCATACATTTCTTTTTCCTTCTTTTAGTTTCACATACATTTCTTTGCCTTAAAATACTTCTGACTGAGCTAAGTGTGCCATTAGCATTCACTGGTGTAAACAAAGGGAACAGAATTGCTATTGGGAAAGAGTCACCTGGCAAGCTGGGAATTAAGAGCATTTACCAAAAATGTTTGCAGAGGGGAAGAGATGGCAGGAGAATGACAGGCAACCAACATAGCTGGAAGAAGGAAATGGTGGAGAAAAAACAATGAGAAAACTGTTACAGTGAGAAAAAAGCAGGTTCCTGCTCCAGCTTTGTGGACATTCTCTTGTCTCCTCCTGTCAGGCCTAGAAGTTCTCCTTTTAGTTGTGATTTCTTTCTGCACTGCAGCCATGCATCCCAAATCTTGTGCCATACATGCTGTGAACACAACACTACCTCACCAACTTCTCAGTCTGTGTGGCCAAGGATAGGGAACATAACACAGATATTACAGATCCACCCGAATGCCCTCAGAGTTCCCTAGTTTCTGGCACACAACATCAGTTCCCAGCAAGGCAGATACATCTCAATGGAGAGGTTTTCCAGTACGAGCAGTAGGGAAATATGGGGAAAAATTTCCTTACAGCCACATCTGGTCAATTGATGAGGACCCCAAATTAAAGAACTTCCTGAGTTACTAGTTTTTTGGGTGTGGTTTTGTTTTCTTTTTGTTTGTGTGTGTGTGTTTGTATGTTTGTTTTCCATACTTGCATTGCTGAACCTGGTGCCAGGACAATGAAGAGTTAAAAGAAGAGATTTAGGTAGAGGTGGCAGATGAGACAAAAAGGATAGAGTGGGCAAAGAGAAAAAAAGGAGGAAGATGAAGCATCAGTAGTGAGGCTTAGTCTAAGAGGTTTGGGGGGATCTGGACCAATCCTGCTCACCAGCAGAGAGGAGTCAACCTGCCTGGACACTGGTTGCTTTGCACTGGGGACTCTTCTCTCCCGAAGGGTCATACCAGCAGCTCCTTACAGCTGAGCCATTGTTTTGCTCACAGATCTTGGGAAAGACTCTGAGAACAATTTCAGCTCTTTGCAAAGCAGAGCAAGAGGCAAGGTATGGTTGAGGTGTATGGGAGGGTAACAGCTCTTTGACAGCCTTCCAGGAAAGACTTGCTGCAGCTCTAGTAAGTGCATGAAGCAAAGTCTGATGCCACAGCCCAGGGATCACCCATCTTAGACCACAAGGCTGACAAATTAAGCCTGGGGCTGAGGTAGGAGCTGCACAGCTGTGATAGTCTCTAAGGATGCAGAGGGACACATGCCAGCAGGGGTGTGCAGCTGTGAGGGGACAAATGAGAACTAAAAGCACAGTGGAAACACCTCACTTGCATTCATGAAGTCACACTTGACCTGTGCTAGAAAGATGGGTATCCTGGAGCATGCTGCTGAGACACCAGGGCTGCTTTAGACACTGAAATCTCTTTAGCTCCAGGAACCTATGGCTTGGTATGGTTGCTTTGAACCAGTGTGATCAGAAGAGGAAAAGATCCTTCATTGCCTCTGTGGTGACAAAGCTAGGTTACTATGGTTAGCAAAAGAAATAGGGAATCTCTGCACCAAACCACGATGTTCACTCTTTATTTAAATTTCAGGACTGTTGCTTAAATGTTTATTATATACCTTATTTGCAATTAGAACTGGAATTATCAAAGAAATTCCAGCACCAGTGGAAACCAGAAGAGAACTGGGGCTAAAGTTCCTCTAAGCTTCTTCCAAAACTGCCAGAAAAAAAAAAAAAAAAAGAAAAAAAAAAAGCGGTGTCTCATTTAATATTCTCAAAGCTTTTAACAAAACCATGCATAGGACATCCAAAAGTTACTTCCTGCCACACAAAAAGCAAAATGCAGAACCAAGAAAACTCCAGGCTCAGCCTGAATTTTCAAAATACAATTGTGCAAGTCTTTGGCAAGACTTTATCCAGCTCAGTTCACCCACATTCAAGAACAAAATCATTCAGCCTGGGAGAGTTTTGGAAGACTTCAGTCTCAGGATAAGAAAAGACTGTCTTTCTGGATGAGATCTTGCCTTGTTTAGTCTAGCAAAAAGAAAGATGAAATGTTCTCACTTCTTACAAATACATCAAGGCAGTAGACACCAGGAGAGCTGATGAGCTATTTCAGCTAAATAATGATTATTAGAAGGTTGTTAGAATGATTGTTAGAAGAGCAAATAGCAATAGACAGGCCCTAAATACATTCCCACTGGAAATTATGACAAGTTTTCTAGAACAAAGAGCAGAAAGTTTCTGGTAAAACATTAGTAGTAGTTGAAATGTGAAACTCGATCAGTTTATGAGAGGGATTATGTGATATAATTGCCTGTATTAACAGGGGACTTAGTCAAAGATGACTACTCTGGAGGTTGTTCCTGAACCAGGCCCCTCAGTTGGCTGGTAATTTGGATGCCTTCCCCATTGGTTTTCCACACACAGATCTGCTGGAAGAACATGGTTTCCAGAAAGTGTGGAGCCTTTCTGAGTATTTTGCCCAGGTCAACCTTAAAGACACACCAAAAAAAAAAAAAAAAAAAAGAAAAAGTCAACACAATTACTTCAAAACACCTAATTTTTTTACACCCTCTTTTCCTTAAAACTTTTATTGAGAACTGTTCTTTGGTCACAGACTCGGAACCAACATAGAACAGTATGGGTGGAAGGCGACCCTAATGTCATCTAGTTCCAACCCTCCTGCATGGAAAGGGATTTCCCCCACTAGACCAGGTTGCTCAGAGACCTATCCCCAAACATTTCCAAATAGATATTGTCTTGAAACCTGATAAACTGTCAGGCACATGTTAACTTGTTAACAGCAATGTGTTTTGGTGCTTGTGCCCTAAAGCTAATTTAATTGTCCATCACTGTTTATTAACACCTATGTCTACCAGATACTATCTGGTGGAAAAGGTAGTAATAAAACACTATTGCCTTGAGGAATCTTTCAACAAGTTGAGGCAAGCAGACACATCAGAGAAATATACAGGTAGGTCACAACAATCTGTATCAAATCCATGTTTCCTTTGGTCTACAATGCCCAAAACCTAAGAGAAGATCACAAGTTGTCTAAATATTTACAGACACTTGAGTGCGCACACACATCACACACTGAAATTACTAAATAGATAATCACAAAATGCAAGACAGACCATCTGGGCAGCAGCATGTAGCAAGACAAACCTCTTTTAGGGCACGGCGCTCCAAGGTCCAACCAGGTGTTCCAGGAGAAACTCACAAATAGTGCTCTGAGTCCAATGCTCTCAGGACTGACCAGCCTGGATCGGTGCGACTGCTCCAAAAATGGCCTCTCCTCTGGCTTCCTCAGGTGTGAGCTTTATTGGCCCCCTAATCCTGCTCATGCGCAGTAGGGGCCCACCCTAATCAGGCACAGGTGGGCTTAACACAAGGTCATGCCCACTACCTGGCAATTAGTGCCACCTGGTTGCCTCATTTCACTACAGCAGCAATTTACTTAGTGTTCCTCTGCCATCCTTTGCCATGGAATACTGAATTATTTTCCAATTTTAAAGCAGCTTTGAAACAGTTTCACTATAAAACTGTGTACATACATCACTGTCTCGTGTCAAGTCACCTCATTCTTATGGCATTTCTGAGATTCGCTGCACAGCTTCCATCAATAATTTGAGTTACTAAATGATGTGATAAGTATCTGGAAGGCTGAAGGAAGGTACAGCCAAGAATTCCAGACTGGAAAGTGCATGCATACAGTGCCTGTATCATGAATCTTCTATATGTAGCAATGCAAGTTATGAGAGAGAAGAATGCAGTATCTATTCCTGGCATATAGACATCATAGTGATGAAGACTGAATTTATACAAAAGCACACTTATGTCTGAAAAGACAGATTAATATGAGGAAGAAAAGACTGTCACTCATGTATTAATAATCTATGTAGATTATTATAATACATAATCTATGTAATCAATTGTAGTCTATTGTAATCTACTACAATACATAATCTATATAGAATCTAATATGAAAGAGAAAAGCAACACATTTCTGGAAGCTGAGATTGGCATAAAAGAAAGATCACTATTTATTGATTCAATTATACCATAAAACCAAGGTCATTCATAGTTGCAGAAGAAATGTCAACGAAACACCATCTGACTGTAATTCTCACTCTCTTATCAGCAAATGCATGCTGTTGGACATGCTGCAACATGACAGACTTCCTATTTTATGCTCACCAGTCTAACCCAATGACAGGGAAAAGTACACAAGCTAAGTTTATTTCTCTTTAATAGAAGTTATCACTTGAAAAACTCTCTCTGGAAAGATAGCTTCTCAGACATTGCAGCTGCTTGTTTTATGTCTACACTGAGATCAAGCTAGAGTGGACTAGAATTGAGGGCCATTTACCAGAATGTCTGAACTAGATGAAAAACTTCAAACCTGGGTTTTCTATGCATTGGATTCATGGAATTTGAGACACAACATGGGATCTGGGGTCATATAGTGGTAGAAGATACTTTATTTTTTTGCTGAAGGCAAGAAGTTTGATATAAATTTCTGAACACCACTAATATTGTTTGATTTTTCTCCCAAAACTTGTGGTACTGAAATATGGTTTTGAAAGTGGATGAATCAATGAATATCCCAGCTGTTGCAACAGCTGTGTCCATCTGAACAATATTAGTCAGTTATCTATATTGGAGAGATATTTACACTCAAGAACAAGGTTCCCCCTCTGAGAACACTCATATTTGAACTGGTTGCAGCGTTAATTCAGTCTGGAAAGCAACTGGTGATGGCTGCCTATTAACTAACTTGTAACTGGTAGTTACAAGACACTGGAGATTTTCGGTAGGTTATACAGCCCTGCAGGCCAAATGTTAAATTATCAGTGGGTTTTTTAACCACTACTGTGCAGCTGATTTGCTCACTAAAAAGAACAAAGCAAAAATAGCATGAGTTTTCAGTTTTCACTTAGCAGCTTTCTCTGGAACAAAGCAAAGTGAAGATGCATTTCCCACTGGACCATGCAAATAGTTAGGGACTTTTTTTTTTTTTTTTTTTTTTTTTTTTTTTTTTTCTGATTTTTCTTTATTTTTTCTGATATAGCTTTTGAAATTCAATCAAACTCCAACCTAAGATAAACAAGGTTAAGATAATTAAATAAAAATACTTGCATCAGCCTGAGAACTCTTTGGGCAGGTAATATTTCTAGTGCAGCTGCTTAGGTGGGTTTTATACCTTCCAGAAAAGAAAACAGCTATTTCTCAATTTCACAAAGTTTCTGCCCTGAATTAAACCACAGTAACCTGGTGGTCACTGTGGCTCCCCCTTGTGTAGACACCATGTTACCTGCTCTGTTGTTACCATGCTGTCTCTTTAAAAAACTAAAAGTGGAAGAATGGGGATTTTTTTTCCCCATATAAGGGAAAAACAATTACAAAAGAAATTAAGTGCAGAATAACAACAACAAAAAAAGCACAGCAAACCCCCCCGAATGTATGCAGCATGTGTAAAAGAGCCATATTGCTCATTTTGAAGGCTTTCCTCCATAGTCTATATTTAAATATCACTGAAGTGATATTTCACTGAAAATGTTTTAATCAGTTGAGCTGCTCACATCCAACATATCTGCGTTCTGTGGCATTTCTATTCATAACATTCTGAAGGCAAGATCAAATGTCCCATCTTTCTGAAGGGTTTGACTTGCTATCAAGGTATCATTTATGCTTATGGAAGGAAAGATGAAACACTCTTAGCTGAAGCCCTGTGCACAGCCAATGGATCCAAGGAGTCCCATGTAACGCTGTTCTTTCCAACCTCTCATTTACCAGGTCCCATCTCACCTGGCAAAATACGCAGGCGTTTGATAGCAAAATAAATTTGCACATTTCAGTCTTGAGAAATATTATGTAAATCCAACATTCACTTGGAAAAATGCAACCAAAGAAAATGTTGCGACCAGAAACAAAAATCAGGCCACTACAAAACTCAAAGTTTTATGAACAGAGAAGTTCTCTTTGCTCAGGCTCATGACAGGCTTGTTTAAGACAGCAAAACTCCATTTCCTTGTAAAAAATGGTCTGGCAAGTCTCTGCTAAAACTGACTTTATTTGACATATATTATGTTAGTTGCCTCAGAATGGTTGTTCAAACCAGGTCAAAGCACAAAATAACCCAGGCTGTGCTCCTGATATAGAGTTTCACTTGGCTGTTTTATGTGACCATGGACTTGTCCTTCTTTTGGCTCTTATTAAATCTCAGAGTTAACATCAACAGGCTGTGGGATGGTCTTCCCTGTGGTCTGCAGACCTAACATAAGGCATCAGTTCCTTCTGTCCACATTTTATTTATTCCTTTCCTTGATTACAACTTCTATAAGATTTAGGAAAAAGTGGTTTTAAAGTATATAAAAGAAGAGACATTTTGATTTCAGCTCTACCCTATGTATGACTACGTGGAATGGAGCACTTGGAGCTTCCCAGAGTACAAGACCCAAGGCCATCTTTCCTGTATGATGGCAGCTTTTGTTCTTTCTTCTCCAGTAACATATACTGATCAAAAAATGATCATAATCTTCAGTTTGTGCAATCTGAGGAAGCTTATGCTCTTCCCGGTCTCTCTTGTGAAAAATGCCAGACCACACACACTCAGGTTTACCTTTTTTTCACCTTTTTAGGTCATTTCTTCCCCCTGCAGTCTTTTATGACCCCTTCAGCCGACCACATAAAGACAAAGTGATGTGGCAGAGTTCTTATGGTTGAAACTGTGCTGTGGAACAAATTTAAGGCTGCCTTGGTTATGCAGAAGGGCATGGCCTCATTCCTGTAGGCCAAATTCAGAGCCAGTATTGGTAAAGAGGTTTGCACTGACTGCTGTGGAGCCATACTCACTTTCTGAATTTGGCCCAGAGTCTCTTTGGCTAGGGAGCAAAACTACAAGCAAAAATCTGGTGGTTATGAAAGTGGACAGACTTTAAGAACTCAGCTTGTAACATATTATAGTTGTAACAAAAAAAAAAAAAATTCCAATCTTTGCCTAAATTACTTCACTTGTTTGACAGCTGATTCCTATTAAGGGTTTGTATGGATCATACCAGTAATCTTGATAAACCTCTGATAAGGTGTCCAGATGTCCTGGTTTTCCCAGCTTCTAATTAGCAGTCCTGGGGTCCTGTCAATTTAAGTTGGTGTTTGCTGCCGAGGGCCATAAAGTGAAAAGTTCTCTGCATCTGATGTCAATTCTTCAAAGAAGGACCCCCTCCTCACCATTGGATATTGAGTCCCAGTTGGAGAGACTGCAAATTTGATCAGCCTAACAGAAATTACAAGCAAGCCTGGAAACAATATTCTCATGCATATGTCCTAAGAAAGTGCCATTCTTCCTCCACTCTCCTGCTTCTATGGACAGACGTGCCTCAGCCTTCTTAGGAAGAGACAGGGATGCCACTTGCCCTGTGTCCTGCACAGACAAAATCCCATGCTGCTTCTCCCTACTCTCTGCCAAGGTTTGAGTCTCAAATATGATCAAAGGCGAAAAACCCCAAAATACTAAAGCCTGGCTAAATGAGACTCATTTCCTCACAGGAATACAAGGGTAGCCAGAAATAAATGTGAATGGAGAGGTAAATACATATGAGAGGCTCTTCTTAAAGCCTGCTCTCCCGAGAAAGCCCAAGTGACTCAGCACTGAACTGCTGCTCCAAGGATGGCATTTTCTAGTCTAGGACATCTAGGACATCTCTAAACACTTTAGGGAAGCTCTATCTCTATCTCTTTGAGGCTCTATCTCTAAGCCTCTTTTTGACCATATAACAAGTAATGGAAACCTGCAACAAGAGAGGAATGCCAGCAGAGGAGTAAAAAACCTCTCTGGTATCTCAAGTGAAAGAAAGTGGCAGCCGATTTCCTGTCCCAGCACTGTTTCAGCAATGATGCACATTGCTTGCTGCTAAGAACATGATGCACAGGGGCACAAACCTCCCCACTTTTGTCTTGCTCAAAGACAGCCACTGGGAGGAGGTGGATGTCGAGGGGGGAGCCAAGCAAAAGTGAAAACCTGAAAGGCAGGAAAACAAAGTGTGTGTGCAGATAGAGTTAATCTGATTAGTTCTTCAACAATGTGTCATGGTATTTTTCTCCCTTCCTAAAAATATCACTCATTTATACCTGGCAGACTGAAGCAACAACCAGCCACTTCCCTGCCTACAGAGATCTGAAAATGACCCCCCTAAAAAGTGAAACCATTTAAGTTTAAAATTCCCAGGCCAGATCAATCCACTTTAAAGACTGAAATGAAAAGTGCAGGTCATCTGGCACGTCTCGGACAAATGCTGGGAAAGGGAATCACATGTGGCTGTTCTGGCAGCAAATCCAGTCAGATCTTTCTTTGCTCTAAATGCCCTTAGATCCTGTAAAACCCTTATCCTTTTCTTCCATAGCTCCAAAGGATAACATTTCAAGAACAAGCAAACTATGAGTTAATGAAGTGAGAGGCAAGCTAACTGATGCCATAGTAGCTAAAACTTAGAGTATAACTTGAGACATTGAGATTTCTTGTAGCTTCTATAATAAGAGTGATAAAACAGTAGATACAGTCTCTCATGATGCACAACAGTGTAATAGTTCTGGTTTAATGTCATCATTTGCTCATCCTCTAGTACCTTTAGTTTTAATCTCTTTTCTCCTGCCATTATGTGTACATGCATATTGGACTGGCAAATTACAGGGCTGCTGGAGTCTTCAGAAAATGAAAAAAGCAGCTACAGATTCCTAAAAATAACAAGTCAGCCACTGCCTTTCCATCTGTATTCAAGAGGAGAGAGTTTTTGCTAACAATCCCCCTGTGTTTTCCATGTTTAGGGGAAGGTATGACCCTAGGAATCTGCCAGAGTGGCTCCACTGCCACTATCTCCACCCTCTTTCCACTTCCCTCATGGCTGCAGAAGGAAAGCAGAAATGTGAGAGAGCGCAGAGTCATTGCTGAGATTATCAAGGGTCAACCCACGAAAATTTTCTCAGCCAAGGCCTTAACAAGGGTGTTGAATTATCATGCTGAAAAGTAAATATGGGAGCAAGGGAAGCCACACTGTGAGTCTGGATGCCCTGTGAGGGGAGAGCCTTGGCGTCCCGCGGGCATCAGCTGCTGCCGAAGCACAGGCACAGAGCTTGATACAGACAAGTTCAGCTCAGGGGTTTGGTATGCTTCCCCAGCAGATCCAGAGTTGTCCCTGTTTAGTTTCAGTGAAAACTTGTCCAGCTGACTCCACAGAGGAGAGCCTTCAATACGAAACACAGCTTGCCAGGAAAGTTATCCGGTCATGTGAAATCTCAGACGGAAAATGAGGAACCCCATTTGTCAGAATTATAAGCTGATAAAATTGGAACCTTGCCTCTCAAGTATTATTAATGGTAAATAAAATGCAGCTTTTCACTGAGCAGGCAAGCTAAGCTAAAAAGTAAAACAATTAAAGTAAAACTTCCGGATGTCTCTCCCATCGCTGGTTCAGTGAAATCTGTTAAATATGGGAAGCAGAAGCAGCTTTGTAGAGATGTAGTTTTCCACCCAGGGTCCACTGGACTGTATTTTGTCCTTAACATACACTTTATGCATTGTAGGAATCTCACTGAGCAATTTCCACTCATGCTGCTCCTGCCCCATATCATGCTTGCTGCAAGCTTTATGTTCTTGCTTTCTTTAAGTGCAGTGAACTAAAGTAGTTAAGCTCACAAAAGGCTATTGTTGGATGTGTTAGAAAAAGAAAGATTTATAGGCTGTGCCTTTTTTTTTTTTTTCTTTCAACAGATAAGTGCTAACACCAAAATTATAGCACAGTCCTAAAGTCCAATTAATTAAAACCAAAGGTTGGTCCCTATGGCAAGAGGTACTAAGGTCTGCAAGATATCCTTCAAATTGAAACCTACTATATAACTCATAAATAATACAAATACAAATTAACTATACATGATCATCCACTTCTGTTTTTCCAAAGATTAATCTTTTCTTGTGTTTTTTGCATATATTGCATTTACAATGTGAATGAGCCACACATAACTAGTCTTTACCATCTAGTATTTCACAGGGGGAAGATCACAATTCATGTGTTGGTTTAAATTCAAGAAAACCTGCTTTTCTATGATTCAGTAAATTATTTGAGTCTTACAGGAACTACAACTGCATACTTTAGAGCAAAACAGTGAAATCATCAATAAAACACAGTACTTCTCTCCAAAAGTATAATATGCACTGAAGAGGAGCTGCAAAATCTCATTAATGCTGTGCTGGAAAAATATAAATCATGGAAAGACTAAAGCCTGTATTTCAAAGTTTGTCCAGCAAACTAATTTGTTTTGATGTACAAATTAAGCTACACATCAAATAAACCCCTGGAAAAAGTTCTCGTGCTTCCTGATTTCAATGACATGTGAAATAATTCTTTCCTGGCCATATCTGAAAATCTAGTTTGTGATTTTAACAAAATGCTAAGGATCAGCCTAGCCCCTTGATATAGTTACTTCTACCATGCTTTTGACTTTCAATAAACAAAGGACAAGTTGCTCTCATGGTATGTTAGTATTTTCACAACAGACTCTTAATGGAGTCAGGTCTCATCAAGAGTAGTTGGTGAAAAAAGATTAAAAAATCCAAAGCGGGATCAAAAAGCCTTTAGCAGAGTTAACGAGCATCACAGTTGAACTGGGCTGCATTTGTGTGGAAATATTCTTGTTGATTATTATCCTGGCTCAACCCCCTTCCCTAGTGTCTCCAGTCTGCAGCACGACGTGGGGCACAGACCAGGACCCTGCATCTTGGCGGAGATTTCCACTGCTGATGGCTGGAGCTCAAACTCTGGCCAAGGTCAAAAGGAAGAGTGACAGTGGTGGTCTAGAGCTATTCCCCAGAGGAACTTCATCCACCTCATTTGCACACACACAAATAAATTCCCCACCACACGCATTTGGAAGTCAGGGCTCTGGAGAGACTTTGATCGCTCCCCACAGCCGTGGAGCAGCGGGGCTGCTGCTGGTCAGGACGGCGTCGGGTTAGCAGAGCTGCGTGGGAGGCTGGCACAGTCCCTGCTGAAGCTCTGCCTGCTTTCAAGCTGCTCCTTTTCACTAGCATTTCTCTGAAATGGAAGATTTCACCATAACAAAATGTTTTGACAAAAATCCTCCAGAAATGTCCTCAGTCCTTTAGGGGTGATGGTGAAATGGCATGGAGGAGGTTCTCACCCAAGTGCTGGGAGCTGAGCTGCACAGTGCAGGGGGATGGCTGCTAACAGAGAGCACCAGGCAGCAAAAGCCCTCCCATCTAGTAGCACTTCTGACCCATCCTACTCATTCCCAAGGAGTCCTTCTTGGGGAAACACTTAACACACTCATACATACACACATTGGTGCTTCACAGACCCCTGTCTGCTAACAGCAAAACAAACATGGTTCATCTGCTAGGCCAAGTGGGGTGGACTGAGTCCACGTAGCTCTGGCAGGAGCATGTGTCCCTCTTCTGAGGGAATCAGACACCCCATCTAACATCTTTAACTTCCCTTTGCTGCCTTCTTTCCCACTCCTTCCTCTTCCCACCCACCTCCGCACAACCCCCATTTTATTTCTGTATTGACCTTTTTCCCTAAATACCAGAGGCTGCTTCTTTGGTCTGACTTCCCTCAGGAGCGCTACCAGCCCCATCTCCTTTCTGAACTACTGGACCTTGGCATCCCTCCAGCATTACAGAGTTAAGAAAGACATTTTCTATTCAGCAGTTCTGACTCCATCACATATGTCTCTGTAGAGTAGGTCAGAAGGCAAAGCCTGCAGAGTGCAATAATATTTGTACTGCTGTCTAATCCTAGAGGGAAATTCATAGGAGGGAAGCAGAACCAGTTAAGAGAATGTCAAGTACCTCCAGACCGCTGGGCTCTGCAATAAAAAGGGGAACAAAGAAAGATGGCTCTAACAATACACACAGTGTTTCTTAATCTAATTATATTTTACTCTCAAGTTTTTCATCATAAGAAATGTCCCTCACAGGCTTTTGTTATCTTTTCCTCTTTCATAGGTAAAGCTACTCACCTGGTTAAATAGAAAGCTGCTAGTAAAACAGTCCAAATATATAACAGATGCATAACCATATCTTGAGAAATTATTCTGGGAGACAGAATCTGATTTTATTTTCCCTCCATATTTCTTTTCTTCCTCCTGTGGTGAAAATGCAGCTCTCTCAGAAATGTCTCTGTTTTCTCTTGGACTGAGGCATGGTGGTCCTGGCTTAGGCTTGAATTATAGCATCACAGAAAGGATTTAAAGTTACGTTTTTATGAGGCAAGTACACTATAAAGCAGAACTTTTCCTTGTTCCATGGAAGAAACTTTACCTTTTCCAACACCCAGAGTGAGAAGACTTAACAACATAGCTCACTAATTTATCAGAAATATCTCAGTTGACAAACTGTACTCTGTTAAAGGTTCAAAGTAGAGGAATGAGTCCAAACCTTCAACAACACCTCTACTACTACCTGCAGCTTTCTGCTCTTCCATATGCTCTTCCATTAAAAAAAAAAAAAAAAAAAAAAAATCCTTCCTAATTATTTTCAGAAGGAAAAAAGTATCATCTCTAATTTGCAAAGGTCCTGAGTTAAAACTATTATTTTAGTTATGAGGAGAGGAGAGGAGAGGAGAGGAGAGGAGAGGAGAGGAGAGGAGAGGAGAGGAGAGGAGAGGAGAGGAGAGGAGAGGAGAGGAGAGGAGAGGAGAGGAGAGGAGAGGAGAGGAGAGGAGAGGAGAGGAGAGGAGAGGAGAGGAGAGGAGAGGAGAGGAGAGGAGAGAGAGAGAGAGAGAAGAGAAGAGAAGAGAAGAGAAGAGAAGAGAAGAGAAGAGAAGAGAAGAGAAGAGAGAGAAGAGAAGAGAAGAGAAGAGAAGAGAAGAGAAGAGAAGAGAAGAGAAGAGAAGAGGAGAGAAGAGGAAGAGAAGAGAAGAGAAGAGAAGAGAAGAGAAGAGAAGAGAAGAGAAGAGAAGAGAAGAGAAGAGAAGAGAAGAGAAGAGAAAACTCTGCAAGAAAGGAATAATATAAAACAATCACTCTTGTCAGAGGTTTCTGTAATCACTGCGGAAATATTTGCAACAAGGTATTAGGAGGTAGTTTCACATCAGTATAGACTTGGTAAGCATACAGGACCTTTACTTGACAGGTAAAGTGAGGTGGTGGAGTCACCATCCCTGAAAGTATTAAAAAAAAGTGCAGATGTAGCACTTCAGGACATGCTCTAGTGGGCATGGTGGTTATTTTCTGGGTTGATGGTTGGACTTGGCAATCTTAGAGATCTTTTCCAGCCATGACAATTCTGTGATTCTATGATACTGTTGTCCTTCCATTACCCCTCCTTGAAAAAAGCAAAATATGAGCAAAAATAAAAAATATGTAAATATATATATATATTTAAAAATATATTTTCTCCTTTTCTCTCCACTTTGTCTTTAATGAAATGCCCAGCCTCAAAGTTTCTTAGGAATGTGCCACCATTCTCAGCCTGCCGTTAAAAAATGCTTGCTGTTCTGCAGAGAAAAATTACCAAGACATGAACAATATGAGGGGTGAGAATATAAAAAAGAAAGAGGCAGAATTGCCACAGTCTTTTAATTAAAGAAATGAAGGATGAAAGAACAACCTTATCATCTCCCTAATGAGGCTGAAAAGATGTAAAGCTTATCTGAGTCCATATTACAGTAATACCTGTGAAGACATGGGGAAATCCATTCAGGATGCAATATAGGAAGAAACAATTCAGTCTGAAGATAATAAGCAAAATAGAGCTGTGGTGAAATACATGTAAGTTTTTTTGAGGATGGAGGCGAAAAGTAATCACATCATAAAAGAAATTACACATTTGTAACTAATTCATTGGCTTCCTTTTTCAAATGAATCTATGAAAATGAGATGTAAACTTTCCTTTCTTGGCAATTCTGAGAAAGTTTTATCTCCAAGAAAAAGAAGTAAAAAAGGAAAATAACACAATAAACATCTCTCTTCATAAAAACAGGGATTGTGATGCCTTGCCTTAAAACCTGTTTGTATTATTTGCAGTCTAATGTCAGTTCATTTTTTATAAATCCCTGTTCTACTTTTATTGGTGCTAGCAGATTATGTAATGTGATATGAGATGTGCTGTCCCAGCCTGATAGATGGAGCTGAAAAGCTTTCAACTGCTTGAAGACAAATCAGAATAGTAAATGTAAAACTTGTGGTAGAGAGAAGGAAAAAAATGTTTTTCTTGTGGCTAAATACAAAGCCAAGGCAGGTATGATACCAGTCCCACTGCAGAGCTTGTTCCTCAGAAGCATTCATGCTCTCCAAGGTTGCCCTTCCTTTTTGCTTCTTGACAATTTGACTAGTCCTTTGACTACATGCCAGAGGAAAACTGACAGCTCAGAGCTATCTTAGTCTTGGTCAGATCTCCCCACAACAAGAGGAAAAAATATATTCTTCTTGAGCCAGATGAAGTTTGGTCTGTGCTGTCTCCTGACCTGTACCAGGAATATTCTATTGCAGATGCCTTCTCTGAAGCAATTCCCTACACAGCTCATGGGATGCCAGCCCAGTGAAAAGAGCACTTTTAGTTTATCACAAAACAGAAATAAACATGAGGGTGGAGGGCAGCTGTTGCAGTGCTGTAACCCAGGTAGAAGTCAGAGCACTGGCCTTCTGTTCTGTCTTGGACTGAGACAGACTTTGAGGGCTGCAGGCTGCTCCATTATGACTGTACAGGTCAAGTTTTGACCTAGTTCCAGGCAAGATGAATGAGACTATAATCATGGACAGATTTTTGCAGTACTTTTGGAATTCAAACATCCCTTTATGTCAGAAGTCACCTAGGTCTTGTTAACTGATTTGATTTTCATGATGTTCCGATAAAATGTTACAAAGGCCCAGTGGATATATATTGTTTGAGTTTTCAAAGATCCTCTGTTTCTCACAAAAGAATTGCCCATAAAGTCAGAATAAACGTGGAATGCACAGCAGATAAGAGAGAAAAGTCACCTTTGAGCTAGGAATTACAACACACAGCAAGCATACACAGCATGGGATGATTTAACAAGGTTTTCAAATGTGCTGGAGTGGCTGTGCTAAGAGCACATGCTCAGTGAACATCAGTACTGGCACATAACCTAGGACTCTTCTTTTTTTCTAAGGCAGTTTGTTTCCTACAGGTCTCAGGAAGATCTTTTCCTCCTGAGTGCTGCATCACTTGAGGGGTTGTGGTATTTACCAGCTCCACAATGCAATGCCAAGTAATAGTTCTTTGCTGAGTCACACAGGAGCTCTCTGATCTTCTCTGCTAATTTCTGTGATCTCATTAGCTCTTCCCCTTTGGAAGCATCTTGTTCACCCATAAAAAATGTACATACAGTCCAGTCATTACCCCATTCCAGTGGCCTGGATTTTAATCACTGCTCCATTCCTAGTCGTTCTGTGATGGGATCAGGCATAAAACAAATCTGCTCCTGATTCTTCCTGTCAACAAATGAACTAAAAGCCATAAACTATCCTTTCCCTAATCTACTATTTCAGCCTATTAGCTAACATAAACCTGTTCCAGTGACCCGTGTAATAGCCACACTGACATTTTATGCTCTGCTTCTCAGCCCCATACGTAAATGATTAAAAACTACAAGGGATTTCTTTATACAAAACTATTAATAGCTTGGGGATTTTTTTTTTGTTCAGTTTTTAGAGTAAAATAGTTTGAGTTTGAAGTGTGGCATGCATAGCAGTGGCTGGCGTCAGAAGACACTGCAATATGCATTTCAGTTTCCTTCAGCCAGCCACAGCAACAAAATTGATGGCCTGTTCTCTGGGGCTCGTGTGTTCCTTGTTGGCTGCTGTCTCCCACGCTGCTGGTGTATTACTCTGTTTTCACTGGAAAAGAATGCAGGACATTCAAGCAATTCCAAGCAGCATCCTTGATGTCTGGATTTCATGGGAATATTTCACACCGCAGTTATTGCTAACTGCTAACTTTCATACCTCGGACTGTTTTTTTTGGCAGCCCCCTTTGTTTTGCTAGCCGGACAGACGCAAGCCAAAGCAGCCTTCACTGCAAACACGAGATGCATCGCCATCTATCATGTTGTTGCCAACAGGGAGACCCAGCTAATGGCACCCTGCTATGTGGAAAACAGGAGGAAAAGAAAAAGAAATAGGAAACTCCATTAAAAAAAAAAACCCTCAAAAGAATCCATCTCTGCTCTGATCTCCAGGAAAAGCTTTCAACCCATTCCATGGAATAACTTGGAATTCCGGCATCTTCGTGCACCGAACAGGCATTTAGGCAACAGTGTGTGCATGAACAGGAGATGGGAGGCAGCGGCTGTGTCTAAGAAATATTGGCCCTTTTCATGATCTTCTCCGTGCTATAGGAAATATTTTTAAAGCATCTGCTCCCTGAAGAGTTACTAAATAGGCTTAGTGGAGGTAGGGGGACCCCAGCACATACCCCACCATCTCCTCCACTTGCCCATCTCTTTTGTCGCTAGTGCTGTCTGCTGTGAGGAGGTCACAAGCCAGGCTAGATTAGTCATTTTTTATGGTTTTACAGCTGGCATCATGTCAGAATATCCTCAACACTGACTTGACATGCAGGAATGAAGAAGGGGCATGGGAAGAGAGGGATGATGTTTGAAGCTGCTCCTGTAGTTGGTTTGATTGATACCAGAGAGATAATACAAAGCCTGGACTCAGTCACAGAGCATGTCAGAGTTCATGTGTCTTCAGATGAAGAGCTTGGTTCAGTTCCTCAAGTTGAGGGCTAAAAAAAGTTCAGATGCCAATCTGGTTTTTAATTTTCCTCATGCAGAGTATGAAAATCTGGGGGTCTGGACTGAGTCCTTTTAGTGCACAAAGAATAAACTATTGCTTATGTCACAGTGGAAAAACAGCTTATTATTATTAGGAAGTTGGGTCTACACTCTATTCAGAAACTCAGAAAATCACACAGACTGTGCTGAGTAGAAAAACAGAAAAAGGCAGGGGTCTTTCAGCAGATTACTTTAAAGGGTTTTTGTGGTGTTTTTCTTCTCACTGGGAGTGTGTCTTTATAGTGAGCTGGTTGCAAAGTGCCTCAGAAAAATGTGCTGAGCACAAAGCCTTTCCTCGAAGCATCTCCAACTCAACAGCAATGCTCAGAGAAGCAAGCCTGCCTCCAGCCCTGGCAGGTTCACTGCAGCCACAAACCAGTCACCTGCCCTCTTTCCACCAAGATTTGGAGAACTGTCATCCTGATGTCTCTCTGAAGTCACTAGAAGGAGAGGTGCACGCTTCCAGAAGGCAAGCTCTGTTGGGGAATGGTTCAGGACATGGTACTAACCATTGAATGCAGAGGGTATTTGGATTATCTGCATTCCTTGGGAGCTCAATAAAGACACCCTGAATGAAATGTCATCATTCATCTGTAAAGGCTGAATGGATTAGACATCTTTGTCAGCCAGCAATTGGTGTAAAACCAAAGAATATCAAGCTGTAAGGAAACTACAGATTTTAGAGGAGAAAAAAAGTAGTCATTGGTTTCAGTCCAGTTCAGATCTTTCCTGCTAGCATAATCATCATCTTACTGACAGAGAAGAAAAACAAAAAGGCATTAATGCTTTGTTTGAGGCCACACAGGAAGCCTGAGAGAAGGCTGGAAACTGAGACTGTATCTCCAGCATCCAAATCCTTAACCACAAGGCCATCCTCCTTTTCATAGCTCTCTGTCTTGGGGAAGAGAAATAGAGTAATTCTGAATCCTGTGGGCCAATAAATTATATTACCATGACAGGAAGAATCAGTGTTTTGTGCTGGCGTATTCTTTGCTGCTTGCAATTACCTTACCAGGGATTACTGGGCTGCGTTTATTGGAAGACCAGTACATGATTTGATGGACATAATGTGTCTTACTGTTTCATTAGACCTATAAATGAGCTTGGTGGTCTCTAAATATATTGTCCAGTGAGTAATGACCCATATTGCAAAATCCCTTCGCAATTTATCATCATCTGCAATCTCTTTTGAATTGACTTCTGACTGGAAAAGGAAAGGCTGCTGCAGATGTGGCTGAATGATAAAGTTGGATAGAGGAAGCTGGAAGATACTGCCAATATGTCCATCTGGCAATATTCCCTCATGTTTCTTATCACTCCTTGTGCTTTTAAAGATTGTGATGGGGGGAAGAAAGGAATGAGGTTTTAGTAATTTTTTTTAAACGTAGCAGTCTAAGTTTCAAAGGTGAGCTGAGACAATGCTGGTGGGGAGAGGCAGTGCCCTTTTTTGGCACCTAAAGTAAAATCATCTGGCCTAATAAGAGATAATTGCTGTGCTCTGTGCTCTGGCCAGAGGTCAATAACAGAGTGCTGCTTTGGTGTGGCCTTTTCTAGCTTGTGTTGCAGTCAGGCACACACAAGTACTTCTCAACACTGTCCATAGCAGAGTTCAGAGAGGGAAACAAATAGTTTACTGTTTCCTTCAACTCTTAAAATAAAATATTGAGGCATCCTCTGTAAGATGTCTAAAATGTTGAAGTGAATCAATGTGCTGCAAGCAGAGGTTACAGAATAGAGAAGTCAGACATCTTACCCTGGACTTGTAAATGGTGTAAATTTGGAAGTTAGTCTTCAAGGCAAAAATGCAGAAATGACCATTAAAAAATCACTCCATCATTCAAAAGTAGTAGAATTAAGAGAAGATAGGAGGGACAGAACACAGTAATTTATTACTATGGGCAGGAGGCACAGTGTGTTTTAGTAAGGGTGATCTTCCTTTCCTTTGCAGAGGACAATTGACTGGGTTATCTGCACTCTGCTGAAGGGGTTGTGATGAGAGAGGAGTGATGTCCCAACACTTGGAGCATGCCCCTTGCAGTTTTTCCACAAGTGAAGGACATGTGAGACAGCTGCAACTGGGCTCCTCATGTTGATGGTGCTACAAGAGCTGCTCACAACTAGCAAAGGGTCTGAGCCCATTTCTCCTGGGTATAGTAATCCTGTCAAGCTGTTACATGCGACCCAACAGACCATAGTACAACTAATAAAGGAAGGAATTCAACCTCGGGAGCAATTTAGAATACCAGAAAAGGTTAATTACCTTGCTACTCTGAGTCAGTCCTTCCCCTGTGACTCCCATGGCAATTCTACAGCATTTTGGAAAGCAGTTTTTGTGGCTAAATGGGTCAGAAGAGGCAGGGTGAAACCCTCTAAATACGTTTCAACACACAGATCAAGAGGTGGAATTTCATCTGAAATTCCACACTGAAAACTGAGTTTCTCAGCACCATTCATGACAATGAGGTCTCTTCTCCAGCACCCAACTGTGGAGTTAAAGGTCGTGTGAAGCACCATCCTCCAGTTCTAGACAGAGACATATATTGATGAGGTGCTGTACAGATACCCTTTCTTCTTATATCCTTGTCCTAAAATAATTCATATGCAGTTTAGGACCTTCTGAAAACTACAGAGCTGCTGTGAGTAAATTTCAGGCAAATAAACATGACTATTAGAGGCTACCTGTGATACTGGGGCTAGCTGATAGTTTATGGCTGTGTCTGCTGACCAGTGAGAGAGACTAAATAATTTAACTCTGTCAGAACCATATCAGTATGCTTGAAGTACTAAGGGAAGCCAAGTGAAATGCAATGAGAGATACGGTGTCAAACTTTAGACTCTAAAGCACCTTATACTCATTTTAGAGTGCAATAGCTGGCCTTCCCATCTGAGACATGCAGAAAGTATGCTCTACTTCATCTTTCCAGTCTTGTGCCTGTTTCAGGCTCAGGCTTCAAAGCTGCTTAAGAAGGACCCAGCCAGATGCGGAGATTACTTGCTAAACATCCTGAAAATATGCAAGTTCGTGAAAGCTGTACCTGGCAGCCACTTCCACACTCCCCCACAAATGGAAAGCAAACCTAAGTGCCAGAGGCTGTTCAGTTAAGTTCACTAATAAACTTTGAACTGTGTGCTATAGGTATTCTTGTTAGCTGGTACGTGTTGTGTTTGGCTGGAGAAGTACCTCAGCTTTCATTTTATGCAAATGAAGCAGTCAGAGACATCTGACAAAATCTTGGATGGCCTGGCAGTATGGCTTTCTGAACTCTGTTGCATTTTGGAGACAGGGAGCATGTATATACCCTGATTAAAATAACCAGAGGTTATTTTCTCTGCTGACATGAGCGTCATGAGAAAGGCAGGTTCCTCCATGTAGACTCATAGAAAAGAGACACACTGACACCTGCCCTGCTGCCAAGTTATGAACATTTCATGTCAAAGAGAAACCACCTCACCACCAGTCTACTGCAAGCTTAATATCCATACTTCCCATTAACTCTCTGATATTAAGAAAAGCCTTGTAAATCTGAAGCAATCTATAAAGGGATGGTCCCTTAAGTAGTTGTAAAATTTACATCAACATAAAAAAACTTAATCCAGATGTCTGTGACTGGATTAATCACTTGTAAGTGTTCAGGTAGTGTGAGTCAACAATTTCTTGCTTGTAAGTTGTTCACAAGGGACCTGCTTTCTCCATGCACTATTTCTGCTGTGTAATTCATTACCTCGACCCCATAATCATGCTTCTGATTCCTGACTGAGTAACTAAACTGTTTCAGTCCTGTGGATGCATTTGCAGAGGAGCAGAAGGCAGAAGCAAGTGAAAAAATAATGAACAAACAAAAAAGCACTGTTCAAACATACTAACTAGCTATAACTCTTCAAAACTATCCATTTTGAATGACTGTCATCAGGAAAGAATTTAGTGGCTTTGCATTTCATATAAAGTAATAGTTTTTAGAGGATTTGGGGGCAGCAAATAATAACTTTAAACAGTCTCAGGAGATGTCTGGATGACATACAACATCCAAAGGACCTATTCTCTACCTTCTTGTTCTTGTCTAAGCCTGTTCTCCAACGTACATAGGGACAACTCACCTAGTATTGTCCTACCATTGCCCCCTGAACTTTTCTTACCAGTCCTACCCAAGTTACTACTTAAGAGATGTAGGAGCTGCAAAACAACACCTGGACATTCCTGTAGAAGTCACAGTGGCATTCTGAAAGAAAAACAATCTAATTACACTTTTAGATCTTTAGTGGGTTCTTCACAAACCAACAGCTGGTGAGCAAAGGGAACATGGTCAGAAGATTTGAACCCAGCTCTTGTGATAGTGTAAATCAGAACAGATACATCCACTACCAGCTTACACAGCCTGCAGACTTGTCCCATGGTCTCCCATTGAGGAGAAAAAATCCTTTATGCTCTATGCTGCTAATGGAAGTGCTACATAGCTTTGGAGCATGATACCATTGAGAGTTCGTGGACAGATTATAGAAGCCTCCAGTGCTCTGCATGTATGGGCATGTGCAGATTTCTTTGAATCTATGGAAATCACATGTAGATGAAAGTTTCTGAGAATGAAATCTTGTAAACTCCAAGAGAGTAGAGCTTTCCAGCTGACTTCAGTTTTTTCCTTCGAGACATAAGGAAAAAGGCAAGAGAAAACAGACAGGATTAAAGGGCTGAGTTCTGTAGCATTCAAAGTCAGCAACCTTGAATGGGTTGTAAGTGAGGGCAAGATTTGTCATTTGGATAGTTCTTCCATAATCTTCCTGCTCTGGCCACAATGAAGTCAGCAGGAAGCATTGAGGAGCTTTCTTCATTTTGCATAGTTTAAATAGTACACAAAAAAATACAGCAGATTTTTAGTGTTTCCAGGATGGGTAAGCATGTGTCTTCTTTGGGACAGAGGAAAGGATGAGGAGTAAAAAAAAAAAAAAAAAAAAAAAAAAAAAAAAAAAAAAAAAAAATGGAAAAAGCTTATGGTCAAAGTTTCTCTACTCAAAACGACTTAATCTTAGCTGTACTTGGAAGATGGATAAAAATAAGGAAGAAAATGACTGGCTTTGGAAGTGCTAACATGTTATTTTACTAGTTTTCAAATACTTTAACTAACATAAGTGGATTCCAAGTGCGCTGCAGCACAGGCCACAAAACCAGAATAGGCTGCACACAATTTCTAGGTAGAGAGAGATAAATAGATCCTAGTATAGCAAACACTAGAATTTGGATGAAAACAGTTATCTCCCCCTCACTACATCATGAAAGCCAGAACATTGCCAGAACATGTCTTCATTCTGTCTTTTTATGATTTAGCCATTTAAATCCTTCAGATTTGATATGAACTTTGCTCCACTTGATTCCCTGATGAGTAACCACGGCCCATTGCTTTGGACATAGATTTCAAGTATATACTTTCAGTTTTGCCAACAGTCGAAAAAATCCACATTCATTTTTGGGTCAGCCCAAGGTCATTTATTTGTTTTTTCCCAGTTGGCCAGCACACCAAACCCTCCAAACCTCAAATTATTTATATTTTCCTTGTCCCAACATCGTAACCCACCAGAGTGAGAAATACGTCTCTTGGGATTACACTGTTGCAGTGACCTGATCTTCTTCTGAGCTTTACCTAACAGAGTTGAGGAGCAAATTCTAGCAGAAATAAATTCCATGTCCTACCAAATTATTTTAAAGGGAAACTTGAATTCAATATTAAATTATTTATCACATCCAAGAAGCTCCAAAATAACCAGAACCATTTTAAGTACAGCTATTTCATCTATTGTGCCTTTTATTAAGCTGGATCATCAAAAGAACAAAAGGAATAAACAGTCAAGTCAGCACTGGGGCTGGTAAGGACGCTTTTTGCTAATGATAATATCTGTGTTTGAACTGTCTACAAAGGAGGCTTTTAATAGAAGGAAGATGCCTAGGGGAAGAGGAGAGAAGCAGATGACCAGAACAGGGAGTTGTGGATAGAAAAAGGCTTTTGCCATGTTTATCTCCTCATTCAAGGCCACAGAATTCTCATGTGAATTAAGATGACATTAAAGCTCCAAGACATGATATGCTCTTTTACTAGGGATAATGCTGTTATAGTTGAAGAAGTAGCTTTGTTTTCTTGGCAATGCTCTATTTTACCTTTGCCTCTTGAATAAAGTTTCCTCTATCTTGCTCTGAAACCCAGAATATGGTTTAGAAATTTGATTGGACACTGTGGTTTTGGTTTTGTTCTTGCTCCAAAATCTTCAGCTGTTTTGGATCCAGATCAAAGAAAACTAGTTAGGGTCATTTAGCTACTTAAGTCTTCATTGATTGGGTCCATCAACAGAACTGTGCCCTGTATGGTTGAAAAGTAAACAAAAGTGAAAAATCTTGTTTAAAAAAAAAAAAAAAAGACAAGCTGTCCTTATTCTACATAACTTTACCTCAAGGCATAGGACTACACTTACAATGGCACTGCAGAAGGCAGATTTGCACATGGATGTTGTGTGCCTGGAGCTTTCCACCAGCAGGTGAAGGAACTCCCTCCAGAGGAGATTCCTTTCAAAAGTGCTTCCAGTCCCCACCTTGAAAACTGCTTTCCACTGCTGTTTTGCACAGGAGAGGAACAACACTCCTAACCTATAAAACAACTTGCACACTTCAAGGTGTCTGTCTCCCCATAATTGCACACATGCTGCATTGCTTTCATGGACCATCTTTGCAGCAAATTTTCAGCCAGATGGTTGCTCTAAATCACAGTTACTGAACAGCACATTAAAGAGTTCACAACAGAACGTGTATGCATGTATAAACATGTCATGAAGAATGGCCAAGAATGGAGCCAGAGGGAAGTATAACTACAGTTGAAGGGGATGGTCCCTCTTCAAAACCTCCTTCCTCCATTTCAAGGAGTGAGAAACAACCTCAAATATCAAGACAGAATGTTAATCTTTATGTGAAGCATTTATTCTTTTTTATTATTACTTCAAAGTTCAAACCTCGAGACTGTAGCCAACTCTTGTTAATTTTTATTTGTAACAAAATTCATATATGACAAAGTAAATAAAAATAAATGGAAAGCTATGAAGATGTGGATAACTGCAGCTGAATCTTACCGACATCATAAATCACAAAAGACCCTAGAAGTACTTGTAACCGTGTCACTCTGAATTTCCCTTTGGGTATTCTGTGCATTATTACACACACTCTCTCCATAAATGCAGATTTAAAAAGCCCATGAGTTTCAAATGGCACTTTATTATGGAGCATTTAAATCATTTCTGAGAGCAAGATCAATTTAGGCATGCAGAATTTTTATTAGTAGCACAAAAGAGGAGTCCAGCTGTTCCTGTGGAGCCAGCGTGTGTGAACCAGGCTTCAGAGCAATTTCTGCTGTGCCAGCCACAGTGTTAAATGTGGGCCAAGAGGGACTTTCACAGAACAGAGTGAACTGAGTCTGCAGCACAGCTGAGGCAACACTGCCCCACATTTTGCATTTCTTATTAGAATGACCTAGTCCTTGAGTCACTCAAACAAGCCTGTCAGAACCCTGAATTTCACAGCAGCAGGCACTGTGCATAACACAATATAAGAAGCTCCTCAGGCTCTGAGTATGAGACAAAGAGGGTGGGGGCAGGAGGTGCCAAGCCTAAAATATTTGTGCATCTAAGAAGAGCATCTGCTGGGAAGAGCTGCTTCTGGAAGCCAGTGAGCTCAGACATTGCAGCTCTATTAGAGACTGGCACATTACGTGTTTTAGCCAAATATGTAAACACCAGATTAAGTTGATTTTCTTAGTCAAACTCACATACTCACTCTTAACCTTCAGGAATATACCTTGTAGTTTCGAATCACTGTAAGAGACACTGACTGAGAAACATGCCATTAATTTCAGCAAGTGCAGCTACTTAGAAGAGACTTAACTGCAACTAAAATTACAGGAAAGAAAATTGTTTCTGTTCTGACTCAAATCAGGACTCTACAGGGCATCCAGTGGAGCTACTATAGTTTACACCATTTATGAATTTATCTGCCCTTGGAGCCATTTTTAATTCTAACAAAGCACTCTTTTTGCAATAAAATATATCTGCCTTTTTAAACATGTAAGGAACATTTACCAGAATAATTGATCGTTTTCTCCGAATGCTATAAAAAAAGAAAAAAAGTCAGACAGAAAAATGAACTAGGTCTGCTCTAGTTGGCCCCTGATGGCAATTGCAGAGTGCAATGTTTTAATTGCCAAAAAGGTCCCTTTTGCCAAAAATCATGTCTTTATAGAGCCTGTCAGAAGTTTTGGGTTTCTGTCCAAAAAGCTGCCAGAGTGAAATCCAATCACTAATGACAACAGGATTAAAAGTGCACAGACTGGCTGTCTGAATAGCAGTTTATAATAGAACAAACATGCAGATTTTACACAGAGTTGATTCATGGCAAACTTTTTCACTGGGCTCAGATTTTAATATCAAATACTCATCATTTTATCCCCTGCCATTTCTTGAATGCATAGAAAATGTTGAATTGTAGTACTGGAAAACATAAAACAGCAGTATTACTTAAAGTACATTTCCTTTTTTCTAGTCACAATTGAATAGTTAACAAAATAAAGTAGAAGTGGGTACTGTTGGAAATAAAACAATGTTTGAATCTTTCCTAGTCTGGAACACTTGCCTTGATTCCTACAGTTAAGAAGGATTCTTTACCCTGTAAAAGGATCTTCTCTGCAGCCTCTGAAACAACACAAAAGGACAACAGCAATGCCCTGTCATGGATTACCCCATGTCTCTTACCACTGGGTGGATTTGCAGTGGCAGCTCGAAGTAATTAGCTAAGTATTGCATGATATCTTAAAGCATTTAAAAGTGGAATTCACTGTCTGAAGACTTCATAAATCTGATTTACAGGAGGAGGTGGTACGGAGGGTAAACAGGAATTTTATTTTCATCTTTAAACTCAGGTATTTCTGACCAGCAGAGTAAGACTTTGAGCATGTGTAATAAGTTTACACCTCAACAGAGTATTAAACCCTCTTCCTTTCTTTGATGACTAGATTAGCTTGAATTAACAAGGCTCAGGTCAGAGGTGCACCTGCCTGGGCAGCATTTGTACTCATTCAGCTGCACACACACCTGTGTGCACACAAAAGTACTCAGGGCAGCTCTTGGCTCCCCAGACCCTCAACACAAACACTTGGGCCAAGAAGATCCCACGTCCAAGTTTTGGAAAAGACGTGTGACCCCTTCACTGATGTTAATAGCTAATCAGTTAAGAGAAGAGTCTGGGTCAGAGCTGTCAGGAGATGGGGAATATTAAATCACAGCTTGAACCACTGTAATAGGATGGCCCTAACATTAGTCAGAGCCAGTCAGGTATGTTTTGACATTTTATAAACTCATGGCTTAATACAAGAATCTAAATTGCACATCTCCTTCATTCATCTACTGAGCAGTAGTCTCACTGCACATTTATCTGCACGTACACTGAAGCCAACTATTTCGCTTGAATACAAGATTAATTTTAGCCTTCATTTTCATTCTTATTGTAATACACAACTCAAGTATGAGACTTTTCTGAAAAGAGAGAGCTGTACTAAGGGATGGTACTACATCCAGCAGTTTGGATATTAAAACATTTGTTCTTCATCTGTTTTACTGAAATAATTTGATGCTTATCTTGTCTCAGTCAAATCAGAGTTAACAGCCTATGGATTTTATTAAAATTTCCTTCTTTCATGTGAATGTTCAAATACCACCTTTGGGATGTCTCATTGTATATAATATTTGTATGTAATACAATGAGACACAGGTTCTATTACTTTGCATTTATGAAAGAAAAATGCAAAAATCTGGTGTAGCTGTACTATCCTTTAACATGGGAGACACCATCATCTTTAATGGTGTATTCATGTTCACGATACCTCTAAGTTAAAGGAAAGCACTTTTTGAATAGACACAACAGTGGTTTTGCCATAGAAGTATAAAAAAATAAGAACCAGAATGAAAAATAGTGTAATGATTACATTTGAACTTCATTATGTCTGCATTTATTAAGCGTTCTGCTTTTGATGAAATATTAAAAAGATTGACAAGCTTTCTCCCCAGCAATATGAAATAGCAAAATGATGAAGATCAGAAATAAGATCCATTCAACACAGGACATCAAGGAAGCCACTAAACCCAAAAATATTAATAAAGACTTATCTTTCCATCTTCAAAAATAAACAGACACTTTCCCTTCAAAATCCCACAACGAAGAGCTCCTTTTCCTCAGAAGCAGATTTTGGACAGATAACATTAATGTGGGAAATCATCACACAGGTTGCTGAAAGCTCTATATAAACCTGAAAGGTCCTTTGGGCTCCATTAGGAAGAACCTCAGCTGTTTCAGAAAGTTAAAAAATTGAGAGAAAAAAAAAAAAAAAAGACAGTCTTGGCTCCGTTCAAGCCAATTGGATTGGACTCAGCAGAAAAAGCTACAATGTGCCTTTTTTTGTGCTCTGCAAACACAAAAGGTTTGGGCCTTACGTTTCAAAGCACTGCAGAAGAGAAGGAAAAAAATTCTTTTTTTCTTCCTAAAGGCTAAAGAAAACCATGAAGGGATGTAGAGTAACTTTAAAGTTTCTTCAAGGGAGATAAGTAAGCCCCAAAAAACAACAAACATTTACAATATTTTCACTTTTTTGGAAATTCTTAGTAGCTGAGCTGTTTTCAAGCCATTAGGCAGTTTTATCTTCTGAATTTCCCTTTGCAGTAATCCCAGTAGTAAAAGCAGAGAGAAGTGTTTGTCTTTAAATGGGGAAAAAATCTTGACAGACACTGCATGCAACAATTCTCAGTATCTTAAGAACTGAGGCGGGTTTAAATAAATACTTGATATTAAATACTAATATTTTAAAATAAATTAGGAGAAAAATCCCCAAACACATGCAACATCCAGCAATTTCAATTTAGATGTGTTATACAAATCCTTTTTTTAGATTCATCTGGTCTAAACTAGCAGCATACAATTTCAATAAGGGACCTTGGTTTTCACCTCACTCTGCTACATACTTTAATTGTTTTAAATGACAGTAGTACACTTTTCACCTCAGCACAAACCTTGGCAAATGATGATTCTGCTTAATAGTGCCATGATGCTGATCTACTGTGCCATTTAAGTGATGGCTGCTGTTACTTCTTGTTATTTTACTTTACACTTCTCAAAATAATTTGGCCAATCACACACCTTTATGTCTAGGCTTGTTCAGTCTAATAATACTAGGTGAGTAATAGATATCAAGAGACTTCCTCTTTTTTCTAGGCCTCTCAAAATAAGCAGTTGATTGCTATTGGGAGCTGCCAAATCCATGATTTATGCACCTTAGCTTGGGGAAAAGTGAATAAAAAAATAGAAGCAACAAAATTATCAGATACTTTGCTGTTATAAAAGAACAGGCAATCATAATTCTTAAAAGAACTTGCTCCCAGCCATCCTGATGAGGCAAAGCATTTTCTATTCACGTTCTCATCACAGTATCATGAAACTTGTGACATGTTCATGTCACATAAACCATGTGACACATGAAAGTCACTGTAGCCAAACAGTACTTCTCTTCTACCTGTCTATAAAAGAGACAATGTCTCTAAAAGCAATCTAAAATTGCTAAGATCACAGCTCTGCTACCTCCTCCATGGAAAACGCTTTTCTTCTCCCATCTTCCAGTGTTTGTCTCTCAAGGGTGCATGCTGTAAATCAAGTCCAAATAGTAATGATTGGTTTTAAAATACAAATAAAAAGCTGTCAACAAAGTACTTGAAGTCTTTGCCAGATGCTGATCTGGTTAAAACCAAATGTTCATGGCAATGTAAGAGACATCATTACTTTAATTCAAGAAAGAATTTAATTATTTTTTTAGATTTAATTGGCTGGCTGTCATTATTAGACAATTAGTAAATAGCTTAGCCATTATTAGGTGATTATCATCTTGCAGCTCCTCTCTTTCAAAACTGTTCAAAGCTGTTTAAGTAACAGTTCTTGTTTTATACATCTGAACTGCCCTAAAATTACTCACAAGTATAGGAAGAAACTTTTTCTGGAAGTGCTGAGGTGAAAAAATCTTTCTGTCCCTGCCCCTTATTTCACCCCCTTTTCTTAGGAGGATTCAAGTCTTATTTTAGTCATGAATTGACTACCAAGATAACATATTAAGCAAAGAAAGAGACAATTACTACCTGTATAGTACTTTCCATTACTACTCAAAAATGGACCAACATAGGAAAACAAGTGTAAATTTAACTCAGACAGAAAAACAAACAAACAAACAACATTAAATTTGTTAATGTTATTCTCCTTTAACCACTGAGAGTAGGACTCTATATGTTGTTTATTTCATTCAGGGCTATTCCTTGGCTTTAACATAGGACTCATCCTTACAGTTCCAGCTCATATATAACAAAGAAACAATTCATAGTGATCTACTGAACCTTATTGCCTTTTTTTTCACACCCCATTTAATTCTCTCATTTAATTGTCCCAGTTTGTACTAGGCTTTTGTGTTTTTTGTCCCTGCACATTTGAAGATTAAATGAACAGGAAAGGTAACATTCTTCTTTTCCTTTCTGTGATGTTCTCCTGGAGTCCATGGGAAACAATCTTTGCTAGCTACACACTTAGTTACTTCACTGTCTAGGGAAAACCCCAAAGCAAACTCTCAGTGTTTCTGAAGAGATTTAGCAATAAGCATAATGAACAGTTTAATTGGTATTTCACTTGCAGAATTAGTAATGTGCTATAGACCAAACCCTGCCAAATCCTGACTGAAAATAATACTTCTCATACAAAACTGGTCTATTTTCTCACTCTCTTGTACTTAATGGCAATTAAAAGGACCAGTCAGCCTCTTGTCATTGAGTAATTGATCCTTTGCAGCCACAAAGCCTTATTAGCATTTGCAATCTTTTCACCAGACTCATCAAAGTAAACAGAAATGACTGTTTATAAAAGGCTTCCTCTCTGTAATGTAACTCTAGAGGATGCACAAATCCACTATAGAAAAATGGCAGTGGGAACAATGGGCATTTTAGAAGAGAATGCATCAGCCTCCACTTATTTTCCATGAGAGTAGAAACACCAGAGATACACAATTATATCTGCAACATCATCCTGTTAAAACCAAATGATCTTCTTTTCTAAGGACACAAATCCAGCTCCTCCCAGCACTCCGGTCAAGCACAAGTCATGCTGTTTATCACAAGTAAGAAATTTGCTCTCCCACAGCCAGCACACAACTTTTTTTGGTATACTACACCACAGAGGTTAGATTTACCCAGGTTTCTTTCCAATGGCAATGATCTCAGTAACTCATCAGCATAACTATACAGTCTTCCAGTCTTACTACTTGAAATGAAGAAAAGATGGTCTCTCTATTTATTTTTGAGGATGTGATATACATCACATCACAATTCAAAGCGCTTCAAATGAACTAAGGTTGTAGTGATACACAGAGTAGGTTAATATCTTTACTAAGGCATTTCAACACAAAGATTGTCACCAACAGAGCCACAGGTGTTTATCTTAATCTTAGGTAATCTCATTCTTTTGCTATACTCCACTGTCTCTGCTGGTGAGCTCTCCACCTTACCTTGTGTTTTAACATGGAACTGAATCCCTCACTCAGTTTCCCTCTGGGGATAGCCAAGTGTCACTTCAGTTGAGCCCTGCAGTGACTGAATCCCTCTCTTGCCTTCTTACACAGGCCAGGTTCTCAGCACATGGCTCCTATACCTTTCCATGAAATGTCTGACACCTGGCTGAGGGCTTATCAAACACAAGCTCATGTTGGGCAGGTGCCACATCCAAGCCATGGGGCTCTAAGAGTGCTGCAGCAATTACCAACAGGTGCAGCAGCTCTGTGTGATAGTGGGGATAATTATATGCATGCAATCTGGTTGCAAGCCAGGCATACGTCTCTCCTGCAAGCTCTGGAGCAATCCCTGAGGCGCTGAGCAGTATTTTCTTAGGCCCTCAAAATGATTCAGTGCTCAGTAAACCTGTTGCCACCTTCTTCACAGTGATCTCAACACCTAGACACTGTAAAAAGCCAGTTCTCTCTGTGAGACTCAAGCTAAGTCCTCCCAGAGTCACCCATAGTCACTGTACCCAAGATATTTCAGGAGACCTTTTGAGATGACAGTCTGGTTGGGTGCTCATACTGCCATTTGGCATAACAGGGCTGTTTAAATGAGAAACAGGTCAGCACAGCCTAGAAACAGGACCTGGAACTGAACAAGATTTAGTGTCATGATGCCAGGGGAAAGAATCATAGAATCATAGAATCAGCTGGGTTGGAAAGGACCTCTGAGATCATCTTGATCTACTACCGTTGCGGTTACCAGACCATGGCACTGAGTGCCACATCCAATCTCTTCTTAAAAACCTCCAGGGGCAGAGAATCCACTACTTCCCTGGGCAGCCCATTCCAATGTCTGATCACCGTCTCCATGAAGAAATTCTTTCTAATATCTAACCTAACCTCCCCTGACACAACTTGAGACCATGCCCTCTTGTCTTGCTGATGGCTGCCTGGGAAAAGAGACCAACCCCCCCCGGCTACCCCCTCCTTTCAGGGAGTTGTAGAGAGTGATGAGGTCTCCCCTGAGCCTCCTCTTCTCCAGGCTGAACAGCCCCAGCTCCCTCAGCCTATCCTCATAGGATCTGTGCTGGAGTCCCTTCACCAGCCTGGTTGCCCTCCTTTGGACCTGCTCCAGGACCTCAACCTCCATCCTGAACTGAGGGGCCCAGAACTGGACACAGGACTCAAGGTGTGGCCTCACCAGCGCTGAGTACAGGGGCAGAATCACTTCCTTGGACCTGCTGGCCACGCTGTTCCTGATACAGGCCAGGATGCCATTGGCCTTCTTGGCTACCTGGGCACACTGCTGGCTCATGTTCAGCTTCCTGTCAATCCAGACTCCCAGGTCCTGTTCTGCCTGGCTGCTCTCAGCCACTCTGTGCCCAGCCTGGAGCTCCCCATGGGGTTGTTGTGGCCAAAGTGCAGGACCCGGCACTTGGCCTTGTTGAACCTCATCCTGTTGGAATCAGCCCAACTCTCCAGTCTGTCCAGGTCCCTCTGCAGAGCCCTCCTGCCTTCCAGCTGATCCACACTTCCCCCCAGCTTAATGTCATCTGCAAATTTGCTGGCGATGGACTCAATCCCCTCATCTAAATCATCAATAAAGATATTAAATAGGACAACTACAGTAAGTCTTAGAAAACCTAAACACCAGTGTGTAATAACTTATGGGACTGATCTTTCCACAAGCCTTCAATTGAGCAAGGTCCTGCTGCCATGGCAGTGCTGTAGCCTGTGTGGAGCTGAAATCACCCGGTTTGTATTTCAGTGCTTTGGTGCAATAGATAGCCATCTAGCTTGCTCCTTCATACCACTCTTCATACCCTGAAATAAGGCCCTTGTTGAGCTTTTTTTGGTTTCAGCCATTTCACTGCAATAATATGACCTTATGAGACATTTTAAAAAAATGTTTTCATATATGAACTGGGTTTTTTTGCTTTTTGCTTTTTTTTTTTTTTTTTTTTTTTTTTTTTTTTTTTTTTTTTTTTTATTTCTGCTTTCAGTCTCCTAACAAAGAATGGTTATTCTGTAATATAATGAGAGCTACTTACTGGTATTGAAACCACAGGCTTACTGTAAGTTTTGCAGCATTCAAAATGCAGTGTAACTCTTCTGGGTTTTTTTCAGTCCGTAATAACTTACTGCCATAATCACATCAGCACTGTCTCACAGTTAGGAAAAAAAAAAAAAAGTTCGTTGAAAAGCAGACTGTAAAGTACCTTTACATTACTGTTTCAGTTGCTTTTTAATAGATCAACAACAAACTAGTGGCTAAAAGCAATTTAAATCTAGTAGTTAAGCTCTTCTTTTCTTTTTTACTTCTCTCTCTGCCTGCTCTCCTCTGACTCAAGTTCCCACACACACACCCAAGCACCATCACTAGTTCACATAATGCCACTAATCACTGAAGATCAAATTTTTGGCTCCGTACCTTGACTGCAGCAAGAGACATGGTCTTCCTTTTTCTCTTATGTCTGTTTGTAGAATCCACCCACCTGCCTTTTCCTTGTACAGCAATGTAACTTCTGGGAAGTAAAAAAAACCCACAAAAGACAAACAAGGAAAAAAATACGCATAAAGAAACACAAGAGAGATCTCAAAATCCAAAACCTTCACACACACTTCCAAATTCCTAAGCACATTAGAGATATGCTTACTGTCTGGGCATGTTGCTCTGTTCAGTATCTTAAATCCTCATCTGGGCTCATAATTTGGTGTGACTGACACATCTGGCAATGGTGTGTCTGGCAATTTAATGTCAGACCCCACATTGGTCCCTGTGCCACTTGTTCAGGAGGGAAAGAGGACTGAGAAGATCTCTTCGTAGCACTCAAGTTACACACCACAGCCACCCAAAAGTCCCTGCAATAAGAAAGAGGTGATAATCAGGGATGTCTTATGGTTTAAGAAGGCCTCCTGTCTGGCACAGATGACTATCATTTAATTCTGATGCAGGTGGCAGTCTGATGCTTATCAATTTACTTATTAGAGAAGTCAGCACTGGTCATAAAAACATTTAGCAATTAAAAAAAAACAAACAAAAAAACCAAACAAAAGCAAAACCTGGTACAACACTGAACCAACACAACAGAGAAATTAACTCTGAAGGGCACTCTATATAATTTATGTCATTTTAAATTTACCTGACCTTACTGCTCAACAAGTGATTTTTGCTGACATTGTGTGACAGGATCAGAGGAGACAAATGGAATTTGTTTTACACTACAAAGGTAATGCTCTTCATATATTCATTAGTCCAGTCTCATTCTATATATTTTACAAAAGGTGATCCTAGAGAAACTTGTAGTTGCAGGGGAGCAGTCTCCTAAAGTAGACTTACTGACAGAATACATCCAGACAGTTGTTTGTGTATTTTAGAGTTTCTTTTCCACAAACCATTTATTTCTGTTTCTTCTCTTCCTTCTTTTCTCCTTCTCCCTGTTCCTCAAAGATCCCATCTTCTCAGTTGTAGAAAAAGGTAAGACAGCTGTTTCACTGACTGCATGCTGAGGAGCAAGTGTCTAGGGGAGGTTGGCACAAGGAAGAAGGGGTGGTGTCAAGAAAAAAGAGATGGAACATTCTCAATGTAATCCTAAAGACATTTGTTTTCTGTAATTTATTTTTTTAATTTTTATTTTAATTTTTTACAGATCCACACGCCATTGTCAAACAAACTGAGTTTGCAACCACTCCAATTTTGTTCACTTTAGGTGTCCTCTTGTCATTAGGGCATGTATGTTTAACAGACTATTTGTATTTTTCACACTGGGATTTCCAAGAAACGTCTTCATTCAGCCTCTGAACTTGCAGTGTCCTGATGGCACAATAGGGACATTTTGTTACATTTTGTTGTTGTGCAATCAGAAGTTTCCAGTTATCCTTTAGTCTTGCACTGTAAAATGTAGATTCCCTTAACACTCTGATTTTTCCACCACCTAACATTTTGGCGAGCATTTCACATTTTCTTGAAACCTATTTCCTTTCTTAAGGAGTCAACCTAAATTTAGTATGGGATGCTGATGACCTCTAGTCTTATTTATTCACAATTAAGTAATTCTGCACTCACCCTCAGGTCCCTTTCACCAAGTTATTTGTCTTTGTGTCACTGTGCTATACACTCCAAATGAACTGTTTTTTGCTTGACAACCCAGATCTCATTTGGAAGAACAGACCTATCAGACCTTTTAACATCAACATTATTCAACCCTGAGTCAGACAAGTTGGCTATTAGGAAGAGACCTTGCAACATTTTAACCTCAACCTCAACTGAGCACAGTTTGATTTTCAGATGGTTCAATCTTTTTTTCTCACCCTCTCTTTCCTCAATGTGTAAAACCAGATCACCCAACATGGAAATGTTCACCCAAGGGGAAAACCCCCAAGCTCTGAGACTTTCTTCTAAAACATTCATACTTACAAGTAAAAGTACATGCCCAAACTTGCCACTTGAAGTCAGTGTCAAATAGTTAAACCTACATTAACCTTCACCCATCTGGAGTGGAAAAACAAGGAGATCAACAGCAAACGCTTCTCCCAATGTCCTGTTGCAATGGCAGCAATGCTCCTGCCTCTATCCTTGGGGATTGGTTTCTTCACCCTTGTAATAAGCAACAGGAAAAAAAGAAATGGTCTCAAGTTGCACCAGGGGAGGTTTAAACTGGATATTAGAAGAAAACTCTTCACTGGCGGGGTTATTAAACACAAGGCAGTGGTGGAATTACCATCCCTGGAGGTGTTTAGAAGCCACGTAGATCTGGTGCTTAGGGTCATGGTTTAGCGTTGGACTCTTTAGAATTAGGTTAATGGTTGGATCCAAGGACCTTACAATTCTTTTTCAATCAGAACAATTCTGTGATTCCAATCCCTCAGCTGTCAAAGCCCTGGACATGGGTAACCACAGACCCCTCAAACCCACTTGTGCCAAGCACCCGTCAGCTGCCCTGGCCTCCAGATATTGTTTGAAGGGCTCTTGTTCTCTAGGAGGGCAGAAGACCCCTTGTGCTAGGTGAGGAAACAAGTCAGAATAGAAAAGACTCTGGCTAACAGCTGAGCATGAGGACTTACTGCAAGGGGAATGGAAATGGTTCATTGTAAAGTGCCCCTAACAGGGGGAATGATGAGAAATAACACTTGGGTTCACTTTTATTCAGTTCCTGAATCTGGAATCTGTTTGGAGGCTATAACTATTTTCCCCATACTTGAAGACTTCAGAGCTCTGAATCTGTTACTGGTGTAAAGCTCCCTGTTAAGTTGTATAAAAACAGATATTTTGACTCTCTCTTATGTGACTCTTAGGAACAAAAAAAGCAGTCAACACTCCAAGCTCTCATGCAATCCCTCCTTACTGAAATGCCTCAGCACCTTGTTATTGTGAAAAAAAGAGATACATTTACACGATGCCCCTACATGCCATTGATGAGTGTCAAAGAGAAGCACAGGCAGATTAAGGACAAAACCCTGAGGCTGGACAGCAAAGGGAAATTTCACCACATAAGAACATAAACTTTCTTTGAAAGAAATGCTGATGGTGTCTTCCTCAGGAGATGGCTCCAGACTGCAACTTCAAAGCAGGTCAAGGCATGTCTAGTGTCCAGGAGCAGGGCAAGGAGCAGGGCTGAAGGCTGATCCCAGTCCATCCCAGTTCCTACCAGCTACGTGAAGGCACTTCCCTGCTCATCAGGGAAGGAGAATGGGGGAATGAATGTACTTTTGGAAAGGCCGTTCTTTTCCCACACATCAGATTGGGAGCAGTGATTCTTCATGTACCATTCTGGATTCTACTCCTGCCAAAAGCTAAGATTTTCAGCACCTGACGTTCAGACACTTAGGTAGTTTTTTGGATCGGTCTTTACAAGGTTTGCCAAAGATTGCATAGGAAAGCTGCAACAGTCCAAGGTCTTGAACCTTTGGTCTCCTGTAGCCTATACTGAAGTGTTAATCACTGTGTCACTCTTCCATCCCAACAGGTTCTTTTTAAGAGTTACAGTCACCAAAAGAGAGAAGTTATAACCTATTATGAACTACATGACCAATAATACAGTTCAAATTTAATGCAGAGCAGCCACTTACATAAGCCTGCCAGCAAGCTTGAGACAAAGAATTATTCATGAAATGGCAACAGGGCCAAACTAGCAAATGCCTTTGAAAACAGAAGCTGTAATTACATTACATATAGCGTGGTCTGGGATAATTAGCTAAATACCGGTCTCTTCTTGGAGAGGTACTTTCCAGTAAACAGTGTATTTGACCTAAACAATGACTGTGAAACACAGCAGAGCACAGAACTGTGACCTCTCTGCTCTTCTTCCTGGGTCTACCTTTCAACTTCAGCCCTGAGCCTGCATCCCCAAGCAGAGTCTGTCCTGCTCCATACATACATTGCCATCCTGTGGCCATATTCTGCCAGCACAAGGGACTGCCAAGGGGAGGCAAAAATAACTGCTGCAATCAGAGTGCTGCTGTGTCTAGAGGTGTAAGGTACCACATAACACAACAAAATTAAGGCTTTACAGTAGACATAGGGTTGAGCTAGAAAATGCAAATCCGACCACATTTTTAAACCTTTGCAGTCCAAGGTGCAGCTACATTTATGAGTCAGCAGACTGTTGAGAAATATCTGAATAATACTGAGTTGCCGGTAAGGAGAAAAGGAGCTTGAAGGAGAGGGAGTGGGAACATCAGGCTTTGAAATCTTCAGCTAAAACAGAAGAGGCCACCATTGACTTGAGCCCCACAATGAGCATCACAGAATAAAAATCAACTGGGGAAGTGTAAACACGGAGGAAAAGTCCCAACATGACAGATGACCCAAAAGCCTCTGGAAACTTGACCCCCTACCAAGAGGCACTCAGAAAGAGGGCATGACTTGATTAGGGTGAGTGATAGGAGAAAGAAAGCAGAAGGTGGGTAGGAGTCTGAGGGTTGCAAGCCCATTTCAGAAAGTTTCCCTGGGTGTTGTATCCAGCCCTCTATGACCACCAAGGTGAAGGGAGAGTGCAGTTCTAGTGAGGCTGTGTTTTGTTTGCCTAATTCATTTGGCCTTCATGAAGGAGGCAAAATTCCCCTTGCCACTGCTTAGGAAGGCAGAAGGGAAATGTTGATTAGCACTTAGCAGAGGAAGTGGCTTATTTGGCCTGATTATAATCATGGGAACCTTGTCCTCCCTGCTCCAGTGACCACATTGGTAGCACTAACTGTAAAGCCAAGTAACTGGTAAAGAAACTGCTGAATCAAGCTCAGTCTCACACTGCTTGTGTAATTTTCCCTGAATGGACATATAAGGAACCCTAACTTTCTTCCTATGTTGGGCCTTTGGTGGCTTTGTCCCAAAAAAGCCATATCGCATCTCCTTATCAGGTCAAAATTTGCCTCTCTTTTTGCTGGGTGACAGCTTGGACAGACATGAGGAGGGTTCAGCTGGGGTGCCTGAGAGCAAAATCTGGGCCTGGGATGCTACCAGTCAGTCATTGTTAAATATGATTAGCTTGTGAATTATATCTTGAAAGCAATTTCTAGGAAAGAGATTTTGTATGTATTATTAAAATAAAAATAAATCTAAAAATTTACAGTGCCATAGACATTAATTTCAGTTCAGGTTTGCACAAGCCAGAAGCAATAATGAAACCATATTTTCATAATTGACATACTTTATGATTGTATTATTAAACACTAGAAAGCTGATGTGAGATGGTTTTCTTAGTTCTGTTAAATTAACAGCTTAAGTCAATAACTTATCAATTAATAGGCAATCATCTCAGCACAGGCTGGAAACCCTTCAACTTGGGCAGCTAGAGCTTTCCCTAGGGCCTTCTTACATGTCCATGTAGAGCAGACCAAAGACTGTTTCAGACTTTTCCTTTTTTTCTTTTTTCCATTTTGTTTTGGTGGTGCATTTCAGCTATACCAGCTCCCTGCCTTACCATGTTTCATGTCCCCCAAGTTAGCACAGACTCTTTGAGACCCCTGAGGTGGTCTCTGTGGGATGTGAAGGATGTCTGGTGTGAGCATTTCAATATTTTCTGAGGTCTTGTTGGTTTTGAGGTTGCTAGTGCAGCTGAAAATCAACTGGATTTTAACACCAAAAGCAAAATCCAGAAGAATGAATGGATTTCACCTTTATAAGAGCATAAATGTTGTCATGCAGGACTGCAAAGTGGGTTTCTTTTTCCCCTGTTGCTCTCAGAGACAAAATATAAGAAAAAGGTAGCAACTGACAAACACTCAGAACAGGTTAAAAAAAAAAAACAACAAACACAAAAAACTTGCATAATTTTCAAGACCATTTGCACAGTGGAAACTACTGAAGAACACCGTGTTGGGTTTTGTTTGATTTTTTTTTTTTTTTTTTTTTTTTTTTTTTTTTTTTTGGAGGTGCAAATAGAAAAGAATAATTAAAAGGTAACAGAAGACTAGTCCAATTAGTGCTGAAGCAGACACCCTGGGCTTAGGAGCAGTAAATAAAATTACCCTGAAAAATACTCAAGTAATCCTCCCATCTTCACTTTCTCTTTAGATAAGAGTAGGGCAGAATATTCCAGGGATTTAAGGCATCATTTATTTACCTGGTAATATTTTAATAACCCGCAAGAAGCTCGGGTTACACAACCCCAGCATTCAAACGATCCCCTACCTTGCTGTTTATAAGAAGTGGGGCCTGAAATTCATAACGTTCCCTGGCTGCTCCAAGGGGACAGGAGTAGAGGGATGGGGAAGGAGGAGGGAAGAGAGGAGAGAAAGGTCAGCTCCCTTTTAAAGCATTTCTGAGCTTGCTGGAAGCTTTCAGCATGTGGGTGGTAGGTGTATCGGCTGACACGGGGAAGTGTAAGCGTGAAGCTGGCCACCCAAGACCTCAGGGTCACTGCTGACACTCCAGATCTCCGAGCTGGGGAAGGCACCTGCTCCCTTGCCAAAACAAACCATCTCCTGCTATGGGCATACTTGAAAAGACCTGCTTTTGTCAGCCCAGGGGAAGAGGGAAAGGGAGGGGGTGGTGGTGGGGGAGGAATTAGAGGGATGTGGGGGCTTTTGGTTTTACTTAAACAGTCTCAAATAACCAGTTTACAATGCAGTGATGTTCTTCAGAATTTATTAAAGGGAAAAAGAAAAAAAAAAAAGAAAAAAAAAGAAAAAAAAAAGAGCAGAGGAGACTTGACTCCAGATCTGGTGAGCATTAATATGCATCGTGCTAGAATTTCATGAGGCAAGCGAGTTTTGTAGCCCTTGCTCTGGTGGTCCTCTGCTGACAGGATCTCAAGCCGCTATTTGTTATCTTTAGGCCTGATAAGTACATCTGGTTTTGATTCAGGTGGCCGCGAGCTTGTCTCAGAGTTGAAAAGGGTGCTTTGCTCAAATTGAATTTTCTCACAAATTTCAAACTGGGATGAGAACCAGAAGAAGCTGGGCTCTGTCACACAAAACTCCCGTTTTGCTTGCTCGGCCCTTGGGCTCATAAAAACCTGGCACAAATCAGTTTCACCTGTTTGGCTAAGTGAGTACATGCTAAAAGTAATAAAGTTATTAGTGCAATCAGATATTTCTCCACATGTGTTCTGATGTAAAAAGAAGGGAAAAAGAAAAAAAAAAAAAAGGAAAAAAAAAAAAAGGAGAAAGCAAGAAAGTGGGGAGGTGAACTCTTTTCAACCCTCCCTGTCATATATCTTCCTGTGTCCCTGTAAATTAGTTGCAGAGAGGGTGCTGATGGTTCTCCAGGACTTTTTGCTTGGGTACAGTAGACTGGCAAGGAGACCTGGATGTGAAAAGCAGTTCAACTTTATTGCCCTCCTTAGAAAAGCAATTTAAGTCACTGTCTGAGATGAAGAAGAGAAGTGACTTTTTTTGTCATTCACCATCTCATACTTTACGGCTCACTTTGTACTAACACCAGACTTGCCCCCGATTCTAGACATTGATGCTCCACCTGACCTCCAGCAAGGGCTGCTTCAGAGCCTGAGCAAACCAAGACCTGACCCCAGACTACAGTCCCTTCCAGCAGCAGGACAGTGCCTGGGTGAAAAGCTCCTGGGATGCTATGAAGTTTGAAACAACACACGCTTCTGACACCATTCCCCAGTGCAGTGTATCATCGTGTCCTCACACTGGTGTCTTTCATTGCTCATGGGAAAGACTCAGGCAAATTTAGAAATGGAAGAATTTTAAGAGGCTTCTGGCCCCAAATGAAGACCAGTGACATCTCTAATTAACTCCGCTCTGGCAACACATTTTATTGCCCATAAATTTATGGCATTCCAGTGGTGTCTCCAGCTCATGTGAGATGCTCTGTAAACCCCTCTGGGAATCTGCTGGACAGAAGATACCATAAAAGCACACTCTGTAACTCCTCACCCTGTCATTTGTCCATTCTCTGCTTGAGGAACCATTGAGACAAAATGTGGGGGATTTTTTGCTTTATCCAGTGTCTGTTTTCCATGTCTCTTTTTTCTGTTTTGTAATACATTGCTGTGCATTTTTCTTTGTAGTGGCTTCTCTTACATCTCATGTTGTTGGAAGCTTCACCTGCCACAGAGATTAAGAAATTATCTTTGTGATACATACTTGCTATGACACCCAAATGTAGATAGGCAACTTTAAGAAAATGAGTAAACCAAGCTCCTTTATATAATATAATCTTCACAGAGATATTTAAAAATTGTGTCAAAGAAACTCCCTAACATGGGTACAACTGGAGGAATACAAAAAGAATTATACTGTTGGCATTTTTTGTATTTCTCAAAATTTTCCAAGACTAAAGTGCAATAAAAATATAAACCATCTGTATTGCTTCTTTCAGAGAAAGGTGTCTTTCTAGGGGAATAAATTAGCAAGTTTACTTTAAGATGTTTTCCATGTCAACGTTTTAAAAAAAAAAAAAAAAAAAAAAGCTGAAAAAAGTTGACTGGCTGAATCAGTTCCCTTTCCTAAAATTATAGAGCAATAAAACCTGCTGCTTTCTGATATGAAAGGTCAAAACAGTGCAAAGAATGATTTGATACCTATTTACTCTTATATTTAATAGCAAATAGCTAACATGCAAATTCATGTATTCTCTGAGGTCCCCAAAAATGGTACCTGTTTGCATGCTCCATCTGTGCATCTGATGTCTCAGAGCAATTCAGCTTTTGAAAGAGTCTTTGTAATTTCTCATGGTCCCTTTGATTTAAAGTATTGTATAATGAAGTTATCATGCCTTGCTCTTGCAGATGCTTCCATGGGGCAAGCATTTCTGCATAGCATATAGATGGTCCAGTGCCCAATATTATGACTGAGCTCTGAACATAGGAAGAGGTGTGAAAGATGTTGAGAGGACCACTGGCTATAAACCAGACGAGGAACTGAGTGTCAGATCCAAAGTGTTTCTGCCCATCAAGACTCATCTTACTGTGAAACAATTTTTGTATCCCATGCTTAGGCAAACCAGTAGAGATGGAAAGATGTAGAAAACTTGGGTGGCTACTTTGACCAATTCTAGGCCCATTGTGTCCTTGAGAACATCTGTAAGACCTCTCTTCATCATCTTCATGGCTACAAGGCATTTTCTACAGCAGCTTTCTACCAGGTGGAGAAAGAGACATCTTTCTGGGATCCCCAATCTTATAAACATGATATGATGACAGGCCTTTGTTGAGTTGTCAGAGAGCACTATGGGAATTAATTTCTGTGACTTTTCTGATACCATCAGGAAGGTCACTGACCCAATCCATCAGACTCACACAGAGCTTTCAGATAAGGCCTACCCTATCTCTTCAGGGTGTAGCTTTCCTTTAAAAAGAAAACCAAACAACAAACAAAAAACCAAAAACAACAACCTCAAAACTGCTCATAGCCATACATCTATGTATGTCATCAGGGCTGTCACTTGTCATCAGGCTGACTGAGTCTACAGCATTATTAGAAGTCATGGTTCACATCCACTCACCTTCATTTACTTGGTAGTGAGTAACCCAGGTCTGGAACACGGAGGCAAGACATGAATGAATGCATAACCACATAGCATGTGGTTCTGGCATCCCTATTCACACCAGTCTGCTCTTCTAGCATCTTGTCACTCACTCATATTTCCTACAGAGGAGTGTGGCACTGGTCACCATAAAGGCAAGAGTCATAACAGCAGCATTTTTTACAAAATTGATTGCTGATTTCCACACCCACTGCCCTGAATACCTCTGCCTAGTTGCTCCTCAAACTGCCAGTCAGACTTTCCCAAAATCTAAGCAAATGCCACTTCTTATCTTTTGTCCACTTCTGACATCCTGCCTTGCCTATGCACCCGACCTACCGAAATTCTCCTCATTCTTGCGGTGTTTCTCTAGGCTGCGAATCACAGAATAGAATGGAAACAATCAAAAAAGAAAACATGCTTCATTTCTACTGGTGGGATGCTTCCCTCCGCCCACACCGACCTTGTTTAGGTGTCTGTACACATAGCATGGCCCTTTCCAAGCTGACAAAGTTCACACAGGGGCAGAAAAGCCAACTCAGCACAAGGTCACCATCACAGTAAAGTCAGCAGTACTTCTTGGCCCCTCTGTATAATCTTTGGGGATTTTTGCCATCCAGGTCAAAAAACCAAAATGTCACCAGCTGAAAAGCAGTAATGTTCATTGGAGCATCATTCACCGTGGGCAGGATGAGGAGACAAGGACCAGGTAAAGCCCTGGAAGCAAATCAGAGCCCCTGTCCCTGCAGAAGCTGGGGATCATGGTAGGAGACTTGGGGTGGTTCATTTGGTTTTTGTGCTGCCGCTGACATGACTCCACCAACCATGATTTGTCACCTGCACTCTCTCAAAGCCTACGCTAATTTCCACATCAGCTCAGAACAATTTTTCCTAAATCCTTTTTATTTTCCCAGCTAAAATATGAGAAGGCAGAATTCATTTAAAAACCAAAATCTCAATACTTCGTTGTTTTTACAGTAAGCTCTTTCACAATGATGTATGATTTTCCTCCTTACCTTTCTCGTCTTTCTTTCCACCAAACATTTTCCAAGAGCCACAGTCTAACAATAAAAGCAAAATATTTGAAGTATCAAGAAAAAATACCTGATTTAAACTGGTTGAAATAGATCAGCCGCAGCAAGCACATGGAAACAACAAGAATGTCAAAACTTCAGAAGAAATATACTTTAAAAATGAAGCACTTCAACAAAACAGGTTGGAATAAATAAAGTCTTTTTTAGAGGTTATGGTTTCTAGGTTTTCTCTCTACAAAATCTTGTGCTGCTTGCTTTTTTCTCAATACATCTTTATTTGTATAGTTATGGATCTTTTATAGATTCTAATAGGAAGTCTTCAAATTTAGAACTACAAATATATATTACATTTTGTGTATTTTTTTCAATAAAATAAAAAAGTAGTTAAAGACAAAGTCTGTTTTCATGCAGTATTTCAGAAAGGTGATAGAAATGTCAAGATACAGGATAAAAGCAGAAAGAAAGACAAACATTTACTTATTCTAAAGAGGGATACATGCAGTTAACAGTATTATTCTGACTTTTAAAAATAGTTTTCATTACAAGAAGCCCTTTCAAAAATTTACTTGAAGTTTTTCTCCCTAAAAATCCTCAGCGGTTTTTCTTTCAGCCATTTTTAAAATAGATCTTTAAAGTTAACCACAAGCATAATCATATTTTTGAAATTGGATTAGTGTTCAACTTACTTATAATATTTAAAAGGTGTGAAATAAATCAGAAGTGAGTTTTGAAAAGAAATGACCCAGATGTACAACAGTAGATATCCAGAAAGTCAGAACATAAACCATCTTTTTTTACCATACACATCTTTCTGTAGCAAAAGGGCAGTGGATAATTTAATATCAAATATGCAAAGTCAGTTATGAAAGAGAAGATAGGAAAAAAATGATTTTGAAATGTATTTTGTTACTTTAAGGATGGGTATTCTTGGTGCAGTCTTGTGGTCTTTAGAATTTTAAGCTTTATCTTTCAATTTACTCAATATTCTATTTCCTTTTCCCAGCCCACAAATAATCCATAAATAGACTGTGATTAAGTATGTATTTGGTTACTGATTTCAGTAGAAAATGTCGCCCTATCACTTCTAGAGATATTTACTATAGTCTAGATCTCTCTTTCCTTAATAAGAGTTGTTCTTCACGAGTGTTTGATTTTCTCCATTGGCTTGGATAAGCTACACAACCAAATAACAACCTTGGTTTCCTGGTTATGTTGAAACATAAAACAGCTATTTTGCTGCAGAGCTTTGTGAAACAACTGTGCAGACTATCCAATAATTTAATTGCTTAATCTGCATGGATAAGCTAAATCAGCCTGTGTTTGGGTGAGATATTGAGCTATTTATCCACATTTTGCAGGAAGGGAAACATCCTCATCTACAACCACCTAAGAAGACACACAGATGGGAGTGGAACCAGAGCACCCCAGCCCCACCTACGTTCTTTGTGAAAGGCATGGAAAAGGTGTGCAACGGAGGCACAAATTCTGTTAATTTCCTAACCCTTACCCATGCTTCAGTCCATCCTTCTTGTTGATTTGACTTAAAAAAATACATGCTAGCAGGGCTTTTTTTCCTACCTTTTCCTTTGCACCTCCTCTCTTCTACCTGTGTTGAAGTTTTACCTGAAAGCACCACCAGAAAACATGAGGATTCTCTTTGAACACTCTCACCTTATCTACTCAGTTATGTACCACTACAAATTGAGTGAGATTTTTTTTCTTTTTTCCTGCACTCAGGATTGTGAATCATTCAGAGAAACTGCTAAGGGACACTTATATGTTTACACTACAAGCTACACCTGAGTTTCATTAATTAGCCTTGGGGCTCTGATTCATTAAAGGCTGGCACAGATGTTGCAGCTGAGAGTAAATTAGTACCTGCATGTATTCACACCACCCCCCCTCCATCCTATGTGTAAGGATGTTTCATCTTCGGGTGAGCAACTCCTCTGACTTGCTGCTGTTTCTAGAGTGGTGTTAAAAGGCAAAGTAAGATTAGTGAGGGTATACCTTAAAATACTGTGCAGTAAAAGGCAGCTGTTTAGCAGTAATTTTACATGCAGTTTGGCCATCTGCACGGTAAATGGGTGAGTGGGGGCTGCAGCTTCTCCCAGTCCAGCAGACTCCATCTCCAGTTTGTGATTGGGGGCATGAGCACAGTTACATATCACAGATTTTAAAGGCAGAAGGGAAGACCATTGCTGTTTTAGCCTGGCCTTCTGCATGAGTTATAAGGCAACCTTACTTGGCAGTCTTGCTACAATTAAACAATGACTTTTTTCCTTACCTCTTGAACATCTACCCCCACTGAAGAAAAAGTTGATCGTATTTACCAGGCAGCCAAGTGAAGCAGTCGAGTCACCATCCCTGGAGGTATTTAAGAGGCATGTAGATGTGGTCCTTAGGGACTCGGTTTAGTGGTGGATTTGGCAGTGTGCTGGGTTAATGGCTGGATTAGATGATCTTAAAGATCTTTTCCAGACAAAATGATTCTATGAGTCTATATTGGAAAAGCTGCTGTTGCCAGAAGACTTTACACTGAGTTCACAGAGTGAAGTGTAGACTGGAACAGTGTATGGGAGGAAGAGTTTATCATTCCTGTATTTAAAACAAAACAAAACAAAAAATTAACACCTTACATTCACTTGCTGATGTTTTTTTTTATGGTATGGAGCTCTTTCTACTGTTAATTTTGGAATGTGAAAATGCTGCAAGACATTAGCATAGACAGGCCTATTGTGAAAATAGTCTATGAGATACAAAATTTGAAGCAATAAAGTGTCCCTTAAAGTTATTAGCAGTTGAGGCTTGAGTGTGCCCAAAGGCATGACATTTGAGGGATTAACATTAAAAGTCTGGGTCCTGTGAAAATTTGGAAGATTTTAAACCCAAATCAGTTGTGACCAGATACCCACTAACCATTTTTTTCCAAGATATGTACAAGAACCTGTCATTTTGGAGCAGCTGGAAGAGAAGTGATGGAAAAGTATAACCTGTGCACTATAAACCTGCCTGGGTATTTCTGCCATTATTGTTAAATTAGTTATATTAAAATGATTGGTTATATTAAAATGAAATACTTCTCTATTTAGCTTTCCGTATGCCTGGCAGGTTTTGCTGCCCAAATTGAATTGGAGAAAATTGGCCCATTAGAACTGGCCACTGCACCATCAAGAAAACGGTTTCACATTTTTTTTAATTTTTTGTTTCCCTTGCATATAATTTTTAAACAGACTTATAAAAATGTTTTCCTACTTTCACTCCCCACTGAATTAAGAATGCACATGAAAAGTTGCCAGTTGGCCTATACAATAGTCATTCCAGCAGGCAGCAATGAGAAAGTATGAAGTGGTTTTTGGAAGTACTACCTTTCTTTGCAAAATGCACTAGACTTTGCATAGCTTGAAAGAGATGCCTGTTATTCCCTGCAGACCACTTCCTTCAGCTCAAGAAGAAAGAAGAATTTCCTACCCGGTGAACACTGAGGATAAACATGAGAAGTCTTGCACATACTACTTGTGAGCTGCTTTGCAAGTAAACAAGCTTTTGCTATTTCATTGAAATTTAAGTGAGTTACAGTCTCCAAAGATCTTGACTGCACATTAAGATAGAAGTCTCTTGTTGCTGTAGGCATGCATGGTATTTAATTCTCTCCTCGTCCCCTCCAGACTCTGCATTTTTCACAAACAGACACGTGCATACATGTACCCTTTAGCATACTGATGACTGCCATGTAGTTGTTTGGTTACAGTTCTTTATTACAGGGTTAGGGGGAAGTCACCATTTCCTGCAAAACATCATCATGCTGACTTACAAAATTATGACTGAGATGTATGGAAAGTAAGGACAACGACCGAAATGTTTTGTGTTGTCAGCTCACCAGGCAAAAGCTACACAAAAAGGTACAAATGGTGCTTCTGTTCTGTTGCTAGAAGAAAGTAAGGGGAAATAAATCAGCAACGTGGTCTTCCCATTAGGGCTGCCCTCACCACTGATGTCTCGGTTTGAAGGGAATAGATAAGGAGACAGCTGTTTTGGTTTTTTTTTTTTTTAATTATATCAAAACCGAAAGTTGGTTTTGAAAAATGAAAGGGAAAAAAATAAAATTAAATTAAATAATCAATTAAATAAATAAGAGGGGGAAAAAAAAAGAGGCTTGTTGGGTGGGAAAAAAAAAAAGGACAACTGGCAGTGAGCACAGGCAGGAGAGTTACCCCTGGTGTGACTGAGGCACTGCTGCTAGACCAGGCTGCAGGAGCTCCCTGCCCTGCTCCACTGCCCCCCTGCCTGGGGGGCACAGCAGCTCCCCCGGGGCCACCAAACAATTGCTGGTCTGTTGCAGGGACCGGCTGCCCGGGGTCACCAGGCCCAGCTGGAACAACACTCCCTGCTCCCAGACTGGCCTGGGGAGCTCCTCCACTGGGTAACACCAGGCAAACCTACAGGAAGTGTGAATAATTGAAGGGTTTTAGGAAAAAAGAAAAAAATCCTCATGACTAATATGACTAATTTTCCACTCTGATGCTGGCTTGATGCTTTCAGCTCATGGGTATACCTGAAATGTATCCACATCATGGGACCAAAGGCCAGTCCTAACCCCAGCAGAGAAGCAGGGACCTCAAATTGCTTTTTAGGAACCTAGTAACACCTCCTTATTCTGGCCAGCTCCTCACCTGGTGAAGCTGATTTATTTTTGAGCACCAGGACAGAGTGAGTACATCACCCACAGGGGACACACACCTCTGTCCCAGGCCTTGGTCTTGATCAAATCAGGGTTTGCTCAGGAGCTCCCAGCCTGCAATACAAACACTGTTGATTTTCTCCATCTTCTGCAAAGCTCCACATGGCAGTTGCAAGAGCTCCCAAAGAAATGCCAGGGAGACCTGGAAAAGGCATGTTTTATAGTGGTCTTTTCTCATTTCTACTTTCGAAGGTTTGGTTTCTTTCAGTGTGCTCTGGACTGTGTCATCTGGCAAGAGCTGGCTTTATCTAGATCTAATTGTTTTCTCAATTAATCCTAGAGAGAGACATTTTCCCTCTTGGATTACTGGGGCCCATTTTAAGAAGATAATTTAGTGGCTTACTTTAGTGGCATTAAAATTAAAATTTAACATCAGTTTTTCCCCCCATGCTGAGGCATATAATGAATCAGTTGCCTCTTGGGAGGGTAAACTTCTCCTGGTTTTCTTTAGTGGAGAAGACATCGGGGAATAAGGAAATAGAAGTGAGTGGAAAAAAACTAATCTCTTCATGTTTGGATCTTTATTCAGACAATTAAGACTAGACTGAAAAAAAAATAAAATACAGATTAATCTTCACACTCCAGCAGGTAATCAAGAGCAAGATCTTCCCTGGCTTAGCATGATTAGCTTGACACGGTTTGATGGGCCAGATGGAGAGGCAGATCTGCTTGATCTCTGCCACACCAATGGCCTCCAAATGCAGAAGAGTAACATCTGTTAGCTGACTTTAGTTTTACTTCTTCTCTCTTTAGGTCCTGTCTCTTGTTCATCCCACACTGAACCCTTTCTCCATCCCTTTCCACCATCTTCAGCACTGCCAGGTCCCCAGCAAGTCCCAACACAGCAGCAGAGAGGTTCTGACCCCACTGTGCCTACCAACGTAGAGAAATCTCATTGATAACTGGTGATCCTCTCTTAAATTCTGATCCTCCAGACACATCTGGTCAGTAGTCAGCTGAAGTTAATAATTTCACTGGGAATTGCACAGTATACTGGAAGTTTCCAGTCTGGAGATGCTGCTAAGTAGCCAAATCTTCTGCTAATCTCTGCTGTGATGGATGTTTTTTTATCTTTCATAAAATAAGGATCAGGGGTGGTGAGACACATGTCTGGAGGAGCAAGGAAAGAGAGTAGCACAGCCAGCCATCCAGTGTGAAGAAGCACTGGAGTTACAAAAGGTTTTATACTACTAGAAGTTTCTTTTCTGGATCCTATGCACATCTCCTTTCTTATTCTTTGCACAGAAAACCTGTTGACCGCAGCTGAGGTCATTGTGAACTTTGTCTCACAAGCATGTTAAGAACATTGAATTGGGCTTTTTGTTCCCATGCTAATTTTTATTTTTCAAAACATACACTGACACTTCATAAGGAAATTGCAGTACAGCTTTAGAAAAAGCTGATGAAGGAGTAACATGTGAAAAAAAATCTGTTAAAATTTATTAAACAATGGCAACTACATTGAGAAAACTATCACTGAAAGGTTGAAATGCAGTCATGGGGTTCTACTAGTACTGCTGTCAAAGGACTGGAAAACACTCAGGTGACAGCCACATTATAAAGCACAGATATTGATCTCCAAATTGTAAATTAGAAGATTTAAGTTTGTTGGACAATGATTTTTTTTTTTTTTTTTTTTTTTTTTTTTTTTTTTTTTTTTTTTTGTGTAATACAAGTCAGAACCTTTACCCATATTTTTAAAAATAAGACCACTACTAACACCTGCCTTACAGAATTATTAGCAATTTTTTCTTCCTAAGAAACTCTACCTTTTAAAATTGTGCCTCACCACATATCCATTTATTTCTCTCTCCCCACTGTACACAAAAGTTAGTTTTCACACCTCACCCTTCCCACATGCAACCCCTCACTCATACCTCACACGTTGATGTAAAGAGCAACAGTGAAACGGCAAAAAAATCTTTTTCTTAATGCCAAGAATGAAAAACTTTTTAAAAATTCTGACTGAAGAAAGTAATAAATCTTATCACTTAATATTCCTAATATTTTAGAATTAAAGGCATATGAATTACATTTAAAAACTGATCTTATTTCACATTTGAGTACTAACTGAAATTATTACTGTTTTCTAGATTTTTTTTCAAAAAATATTGGGTAATTCAAAATGAAACCTTTCAGTAGTTAATTAATTAATTTTTTTTACTAAGAAAAACAGAACTGCCTCAAGAAAAATCTGTAAGACTATTCCTTCTTAATTCTGTTTCTTAATCTTGCCTGGTCTTATTTCAGACCAATTGTACTTCCCTTCCAAGTGTGCTTCTAGTAATGGTAAAGGCTACACTTTAAAACTGAAATTCTGGTTCTCTCTGCTAGTTTTAAGCTTCACTGAATAGGCTGGGCCCGTTTCATGTTGAGTGCTGCACAGAAGAAAGCAGGCAAGAAATCTCGGGCGTGATTCTTCAAAGAAGCCCTCAAGGTGATCCTGCCCCGTAAGTACAGCATTGAGTCAGTAGTGGTGGATGCAGAGGTGCATGGAGGCCTCTGAAATGCTTTTCAAATATTTTGACAAGAAATTGAGAGATTTTGTCCTGGAGAATTCCATGTGCCTTGCAGAGGGCTCATAAATAAACAGCTTTCAGGATAATGTTTCACACTTCAGCTAACTCAAGAAAGGAGAATATGTTACTTCAACCATTTCTAAAGAAAAGAGTTCCTCACACAGCCTTGTAAAATACAGATGTGCTTTCTGTTGAGCTTTGTCTCCATAGGACTGTGCTTCCTATGGTGTGAATTAATTACCCGTATTCTTTGCTCTCTTAAGTTGCCCTAGTCACATACGTAACTATGATTTTATTACCCAGATCTCAGTATTTGCTAGTTTCACCCTCGCTCCCCTCCCATAGTGTTTCTCAAAACCCTCAACACTTCTTTTCTAGTTTTAGCTGGGTTTGGGTTTTTGTTGGTTTTCTGGGTTTGTGGTGTTTTTTTAAAACATTTCCTGTTTCTCTCGATTTTGAATTCACAGCTCAATCAGAATGGCATTATACTCTCTGTGGTCACAGATCACACATATGGCTCTTCCCACTGGGCATGGACAAGAATATACCCATCAAAATGACCCTTCTCATTCACATATGGTTTAAGCAGCAGCTACAGGGAACACTGCAGAAATTCCCAACTGCAACAATTGCCGATTGCCCGCTTAGGTTTTAATTTTGTTCAAACTATTTGAATCTATCCTGTTTCAAGAGAAAAAGGGTTTGTGTCTCACCTCGCTATATAAATTGAGAAACCTTTGTGCTGTGTGTGAGATCCCTTTCAGTGTACTCTTGGTCTCTGCTCAGGGGTCAGAGCTGCAACTTCTGAGCGACTTTTATCCACTTTATCAGATTCTAAGTCAGGCTGAAGTCATGAGCACTGTGTTTTTCTTTGCTGCATACTGCTGCTTCTAGTGGGGTTTCTTGACGGTTTCTCAGCTCCTAATTCAGGTACCTGTGAAATGCACAGAAGCGTACTGTGGGGATCAGCTGGCTGCTCTTTTCCCCTAAGATGAAAATTAACAAATAAAATTAATATTTCTGACTGAAACCAACAGTTTCAACTAGGAATGAGAAAAATCCAAGGCAAAAAAAAAAAAAAAAAAAAAAAAAAAGTGACAATATGTTGTTTTGTCTTGCTCCCTTCTCTTCTGCTGCTTCCAGTTTTACTTTCTGGAACTTAAAATCTATTCAAACTGTATCATCCTTTTTCTGTGTCTGTTTCATGGGATGATAACCTTGTGTTACAAACAGCTGCTCATTACTTTACATTGAGTTATAAATTGTTGATTCATACCTATGTTACTGCAGATATAGTGATCATAATTAACAGGTAATTATGTTACCCTGAGTGGGGGGGAAGGGGGTGATTCACGGGGGAAACGAGGTAACCATCAAGTTATTTGATGATTTATTTTTTTGTGTGGTAAAACCAAAATATTTCCTACAAAATTTTCACCTTATCCTGCAAATAATATTTCCTGCCCTGCTGAGATAAAAATTTCATTGCAAACCAGATATTTTATTCAAGGCATTTAATTTCCTGGATCACTCCTACTCAATAACATTTCATTTCAGCAAATTATATCTTGAAATATTTTTATTTTCAGAAGAAAAACTGGGCTGTTTTAGTCTGAGAGTGTCAAATCAGTACTGTGAAGTTCCCTCACATTCTGCAGAGGGGCTTTTCTTTCCTTACGAAGATCCTTCACCAAAATCTGGAAACAGACCAAACATCAAGGCTCTGGCCCATGGCCACATCAAGTACTTCTAAGCTGCTGTTAAACCTTCCTGCAGCATTTTTTGCATTACACCCACCCTTAAAATTTTGAGTGCAGGTGAGCTAAAAGGAGATTATTTGATGGAAAAAAAAAAAAAAAAAAAAAAAAGTGTCAGATTGAAGAGAAAAGCTCACGAAAGCTGTGATGTCTCCGAGGGACAGAGTAGGCCTCTGTAGGGATGATCCCATTGACAGTGAAGTTTAAAAGAGAAATGGGTTTTTTCAGTAACTTGCCATCTTGCCTGGCTGTTTTCTGTCTGACGGCTAAATCCATCTGCAGTTTCACAGCAGGGATAGCTTTGCTTCTGAGCACAGGCCCACAGGAAAGTTTGGAAAACCCGCTTGATGCCCCTTTTCTCCCTTAACCTGTGGCTGGGACACAGAGGAGGGAGAAGGGCGCCAGGGGCAGCGGTGGTGGTGGATGCCGCCCTCCTTTCACCCAAGGTGGGATGAAGGACCCCCCGGTACAGCGGTGGCCTCGGCTGGCTGGCTGACCTCCCCCTGACTTTGGGGCAGAAACAGAAAGATTTTGTGCTCCAGCAGAGCCGGGCCTTCCCGTGACCCGGGTGAAACCCTCCAGCCGCTTTCCCACAACGCCGTGCCGAAGCCTGGCTGCAGCTCTCCGTTTATTTTTTCAGGTGAGTAGAGGCTGTATCAAGTACTGGTTTCTCAGTTGCTTTTAATTAGGCTTCTGGAAGCTGCTCTTTCATCTCGGGCGAAGCCTGCGTCACTTCGCTCCAGCTATTTTAGGTCCTAAAGCCGCGGGTTCGCTTTCATGCGGCTAATTGAAGGCACACGGGAAAGCAGAAAAAGGGCTAATCCCAACGATTTGAGATATTTTATGGTGAGGGTAAAACCACACGTTTTTTAGCAGCAGAAAACCGCTTTCTAAATTTTAACCTCGCAACCACTTCCCTGAGGGGGGTGGGGGGGGTGATTCACGGGGGAAACCAGCTGTAGCGACACGAGACCCCCACGGCATCCCCCGTGCTGTATGGGACTGTCAAGCAGGTGATGGTGACACGATGTACTATAATAGACTGTCTTTGGTTTTAATCTCCCGCCCTTCTGGTCATCTCCTCCTTATCTCCCAGGTGAAGAAAGCTGGGGAAAATACAACAAAATGCCAACTAAACTTCAAGGTGCTGTGCAGGGACGTTTGAGGTATTGTAGCTGCTATTAACAATGGCTGGACCCCTGGGATGGAAATTATATTCATGGGTTTGAACATGAAGAGATAACAGGCATTTGACCAGGTTATGGGAGACATTCATAGCCCAGGTTTTTATCTATAATAACTATGCTCAGTGTGCCCTTGACATTCTTAACTCTGTCCTCCTCAAACCTGTTGCATGGCCACTGTGCCTTGGTACACAACAGGACACCAGTACTCTGTAGCTGCTGTGTGTTGTGGTATGTCACTGCATATGCTGCTGTGTGTGAGCTGTGTGATTCGTGTGTTGCCACGTGTGTGTTGCACACTGCTGGCACCGCCACGTGTCCACCTACCCCCTCCCTCAGGCAGACATGAGCATCCTTGCTGCAGCTCCTGGGGACTCCTCTGCTGCTGAAGGGCTGAAGGTAGCACACTTCATGGACAGCCATAATGAACAAGACACTTTATCATCTCTGATATTCCTCAACACACAAGGAAATCATTCTTGCAACAGCTTTGGAGCTATGCATACATACACTTTAGAGGCAACTAGGTAAAAATGGTGCAAATTTACACAAAATGCATGTCCTGGGTTATGAGTTTATCTCTGTTATGAACCTAGCCCACCCTCTGATACACCTGAAACACCTTCTCTCACCAACAACTATTTGCAATCAGAGTTGCAAATCATATATCCCATGATATAGTCACTCATTTTCTCCAGTGCCACTGCAGTGCATAAGGGTTTTTGTCAAGTGTTACTCCTGTAACATCAGTGTCTGACACTTAATAACTGGTATTTCCTATTCAACTTTGAAGCAGAGAACCCAGACCAGTAATTCTGTGTTGATTTATATATATGTGGGTAAATATATATATATATACGCATGCGTTTATAAATATATATACCAGAACCATCTGTTCTTGAACATGTAGCAGTATGTTTTGCATAACAGTTGAACAAATCACACAAATAACTAGGAGCAGAAATCTCATTACCTAAAATGTTATGGTGCTATGATTTAGCAGAGAAGATGCACAAAGATTGAAGCAAAAGCCACTCTCTGCCCTGGCTGTTCCACAGGCCTTTGATAGCTTTTATCTTTCTTGTTGTAGGTCTCATATTTTCTTTTTCTGGCTATTCAGCACATGGGAGCAGCAGTGAAGAAGTGTGATGAACCAGAGAGATCAGGGATACCACTGGTAAACTGGGCTGGGGGAAGAGCTCCAAGTTTGAACACTTCTTCCTTTGGCAGTTCAGAGACCTGTAAGAATTCAGGAAAGAACTAGGTTTATATTCACTGCACTTAGATTAGGTTATCTAGATAAATGGACAGAGTTTTGCTGCTGTTTTATTTGTCCCTGCACCCCCTACAAACCACAGGGCAAACTTTTCCTCAGTGGAACATAGGTGCAACCTCTTGACTCACAGTGCTGTACGCCTGTACCTGGGGGAAAACCAGCTCTCTGCTCAGGAATTGATGGTGGGAATACCCAGGGAGCAATGGATATGCTCTGGGCTAAGATAACCAGCACAAACCCCAAGACTTGCAATTCAAAGCATGCAAATGGGTGGACAGTGCAGGCTATAAAGTTAGTAAGGAGGCAGAGGGGTCAGAGTCGTAGTGTCAGCAGCAAAAATATTGTTCTATTTATGGTCTTTTCTCTCTGCTCTTGAACAATAAATTAACTTAAAAAATGCTGGGGCAAGGCTTTTAGCAAATTTGGAACTAAAAATAATGCACTTATGAGAAGTTTTAAAATTGTTGAAGGAGTTTGTCCTATAGTCTTATAAAGCAATACGTTTTGGGAAGCCAAACTTCTCTGTTTGAAGGCTGAAACGACACCCTAACTTTTCACTTTGAAATGACATTTTTCACTTCAGAGGCAATATATAGCTTCTAAAGCATTTTAAAGGGATTAAGTAATTTGAAGCAGAGAATAAATGACTCCTGTCTTTTGCATTTCAAGAAAATCTGAAAAATTCTGCTCTGGTTTAAACCAAATGTCTTTTCCTCTGATAAGTCTGCTCAGCAACTGAACCCACTATTCATCCAGTCCCTACATAAGTAATTGCAGTTTGAAAATGGGAAGGGTTACATAAATTATGCTCAATACTCCTTCTAACTTAAGTATTTTCTTGTAGCTTTCAAGCACAAGCAGCTCTCGATGTAGGATTTGAACGATGTGAAGTCACAGGGCTTGCTTACGGTGGCTATGGGTTCATATTTTGTGTATGGAGCCATTATTCCAACTAACAGATCACCACCAAGAGGAGCCATTTAAAATATCTTTATGGCTTATATCCTGACAGAGAAGGAGCTGTAAAATGGTTATAAACCGTGCCAAGAAATATAAAAAAAAAGAAATTGGTGTTCTGCATTACAAGAAATGCAAGATAAGGTACTTTCACGTTCCAGGCATGGTGGGTGGGTGGGCAGGGGGGCTAACAATATCCAGATGGGCCCCGGAGCATGGGCTGAAGGTGGGCTCTGAAGAGCTGACCCTTTTTGTCCCATAGTCCCTTCTCAACCACCTCACTATGGCCTCTCCCCTGGGTTTTAGCCTTTGCCTTGAGCAGCCTGTCCTCTCTTTAGTCCTGCCTGGGCTTACTGCCTTGTGTCCCTGTAACCTCCTTCCTTTGGTGCCCAAGCTTCTCCTTTGCCACCCTCAAAGAACCAGGAGGCTGTACCCTCCAGGGCTTTGCTCTTCTGGCCATGCAGTGCTATGAAAGAGCTCATAAATCCTCTCCTTAGCCCCTGTCAGAGCAGGTGCCACTTCAGAGGTGGCACAGGGGCAGAGGGGGCTGAAGGGCTGGGCTGGTTCTGCAGGAGTTTCCAGTTGCTGGTCTCATCCCCTGGGTGCAGAGAGGCTGGGGATTCAGTAACTCTGTCTAAATCCTGTTCCTCCAGAGAGACTTTAACGAAAACTCTGTGGCAGCTGTGGGGTTTGCCTGCTTTTGTACCACCAGGGATTTGTAGGCAGGACAGACTCGTGTCCCCACAGGATTTAGCCCTCATGCCTAGTGCCTTGTGCTTTCCTGCTTTGAATTTTGTTCTCTCTCTTTCAAGAAGAATCTTAATTTTGAGTTTCTAAACTGACTAGTATTTGGATGTGATAAAAAGCTTCGGTGCCTTTAAAATTGTTTCTTTTTTTTCCTGAAGGCATATGCATTTTCCAATCTTTTAAACTAAATCTGTCAATGGAAACTTCAAAAGCACAGATTCTCATTTATGCTGTGACTTTTTTTTACTTTATGCTGCCAGCTGAGACAGACCATATGCTGAGTAAGCTGGGTCCCAGGCTCTTTTGAGACATCACTACTGTTCGAAAGAACATTAGTGTAAATAAGAAGCAGGCTGTAATGAGCAAATGTTTGGGTATTAATTCAGTCTTTACTTTGGCAAAAATCTCCCATTGCCTTCAGTGAGAATTTCCGTGCATGAGAATGGAGCAAGTCCTATACGCCAGTTTTTAAAACCTTTGTATGTGCTTGTGAGCACTTATGCAGATGTTTGGTGTCACTGGAATGAATGCTGTGAATAACTGCTCACCTATCTTGCTGTAGTTTGCATGGTCTCTTTCTAGCAAAACCCACGAATACCTGTGATTCAAAAGGGACAACACGTCCATGCTTGAGACTCTCAGGGCTTCCCTGTCAAATTTGGTCTTCTGTAGATAGTAACAGCAGAGCTCTGATCATAGCTATGTTTGAATAACTGCTGCATCTGAGATTCACTGAATCCAAAGTGGCAGAGTCAGTGTCATGCCATGATTTTCTGGCATACAGCATGCTAACCCTCTGCTGTGGAGACTCACATGCCTGCTGGTGCTAAATAATTACTGCCTTTCAGTCTCTTCACTTGCACAGCTCCTCACCAGACTCCAGTAGAGATGATTCAGCCAGCACTGAGCCCTGCAGGAGATCATTGGTCTCAATATCTACATTTCTTTCTGACAAACCTCAACCACTGTGCTTCTCTTTTTCCAGCAAGAGGAAAAAACATTCTCCACCATTCCTAGCTCTGTTCCCTGCTATGCCATCTTATGAGCTCTCTGTCTGGTATATATATATATAAAAATATATATTATATAGCTATCATACTTATGCAATGACACTACTGAAGCCAGGCCCAGAGCAAGCTAAGCCGGGTCCTTTATGGTATGTGGTTGTCTGTAGCCTTTCCTTCCACTTGCACTAGATATGGCCAGGAAACTCTTTCACTCTGGTAAAAGTTTGTAGCAAGTGATACTCTTTCTCTGAATGAACACCAATCACCAAGGGAGAGTGTGTGGGACAGGAGATGAGGATGGGCTCATTTGGATGCTACTGAAATTGTAGCTGGCACTGAGGATTTATCTTTACACAATAAGGCCCCTGGTGGTCCTAGGACTCAATCCCTAAAGGCCTTGCCTGAATAAACTGTGCTGGTCTCAATTTCAAAAGGCTCCAGATGCTTAAATAGCCTGAGAGTGCCTAAAGCCCCTACTCAGCTGCTCTCCTGTAGTCTCTTGTCGCATGTGTTTCCAACACCACCATCCTCTAGCAACCTAAAGCTCAGGCTTTTAGGGAGACTCAACATCATTTACTTTTTCTCAAAGCAAGTCCTCCGCACCTGCAGTTTGCCATGATCCTCAACTAATTTGTCCCTTGCCCATTCCGCTTGTGAAGATGATCTTGGACACCCCAGCTAGACTGATGCCCACAGAATCCAGAGAAGGCTGTCCCCTCTCACTGTCTTCCCCAAGGGCTAAAAGGTTAAAGCACTAACTGAGGATCTGGGAGACCCTGGTTCAGATCTTTCCTCTCTCTGCAGTAATTTGAAGCTGCACAAATAGCCAGTGTGCCAGAGAGAAAGTGAGTGATAATGTCACAGGCCACACAAAGAGCTTCCCCCTGGGATGAAGGATTCAGGTCTCTGTATTCCCATACAGATGCCCTGACCTTTAGACCTCACCTTCTCCAGTTTGGTGAAGAGTTACTACCAACTAAGTGAAACAGTTTCAGTGGCAGGAAAGGCTGAACCTGGAGTGCCATATATAGCCTGGTCGTGGCTTACATGCACATTCTCTGGAAGTAGATTATGTGCATTCAGATCCCTTCAAACAGAAGCAAGAATTAGTCTAAGGTCTGGAACACCCCACAGTACTTTTCAGTGATTTCACCTGTGCCCTAAGACCATGGCTGGGGAACTCAACACAACTTCTAGTGTTAAGGATGCCCTTAAAAGCACAGCATCTAATGCCCCAGCACCTTGCAGACAAGTGTGCTTACTAGCCATTGACTACTCAACAAGCAAGCAGGAATGCCATCCCTACCAGCTGAAAGGATGTCCTGGTTTAGGTGGTTATGGTTAGAGATGCAAATCTCAAAACTGACACACATGCCTTTCTGAAAGTGCATGAAATGCAAATGTCACTGTCCTGAGCACTTTGGCAAGGAAATTTCTTTTGAGTTGTTTTAGTGTGCTGGGATAAGAGAGGCAAAAACAATTTCTGCAGAATCCTCTCATAGGAGAGGAGTGATGACACAGAAAGGTGGAGCCTTGTACATTTTTTAACCTCTTCAGGTTTTCCTCTTTTGTACATGTGATGGGAGAGTCACTGTTGCCACAGTCTGTCTGCTGTGCTTGCTTATGCAGAGATCATCACACAGGCTCATTGTGTCCCACGCAGATACATCTAGTTATATCCATTCTGTGTGAGCATCCAGCACCTCCTGATGAGGGTCAGATACAAACACAGCTATAATCTTTAACTGTTGGGAAAACACTGTAGTTCAATGGCTCTTGTGCACTAAGAAAGAGTATGTGTGTATACACAATCCTTTTAAAAGTATAATCATTTTACAGATGGGCATTTTCCTACTCACCAGTGTGTTGTCAGAATAGGCAATGCTCAAATGATACTAAAGAGGACAATCTCAATTTGGACCATGGTGGGTGATAGATTTTTACCTCCTTCATGCATAAAATTCATAGTATTTGTGGGTTTTTATTACATCATTTCACAAATTAGTGCAAAGTGACAGCCGAATCCCCATGGGAGAAAGGTAACCAGGGCTGAACTTCAGCAACTGAAATCCAAAAGCATGGGTTTTACATATAATGTTGAGCCCAAAGAGCTTTAGTGCTTCCTCTGTTCATTCCCTCTGGTAAGCCAGGTAGCCCACAGAAAACAGAAAAGGTTGATGGCTTCCCTGGGCTGATTATCACCTGTGAATTTTAACCTCCTCCTTTATTATCTTCTAATTCAGCCACAGTATCTTAAGAGAAAGAAGGCTGTGTCAGCAAGAGTACAACAGAGACTTCGGTTTTTTCCCCGTGTCTGCTTACTCAGCTTTCTAAATATCTGACTTTTAGGCAAGACTCCCTGGAACCCCAGAGACTGCAGCCAGTGGAAAATGAGAGCATGCAAACATTGAGAATGATCTTCAGGACTCATCTATCAATTTGCAAGACATAGTTGTACTGGTGACTACATCTGTGCTCTCCAAATGGAAGTACCTTCCTCCTCTGTGGCAAGATGTAGGAGGGCACAATGGAACCAAGTCTTGGTCCCTGCCTTCACACACGCTGGTGATTCTTGAAGAGAGAACCCATGTCACTTACACAGGTAAAACAGCACCCTGATATACAACATTGCCAAGGAGATAGAGTCAGAGCCCTGGGAAATTAGAATGCAGATGAGCAATAACAGACTGTTAAATTCCTTGGACGTGGAGAATTCATCTGACGCCTCATCAATAATTTGTGACTACTCTCTACTCCTGATAATATTTCTGAGACAGTGTGCAGCTCCAGAAGAATGACCTATGGTCTTTTCCGGTTCTTACATCATCAAAAATACTTCTAAGTTCAGGCAAAAAAAGATAAAACTACTCCTTCAGTCATATTTGCAACTGGAAGAATATAACAGACAACAGAGTTCAGAATTTGATTTTCAGACTCTTTACTATTAATAATATCCCAGAAACCAGCAAGAGCTTTGTTTAATTTTTTTTTAGATCCAACAGTGAAGCCAGAGCAAGTTATCTTTCTATTTGTTAATAAATTTAATTCCACATCCATGTCAGTATTAAGAGTACAAAGTCGTGTTTCACTTTTCAGAATGTAATAGTGCTGTCCAAATCCTTAGAAACTTGCCTTGTATTTTACTGTCACCCCAGTCCATTAAGTAACAGTTTTTAGGCATAGAGCATGCCATAAAGTATAGCATTCTTTTCTGCTAAATTCTTTGGTGATTATCTCAGATCTAAAAGCATCTTTGGCTTCAACCTTTGGTAACAGGCTGCTCTCTATTGCTTCTGTGTTGTAAAAACATCATTTGCTCTGTTCCCTTGACAAAAAGTTTTCTATAGTTTTGCCCCTTTTCATTTTAACCTTTGGTTAGAGTTAGCAGAGATGACTGAGGAAGGAACATTTCTTATGAGTGTCTTATGTGATAGACTGGGAAAATAAGAATTCACATGCTGTCAAGACTAGAGAGTAAGGAGAGAAAGGGCATGTTTTGGGCAGACTCCTTTGGTAGGATGGGGATATTTTGTGGTAAACTGCCATTCTAATCTGAGGGATTTCAGACCAGACAACTACAGCTGCTGTCAAAGAGAAATGCTCCTCATGTCTGCTGATCTTGCAGCTTTGTATAATGTCTGTATTTGCTGCTGCCAGTAAAGCAAAGGGTTCTTCCAGAGGGCACCGCTCATCTGGAGGGCAAAACTATATATAATATTTTTTGGTATACCATGATATGTTAGTCCTAAGGGAGCTCAAGAATCCAGGAAAGATTGAAGTTAGAAATGTGGGTGGAAGCTTTGCAGCCCACAGATATTTCTAAATCCAAGCGACATCCTGAGGAAGTGAGTCTGAAAAGGGACTTTCTCATGCTGTGTTTTTTCCCAGCTATTAAGAGTGTTATGTGCTTCACAGCACCATTCATGCACCAGAAATGCAACCACTTATCAGAGATGGAGGCTATTTAATCTGTTAAGGAATTCAGCCTTTGGAATAATGCATGGCACGCTGCTGATACTCCCTCTCCAAAGATAATGTATTGCAGCCATAAATGGTGACATTAGGCATGACAGATGGAGGCGTGCAGTCAAACTGCCAGCCAGACTGCTTGAAGTCTTGCGTAGCCACCCACACTGCAAAAGGGTGTCCTCGGCCCTCCAGATGCTTTAGGTACAGCCAGAGACATCACATCTTTAAAGAAGGGTATTTGCCAGAGCTACTGGTCAAATCTGGACACTTACAATGAGGTATGTAGGTGTATAAGGAAGATGTTTTTGTAGTGTTCCAGTGCACGCACTTTATGCACTTATTTTTTGAAATTTTGATCCAAGCCTATGTTACTAGACATTGGCAGTCCAAAATACATGACAGTAAGGTAGCTGGATTAATAACATTTCATTCATTTGACTCTTAAATGAAAATTTCTTTGGAGCTCTCTTCCTTTAGACCACCCAAGTCTGTCCAAATGACAAGGTCTCTGTCTCTGTTCCAGATTAAGTGAGGCCCTTTACAGTTTCCATACATTAGTGCCTCATCTCTCTTCCCACCAGAGAGACAAATGAATAGTTGAAAGAAACAAAATGAGGGAAAAGACCAAAATAGCAGCTGCAGATATATATATATTTCAGTATATAAATTTCATACTGATTTTTAGAAACGCTTTGCTGGAAAGGGTTTTATAGCAATGCAGTTGGAGTCTGCAAAGGACTGTGTTGTTGGGAAGGTCACAGCTTCATAACCTTATGGTATTTCTGTCATGGGAGACCTCCTAGTGAAGAGGTGAAGTGATGCCAGCACCATACAGACACACTCACAGGCACCCATACATTGGCACGCATCTTGCAACACAGTGGTGACATTGCCCAGCACCATGGGAACACCAGGGTTAGCATGAATTTTACCTGGAAGCCTTGGAATGATTTTGTATCACTGTTTCTTGAACTTTTATAGTGCTTTAATTGTGTCTTACAAATAAAGAGATAGTAAACCTGATGAATTAGGAGCAGGTTAGAAGAAAAGAGCTAGGCTGATAGGGACAAATGTGGAAATGCACTCAAGTAACTACAGAAAAGCTGAGTCATTTTGGAGACAAGATGACATCCAGCTGTCATAATTCATTGTTGACAGCCTCATCAAAAAAAACTAGAGGACTAAAGAAATGAAAAATAAACTGTTCTTTCCCCATTTTAGAGATCTCCAAAGCTGAGATGCAGCCCCTGGTAAGGGCAGATGTTTATAGTGCTTTGTATACTTTATTAAGACTTTTCAGCACTTATATTTTTCACAACAGGGATGTATCTTCAAAGACAGGACCACCAATTCTCTGTAGATGACTCAGTGACCTGTACAAATAAAAAAAACTTACTTCAGAAACTCATAGAAATGGTACAGATTTTCTGATACTCTACAGAGGAGCACTGCTAAGGAAAAATATCTTGTTACAGACTTATATGGCATGCTGCTCACTTGGCTGCTACAGATTTTGAATTGTTCTGAGCATTCAGGGTATCTTTTCAAGGCTATCTAGTGCATTAATCCTTTACATTCCTTTAATTGCATTAAAGTCCTCCCTGCTGTGGTCCCTTTAAGTCCTCCTGTTATGTTATGGTAACATCTGCCGGTGGAAAAGTGTCTGCTACAGTAAATGACCCTCAAATACCCAATAAACACTAAGCAACTTCTAGACCCAGTTCAGCAAGCTGCTTTAAAAAAAAATAATTGTATGAAATGCTTTTAGATGGTGTAGGTTTCAAACAAATTAGTTCAGATCATACAAATAAACAAGAGGGGAGTAAGGTCAGGTTGTTCCAACAGAGGAGCAGATTTTTTTCCCCCCAGCTTCAAAGTTACAATAATATTCAGAGTTCCAGAGATTTTTCTGATCAAATATTGAAACTCTGCTTTTTGCAGTGCTGGGCAACCAGCAGGGCCGGCTAATATTGATATTTTGTACAGCAGACAGGACAGATTGCTGGGAGAAACCAGAGTGACTGGAGTGGGGTATTGAAAAAAGAAAATGAACTTACATCGGGGCACATGATTTTCTCTTTCTTAAAATGTGCTATTCTGACAAAGGATGCTCACAGAAACTAGTTTGGGGGTATAGGTGCATCATTATGAAATCCAGATTTTTTATATCTCCACTTCAGAGGTTCTGTCTGACTTATGACATGAAGGGCTGTGTTCTTGTCAGGCACCTGTGGGCAAGCAGAACATCCGTGGATACATTAACCTATGTAAAAATGGAGGGATAAGGAAGCTTCCTTCACCTTTGTTATGCCAAGAAAGTGAGCGTGCTTAGGAGCAAACCCATACAGAGGAGGAGTGATTTCTGTCTGTTACTTAGTACTCCCCCTCAGGCATGGGGTGCCTGGGCTGGAGAGGCAACTCTTAATGCCATGAGGATTATTTCTGTTCTTCCCCTCTGGATCAGACCTTCCATGCCTCTGGTGCACCCTGAGGTCCCCAGTGGATTAATTCCCGCTGTGTCTCTGCATGTTTTGGATGAAATGGAAAAAGAAGTAAAAATGTTTTCTGTGTTGCAGAAATGACAAAAGAAGCAGTTTTCATATGTGCCCTGAGGCTAAGATTGTAAAGACTAATTTGGTGTTACCTCCCAGTCACAGGTGTGGGTGGTTTTTTAGGAGAGGTGAGGCAGGGGGAACTCAGCAAACTCATCTGAGTTTTCTTTAGTTCAAGAATTTCTTGTCAGGACTTACCAAGGAAAAAAAAATATATATTAAAAGAGCAAAAGCAGGAAAGGGCCATTTGGCTTATCTTGTTCGCTTCCTGAAATCCAAACAAACTTTCAAAAAAATCCATATCACACCCTATCCATTCACCCTGTTTCCCTGCACTGAGGATGGGAGAGTCTAGACAAATCTGGGCTTTGGGAAACTTTTGGAACTTTTTCTGAAAATAGGTTCCAAATATTTTGCTAAAGGCTTCGAACACTTTGGAAAACACTAGCTGGGGGGCTGAGGGAGGTTTTTTGGTTTTATTTATTTGTTTTCACTCTAAGCACCATTGCCAAGAGCACAGGAGAGACAGGCTGGGAGGTCTGGGCCAGCGAGCAATTACTCACACGAGGCAGTCTCAGTGACTTCCTTGGGACACCATTTGCCAGCAGTGATTCAGACAGTATCACCAAAAAAAAAGTCAAGAACCAACCCTGGCTGGATGTGGCAGCCCTGCTGGACCTTCCAAGCCAGGTTCATTAGGAGAGCTCCTGCCACCATACATCTCACTCCAGCATCAGTACCAGGTTTTTCCAGGGCCTACCTGCCTGGCCTTCCTCTCTCTTTTGTGCCCTGTGACTCTTCATTCTCTGTGAAGTCCAGCTGTGTGGCTCCTCTTTTAGGCAGGAGGCTTTGCCTGGTTTGCAGAGCCTGGAAGCCAGCTCTGTGGGCTGGGATGCAGGTACTTCATTTCAAATGAGGTGCTTAACAGCCTGTGTGCAGCTGGGCTTTGCTCTCTGTTGACCCAGGGTGTATTTTAACTAGTGGCTGGAAGTTTCTAGGCTAGTGAAAATCCAGTTCTTCTTTACAAGTCAGAATAAATACGGGGGGGAAAGGAGGAAGGGAGCAGCAGCAGAGCTCTCCACCACAATATTGGAGAAGAGAATTTCCTCAGAGCGCAGCCCACCCCCTTTCCCTGCTCACTCCTCTGGCCTTCTGCTGCAGTTGACAGCTAATAAATATATTCACCCTTTCTTGAATCCCACCCTTTGTAAGTATTCTGTACTTCCTCATGTCTTGCTGTAAGAAATGCTCCAGAAACGAGCCAGTCTCTCTGAGCATCCTGGAAAACACGCGGCTGCTAAATTTCTACAATAAAATAGAAGCAAGATGGGGAGCCACTTCAGTCCATGGAGATATAGTTGACAATTCACTGAGCTAAGTGTTGAAAGACTTCATCACAGATTTGACTTCTTAATGTCTTCAGCCTTTCTTGTAAGAGCAAGGAAATAGGCATGTTCCATTTCTATCTGGGTTTTTTGTGCTATGTCTAATCAACCTATTTGCTTAAACACATAAAACCCCCATATAAAACACTTTTATTTCTCATATCAACCTTTTAGTTTTATTTTAAACAGTCCACAAATCCTGATACTGTACAATATTTTTGTCCATCTGCATATGGCAATTAGCAACCTTAGAAAAGCTGTCACGAAAAAATCATGGGGAGATGCTTCTAGGAGACAACTAAGGATTTAAGGGAGAGTGTCATCAGAAAGGTAACATGAAAGAAGTTTTGACCATTTCCCAGCTAATATGAAAATCAGAAATCACATTGTGGGAATCTGAAATAGCCTGACTCCTTCTTTTGTTATTTAGTGGAGGCTGAATGGCTTTGGGAAAAAGTTAGCTCACACGTTCCCCTGGAATACAGACTGGACTTTGGGGAAGTGTGGGAAATGCATGTAAATGTTTTTCACACACTTCAGCATATCTTACATTTCAAAGTGGAAGAAGAGAGAGTGAAATCCGGGGAGGGTGAATAGGTTTAGGTGGATCTGCACTTCTCAGATATCTGAAACCAAGACAACCTGGGGAACTTGTAAGGCATCTCTTTCTCCAATGAAACAAGGACAAGTTTCTAGTTTGGCCATGCAAAGTAAAAAAAAATTGGCTAATCGCCTGAAAGTTTGGATTAAACTCTTAATAAATTAAGCCTAAGAAGCAGCCAAAATTCACATCTTGCTGTTAAAATCTGTATTTGATTGAAAAATCCTGTGGTTTGAAAGATAAAGGAATTTTCTGCCAGTTTTGTGTTGTTCTTTGGATCAGCACTTAATTGTCTCTTCAAGAGAAGCTCTTCTGTGACCTACGCTGTGCCAGAGGGGGAGCATACACCTCCTCATCCTCCCTCCCCCTTGGCCCTCTCCTGGCTCACACCCTGCCACTTTTTTCATTAGCAAGCTGCAGGGCCCAAGTGGACCATGCCTCATTTCAGAAAGACGAAGACAAATCCAAGGCTCTCAGCCAGTTTCTAGGGATTAAAGGGTGTAAATAGTCTTGGAAATGCCTGGAACTCAATTTGGTCCTAAGAAGGCAAAAAATAATTAAAGCCCCAGTCCATCCTGTAAACATCAGAGCTAGCACAGAACTTAAAATTTCAAATGTGTGGTGCTCGTGTTTAAAAAGAGGCATTTTGCTGAGCAAAAAACATAGAAGATGTTTTGCACAGGTTACATCTTGTAATATAATTTTGACAGAAGCAGAGATTGGATTATAAAATAATGCAGTCCCATACAAGCTGTGGTCTCCAAAAAAATGGATCACCAGATATTGTACCACGGGCCTTTCTGCTCTCCTGGACATCAATCCCTTTAGATGGATTAGCTTCTGAATGCCCTTGATCTGGTAATAGGGATTCAGTCAGGTAAATCTCACTGCATATCAGAAAGACAAAGGTGCCTTTTGATAGTTAAAATAAGGGAAGTGTGGGGGGAAAGGGTCAAAACCATTTTTTGAAAAATGGCATAGGCAATCTGACCCCCTCTATAGACTACCCCCTTTTCACCTCTGAGCCAGTTCTACTGCACAGTTATGGCCAAGCTGAAAATGTCAGCCTGGCAGAGCCTTAACTTTGGGGTAGACAGACACTGGCATTATGTTTTGCTGTTTTCTTTAGTTTCTTTGTTGAGAGGGTTGTGGGTTTGTTTTTGGATTTTTTTTTGTTCCTTCAAGTCTGAGCTCCAGTGATCCATCCATCTCAAGATGTTGACATTTTAACCTGATACAAATCCCCCTGCCTAGCTTTCTACCTTTTCCATTTTCAGTTCAGATTTCCCTTGTGGACCTGCAGTTCACTCTCAGATCATTAATATCCTTTGCTGGCAAATCCCTCTCCATGTATGGAGCAAGAGCCCTTGCACTCCACTGATCTTCCTTCACCTCTTACTTCCAGTAAGGAATGCAGCCTCAGCTGCCTTTCAACATTTCCGGCTCCTATTTTTCTAAACCTATCATTCGTAGTTGCATAATGACCACTTTACCTCAGTTATCAAAGCTCTTTATTTCTGGTCACTCGCTGCTGATGTTTGCCTGTAACCTGTCTTTCTAGAGGGTTGGCAGACAGGAGGCAAGGCAGACTCAGTCAGCTGAGCACGGGCTTTTCTGACTACCCAGGATGTGGCATAAGCCAAAAAAGTTCCCCCTCCTCCTGAAGAAATAAGGATGGGGGGTGGGGTGGAAAGAAGCAGCAATCAACTCTCAAGACCAATTTAAGCAGAATGAATGTGTCTTTGTTCTCTAGGGCAGGGTTTGCATTTATATTTGCTGTGTTAGCCACGGTTGTGATTTAATTGCACATCTTAATGACTTTTGGTGTTTCCCTTAAAGACCCAGAAGCTCAAATCAAGGGAGTCCATAGGGCTTCTGCATTCATTCAGAGCAAAAGGTAAACCTTTACTTTTGCAACAAAGAGGAAGCAAATTCTCCCCAAAAGGCTCCAAAACCCAAAGGAAAATAAAAGGAAATTGACATTTGTTGTTTTTAAGAAGTCTCAGGATCTTTAAGCCACTCTCAGGATTTTGGAAGGCGTGAGGCTTTGATGCTCAAAACTGACAATGCTGCCTTTATGTTGAGTGTGCCACCATGCGTGAGTTTGCTCAAGAAACTAAGAGTAAGGTCTCCCTCCATCTGCTTCAGCAGCCCTTTCAGCTTGCTTCTTACTCTCGTGGTTCAAGTGGTGGCAAAGAAAGAAGACACTGACCATGTCACCTTCACTGCCATTTGAGATTGCCCATCCCTTATGCCACTGTTAGTAGGACACCTCTGATATCTCCCTGCTGACAGTGGGTGTCAGCACATGCTGCACAATGTGGAGCTTTTTGTTGTTTAATTGGGAGCACACAAATGTGGGATTGGGGTCCACAGGAGAATGAGGCCAATGGCTGAGCTCTCACTGTCCTGAGGTAAGATCCTTGCCCTCAAACCAGCCCAGCCAAAGGCCCTGGCTCTGTTTAGCAGAATCACCAATAATATTGCCACAAGCTCAATGGTGGTCACCATGGCAGAGAAGAGAGTGTGAGTGGAATGATCTGTGCCCTCTACCTTCAGCTATCTGGTTTTACCTGTTTGTAACACACTATTTTGTGCAGCATTTTGCTCTCCTCTACCAATTTCATCCTCCAAACCACTAACAGATTTGTCACTGACAGGGCCTCTGGGACTCACATGAACTTTCCCCAAGTGAAATAGCCACATTTCCTGTCTGTGCTGGGGACTTGTGCAGGCAGCATGAGTTGCAGCTGGGATAAGCATCAGAGTTGAAGCTCTTCCATGGATCATGCTGGCTGCTTCAGCAGGTATGCAGCCAAGCTGGCTGTAGACATGAGGAGCTTAACACCACCCCTTGCTGTCTGGTGTCTTTCTTCTGCCAGAGCTGCTGCCAGAGCTGCTTTTGCTAGGGTTTATTAGCTGCTCTCTGTCAGTGTGAGCTGGGTTAGCAATGACCTCCTGCCCAAACTCAGTTTTTGCCTGGGAAAGGCTAAGGAACACTCACAGTAGCGGTGAAGCAGCACACCTGGGTGGCGGCGGTTTGTGGTGGCAAAGGATGGGTGGTGGCAGCAACTGGGGATGAAGCCTGTTTAGGCAGGACTTGAGAGGACATGTGTGATGAAACCTGGAATAGGACTGGACTCCTGTCAAGCCACTTTGTACCTTTGCTCTCCTTGCTGCCTTTGGCTTGCTTGCTGCAGGCAAGGGACTCTCTCTTAGTTAATGGTGGTGGGAAGACCAAACCGAATGAAATCAGATGAATTTCTGCTCTCAGTTCTTTTAGGTCTTACTTTATTACCTCTTGCTAAACCCTCAAGAGTTTTGGTGGTTTGTTTTGGGTTTTTTTACTCACTGTTAAATATGATACTTCTGGATTTCCTCACTCCTATGCCCATCATTACCATGTGCTTACAGTGAGCCAGACTTCAGATTTTTCTTAAGGCTGGATTATTTCTATCTTTCCCCCTTACTACCTGTGGATCTTCCTTCCCTTGACACTCACAAACAAAACCTTTCTTGATTCATGTCAAGTCTTTATTGAGCCTCCTGGTTTATTTGTAATTTAAGTTAGATTGAAAGAGAATTTAGCTCCACCCATTGGTGTCTGGGGTGAAAGCCTTTGGACTGACCTGAGGTATTGTTTTCACATGGATTCTTCAACAGAAGAGGGCAGAAAGAGGGCAAGGCCACTAACAACAAACAGACATAATTTCTGAACCCCAGTGACAGCTGCCTATGTATCAATGTTGTTAACAAGATGGCAAAGGAACAGACCTCCTGATTATGGACAGGGAACTTCTTTCCTGGCAGCAGTGAAAGCCAGGCACTGGGACCTCAGAGGTCATACCCTAAAGTTAGTGACCTAGAGACCAGGTGAGGCTAATGGCAATTGAGAGTGTGGAAAGAGGCAACAGGGGAATGAGGGGTAAGGACTCCAGGCTCCTGTTATATCTGACACTGAGGTGACAGACACTGCTACAGTGAGTTGTGTTGCAGTGCTTACAGTATAAGAATGGCCTTAGAAAAACCAATATATACATACAGAAGAGACTCATGAGAATGATCCAAACATTTTGTGGTGAAAGACAATAAAGAATAACCATGCTTATATCAAAATGAAAGTCAAGAGGGATGTTGAGTGGTCAGTCCAGCAGTACTTTGGTGAGGATGAGACAGTTGCTATTAGGGATTTGTTCAGCCTCATAATTGTAAAACAAGACACAATGGGTAGAAGGTGAACAAAAACAGTCAAAAAGCAAGATTTTTTCCTTAGAAAATATGTTCTATAATCAAAAAATAAATTGACTGGGGGAGATCTTATGTTATCTAATGTACTGAAGATCAGACAAGGACATCCCAGAGGTCTTCTCTGATCGTGTAATTTTTGGTTGTATTTTAGAAGTAATCATTCAGCTTTCATACAAATAGAGAAAGAGACAACATGCAGAACCTGGGACTTCCATTCTTGTTCTTTCTCTCAGGATAGCAACAGGACTTCTGTGCACAGAGCAAAGGCAGAACAGGTGTTTTGATACATAGGGGACCAACCCTAGTAGTTGCCTAATGCTCTCACATCCCGTTCAAGCCAGCAGAAGAGTACTTGTCATCTCACTGAATGTGTTTAGCTTCCTATAGAATCTCTTGTGCAACTTGCAAACCATATGGTGTGGAGATTTCTATTTATAATAAGCATGTGCACGTTTCTTCACGCTTTTCTATTCATGTCAGCTGGTTTACATGCAATTCCTAGATCACATCTATTTTCCGTGCAAAGGGCCTAAAGGGGGAATGGTGTAAAATGACAAGTCAGAAACACTCCCAGCAACGCCATTAATTTCACCCTGTATTCACCTTGGCTGGCTGCCACATTCCACATATTCTGATCCTTTTCTGATGCCCTTCCAATGGGTTCGTCTACTTGGTGTGCTAAAAACAGACTAGGGGGGCAGGAGTGGTTAAAAGCTGCATGGAGTACAGTTTGTGCCTGAAAACGTTGTTATATTAGTCAGGTATTTTCTAGGTCACCCATTTTCATACGCATAGGCTGGAAAAGTGGTCCCTAGCACGGGTTTGGGAATGCCACAGCACTACATAACCCAGCCAGTGCTGGCAATTCTGTCTGCAACTTTTCTTTCCAAAACTGTCCCCCAACAAAGAGGTGGAAGTGGCCATTTTACTGACAACGAAACAACAATGCTGACCTCTCGTGGCCATACGAGTCATTTGCAGCAAGGTATCACAAGAGGCGTCTTCACGCATCAGCTGGACACAGCTCTTTAGGTACCAGTGGGACTGAGGCTCCCTGGCCCTGGGGAGGAGCTGAGAAGGCAACTGGGACGTGACCCACACACCATCTCTTGAGATGCTCCTTTTAAGGGGGGTACGGCCTTCCAATTGCTACCAACTACATCCAAGCCAGGGCCAAACTTGCTGCTATTGCATGGAATTTAAGCTGGACCCACACATTTTAGTGTCTGTTGAACAGTGGCCTCCTTATCTGGAGGAAACAGATTGATTAGGAAACACTTGAGCACAGCCAAGTGCTGACGAATCTGAACATATCATTGCAGTGCAACAGCTGTAGAAGAAAAATCATTGGGACAACAGGTTAAAGCAAGATGAAATTTTACTATGGGTTAATGTCGAAGAATTTACAGGAATTTTAATGCATCATTTATGTGGCAGTGCCACCCAAAAAACAAACTGCATCTTCATGTAATAGACCACATTTTAAATTCACTTCTGAACCCTGCTTTTTTCTCTGCCTACCTGTGCCTGTGAGAATAAGTATAACACTTCAGAACCTCTGAATATTTTATACAGTGCTTTCATGGAAAAAACCTCAAATCTCTCCACAGTCCCTGTAATATGTGCATCTGCAGAGATTAAGAACACAGTAGATGAAACCTCCCTGCAATGAAATTTTCTTCAGAGAAGGGGGTCTTGATACTCCTTGAAATCACCCCTGTTTCTGGAGGACCAAGGTTACCTCAAAGGTCACTTGCCAGGAGTTTGAGTGGTTGGATTTCACACCTTCTTTATGTTATGGAGATAGCCACAAGTCAGAGTTTATGGAACAGTGGCTGGACAGCCAAAGCAAAGAAGGGGCATGCACTAAATTAGCCAGTGAGGAGTGTACAGTTCTGCCAAAGCACAACCTTCACTGACCCTTCCCCTTCCTGATCTCTGCTGTGGTCACAGCCATGTCCAGGATGGACAACAACAGCACACTGTGATCTGGAGACAGCTTTCGGACCAACTTGAAGAAGTTTGCCATGCTCTCCCTGGTGAATAGGTGTAAGCTGCAAGGCAGACAGGGCCAGCTCAGCACAGGAGCAGCACTGCTGGGGGTTGTGACCCTGCTGCTGGACCCAGAAGAGTCTAAAAACCACGACTGGTGGAGCAAACCCTCCAGCCCTGCCTCCCTCTGTGGTTAGCCCGTCAGAGGCAGTGGGGACAGACCCTCACACGCTGCACTCCCTGTGCCAAGGCTTTCGCTGATTTAGGACCTGGTCCAAAGAGGGTGAAGGTGCTTTTTGCTTTCTGCAAGCTTTATAGCAGGCCCTAAAGTGGCACAGCCTGGAGCTGTGAGAGCTTGGTCCTGCTCATGGACAGACAGACACTCTTGCTCCTCACTGCAGTCACCCAGAGCTGAGGCTGAGGAGGGTCTGGCCTCTCACCTCCGTATACATCACCCGCCTCCTCTCCAAGTACAAGAGGGCTTAGCTCCCAGATGAATACCTGCTCTATGCAAGGGGTGTGAATCACCCCTGATGAAGTGATTTTTTTTTCACTCCCCCCGCCTTTTTTTTTTTTTTTTTTTTTTTTCATGAGGAGGCTTCAAGAGAGAAATTTGGAAATTTCCAGTTCCTTTCCAAAAGCTTTCATTAAAACAGCCCATAAAAGCAGTCTCTGGAAACTTCAGGAGGCCTTGAAGAAAAAAAAAATAAGAATTAAAATTAAAATTCAGTTTTATTGAACAAATGGGCAGCATTGAAAGTATTCAGAAAATTAAAATTAATTTGAAAATAATTAAAAATAAGAGAAGCTTAGTGTATGTTTCCAAGTTCTGGGTAATATTAAAGTAGCATTAAAGAATTGCAAAGGAAATTTACTGTGAACAGGTGTTTGAAATAATTGGGGGAGAAAAAGGGTTGACTATTAATTAATTAAAAATTATGAATGTGCCTTGTTGGACTTTTTTCCTGTAGTCAACATATTTTTAACCACATGAACTTAGCAAACACATTTTAAAAGTGGGGAGTTGCTTTACAGACACGTACAGGGAGCTGAGTGTTATTTTATCCCCATTTATTTTATTTTTGCCAGTGGCATGCATTTAGCAGGAGCTGTTAAGAGGACAGAGGTGCCATGGCAAAGTCTTCCTCACCAGCTATAAAGCACAGACACGTTCAAGATGAAAACTCCTACGTCAGGTTTGAAGGCACTGAAAACTAAAACACAGTGACTGGTTCCAAAAAAAGGCAAATGAAGAACAAATGTATGAGGCCTGGTAATATGTAGAAACTCACTCTGAGTTTTAACCCCTGAAGATATTTGGACACCTGCTGAGCTCAGGGCCCTGTGCAGACACATCCTGGAGCCCGAGGATGGGCTCAAGATGTGGCTACGGTACCTCGGTGCTCCCAGCCCCACAGTATTGGTACCAGAAACCTCTCTGGAAGACATTTTTCAGCAGAAAGGGGAAACAAAGCTCTGGAAAGGAAAGCTTTGGAAAGGAAATCTCTCATCTACTTGCGCAGGAAGGATCCCAAGAAGGAGGCTTTACCTGAGTTGAGCAGCATGGCACTGCTGAATTGATTGGTGGTCTAGGAGCTGTCTGGAGCAGGTGTAAAGGGGACACAGCTGCATGTCCTGTGCAAACTGTTCTCTGGCCTTTTTGCTTCCTCCAGCCACAAGCTCTGCCAGACACATTGTGATGGCTCTGCTCTGGGTTGGTGAGGAGAACTGAGCTCCTCAGAGGATGAGTGTAACTCTTCAGTTGATTTAACTTACAGCTTCATCCCGAGTGTGTCTTGCTGTATGCTTAGATCCTACACCTGCAAAGCTCAGGCTTGTCAAATACAGGCTGGTAATAAATGGGTGCCTTCCAGGGTAAGAAGCCATAGCTGCTTCTCAAGCATGATGAATGCAGTCTCAAGTGCTGCAACCACGTGCTGCAGCTGCTTCCTTCTGTCTCAGCCTTTAAATTTTTAATCAGTTTTTGCTCTTGCTCTTCACTTTTTTTCACTAGCTAAACTCGTCCAGTTTAAGGTTGCTTTAATCCTGCAGGAAACACTTTCTCCAATGTCAGGCTGGTTTACAGGTCAATGAACTCCCAGAAGGATTAAGGTTAAACTGCATTCTCCAGGCAGCAAAACTGAATAATAAGCCAACAGTCAAAGTGTGACAACTCAGGGAGAAAACAGTGACACTGGGTCTCTTGAGTGATTGAGCACCAGATATTTCAGTAATCTCTTCTTTCCTCCCTACTGACCTGGTCTAAGGATTGCAGCAAGATTGTAGCCAAGAGCTCCTCAAGTCCTTGTTACTTGCACAGAGAGTTGAGGCTTTCTTAGGAGCAGTAAGTACAAGCTGTGAGCCTGAACAAACCTTCAATATAGGCCTATTTGCTTTAATGGATATTACTCTTATCTTCCTGCATCTAGAGACAGAAGCTGGGGGAAAAAAGGCCACTGTTCTGCTACTTATAAGTATAAATGACATGCACATCAAATAAAGCAAACAAAAACCCTGGAGTAAACAAAATCAGCATTTATTTCTCAGTCATCTTTTTACAAGATTGCTTCATGTTTTTCACAAAGGAACGCATACCAGAGATACAGGAGTTAATATACAACACCAGATATGCAAGCCAAAGCAATATGGTACATGAAAATCCACATTTTTTGTAAGTCAGTTTGCTCATGCCTGTCATCTAAATTCCAGGGAGGGTGCCGTGGGGTACACAAACACTAATTCTGCTGCCCCAAAATGTGATCACTAACTCTACGGACATAGCTAAATAATGCATTTACAAAGCCTTATCTCTACCAGCCTTCATCTAAGATTTGAACAGTTAGTTAGTTGTTCAGCTACCAAGCCTTCATGGAAGGTGAAACAGTCTAACATTCCTAAATGGATTCATGCAGTGTTTAGTTTTATTTAAACAAGACACAAGGACAAGTATCTCTTAGTGACCATATAAGTCAGATGCGAAGATGCAGCATCCTCCTGGAAGGAGTTTGAAGCACCAGCGTTCATTCTTCACTGCTGTGCGTTTGACACTAAGTAAAACTGCAATCATGAGCACTTACTAAGAGACCACAAGCTAAGAATTGTCCTGCTAACTGGTGGGGCCAGGGAAGGGCATGGGATGTTTCCAGGCCCCCATCAGTGTAGAAGAGCTGGCAAACTCTCATTTTTCTTGCAATTCCTGCTGGTGGGGTCCCTTTTGGTGAAACAGGCTAACAGTGATTGGTAATGTCAGCATTAAGTTGAAGATGCCAAAATACCTTGATTCTTACTGCACTAAGTTAGCCACTGCTGAAAAAAACTGACTCCTTGGCTGCTAAAAAATTAAGTTTCTCTTTATTCTTAGTGGTCAAGATTGGTGCCAAATCGAATTTGTTTGTTTGTTTGTTTGTTTGTTTTGTTTGGGGTTTTTTTTGGGTGGTGGGCTCTCTCACATCAAAAAAAGGTGGACCTTATTTAATTCTATGGAGATTGACTGTTATTCCTGGTTGGGATCAAGTTAAAGCAGAATTTAGCTTTGGCTTTAACTTTATTCAGCTTCTAACATGAGGAGGAATATGAAAGAGAAATTAAGAAGCAGCTTCTGTTGTAATCTCCAGAGTGGATTATCACAGTTTGCCAATGGCTTATGCTGTGAGGGTACTCAGGAAAGCAACCGTCTGCAGGTGCTTACAAACATGGATAGGACAGCATGAACATCTTTCTGCAGTATTTTTAAGCATTTCAGATGTTCAACATGTAAAAGGAGTTGTAAAGCCACTGGTGTCCCATCTTGAACCAATCAATTTGCTTCTAACTCTGATGATAATGTTAGGCTACTTTGGTGTATCTTGGGCAAAAGTCTCAGAGATCTTCTCTAGCTCAGTCTCTCCACTGCATCCATAGAAATGTGAATGACAGTGTTCTAATTCCTGTAAGCACCAGGTGAGAGCTGTCTTTCAGTGCCTGACAAGTGAAGTCATGCTTTTCTGAGTACAGTTACATATGAGACCACTGAAAAGAGTAACTTCCCACAGGTCATCCCTGCAGAACAACCCCTGTGCAATGTTACTGCTAGAGCTGCTTTTCTAAAGAGAAAGCCCTCTGCCTTTTCCAAGTCCAGTTGGGAGCCTGTGTGCAAATGTGAGGGCCAAATCATCACCTAGTGTAAATCACTACCTTCCCATTACATGGCCTTTAATTTTCACATGTTAGGAAGAATACAACAGCGTATAACAGATCAAATACTGCATCTTGAGACTCTATCATGCCACCACAATTGATATATCTGTATCACTTTTGCAGCATCTCTGACTGTCTGTGGATGTGCAGTTCAATAGAGTACCAGCAGCTAGGACAGTGCCTTTCACACCCAAACCTGGTGGCAAGCACAGCAATTCAGTTTGCAAATTAAATTGCATAAACCAAGAAGCAACAAAAATTATAATAAACAAACTCACAGAGATGCAGCTGACTTGTTAGATCCTAGTTAACTTACTATTACCTAGTAGAAAATAAATAACGTGTTAAAACAAATAATTTAATATAACAGTCTCTAGCTATTTATCATCACAGAATGTATTTAAGGAAAACAGAACCAAAAACCAAACTTTCAAACATACACACACACACACACACACACACCCCAGCATGATGCTCAAAGTGCATTGAGACAGAATTAGAAAACCACCAAAAAAAAGAAGCTATGTCAAGTTATTATTTTTTAAAAATTACAACAACCAAAAAAAGACACAAATAAGCATCTCTGGAGACATTTTTCTCAGGCACACCACTAAGGATACCAGTGATAATTCCACAGCAGTGTAACTTTTTTACCCTTAATAATGATAATAACCTCAGTAATGTGTCTTCCTTTTGACCTGGGGCTGCAGATCTTGAGTCTACGGGACAATAACAAGAAGTATGCTTAGGAGTTTTTCCTCCTCTGCCAGATGCCTGCAGGTCCAATCTTGTGCTGACCACTGGGCACCAAATGGCACCTTCAGTCACTGTCAAGACTCGCTCAGTCCAACCTCCTCCATCTGTCCCCACCTCAACTTCACCCCCCACTACAGGATTTGCTCTAAGGAGGAAAAAGTGAGGCAATTGACAGACTGTAACCATCACTATCCGTGTTAGTAAGAAAAAGAATTACATCCCATGAGCATCTGAGCACACTGCCCTGTTGCACAAGCAAGGGGTTAGTGAGGAGCACTCTCTTCAGCTCATGCCTTCTGAAAGAGCCTGGACTACAAAGTGTGTGAAATATGGCAAGCTCCTCCACCCTCCCTTGTAATTCCTCTGTGTGTGTATTTCTGACAGAGTGCTGTACAGATGAACTCTGCTGATGTGCATAACAGTGGCCCATTCTCCCACAGCTCCTAGAGGATTTGTGTCTGACACAGTGCAACACACACGGGGCTGATCTTTGTGGCATTAAGCTCACAATTAATACTCAGGTGTATGTATGTACCCACAAATGATTAATCTACTTAATTCAACTGAGCAACAAAGCAGATAAGACTGTAGTCACACTATTACTTTAGTATAGTTAATAAGATTCAAAATGACATGCAATTTATTCATACCCATATAAATCTACCACAGGAAAAACAGAACTCCCAACTCAGTTCTACAATACTGGCACTAAAATGCATGATGAGATCTTGTCATTCCAAAGTGGTCTGCTGCATTTCTGTCTGATCGTTCAGTTGTTTACTGTACAATACCTACAACACCCTGAAGGTAGTCAGAACAGGAGTGGGAACTCCAGTACAAACAGAAAGGTAGCTTTTCTATTTATTTTGCACAGAAACACAAATAATGACTAAAAATAAGCAGCCCAGTTTCTATCTAAAAGTCATATGCTTGTTTTCTTGCTTTGAGACTGCTTAGTTTTCTCCCGAAGAAACTTTAGTAAAATTTGACTTTAGTTAAGACTACAGATAAGGATTTGAAGGTGGCAGTACTCTACATGGTATCAGAGTTATGTGGTGAACCATTGTGTGATAGTAGATATGGGTCTTCTAGACTTGCGACAACTAGTACAGCAAATCAGTATTTTTTAGGTTTCACATCTGTAAGAAGCCCTATTCATTTACAGGAGTAGTCATAAAAGACCTACTACAATGGCTTTAAACGTTGGATCAAACCGGTTGTACAGAATGTCATGGCCATCCCATTAAAGAGCCCCTTTTATTTCCATATGAATGCTACCCAGAAAGGACAAAGGTATGAAAAACAATTCGCTGGGTAGTGATGAATAATACTGTTATGTCTTTATGTTGATCCCACCAAAAAAAAAAAAAAAAAAAAAAAAAAAAGAAGACATCATTTAAATACAAATACACGTGAAATGTATAGATATCTATGTAGAGATATCTATGGTAGGGTGTAGTTTGATCAGAACTAGATTAACCAAAGAAAATCTGAAGGCACCAGAATATGCCAGCATCACTGAAAAAAACACTCAATATACTTTGCATTTATGTAGTTCTGAAACCAAGCAGTCAGAAAGCCCTATACAGCAGGGAGTGTGTCTCATTATTGTAACCTCACAGACAAGGTGCAAGTAAGACTCAGATTCATTTAACAATGAGCCACACTCAAACAATCTTGGGCAAAGAATTCAGCCATTCCCACTTACAGGTTTTCATCTAGTTCAGAATCAGAAAGGGTTGGAAGCAAGATAAGAAAAGAAAACTTGAGAAAAACAGATTTTCATTTGGGCCTGTTCCTGGAGGTTATAGTGAGCAGACTGACTCTTTGCCAAGGGTCTCAATCAGTCCTATTAGCATTAAACAAATTAGCTGGTATAAAATCACTCTGTTAAAATAATTCCAAATTATACTTGTATATTGGAAAACAGAGACTGCATGGGTACAAATGAATAGTGCCTTGTTTTCTTTCTTGCTTAATTAATCCAGGTGTATTTAAAATGAACAGTAATTCATCAGGCTAAAAAATCCTAAAATGCATCATATCACAGTTGCAGCAAATTCACCTATGTGCAAGGAAAGCTTCATTTTTCACTTCCACTGGTGTTACATTAACATAACTACCTTTGGTTGAGTTAATCCTTAGCTCATTTTAGTGTGACAGGAAAAACAAACTTCAAATCTTCTACATAAGGCAGCTTTAAATTGGCTGCTGTTTAAAAAAATTAAAATTATTTGACTCCAGTGTCAAATCAACCTTGCAAATATAACACAGTGACAGACTGTCCTCTGGGCTGAGATGAGTAACAGTCAATTTAACCTGATAATTTGAACCCTAAGGAGCTTTTGATAAGTAAATGAGGGTATAAGACAAGACAGAGAAAAATTCGTTATGAATCCAAGCTAGTGTAGCATTCCCAGACACGGAGAAAATGGTGTTCCAGAAGAAACACCTTCCTGCAAACTGAAGAAATACTTTCCTTCTTTCAACAGCTGAACAGAGAAGAAGCAGCTCAGCAATGCTGGAACTTGTCCTGCAGCTAAAGTGCTGTTGGTCCATTTAGAAGTCTCGGTTCATGGCAGGGGGGTAAAGCACCAAGACTGCTGATATTTTTGATTCTCTTAGCAGCAGTAACCACACAGCAGCTTTTCTGCAAAATAAACAAAACAAGAATCCAGTTAATTCAGCAGTATAGTTTTTTTTTTATTTGGTTAAGCATTCTAGGGCAACCGCATGGTGGTTTCTTTGTGCATAAGGAAAAGAAAGCAGAGGTGAAGCTTCTTGCTTACAAAGGGTTCTTGCAGCAGCCACCTTACTTGTGAGATGTTTTATACAATATTAAAAAGACAAAGCCTCTTTGTTAGGTGGAGAAACAGTCCTGGAGGTCCCTCTTAAAATGCAGTAAGTCTACTTTTTTTGCCTCTTTTGTCATACAGATCACAGGCCATGTTGCAAACCTCTCCATTTATTTGTGCTACCACTGCAAGCATTTATAAAGCCAGGTCTAAATCAACTGGCACTTGAGTGTATTATTTTGGGTTGAACGTGGTAACAATACTACTTGCCTGATAAAAATAGCTAAAGGGATTCTTGAAAAACAAAGCACTGCTATGACTTTAGATCCACTCGTTAAGTAAACTCAAATAAACTCCATAAAGAAAAACACACGCAGAGGAAATAACACTGCAAAAGCCAAAACCAGGTTTTCCTCCAGGTTAGATCACGGGTAGGTTACTATGTTACAAAGCTATAAAAAATTCATTTAAGAATAATTTTTTACTGCTGCTGGACAGTCAATTTATCACAAAGTTGGTTGTAAAAGAAAACCGTGTAATACAGTGCTTCCTGAATTAGAGAATTTTCACCATTTGGTTGCTGTGCAGTTATGGCTTGAAATGGAAGATAGATAAAAAACACTAATCCTGTAACAAGTCAGGCAAACCTCTTTAGAAAACTACTGTGCAGAGGTACACAGGTAAGTGGACCAAAGCTTCATGTATCTGTCCCAGCACCAGTGAAGTGAGGGTAAATGGTGAGAATCACAAAGAGGTTACTCATTCCCACTGGATTCCTACCACTGAAGTTGATGCTCAGACATTAGCATATCACAAAGTTATGTGGCTTCAGAGAACAAGCGGGATATAATAATGGAACCTTAGTCCTCACTGACCTCCAGTGTATCCTGGAAAGGTAGCTTCAAGTCCCCAAGATGGCTCATTTAAATATCATTAACTTCTGTGTAACTACACTGCACTGCATCTGGTCTAACCTTAGTTAGTCAAAACAGAACAAAAATTTCAACCTCTTACAATACACTCTTTTTAACATGTTTCTCAACCAAAACTGTTGCAAACAAAACCCAGTACATCACTTGCCCTACCAAGGTGCTGATGGATGATGGCAGTATTAAAAGCTTGCTTGTGGTAAAAAGTGGACTACCTGTATTTTGGCATCCTTAGTGCTGGTCGTGACGCATGAAAAAGGAAGTGGTTTGCAGTGTGTGTGTTCTCAGCCTCATTCACTTCCTGATCCCCCTGAGTTTTGCCCAGAGATGCCCTCAGAGCCTTTAGGTGGTTCCCATGGTCCTTCAACAGAGGCACCAACTTCTGGGGTAGTGGGTAAAAGGGGCTGTGGGAACTGGTGTGCTGGTTTGTGGAGATGCTGTACTGCCTGAGGCAGCCTGATTTCAAAGTGGCTGAGTGAGTATGATTTGGTTAAAGACCAGAGACAGAACAAGAGAGCAGACTTGAGCCTCCCTGATTGCCAGGGAAGAAAACCAAGCCAGCCTGAGAACCACTAATGAAGTGTTTTGTAATTAAAGGGCAAAGAGAGGGAGGACAGAGAGAGATGCTCTGTCAAAGTTGTTTGGGTCGCTACAGGCTAAAGGGGCAAAGAAGTGCTCTGTCAGAATTGTGTCCTAAAAGCTGTGGAGCAGCTTCTTTGGGACACCTCACTTTCATTTCACAACACCTAGTGGAGCTGCCCTGAGGGTCTGGCCCGTGCCTTTGCAAAAAGTAATTACTTTTCATATTTCTACCCTTTTTAAACCATACTCCTAACCACAGCATGAAAACCTGGAAGCTTTCAACACTGAAAAATTATTGGGTGAAATCCTGCCCCATGAGGGCCAGTGGGAGCATAACTATTCACTCTAAAATTGCCATGCTTTGCAGCACATGTGGCCCCATATATATGATTTTTTTTTTTTTTTTTCACATTGCTATGACTTGGTATAAGTCTTAGGGCCAGTTCACGTTCTGAAGGCTTTTCAAACAGCAGGGATGGTAGTGGTGAATACAGTTTGGATTGAACACTCTGGACCATGCAAGGTTTTCAGCTGCCCACTGATCTCTTCTGCAGGGGCTGCAGTATTTATATCTGAAGAAAAGCTTGGGACCCAAAACGAACCTTCTGTTTGGCAGTTCCTTCGGAGAGGTTATTGAGCTGGGGATGCTTTGGACACAGCTTTGGCGTCCCTCTAGGGGAAAAGAAAAACAAAAAAAGAAAGAAAGATGCCATTATTGGACCACAAATAGAAGATCAATCACATCTCACCTCTAGTTAAAGCAGTGGCAGAACACCACAACATAAGCACGTTTAGTTAAGCTTTTTTTGTAAAGCACAAGAAGTATGAACAAAAAATACCAGGAGGGGAGCTACAAAGAGTGACAAGATCTGTAAGGCTTCTATTAGGGTAGAGTTTCCCCAGGAGAAAACTGGTGATAGGATGAAGCACAGCATGTAAGCAGCCCATGTTCTTGCAGCATTTGGAAAAGACAGCCTGTTCCCCAGCTGCATAATCAGAGACTCTCGAGAGCTCGATGAGAGGAGTCAAATTTTACCTATGAAACCCTCTGAAGAAATACTTACCTCTGAAAAATTCTCTTGGGTTTACTGTTAAGGCACACTTATAAACCATCTAATAATCTCAGGGCCATTGTTGTTCTGGGAGATTATACTGCGAACTAAATTTCAGTGAAAGATATAATAATTTTTTCGTTGTTACTATTTCCCATTTTTTACTGCTTCTTACTATCCTTACTCTTTATAATGGGAACATCTCACAAGGACTGAGCTGTCAAGACACTACTCAGTCCATCCTGCTCAGAACACAACACACCATCCCATAAGCAGAGCTACTTCTGCTTTCTTATCATCATAATCTTTGTTCTTACCCTAATAAGATTACTTTATCAATTAATAATATGGTCTCTTAATTCTCAATGATGTCTGTAGTTCAAAAGCACCTTGACATATACATCCTAGGCAATATGATAGAATTTTATTTAACATGGATGTGCTTTGACTGCAAAGGAGGAAGTTAATATTGCACTTCAAATAATGTAAAAATTCTGAAACCTGCTTAAAATTATCTTCTCATGAGCCACTGAGCCACTGAGTGGACTCACTTAGATTCAGACAATAAACAGCTCAACAGTGTGAATCTCCCACACTGGCTGACTACTTAACAGAGGAATACTCAGAATTGTTTAAAATCTTGGTTTTAAAAAAGCTGATCCTCCAACTCAGCCCGGTGGAATTGTTCATGTGAACAAACAACTCCTTCTTTTGTACTGACCACTAAGCTGGGTAGTGAAGGGGCAGGAAGGGGCTTAAGTACAAAGATGCGCACTGGCAGAAACTCCACACTCTGTTGGGAAAGATATCCCTTGGGATAAGATAGGATGAAACCCAGCAGCACTCATGGGGAACTTCAGAAGAGCCTGAAAGTGTTTTCAAGGCAGGAAGCAGAACCAACCCCAGCTGGAAAGCTCTTTTCATATGGTAATTCAGCGCTCATTTTGTAAATAGTCTTTTGCTAAGAAATGGATCCACTTCACAACACACAGCAACTGCACGACTATATATTTCTTCCCCAGACATGCAAGAACTGATGAGCAAGTGTGAGCATGCAAATCATACCAGCTCATTAAAAGCAAAGGGACACACGTGACTCACAGCGGCAAGAAGCACAGCAGCAAGGAGAACTCAAAAACAAATAAGAAGGTCAAAGCAAATAGTGATTTGGCAACAAAAGGAGGCAACAGCAGATCTACAATGCACGAGGATATTCAAATTTAGGGACCTGAAGTCTGCAGTGGAGCTTGTGGTCTGATAACCATGGATGTTTTAAGGCAGCAGTTGCACTTATTCTCCAGCTAAAGGAAAACCAGAATGCGATTAAGTGTTTTTCCTAGAATCTTACAATTCAACAATTACCTCCTACAGGTCATGTTCTGCCATCATACCATGCTGTCATTTCAGGACACTGGCCAGATGGCAGATAATCCATAAAGTTATGTTCAGTTTCACAGCAAAAATACATTCAGGTAACTTCAGATCATTTTGTGGAGATAATGAATAACATCAATGAAGGGCTATCACAATATTTTAAGTGGATGTAAAACACTTTGATAAGTCATGATAGTTCTGCAAGGGAGCAATACAAGTGACACAACCATGACACAACAGCATAGAATGCATATTTAATAATACAGGGTTTATATACCATTTCTCCTTGATGAGAAGCTTTGAGATGAAATCTTTGGCCTGATCAGAAACATCTCGAAATTCCTCATCTTCAAAATCCCAGCTACAGGACAGGATATTGTTGAGGGTCTCATTGTCATCATCACCCAAAAAAGGAGACAATCCACTGAGGCTAAAGTTTAAAAAAAAAAAATAATGCTCAATCTTCCTGTCCTTCCCCTTTCTGTATGTGATATCCGATGCACCACCTATGATTGTTCTGTCACTCCTGGACCACCTTGTAGCATATTATTGTCTAAGAAAGTCTCCAGACCAGTTCCATTCTCTCTTCTATTTACATATTCAAATAATCACTCTTCTTCTCTAACAAACCAAGCATTACTCTTCATGGTAGGTTACATTTTCTATATATTTTCTATACCTCTCACCACCTTTGCACATACCTACAAGGAACTTACCAAACAGCCTACATTATCATGGAACTGAGACACTCCTGGAAGATGTACAATGAAACAAAGAAGAAAAGTTCATGGTGATTGGAAAAGAGGATAGATTACTGAATATGGATTTTGAAAAGAAGACTGTATTTTCTATTTTGAATAGAGATTTTGCCAATCTTCTAGTATAAGAACTAATTTGGAACACTGACATAGTTCAAACTAGCAACAGCTTACAAAGCATATACTGAATCCTACTTACAGCATAAAAGTAATGACTCCTAGACTCCACATGTCTGTAGAAAAGGAGACAAAGTCATAATTCACAACTTCAGGAGCAAGAAATTCTGGAGTCCCAAAGTTAACTCGAAGTTTTTCCCTGGGTTTATACCTATGAAATAGAGACATTGACAGAGACCATCAACTACAGCTCTCATTAAAGTTGAATAATAAGTTGTCTAGCACTTAAGAGGGATTTCAGAAGCATACAGGAAATTCAGTAGGAAAATAAGGACAGAGAGAGGCACAAAGTACAAATATGTATACACATATATAGAATGAAAACTGTTTGCAAGCTTTGTATCATACTTCAGGGCAAAACACAGCTGCTGTACAAAGGAATTTCAATGACTCCTTAAGAGCCACTGTTACCGTCCTTTTGGGACTTCTGTATGATAGGCATGGAATTTTTACTTAGTAAATATTTCATTGAAGTTATGGTACCAAAATAATCTAGAAAGTAATACAGCATGGGACAGATTGTAACAGCCTTTGATGGTCTCTCATACTTTCTTTTGAAGAATCTCATAACATTGCAGACAGCAGATCAGACAAGATCTACCACTGGTTTTGTCCATTTTTGCTGTTCCAGGATACTTATGTGCATCACTACTGAATCAGTCCTCTCTAAACCTCCTACCTGAAATAAGGCTTCAAAGCAAATCTTTTTTATTCAGCTCCAATTCCTCATTAAAAGATATCCCTGCTTAAGAGAGATACATTAAATTTGTCAATAGGAGACGGTTATGTATCAGACATGTCACTGTAGAGATGTAATTTGTTTTAGTTGTTTCCTAATTCATTTACAATTAGCAAGAATACATGCACATACCTTCTTGCCAATCCAAAATCAATAATTTTTATTTTATTTGTTGCTCGGTTTACACACAGGATATTCTCAGGCTGATAAGAGAAACCAAAAAACACTTTAATGAGAAAAACAACATGAATGATTGGGATTTAAGCAGACAGCAGACATAAAAACACTAAAAACACAGAATATTTCTCATAAGCACCTTTTGCTTTCCTTCTTGGTCAGATTTCTCTGCCTGGATACACACCCCAGCTGTCACACAGAATTTGGGGTCATGTGTTGTGCTTTGCAACTACTTTTTCTTCTCCTTGGTTTTTGATTTGACAAAAAGCAGCAGTACAGATAAATAATTCATTAGGGGGAGATGGACAGAGAGTGCAGATTTCCAAAGAAAGATTTCAGAAGGCTGATACTATGATTTTACAGACCTTAATAAGCTAACACTGATTTTAAAAGTAAAATAAATAACATCAAATATAACATAAAATAACATAAAGTGCAAAATTAAATTATATTATATTAAAATAAATTAAATTAAATTTGGAGGGCTTTGAAGTTTATCTTACAGCTTTAAGTTTTTGAGTTCATTAATGTTCTGGCAGCAACTGACTGAACACTGGTATATTAAGCTAGTCACATCTACTTAATGCTTTTCTCAGATATTTTAGCAAAAAGTAGGATTCACAGGTTGAATCCCCCTGGTTTTTCATGAGGCCAAATGTTGTTCTTCACTTTTCTGGCAGGAATCCATTAACTTCCTAGAATTTCTCCTAATTTATACAGAGGGGCTGAGACCAGAATTTGGCCAATTGTCTATGAAATGTAAATACCTAAGGGAGAGTATCATATTCACTGCCAGCAGTTTTATAACTACTTTGTCTTGTTGCACATTGAGTCCTCTTTGAAACAAAACAGCCCTCAACACTTAAAACATTAGTTAACCTTTGTCACCATTACTAATTCATTTTACATGTAGGATTTCTAATCACCATAGGACTTTTGAACACCGTATGTCCATAGGTTCTGAAGTCCTGGATGATTATGGTCAGGATTATTTTCTTACTATTTCAAGCTTTCTTCCCCAAACCCATCTGTCACTGACAGCAATCTTTAAAGAAGCAAGAGACAAGGGAGAAGCCCTAGCTGTCAAGCAAATGAAAAGAGGTCTGGGAAGAATTTCTTGGACTGTACAGACATCTTTTTGTCAGCACTTTGACCTCACGTTAAAACTGTCTCCAAGAACATAATTAATGTGTCTTAAAGAACCATTTGAACTTCTGCTTGACAGGTTTCTAGGTAACTAGATGTTTATAAAGAAAATGAAAAGTGAGTCTGGTCATTGGTTAGCAACTGAAGCAGGCCCCAAAAAGCACCTCCTCATTTGCAAAACCACTGCAATAATATATACACTAACAACATTAAAGATGCACTATATTAACTCAATTATTGCAAGCCAAAAACAGCAGTCAAAACAAAAACCTCACTAAAGAGAAAACCATCTTGTTCACTTTTAGGTTTTTTTGCTTTGTTGCAAGGCTCAGGAATCACTAGAAAGCTTTACAGTCAGTCATAAAACTTAAGATATCATCCCCTTTTATTCCTGCACTAAAGAGAGGTAAGAAACAAGTCTACATGAATAAAGAGCTGGGTTAAGGGAGAAAGAGCCAGATCAAATGTACAGTGTGATGAAAAAAATACCTTGACAACAAATGTCTTCTAAAGGGTGACAACAACTAACCATCAGTAGTCAACCAAAGTAACAATGTGCAGTCAGTGCATTTGTTTCTAAAAAGAAGTCAGGGAAACTTTTTGTGTGTATAGCAGAATGGTTCAGATAACTAAGCAAGCAAATGGCAAAGAATCTGCTACCTCCCTCTGGGCATTCAGCTGCACTAGCAGCTATTGCCTAACCCAACACAGTTGTATTGTATATGTTACATCAGCCACTGACCATTTTTCTTTCTTTTGTTTTAGAAGGTACATTTTAATTAATTTCCCCTTAAGCTGGCTATCTACTGATGCCTTTTCATGACCATAACAGTGTAGTGTAGTCCTCAGAAACATGGGCAGGGGCTCCACTGATTCTCAATGACCCATGAATTTAGTTCCACTCTCTCATGCACTGGTTTGTGCTTTGCAAAAAATGGAGGTTACTCCTATTTGTTGGCTGATGTGTAAAACAGAGACCTTGTGCAGCTGAATATAAAAAAAAAAAAAAAGAAATTGCCTAACATCTTGAGATCCAGACCAAAACAGAAAATATGGGTTATTTGCAGTCAGCTGCTGACTTTCTGTGAAACCAGTGTGTGTAAAATCCAAGCACTCTGAGGCTTGATGATATATGACCACAGTTCTCATCTAATTTACTTAACCCTGTAGCAATTTAACTGATCTAAGTGTGGTTAAAATAAATACACATTGGTTTAGGAAAGCAGAATGAGCCCTTTGTTGTTTCTGCCGTGGGATTCTGCTAAGCTGTATGGCCTACCATTAAAAACAACAATTTCCACTGCTGTCATGGCACAAAACATATATCTCTATTCTCTACCTTGAGATCCAAATGAAGAATGTACATTTGGTGCATGTACTGAATTCCCTCGCAGATCTGTTTTATGAATAAGATAGTATCCATCTCTGTCAAATTGTAGTTTTCATCAATAATTCTTTCAAATAACTCTCCTCCTTCCACACTGGTGAGAGAAAGACAATGAAGCGGTGACAAAGTTGAAATCCAATCCCATGCAGTTAGCTTAACACAGATTTTGTACTATTGACTATATTAATCATTCACAATCAAGTTGAGTAAGGTGGGTCTGCAACCTGAGCTTGTTCTCTGATTGAACTTTCCAAGAACTGGATTCTGATGCACACTGCCCTGAACTTCTTCAAGGTCTGACAGTCCATCCTCCCATCCACTGATAAGTAGGAAAGTCTTGAAATGTGTACGCGATGCTGTCTCGAGTCAACATTTTTTACCAGTGAAATTAATGAAGCCACATCAAAAACCAAGACAACATGCTAAAGAATCTGCATTTAAATCTGTGGTCTCCTCCCACAGACTTTCAGAAGTGCACGACCCAAAACTATCTAAACTATCTAAAGTCAACAAAAATTACTTCTTCATTTCAGAATGTCTCCAGCTTACCCATTCATAGCTATGCAGACATTTACCTTTTGCCATATGTTAATCTTGCCGATCAAGTTCAGAGACTACAAGAATGTCCAGAATAACCAAGCTCACTGAACTTTGAATCTTCTTCCATGCCTTTCAGTATCTTAGTTATGCCTTTTATGGCTTTCTTCAGACAACACCTGTTTAACCTGACTGTAAGTTTGGTTCCTAATTAGTCTAATAAACCAGCATTAAAAAAAAAAACAATACAGGTTTTCCATTCAGGTACCCAGTGTAAGGATTAGGCATAACACCTAAAGCTGGCTTCTCTTTGGTGTAAGATGTCTTCTCATTTGTCTCACAGACTGGAGATACTCTAAGATATCTGTTTCTTGGCTGACAAAAACAGAAATTTCAAATGAAGGAGAAGATGCATAACACAGCTCTATCTTCAGATGAAGCAGCAGCTTTACTACACCAGTAATGTGGCACATCACTGGGAAAATGCATAAATAACTGAATGCAAAAATATTTCTCTTAAATTCTGCTTTTTTTTGGTTTTTTTGGTTTTGTTCTTGACATCATTCATATGTTCTTTCCACCTATAAGATGCTCTATTTCTAATTTCAGGAGAAATTAAGATGGATATTGACAATTCTAATAAAAGTGGTAAACGCAGAAAGGGAAAGAAAAGAAAACACTTACTATTCCATGACTAGGACAATGTTATATTTTGATTCAAAGGCATCATACAGTTGGATGAGGTTCACATGATTCAGCTGGTTCATAATATTGATTTCATTCTTCACTTCATCCTGTAAAGAGTCATCAATATTGTTTAAGAAGCCTTTTCTCTAGGAAAACTACATGAAACAGGAATATAGTTTGAACTAAACAGTTACATTATCTCCAAGTTTTCATGGCAACCAACTCATGGCAACCAAATTCAGTTTCCTTTGTTTGTTTCTGCAGTGGTAGATGTCATGGCTATAGGAGCTACAAGACTGAATTTATAGCTTAAGTGAGGGACTGCCTCAGTAGTAAGCAATTTGGAGGGAAAAGAAAGGGGAAAGTCCATATGAACAAGCTGTAAAGAAAAGAGAGATGCAGAATAGGACTTGGTCCAACCAGCAGTAGGTATACAAAAATCAAGCAGTTTCTGAAAAGTCCAGGACACTCCTCAAAACCTCCCTTTGTAGTCAGGGGAGCGACTGGTCACTCTACTCAGCCAAACTATTTTAGACATGCACTTCAGGATGGGCTGAATCAATCTCTGGTGGTGCCAGCCTCCCTCCACTGACTATTAGGGGATTCTGGGTGATCAGCTTGGCCACAGCTACACCTGTCAAACAAGGCATGCTATGCATGTCTTTCCTGTGACAGCAAGCCCCAGATGGCCAAGAGGTTTGCAAAACAGGCCAGACTAATTCTCCTTATACATATATGAGGAGAAGACATTCTCCTGATGTCAGGAGCCCAAATCATGCCTTGTATCAGGATCCCTCACAGTGACACAAAGCCATTGGAACAAAAGCTACAGTGTGCTTGGGAGGAAATATGCTATACCACAAACCTGTCATGTCTTTAGCATTAAAGAAAACACCAGTAGAATTAACAGGGGAAAAAAAAAAAAAACAAAACAAAAAAAAAAAAAAAAAACAAACAAAAAAAAAAACCAAAGAAACATAAAGAGCTGAAAAGTAAGTTGCAAAAAAAAGAAGTTTAAAAAAAAAGGAAAATGCAAAAAGAGGATGCTGATGAGTTACTAGAAGTTCTGGGGGAGAAGGGAAACAGAACTATAATAAATGGGTGTGGTGGTTTGTCAGCCTCTTGGGCATGGTTAATTGTATAGCTGAAGAACAGTGTGGGACCTGTTGGGGAACAAAAGACTAATATCACACTCTACCAACCTTCTGTTTTGGACCTTTGGCTTTTATAATTTTGGCTGCTAGCTTGAGACCTGTTGCCTTCTCTTCACATTTATGCACTTGACCAAAACGCCCTCTAGGGAAAAAGAAAAGAAAAAAAATAATCATACAGTGATACTGGTGACAGCCCTGAATGTAAACTGGGTTATAAACAAGAGTAATTATCTTCTCCCTACTGTGTTTCATTTCAGTTTCTTTACTGATGCTATTTTGTTGCCTAGATTGGACTTGCTACTACTGATTTAGGCACACCAAAATCACACACTCTTCTAGCTGATATTATCCCACTTGTAGATTCACTATACTTACCTCATATTATGTGAAGACATCCTGGGGAAGTCAAGATACTATAAGGACAATAACTCACTTATGTGTTCAATCTGCCTCTCTCCATCTCATGGTTGTGATTCCATGATGAAAAAAAGCCTTACTCAAAACCATGCTGCCATCAAAAATGGCAATATCACTCCTAAACAATAGCAGCATGAGAGATCATGTAACATGGCCTGTCAGATTAGGCTACTGATCTATTTGAAAACATGCACATGTTCCAGGGACAAGAGCCACCAAGATAAAGTAGGCTACAACATGTCTCTATATCCTGCTGACAGCAATGTGAGGTAAAGCATTAAAGCATCCTAGCAGGCCTGTCATAAAGCCTGAGGGCATTTGTCTGACCTCAAACAATACCAAATACAAGCCAAGTCTGCTGGTGCCAAAGCATAAGCTAAATTCACTCACACAGTAAAATCAGCCTCTTATATTCAGCCCTGTGTAAAGCACTCTTACACTTTCATGACTTCAGCTCTAGTGAGGCATGTTGCTGCCATTCACCTCCCAGGGCTGTACATTTGTGCTTAGTTTCCCCTGTTGGTTGGTTGGTTTCACCTGACTTACCCTCCCAGGAGTTCATTCTCATTGACATTATAATAATTGCTGATCTCCACCCTTTTGGCTGAGACAATCCGATGATCAAATGGTGCTGGTGGAGTAGGGCTACCATCTGCAAAAGACAAAGCAGGGATATAGCATATGAGTGGTCACATGCAGTGTTTTTCTACCTCCCAGTTTAGTCCCTTTTTTCCCCAGATAAGCTCATTTAAGAACTGAATACGCCTACTTTAAGTTCTATAGTCAGGTCTTTCTCTATTATTTAAAAAGGGTTTTATTCCAGGAGCTCTGGCTCAGAACACAGGGTGCTGTTGGGGAGCTACAATATTATGACAAGGACTGCTTTATTAAGTTAGCATCTTCTGCAAAACAGTAGGAAGTGGCAAACTGAAGACTACCAGACTAAAGTAATCTACCTTCATACCCATAAAGGGCCTTAGCAATTTGTTTGGAAGGAATTCAGCTTTTTCCCTGAATTTTTTCCTTTTTTTTCCTTGGGGGCTGTTATTAGGTGAGTACATACTACATGTGTCCAGTGGGGTAGGAAGAGAAACTGAGCTTTTCTCTAGGCCCAGCTAAAAGAGGCTATTTCTCAGCATTTTCTGTTCACAGTGAAGAATCCCCTTCTCTATTGACTGACAGAACTCGTCATTCTCCACCACGTGGTCACCACTTTTAAAGATCACGTTTAGAATTTGCCCATATGAGGGAGTTTCACTCTGGCAGGCAGCACCTAGAATTTCCAGAATGGCTCAGGACCTGGTCTGGTAAGTGTCATGTGCTGCTCTGAAGAATTTCTGCTCTTAAAAAACAAACAGCAGCTAAAAGGTAAAGAGTGGCACAGAGAAGGGATGGGTTCCCAACATCACACTGCAGCAGCTATGGAGTTTTGGCACAAATGCAGGTCTGTGGTGTTATTGTCCAGACCTCCACACGCTGGAGCAGCCTGCCACCCTGGTGTCAAAATCCCTGCTGGAGGCCAGCCCTGCATGCCTGAATTTTCCTTTGGATTTTTTGCAGGGTTCCAACTTCAATTTCATACCCACGTTGTTTTTCACTTGATTGATATTCCCGAGAGTGACCTTTGGCTGACCAAGGTGACAAATACTTCTTCAACTGGTTGGGAGGGCTGCAGCCCAGGGTTCAACATGAGCTCTCTGGTTTGGAATGCTGGCTGCCTTTTGTGTGAGGCTTGTTGGGTGATTTTGAAACTGCTCATTACTTCAGTGAAAATGATTTAAAACACAAACAAAAAAAGCCTCGTGACAGCAGAAACACTTTGGTCATTAATGTAGCAGTGGATTGTCCTGATTCATAGTGAATGTCCATTTTTCCAGGACACCAGCTGTGTCCCTAGATTTTTTTTTGACAGTGCTAATAACTTACATGGTCAGGAAGTTAGCCCATGGTCAAGAAATTTTGAAAAGCTGGGGCTTCTGGAAGTTTGCCACCTACTTGAGATTCTGCAGAGTTTGAATGGCATGACCTTAAGTGTGGGCCTTTTCGTGTTCCTAAGACCCACAAAATGCCAAGAAAGCCTCTAAAAGCAGAATTTGACTTTAATAGCACAAGGTCTAAGGGTGCCAGCATGTAAGTAACAGTAGAAAATGTCTTTTTGAAAGTTTACATTTGGCCAAAATTTGGGCAAGGAAGTAATCTTTAGAAGACACCAGAGTGCCTCTTTAAAACTATGTCTTAGTTTTAGCCTTTGAAATTGTCCCAGTGACAGAACCTCTGGTATTCTTTTGCAGCACATCAAAGGCAGTTCCTCCCTGTTCAAGAATAACCTCCCATTACTGATCAAAGATGCCCCAAGAGAGACACTCTAACCTGAATCACAGAATCATAGAACGGTTAAGGTTGGTAGGGACCTTAAAGATCATCAAGATCCAAACCCCTGCATGGGTAGGGACACCTCCCACTAGACCAGGTTGCTCAGGGCTTCATCCAGCCTGACCTTAAACACTTCCAGGGATGGGGCATCAACAACCTCCCTAGGCAACCTATTCCAGCAACCTATTCCAACCTATTCCGCCTACCCTCATGGTGAAGAATTTTTTCCTTATATCTAACCTAAATCTACCCTCTTTCAGTTTAAAATCATTACCCCTTGTCCTGTCACTATCCTCTCTGGTGAAAAGTCCCTCCTCACCTTTCCTGCAGGCCCCCTTCATGTACTGGAAGGCTGCTCTAAGGTCTCCCAGGAGCCTTCTCTTCTCCAGGCTGAATAAGTCCCAACTCTCTGTCATCTCTAACAATCTGCCAGAGCTCCAGACAGTTTATGGTGTTTAGAGTTTTACTACACTATCTCCTCTTTCCTGCTACAAAAGCCCAGCACAAATATCTAATATTCCCACTCTTTGCCCACCCACAAAGCAAGAAATTCATTCCAGATCCTAGGCATGCACACACACACATATATCTCACATCCTTGAGGCCATCCTCTAATGTGCCATCATTTCATACACAGGGATAGGCACTGAAATTCTCAAGCTGGAGGTTCCAATACTAGAAATTTCTGCTGCAGTCTGATAAGTGCTGCTTCAGAGTTCGGTGCCTCAGCACCATTTATCTGACTGTTCAATAGCACTGGTCGGGCTTCCACACAAGAATCTGTATTCCTGTGTTTTAGAGACTGCAGTAGTTCTCACTTGAGATTGCAATGGTACAAATATGAGCAAGCTGGTTTGTGCAGGCTACATGCAGAGCATTGCAGATTCTGTACTAACACATGTTCTCAGCACTTCCACAGGTCAACCACTTTTGTCACACGTTTTAATTTCTCCCACCACTCTATACTTAGGAGTTTTATATCTGTTGTTAAAAGAAGAGGAAAAGAGGTTAGCATTACTGGAGTAGTTGTGGCAGAAGCAAATTAGTTGCAACTGGTTTCTGCAAGAACAGAAGCCTCTAAGATGGAAGCAAACAAAACTGTGTTATTTCCATCAGCTTAGGATATGGCCCAAGAGCAACTGGTTCCCATCAGATCTACCATGCACACCTTTTTCCTCTAGTAATTACAATAATGAAATCAATCTTTTCTACAGACTTCTCTCTGATTTTCACTGTAACACCAGTGGAATTAAATGCTTTTCTTTTATGAATACTTCCTGTAAGAGCTTTTTTTCCAGTTTTACACATGCCATCATCAGCGATCTCTGCATCTACCATGTTCTTTTCATTGTCATCTCTGTTTAGGCCTCCACCATTCATTCCATGCTTACTGCTAGCTCTATGTTCAAACTGACAGGTCTGCTCAGTGATTGAACTAAGATTTCCTGTACCTTTTTCACAGCCTTTACACCTGCAAGGATAAAGCACGGTATTAGGGCAGAGTACACTTAAAGCAGAGCAAATTCAGAAACATAGGTGAAAAATGCTTACAAATACATTGACTGCAAATAACATTAGGTTATTTTCCTCACAGTTTAAATAAACTGTTTTAATATTCACTTTGAGAAACACAAATGACCTCGAAGTTAACCATGACAGCAAAATGTTTCTCCATTACTGAAATCCTCACTCGAGTTCTTCTACATTTAACATTTGGCTATCAATCTCACCTTGAAAGCAATGGGAGAGCATTGGGATTTCAATCTGTTCATACAGGTTCCCGAGAACTTAAAGTGGTTTATGCTTGAAGGACTGCGCATCAATGCAGCAAAGAAAGAATTACAGTAAACAAAATTATCAGTTTAATTACCCTGGCAAAGTTTCACAGCTTTATGTTATGACTTATGTTACTACATTTTGAAGTACTTTAATTCCCAAAAGGTAAAATCTAACTTTACTTTGCTCAGAGGTTATATGATGCTGCAGTATATACAATGGGAGAATTTTCCTCAGAAATTAAGAAAAGCCTATTCCTGTGTTCCTAACCCATTTCCCAACCAAACAATCAAAGCGCATTGCTAGTACCATGTATGGTAGGTTATTTGCCTGTCTTTTTTGAAGATAAATTTCAGCTTGGAGCTCAGACCAGAGAGATAATGTTATTTTACATATTTGTATTAGGCTGGATTTTCACCAATACCTAGATTAACCAAATCACGTTGACTTGAACCTTGAACGACACATTTTTCTAATGCATGGGGCTCTTAAGAATGTGCAACTTTAGCTTCAGACTTACCTTCCCTCTGGAACCTCTTCATCATCACTTTGTACTGCTTCCTCTTCATTTTGGGAAGGAGCTGGTGGTTCCTCAACAACTTCATCACTTTTATCAGCACTTGCCTCCCCTCCATTCTCCCTCTCCTCTTGTCTTTCCTCTCCAGACACTTGATGTTCCTCCTTCTTCTTCTCATCTATTGGGGACTTACTCTCTATCTCCTGCCCAGTTATCCTTTGACAAGCATCATTAGCAGCATATTCTTCTTGCTGATTTTCTGTAGTAAAGGATTCCTGAACAGAGCTGCTCCTTTCTTCTTTCTCCTCTGGCTCTTCAGCAAAAAATTCAGGAGTATCAATTTGAAGCAGAACAGGACTTTCCCTCTCAGCATTTTCCTTGTTGAGCTTATCAACTTCTTCTTCCTCGGAGCAGGACTGGCTCTTCTGGATGGCATCCTCTGTAATTAAACAGATGACAAAGGAATCTGTCAGTAATTGTCTGATAGTCAGTAATAGTATTAAAATAGGATTTGACAGTTAGGATAGCTTCTATTTTGTGCATTTTGAACTAGGCACTTGCTTTCCTTTCCCACGTTCAGGATCAGTGTAAACGTCTCCTTAGAAAGAGCAGACTACTTCTTTAAAACTGGGATACCATGGGTCACAAATTCTCCCTTCCAGACATAATACTGGAAAACATTTTCTCACTAAAATCTGTTGTCAGTAAAGTCAAGGTTAATAAACTCTTAGTGCAAAACACTTCTGTGAGTGCTTTGCCACCGTGCACACCAGCATGTGAAAAGCAGATTGATCTTGCTTGAGCAGTTCTCATTTATGCTGGTGAGCACACACATAACCCAACCACCTTCACTGGAGCTGCTCTGGAGAGCAATGGCTATTTCTGTGCATTTGTATGCTTAAGAACTAGAAACTGAACAGAAAAAAATAACATTCTAACCTGTTGAATCTGCTGGCCCAGTTTCTTCTGTTTCTGTTTCACTCAAGTGTGACTTTTCTTGAATGACCTGCAAAGAAGGAAATTGATGTATTAGTCAGTGTATACAGTGTTCATGTTTTATTGTTTCTCATGAAATTGCAGCCTGGGTTTTTTCAGTCGAATCCAAGTACTCTGCGTTCAAATTCACGTTTTTCCTATAAAGGATGGTCCTTGTTTAATCACTACCAAGTTGATCAGACTGGTACAAGTGTAAAGCAAGAGACATTATCAAAGTTGTAGTCAACAGCAGTTATGGCATAAACAACCCAAAAAAGATCAGGATTGAGCCTCAGGGACTAAAATTAAAAAAACACCTAGAAATGAGCTGTTGTCATGAACTAGGTGTTAAAACTAGGCTGGTTAAACCAAAGTCAGGAGTATTTAATGTCCTAACAAAATGTTCATAAACAGTCTTACTGACAGATTTCAAAAAGTTTTTTGCTGTTAATCAATATCTGGTAATGGCATTTTTAATTATCCACTAATTTATTACAGGCTGATGGAAACAGTTACCAGGAATCAGAGCATATAAACCCCAATGTCAGCTTTCTCTTATCTACATTTTATGATGCTACAGTGACATCTAGAGGTGCTTTATACCAAGCCAGTTTCTCATATAACCACTCTTACTGTCACCTTTATGGCTATTTACTCCTATTCTGATGCTGTTTGCTTCATGTGTTTTTTCCATCAGCCACCCCTAGACTTGTAGTAGGACATTGACCACAGTTGCTCAGTGATCCTTTTCCACTTGCCTTCCTTTCCTCCGACTGCCATGAAACTGGCACAGTTATCAGAGGTAAATTTTTCACTATGAGGACAATCAGCCACCGGAATGATCTCCCAGGGGAAGTGGTGGATTCACCCACTTTGGAAACTCTGAAGTCTCAGCTCGACAGAGTACTGAGACATCTCACATAAACAGTAATATTAGAAGGGCTGGACAAGATAATCCTTGAGGTCCCCTCCAACCTGACATTCCATGATTCTAGAATTAGTTCAACATATCCACAATGTGTGAAAAATGCAGATAGCTCCAAATATAAAAAATGCAGATACCTTCAAATATTTTCTACTACTTTTGGTCTTTGAGCTACCAAATGAAGCAGTGTAATACATATTGCAACAAAATATACAGGGCCAGGCATTGAATTTCAAGTATCTTAATCATGCAAGTTGTCCCACAGCTTGTTCATATTGTACTCTGAGCATGAATCAGACCTATTACTAAACATTTGTTCTTGTAAGCACGTTTTATGGTGTTTCTGTTTAGGTTTTTTTTTAATTTCAGCAGGCTATATAGAAAATAGGCATGAAATTAAAGCAATGTGCATCCACTATGAACACTGAGTTCAAGGGAAAGAAAACTCCATGAGAAACAAGAAGAGTTGACAAAAACTGGATGAAACTGCATTAAAGGATTTCAGCAGGATTCCTTCAGAAAATCTTGATCTGCAAGGAACAAAGAAACTCATATAAGCAAGAGAAGTGAGACTGACAACTACTCAGGATGCAGCTGGTCCCAGGAAGCTGCAAGCCACAAAATGAACAAGGACCAAAAAAACAACTACATAAATACCTTTGAAATATGAATTGGAGCCTTGTTCACACAGAGCTTAAATATAAATGTCATGATTCCACAGGCATCATAAGGAATCAACTAATGCTCACTCTATTTTTTCAATGTTGAAAAGCACTAAAAGAAGTAGGGAAAAGCTTCAGAATTTTTTTTTTTAGTAATACACTCAGATTCCTTTAAGTATGTACCACTGAGGACATCAGCTCTGATCAAATATAGTCAGCTGAGCAAATAACCCCAGAAATGGACTCCAAGGTCTTTGATACATGGGGCCAGATTTCACTTCTGCATTCAAAATTAATTGCAGTGCTTCCTACTAAACATTGCTGTAGTTTGCAGGTGTAAAATACAGAAGCCAGCTTTTGAAAATCCATCTAGTGGAACACTGGATCATGCTGAATATCTGAAACTGTCGGAGCATTACATAAATTACTACAGTGTTTATTCAAGCCTCATTTCTGATCTCTTACATTTTAACAGCAGATGAGAGGCACACACTAATTTAAATGGGGGGAACAGACAAAAAAACTAGAAAGGAACTATTTACTGGTACCCCTCAGAATCAATACATGTATCTAACTGCAATAAAAATAGGGTCAGCAGTGCACCAGAACTAGAAATTCAAATCTAAGGATTAGATGCAGACATATTTGTAGACATATGAGTAGTCTATAAATGAGCAACCCAGTTTTCTCCACATTTTGCTAGGTGTAGCAACATGTGCCTTCAACATGTCAAACTTTGGTCTGACAACAAAAACACACACTGTGGACCATTATTTTTTTCCCTGTAAAGAGTAGGATTGTGCCAGGTTGTCTGGAGTTGACAGCAGCCAATGCAGCCCTCCTGGACAGGAGGCACACAAAAATGTCACTGTCTCTGGAAGTCCAGCCAGCTGCTCTGATAATCCACAGGTTATGAGCACCCAAGGACATCAGGTTCTTTGTAAATCTCACCCCAAATGGGTGATGGTTTGGTAATAATATCCATCCCTCTCCACTACTCTTTATAATATTTGCTTTCCTTCACTCGGTCACTACTTTCTTAAGGGTCTTTTTAACTTAATCCCTAATGGGATTTTATTTATGTACTATTCCTCCTGAACTTCCATGGTATGTGACTTTTACCTGTCTGTAATTTCTAAAATTATAGGAATCAATATTTCTTAGTGGAAATTCTGCCTCCACCTTATTTTTTCCCCTTTCTTTAATGACTTGAATATGCACAATGAAGTTAATGGCACTAAAGTAATTTTCCTTATTTATAGAAGCCAAAAGTTTTCAATTAAGTTTTCATTTTAATTGCACAAAATGTTAAATATGAAAGGTTGTGTTGTGACCTTCCAAAATATACTAAAGCAAAAGGGTGTCTGCTCCTATACAAGTTGATACTGTGTCTTCAAAAATACATTTTCCAGGCTTAAACATAGCCTTTCATACAGATTATTGCTAAGCCATAAGTAACAGAGACAGAACAAAAGGTCACATGATGATAACAGAATAACGCAAGATACTTCAGAGGCTAAAACTTCAGTATAAGAAAAAAAAGACACATTTGGAAAATTGACTATAGAAACCTGCATAAACTAAGCAATAAGCAATTATATATAAATTTAATATAATTTAACAGAAATTTGAAATGCAGAGAGAAATTAATGGTTTTTATAGACATATGACTTCTTTTTAATGAGCTATACTTAGTTAAATTCAATCTTTATGCTGTAGCAGTCCTACCCATGGAATGTTTTTCTAGCTAACTTTCAAATTTTTCTTATTCACCTAATAAAACTCTTTGGTTTCTTTTCCTACTGCAAAAAATTTTATAACAGATGTCTGCACAAAACAGCCCCAACCTTTTAGTCAGAAGTCCTTTATTACCTCATCACTTTTCATTTAATGTCGAGACACTCTCAACTTCAAACAGCTGATACCAAGACACGAAACTCTGCATATCTCTAAATCACATTTCTTACTCTATGTTTCTTTTCTCATGTTCTTAAAATACTTTGCAGAACTTTACTGTCACCACGTCCAGGTTTTGTGGAAGACATGATCACCATTCATTCATCAACATGATTAAGTCACTTGAGCTTTGTGATGGATTCACTCCACTAATAGCCAGAAATCAGCCACCAACTCTGCAACCTGAGCACAGTACTGTGGATGCTCCTGGTGTTTCTCCATCAGTACATGGGAGAATGCATCACATATGACAGAGACCTTGGGGACACAGTATATGTGGGGATGCCTCCTGTGTTATCTCCCAAAGCTTAGAATCCATGCCCTCCTTCTCTTTTGTTTTCCTCTTCAATAAGCATCTTTTTTTTTTTTTTTTTTTTTTTTTTTTTTCTGCCAGAAATGTAAAAGAGTCAGTGAGTGTATTTCTGATACAAACTTATAAATAATACAAAAAGTACACACGGGAATTCTGTTTTCACTGGAAGGCTCATGTTTTCACTTCCACGTCATTATCTTTTGCTACACTACACAAACTGGCAAAGCACCTTCAGGCAAAGATTCTGAGTTTTCCATGATCTAGATAAAGAAATCGTTCTTCTTTATAAACCAAACTCAAGTTACAAGCATCTTTTAATCACACACAGAAATAACCTCTGAGCTATGAGAGTTGTGATTCTCCCACTAGGAAATAGAAGGGAATTTCCATATGACCTGCTGCCTTGAAAATAGAAAATACCTTGGAAATGAGATAACTTCTGCATGAAGACACATTCTAAATATTGAAAAATCCTGTGGAATAACACAGGAATAACATCATTCTAGGTGAGAAACTGTAGATGAGTGAAGCCAAAGCCATGTCCATCACTTCAGTATCCCAGCTTCCCACCTGCTTCACTGGAGAAGCAGAGGCTGTCCTGTTTCAAATGGATGCTTCATCCTTCCAGGCCATTCTTCTCAAAAGAGAGTCTTACAGTGAAGAGCAGAAGGGGCTTTTATGCAGCCAGGCTGCATAAGCCCTGCTGCAAAGCCCCTGGCTTTGACTGTGCCATCTGCTATGGTAAAGGTACAGTATATTGGACTAACAGTAACATGTTGCTTTTAAACATCTTTACTTTCACCCCTGAGGTCTAGTCACTGGCATTTAACAGAGCCAGCATCAGGCATAAGAATAGCTTTGGAGATATATATTTTTAACTCCAATTGACTGGTACCATTTTAATGCCTCTGGAATACAGAGTGGCCTGCAAGAGAGGCCAAAAAATCTGAAGCAATCAATCCAGCTCCCAAGACCAGAGCATTCAGCATTACCTGGCTTTGACACGTGTCCTTTCTCTGCATCTGGGGAATTAAATCAATTTGCTACTGTCACTTTTGGGTTTCTATACTGAACAAATCAGGAGCAACACCAGGCAAGCACAACCACTGGAGACTCTGTGCTTGTCTTGCCAACATATTAGCTCACATCTACATCTTCTGTATACTGCTCAATGACTTCACAGCTGTGATGGCTGACAGGGTTCTGTGTGCATCACAGGTGAATGTGTGCCTCACATGCACCTGTGCCATATCCCTAGAACTTTCTAGGTGATATTCTCCACACTTTCCCTATTACTATTAAATGGCTTATCCTTCAAAGTGTGCTCCAGTACCGTCACAGTGTGAGAAAGGAGGAAATAAAACAATCCAGCTTGAAAGCCAAATCAGTGGCAGATCTCTTTAAATGAAGGCATAAATGACCCGTCTGACAAACTACTCAGGCAATTTTTTGCTACAACATCAGCTAAGTTCCCTCATTGTTAAAACAGTATTTCTCAGCTTTACTAACTTATTTGAGATAAGGATGCAATGATACAAATGGGAAATATCTTCTGACTTCTTGAACCACCCTTCCTAAGCTCTTTTTGGGAAATCACACTGTTGGGAGATTTCCAAAGGATTACAAACTTCAGAAATCATTTCCTATAGCTTCAGTGATTCACTTTGAATTGGGCTCTATTAATAACTCTATTACAGCTCACTGAAAAACTGGAATACCTCTACCAAGTTTATATTTAGGTAAAGGCACCAATCCTGGGGGGAAGAAGAGCATCCCTGAGTAAAACAGGAGGTACTGACTGGCTGCACTGCCCAAGAAGTGGACACTGGTCCTCTACCCTCAAAACCACCAAGAATGGCAGAAACTCTTGCAGACAGATGAAATTAAACAATTCCTGACTATTTGGCTGGAAAGTGATAAATTCCCAGAACAGGCACAACCTGTAGGTAATTTAAATCATGCTTAAAGAACCTGTTAGTATTTCTAGGCTAAAGGAATCTGAATGGTTACAGACTGAGATTGAAAGGATCTTAAAGCACACGTGGCAAACAGTAGTTTCACTGCAACTGCTACTAAAGCAGCTACTGAGCTGCAAGTACAGTGTGATACCTGCACAAGAGTGACAGAGGGTTCAACCAGAAATCACAGCTCCCACTGCTGGGCTGTTGTTAGTGTGGGAAAGAGCCTGAAATTGCCAATAATGGTTAGTCCTATGGCAAAGCTGTAGAAGGATGGCAGGAGACCAAAGTTACAGCAACCTGCAGGCAACTGCAGAAAGTTCAGCACTGTTTTACAATGGCAACAAAAGGGACTTTCTGACTCTCCAGGTGTGTATTTGTAGGTTAATAGTATGGAATCTCTAAACTGTTGAATCTGAGGGAAATAAGTGAATTACTATATCACCCCCTTTCTTTATGAGTGGAAGGAAACAGGACTTAAAAGTGAGTTACAGAGTCATTTTGCAACAGGATTATCACAGACTACTTCAAAAAGGTCAATTTGAGGAAAACCTCAACTTTTAAAGACCCTTATTGTGTATCTGCTGATTTCCCTTGGTGGTAGTAGCAAGAACATAACAAAAGGACAAGGACTACATGCTACTCCTCTTGGACATGTGGTGATGGGGTCACGCTGCACTCAGTGGAAAATGCCTGGGAGACATTTGGCAGCCCCAACAAAGCATGAAGTGTCTGCAGGCTACACAATGTTATAACTCCAACTCAAAACAGAAATAAACTAACCTCCTGTATGAGGCAGTGGAGGATTTTCAGGATGGCAGTAAAAGGTAAAAAAGCAGAAATTCTGCTTCATAGAAGAGTGTTCCCTGTATTTTGCAAGAGCACATAAGGTCTCTGTGAAGCCTGTGATCTGGAAGCTGTTCCAGCTGCTGCTGAAGCCAGAAGAGAAATTACACACTCCAGTTGCTTATCACCCCTCTTTACTTCTCTCCATTTCCCTTCTTTCCTCCCCCGTGTTCTGCCTTTTCCATTCCTCTCAACTTAATCCAGTTCTGCAAAGTGAGCCAGTTGGGAAAAATTAAACAACAAATCTACAATTAATAAAGCAAAGAGCAACACGTCTCTAAAGAGGAATGAATAGGAAGGGAGGTAGCTGAGCAGTACGTAATCCCACTGTTTTATCCATATGTAACCATCCATTGCACCATCTACTAGTACTTACGAATGACTGGATTATTTTGCAGAACCAGGCTGGGAACAGCCAAGTATTTGTCAGAAAATTCAGCTACTGGAAGAAAGAGGTGGCCATTGCTTTTAACTGGGGCAGAGTGGATAACAAATAGGCTCATCATCCACAATGGATGACCATCTTCAGCAGTACACAGAAGTGGATATTGCCTTCGTGAATTAACTGTACTGAGTGGATCACTTTGCTCACAGCTATAAGGAAACAGAATAGGACTGTGTATGTCTAAAGTGATTGCAGAGCTGCTCAGTGCTGCTATACAGAGTTCACCTAGGATTGAAGAGATGCTGGTTTTACTGTAGGGCAGATAGCACTTCTGCAAAGTCAACATTGTTTGAAACTGTTGTCAGTTGTGGACTGGAGGAAGTTATAAGGATTGTACTGGTAAAATCAAAGACTGCTTTCTGCATAATCAGGTTGGTTTGTTCATTCCTATGCCACCCGGTGCACTTCAGGTATAAAGCTCACAAGGCTGATATCCCTTATTTTTCTATTCCTTTGCTTTTGTTTTTGCTTTTGTCACAACAATTTAAAACCTCATTTGTAAATCCAATTTGATTACACGGCAGACAGAGGTACAAGCAACCAACTTCAGTATCTCATGGACAAATCTTTTCACTAACTTGCTCAGAGATGCTGTTCCTAAGCCTTCAGGCAGGGGAGAATCAGTTCCCCCTGAATGCTCCTACTCAGCAGTCTCTGTTGAAGGATATCATAGCATGTTCCATTATTCTTAACGCAGGGCTGGATTCAAGTCTGTTTTTACTTAAACCCAAAATGACTAAGTGTTTACTGAAGCCAGCTGTTGTTCGCAGGACAGCTAGATAATTTTATGATGGCCCTTTACTAATAAATCAAACACACAGAGAGGAAGGTAATGACAAGCTAACATATGTATGCTATCTCATAAACCAAACAAAAAATTAACAATGTAATAATATCACCAGCATGATTCCAGACATGCTTATGCTGCCTTTCCTAAGCCCTCATTCTAGACAAGCTCCTACCAAGTCTAGTCAACATCATGGAGAGTCTGATTAAATTAAAGTGAATCAATGAGGAGATTACAAATGGAGCTGCTATTAGGAGAAAACAGAGACCTCACTCTCCCCTCTTTTATTTGGGTCAGTAGGCTACCTCTGTTTCCATGACATTCAAGCCTCACACCCTCTGCTTTGAGGCCCTTCTTTGCACCAAACTCTCCACTGGGCACCTGTGTCTCTTCCCTCCTCTGTCCCCTCTGGTCTGCCAAGAGCACAACCTCCTCCTCTAACTTCCACTAACCCCAGCAGCCCCCACATTCTCACCAAAAAGTTGAGGGGTCCTCTTCCTTTCTCCTACCCTAGTGCAGAGAGCCTCGCACCTAGAAAGGCTTCCAGAAGCTGCCAGTTCAGTAACATCCCAGCCCAAATTCAGTTAATATTTATGCACAGTTTAGATTAATACGTAATTTCAATGAGACAGCTAGAGGTCTACCACAAACTGTGATTGTGATCAGCAGTGGTTATAGCATCAGAGACATGACCTGTGGGTCTCACTATGATGGGACTTTTTCAGCAGATGTTTTCATTGATGCTTGGAAAAGTGAAAGAAACCCTAACTCAGATGTTCAAAATAAGCAATCTTTTTCAGCAAGTAATGGTACAAAAGAAGAAAACATCTCTTTCACTAAAACTCCTGTAGTGAAAATAGTCTGTAAAAACCACTTTTGTTGTTGGTCTCCTTTGGCAGGGCAGTAGATTTTTCCTTGAGTTAATGGTGTTCTGCAAACAAGGGTGCACATTTTATATCCTTACATAGAGGCAGATCAACCAGTTCAGATGACAGATCTTTACAAGATGCTCCTCTGCTGCTACTCAGCATTCACCCCTATTTTTACAGTTTCCTAAGATGGCTCAGAAGTTCCTCATCTACCTGACAAGTGGGGCTGCCTCAGAGTAATTAAGCTGAAAATCACCTGGTTTGCTGACTAGTCTGAGTAATATTGGGTGCTTCTTTTTTTTTCAAGGAATGCTGTTCTCAATAATATCTTATCAATCTTATCAATAATATCTTCACATGATGCTTTTCCTGGTCAAAAACTTCAGAAAAGCAAACTCAAGAATTACTCTTCAAGTGTATCAGAGTAAAGCCAGGTTGTGACTTTTTGGAGAAAAAAAAAAGAAACAAAAAAAAAAAATAGTGAAATAGAGAAGAATATGAAAGCAACCTTTTTGGTTCACTGTAGGTTCATTAAACATCAACATACTTCATCAGATGAAATTCCTTAATTTTCTAATGTTACTGGACTTTACGAAACAAAGAATAGTCCAACTCCCTTACAGGAGCCTATTATAATCAGTGCAGCCTTTAATGAGATTGTTGTGGTCTTTTAATCAGACTTGTAAAGAACACAACAAAACTCCCATCGTGGTGGCACAGTCATTTTTTCCCCCAAGGAAGTTTACACAAGCTGCAGCTCCAGTTACAGTAACCCTACCTCTGTTCCCAGTTTAGAAGTCACCCAGTCACCCCCTCCCCACTGATGTCAGCAGAAATACCAGATCAGAACAGCACACTTAAGATGTTTTTTTTAATAAGGGACATACATATGTACACACCCTAACCCAAGAAGGATTTTTACCAGATTCACTAAGCTCCAGACCCTACTGCATGTAACATGACTACTGCAACTTGATTTCCAGAGATAATTGTAAATCCAGAGAAGATTGTAGTAAATATGCATGGCCAGAACCCAGGCCTCCTGAAGCCTGTGTCAGTCTTTGTCACCCACCTCTGCCCCCTAGTTATGTTTTACAATTGTAAAGACATAATTAGAAAAAAAAAGGAGGTATTTATCACTCAGTAGATGTTCTGTATCTTCGGATATATCTATATCTGAAACATGCTCAGTTTGTTCTCATACTTTTCGGTTTTAGAGCATATTGGTTGTTCTCAACTAAGTGTTAACCAAATGAAAAAGCTTAGCATACAGTAGAATATATCTGTGGCTTGCAACAATTCCTGACAAGATGAAACACAAACCTGAGCTCACCTTTTCTCTTTTCTTCTTGAGCAGGGCATCAGCTGTTTTCTCCGAGAAAACGTGCATCCTAAAAAGTTGTCCAGCTCCTTTTCTATAATCTCGTGCCTTGCAAAGCTTACGTTTTTTAACATGGTGTTTTACACTTGAATCAAGAATTAATAATGTTTTAACCTTCTCAATCAGAGGCCCTAAAAGTTTCTGTAGTCCAGAAACACTTTGTTCCAGTCCATCTAGTCTTTTCACCTGCTGCCTTGCATTCTTGTTTATATTAGAAAGAGATTTTTCCACTTTAAGGCAAAGCTTCTTCATTTCATTACTTTTCTGAGCTTTGTTTCTTCCCATTCTTGATCGAGGCTCAGATGTTTCTGCCTTTATGCTCTCCATGTCTTTTTCAATGCAACAGACTTCTTGGGAAACGCTGTTAAGCTTCTTAAGGACACTGTCTTGCAGAATCAACAGCCTATCTATTTTCTGTTCAAGGGAAGCAAACTTCATATCCATCATGGCAAAACCTTCAGATGTGCTCATACCACTGCTTGCAACATGAAGAATTTGGAGGGATTCCATTCCATCATCAGGCCCTTGGTTTTCCAAAGCGTTTGGGTCAAATATTTTGGCCAAGTTGTTGACCACAGACAAAGAAAAGCTCTGACTGCTGGATGTGGTCATTTTGCTGGTTTGGCCAGGGGAAGGAAATGCTCGGATGATCAGCTGCTTGAGGACAATATCAGTTGCAAAAACTTCCCATCCAGACTGCTCAGATGTACAGCCAAGTTTGGCAACTCCAGCTCAACTAATTTATAAACTACTCTCATATATTTGACTAAAACAGAGGAAAGAGACGCAAATTATTTAGGAAGAAAAATGCCCCTGATTAATTCTTTTATATATATATTATACACACACACAAATATATATATTGTGTATGTTTCCAAATGCAGTGAATATAAAGATGCACATCCTAAATGTACTCACTTCAGTGACATCAGCCCTAGCAGGGACTGAACTACTTGCACTCTAATGGAATTTGACAGCAAAAAGGCTAAGTGATACATGAGAAGTCCCTAATGGTTGAGACACTCTGGCAGTGGTGTTGTTGCTTTTCAAAAGCCTCGTATGTAATGTGATCCCAGCTCTGAAGAGAATAAGGGTCCTTGCAGGGACCTTAAATGTGGCTGCTTGAAATTGCTATGTCTTAAGGTGAGCTTTTCAGATTAAAACATCTATTACTCGAAAAGCCTCTTATGCCAGGCAGGAAGTCAATGGAGATGTTAAGACACAAATACATTAAAGAAAGTAAAAGAAGAAGGAGACATTGGAATGCAGATGTTTGAAAAATAAGAGACACTTTCTCTCCCTTTATTTCTGCTATCACATAGCTAGCTCTTTAAACACAAACGATGTTCTTCATAGATAGTAACGTCATTTACTTCTGTATTTATTGAGATTGCACTAATTTGCTACAAATGAAGAGGCTCTTACATTCACTATGATCTGGTCAGACAAATTCCAAAAATACAAAGTTTGATATAGAGTCAATTCTTTGTTTTGTTTGCCTGCCAGCAAACATCTCAAAGTCAGTGTTTAGCATTCAAACTCAAACAGTTTTGCTTTTGCAAAAGGCCTTAATTTCTTTCAAAAAGACAACATGGGGAAAAGAAGAAACCTTGTGACTGGGAACAGGATTCCCCTAGGAGTGTTTCTAAATTGCTGATCATGTTTCATGTCAGTTAGAAAAATAAAAACAGAACTAAAAAGAAAAAATAAAACCAGAATTTCTCATCACAAGGGAACTATATTCCACATAAGCAAGAAACAAATCAGTACGGATCACCTTGATGGAGAAATGGTGCCTCTGAAATACAAAGGAAAGGCTACCTTGGACAGATAACTGTCATAGATTGACTACACCCAGGTCAGTCTGCACTTGTTCTGTACCTCTTAAAAAAATCAACACGTTAATTCAGCCAGCTGGCTGGAAAACAGCCAGGCTGCTGCTCTGCTCAAAGGATCAAGAGCTTTTTTTGTGATCCTGGTGAATTACTCCTTTTACCAGCCTCAGTTTCTCCATCCTTGAATGGGGAGCATGAGGGATGCATACAGGTGAGTTCTGAATATCTAACACACAAAAGAGCCTTTCAAAATTGCTGTTCATGAAATCTGTTCATGAAATGAAGATTATGAAAGACCTCTTTATTTTTAAGTGCCAAAGATATCTTCTAGGGTCTGAAGTTTTCAAAAGTTTCCAAAGGCATTCTCCCACAGTTATTTATGAATCAACATGTAGCCAGTCTTGATAAGCTCCTAATTCGGGAGCTTGTTCTCCAGTTACCACAGGTTAATAAAAGAAAAAAGTTCCTAAGTACATTTGTCAACTTCTGAGAGCAGTATTTTACTGTGACATAAAGGTAAAAATGTGTCCATACATGACCCTGAAACATGTATTGAAATCTTTTCTTTACATAACCAAGACATTATCAAGAGGTGACTACCATGTGTTACAGTGCATAGCATAGTCACTGAGTGGATAGAGAAGGTTAAATGATTTCAAAACAGGAAAACGAAAGAAGGAAGGAAGGAAGGAAGGAAGGAAGGAAGGAAGGAAGGAAGGAAGGAAGGAAGGAAGGAAGGAAGGAAGGAAGGAAGGAAGGAAGGAAGGAAGGAAGGAAGGAAGGAAGGAAGGAAGGAAGGAAGGAAGGAAGGAAGGAAGGAAGGAAGGAAGGAAGGAAGGAAGGAAGGAAGGAAGGAAGGAAGGAAGGAAGGAAGGAAGGAAGGAAGGAAGGAAGGAAGGAAGGAAGGAAGGAAGGAAGGAAGGAAGGAAGGAAGGAAGGAAGGAAGGAAGGAAGGAAGGAAGGAAGGAAGGAAGGAAGGAAGGAAGGAAGGAAGGAAGGAAGGAAGGAAGGAAGGAAGGAAGGAAGGAAGGAAGGAAGAAAGGAAGGAAGGAAGGAAGGAAGGAAGGAAGGAAGGAAGGAAGGAAGGAAGGAAGGAAGGAAGGAAGGAAGGAAGGAAGGAAGGAAGGAAGGAAGGAAGGAAGGAAGGAAGGAAGGACTAGTATACTAGTATGCAGGAAAGAAGTTAAAAAAAAAATAAAATACCAAAACAAAGACCATCACGTCTGTTCCAGCAGAGAGCATTTATGTTTGAACCCACTTTTCTTCTTCAGTTCATCTGTCTTAGAAACATAAACTTAACTCCCCTGACAGTTTCACATCTGCAGAAGCCCCTGTTAGACCCAAGCTTCAAGTGCTGACATGTGCATAAAATGGCCAGGTTTGAAGAGCTGTCTATCTTGGATGGAACATCCTGCAGGAGTTCATGGTGAGCTTCCCTGTTCCCCACAGTCCCTCACAAAACAAGGTTAAAGGTTTATTACACATTGCCACCTACCCAGTCAGGACTCCTGCTCTAGGGGATTTCATAGGCAAAGACTGTCAGCTACAAGGATCCTCTCCAAAAGAACAGTGTTAAAAACCAAACAAAACAAAAAACAAAAACTCACAAAATAACAGATTATTTTTATTTTAACAAAAGGACATACAGATAATAATGGTAAAATCACATGTTATATCGGTGTGCACAGCCACATATGTTAAACATTTAAATCTCTCCTAACAGTTGCCCAGGGAAACATTATGTGAAATACCTCAAACCAATGCTATAAACACTAATAAAAATTTTAAGCTCTCTGAGGTAAGACGCTATTATCAAGTATCATCTGTAAAGTTCTATTGATTTAGTACTATGCCATGACATAAAAACATGCCAGATACTTTTAAAATGTAGAAAGAAAACCATAAAAATGCTTCACTAAAAACTCTTCAGTGTGTGTTAGTAGCATTATCTAAAGCTGAAGTGAACTGGAAGAGAGAGAACTGCTGTTTAGTGGCTAAAACAGAAGAATAAATGTAAGAAAGCTAACACCAGCTTGCTATCTGGGCTTAGAAAGCTCTTGCCAGTGATCCCTGCCTCTTGCTGTGTATATTGAAATTATATCTTTATCTTACATATTCTGATACCTTTCACAAGTTCATTGAGAATCAGTTACTTAAGGGAGAGCCTTCTGTAAAACAATAGTATTTTTTAAAGTATTTGAACATTTCTTTCTTTGTGTGATAAATTATTATCACTGCTACCCTATGAAATTCAATAACTGTTTATGTAAATAATCTAAGATATTTTAAAGAGCCAAACACCTGCATGCAGTTCTCCTAGCCACTGAAAGAATCTCTTAGGAACTCTACCTACCATTTACACACAAAATAAGCCCATACAACAGCTTTCTTATTTTCATCTCACAAATTTTAATGGCGACGGGTCATTGGATTTGCCCAGCACCAAAACTGCTAAGTCATCTCTTGGAGTTCAATGGTATGAACTGCAGCAAGGGTTACCCTTAATGAACTGAAAACAGAGAAAAACAACTGATTGACATACTGAAGATACATCCTTTAGAAAGAAAACAACTCCACTAGCTTTAGAGATGATGCAATTCACCATATCCCTAACATCACCTAACACTGCATTTCAGAATACTAAGACTAAGCCACTGCACCATGGTGGTGACAGTGTCATCTCAGAGGCTGACACTGAACCCTGCACACAGGTGTAACAAGCACCTGCACTACATAATACTGTACAAATCAACTGTGAAAATGTGTGGTATTTAATAATCTGCCAAAAGAGTTTTATTTCTTCCATACAGTTGCTGCTCTGCTGATGTTGAATTCTTGTAACTGGCTTTTACACAAATAATTAACCTGTATTTCTTTTTTTAATTTCAAGTTCAGTTGAAAAAGGCCTTAGAGCAGCTTGTGTAATTTTTGAAGTATACAGGTACCTAACACTGAAACAGTAACAAAGTAGCAATGGACAAGTTGCTGTTATTGTGACTTTTTCATTTTTAACATGTCTGCAGGCACGATAAATTGAGTCTGTAAGGGATGTGAACACCACACTGTGTGTAGACAGAAATGGAGGAGCTAAGAGCGAAGACTGTACAAGCTAGGGAAGTAAAGTCTTCCTCTTGCTTTCTCTCTTGAACTCAAACTGTGTTCAGTGTTATTTTGCCTGCACACACAAGGAGGGAAAGCTGGCTAGCATTAGGAAACTATCACAGACAAGTCTGTCCACTGCCCCAGCTCTGTTAGATGTATGCTTTTGAAAAGCCAGCCTCCAGCTCAGAGATGCCAGGACCAAAGTTTTAGCATGTTCTGACCCAAAGCAGGGACACCTCAGGTTCCACAGTATTTGGATGTCAGTCTCATAGGCACTTGAGAAAATCATCTTAAAAAAACCAAAACTATCACATCACATCACAGTCTCCAGTCAGTACAAAGAAGTAGTATTTGGTTTTTAATTTCGCATGTCATTATCAGTGCAAATAAAGACTACTTTCTGTTTAAAAAGGGTGTTACTCACTAAGGTTTCACAAACCCTTGGTCCTCTGATCATACTCCTGAGATCTTAACTGCCTTGCCTTACCTTCTACTGGACCCATGTTAAAAGTAACTTTCCCTCCCCTCCCCATTTTTTTAGCCTGAGTCTTTTCAGTTTATTTTAGTTCTGTTCTTAATATTTCCTAACCATTAAAGGCTGAGACAGAGCACCCTGTGAATTTACGGCTGCTGGCATCAAACATTATAAACAAGGCACAAGTGGAAATGTTTTGAGTCACAGAGCCTTATTCCAGCTTTTTTGGAGCTGAAAGCCATGTACTCGGATATGCTGCATTTTGTGGAACCCTGCTATCACCAAACCTTATCTGGAGAGCATTGCACCATGTTCACCAACCTCAAGTCATTCTAGACAACACATCTGCAAAACTCCCAAGTCCAGTTTGATATTTTACTGCTGTGGAGGCTTGGGGTGTTTTTTTCCCCAGAAATAACACAGGGCCACCTGCCATGCATGACTTTGCAGCACATGTCTGATGCATGCCCCACATTCCATCCATTGCTCACTCGTGTGTGTAAGCAGCATGTGTTCTCCTGACATTTCTGTACCTACCTTCTGGCAAGGGTCAAGTTTGCACAGGGTATAAGTTAAGTGGGTTATGGGGGGAAATGTGAACGCTTAGGTCTGACTTACAACCAGGAATTTAGACCAGGCCACTGTGACCTCCACCTTCAGGAAAAAAGATGTTATAAAAAATCCTCCTTTGACAACTCAGAGGTGCATTGCATGAAATTTTATGAAAAACAGGTAGGAGTGGACAGGACATGATGTATTTCGAATTACATCCATAGTGAATCTTTCTGAACATGTATTATTAAAATAGTAGAAAGAACTGGAGGAAAGTAAGATGCCTTAATGCAACAAAAAGACATCGTGGAGCAAATAAAGTTCTTGAACTTGTGTGAAAGTTTGTTTCATACACTGAGCTTATTCTTAAAAACTCAGAGTGCTGGAGCTTCCAAAACTTCTCTAAGCAGCCTGTCACCATGTTGTTAATTTTTCTCTTAGAGAATTTTCCTAAAGCAGAAGCTAATTTTTCCCACAGTTAAACTGAAGCTGATTTCTTCTTGTACTATCCGTGGATGACAAGAAAAGTTTACTCTTTTCTTCTGTGCTGATACCTTCAATGTGTATGATGTTTATGGATGCATCTCCTTCCCCATATTCTCTCAGTTATACAGTTGTATTGCATACAAAAATATATAACAATTTTCTTTATGTGATCGGTATTGAGAGAAAAGAGGCCAATTTTTCTTTAATATTTTTTCTGAAGAACTTGCTTTCCTATGTGAAAAGGAATTGAAGATAATCTCTGTGAGGCCATGTACACACAATAAATTCCTTTGTCCGAATGCTACAAAGTAACTCGTTATACTCTATCTCCCAGAAATTGTCAGACATGGCTTACTTTGGAATATATTGATTTTCTCCCTTTACTAAAAAAATTACTGATTTCCCTAAAATAAAATCTCAGGACAGATAGAAGAAAAACATCAATTCACAAACATGTAGCAGACGTTAACTTTTCAGAAGCTCAGATAATAAAATTGTTACCTACTTTTTAATATTTTTTTTTTTTAAGTAAGACCTTTGTAAAACTACCCTTATCTATCACTCTCTTGCTTTTCTGCTGACCTATTTTGTTTTTTTTTTCCTACTCAGTGCCTTACATACCCCTACCCTACATATTTGGAACTTCCATGTTCCTCTTATTTCCTTAAAAATTAACTCCCTGCAGCAATCTTGACCCTTTCCTTGTCTTCAGCTTTTATCCTACAGCTAGTCTTTGTTCATCCACTTAATGAAAACTCAGTCATAAACTAAGAAAGGTTAGGGGAATATCTATTAGGCTCTCTTTATGAAATTCTAGTTCAAATTCATCATTCTAATGATGTATTTTTTACAAATAAATAAAGCAAAAAAAAAAAAAAAAAAACAAAACAATAAAACAACAACAACAAAACAAAATAAAACTTTTTCTGAACCTCTCATCAAGAGGGATGCAGATTTTGTTGCCAGACTGGCCATAGGACCTAGCAGAGGAGTTCTAATAATATCTTTTATGCCCAAATCATCAATTGTGTTTTACAGATAAATCATGTCTTTGTATTTTCCCTCAGTGTGGGAGGGATCATTAACTGCAGACATCCCTAGCACAGAAGGCTCTTTCCTTTAATCATTTGCAAATAGGGTGTTTTGAAGACGAACTTTATATCATTCACAGAGTATTTTTGTAGAAATCTCAGTAAGATTCAAACCTCAATAGACCTCAAAGAAACAACTTAAGACTTTGGGGAACAGGAGACCCCCTATCTAAAATACTCAAAGATTGCTATATGGTAGTCATGAAGCAGAAAATGTATTGTATACAGTAGTGAACAACTGAGAGCTGGGACACGTCTGGTCCTTCCCCAGTACACAACAACAGCTTCCTAAGAAACAATATAGGCTGACAGCTTCTCTGTTCTGAAATAGATAAGAAAGTAAGCATGACAGGCTATGAACCAAAATCAGAAAGTCATGCTGTTTACTGAAAGTTCACAGATATCTGTGATGGCAGAAAAGGAAAACCATTCTTTTCTCCGTCCTGGCCTCCTTCCTCCCCCTCCCAACAAAAAAAAAAGATACATCAACAAGGACAAGGGAATTTATCCAAAATGATACATTTCTACAGTCAGCAGTCATCTTGGACTCTTTCACCATGGGGCTGAAATAACTGTATGCCTAAGATTAAGTGACATACTGTGTCAGAAGTGATATACCTTTACGGCCCCCCTGGGCTCTGCCCAAAACACTGCTTAAGGTCAGAAAAGCAAAGGGCTTTATACAGGGCAGGAACATACAGCAAGAAAAGGCTGGCACTGAATTTCAAGAGGCAGGACTAGGGAATTTACTGCTCCACAGAGCTCTCTGCATACAACTACTCTACAGCGTGTTAATTAATTATTAATTCTGACTTCCTTTATTATAATGACCTTGGTAACTAAGTATCCTGGAGATACCCTAGCAATAAATCATGAAAGCAAGTCCCTGAAATAAATTACAGAGAGATCCCAAGTACAGTTCAGTTATCAGTCTGCAGATAGCTTTTTTATGACCGCTCTTTTCAGAAAAAAAAATGTTAATTGTAACTGTACATATATCTCTATAGAAAATATCTGGATCTTCTAGGTTTAAAGCTATAATGGAAGACACTACCCATGTTCTGGGAGTGATACTCATACTCTCAAGTTCTGCAGATTTCTTTCACGTGGAAAAGCATATGCACAGGAGAGGTAATCAAATGCAAGTTGCATGGTGCAGCTTTCATCCAGGTCAAACACAACTCATTGGTTCAAAACACTTCACCATCAAAGTGCACAATGTTCTTTCACTGAGGGTTAGTTTCTACTACCATCTCCTGCTGTCAAGATATCACATCAGGAGTCTCACCTCTGCTTAGCTGTCCCCTTTTTACTATACTAAAAACAAAACAAACCTCAAAACCCAGAGTTTCTTAAGGCTGAAAAATACTGTGTGATAAATTACCCATTAATAGCCTAAAATGCTATTTCCAGGAAGCCTGTTTAAAGGAAAATTCCTGACCTTCTGAGGCTAAAGCAGAGGTGTCATAACTCTGAAACACAGCAATGAAAGAAGTACTGTCTCCAGGTGCAGCAGGAGCTGTACCTCATTTCATCTGCTGGGTAGACTGGTTAAAATCCTTGGTTGCAATCCAAAACTTTCTGGCAGCTAGCATCCTGTATTAAAATTTATAAACCACGAAAGGGCCTTTCTTACAAAAAAGTTAATTCAGGATGGATAGGTTGAAAGGACTTGAAAGGGACAGTGATCAGAAGTGGTAATATGGAAAATTGGATGTAAGTAACACCTTTTTCTCCATCAGAACATACTAAAAATACAGCAAATGTAATTTCAGTGAGAAAGCGAAAGTCTATTGATTAACTATAGAAGAACTGCAAAGAGTCCCAGAGCTGCCTGGCCTGTTGGGAGGTAGAAGTTTTACAAAGGGTGTATTATCTTCTCCTGAAGAAACATACTGATATCTCAGCTTCCTTCAAGCTGCAAAACTTACCTACTGTCCAGTCCACAGTACCTGAGCCCAGGTCAGAAACTGCAGATATCCTCTGTGCTGGCTGCCCATCCAACAGGCACACCCACAGAAAGAGCTGTTGATTTTCATGTGTGTCTTGGGCTATCAGCCAGTGATCAGCTAGCTTTATGAAGCTAACCTTTAAAAAGCAAAGGCATATATCTTCAGTTTCATTACAAGTTAACCTATTTTGTCTCCTGTAAGAATACTGCAAAGATGACAGCACCCCTGGGTAATCGAAGTCCCAGCGTGCAAACTCGGGGAATGTAGTGCTCTTCTGCTGTGTTACAACTGATACATTTTCATTCAAGGTGGTTTGTCCCCTGATGCCTTCTGCTGGGAGACTGGCCATGGGAGTACAGAAGTGGGAAGGAGGGATTGGGGATTTTTGCTCATTTGGTTTTTTTTAAATGTCAGTAAACACTCTCCATAGCTACTATTACCCATTTCTGCAGCAAATACTTAATAAGAAATCTTTTTATCGTGCTCCACTGCTAAGACACTGCACCAAAACCAGGAATTCACTCACTCTGTAGGTGAGCCAAGGCACTGGTTATTTATCCAGGCAGGCTCTGCTGAAGCAAACATTTTTCTACCAGTTTGACTGCAAGCAGAGTTGGAATTAGACAGACTTCAAGCAAGTAAATCAGCATGAAAATTTGTGTACAGAAACTACCTTGACCCATCACTTCATCTTGAAAGTCTAGCGTCAAAAAAAAGAGAAGCAAATGACACATTCATATTCAGCACAAATGTCAGAATCCAGGACTGTGCAGAAGAAGAAAAGAAAGCACCATGAAATGCATACAGTGGGGACCAGTTTTTAGGGAAGGGTTAATTTGAGTTGATTTTATTTGACAGCTTTGCTAATTCTGGAGAATGTTTGTTAATACTTTAAGAGATTCTAACTTGTGCCTGGCAAGTTTTCATAGTGTACCTTTATGCTATAGGGATGAAGAATTCAAAGGAAGGGTGTTACATAAAATCTAACTTTTGAGCTATATTAAAAAGCCCTAAAATGCAGGAAGTTAAGTGTGGTAGTATTTATGCCCTTTGATCTGTTTGTTTTATACCAATACAAACACACCATTCTGCTCAATTTCATATGACAGAATGAATGAACAGGAGGTAAATAAAGGTCACAGAAATCTTCATTCCTCTCTTCCTGTTCTGACCAAGGTGCATGTGCTAATACCATTTTATGTTGGTGGGTATTTTCAGTGACAGAAATGCCTTTTCACTGTATGTTTTCTCTTGTAGCTATTTTCTTCCCTCTAGAGCATTCATTCCAAGATGAAACATGCTAAGTTCTCAGCTGAACTTTGAAAGCCATCACAATCACTACCTGTTTATGTCCCCTTTAGTCCCCCATATTCCAACTAAATGATCAATCCAGATGCCAATCCATCTGGCTGTCAAGATCAGCCACATTGAGCACCCAACAGAAGACATTCAGGAAATTAACAACATCAACAGCCATTACAAAAACCCTGTGTGGTACCTCCTCAATTTTTCAATTACCTGATGAGCTCTAAAAGGTGATACGTTGTTGGCAGGACACTAATATATCAAACAAGCTGAGATTCACCAAATAGCTTCTATAATAATGACTTTTTGTTTTAATTTGTCAAGCTTTAATTGTTCATACTGAAACTTCAAAAAAATCTACCAAGATCAGTCTTGTCCTTAACACTGTAATACATTTCAGATTAAATTATTTCCAAGAAAATAGAAACTCAAGAACAGGTTTTGTGTGTGCTAAATATATTGTTGTCACCTCTTACACAGAAGCTGGGCAGAGGACTCTTGCTGATAATTAACTGCCTTTGCTAACTGAATATAAAAATGCTCAGACCTCACCAACATCTAAGACGCTTACACCAGAGATTTCATAAAGTCTTTTCATATCTACATGCAAGATGCATGAGGCTCACTTTACTGGAGGCCATCAAATCAAGGGAAGACTCTCCTTGTAGATGCAGGGAGTCTGGGCAAGATTTACCTTGCAGATGCTTCTCTTGTCTTCAAGTGCCTGCACTGGCACCAGTGGATGTACCCCTGCACAATGACACCTTTTCTCCAGAAGCTTTCACTTCTCTCTATGACACCCATCAGGGAGTCTAGAAGCAGTAAAGATCCTGTTTAAATGGAGCAGAGTGATTAACACAAGAAAAGATGCACTCAATAGGAAGAAATAAAAGTCCTGAAGAATCAAGTTGTTGCTAAGAGACTCCTGTTGATCATCCAGGAGGGTCCCAAAGAGAGTAGTATGTGACCAGATATTAGGACAGTCCATAAGAACTGAGGGAGAAATTCTGAAGCTCCACATTTACCACCTGTCAACTTCCCAGTGCTTTTCATGGGAAGGAGTGTTCCTTACGGGAGGCCAGCTGCACTGTCCACTAAAGAAGATGAGCAAAGATTTTATTTAATAGAAACACTGCAAGGAAACCCCTCTCAGAGATCAGTGTGAGCATCTAATGAGCATAGTGACCCAAAGGACATACAACTGAATTACAGCACCTGTAACTTAAGCACTATTTCCCTACCTTAATGTGCAGTCTAAGTAGAACCATGAAAGATTTTAAATGCTTGGCCTTTGGGCCAACTGGCTAAGCGAAAAGAACTCTTTCCTTTGGCCAGCCATAGCTTTTCCCAGGCAGAAGTTTCTTTTCATAGAAATTTTATCAGCATACAATGCTGGATAAGTCTGCAGTTTGAATAAACAATAAAGGACACCAGTGTTACAGAAGCTGGCTAAATAAAAGTCTGGCATTACTGATTCGTTAATATTCCACTGTTGAAACAGTGTGATGCAGCCTGTAAATTATGATTTTTTTTTTTTTTTCTTTTAGGAAAAAATATTTTATTAGTGCTACACTGCCTACTCAGAAGCCTCATCTACCACATCATATCACCTATACAGTTGCAGTCTTATTTGTTAAACCCCTGATTTAATGCAACTAGCACAGTTCTATATTCTTTTTTTTTCCAGAAAACACAAGGCAATCTTTCAGCAGCCTTTGAAGAGTTCCAGTAGTCAGCATTATTAAATTAGAGTTCAGAATGAAACTTCTGTGTTCACAGAACAGCTTAAGAATAGCTGAAGCCATCTCACAAATGTCTAAAATCACATATTTTTTCCAAGCAAGTACAGAAGAACCAAACCAATGAAATTCATTTGCCTATTTGAGCTCAGCAGTTCTATCACTTCTTTGCCAAAACATACACATTGTGCTTGCTTTTTATTACCTGTTCCAAATTAAAATTCAGTTACAGTGCACACCTGCAAGCTACCGAAGGCTTTAAGCCTCCACTAAGTCCATGCTGTAGGAGTCAGCATTAATTTTATGAGGAGGATTTTAAGTTAAAGACACCAGAACTGAAGCATGATCCATTTAGGAAGGAACGTCCACACAGGCAGCCAGAACAGGTGCAAGGCAACTTCTGCTGATAGTAATCATGTGTCAGTGTGCTTCACCACCTGATAATATTATGTGCATCCAGAAGCATTGCTGACTGCTCTTTGCAAAATCTTTAGGGGAACGTTTTGCCTGCTGTTCACATTTACTTTTGAGCTCCTGAAGGGCCTGTTGAATGTACAGGTGAAAAACCCTACACTTTTATGTTCTAGGAGTGGGAATGTTTCAGAAGCTGAAGAGAAAAGCAGTCATCCCCTGAACAACTCATGCAGGATGCCAGCTGCAAGCACTGGTACACAGGCCTTGTTTCTTAATGAAGCAGGTGGTCAGAGCAAGCCTTGTCCTCAGGAGAGACTCACTTGTCTCCTAGAAGCTTGTCCAGAAAAAAAAGAAGATGGGAAGCACTTGTACCCTTACCTTTCCCACTTGCCCAATGTAGTTTGCCCAATCTTTAACTGGTTTTCTTATCTATCTGAGAAAAGAAAAGAGTGTGACAGTATTTAGCCAGCATGATCTGCTGGCACCTGTAACCCTTTGCTTCTGCATAAGGGGAAATACAGGCAACCTCTAACTTTGCATTATTAAAATGCAAACCAGCAGCAAGCAGAAATGTTAGGATTCCTGCTGCATGTACAGCTGGCCACAGTCAATCTGCATTATATAGTAGTACAACATTTACTAAACCCTCAAAAATAGGAAACAGACTTGGGCAAACATCAGGATTATGAAGCAGCTACATGATATAAGAAAACTGACAGATCCTTTGCGCTTCTTTATGCTTTCAGACTAAATTTTTAACCTTTTTCATGTTAAAAAAAGTAAACATAATATTGCTTAGAATAAGTTTGTTGTGTTTATGTTAGTGAAAGATCAAATCTGGATTCCTGAGTGTCTAGTGACTCTGCTTCTGGGACAGGGAAACATGAGAAGAGCAGTCTTGTTATGAAACAAATTCTCCTCTTACCTCAAAGGGCCTCTCCTCTCTTCCCCTGACCTATCGTCATCTGCTCACTTCTTCTATTTAAAGAACTCCATTAACATTACTCGCTCTAATTTGATCACAAGTTTTTGAGTTCCATACAGAAACCACCTGGCTGATTTCCATGGCTTCTGTGGAAGGACAGAGCAGAGGATCAAAATGATCCCTTCTCACTTCATGTAGATGGTTAAAGCTTATGCTATAGATTTTTTTTTTCCTTTTAAACTCTGTAATATCTATGGGATCACAGATAAAAAATGCACATTTTTTCTCTTTCTTATTAGAAGGGAAGGCATAGGTAGATAAAGTCCTACTAGTAACTCCTGACTGCCTTTTGTCTCCTCTTCAGCAGGATGGCTGGTGTTTGGTACTATTGAAATGGTTAAAGCTGGATGTAAACACAAGGAAAATGAAGTTACAGAACTTCTAAAAGCCATAAATCTAACTCTAGTAATCTAAAAGGTGTTTTGCCTAAGTATCCTCTGTAGTCAAGGGAGAGAAAGTCAGCGATGTCTACAGACAGTGCACTCCACATTACAGTGGAGGACAAATAGTTGGTGGTACTGCTCTCCTTCCTGACTAAAGACACCTTACTTCAATTAGACACCTAACTTTTCAAGGATTATGGGCAAAAAAGACTAATGTCACCTTTTGCTACCACTTTGAATATGGTTACAGCTATGCTTATAAAACAGTCTGTCATCATCACAGAAACTTGAATTATAGCTTTCAGCAATATTTAAATTACATTTGCCTTTGTCCTGGGCAAAAGCCAGTCCTGTAACACTGATCCTTCTGCACCACTGGGGTAGGCTTGAACTAGAGAGAACAATAAAACAGACTATTCTTTTCTCAAAACATTAAGGAGTGGGTCTTTGATCTTGTGGGAAGATGTGGCAGATGGTATTTTCATTATGAGTCCTAAAAATGTATCTCTCATTAATGCTGCTTGAAGAAATGGCATCAGCAGGAATAATGGATTAGACCTTGCCCTAAGGTATGACCTAAGGGTATGAAATATATGAAGACGGAGCAGAAGTCACAAATTATTTCCTCACTTTGCCTACACTACACAGATGAGCATTGCAAAAGGGATTATTGCTCTCAAGATATCTGACTTTCACTCTTTGGAAAGGCAATTTTTATGATCTGGAAGAAATCCATGCTTCTTGGAAAGGCAGAGCAATTTCACACAGCAGTTTCATTTTGCAATTAGGCCATGCCATTCAGTTTCTTGTTAGTCTGCTCAGATGGTTTTATGGTCTTATAAAACAGTTCATTTCACTCTCTCTCACTTGCTCTCTTTTTTCTTTTTTTAATTTTTAAAGGATTATGCTGTTTCTAACTAATGCTTTTGCCTTAATCTCAGTAGGCACTGAAAAGTCATACAAATACCTGTAAGTAATAACATGGCTCTAAAAAATCATGATTGCTGAGACAAAGTGCATGGGGAATGACTGCTATTTCTTGCAGCAGGATGGGAGCACTGAACACAAGTTCTGCACATCAGTTTTGAATGAGAAATGACAGATTATCACAGTAATTCCTTGTGGATCTTACTGTCACAGGATACCATGAGGTCAATGGGCTAAATGGACAGATAAAAATGCACTGAACAAAATTACAAGGGATAGCTTAATTATTGATAACAGTGAAGATTTAACTTCTGGCCATGGACTGCTGCCTGACTGAAGCTAAGAGGAGGATCTCAATGGGAAAGAATCTCACCTCACCTTCCCTGATTTTACATACTGCTCTTAGCCTCCTGCAGCTGGGATGCTGGCTGGCTGACCTCTAAATCCAGAACAGTCATATGAAAACCCCTGCTTAATGGTTTGTAATCTTTCTTTTCTGCCACTGGAACATAGTTGTGATACTCATTATTTCTAAGTCTGTCCTACCTAACAGCATAGAAGATTTGGGGCTCTTTGGCCTCCCTCCCATCCTGCTTACACCTGGAAACATTTGAGGTACCATGACCTCACTCACCTTTCTGCCTGTGGGATTCAATTTTGTCAGTGCTGCAATTTTCTTTTTTACCTAAATTTTTCATGACACTATGGAAAATGAATTGTCATTACCAGGAACACAACTTTCTCTATTCCCTGACCAATTCATATGATCCAATACAAAAATTAAAAATAGTTGTCACTGGAGCTAAGCAAAGAATTTTGGAAGAAAAAACACTGCAATATGTTTGAAAATGATGGCTCATGCAAACAGAAGACTGATGGACACAGGAAGATGTCCTGCTTCCAAATAAAACTAACTGGGGAAGAAGGTAAAGCAATAATTGCAATTCTTCTGGAATAAAGCATGTCTATTTTTCATTTCAGTGCAGTTCTCTCTTCAGGGGCACTAAATTACCACAATGAAATTGAAAACCTTACAAAATGAGCCAGATTATAAATTTCTTTGCAACTGGTTTCAACCAGCTTGCTCAGCCAAAGGCTTTGTTAGCTTCGAGAAACCTACTAATAGAACAGATGTATATTTATTGTGAAACAGAATTAACTGAATTTTACATAAAAACATGATCTTACATGAATCTGCAGGGTAACTATTTTTGGTTTTGCTTTAAATGCTAGTCTGTGTTGAGCACAGCAGACAGAACTAAGGCAGGGCATGAAGCTCTGCTCTGATAACAGCTACAATTGATGGGATCTGCACAGGTGTTTTTGTACTATTTCTTCTTTTATTCTCCTTTTGCCCTTGCACTAATACTTCATGCTGCTTCCCTTAAAAGATATGGTTTCTTCACATCGTGTTTCAGCCAGAGTAGACTCAGAATACAGCCAAATCCTTCAGTTCTTTGTTTTTGCTGTACTAGCTGTTTCAAATTTATTTTCAGTGGTAAACATGCCACAATGGGGAACATCACCATATATCAAGTAGCTGTGATCAGGCAGATCAGGTACCAGTAATATTCCTAAGGGAGATCCAGTGTCAGAGATCAAGCATAAAGGATCAGATGTCCACATTGCCACCATCCAGAATCAAGTGTCATGGATCAGGACTGTAACTGCAAGGAACAAAGTGTTACATGTGGCATGGTGGGGAGCAGATACTGCCCTCAGCCTCACTGGGGGGAGACGTAGCCTCAGCACCCTGCTCAGCTCACTGTTTGGATGCATTTTGTGCAAAGCTCGGGTGTATAAATATGGGAGAGTGCCCATTAGGAGCATACTCCCTGCCTCATACTAACCCTGTGCACAGCATCTCTTAGGCCCCTGAAGTATGAAGAAACTTCCAAAGAATCACTGACTTAAACCATGTGCTTGTGTTGTGTATATGAAGATTAAGTAGGGAGCTGGGGGTAGGCTCCAGATTCACAACATTTCAGCACACTAACATACATTCACCTGCCTGAACAGACTAATACTGCTGGAGGAAAATTTTCACTGGACAGAGGCCATGAGGGAGCATTGCATACAACAAAAAATTTACACAAAACTCAACTACTGTATTTCACTGGAGGGGACAATAATTTTCATATGTCAAATAGAGATTCAGAGGTGCCCTTACATGGCTCATTAGAAATTGTAGAGACAAGAGTTAAACATGATTGCAAAGTAAAAGGTTTTAGTCTGCTTCATTAATGCTCCAGTCCCCCTTCTAACGCTACAAGTTTGTCTGCTCAAGCTCAGGACAGACTATTTGAATACAGCTGCAAATTTAAATTTAAACTAATTTAAAACTTAGTTTGTTTTTTTAAAATATCAAAATAAGAATATAGATCAAAAGAATACAAATGAAAAAGAGATCGGTAGACTGGAAATGAAATAAATAAATATTTTCTGCCCTTCCACCCTCCTGTCTCTTCCCACCTTACATCCTCAGTTTATAGGTAGATAAAATAATCCTTTGAAACATGAAGCCTTGCAAATGTCTTTAAACTGGGAAGCGTTTCAGTGGCTTGCATCTTGGCTTTCCTTCATCCAACATGGGATAGACAAAATTCTTTAGGGAAAGGCATCAGAAGTGCCTTGTACAGTGACATTATTCACTCCTTATCTAGACACTGATCATCTGAAGGCACAAGTCTAGTTTCTGCCCTGCTTCATTTTGAGCTGGGAAATTGGTGGATGCAAGTGACTTTACTTTTTTTGTTATGCTAATACAGATCTGTAAGTTTTAGGATAGGATGAACAGTTTATAATCACGTATGCTAATTACCTTGCATTAGTTCCTAGATATTATCTAATTATTCACAAGAATACCTCAGAAAACAGCTCATTGTCAAGATGCCTACCACTGCTGAAGCGAAAAAAGGAAACATCATTGTCCTCAGGAAACACTCCTAGAAAGTACTATCACAAGTCGGTTCACAGAGAACATTCAAAACTATAGTTTGAGGCTGTGACACATTTTGATAATGCTTGGTATTAATTCCCTGGTATATGAGCCATCTGTAAATCCCATCTATTATTAGCAGGGATCAAGGAATGTGCCTGGAGCCATTTAAGGAACAGAAACAATTGCAGAGGTGGACTTGTTGTAATTAACATTCATATCACTGAGCACCATGTTTAGAAAGTCTCCTAAGTCCACAAGACTCATCACCATCTGCAGGTACTCCAATTCCCAGCTAGCTTTGATATAAATGGTTGATAAGCCAGACCAGAGGAGCCAGCTACAGCCATTGCACAGTAATTTTTTTGTGTCACAGGTCTGAACCTTTGTCACTCCACCACCTGCTGTGCTGCTGACAAGTAGTCTTCTAACTTTTCAAGCTGCCCTGACACCATCAGCATCTCTTCAGAGGTCCACAGCCTCTCAGAGGGGCATGAAACTTGATGTCTGTGTTCCACTGCCTGGAGATTACCATTGCAGCTTTACAGGGTGAGCAGCAGTACATGCTCGCCACTGCAGAACCAGGCATGGCTATGTTTATCACCAGCTCTTCACCCCAACTGCAATGTGGGCCCTATGTTTTTTGCTGGCCTGGAAAATAAAACAAATGGGCTATTCTTATACATGTTTATCCCAAAGCTACTAGAACTATGCACTCAATTTCCAGGCATTTGCAGAGTTCACAAGGAGCAGCTTACTGAGAAATTCCCAGGAAGTCAACTGGCTCCTTGTTAGCATGACATGCAAGCTCCTTATCTCTTAAGACTTGAGTATTACTGTTTACAAACATAGCTGTCCCCACTTGCAACCCACTATAAGGAAAGCAGAAATGTGGTCAAGAAGGGCAACACTCCCTTTCCACTTCCAGGGACAAGAAGGATCCTTCACTCCCAGTTCAGTGTGGTTGTGGCAAAGGCATGCATGGGAAGTATCTCTCAAGGAAACGCGACAGCACCCAACTGTATCTGAAACAAGCACAGTTTGCTGAAGGATGTTTCATGATTTATCTTTCCAGTGTGCTGTTCTGCTGTGATGTTTAATTGCTTTGATTGCTAAATCTTAGCCCTTCTCAAGGTACTCCATTTCAACAGTCTTGAAAATATCCTCCTAGATAAAGTCCATGAGATTTAAAGATGCATTCTGATCAGTAGAACCTGATTCAGAAAGTCAGCGAACAAGAATTCTTTCTCTAATTCTAAAGTCTGATCTTCATACTTTGTTCCTCTATCTAGATATTCCCAGGAAAAGGCAACACCCTTTATAAGCTCACTGGCAACTCAGAATGTGTCCACTCAAGTCACGCACATGTGAATTTACATTCACAGCAGCTGGCTGAAGCCTCATGATTTCTGATCCCTTGCATGTCTACCACAGAGCCTATTTACTTGGTATATGAGTGTGAAAGAATGAAAATCATCTGGGAAAGGCAAGTGATTCCTGTATCATATTCACCCAAAAAAATTTCCTCCTGACCCCTATAAAATCACAAATGACCTGACATCTTGACTGCTCTTTGCAGAATCCAGCTCCATTTTCACTCCTGCAGGTAGCTCTCTATTTTCTACAGGGAAAGGTTAGAAGTGCTGGAGAATGCAAGTAAAGAATGCCAATCACATTCACAGTCCCTGAAGCATAAAGGTATATTATGCCTTGTAGAATGTGAAAATATCTGCCCCAACCCCAGTGCCATATTCCAGCGTCACCAACTCAAAAAATCTGTGCTTCCATACTATTTGTGGGGACTGGACTACCCAGAGGGCCATACTATTTGTGGGGACTGGACTACCCAGAGGGCTAAGCCACTGCAGAATCAGCCTTCAACACTGAAAAAGCTGAAGTGAAATGGAAAAAGTCCTCAATTAACAACATATGAGATACTTTGCAAATATATGGGTGAGCCAGAAAGGCAGATGTGAAGCAACTGACAGAAACTGTGAGCACTGCAACTACAAAGAATAAAATGTCTGAGGGAAGACCAGAACTGATCACACGCTACTGTACCAGAAAACACATCATCAGCAAAGCCTCACACAGATCATACACAGCATGGCTCCAGTACAGATAGTGCCAACTATTGTAAATTCAAAAACCAATGAGATCCAGAGAAGAGAAAGAGCAGAAAGAATAAAATAAAAAATTAAAAAAAAAAAAAAAAGAAAAAAAAAAAAGAAAAAAAAAATAGCAGCAACAGCAAAAAGGCAAAAAAATTATAAATAAACCTGAATGCAGTGTGCTTTATATCAACGAAACTTGCATCACCTACATCCTCTGTGGAGCAACTTTCAGACAAAATTGAAGTACTAGCTATATCGTTCTTTCACAAAGCTTTTTCACCACTGGAGGTCACTGTAAACTGTAGCTGCTCTTTAACAGTCCCTCCAAAGAAAAATATTCAAAGTACACAAGGTATCTAGGATCCGTGTTTTGAGGTGAGAGAACTAAAACATCAATTGCAGAGTATTTGAAAAATACCCCTAGCTAATAGGTGAGGACCTCTCTTTGCCGGAAACAGACTTAATCTTGCTCCAACTTATTCCAAGAGGAGCAACAGGCAGCCTGCTAAAAGTTTAAGTATGTGCCTGCATATCCTGAGGGAGAAGCTGTGCATCTCTCAGCCTGCCTCTCTTTCAGAGACTCTGCCTGAACACACAGGTGGACACACACACTGGGAAATCCACTATTCCAGCTCATAAAAATCACAGGTTTATTTTTAGAAAATAATATAGGATTAAGTGCATTAGGATCTCTAAAACAAGACAAATGTTTGGCAACAGTTCCTAATAAAAACATAAGCCTGCTAGGCTTGAAGGTTTACATCCTATGTAATCCATAGATCACAGTTCAGCTGCATGCAATTTTCTTCTATCTCTTCATTTCATTCCCTTTACTGGGAATAATCTTTTAAACCACTCCCAGACCACACCATTCAATCAGATAGAAGTCTATATATACTATATACATTACAGATTATAAACTGATGCTTATAGAGTAAAGGGATGTTTGTCCAAGTTCCTGTCTCCCATATTGTAGGAGTCCTACTGGTATAACTGTCAGAAAGAATAGCTGATGTTTATAAAACAGAGATGCTGGGTCACATTCAGGGAAAGTAAGCATGAAGGCACTGGAAAAGAATAAAGACAAGTCAACCTTGCTAGTTTCCAGTGGCTTAAAAGAAATAAAAATCCAGCTCCATTAACTAAAGTTACATTTCAGAGATTTGACTGAAACTCCCAATTAACCAAAATTCTGATCAGTAATCAGGGGCAGCTGGGCAAGTTTTATCTGAAATGCACATTTTATTCACTGAAATTCCACTCTTAGGTGGAACAGAAAACAGTCCTAATCCAGGTTTCTCTATTTTCTGCTCAGTAAAAAAACAGCAGACCAATTCTTGACTTGTGTCAATAAGAGTAACTCCAAAGGATCCTTGTTTCATCTAAATGGAGAGCTTCTGTAAATGAAAAGTAATATGGGTCCTTGACAATTTAAAAAGAAATTAAAAAGGGAGAAACTTTTCTTCATTGCTCCAATTTATTTTAGTTTCCCCTTTATTCATTTGCACTTTAACCTATTTCAAGGAATCAGCAACAGAAGACTTACCACACATTCTGTGTTACAGCAAAGTCCTAACAAAACTCAAACCTTGAAGGATAAAACTTGAAAAACATCCTCTGATGTGATTAAAGTGTTATGCTGGTAAAACAAAGGCCATCTACAAAGACAAATTCACTGGACAATAATTTCATTGTGTTGTTGTGTAACTTTCCTTTCACTTTTATTTACACAGAGTATGAGCTCCTTGAAGGAATAATTATCTTTTTACTGGATATATGCTCCAAGAACCTCAATGTAAATAAATACATAATACCTAACAACCCTGACTTAACAAAGCATTTCAGCACATGCTTAACTTCAAGCAGTTGGATAGACTCATTGTAAATAAAGTGAAATCCAAGACCACCCACATGGTGAAGCATCTCTGGCCATATGTTTGTGTTCAGTTCTGAAAGCCCCAGCACACGAAGGACATGGAGCTGTTGAAGCAAGTCCAGAGGAAGGCTGTGAAGATGATCAGAGGGCTAGAGCACCTCTTCTATGAAGACAGGCTATAAGAGCTGGGGTTGTTCAGCCTGGAGAAAAGAAGGCTTTGGGAAGATCTTAGAGCAGCCTTCCAGCACCAGAAGGGGACCTACAAGAAAGCTGGGTAGGGACTTTTTACAAGGACATAGTGTGACAGGACAAGGGCTGATGGTTTTAAACTGAAGATGACAGATCTAGTTAGAAAGAAACTCTTTAGTGTGAGGGTGGTGAGATTGGAACAGGTTGCCCAGGGAGGCTGTGGATGCCCCTTTCCTGGAAAAGTTCAAGGCCAGGTTGGATGGGGCTTTGAGCAACCTGCTCTAGTGGAGGTGTCCCCTGCCCAAGCAGGGGGTTTGGAATGAGATGTTCTTTAATGTGCCTTCCAATCCAAACCATGAACCTATGACTCTGTGATATCCTTTAGCATGCCATTTTAGTGCATTGGAAGGCAGAAAATCTCAGCTTTAATAATTCTTTTGGACGAGGGTGGAGCACCACAGAGACCAAAGGAAGCATGCCTTTATAAGCTGAGAAGATAAAGCAACAGGACTGGTACAGAACAATGAATAAATAGATGTTGCAAAGCAATGCTTTGTTGTTATTTTTTTCTATAAAATGTTTATTTGGCATAAATCTCAGTGTTTCACTTGACACTCAAATTAATTCTCATTCCAAATTCATGCTGACAAAACTTGTATATAACACTACAGACAATTCTTCTTGACCTTCACTGCACTGATGAGTGTCTATAAATTATTATTTCCAAGCTAAAACACACAATGTCATTTCTAAAGTTGAATGCAAGTAAAGGATAATGTAGAGAGTTTTTTTTTTAGAGTCTTATTTTTAATTTGGTGCCCGCTGAAGATTTTGGAAAACCATTCATAGTTCCAGACACTGTGGACATTAATAGTATGATTCCAGATGCAAGAGATCCTGAGAACTATGTGAGAACTGGCAGATCTGGAAATAATGCTTAAACCATTATTGCCAAGCCATATTCTTTTAATTAAGCATTCAGCTGATTTTGGAACCCAGGAATAGCTAAGAAGCCAATTTTGTCTACCACAGTCACATGATGCTGAAATGGAGATGACTAAAGAATTTGTGGGGGGAAAAAAAGGGATCTCCCACATATTTGGCAAATGTTATCTAAGAATATGAAGGCTTTCAAACAATGTATTACATACAATTCCAGATATAAGAAACAGGTGTGATAAGCAAGACATTTCTTTCATTGTAAGGGGTCAGGCTGCAGCAGCAGTATGTCCCAGGTCCCCAGCCTGGAAGTCAGAAAGTCTGGCATATAGCTGTGCTTCTGTCATAGATCTGCTGGGTGACCTTGAGAGCTTCTTCCATCCCTCCGAGTCCCTCCTTCTCCACACAGTTCTGTAACATTCTGCCTGCTTAGATTGTCATGGCTCTGACGTGACAACCGTCCCTCACTTGCACTGGACATAAATAATCTCTAATGCAGACAGATTTTTTATTGCCTGAGGAAAAAAGGAGCCTATACTCATCCTGAGCCAGCCTCCTGAACTATTTAATTGTGCATGAAATTGCTGCTAATGAAGCAGGGGAACGATGCACAGCACAGGCGTGATCCAGGAATTGTGCAGAAAGGCATCACACAACCTTCCTTTACAAGTCCCATGCTAGCCCTCCAAATCTTTAGATGCCCTCACCAGCAGGAGAAATTTCCACACTGCGTATTTTTATTCTTAAAGGTTTCTTATGAAACCATAATAAAGCCTCATTAACATAGGAGTTGGAAGAAACACATAGGGTAGGGATGAATAGTAGACTTGCGATGGTCTGAAATATGCAGGACCAAGATTCTTTAGGCAATTTCTCCAAATTTAGAATTCACCTAATATAGGTCTACCACAGATTTCAGAAAGGCAGCAGCTAGTGTTTGATTTGACAGAAGTTAGCAATTCTCTTGGTCAGTGTGTCCCTTAAAATGTAATTATTATATTAAGGGCTGTGCTATTGTCAAAGGTCAACAGAAAATCATCCTGCACCTTGTTGCCTCTGCCAATGGTTAAGATAAAATGCTGTAATTTTCTTCTATCATCTTCAACTACAGTCACCATTTAAGAAATGAGGTTAAGTAGAGGCTCATAATTAGATGGCTGAAATGGCTGAAATTAAACCTATGCACCAAACCTCTGCTCCATCATTGTTTAGTCCAAGTGAGGAGTTAGGGTACACATATTCTTGTGTACCAATATGTCTGCTTAGTTAGACTTGAAGACAAGGAATTACAAAAAAATACTCTCTTTGATTTTTAGTATCAATAACAAATTCCTTTCTGTGCATTAAAAACATCCTGTGTGCTTTCTTTAGCAAAAGGTCATATTATAGAGCCTCTATTAATTTCTCTCAGGAATTTAATTTGTAAATGTCAATCAACAACATAAAAGTACTTGAGTCTATAGTACTTTCAAAAAATCCTCCCTTATGTACCATACAACACATGCCTAACGAACAGGTATGGTTTCAATATAGGAAATTAAGGGATCTGTTTTAACTCTGAAGTGAAAAATAAACCATTTTCAGCAAGCACAAAAGGACCAAACACCAGGAATTACGTTGGATTTTCCATATAAGGGGAAAAAATATGAACTTCAGGTCTTCAAAATGCTCGTTACATATGAGGTTTCCATTTGAGGTGACAGATATGTGACCTTTCCTGTGCAAAGGCCCTTGTCTGGAATCCTCACGATGCACTCAGCACTGGAAAGTCATTTTTGCTGCACCGTGACTTCTGCTAAATGTGTCCACTAGATACTGCACATGGGTGCCAGAACAGAAAGGTCACAGGGATGGTCTGAATGTAACTCCCTGCACCTCCGTGTATATTACAAATTGGCTGGGTAGGTAACCTGTAATAAGACACCTCTGAATGATCATGACCAAAACAATTCTTTGCTAAGCCACGCATCTAAGGTCAAAGAGAAGTTTTTAAGGGACAATAGACAAGATTCAACATTTTTTACACCAAAATAAACACGAATGCCTTTGCTGTATCAAAACTGATCTGATTTTCATGTGTTTTAACAGTTACACATTCCAAAGGTTACGATAAACCTCTCACCGCAGTATTCGCAGGATCTAAATAAAAGACAAGGTAAACTTATTAACTGGGGGGTAAAGGAGTGAATTGCATGTAAATGAACATCAGAAAAATAGAGAAAACAACTAGGAGGTGATAGAAATTTTTGAAATTTTAAATCCTGGACCAAGTAATGTGTAGGACCTTGCAAAGTAACCAGCATTCATGAAATGGCTGGGATCAGGCACGCTGAGGGTTCAGAGGCATACTTCCCCTCAGATCTTGACATGTAACTATGTAAAGAGGACACTAGACAGAGAGTCAGCAATTTCATTTCAATATTACAGATGTCTCTGTATGGATGTCTGATTGAGAGCATGACCTAAGGAGACTTTTCATCCATCTCTTTGCCTGTTTCTCATTTTACTTCTCCCTTATCCATCTGTTCAGGTTATGAATTCCGTGGAGTGGATCTGACCTGTACTGTGACTCACGCAATCTTAGTTAAGATCTGTGCTTGCTCAGAATAACACACACAGTTATTACCAAAGGCCCTTTCCAACTCACTGAACTGATATAGGCTTTCCACAGCTATTACCCACCACTGTCAGTTAATATTCAGCTTTAGTATCACATAAAGAAGGAGAAAGGATTTACTGAAAATTTTCTTTCTTCATTAACTCTGTTTTGAGGAAGGTGCATCATGACCAAAGAGTAGCACTGTTCCCTCACTCTCCCTTGGGAAGCTGAACTCACATTTTCTCCAGAACCACAGAAACGTAAGGAGAGCCACAGAGATCTTTAAATCTCATCAGTCGTTTTTCCTCATTTTGGGATGTCAAAGAATCACCATTCTCAAATACAAAGTCAGCTTTTCCAGTCACACCAGCCATGTGTCCAAACCTTGGAGGTCTGAGAGTCACAAAGCAGCATGCAGGGCAACAAGGGAGCTCTCGGAACAGTTTACTTGCAGTTAACAACAATACTTTTCTAGAAAGAGAGGGAGGAGGATGAGACCGGAATGGAGATGCCATGGAGTCCTGAGATGGCTCAGCAATCTTAGTCTCAGGCTGATGTTGGCACATTTCCTCCTCTGAATCCTGAGGATTCACATTATCCAGGAGTCCCTGAGTGAGCCCAACCTTTGTCCCTGGCAAGGACACTTGAAATACCTCTGAGTCCATGCCACCTCTTCTACCTACGAGATAGCCTGGGTAACTTGCACTTCATGAGAGACCTTTTAACTCAAAAGAACAGAACTTACATGCAGAGCAATCAGAAAACAAACTTCTGACAGATGCTACCACTCCAAATTTCAAAAGTGGGTTTATGACGCATGCAACAAAACTGGCAAGGAGCTCTGAGAGTCACTGACTGAAGCAAAATTGAGGAACAAAATACTTTAGGACTGAAAAGCAATCTTTGCTTGTCTTAACACGGGGTATTTTAAAATCTGTTTTCTTTGCAGTGCAATTGATACAGCTTTCTTGCTGACAAATACCATTTCATACAGTGGCCTTGGGAATTAAAAACTGGAAAATACATTGACAGTAGCGAAATAGTAGAATTGCAGTAAAAATAGGACAGTGCAATGAAACATTCTTTTTCCTTACAAACTACAACTCATCAAAGAAAAAAATGCAAAAAATGCAAAAAAATGTGTTAGGCATAAGCAAAATATGTGGATCTTTTTTCAGCCTCTGTGGGTGCAGCAACAGCTTCAGACTGCATCAGAGACAAAATGTGAGCCACCAACCACACATCTAATTTGTTTATTTTTGCCAGTGAATCTTCAGGAACCACTTTCTATAGAGAACAGAGTGCTAGTGTGTGTTTTACATGTCTGCTATCTTCTCTCTACCAGTTTCAGTAACTGAATGTGACTGACTTGAGATTTAACAGAGATGCATATGAGGGACAACATTCTCTTTGACAGTATGGTTCAGAAGGTTGTTTCTTCATCTTCTCTCAAGCTGGTTAAAATATGGACTCAGAGATCATTGCTTTAAGTGAACATTTAAAAAAAGAATCAAAATTCAGTAACTGACACTACCAAATTAATTAACTACATGGATAAAGAAATTTCTAACAAAATCTGTCTGGTTTGCTTTTACTGAGAAAAAAATATTAGTTCAAATTTCTGAAAGAATTATTTTTCTGATGGATTAGATGACATTCATATAATGAGCTTCTTAGGTCATTATGGAAGAGCATACAAAGAATTCTACACTTTTTTGTTTTTTTGTTTTTTTTTTTTTTTTTGCTTTCTTTGATTTCTATATGAATCTAATGAATTTTGAATGCTATATGTGTAGTAATATTTCAATTATTCTCCATAACACTGTACTAGAGCTCCACAAAAAAAGTGTAAAAAATTTGTCCCATTTATCTCAAACCTCTGACAGAAAAGTTTTGAGATTCTGTTCGTGGATCTCTTCACAGAAAGAAGGAAAAATGACACATGCAGTAAACTAATTAAATCCTAAGCATTCTGGCAATCTACATCCCTGGAGCTTCTTTAGAACAAGTGTCTACCTTTTTGCCTTCCTAAACTAATGTATTCTTTCACTTAAGCAATGTCTCCTGTTAAGAATTCTCCTAAAAGTTCTTGAGTTAAAACATGAGAGGTCACCATAACACTATACTACTTTCTGGAAAATCTCTGCAAATGTACATGCTATCTTTGACTGCAACATCTAGTGATGTAATATGAGGTAGTAACATCATAACTAGTAATGATGCTGGTTCTTTGGGGAGATAATATTACATTCACTTGACAACAAGAGGAAATTAACGGGCACGAGCCTTAAAGGGGATCTCCGAGTCCCAAAAGAAGAAGGGGCTGGCAACCTTGCTCCCACCGTGGCCAAAGAGGGTAACCTTGAGGCTCAGTCCTTTGTACTGCACCCAGTAGAGGTCACTAGAGGATGCATCGTGTTTCACGGCACTGCTACCGCGGGAGGAGAGATGGCACCTTCCTGACGCCCACACCTACAACAGTCTAGGATTTACTGCCAGATACACTCTCAGTAAGCAGAAGAATATGTGTCGGTCCATGAAAGAACAGAAGCAGCATTCATCCGGTTAAGCAATATTGATACTGATCAATGAAATATATCTATCTAACTTATTAGAAGTATATCTACTACCTGTGCATTTCCAGATGCAGGGATCTGTTTCTTTCTTCCACAGCTTAACACAGTCCACAAGGTGTGCCAGAGATACGACGCCCAAAGGCAGAAATTCCCTGCAATCCAGGAAGCATTTCTTTGCAGGGATAGATCCATCCCTTTGTTTTTAATCAACTGATTTACTCGGTTCGCCTGCTCTACCAGATGAAATTTGGCAGGCACCCTCAAAAGCCTCCCCAGCTCTGTAAGTACCACCTAGCTAGACAAGGCTCAGACACGCAGCAAGATCTCATCTCACACTTCAACACATTCCCTGAACCTATAAGGAAAAGAAGTGATTGCCTACTGACAAGCGTGAAACAGGTGCAGGGATATAACATGAGATGCGCGTTGCACGGATTTGAAAAGCCAGAACTTCTCAAACGAAACAAAATGTTAGTGCAATCTCTTTGCAGTCTGAACTTCAGGCCATTGATCATCTTTTTTTTCCCTTTTAATAGGCAAGAAATTGAAGAGAAAAAAAAAAAAGAGCAAAATTCAAGACAATCCCTTAAAATGTGTCGCAGTGCACATGCACAGCAAGGTCAGCTTGAAATGCCACGGCTTTAATGTCTGCAGTTCCTGCTGTTCCTGTGCTTGCAATCTATCTGTGCTGCTCCCATATCCAAACCATTGCCAAGCAGAAAGCAGGTCCTAGCTGTCTTCCCTTCTCATACCCAGCATCTGCTCAGTTGCCAACCATCACGTCCTTGATCCAAAGGACAGAGGTGCCTGATCATTTCAACTGCACCCATATAAGACTTTCAGTACCATCAAGGTAACTTCTTTCCCTAAAATGTCCAGGAACAGATAGATTGCTTCTCCTGAATCTTCTCAGGCAATTCAATGTGATGTAAACTCTACATGGAGAATTTTGACTTAAGTAGACAAAACCTGGGAAAGTTTTAAACAGCAGAAAACGTATCTTGAAACGGGAAATGGGAAGCAACTTTTAAAAAGAAGTTCTGCTACTAGCTTTATAAGCTCCAAGAAGCTGTTTTACTTCTAAAGGTAGAAAACTAAAAATCTGAGGAACAAAGCATGTCATGGTTTATTGCCTTAGATACAAGGATATATATAAGGATTGTGAAGGATCCTTATACAAGGTCTTAGATCAATATATAAGGAAAGAACCCTTATATATAAGGACCATACATCTTCTGTGCAACAGGTGCCCATAGTTACAGGGTGATAAGTCATTGCAGAAGCAGTATGTAATGAAACAATAAGAAGAAACAGTGCCATTGCTTCTCTGCTTATGTATTTACATGATCAGAGGTGAAAAAGCAAATAATTTAAAATACTTCCCCTGGCTGTGGAAAAATATGAGTAGCAGAAATCTCAAGTACTAAAGAGCAACAAACCAAACAACAGAAATCATTACAATAGTTGAAAAAAGTCAAGATATTAAAAAAATGTAATTCCAGTTGTCCTTTCCTTAGCCAGCTTCTGGCTTTAAGACTTCAGAGCATTCTCAAATCATATTTAGAGTTATACTGTAGTTGTTATGTTGGAGACATAAAAATGGTGTGGGTTTAGTTGGTTTTTCAGCTGGAATAACTTGATCCTCCTCTCTTTCTGAGAAAGGCAGGCATATAATCCCACATGCATGAGAACTGGGAGTACTATGTAAAGCAAAGCTGCCTGAAATCCCAGAATTGCACACATTGACACACACAACAACAGAGTGCCATAAATTTGGGACCTGAAGAGTGCGCAGCAGAAAGGACATTTCTGTAGAGCTGAGCCAGGACAATGTTTGTAACATGATGCCCAATGACAGCATTCTGAGCAAGCTGAAAAGGAGGTTGTAAAACACCATTGAGCCCAAAGTTGGCTGAAGTCAACTTACACTTTACTGACCATATGGAACCAAGCTTTACACTTGGTGCTTTGACTTCAAAGCTAAAGAAAGCCTTGAGCGTTTTGATCTCTTCTTCATTAGTTGAGAAGTTTCACCACAAATGTACAGAATCCCTTGTAGGATGAAGTTACAGTCATTCTGGATTAAACTTATAAAACAAGAAATTTGTTTCTGCCAAATATTTAGATCAATATGTTGAACATGTTTTGGAGCAGAGGGAAACAATTTCAGGTTAATTATGCAACTGTGATAATTTTATTCCCTGTTCAAAATATTGCCATGACTCCGGACTCCCTTGGAAAAAAACTTGCAAAGGTATTGTTGCCACCATGGTCATTTCCAACACAGAGGCCAACACAGAAAAAATAACTGCTACAGGAATTGTGGGGTGGTCAAGGTGGAGAAGGAAGGCTTAAAGGCTGAGCACAGCCTGACTGGAGACAAGGAATTAAAGGCCAATTAGCCATCCCCAGGCCACTGAACACCAAACATTGAGTATATCCAGCAGTTCCAGCTGGGCTAAATGTTTGAAGGCGAGTCCTTGAACTGCTTTAAGAATATTATCAAAGGGATACTTTTGCATGGAAAATTCTATTGCCAACTCAAGAAACAAAACACCAATGTCAAGTATTTTTCTACTTTTGTAAGTAAGTAAGTAAATAAATAAAAAAAAAAAAGCACCTGTCCTGAATTGAAATTACTTCAAATATCTCCAGAACTCCAAAATGAACTGACATAGCATCTATCTATTAAAATAAAACTACTTAGTGGGAGGTTTGATGCTTATTAAATTATTGTTTCCTTAAAAGAGCAGGACAAAGAAGCCCTGAAATACGGCAGTAAGAAAAGAGCGGCACTGCCCAGTCACTTCTTGATACTTCTGTTTTTTCAAGGTGGGCAGCAAGGGCAGTAGAGCTCCTAGAAGTTATTGCTTATACGAGAGTAAGTTGCAAATGACATTTTTTTTTTTTTTTTTTTTTTTTTTAGAGAAAACGCTAGGATTCACATTTATGTTTACTAGTAATGGGAGAAATTCTATTCTGGTACAAAAGGCTTGTTCAACTAGTTTAATAGACCTCAGTATATGAACTGAACTTCAGTTAGTGACTAGAGTAGAACACTGTAAATGCTGAAATGATAGTAAAATGATAGTAAAAGAAACATTTAAATCAACAAGTTTTACTTATTTTACAGTAGACTGTAAGTGAGCAAGCAATCAGTCACAGTTGTCCACAGTGGCCAACAAGTAATGCATTACTCACAATAAACTGTATCTTAGCTCCAGCTGAAGGTCCTTCACAAGGAGCATCTCTACTATCACAGCATATTGCCCAAATGTAATGGCACCATGGAGCAAATAAGCAAAAGGAATGGTAAGCCAAGATAAATGCCAAGTCTTGCAGATGCAAAATGGTAAGATCCAGAAACCCTTCAGTTATGCTATTGACCAGTAATAGTTGCAACCAAAGGCACTGCAATTGCAGCTGTAGCTTCCTAGGTTGAAAGAACTTGCTTGCAAAGAGACCTTGAATTTCAAACCTCTTTCCCTGGGTGGTCTTAAAGAAAGATTTGAAGATTCATTTAGAACTACATTTAGCTTTTATTGAATGTTTAATTAATATTGCTCTCCTGAAATAATGTAAATAATATCCAACGTGGGCAAGTTCCTTTTGATGTTAACTTGGTAAATAGAAGCCTAATAGCTTCTACAGTTCTTAAAGTTACTACTAGCAAAGAATCCAGTGTCTAGCATCTGAAAACCAAGTCACTAACTCTTAAAAAGATATTTTACAGCATTTAAAACTAAACAGTCATTAGGGAGAGGGAGTTTGTGTCCTAATTTCAGATAGATTCAAATATAACAATTTGAATTGCATTCTCACAACCATTGTTACCTAGGTAAGAGCCAGAAGGAAGAGACTGCAGGTTTGCTTGCCAACAGGGTATAGAGGTGAGGAACATGGAGTTCATTGGGAGCTAATGCAGCAGAGTAAATTATGTGTAATTTCACAACCAATTCACCTTTGCATAAGCTGGTCCTATTGTCAAGAGTTGGTTTCACCTCCTCAGACCTGCTTGTTCCTACCCTGTGCCACTCCCTCCCCTGGACCAGCAACATCCCTTGGTGTGGCTGTTGAGTGCAAAGAGTAAAGGATAGACCTGGATTTTTATTCTTTTTTTAAATCTGGTTCTCACACCGTTCCTATGAAACAAAATGTTTTTCACTTGTTAATGTACAACCTGAAGTGAAACTTCTTTTTCATTGCTGGAGACAGAACTTAGCTGAGATGCTGTACAAATGGGGGCAAGAGGTCATTTTGAACAGAACGCATGTAAAACAGGTACAGAGCAGTTTCATGAAGAGATATTTTGGGACATCCTCTCCAAAAGCAAACTGGTCGTGGAGAAGAGTTGGTGTGGCAAAGAGTGCCATCTAGAGGACTGCAACACCAAGATGTACATTATGCTGGAAAGTCAGTATTCTTAATTTATGGTCAACAATTGCTGGGTTTCCTTCTTGTAGCTGTATTTTAATGGCCCTGAAAGTTGAGTGTTTTGGATTTGTGCTGGGTTTTTTGTTGTTGCTGTTGTTTTCCTTTTTAATTAGGTTGCTGTTCTTTGAAGAAATGAATTGCTTACTTTTATAAAAACTTACCTAGAAAAATAGTTGTTTTGAAGAAAGGGATCATTTTCTTCTTTAATTATAATAAATTTGTTTCAGACAGTACTATTTCTTACAGCAAGTACACATTCTGACCACTCTCTTCTTGATGGTCTTTCCATTGTAACCCACTCCCATTGAAGTGAAAGGATGTTTTGTGACTGCTTTCAAAGACAGCAGGATTTCATCCATAGTAATTGTGTACCTGTGTCCACGAGCATACACGTGTAATACATCTGAGACAAGTTCACAATATAAACTTCTTCCTATCCTTTCCTGATCAGTACAATAAAATTGCTTTAAGGCAAGCAGACCAAACTAAGACCTTTCAAATGAATGTCTTGGTTTTTCTTTCATACACAGCACACCTAAGGCCCAATTCCACATCCCACTGAGAAATTCCTAAAAAATTGTATGAAAGTTAAGTTTTGCAATTAACTTCCAAGTCTTTAAAAGCTTAGGAGAAATATATCTAATGGTTCTGTATCTGGAAACCTCAATACAGAGAGGTGTATTACCAGAGTTCAATTGGACTGCCTTTCATCTTTGAAATCTTGGCCCCAGGAGACTGATGAGCTAAAATGGGAATATAAAGCTATTTCTCTAGCTTGCAACTAGTCACCAGCTGTTCATCTTCTAAATGTATTTCTTCCTCCCCTACTGCACCTCCAAGCTCTCCCTGATTTTTCTTACAGTGCTCTTAAATAAAACACCAAGTTCTAGCCATTAGACTGAAGAGGCAAACATCAAGGCAATGGGTTAGAGGTTTTGGAGCCAAAAGTGGGGGGAAATCCCAGCACTTCAGCTACTACGTGCAATTGATCATCAAACTGAGATACACTAACACAGGCAAAGCAGCTACAGCCTTTTTTCTTACCCTAAAGAGATATAAGTCAGAGGAAGAGCTACATGACAACAGTTGCAGCTTTTACTTTCTCATCTGTGCAAGCTGTGATTTTCACAGTGGAATAAAACTATCTTAAAAGAGAAAGTAACATCCTTCAAACCCCAATAACTCAGATTTCTTTTTTTTTTTTTTTTTGGATTCTCATTTTCACTGTAACACTAAATCAAACTAAAATAAAATACACCCTACACATAATATACATCTTTTTAAATATAAGGAATTTTTTCTTTATCTACAGAATAAAATTTGTAGTAGCTTATTGAAGACTGAAATAATTTTTGTAAAAAAAATAACTTTTACAGAAGTGACTCAGCAGATTAAGACATCAAAAATTCAACTTCATGAGCTATGAATACAAATGAAAATATAATGAAATTTACTTTAGACCAGTTCTCCAGGGTACCATGAACACAAAAATATGCAGAATACTTGAAACACACCCTGATCAGCCCACAAATAGCAACAGCACAAACTTTTCAATTTTTTTCACAAACTGGTGCATAAAATATATTTCTCATTGCTCCTCTGCAAGCAGATTTTCTCAGTTTTTGTCTATGCTGTGTCAATAAAAATACTTGTTCTTTTAGACTCTCCAATAGAAAAGGGATAATACAAGGAAATGTGTTGCTATTTCTAAACAAGTTTTGGCTGATCACAAAGTAATTTTCCTGCCAGAGACCCCAAAGTATGGTATCTTCAGTGCTTACTGGAGACAGGTGCAGCTCAGAGCTACACTGGACAAGATTTGGCCCTGCAAACATGCAGCATGAAACCATGCCCTGCTCTCCAGTTAACAGAGAGCAAAGGACAAAGCTGACTTAGCTCCTTAGGGAAATCTGCTCTTTCCATGGAATTCATTCCTTCCCCACAAACTCCAACACTGTTAGCTAGGACAGGCTAAATGTTAGATTTATGCTTCCAAAACAGTAATCAAATAAAATCCACGCTTACCTTCTGACTTTGAAGAGCTGCAGAACCACACAACTTCATTATTTCTGAATATAAGCTCAGCTGTAAGTAAACCCCAGAATAAAGACACACATGCTTGTTTCTGTGAATCCAAAAGATTAAAAGTTGCTGGCCAGTCCCCCATGACCGCAATACATTTTCACAGATGATAACGGAATATACATATACTAAAATCTCTAAGTAGCTGAAAGAAGGAAGACAATTTTTATTACAAAAAATTGTAGTTAGTTATTTACCTTTCTATCTTCTCTTCCAGCATCTGATTCACTGAATTTTGCTTCCTGAAATCTTCTAGTCGTCTCCATTTTTCCCATGCTCTGAAAAAAGGCTGTTTTTTCCAGTCTGGTGCTGCTGTATCGTGTATTTATCTCTTCCAGCCTGTTAATCCTAAGTAGCTTCATACTATGCCCAGTTAATTTACTGTCTGTTCTCTCCACCTTGGATTCATAAACCAGTGAGCACTCATAACTTCTGATTTCTCTTCCTTCTTGGCTGTACAAAGGAAAGACAAATAAGGAGCATAAGTTTTATTAATGCGTTTCAGTTTAGAAAACTGTTGATGTTGCAATACCTCTGTATTTCAGTTCTTCCTCTGTATACTTTCTGAACCAATACACAAATACCAAGTCAACATCACTAGCTGTACACTGATGCCATGCTCCCTACTGGTCTACATTCAATGCCAGGTAATTCAAGAAGGCCACAAGACCAGTGTAATTTAATTTTTTCACAGAAACCATCTAGCTCTATCAAATCAATGCGTATTGCTGTTGCTTGCAGATGTTGCTTACGGGTCATTCCTCACTTTTTAACCACTTCAGTGGTTCCCTGGTGCTTCTTTCTGTTGCTGTTCCAGCAAATCCATATGTGAGGACCCTGTTACTAAGTCCATAAAGATTTTAGATATTAACAATGTGGTTTAGGCCTGAACACAGTCCTCCCCACTCTACTCACTGTCCTATATCACAGAAATAGGCAATTGCCAAAATGGTGGTGATTCCAGGCCCTCTGTTGAAGGCTGCAGAAGAGGTGAGTTTCTGACCACTGTAGGCCCTCACTATGTGCCTAGTACTTATATGATGTAGGATCAGCAAGGCTTGTGTAATGGAAAGATTGCCTGGAAAGCTATTGTAAGTCAAAGTACTACTTTTGATGACTTTTCTGTAGAAGGAAGACCTTTCATTCCACAACAAAGATGGTCAATGTCCATGCTTCCCCACTTCCCAAGTAAACACTTGGGTACAGTTGGAAAATATGTCCTTTTGTATGACTGATTTCAAAAGAACAAAAGAAACTACTTGAAAATCTCACTTAGCAACTTGGTGTAGGCCCAGGAAATTCAGGACAGTAATGTTTTCACTGTTATTAGTGAAACCCTTCCTTCACTGTACTGGAAGCCCAGATACAAAAGCATGACACTAATGTTTCGACATTAGAGCTTTAGGAAGCTCAGTCAGGTTAGTCTCACCACACAGCTCACGGATTTCATTTTAACTTGCATAACTTGCATAAATACCGTAAACCTTATGGTGTAAATAAAAGTGTAAATACAACCTTACAGTCATTAGCAGCACAGAAGAGACACATTTCAGTGTATAACCAAAGACCAAATTAAATGAGTTATTTTTACCTGAACACCTTCCAACAGAAAATGTTCCTCACTTGTGTTTTGACCCCACATCTGTGCACATGCCACACATTGGATGCATCAACATCAGCTAACTGCATTGCCCAGAGCTACCCTTCCAAACACTTCCCAGGTGCAAAAGATGCCACAGGTTATCACAGGTGACACAGGAGGTGGCGTGCTAGTGGTAATTTTCACAGAAAATGGACAGCAAAGGACAGTGTAAGCTTGCAGCCTTCCAGAGAGATTCCTGCTTGTGTGTTATTGCAGCCCTAGAGCATGCTGTTAATATGTGAGTTGCAGGGACACCAGCATGGGTCTGTTTGATACTCATCATCCAAACAGGTGGTATAACCAATATGTAAATATGTCAGATCTACCACTTCTAGCCTCCACTACCAGCTTTCATGGCTCTGACAACCCTTTCCATCCCTTTCAGGTGAAAAGACCCTTTAAGAGATGTTCTTCCTCTGCTTCTCAGGAGCAGGGTTTTTGAGTTTTTCTAAATGCACTGGCAGTTACACATTACATACTGCAAGGGCTCAGTCTAACCTGTAAGCCATTAGCCATTATTTTACAGTTCCCTTAACCTACTCAACACCAAGGTACAATGCAACATACTTCAAAGCTGTGAGAAAAAAAAGAGGTGATGTTTTCAGATTCCCTCCTGCTACTGAAATCCCAGAGGCTTCTAGAGTGACCTGGCTGTGAAGATGACTTCTGGCCTGACATGACTGCAAAAAAGGAAAGTTGATTCAGGCTTCCCATATCTCTTCAAAGAGTACATCATCCTCTAAGTTATGATAACCAAATGTGGCCATCCATCTACTGAGAATGACATGTCTTACTGAAAGGACACGTTGTTCCTTCAAGCTGGCTGATGGGTGAGTTATCTAGGAAAATATTAAGGGGATGGCAAGCTCGAAGGCATTACTGAGCTCTGTCAGCAAGCGAAGACTAGGATTTAGTCCAAAACATCACTGCCCTCTCCCCTGTTGTTACCTCAAATATATGCCATATACGGTAAGCTAAGCAATGGAAGTTTATGAGTTGCACACAGCAAAATTCATTTGCAAGGGCTTCCTTCCACCGCCTCAAAGAAGCAAGTCCCCACAGGTCATGTGCTACTGAGCAATAGGAGGCTATGGCCCTCAAACCAAAACCAAAACTGAAATGAACCAACCAAGCAAAAACTGTTCCATTGGGTGTTGAGTTCCATTTCTTCCAAAAGAGGGTGAAAACCTTCCCCCCATCATTATCATCCCCTAACTCTGGACTGGGATATGTTTTCTTCTGGGTCTTCCTCAGCAATCCAGTCTCTCACTTCAAGGAAAATTTACAGACTGAGAAACCACACACAAGTCACAGAAACACAGAAATTTCCCTAGTTGTATGCACAGGGGATATATACCTACAGTCCTACTGCTTTTTATGCAAAATAACAGCATATCCACAATAAAAATATAAACAAGTAAATGTTTTTTTAAAACAGTTAGAAATGGAATGGGCGGTCAAATAGGTATCAGTCAAAAAGAAACCAAAATCAGCCCCTTTCGACCATCTGCTTTTAGATCATAACACCTTCAGCCAGAACTAGGTTTACATGATTGGCTCTGAAGTATTTTGCTCAAAACTCCACCCTAAGCCTCCATATTCACTTTCAATAAAAGCTTTATTTATGACCCATCAGTCTTTTTCAAACAAGCCATTTTCAAAATTTAAACCTGGGTACAGGTACTGTCAGCCAGTAGCCAGACTTATTTACCTCCTAATACATCTTGACATTAGACTGACCTGAATTTTACAAGTTGGAAACAATTATGTAACAGTATATAATTAAACGTAAATGTACAAGTCAAGAAAGAAAACAAGATGTAACATGGAAAGAATTACTAGTGGGTCAAGTTGAGGTGGTAAATTAGGATGCAAATAGTGCTGCTTACTGTGCTTTTTTTCAACCCCTCAACCCTACACCTCCCTGGAATCTGCAGCCCAAGAGACCATGGAGATACCACACATCCCGAATAGATTTTCAAATATCTTCTGTCAAGGTAGAAAAGCAGTAGCATCAGCTACAGACACAGCTAAGGGCAGACATGGCCTCTGCCTCTGAGGACTTTGCCCCCCACTGATGTTCGACATGAACCATGAAAGGGGCTGTTGATTGAGCTTATCTTGGTGTGAGGGAGAGTTAAATGGCAGATGCTAATCACTAATGTCTTTAGCCTTAAGCACTAAGTAAAAGAGATCATAGAAAGCAACAACTAACTAAATTTACTGTGAATTTACCTCATGAACACACTTAACTACCCTCCATTATACTGAGAAGACCTCTCTGTTCACATGTAGGGAAAAGTAGCAGCACTATGCTTGAAGTGGAAGCAAAGAACTAGTTAACCAATCATGTAGACAAATTATATGGGTATGCTTAGAAGTGAGGTAATTCAGCATTTTTTGCTGTATAGAAGAAGCCCTGTGTTAAGATGGGGAAGGTGTGCTAGCTTGGTGAATTTACCCCTTAGCATCTCTTTCTGCACAAGAAATGGAATAAAGAAATACGTCGACCTTGTGTGTAGACCGGATTATTGCACACCGGGTATATGGACCCCAACAGCAATGCCCTAGGACCTCGGGGGCAAAGGGGAGCATCCTCTCTGGGCACCATGCTCACACCTGCCCATAGGGCCCCTTCCACCGCTGCCGGAAGCCTCCGGGGCGCTGAGGGGAGGGAAGAGAGCCCATTGTCCCCTTCCTCCCCCTCGAAGCCGGGGAGGCTCCCTGCAGCGGGTGGAAACGGCGCCCACCTCCCCCGCTGCTAAGGGCGGGGAGCGGGACCTGCCGGACTACAGCTCCCGAAGGGCTGTGGGCGCCGAGGGCCGGCGGCCTCGCTTCCTGCCCCGGCCTGGCATCGCCTGCGCTCCCGGCTCGAACCTCCCGGGGGAGGGAGGCGATGGAGGGCGCCGGGGACGAGCCCCTGGTGCAGTGTCCCGTGTGCCTGCGGGAGCTGCCGGGCGCGCATATCAACTCGCACCTGGACCGATGCTTGCAGGCCGGGGAGGGCGAGGCAGAGGAGCCGGGCTTGTCGCCCCCCTCCAAACGGCCGCGCCTCGCCGCCGCCTCGCCGGGCAGCCGGGCGGAGGCAGAGCCGGAGGACACCGTCCCGGCCGCTGCTACCCCTGTCTTCTCCCTCTTCCACAAGGGCCGCGGCGGGCAGAGCCCGGGAGTCCCCGGGAGGAGGAACAGGGCAGAGCGGGAAGAGGCCGCCGTGAGGCCGGAGGTTGGAGGCTCAGCGGCGGCGAGCAGCGGGGCGAGCCTGGCGCAGAAGCTGGAGGGGAAGCCCTTGGCCGAGCAGCTGCGGCCTGACACGCTGGGGGACTACGTGGGGCAGGAGCGGGTGCTGGGAGCCCAGACCCTGCTGCGGTCCCTGCTGGAGTCCCACGAAATCCCCTCCCTCATCCTCTGGGGGCCACCGGGCTGCGGCAAGGTGAGTGGCACCGCCGGGCCCCGCCGCAGCACCTCCCGCCTGGACCCCGCAGCCCGGGGCCCAAGAGGGCGGTGGTGAGCGACCTGGCACAGGTTCAGACCTTGCAGCTCGGGCTGGATGTTCAGGCCTTTCTCTGTTTCATGTTCCTTTCGAGGCTGATAAACTGCCGAGGGTGGAACCTGTTTATTTTTCTAAACTCACTCCTTTTTTGGTTTTTTTCCTTCCTGTCTTCTTGGCTTCTGTGATGCTGGTGGATGTCTGCGAATTTTCACTTGGGTTGCAAAAGCACAACCTGACCCCTGAATAAAATAGAAGTGGTTCTCCTTCCCAGAGAGAACCCCAGTCCCTGTAGCTTGCCCTTTGGTTACACGTGCCCTTGTTTATTTCACCCAATTTACATTTGGTAAATTCCAAATCGGTTAACCAGAGCCCAAGTTTAGAGAAGTTTAGCAACAGTAGCAAAACACAGTTTGTGAAAATGTCTAGGAAATCTGGTTAGATTCTGGTAAATTGCTACTGTCAGGTTTGCTTTACCTCAAATTCTGCCTCCTGAAGGAATGCAGCTCAGGTGTGAGAGGGAGCTAATAGCACGGTGGCCACATACCTTTTATAAAAAAACCCTCTGAAAGTGATCACTCTTTGCAGGAAATGGCTGCTGCACACTCTGGCTATGCCTCCTTAAGATACCAGGGTTTGACCATGGTGAATCCCAGAAAGCACTGTGATTACAACACAGAAGTGAAGAGATCCACAGCTGTAGTGAGGGAAGGACCAAATTAATGCCTCAGGTGTGGTCAGGAGGGAACAATGAAAGACATGGCCTCCATTTTGTCTTTCTTTCTCTGTGTTCCAGGTTTCCCAGGGGCAAAGTTAAGCAAGCAAACTACTGTTATGTCTGTCAGTTTAATGTGTGCACAGCACTAAGTTTTGCATGTTATATATATACATATATGTATATATATATATATACAAACATCTTAATTTTATGTGTGAGTACATGTGGGAAATATGAAATATGGGATAGGGAAAACAATGAGTTAATGCTAGCAGGGAAGTTAAGGTCAGCAGTTTTCTCAGAATAACTGAAGATAAAAAGAGACTTGATATGTATGGTATTTGAATAATGCCAATTAATCACAGTTAAGAGCAGGAATGAGAATAATGGATAGATGAATACAGTTAGCAATGATGCAGCAGTATTTAGGCTGGATAGCATATACTTGAAAAGATGCAGCTGCTAAACTTAAGTACTGCCACTTTCCTTAAAATGACAAGGTAATATCAGAAAATGAGAGAGCTGTGGAGATGAGGCAAAGAAGGGCTATTTCTGAAAACATTAAAGGGAGGGTAGACGGACTGAAGCAGAGAGAGAAAGGAAATTCTTTAATTAAAGGAATCTACCTTACTGAATGAGTAACATGATGAAATGCCTGCTATATGTATTCATACTCTTGCCTTTGATTTCTTGTTATCTGTGTCAACAGTGCATGCTTGTTCTTTCATTTTCCTTAGAGAAAAATGTTTTTACAAATACAATATTAACAAAGCAAAAACCTCACGCAGTCTCTTGAAATCAGGACTTAGTGGTCTTTGGATTGTGATATCATGAAGCCATGACTTTGGTCTGTGGAAATACTTTTTCAAAGATGAGCTTGTAACAGCTTATGCTTGTATTTCAGGTGTTCTTTAGAAGCCTTCTGTGGTACTAAGACCACCTTTGAATATTGGGATGATCTCTTGTGTGCCTGTAATAATATATCTTTCATTCTCTTTCTCATGACCTACTCATCTATATGCCTTATGCAGAGTTATACTTAATAAGCATGCTTCTCATAGAGTTCAAATTCTGCTGCTCAGCAGCCATCTGACCTGCCTCAAGATTGTGCCTTTTGCCCAGTCAAGTAACAGTTCTGTAATTTATCTGGTACATTTTTCTCTCTCCGAGTACTTAAGCTGTTGGGAAACTTGATCACTTCTGCAGGCTATTCTTTATCAACAAACGGTTTTGAGACTATGTTCTTTCAGCTGGCTGGTCCAGAAGTTCCTGATGAAAAAAATTGAGCTTTTCCATTCACCCTTGCTTGTCAGTATTTCTAGGATGGTGCTAGAGTAGTTTCATCTTGAGGCTTCTTCTCCATAAGTCATGTTGTCTGTTTCAGAAAAATGACTGAAAGCTCTACTCTTCACTTGGATATTTTTTAATAAATTCCTGTCCTTACAGATTTAACATGCAAGGCAAAATAGTCCCCCTAAAGATGTAAAAATAGTTCTGTGGTTGCCTGCCTGTCTGCCTCACGATTTGGGTTGTATGTATATAAGAATGTCTAACAAGACATTTAATGAGGAAGTAATTTGAAATAGGTAGAGAATGGACAGGTGCAAAGGAAGCCTGTTTCTCTTTTTATGTGAAGAATCACATAGCTTAGTGCTTGAAACTTGGAAGATCTTGTGGAGGAGAAGTAAGTATTCTCTCTGCTTCAGGACCTGATTATCAAAAACTTCTGTCAAGTGCAGTCTCTTTCAGTGGGAAAAATAATGGGAAGTAATTGTACATTATGTAGCTTCAAATGTAACAAGCTCACATGCCAATTTCTGCCCATCAAAGAATACCCTTAACATTGGAGGACTAGGAGTATAATTAGATATGTTGATCTAAAATCAGAACTGCTGTGTAAGATAGTCATAGGCTCCTTAAACCTCTTCACACTCCTGCTACCCATGGAATCTGGCTATTGCAGCCTATCTATGCTTTCTTCATTTCTCCAGCCAAATGCCACGCTACCTGATACTTCTTTGGGAATGGGTAGAGCAGGACTAAGTAAAAAAAAAAACCAAAAAGATAAAATAACTGGAGATAGAATTAATCCTTGTGGCCGAATTTCAAATTAATTTATGTATAATTTGTCATTCTGGACCTTTATGGTAAGTAGTAGTTCAACAGACCTTTTCAAAGGAAAAAGAGAATAATCTTGGCTATTAAACTGCAGTGTTTCATGTAGCAGGTCAAGAGTACTTCTGGAGAACTTTATCATGAAAGAAATCAAGCTAGTGATCTGAGTAAAAAAACATGCTTTGTACTGTTCTGCCCAAGTTGATTTCAGCTTCAGCTGCGTTTGAGTCTTCAAGGAACCACAATCAAAATTGAGGAGACAAAAATCAGGGAGCTCATTTTCTTTTGAATTTCCATCAGTATTGAATCTTCCTATTTTAATTAAACATTATATTTGTACTTTTAATTTGTCATCCTCATTTCTTAGGAAGCCCAAGTACTCTAGCTGAAAAGACTTTGAATCTTCGTTTTTATCTTTGTCACTGCTAAGTGTTGAACACAAGATCGTATTTTCTGCTTTTAAGAAGCTGACCAGACACAGGCCAGAAGAAGAAACACTACCTCTAAGAGATGTTATGGTTATTAACTTAGGAATGGTTAGCTTGTCCATTCTGACTATGCAAATTTTTAGAAGCGTGTATGAATCCTACTGTAATCTGAGTAAGCCGTGCTGTGATTTATGATGCCTTAATGCAGGGATTTAGATTTTTGCTTGTCTGTCATGGGGCACCAATTTTAGTAAAGAGTTAGTGGGGGGGACAACAGGGTAATTTGAGCACTGAATAATTTTGCTGCCACAGATAGGGTTTAAGCCTTTTAAACCTGAGCATTCTGTATTTAAGTACAGTAAACATCCCCTTTTACACTTGCTGTTTCACAAGAAAAAATGTAGGCAGTGAGTGTCTGGAACCCACTCCCTACAAAAGATAGGAAAAAAAAAATGCTGCTTTTCTGGGGTCTGTAGCTGCAATCTAGCACTAAGGTAAAATGTGCCGTGTTGATGTATGTGCAGAACATTAGAAACCCCAGGAAGTGGTCTTTGACGTTTCCATCAAATCTTTACTGAATTTTATATTTTATTTCTAGGTCTCCTTTGTGTTTCTTTTTTTGTTTGTTTTTATTCAAAACTTTGAGTATATGACACATTGAAGCAGAGTAAGTCTATCTTGCTTATTTTGCTCATTGCATATTTATAATTGGTTCCCTCTAGGGTTTTCTGTTTTGGTAATTCAAGTGATTACCTTAAATGGCTATTTGATTACTTGAGTGTATTTCAAACTCTCTTTGAGGCCTGATTTGAACTGCTTGAAGTAATGAGTTCTTTTAATCGACTACCATGAGATTTTTAATTGAAAATGGGTTTCCCAGAACAACTCTGAAAAGTGGGTTTGTCTTTACAGTTGCCTGGCAGAAGTCTTTGTATGCATTGCACTTGACTTTGCTTATGCCAGTCTAAATCAGGATTAACTTCCAAGGTCTCTCTAGAAAAAGGAAATACAGTTGTATTTGTGAAGCAGTTGGAATATAAGGAGACAAATTTGGATGAAGCAAATAGAGGCACAGCTCCATCTCAGTAAAGATTACTCAATGACCTTCCCTCTGTTTATGTTTGGTCTGACTTGGGATTCTGGAAGTTCTGTAAAGCACATGATGTGGCTGTTGTTCAGTGACACCTTAGTCCTCCAGTAGGCTCACAGTGGGCTATTTGGGGTGTGAGGAACCAAACAAGATGGGTAAGAATAGCATCTGCCCTTATATAAATGCCAGCTGTGGCCAGTTTTGATTGCATTTTGATTGCATCTCCATAGACAGTGTCCCTGAGCCATGTTCATCTGCTATCCTGACAGTATCCTTAAGATCCAAGTTAACTCATTGGCTGTGACACAGTGTGGCAGCTTGAGGTCAGCTCAGCAGTGAACCCGGGATAGACCCAAGGTTTTTAATCTGCATCCCAGGGAACTGCTCTCCTGGCTGGCATCCAAGGATGGTCTCAATGTTGGTGTCTCACTCATGGCTGTGCAACAGAGCATGGCCTTTCTTGGCTGCTTGTCGACCACGTCATGGCCCTGCTGCCTACTCCCCTTAACAAGAGGGTCAAGGGTGGAGAGAGGCTGTTTATGCCAATCCCATGTAAGCAAAGGCATGGAAATCCTGGAGGAGAAAATACAGGGAAATTCATGATCAGAGGGCAGAGAAAAAAATCAGGATGCCATTTCTGAACTCTGATAATGTCATTTGGACCCTATATATCTATATATATGTTAGGCTTGTGTTTAGCACCAGGCTTTCAGTCATTTGTCATCCCTGCTGTAAAGATAATTCATATTATGGTTTGCTCTGAGACAAGCCAGTAAAAGCCTCTAGATGCCAAATGGATAATCTCTGCTCAGGAGCAATCCATGCTGCACTGCAGTCTATACAGTTGCACAGATGTGTGGCAGATCTGCTTTGATCACCTAAACATGGCCTAGGAGTCCATTCATAACCTTCCTGACTGCCAGGAGAAGCATGGATGTTGGAAGGGCCCATCCATGTGCAAGGAGAGCTCTCACATCAGCGTGCTGCTCTGTGCTCCCATGAAGTGTAGGATGAATGTCAGCTCCTCGTGAAAAGGCTGCAAGAGGCAGGAAGGGCTGTGAGGCTTGAATAGAACAACTGTTGTGGCATGACTGCAGAACAGTGTAGATGTAACCTGAGAGACCATGTGTTTTCTGTGATTGACATCTACAGTAGCTTTTGCTAAATTTATACATTTTAAATATGGGTAAAGAAAGTCTCCATGAATCCCTAAAAAAAAGTCTACCTGATCTTCCACAAAAGTGAGGGAAGAACGATCTGAGGTTTCACAGTCAACCTCCTGACTGGAGTCTTCTTGAGTGTGATCTGACCATATACACTAATCTCTTTTTCATTTTTTTTTTTTTAATTACACTTTCTAAAGAGAGCTAGGCTGTGCCACTTCAGTTGTGGAAAGGGCCTTGGTGAGCTAATGCAGTGGGCATAGTTTAATGGCCTGATAAAGAGTTGCAAAAGTGAAAAGGCCACATTACTTCTAAGCAAGTCATGTTAGCCATTGAACATCAGCATTTTTATGCTGATGGATTAATTTGGACTTGCTTTTTACTATTTTTTTGAGCCATGGTAATGAGATTGCTTTAACTGTTGCCAGCACAGAGAAAAGGGAAATAAGTTACATTCAAAGAGATTTGCTCACTTAAGGAAGCCTGTAGATTTACAGAAAGTTCTGGGCTCCTAGTACAAACATCCTACTAACCAAAACAGCAAATCTGATTGATTTATCTACTTTGACATTGAGAGGTGTGGTTGACACAGGGGGGTACTTTTAATTCATAAAAACTGATGTAAAAAACTGAAAGACACAATAGCATAGTTCCTGGGAATGGGCTTGTTTGTTTTGGCTGGTGTTTGCTGGGTTGTTAGGCAGGTTTTTTCAATTTCGGATTCTTGTAGCCTGTAGGAAAGGAAATTCTTATTTGTGCTGACATGAAGACAGTTCCAGGACGATTCAGGAGAGATTCAGTAGTGAGGTGTTCATTCGTTGAGTAATTGATCTGGAAATAAGTGACCATGTGCTCAAGTTGGAAGTTGTCACCTGTGGATATGTTTCCACATATTTCAGAATAACTGATTACGATGGGGCCTCTTTAACCTGTCTAAACAGGTAAGTCAGTAAGGTCTTGCAATTTTCAGCATAATTGTTGAAATTACAGGGGCAAGGTTGGATAGTTTGTTGGAATAATGGAAGAGAACTGAGAATGATTTCTGGAAGAGGCAAGGGTGTTACACTGAGCTTTGTAAGGTGTAATTCTGAGTGAAGTTAGCAAAAAGTTAGCTTTCAGCATCACTCATGTTCTCACTGATATCAATACCACTTAATTTACAGGAAACATTACTTCTGTTCCTCCCCATAAGAGAAAAATGTGATCTAGAGAAGAAACACCTGTCTAAGAATAAAAGCAGAATATCTAATTGTCTAGATTTCCTCTTCCTGCTGGTTATGCAGATTCTGATACATACGTATTTATTCATAATAAATTGCAACATCAGTTCCACTATTTTTAAAGACTTTTTTCCTAATGTAACAATCAAGCTTACTTCAATTTTTTCTTTTGGATAATAAAAGCTATTCCGTGTCTTTTCTTCTTCCTTATTCCATTTCAGATTTTTAGTTTTTTTCTTATCCCTCAAATACATTGCCCATTAAGCTAGTGAGAGAAGCTAGGGGTTTAGCATGCTGGTTTCAGTTCTTCAGTGCTAGTACCTGCTGAAGTCTGTATTGAGATACATGTTCCCTAGGTTGTAACCTGATAGTAACAAAGGGGAAGAAAACAATATTACCATTTCTTGCTAAGTGATTGATTGTGCAAAAGAGAAGGAAGAGTCTTTGAACATGCTGGTCCAGATCCAGCACTACTTTTGAAATGTGATGTATGTTCTTATTGCAACTTTTGTTGATCCAGAAATTGGCAAAGCAGAAGAGGCACATGCTAGCTGAGAACTGTGTGGCAGTTTTCATTTCAAGTAGATTCTTGGTCTCTGCTTTTTTTTTTATTTTATTTTATTCTTTTTTAAACAACTACTATCTATCTAAATATTGTATGTCAGATTTGACTGACAGAAAAATACAGTAATTCCTTCTCTGTTTGGCTAATGAGTATAATTTTCTTTAGTAGCAATGTGTTGCAAAAAATGTGGCATCTTTGACTTACTCCTTTTCACTACAGGGTATAATTGATCAAAAGATAAAAATTCTCTCCCTGGGTGCAGTGATCTCTGCAGTCTTCTAATGCATCAATTTAGCCATGTTCTTAGACTTAAACTGACCATAACAAGTCTCTTCGTCTCTGTGAGTATCAGGACGCAGCATGAGTTAGAAGAATACCCACTTGGTATTTTTTCCCTGTTGTTTTTCCCTATCTTCCCCCTCTCTCACCACTGCTACTTTTAGAGAAGGAAGAGGTACGTTCTTCCCTTTTCATCCTCAGATTTCATGTATTGTCAGTTTTTATGCTTTCAGTGATTTTTAAGGCATGGGTACATCCTTTGAAGGCACATTCTGAATCGAGGCCCTTTTGTTTATTTGTGTTGGTTTTATTTTCTTAGCTGAGTGTCAAAGATAGTTTCAGTTTGGATTTTTTTTTTTTATATTTCCCTGTTCATCCTGTAAGCTTTTCTGTGAGTGCTTTCTGGCATGTCTTTCCAGTCTTCTTCTGCAGCAATCCAAGGAGGGAAATGGGCTGGCTGGTGCTTTGAGCTTCAGGGGATGAGAGTTGTGTAGCAGGATGTGAAATCACACCTCTTCTGAAGACAGTCAGCAAGACTTTACTAAAACTGAAGCAAGAATAAATAGTGATATATCCTCACCTTTACCTCCCCTTACCTATCTTGGGCTGGTTGCCATTTCAGGGATGGAAGAGGTATAGAATAGAGACAGAACCGTCCTGGTAGGGCAGTGAAAGAGGTCCTGCCAACTCCACTGGTAGCTGTTGGTACGTTTTTTCTTCTTCAGCCTTCTTGCAAGAGGATCAGGCTGGCAGCACCTGCTGCATTAACCTCAGTACTTGGACCATCTTCTGAAGTGGTTGTGTCAGCACCTGTCCTGCTTCTCAGCTGCTGAGGCTCTCCTGTCTTCAGTCTCCTCAGGCTCCTTCTTTAATAGAAGAGTGAGCTCTGGAAAATGCATCTGGTTTTCTCTAGAGGTACTTGAAAGCAGAGATACACTCTGCTTGGGACATGTGGAGACACCTGCCTTCGCTAAGGATTGTGAAGGAAAAATGGAAAATTATGCCTGTGATGTGTTCAGGTGTGATGAATCTGTCTGGGAGGTAGTACTGCAAGTGGCTTCAGTGCTTTGGTAAGCTCAGTGAAATTCCCTGTAAAAAAATTCCTATTTGAAGGAGTTGTCAGTAAGGAAAGAACAACAACATACCTGCTCACTAAAACCAGCAGTCTGTTCAGTCAGCTGCGTTTTCCTCCCCTTGGACAGCACTTAATTACTGTTGACTGCTTAGATGTAAAGAGTTACATTTGCTTGAGTATGCATAAAATTATTCATTGCTAACATTGTTGTGCTTTAGTAGAGAACTGCTTTCTGATTAATTTCATTTGTATGTGCAGTGGAGATAGAGAAGACTTTAATTAACAGCATTGTAGCTTTGCATTTCTTTAATGTGATTGCCCTATAAACTCTTCTGCAGGTGTCTTAGGGTAGTCCAGTTCTTTATACATTAAAATACTCAACAAAATTACTGCGCACTGAACAGCAGTCAGCATGTCTGTCTTCTGTGACAGAAATTTATTTTGGCAAAGATTTTTTTCTTCTGTGGCAAAGTAGACAGCTGTCATTGCTGGCCTTTTCAGTATTGCAGCTGAGTAAGTGTGGTACATAAAAATGCAGGCATTGGAAATGCAGCAGTGGAATTGGCAGGAAGTTTTTAAGTCTTCTGTGTGCTAGAGTAACATGAACTAAAATACCTTATTCTCTCAACTGTCGTCACTGCCCCTGTGTCCAGAATATATTGCTTTGTTCTTTAAATATTTCCTTGGAATTAGTACTTTCCATGTCCAAAATTATGTTAACAAAGCTCTCTCCTGTTGCTGTTTCAGACTACACTTGCACACATCATAGCCAACAGCAGCAAAAAGAACGGCACGAGGTTTGTGACACTGTCAGCCACAAGTGCCAAGACAAATGATGTTCGAGATGTCATCAGCCAAGCCCAGAATGAAAAAAGACTCTTTAAGAGAAAAACCATCCTCTTTATTGATGAGATCCATCGTTTCAATAAATCTCAGCAGGTATTTTACTATGCCACTGTGTCAGCACTTCTGTAAAATTTTCCACTTTGCATTAAGGTGATAGCTTACTTAGGGCTTCTGATTTTAATGTTAATGTTTTTAGTAGATTAATTATGCTTTTAATTAATCAAAAGCATAAACATTAAAACTCATAACTAACTTCCAGTCAGTGTTTAATTATTGGGATTCAAAGATTTGATATAAAGGTTGACTTATGTGCTGGGATTTATGTGACATTTTCTGAAATTTTATCTCTGCAAAGTCATGCAAGTAATGTTTGCTGTACATATCTTCATTTCAGCCTCCTCCCTAGGGGTAGCTTTCAGAATTACCTTTAAAAAGGTCTGGATTGTGGATGTGCCTAGAATGTTTCTTTTAATGTTGACCTCTCTGTAAGAAAAGAGACCAAAGTACCATAAAAAGAAATAAAACAAACCAAACAAGACCACAGCCAAACATAGAAAGTTTGGATTCTGTACCCTTCTCTAATCTATAGTTTTCTGAGCCACCCTTAGGTAGGGTAACATACCCTAAATTTTGGTTCAAAGAGTATTTAGAATTACCTTCACTTTGTGTTATATTTGATAAGGCACTTTCATTACATCTTACGTTTGGCAAACAAGAGACCAAAGTCACATAAATAAAATTAAAATTTGAGGATTTTTGTCACTATTTCTTTTCAGTTAGCAGGTTCATTCTCGGTACAAGCACAAGTTACTAAGTTGAACAGCCTGTAATGTGCTGTGTGTATCAAATCAAATCCTTCAGATAGCTGAGCAGATGAGCTTCCTTGTCACTCAGGTTATTTGTAATACCAACCAGGTACCCAAAGACTCACAAGACAAAAAATGTAGCCTACTCACATGGAATGTTTCAGGTTGTCATTGATAGAGATCAGCTTTTTCTGCTTCCCTCCCATCCTCAGGACACTTTTCTTCCTCACGTCGAGTGTGGGACAGTGACCCTGATAGGAGCCACCACAGAAAACCCTTCCTTCCAAGTCAACGCCGCTCTTCTGAGCCGATGCCGGGTGATTGTCCTGGAGAAGCTCTCAGCTGAGGCAATGGAAGTGATTCTGATGCGGGCTGTCAGGTCCTTAGGGGTCCAGGTTTTGGGCCAGGGTGAGAAGGACAGCAGCTCTGCAACTGGCAGCAGCAGCCAGAGCTCAGAGTGAGTAGTTTATGGGCTGCAGGGTGTTAACACACACAGCCTGGGGAATTGACTGCCTGCCAGGGAGAGAATGAAGCAGTTGGGGGGTGGGAAGAGAAACCCTAGCCACTTCTGATAGTAAAGAAAAGAAGTGGCAGCATATGGCAGGGTTGGGGGGTGACAGGAGAGAGAGAGAATTCAAAGCACTGGCTCTCCCTATCCAAAACAATCTCAGTGTCTGGATTAGGAGAGAGTTTTATACTTGTATCTGCAGTTCCTGACTCACCCTCCCAGGATATTTAAATCCATTCTGCTCTGAGGATTTGCTGTGGAAGCCTGTAACTGGGTCTTGATCATGTCCTAATGTGTGTTACTTCTTGCTACTGGTTGTAAAAGCATCGTGTTACCATTAAGTGGTCGATGGAGCATCCCATCCTTAATTGGTTTTGAAGTGCCAGACAAAAGTTTGTTGTTTTCTGAGAATTTTTTGAATTTTTCTGAGAATTTATCCTCTCTGGTCTCAACCAGAGAGGATACTGCTGTGCTTTAGTTGCAGAACAAGTGCTGCAGTATGTTTTATGGTATGCTGTGGGGAGAGGGGGCTGTTGCTGTGAGGTCTTAAAAGATTGTTTCAAGATAGACTTTTGGTTTTTTGTCCTCTCTGTTGTCCCAGCCAAACAGAGGAACATTTGTGAAAAAATGAGGTCCAGATCTCTCCGTAAGGAGTGTTATCTGCCTTCTGAAATGGCTACCTGGCAAATAAGAGTAACCTTTAGTATGGCACTACTTTCATGCAAGTTATCAGAATTCCTTTATGTTGATGCTTGTATGTAGTCCTCGTAATTTATTGACATGGGAATTGGGCTGGTACTCTGTATGAAATAAGTGAGAGGGAATCCACTTTGTCCTTTAGCTTTATCACAATATAAACAATGAGAATCACTAATCTAAATGCTGATGTCAGGACAGGGAAGGAAAGCTATTACCTTTTTATTTTTAGGATACCCTGCCTCATGGTTTACTCATTTGTAGCTTTTACATATTGTGGTAATGTGAATTTTAGACAAGAAGGCAGGACTGCATGTCAGCCTTAATGTAATGTCACAGCTGTGGTTGTGGCTACACCCTTGACTGGGGTTCAGAGTGTTTCCTTTCTGTACAGGATTAAAGCACAAGGCATAGTTTCAGCTGCAGTTGTTTGGGTTTGGGTTTCTCTGGACTCTGTGTCCGTAACCTTCTGTTAGCTGTGGATGATTTAAACAGAATGGTGGTGCTTCATCAAGCTGAAGAAGTCTGGCAGACAGACTGACAGACTAGCACCGTTTCAGAAATCTGTCCATAGAGAGAGGGCTCCACTCCAATAGCTAATGTGGGAGCCAAACTTTTGGAAATAAAAATGGGGTTCAGAATTCAAGAGTGTTTGTTGCAGTTGTGTGTTAAGTCTTTCTTGTCTTTCCATCTACTGTCTGGTTCTGGTCTGTGGTTGATCTATACTGGTGCTGTTGAGTTTGGTTTTTTTATCAGCCATCCAGGCACTTACTATGGTTCCAGTTTTGGACTCCTTGTTAATTCCTTCTTCTTGCTGCACTGTCTGTACCATTTCTGCTTCTTCATTTCCTTTCCACCTGCTACTCTTCTGGAACAGCTGTGTCTCATCCTTTTTCTCTTCACCTCCCTGCCTCTGAAGCAGGGCTGTCATTAGATGCAGGCAGGTAACAGTGTTCATGCTGTCTTGAGGGATAAATGAAAGTTGCTAATTACAGTTGAATTGGTTGTTCACTGTGTTCACATTTGTTTCATAGTTGGAAAAAGAGCTGTAAGGCAGCATGTTCCCAAATGTGGGCCATGCCCACTTTGAAAATGTTGCAGAGATCTAGGCAGAAGAAATGTGGTGTGTATTGAATTTTGGATTTAATTCCCATTGTGAATCTCCTTTCCCAAACCACAGAAACATAGTATGGAGTCCTGTATGTGGTTCTTGGCATCAGTTTATCAGATGATCAGCATGCTTTACCAAAATTTTTTCTTTAAATTTTCTTAATGACTTTTTTTTTTTTTTTATCTTGCTTCCACTATACCTGCAGGTTTCTGATAAGGTTAGGCCACCTGGCTTCTCTCTCATCCTTCTGTGGCCTTCACTTGCTGTAAAGCTGAAACAGAACTAGCAGGACATGTTGTCTACTTTGATATCTTTTTCTTTTTTACACCATCACACTCGCAAAGCTTCAACAGTCAGTTTATGACAATATAACACGAAGCACAGACTGTCATAAACTTTATTGCTATCAAATTGTGCCTCTTAAAACCTTCAATAAATGAAGCTGGAACACCAGGGAATATGAAAGGAAGAAACATACCCATGAAGAAGAAAAGTAAGAAGTCAGTCTTCAAGATGCTTTATATTGCTGAAGCTATTTTTGTGTTTTCTGCAGTTTACAGTGTCTCAGTAATAGCACAAACTGTTCCAGGTGTACACTGATAAACTCCATTTGTACTGTGTCAGTGATGGAGGAAATAAAATTCTTATTTTCTTTTTTATTTTATCATTCAATGGCTGCCTTCAGGCATTCAGACTTGTAATTGAAGTCAGAGTAAACTGGATGGTAGATTAATGTATTTGAAGTTAGCACAGAAGGCGCACAGCTGAGGGAAATGAAAGGATCCCCAGTTTCCTGTTGGCAAGCTCGGGCATCATCCAATTCAGCTTGTTAGTGACTGTATTACAAGTACTGACAGGTTTTGAATTCACTGGTTTGTAAATCACAGTGTTGAAGATTGGCCTCCTTTGGGCATTCGGTGTTCAATACTTTTTTGAAAATTATTCCCTTTTTGGAACATCAATCTGTTTTCCTTGCAGGAAACAGAGTTGCTGGGATGAGAGGTAACATTCAAAAACAATGCTGTGAGGCAGTGAGCCTTGCATATCATAGTGTAGTATTTCAGATGAATAACTGTATTTTCCTGTAAAAGTGTTGCCATTTGTCAAGGAGTGATGTAGCAAGAAAATTGCACCGAGAAAGTAAGAAAATAGTGATTTATATGTGCAAGAAGTACTGGGTTCTTTATCTCATGTTCTGGTCAATTATTTTTAAATCTTTCATCATATAAGTTCTCCTTGCTTGGACTCTCTTGTGTTTACTCTCTGATATGGCTTACACCCTCCTGTCATTGGATCAACCCCCGTGGTGTTGTGCAGGTTTTATGCTTCTTTCCACATACAATTATGTTTTGTTTTGGCTTTTGGTACAGACTGTCTTGAGGGTATGCAGATGAGGAGTTGGAAGAAGGATTTATTATCCTGTAGTGGTAGTTTTCCATTCCTTAAGATAGTGTATCACCTTTAGCTCAGTGAGTGATGGATCCCTGGGTGTCCTTTTTGGCTTGTTTATGTTTTTGTTTCCAAGTATCATCAGTTACAAGATAACAACATTGAGCACTGGCATCCAGTGGGTGTTCAGTGTTAATTTTGGAGAGTGAAAAATACATGAGATTGCCCATCTGCAAGAGGATCAGGAGCTTGGGAAGTGGTCAGAAAGCATGAGAGTTATTCTGTCTTGCAGTTTTAGGGTGTGCGGAAAGTGGGTGAAGTGGAAGGGTGTAGGGCACTTGAGCTTCTGAAGACAGAATGTGCTTAACAATGTAAAGTACAGTGAGTGTCTTTTAGAAGCCAAAGGTATTGAAATTGTCAACCTGATTTTGAAATTAAGGCCCTGCCTAGTGAATCATCCATTAAATCATAAAAAAAATGGAATTTAAGATTTTAATCCCTCAGAAAAAATAACTGAATTTAGTTATTTTCTGTATAAAAATATTGGTTTGAAATATTGAGTGTGAATGGAGCGGAGATGATGGAACAGGGAAGCATTGTATTATTTGCAATGAGTGATTCTCATCAGTATGCTGTAGGAACAGCAGTATGTGGAAGTCTCCATTTATTCCTATTCTGTATGTCATGTTATTGTTGTAGACATGGACTGGCTCAGCTTAATACACAGTGTGTTATTTGCCACGGAATTTCCATTACCTGTGTTGTAGCTTGAACTTCACCATGGAAGTGGACAAGACCTTTGTCTGTGACCATATTTTCTGTACTTCATTGTGCATGTTCCTGTAATAGTAATTGCTTGTGTTGAGTCAATAGGGCACTTTGAGTCCTACAGTGAAACTGAAGAGGCAGAAATACAACTCAGCTTTCTTGACCAGCTTCTCATTAGCTAATAAAAAGCAAAAGGGGTCTGAGGCCTCAACTTTGTTTGGGACAGACAGAGCTTCTTACAACATAGGAGCTGCCTTTTAGTACAGTTCAGTACTCAGTGCAGTTGTGGATATTGGTGTGAGGAAGCCTCAAGTGTGTGGTATTATACTCTGCAGACAGCTTAGTCCTTGCAGGTGAAACCTTCTCTTTAAAAAAAAGGAGTGTAGAATGCATATACGCTTTACAATTTAAACATACAGCCCTTCCAGTTGTTACTTTTAAAAGAACATCTGATAACAGCTCTTACTGCTGGTAGTTAGTTTAAAACATAGTGTTAATTACTTCATATTTCACTATATTCTCTCATGTGTGTTTGGATAGCTTTCTGTCTTTTCAACAAGGAATTTGAAGTGCTAACTATGAAATGCTGATGGAGTAAAAGCTTGTAAAGGCCAGCTGACTATGCCAGAATTGTACTCTAGCATAACCCTAACCTAGTTTCAATTGAACTTAATGAGATGAGGGGAAAGAAAAAGGGGGCTAAGTTGAGAGCTCATGGCCTACTGGCTTCATGTGCAATTTTGCATTTAACATACATTAGGGCAGGAGAAGGGGTTGGGTGCCACAAAGTTTTCCCAAGGTCTGCAGTGCTTACCTGTGACAAAATGATAAACAAGCAATACTTAAATGCAGCTGCCTCTCAAACTTTGCAAGAAAAGACCATCTCTAGCATAATACTCAAGATGAGGAGCACGATGGGGGCTAACAGTGTATCGTTATTTTGTTGCAGGTTTCCAGTGTACATAGAGGAGAAAGCTCTCAATACCCTGGCCTACCTTTGTGATGGTGATGCAAGGACTGGACTGAATGGGCTCCAGTTAGCAGTTCAAGCCAGATTAGCAGTGGGGAAGACCACTCCTTTGAATATTACCAAAAGTGGCCCTACAGATGGCATTCTGATAACAGAAGAGCATGTAAAGGAAGGGCTACAGAGATCTCACATTCTGTATGACCGAGCAGGTGAGTACTTCATACAGTTCCTGGGATGCAGCATTCTCAAAAGCTGATAGTCTATATAATTTCTCTTTTTTCTCCCCCTTTCATACTATTTGCTCTGGTGAAACAGTGATTATACTGACATTAGGCTTAAAAATTACTTTTCCTCTATAGTGTTTCTGTACAGTTTGTCTACAGGCTCATGCAAAAATTTCTTCCAAACAGGATTTCCTTTTACCACTTAGGAAGCGTAGCTTAAGTGAGAGACACATTTGCTCCTCTGTAAAAAGTTGCATGGTAAATTTTTTTTTCTGTAGGATTTTTTGAATTTTTTTTTTAAGAGCATTGCAATTTTAAAGACAGAATACATATTTTAATGATGATATTTGTTCTTGAAGGGCTGGAAGTCTTCAATTGCACTTCTACTCCTTTGGGACTCTTGGAAATGCTTACTTTCACAACAGTATGTTACGTGAAAACATAAGTGGTTTGCTTTATTTTTCAAGTTGCTTTTTTAATTGTAGTTTGCTTATGGCAAGTCATATAAATCTAATTGCATTTAAGGCTTCCTAACGTGATAACCACTCTTGCTAAGTTTGTGACTAGGCAATGTTTGGCATTGCAGTAGTTGGCCACTATAACTTCTTATGTGAGAGGGTTACAAATGAGAGAGTGAATGTTAAAGATAGGGTGCATGTTTACTATGCATCTAAAGGAATATGCTAGTTCTTCAGCAATACTTGAATCACTCTGCAGTACAGTGTCAAACAAATATATACCAAGCAGTGTTTGGAGCAATAATTGATTTTTGTTTTGCCACTGTATCTGATATGCTTGATATGCTGTCATTACTCAAAACCTGTGATGAGAGATTTCTCGAGGTTGGTTGTAATATATATTCCTGCTTGCAGCCTTCTTGCTGCAAGGAGAAAATGAGGGCCTTTTGTTGGGAAAAAGTTAGCTGGGCAGATGTGGGTATGATGGCAGCTGAGAAGCCGAGGCAGGGAGAGGGAAAAGAAAAATTTTATGGGGTCTGTGTCAGGAACAAATCTGGATGAGGAGGAAGTGGAGAACTGCCCAGCTGGCTGGTGTGAGTTTCTTGCACTGTTGGGTCCCTTATGTGTTTGCTGTCGCCTTGTGGCTGCTGTCATGCAGAGCTCTTTGCTGTGTCAATTGCTCCCATCCCTCCTACACCTATTTGCTCTGTTAGAGATGGCACAGAGTGCCTCTTTCTGAGGCTTGCATCAAATGTGTCAGCTCCTTCTCTGGAGGTGCTTTGTTGTGTTGGGTTTTTTTTGTCAGAAACTTTCAGTGACGGGTAAAACCTTTGAAATTTTTGATTGTATGAATGCCAAAGAGCCTGCCAAAGACACCATTGCAGCAGCAGCTTGCTCAAGTATATGCCTTTTACAAAATTTCTATCTTCTGTGGAAAAGAAGCTTTGTCCACATCACTTTTGTCCACAATAGAGAATAACTCTTCTTTTATGAACAAAGGGTTTCTGGATAGAAGCTGCAGTATAAATAAAGATATTTTATAGCCTATTTTGAGTCACAGTTGTGGTGGTGAAATCTGCAGCCCTCTATATAAAGAGCTTCAGCCTCATGAAGGGGACAGACATGATGCTATCTAATCATGATAGAAGCAGCATATATTTGAGTGTAGTGTGTTCCTGTTGAAAGCACCAATTAATTGATCAGTATTCAGTTAGAGTTGTTTAAATACAGGGTTTTCATTTTACATAATTACTTAGTTTTAATCACTTTCAAAATTCACCAAATATATGCAGTTGGGCATTCTTGTATTTACTTTCAACAAGTAGTCCAGGAAGGAAATTATATATAATCTAGTCATTAGGCTGTTGTTCTGATCTTTGTGCAGACATAAAGACAAGATCATTGTGCAGATAATGTATGCATTTTAGCCCTATGGACAAAGACACAGATCTAGTCAGATTTCACTGCCAGCAGCCTCCTGCAGCCTGTGCAGTGTGGGAGGAAACAAACTATTTGGTAATATTTTAGCTTTTAGTTTCATTTTTTTTAACTTTGTTTTTTGAAGAAAATGATGCAGCAACAAGATTAAAGTTTTAACTGCAGGTGGGCACCAAGTAGATTTTTAAGATAGAATTCTATTGTCTCCTTTTCTTCTTATGTATTGTGTCTCTCTGGTAATACTGATCTAACAGCAAATATCAAAGATAAGTATGAGAATAATTGCAATATTTTGTCTCACAGTCTATGCGGCAACTTTAGTTATGGTAAAGACTGGGAAAGTATTAAACTGAAGTTAATTTATTCTGTAATCTGGAACGTGGTTGTTCCTTCCTCGTCTTTGGAAGAGAAAAGAGAAGGTATCTCAATACATAATGTTTTTTAGCCAGCTTTTTTGTTTTCTGCTGGAACAGACTGAGAAGTCTTTTTATCCATGTAGTTGGTCTAGTCAATCTTCTAAGATTTTTTCTGTCCTTCATCAATGAGCAGTTGATGTTTAACTTTGCTTAAGACAGAAAGTGTGAGACAGGCACTGTGATTTTACTTCTACTCACTACCTTGTAACCAGGGATTGCTTAACAAATCTGGATACTAATAATCGCCAGTGAATGAGGCCTTTTCCCTGTCTTCTACCAATAAAACTTGGGATAAATCAACATCTTAAACTAGCTGGAACACTCTTCATGAACACATAAAACAATTCAGGGGCGTAAGTCAACAAGATTTACACATATGTATACACTAGACACTGGGAAATTCTGTCTTGCATAAAGCCTCTTATGTAGTATCTTGTTTCTCTTTGGAAAGATATTTACCTTTGTGGAAACTGCATAGAGCAAATGCATTTTGATTCCAAAAACAGTTTAGAGTTTTGATTTCAAGAGATATCCTGGATGCTTGACAGCAGTGGTAGATATATTAGCGTTTGCCTGTCTCTCAGCTGAATTGATGAGGCCAAAATCTCTGTGTTGGCTAAGCAGACCGAGAAATAGAACTATTAAATAACAATATGTAAAAATTTTTTTTTTCAGCTGCTTCTGGTAACTGACAGAACGTGTCAGAATGTGTGAAACAAATTGTGTTTTTAAAAAAGAAACATTCAACCTCTTTGTCCAATGCATGTAACTATACTTAGTCTTTGATTGAAACTGCATCTAAAGTACAGTGTTTCTGAAGAAGTTAAGTGGTGCTTAACTATTGCAATTAACTTTGTGAGGAAGGAGATAAAGGCAGAAAATTGTCCCCTTTCTCAGCCTGCATACTCTGGAGTCCTCTTCAGGGATGTATCTCTAGTTCCAACCTGCTGAATTCCTTCTGCCTCCCCAGCTGGTATCCCCAAGTATGACACTTTACAGTGTAAAGAAGCACTCCAGAAGAAAAAATGTGGACGAGTGTATCCTCTGGAGATATTTAAAGGCTACCATCCTTACTTTTGAGAGACCAAGAGACGCCTCTTCCAAGAGGACGATGCAAGTTCAGCTGCTTGGGTTTCTGATGCCTCTGACCCAAGTGTTGTGACAGAGCAGGAACACGCTGTTTGTGTTGGCACGAGCAGTGACTGCATGCCAGGGGGCTCTTTGTGTAGAGTCCCAGCAAAAATAGCTGTCTGCCTGCCCGCATGTGCCGGCAGTGCATGTGCTGAATTCCCCATACAACCACACTGCAGCATCAGCAGCAGCACAGGGAGATGGACCCAGATTCTGACCCGGGAGGTGGAGATCTTTCTCGCTGTGAAAGGACCAATCGCAGCAGTATGAGGCCTTTGATTTTAAAACTCGTGCATTTGGCCTTTTCTTTTGCAGGGCCTACGAGCAACAATGAGTTATGGTGTGGCCCTCAGACTGTAAATCCTTTTAGCCGTAGGAAGAAGAGAAATATTAACAGATGGCTGAGCATGCAGCCAGTTGCTTTTGTAATTCACATCTAGCTGTGAGTCAAGGAATGCCAGGAACTTTAAAAAAATAAAAGAAGTAGATTATGTGAAAAGTTTAACAACAGTATTGCAGCAACACGCTCATTAAAAAAAAATGCCTGGGAATCAAAACCAACTACACAGAGAAAAACTGCAAGCAGAAAAGGTCTCTTTCAGTATTTCTAATGCTGACCCTCTATTTTTATCTGTAGTTTTAAAAGATCTGTGGAATGGCTTTGTCCTTGGAATCCATATCTAATCTTAATTAAACTTTAATGTTAAAAAAAAATTCACTGAAATTCAGTCTTCCTACTCCTTCTGTAGTAGTCTGGCATTTCAGATTTTGTTTGTGGGTTTTTCTTGGGATTTTCAGGACCTTCTCAGTAGTGCAGTTCAAAACTGAACTCAGCATTTCCTGGGGGTCTGCCAGAGTCGTGTGCTGTGATGCTGTTTCCTCCAGATCGTGCGATGTGCCATCATTGTATATGCACAGCAATGTCTCTTTTTTTTACCCTATATAATACAACAAACTGGTACTTGATTTACTGTACACTCCCATTTTCAAGTTTTAGTTGATGTGAAATTTCTTCTTCTAAAATATCGGTACTGGAATAAAAATAGTACTGAATTTTTCTGATTCTTGTTGCCTTCTCAGAGCTGTGTGCATGTCCAAAAGCAGTGGTCAGTGGTCTGTAAGTCCTCATACTTTACAGTTAAGAGATATTTATATAGAGTGTTCTTCCTAACTGCTTAATATATCTGTATTTTTTAATATTAAACATTAATAAGGTATCAAATCCAACAGCCTTGCATTATTTTAAGAACACTCTGCTTTTCATCTGCAGTTGCTGTTATGCTTATGAAGTTTGTGGAGTGATCCATGTGGCAAAGCAGAAGACATTGAGATTAATGAACACTATAACCATTTGTACTTGGAAAAGCAGATTATGTGTACCTGCTGTGATCTAGTAAAATATGTTTCGTTCCCTTAAATATATTTAGTGTAATTTCCTCCTAACAGCTCTGTGTATCTCTTCTCCCCCATTCTAAATAGGAGAGGAACATTACAATTGCATTTCTGCCCTGCATAAATCTATGAGAGGCTCAGATGAAAATGCTTCCCTTTACTGGCTTGCTCGGATGCTTGAAGGTGGTGAGGATCCACTCTATGTGGCAAGGAGGCTGGTGAGGTTTGCAAGTGAAGATATAGGTCAGTAATTGCAGTATTTCATGCTGGAATATTATGTTGAATGAAGACCTGCCAGACTTCTAGTTTCCAAAAATTTGAGAGAAGAAACAACCCCAAAGCTGCTATATGCAAAATAGGTAGAAAATACTGGACTGCTTCATATCCAGCAAAAACTTTGTATATGCAGACAGAGACCTATGTGTGGTGTCATTGTGATGATTGCCTGTTGCAGCAGAAACAAATATTTTTTAGGTCAGGTTTTAGCAGCGTTTTAATATGGATTCTTTTAAACTCTGATTGTAGGTCACAAGAAAATTTGTGTCACAGAGAATGTGTATTATAGGGATGTCTGGTTTTTTAATGACTCTGGAAGGTAAATGCCCACCCTGACATTGAAACCTCAGATTTGATAGCTGGCTCCCTAGATGTAAGGCATCTTGTTGACTTACCCAAAGTAACAGATGCACATATATAAGGGGTGAAGAGTTACGAGATCCACGGAAGCTGTGTTTACATAAAAGCATTTTTCCATTTCTTTTTCAGTTCCAAGAAGTAAGTGAATTATACACAGCAGCTGCTGCTCAGGCTGCCACCATGTGGCAACAGGTTCAGTCTGAAAAACACCTACGATTCAAAACCTTCTTTTGTGCAGGAGATAAAAGAGAGAATGCTGTGCACTGGGGGACTATCTTATGTGCTGCAATGTATTGTACCAAAAGTTCCAGCATCTGAGGAAGCAGTTTTGAAGTGTGCATAGATAACCTTTCAATGTAAAGGAGGGGAAAAATATAAAAGAAACAATCAGTAAAGTAAACTGACTTTAACCTGCTTTTGTCTGATCCCTTTTTGTAGGGCTGGCAGATCCCCTGGCTTTAACACAAGCAGTTGCTGCTTATCAAGGCTGTCACTTTATTGGAATGCCAGAATGTGAGGTATAAGCTTCATTAATTCACTGATTTGAAAGTGCTGCAAACTGTAAAACTTACCTGTAATTATAATAAGAAATGGAGATTGCTAGGACAAGACAAATTTAGTTACTTGTTCATTCTGCACACCCCTTCTTTGAAAGTGAGAGGAGAACACTGTAGTTTGAAATACAATTCACTGCGTATTTCTTGTTAAAATGTGGTATGTGAACTAACATAAATTTCCTCTATTTTTTTCCTCTTTGTTATAAAGAAAAATAATATATTCTGATATACTAAAGAAGCTATTCCTTTCTAGTAGTGAAAATCAGGAAGAGCTGTTTTGTTAAATAATAATATTAGTTTAAAAATTTAATTCCTGTCATGCTACAAACAATTTGAATAATTGACCTTTTCTCAAAAAGCCTAGAAGCAGTCACTGAACGTTTTTCCTTCTCCTGTTTCCAGGTCATTCTAGCACAATGTGTAGTATACTTTGCCAGAGCACCAAAGTCTATAGAGGTGTACAGGGCATATGGCAACGTCAAGGAATGCCTGAGAACGCACACGGGACCTCTGCCGCCCGTTCCACTGCATCTGAGAAATGCCCCAACAAGGCTCATGAAGAACTTAGGCTATGGTAAAGGCTATAAATACAACCCCATATACAAAGAACCTGTTGAGCAGGATTATCTGCCAGAAGAGTTGAAAGGAACAGACTTCTTCAAGGAAAGAGAAACGTGACCACCGTGCTTGGAATGGGGTTTGATTTTATGACTCAGACATTTGTACTGGGATTGAATTTTCCTGTACAGTTTCAGCCATCTATTATTGTGGTTGAGAGTATTAAGCCACTGAGCCTTTCAGATACTTTTTTATCCTGGTTTTACTGCTGTTATTCTGAAGGTGTTTTGTAAAGCATTGCAGTTAGTGTAGAAATACAAAAGCAGGCTTTATCAGCATAGTGCTCTCACCCTCTGGTTCAAACAAAATGGAGAAGAAATCTGAGATTCATATTTCTGGCTCTTTCTGTGAGGCAAGGAATATTATTATGCTACTTTTTAAAATCAGTATATATTTCAGATTCTGAGAATGTTTATTTTCTGGAAAACAAGTAAATTGTGCTCCCTTTGCTAAAATACAGTAAAAAAAAAAAATTACAGTGTAATTCTTGTTCGTACGATGTTCCAGAGATTAATTTTCTACATCATTTATTAAACCAATAAAGCTGTTGAGTAATGTCTGTGAATTTATTTAAATACACTTATGACACCAGTGTGATTTTGAAAGTGTGAGGTCCCTTTATTATCCCTACTTTCCAGAGCAAGTTTAAGTAATTTTGGAAATAAAATAATCATGAAAACAGATGAATGTTGCTAGTCTTTAAAGTTGTGTGACTTTAAATTTTTATTATGTGATGACATTTTGGGAAGTGCTTTTGGAAGGGAGATTCCTGGTAGTGAAACACTCTGATATATTTTCAGTGGTGCTTCAGGAATTCCATTAGCTTTGAATTGGAAAGTGGAGAGACAAATTGACTTCTTGGTGTTAAGAGAATTTGGCTTCCTCTTCTTACTGCAAGCACACCCCCATCCAAAATTGCTGTTGACTGAACATTTCAGTACGTGAAATGTATGGTCCCAGCAATGCCCTGATGTTGACATTATTCCTTCACTTAAGTGATGATTATTTTTCTTCTCAGGCCTTCTTAAGTGTGCAGTGTTCCAGTGTGCAGAAAAGCCAACAACTGCTAAAACAGCAAATAACTGTTCTAACTTAGGTAGCAGAAGAGGAACATGTTTGGTGAGAATTACAGCAGATAATTAGCAAAGAAGATTTTTCATTACTGAAATGCTGAGATGCCACTGAGGCAAGTGTCCAGACTTGTCACAGTGCCATAGAATAATCTGTCCACCAGTGGTGAGGACGTGTGTCTTGGCTGAAAATTGCCACTGACACAGCAGAGCTGCACAGTTACAGCTGGATTTGCTCAGTAACTGCACAGGGTTTACTTGCTACGTACCCTATATACCTTTGCTACTGGCCTGTATTGGTTATCTGATGGACTTCAGGGATTCCTGTCCTGATCCTGCTTGATTCATGAAATGTGATGAGGTCGTAACTTAGCACTTTTATGTAGAGCTTCTGATCTTTTTGCTATTTAGCTAAGAATGCTGTGATTCTGCTAAAAGAAGGAAGTGGCTCTGCTGACTTCCCTGAGAGGTGTCAGAATGTTACTAACTCTGTTCCTCTCTAGCTGTCCAATCTTATCTAAACAGTGGGTTATAAAACTGGTAGTAGGTTTGGTATCTTTCCACCGTATCTGAAGAGGCCCAGAAGCTGTTAGTAGCGATAGTTTTTGAAAGCTTTAAGCAAAGTATCTTTCTAAAGCAAGTGTTTCCGCAAGACTCACTTACATAAACGTGCATGTTTTTCATTTTAACCCATAATTCACTTGTGTTTTTTTCTGTTAGAACTTTCTTGTTTTCTGACACTTTCTGACTTGTTTTGTGACACTTCACAGGACGAGAGGGGATTTTCTCCTAAGTGCCCATGGGCTGGCTAATACATAATACAAATCATAGAATCATAGAATTGGCTGGGTTGGAAGGGACCTCAGAGATCACCAAGTCCAACCCTTGATCCACTACTGCTGCAGTTACCAGCCCATGGCACTGAGTGCCACATCCAGTCTCTTTTTAAATATCTCCAGGGATGGAGAATCCACTACTTCCCTGGGCAGCCCATTCCAATGCTTGATCACCCTCTCTGTAAAGAAATTCTTTCTAATGTCCAACCTAAACCTCCCCTGGCACAACTTGAGACCGTGCCCTCTTGTCTTGCTGAGAGTTGCCTGGGAAAAGAGACCAACCCCCAGCTGGCTACACCCTCCTTTCAGGGAGCTGTAGAGAGTGATGAGGTCTCCTCTGAGCCTCCTCTTCTCCAGGCTGAACAGCCCCAGCTCCCTCAGCCTCTCCTCATAGGATCTGTGCTGGAGTCCCTTCACCAGCCTGGTTGCCCTCCTTTGGACCTGCTCCAGGACCTCGATATCCTTCCTGAACTGAGGGGCCCAGAACTGGACACAGTACTCGAGGTGTGGCCTCACCAGGGCTGAGTACAGGGGCAGAATCACTTCCTTGGACCTGCTGGCTACGCTGTTCCCGATACAGGCCAGGATGCCATTGGCCTTCTTGGCTACCTGGGCACACTGCTGGCTCATGTTCAGCTTCCTGTCAATCCAAACGTTCTAGGCCCAGCAGTTTTTCCTTGTGGCTGAGTTCACTGCCTAAGCTGGGTTCAGATGCCTTGTGCTCATCCCCTTCCCCTACTCCTTCCTTTCCTTGGAAGCTATCAGTTGTCTCCTCCCATGCCTCAGGTTATCTTTTCCAGTGCTGAGGTAAGGCTGAGCAGCCTGTGCTCGCCTTCAGAGGGCAGCACAGCTTCTCAAAATGTTCTGTGATGCTTTTCCATTCCTCAGCCCCCATGGGTTTCCCTTATCAGTCCTGCATGAAAAGAAATCGTGCCTCTCAGAACACAGATAGGGCGATTTAATGCATTACTAAAATGCTGGCAACACCAAGGTTCAAAGGCGCTGTGCCTCAGGGCCTCCTTCCAAGCAAAGTATTATTTACCATTTCCCTTCCCATCCCTGTGATAATTAGCATACGACACCGCAAACGAAGCAGCAACAGAGTGACTGCTCCCTGTTCTCTCCCTCTCGCTGCTGTACATTTCTTGTACATTCTTTCTAAAGAAAGTCATCTCAACTATCTGAAGAACTCCATGCTCCATTAGAAAGTCCTCCAGCACCCGATGCATTCACAAATGCCCCTCACCATTTTCTGTCACTCTGGAACAGACCCAAGACTTAAGTGTCCATTTCCTCACAGGATGATATGTAACATCTCCACATCAGATTGGTAATGCTGCATTCAACAAGCAGAAACCAATCTCTTAGTGAAATTACTTCAAAAGCACAAGATGAAAGAGTGAAATGTATTTCTTTGTTTCCTGGTATTTCTGTCCCTGGGGCTTTCCTTTTGGAGCTCTTTTAAAGAGCAACAATGATCTCTTCTTAAGAATTGCATGCTGATATACAGTGGTATTTATTTATCTAGAGTGGAGAACTTTAAGGAAATGCCAAAAACTGCAGTGTCACCAAAATCTTGGATTAACCCCATCAGGTGACAGTTGCACCTACTGCAAGGATCACCATAAAAATCTACCATACTATAATCTCTTTTCCTTATATAAATTGTTCCAGTCAGAAGTAACACTGACCCTGTGAAAGGATACACTCTGTCTTGGGGGATTCAATATATGTGAGAAACAATTGGTGCCGATCATTTCTCCCAAGAGTAACATACTAAAGTCAAAGATAACATAATGTCAAAAATATGGATAGAAGACCAGAAACATTAATTAAATAATGCCCCAATGAATTCCACTGCAGCTTTAAAGAAAATTATAAAATATTGTTTCCATTATTTATGTAGTTTGATTCTTGCAGATAAAAAGCTTGATGATATAGCTGGTAAGGTGTTACTGCACTTTGATACTAAGTTCTTGCGTAAAATCATTACTCGTTTCAGTTTCCTTGTGGTGTTTTCCATGCACAAAGAGTTTAAATCCTCAGTTAACCTCTGAGTTGCATTTCTTCCCTTTTCTATGAGGGTATTCTCCTGTGTTGAGAGAAAAATTCTTGACCAAAATGACAGTCCACAGTTTCCCATTCTATAACTTAAAACCCAAAGTGATTGTAAAGGCTGAAATTCTAGTTGACTTGAAGAGGCAACATCATCTGGCTGATGTGATAAATTCATCCAGCAGCCACTCTGTGCACTTTCAGTCTGTTTCCAGACAGGCTGTGTTCCCCAGGGATTTGGCTGTGGTTTTTCTTTCATTTTTACTAGGTAGTTGGGGATTACATAGGCCCCCTTAGCTAATACGGATAAGAATGTGTATTTATTTAGTACCATACAATGATTTAGTACCATAGATACATTTACTGTAGAAAAACCCATCAAACAAAAATACAAACGAGTCAGTTTCTGATTCCAATTGCACTTTCTAACCCAGAAGGTTCAAGTGAATTGCACTGGTCTTATTCCTATCTAATGAAACCATATTAAAAAAATCAAGACAAATATCTTTCTCCTAGACATCTGGGGCCTTGATCAGGTTTATGTACTTCACTAGGCTTTTGGTCATACATAAATACATTAAAATATTTAACAGTGAAAGTATTACTAAATGTGCTCTGGTATCCATTTACATAAACTTATCTCTAAGACACGAGGACTTAAAATCCAGAGATAACTGTCTTCCTTATCCCCACTATGATATTTACTTTCAAGGAAGAGCAACTTAAACTGTATGAATCACATAGAAGGATGCCAAATGGTTGTGGTGGGTGGTGCTTTTTCTTTTTAAATTACTGAAATAAAAGGGCTATCATAAAGATTCTATCTAAGCAGACATCCAAAGTCTGTCTTACTCACCAAATTACAGTGTGCAAATATTGCTCTGAGTTTTTGATTGTTATAGAGCACAGTCTGCTTAGGAGAGGCCAGAATGTAGAGTGAACTCCACCTACTGTAATCCTCTTTTCACTGAAAGAAACTCACATGTTGTTTTCTCAGAGCAGCAGCCTCTTGCAAATTGGTTTTGAACAGGGAAGTTCATGCTCAGTTAACCTGCATTTAACTTTGCCATCTCCTAATATGATACAAAAACTGTATATGGAAAATACTTTTGTCATCTTTTTGGTATATTGTGTGTGGATTTATGACTGCTACTCAGGTAAGACTAAGGCTAGGATCCTGATTTTATACTGAGACTTCTGATGTGGCATTCTCTCATCTTGCACATTGTATTTTCAGTTATTTAAAATTATAGCTTCTTCATTGGTCTTCAAAACATCTGATACAGAAAAATTACCAAGCTTTGACTACAGTGAGACCTGCATTCATTCAGTAGTTCCAAAAATAAGTCCTTTGCATGAGCTACTTGAAGCCACATTTTATTTTTGAGAAATGTGACTATAGTTGGCATTCCACTTTTCCCTGTTGGAGGCAGCCCTTGGCCCTCACTTAGCCTGACAGGACCACAGAAAATAAAGTATTAAGGAAAAATACCCATGATGGTCTTATTGAGGGACATGAACTGGGGAGGAGCAGGAGATACTGGCCAGCAGGTCTGCTGTATTTCTTTTTAAATGGCTGCATGTGAAGCAAATAATGCTGACTTCACTGAGATTCTTATTGCTGAGATTTTGTGTCATGTATGGTGTCCACAGAAAACCAAGCACATCTCAGTGTAATAGTTCTGTTTCTGAACACCAAGACCAAAGTAATACAGGTCTCTTCTTAAAGCTACACTGATTCATACTATTGTCCAAGGTTTTATCTTTATTCTGATCACATGGTTATTACAGCCCTAAAAGCCTTCAGACATCATATATCTTGTATGCACAGACTGAGTTTAGTGTATAAAGATAAGGATGTAATTACAAGGGAGTTCTTGAGCCTTGCTTAGTCAAAACCCATCTAGGGCAGCAACAGCTTTACTTGCTAAAAGAATAACTGCCCAGAAAAATGCACTATCCAACCGTGCAGAATTTTCACATGGGTTTTATGCTAATATTTTTCTCACTTGAAAAGCTTTTGTTTTTCAAAGCGTTCGCCATGAGAAGGGTTACATTCACATCTGCACTGTCCAATACATGCTCTCTTTTCCAAACTTGCCAGAGCTTTAATGACTGGAGGTGTTGTTAACACATGGAAACATGTTTATTAATGTGCAAACCCAGCCCTTGTGTCATTTCACAAAACCATTCCTCTCCCCCTGTTCCCTATATGTGCTAGCAGCTGGGATCATTACACTTACAGGGGAAGCTGATGGTTGACTCCATCATCTCTTCTACCAAGTACTTTATTTTTCAGTATTTTTACCTCCTCTGAACAAGCCAAGGACTTTATACAGAAGATCACACCTGTGGCACCAGTGGTTTCCTTGGGAGCTAGCCTTCAGGTAGATGGGTGTCTTTGCATTTTGAAATAAGCTGAAATTGTGTGCAGAAATTTCCATTTTAAGAAAAATACTTTTATTTATTGCTTAAAGACTAGATTTGCAATTACAGAAATTATTGTGCCACACCTTGAATTGAGGTTTTACAGGTAAATGCTACAGTACCGAGGATATACATGATACGAGCAAATAACCACCAAAAATAAACATGGAACACTAACAGTATGTGATTACAGTGGCTCCCAGACATAAGGCTGTTGTACAGTACAAGAGGTTTGTGTATAAAGAGGTAGTGGAAGTCAGCTAAGTAAATGTTGAATCCTTGCACATGAAAAGACATGTTTATTGCAAATTATACACGGTCATCCTCTGGGAAGCCAAAGTATTTTTTGAGGATCTGGCCAGAAGCTTCAAGGTAGGTGCAAGAAGACACCCATTAGCTTCAATCACCTAAACCTCCAAGCCCTGACATCCTTTCACATTTTCAGCATCTCTAAATTGTACCAAACTATAAATTTAAAACTACTCTTTAAACATGTCACCTAAAGTTGTTATTAATTTCTTCTGCTCCTCATTCAAAAGCTGTATTGCACGTTTTCTGGCTAATGGCTGGAAAGGGTTACTTTTGTTTAAGTTTCTTAATCCTTTCTCTATTAATAGATGTTTCTAAACAAATGTTATCTGACCTTCTCTTTCACAACAGTGTAAACTCAGCTGTTCAGGAACATGCCTCTTGGTGCCTAGAAGTATTTTATTAAGATATGTTTGAAAAGCAAGAGACTTAAGGGTAGAAATAGCTTTGGATAACATCCTTTGCAAATGGCTAGAAATAGCTTTCCAAAAGTATAAATGCATAAGGAATGACTTGGATTTGTAATTAAATTATTGCAATGGGATTTACAATTAAGGTATCACAACAGGGGGCTTTCAAAACAGAGAAACCCATGCAAGGATACGTACAAGCTGATCCTGCACTTTACATGAAACAAATTTCTTCCAAGAGAATATGTATTGCAAAAGATTTCTTCTGGCTACAGTTTACATCTTCCTAGCTATTACATATGAAATAAATCTTAAGAAAGAAAATTAAATTATTCCTCAATTTCTCTGGGATTGTTTTACTGGGGAAGGCAAAATCTCAGTCAAAGTTACTAGGAATTCAAGACAGGTGCATTAATTTTCTGCATCAAAATCCAACTAATTTAGGAGCAAAGTTTTTACTAAAGCAAGAACTGGTCTGCAAATGCTAAGTTCTCTTTTACGGAGAAGCATACCTGCCAAAAAAAAGTATGCTCTGAGTTGGGTTGTGGCGAATAAAGAAAAGGAAAGGATGGTCAGCATTGAAATCCTCTTCAATAGCCATGCAGAAGTTAGCAATGCCAGCAGTGGCAGCTGCAGCTTCCGTGCCTTCCTCATTCACATCCACAAAAGCCTTGTGGACAACTTTAGAGAGAAAGAGGTCACGAGCCCCTGACATTGCTGACAAGTCAGCCTTGCCACTGTCAAACACATCCAACAAGCCCATAGCAGCTAAATCTGATTTAAGGTCATAGCTTTCTTCTAGCTTAAACTTTGGCAAGTGCACATGAACATCAGTGGAATACAGTTTCTCTGGACTTGTCCATTCCTGGAGCTTCTCTAAGGTAAGCTGCTTCTCCAGCTAGAATAAGAAAGACATCATTACATATAACCAGTGTAGAAATATTTTGTTTCCAGTAACATTTATAAGGACTTATAGAGAAATCGACAACTACACAGCTACAACTACAAAGCAACTACACAAAAATGTCCTTACTATACATAAATGTCCTTATATTATCTGATAGCTTCATATAGATCAAACAAATGCTATTAAAATTAATAGCAGTCAGTGCAGTTTTTACTTTACAAAATAATGCAGATATTTTCTTCTTGCTGCAGTGCAGAATGGAAAATATTGATATCAACTAAGCCCAGTTATTCTTATAGTTTAATCTAACTAAGGGGAGTTACATAATTCAAACCAAGTAACAAAAAGAATCAACAGAGAGCTCAAAGAAGCTGATGTATTCCTGGTCATTTGATGAAAAACACTTTCACTACTTAAAGGCTAAGAAACTATAGACTTTCAAAGCTAATGAAACAGAAGTTCTGCATTAAAAGAAAAAAACCACAAAAAAACCCCACAAGCAAAGCAAGTTAATTCTCATAGTCAACTTTGTTTTCACAGTCTCCCTCATGCTTCAGTTCAGCAAGCCAAGGGACACAAGAACACAAGCTCCAAAAGCAGAACACAACTTCTCTTCCTGGTACCGCACACACATGTATACTTGACTGTGGTGCTAAGAGAGCACTGTCTAAAACTATGCTTGATAGATACAGGGCTCTGAGAATAGGAAAAGCATTTTAGGGCTTTAGTTTTGAATGGCCATTAAATAAATGAATCATTAAATAAATGCATTAGCTTAGGCAGGTCACCTTCTGTAGTCCAGTGGAGTCATCTTCACTGTCATCAGGTAACAGGATGAGCATACTAAGTTCTCTTCCATCGTAAGGCAGCTCTAGAACACGGAGCTTCTCTTCAGGAAAATACCCAAACTCAAATTTCTTTTTTTGATACATCATCTTCACTGTCTTTCTTTCATTCTGGATAGATAAAAAGTATCAAAAGTAAAAGCTAGTAAAATACTAATTTAAAGAACTGATATGAAACAAGGAAGTTGCTAATCACATTCTTGCAAAAAACCTCTTCCTCCGTGCTATCAGGTGATTATTAAACCATCTTGGTCAGACTCCTGACTTACTGTGTAATAAGTTTCTTCTGAAGACACAATAAATACTTATTGTATTTCATTCTTTTTTTTTGCAAAAAATGTCTTCAAGTTGCTGTACCTTTATATTGTTCTAGCCCCAAAAATGATCTTAATAGTCAACAACGATCAACCGTTCAACAGAAAGCAGGTGACTTTATACAGTACCTTGTAAAGCTGTTTACATGAACAGATAGAACAAAAAGTGGGGTTTAATCAAAATGTACAAACATGTTAATACTGTTTACCTTGCATTGCAAACAGACTCTGAAACTGCTAGCTGGCAAACTCTGATAGGCACAGGCAGGGTCTTAATCTACACGAGAATTTCCTCTGATACTTTTCACAGAATCAGCATTATTGAAGCTGGAAAAGACCCCTGAGGTAATCAAGTCCAGCCTATGACCTAACACTACCACATCAGCCAGACCATGGCACTGAGTGCCACATCCAGCCACATCAGCCTCCAGGGATGGTGACTCCACCACTTCCCTGGGCCGTCCATTTCAATGTCTAACCACCCTGTCAATGAGAAAATGCTTCCTGATATCCAACCTGAACCTCCCCTGGGGCAGCTTCAGGCTGTGCCCTCTCATCCTGTCACTCACTGCCTGGGAGAAGAGACCAACCCCTACCTGGCTACAACCTCCCTTCAGGGAGTTGCAGAGAGTGATAAGGTCCCCCCTGAGTCTCCTCTTCTCCAGGCTAAATGACCCCAGCTCCCTCAGCCTCCACTTATAAGCGTTTCCCCCCATTCCCTTCACAGCCTCATTGCTCTCCTCTGGACCCACTCCATCACCTCAATGTCCTTGAATTGAAGGGACCAGAACTGAACACACTACTCAAGGTGAGGCCTCACCAGTGCTGAGTACAGGGGGAGAATTCCATCTCTGTTGGCCACACTATTCCTGATACAGGATGCCATTGGCCTTTCAGGCCACCTGGGCACACTGCTGGCTCAGGTTCAACTGGTTGTCAATCAGTACTCCCAGGTCCTCTCTGCCACTCCTCCCCCAGCCTGTAGCGCTGCATGAGGTTATTGTGGCCAAAGTGTAGGACCCTGCACTTGGTCTTGTTGAACTTTATACCACTGACCCATCGACCCAGCCATCCAGGTCCCTCTGCAGTGTCTTCCTACACTCCAGCAGATTGACACTCCTCCCAAGTTTGGTGTGATTTAATAAGGATTGACTCAACACCCTCATCCAGGTTGTCAATAAAAATGTTGAATAGGACTGGGCTCAGTACTGATCCCTGGGGGACATCCCTGGTCACTGGACACCAGTCAAGTGGATGCAGCCCCATTCACCACCACTCCCTGGGCCCAGTCATCCAACCAGTTTTTAACCCAGCAAAGGGTACACCTGTCCGAGCCACAGATGGCCAATTTTTCCAGGAGGATGCTGTGGGAGATTTCCTCCAGTAAGTGAGAGACCAAATAGCTTTCTGAATACATAGAAATACTAAAACCTTGGGGTGAACTGGAAACAATCCTGCAGGACTTCATGGTTGTTTATTATTTTATCTGTAAGCGAAGTTTCCCTTTAGAACCTCTATTATCTGATCTCTTTATTAGATATATACTACTAAGATGTATCTGTATTACCTTATTTAACCGAAATGGCATGTCAGTGGTGTTGGCTTCTTGAAACTTCTCTGCCCAGTTCCCTTTGAAGTAAATAGCATTCACCACTATGAGCCTGGTCATGTTATTAACTGAGGCTTCAGACAGCAGATTAGGGATTTTACCTTCGGGAAAGTCACAACAAAATCTTGTAAGAAGCTGCTGGTGTATAAAACCTGTATGAAGAAACTGATGCCCTAGAACCACTACAAATACAAAACATTAGTCCATTCCTATAATGAAGTGTGTTACAATATCTGTCTATTTACATCACCATACTTCCCAACAGTACACACTACTATAATTTTGATTTAATTTTATGAAAAAATATTACATTTAGCTTAAAGTCTCATACCATACTTATCATACAAGAACTAGAAAACACTCACTTTTAGGATTTATGGATTTAGAAACACATATACAGTATGGACCATTACTGTCCAAAACAAATTCTTCAACTTATGAGTATAAATCTCTGTTTATGTATCTATTCCTGTGCTCATCAGCCTGAACACAAAAAACAGAAGCCTCAGGACTTACGGAACTGCTTAGATGTCTTGCTTCGTTATTTTCTGGGTCTGTCAACACATCAAGTGACTATCCCAGGGCAAAATTAAACTGTTCTAAAGGTGATAGAAAATAAAGCCCATGCCTGCTCCCAGAATTTGAAAGACTACCAGTTACTTCATTAACCAAAGTATTTTACCTTCAGTTTTCTCCTCTACCCACTGGTTAATTTCTTTCCTGGCTTCATCACAAGCCTGAAGAAAATCAACCGTAGCCAAATCTGCTCCATATAATTTCTGAATATTAGTCAGGAAATCCTAGAATTTAGAATGATACGAATAGCTTTCATTGCATGCAGGTAAGAAAACACCTCTTCCTGATGTAGATAGGGTGCATATCAAACAGATTATCACCTGCTCTGAGGTGGGGTTCTAACAGGGCACAGCCTGGAGGGTTTCAGGGGTTGAGGATTATATTTCCCCTCTTTCAGAGTAAGCCTCATCTTACAAGTATATAGCCAATACTACAGGTGCTTACTACAGGTGTTGTAGTATTTGTTTGTCATTCTCCTGGAAAAGGCTAACACACAGCTAGGATAAACCAAAACTGTTTGAAAGAGGTGAAGAGAAAGAAAATTAGCAACCCGGGTACACACAAGGGTATAATTCATTGGTGAAGAAACATGTTGTTTAGACATGTTAAGCAGGCCCTTCCAAATAAGTACAACATTTTCAAATATATTTAAATAATGTGGTACTAGACCAAGGAAAATCCTAAAAAGCTGAATGCAACAGACAGAGCTGCTTGCATCATACATGCAAAAGTTGGTTGCAACAGAAATTTATCTGACTGCATTTTAAAGAGTTGATTGCAACGGAGTGGGATGTTACGGCAGTTACTGTAAATTATGAACCCAGACAAGTGGTATTTTTCTTTTGAGCTGAAAAGTGTAAGAACTGAACGAGCAATGAAAATCCTTTACTGTGTAATATCCTTCAGGTGGGTTGCACAGATGCCTACAGACATGGAAACGCGTATGCAACACTTTTGCTGTCTGCCCAGTAAAATTTAGAAACATGCCTAGAAATATTTCCGCTTCATAAATATTCAAATAGCTGCATTTTCCCACCAAGTTCCACCAGACCATCACAATCTCACCAGCATACCGGCAAAAAGCTGTAGGACTTCTCTCCAAAAAGCCGGTTGGCGAGTCGTAAGAGATAGGAAGTATTGCTCCTGTTTATATCCGTAGTCAGAGTCTGAAGCCTTGAATGAATATCTTCAACTTCATCAAAATGAAGTGTCTGAAGTAACAGAAGAGAGCAAGCTGCTGCTAATACTGTCTTGCAAGAACATACAGTACATCCTGAGGGTCAGCCTGATACAGCAGTAAGTAGGTTGAAGAAAGAGAAAAGAAGAGGCTGTAAGGTCTTAGCTCAGACTCCTGTAAACTTCAAAGAATGAATGAAACTCCTTCTTGGTGCTATGCTACCTGTGTCAACCACTTGTATTAAGCTCCTCGTTTATACCTATCTACAGAAGAAGCTGTTGATCATAACCCTGAGTCCTGCCTGTGTGACACCTGCATGCCTCCCCTCCTTGGACCACCGGCCATAAGGAATCTTTCCCCGGAGGGCAAATGAAAAGAGAGATGATGACAAACAGACACTTAAGCTTTCTTAGTTTCCCCTGTGGTGCAAGGGAACCTGGGGTTTTGCTTTTTGGATCATACAATCAGAACTAGCACAGGTGAGGTCTTAAGAAAACTTAGAACAATTATCTTTTACAGCTTTATCAGAATATAACTGCTCATATAAATAGTAAAAAAAAAAAAAAAAAAAAAAAAAACAGAAAAAAAAAAAACCAAACCCAACAAAAAAACCCCAAACAAGTGTACCACTTATCATTGTAGTTTCTCTTTACCAGTACCTACCTCTCCAGAGGCAGACTGGCTAGCCAAAGCTTACAGATACAACAGCAAGATCTGCCAGAGCTCATAGGTTCTCTGATAGGGCACACTAGACCAAAGCAGGGTCAAACTTAAGACATGTTCTTCTCAGTAAGGAAGACTGCTGTGGAACAGTCACTGGGTTCAAAGGAAAGCCCTCATTTTTTTCCTCACTGGGATTTTCATCAGGCCTTGCTTGCATCAATCTATGCTGTGTTGCACATATAAGTGAGCAATAAATCACTGAGTTAATTTAGATCAGGATTAAGATAATGGAAACAATTTTCTATATGCCAGCAAAAAGCTTTTGGTGGTTATCAATCACTGCCTCCCTAACTAGCTGTGTTTTCACAAGTAAAGCACTATGGTATGGGAGCATACATTATTGAAGCTGAGTGGGCTGAAACACATTATTTTCCCAATGTTCCTTTTGCATGATTTCCGATGTCAGAAGGTTTATCCTAGGTGGGGCTGTCAGTTTGATTACGTAGTATATATGATCAAAGTCTCTTTGTACAAATAGTGAGAAGATCATTTTATTGGCTTATTCAGTAAGCACAGCACCACTCAGCAATATAATGCTGTTCCTCCTGAAGTCCAGAATACAAAGGTGAAATTATTCAACAGCAAGTACAGGATGGTGACTGCAATGAGAAGTCACACACCCTCTTGCACTTGCCTAACAAAGGGGGAAAATGATAGTGACAAAGTCCCTTCTGTGCAGGAGGCCTCACACTCTTACATACACCATTTCTGCAATTTATAGTGAGGTTTCTTAAACTATCCTGCCTAAACTAAGGCTACTGTAAGAACAGGCTTAGCTCCTCTGAGCTATTCAAGTGTCCAAGATAGGAAATAAGGAAAGAGGGTTCTCGAAAAGGGCAGCCAGGAGGTAAGAGCAGAAAGGAACACGAGGAAGACTCAAGGAGCACAATAAAAATACGACCCTCCTTTCATTTTCCTTCCTCTAAAACACAACAATTTTTAATGTGCATAAAATGTAAAACAAAAGAGAATGGTGTGGTTTGTTTGACTAACCTTCACCAGCTGGGCCTCTGTATTACCTCTGGCCCCTAAAAGGACCATGGCCAGAGCAGCAGAGACACTGACAGGAGAGAAGAAAATGTTTCCTGCTGGGTTGGTCTCATGAAACCTCTGGAACAGATCAAGTGCAAACCTGCTGTTTGCATTACAGAGGTTCTCCATGGTTATAGCTGAAATATAAAACAGTCAGTAAGGACACCAGGAGACGGTCTTCAAAAATGTAACCTAACCTTATGTGACTCACAGAGTACTAGATAATCTGGTTGCAACTGGGTACAGAAATTATAAGAATTCCATTGTCAGTCCATCTTCATTAAAAAAAAACAACAACAAAACAGTCACATTTACTTTGAAGACATTATTTTAAAGAAATCCTTGCCTTCTACCCTGATACGGGAAGTATGCATGCTGGCAGGACTACAAGTTAAAAGTCTTTCCATGTCACAGACCCAGCACACACTACAGAGCTCACTTATGCAGCTTCTCCCCCACCCCCCCCCCCCCAACTCTTCTACCCAAATCCTGCACAGAAAACATCCACAGCTCAAGCAGATACAGACACCTTTCCACAGGATGCCCGTCTTCACGACTCAGACTGCAACAAAAAAATTTTAAGCCCTGCCAAAGGCTTCAGTATGGGCTTACATCCTGCACTGTAAGGCACCAGCCTGGTCTGCTGAGAACAAGTGACCTACCTGCACGTTGCATCCAGGTCCAAACGCACCTGAGACCCGAGAGGGCTGAGCAGCCCTGAAGGGGTTTGTGAGCTGAGGGTGACGGTACCGGCTAGGGAAGGCAGAACAGACAAAGCTCCGGGGCTGGCACTGCACAGTGCAAGCAGTGATTCATTTTGGTGAGATGCTCCCTAAAACCCCTTGCAGAAGGGTTGGGTGAAAGGTGTGAGGGGTGGGTCTGGTGCTACAACCTACGCAAAGGCTGGTGGGTTGATGCTGTAAAACCTTCCTGCCCGCCCACCTCGGAATCCTGCCCCTTTTTGACTGCTTACAGTGGGACGCTTGGGTTTGGCTATTTCCAACCTGTTTTCTGAAGCAGTTCCCTTTCAGACACAGGCAGCTGTGCACCTACCCCCAGCAACAGAGGCAGCAGCCCAGTTACAAGCCTGCAAGCTACTGTCACAAGTCCTGTCCAGACCCAACTACATGGAAGATTTTGCACCATAATTTTGGTACAGCGATTACAACAACACCATCTGCTTCCACTGCCTGATGGATAAACGCTCTACAGCTTCACAAGGTTGGTTTTTTTTATCTAGTGCTATAATAAATAAATAAATAAGCAAACACAAACCCTAACGCACTTTCAGTTTCGTTTCATTAAACCACCACTGTTGAAGGCTTCCTCCACTGAAAACTGAGGACTTCCAGCCCACACCCCAAGGCTGCTCGACAGGCGCCCGACGAACCGCGCAGATCCAGCGGCCGCGGAGGAGGGAAGGAAAATCTTCCGCTTTTCGTCCCGCTATCGTCCAATTCCCAACGAAAACATCCAGGCACGAGATCCCCAGACCTCCTTCTGCCCCGTGGAGTTTCGACGCAGCCAAGAGCCGCTGGTCTGCCTACCTGACCGAGTCGGCGCGGAGAGATGCGGAGGAGCCGCCGGGCTGGGCGGGGCCAGGGGCGGGCAGCGGGGAAAGGAGCCCGCAAGCGGGTCCGCACGGGAGTCCTGGAGAAGGCTTCGATTTCCCGACGAAGGGAAGGAGGTGGAGGCCTCGGGAGCGAGGTTAAACACAGACCATTCCCTCACGAGAGAGAGAGGATTTTAAGGAAGGAGGAGCTTGGAGGAGGAATGATGTTGTCCAGTGGCTGGAGATCACCAGGGGAGTCCAGGCTGACACACCACTGTCCTCCCCCCACATCTGCGCTATATGCACTCAACACGTAGCTCACACTTCTCTTTATTATTTTTAAAGAAAAGGAGCACAACGGAGGATTTCACCTTTGGTTTAACCCTATGGTTTTTATCCACCCCCCCTCCGTCTGGAGGCACAGAACACTCCCCCCACATCCTGCTCCTTCTAGCTTTAGGGTTCAGAACCAGCCCTTCAGCTCGCGTTCAAAGCAAATAAATTGTTAGGTGGGTCTCCCCTCCGCCCCTCTAGGTAATGCTTTTATTGTCTCCAGGTGAGTGAGTGGACACTGCATGAAGCACAGGGCAATCCAGCACCAGCTGTGCACAAAACCAGAGGTAGCCTTGGAGTCCTACCCAGAGAAAAAAAAAAAAAAAAACAAACCAAAACTAAACAAACACTTGCCTTCCAAAACCCTTGCTGCAAGTCGTTGCATGGCTAGCCCCCACACTTCCCTCCAGCCCCAGTAAGCACCTCAACTTTGCAGTGTTCAGAAAAGCCAATCTTTAACAATGTATTATGAACAAGCTGCACACAAACTGAGTGTACTCTTATCAAGGAATAATTGTCTTCTTCATTCTACAGATTAAAAAATTGCATAATTTATGGTTGAAAAAAGACTCTTAGAGCATTTAGTATTCTTTTATTATTTCAGGTACAGAAGCAGCAAACCAAATCACTTTATTAGGATAGCTATTCAGCTATGTCTTTGGTATTAACCACAGCAATTCAGAAACTATGATTCAAAAAAAAAAAAGTAATAGAAAAAATGAAAGCTTTTCCATTTAAACATTGCATAGGCACCATATGCTTTTTCATTACACCCCTTGTTAAAGGACTAATAATCTAGGTGACAGGTAACAAACCCAGGTGTCCTGTGGTGAAAAAAAGAATCATCACCACCTAAATACCCTCCATGGTCACTGGTACTAAGCCATACTTTCCTCACCAATCTTGTCTGTAGGCACACAGGGCAAGAGTGTTGCTGTAAACAGCAGTTGCTGCCTATGCCCAAGTGGCTCTGTTATTTTATTCAAGCCCTGGATGAAGACCACAGAAGTGGGTTCAGGCACAGTTAAGAGAGACAGTGCAAAAAGAGTAGCCCTATTCTAAAGAAAATCAATGTTGCTGTGTTGGCAGCTCTACTGCCAAACATCTCCTCTTCAGGGAGAGCAGTACCTGCCACAGAACAAAATGCTGGAAGTTTTGTTGTGCCGGATGAAGAAGAGGAAGGGATGATCAGCAGTGAACTCTGGAACAATCATTGCAAAGGAGGTCAACATCATCACTGCTGCTGTGGCAGCTGCTGCTTCAGTGCCTTCTTCATTGACTTCCACAAAGGACTTGTGAACTACTTCAGAGAGCCCCAGCTCATTGCCAGCTGACATTCCTGAGAAGTCTGCCTTCTGAGAGTCAAAAGCATCAGGCATTCCCATGCTGCTCAGGAGGGGTTTCAAAGCATAGCTTTCTTCTAGTTTAAATCTGGGTAAAGACACCTTCACCTCTGTAAGGTCCATCATTTCAGGATTGATCCAATCCATCAGTTTGTCATACGTCAGTTCTCTTTGCAGCTAAAGAAAAAAATCCAGTTACGTAATTAGAGTGAGAAAACTGTGTAAAATTTATTTACACAACCAAAAGTGGTGAGTGCTCTGGTTTCTTACATGGTGCAGAACAGGCATCTTTTTTCCAAGGTTCAAAAAAGTCAAGCCAAAAGTGCGTGTTATACTTGTCACTAGAGACTACAGCCCCAGCTGAGATCAATACCATGTGCTTTTTGGTAGATAGTGTAAGGATCAGTCCCTTCCATATAAAGTCTACTCCTATAAGGCCTGCTACATTGGGATGTTTTACATTTTTACAAATGAGAAGTTAAGACACAGAAGAAAAGATTACAAATGCCCAAGGGAACCCAGCTCTTCTGTGTCTTAACCAAGAGTTCCTCCTTCAGTTTCACAGGCTGAAGAAAACCTCTTCCCACTATACCCTGTGCAGTCAGTGTTAGAAAGCCTATCAATATAATACCTTGTCCAGAGCACACAAAAAATATTTCCTATCTCCACAACACAAGAGATGCTACACTTTCCTTTCAGTCTGTTTCCAGGTGATGGGCCAATCTGCCAGCTGCTCAGAAAGGAAAATCTTTGGGACAAGATATAGGACTTCATAAGAGCTCTCCCAAATCCCCTCTCACCATATATGATGCCCACCATACTGTGCCTTCACCACAAACACAGCTGCTGCCAAGGAAAGGCAGGTTTTCTTTCAGAGCCTCAGGCTAAGGAGGCAGCACACAGCCTGACCAGCAGGGATACAAGGCATGCCAACCATTTTCGGGGCAGAGAAGTGGTTGCTTAACTGGTGGTTGAGCAGCCATGACAAAAACTTTGGAACTGAACCACACCTTGATGCACTACCAAACTCTCTTCCCTGGAAGCATACAAACTGTCCTTACATTTAGCTCAACAACTTACACTTTCCAAGCCAGTGGAATCATCCTGGATTGCATCAGGGAGCAAGATGATCATGCTGAGTTCATTACCAACATAAGGGAGCTCAAGGATTTTTGTCTGGAAGTCCCCAATATAGGTCATGTTAAATTTATCCTTCTTGAACATCATCTGCACAGGTTTGGTCTCGTTCTAAAAAGAAGATGTCAACAGTTAGTACTGAGCTGGATGCTGTCTCAAAATACAAAGCAGATACCCAGTTACTGAGGGCTTTTTAGATTTTGACTACAGAGAACTAAACACACAACAGACCACTGCTCCACCACAGTCTTTTAGAAAGCAAGAGGTAAGAAGTAAGGACCCCGGAGGTTTACTTTTTAATTACTTAGTGGAAATCTCTGAAGTTTCCTTTAAGGCAAAGAGGCAAGGGAACAAATTTCCTCATTTAAGAACTACTGACAAGCACAAAACAGAGCTGGTAAGAAGCAGCTGTGCTCCTTGCTTTAAATTAACACAACATCTAAGTATTCTCATTTTCAACCCACATGGCTCCAAGTGCTATAACAAAGACAAATTCAAGTTTTTTATACTTTCTAAAATGCCAAGAAATTTGGAGAATTATTTTCAATTCTTACAAGTCACAAAGAAAGTGTTCATACTAAAAGGAGAGGGTATAAGGTATTTCATAGAGCCTACTCAACATCACCCTGCTTGAATGATACTTTTTCTTCAGAGTTAAATGTATTCATTTCAGAGTACAACTGTATCATCAGCATTTTACCACATCTTACCTTGTTAATTTTAAAAGGCCTTTCTGTTGTTCTCTCTTTGTCAAATGGGTTTTCCCACTTGCCCTTGAAATAGATGGCATTCACCAACACAAGTCTGGTCAGAGAATTGATAATCCCCTCCACCAACAGATTCTGAATTTTACCTTTAAGAGACATAGGAAAAAATCCAAATCCAAAACCAAAACAATTTTTGACAGTTTGACATCCATCAAGTTATTATCTACTATAATATTTACTCTGTAATGAATACAGAATAGATTAGAGAATTAGGTACCAAACAGAACAAGAAATCAGTCTTTGATTTGCTTGTTTGTTTTTTAATTAACAATGTTATACCTTGAAACAGCCCTTTGTCCAAGCCCTGGCCCCCATTAAGTACAAAAGAGAATTCTGCAAAGCACTCACCTTCAGTTCTTTCCTCTACCCAGCCATTTATTTGTTTTCTGGAATGCTCTGGAGCATGGATGAAGTCACTCTGTTCTAGTCCGGCCTGGTAGATCTTCTGACTCGACTCTATAAATGACTAAGATGGACATCCCAAACAGCTTTTCAGCAATATTTGTTACTCTCATTCACTCACAGATAATTCTCAAATGCACCAGGAAAACCCACCTGCTTTCTCCCCCCCACCTTCATATTGAGCCAATTAAGTTTTGCCTGTCCCATTCCTATCAGGTTTTAAACTGCCTGTTTATATTACAAATTGTGTGTTAAGTCAAATGGCTTGTTTAGTATGCTACGAAGTTCTACATAATAAGAGTAAGGACATGGTTATTTTGGGTTGTTTCCTTTTTTTTTCTTCCATGAGAACATACATTTTTGTAATCTTCGTTCCATATAAATTTCATTCTTAAACCTTCCAGACCAATAGAAAAATTTATATTCAAATGGAAACAGGTTTTTCTTAGATAGACAAATATATTACTGGACCATGGAAGCCTGAAGGTTTAGTCTGATGGATTTAATAGTGCTTAGCCTGTCATCTGAATGTACAACTGGTGCAATCTAAAAGGAGCTTCTCCAGAAAATTCAAACAACAGGCTTTGGCACAATCTATCACATTGGTGATAGGTAGGTATCAGCCTACACCATTTGGAAAGTAAAGCCTAAAGCCTGACTTTGGCTTCAAAAGGAAATAGCTAGCAAGTACATTTTGCTAAAAACTTAATGGTTACTTACGGAAAGAAACTCAAATGTCTTTTCTCCATAAAGTCTGTTAGCAGTCCTCAGTATATATTTGGTATTTTGAGCATTAATTTCGGAGAGAAGTGATGGATACTCATTGTGAGCATCTTCAGCTTTCTTCAGAGAAAGCACCTGGAGAAAGAAACATCCTCAGCAGAGTCCATGCCTTCCATAAACACTTCCTTCAGCCCCATTCTGGGTTTTTTAATGACTTAGTTCAACAGCTGTGACTTCAAGCCAAACAAGTTTTTATCACACCTCCAAGCTGAAGCTTGTCATGCAACCCAACTACAGTGCACTCAGCCAAATGTTGTACAAACCCTGCATCAGGGGACAGAAGGGTCAGCAGCGTTGAGTTTCCTTCATTAAAGCCAAGCATTAGAGGATCACAGAACAGCTGATGTTGGGAAGGAGCTCTGGAGACTCCCTGGTACAATCCCTCTGCTCAAGCACAGACATTTACAGCCTGTAATCCAGGACTAAGTCTACATGGATTCCTTAGTATCTCCAAATATGACACTAATAGAATATAGCTTCAGAGAAACTTTTATGGATTTCAATGGAAAAATATATGTGCTCCTCTTTCACTTTGCAACAAAGAGGAAAACAATAAAAAAATTACTGCTTCTGCATTTAGTATTGTAAACTGCATATGTAAAACATATGCCAGATAGCATTTGCCACCTGAGCAAGTTTTAAAAATTAAACCAAGGTGCAGCTACCACTTTGGTATGTAAATAGGTTTGGGTTTGGGTTTGGTTTGTTTTTTTCTCTTTGCCTGGTTACATTTTCAGAACATGTACAGCCTGATATGAAGTCCATAGAGAAGAGCATATTTTATGTAGCTAGGGATCCATCAAACCTACAAAAAAACCTAGGTACCTCTTAATGACATAATGAAAGAAGATTTCAGTCTCAAAAAAAAAAACCCCAAAACAATACAATTTGTTGTTGATAACGTCCTAATGTAAACACACCAGGTTTCCTTAGACATACCTTTGCTATCTGGGCTTTAGTGTTACCTTTTGAGCCCAGTAAAATCATGGACAAAGCAGAAGAAATACTAAAGGGAGAAAAGAATACATTCTGCTTGCTTTTGTTCTCACACAGCTTTTTTAAAAGGTCGAGTGCAAAAGTGGTATTTGCTGCACAGACACTATCCATGGTTTAGAGCCTGCGAGATAAAGCACAAAACAAGAGCAGACAGATTTAAATAAAAGCTGACACATTACTGCCGCTTTTTATATTTCCAAGCATGAACTATGTCACAAGTGTCATAATTAGGCTTGAAAATTATCAGCGAACTGGAAAACATATTTGGTGAAATAAGTACCTTAAATCCCACACTAGGCCCTTTAGTTATTTTGGGGATTTATTGTGTGCTTTCTATAGCAATCTCAGACTTGTAACAGACAGCAATTCCCACCCGTATCTCCCGACTCTTCACTAGGTAAATAATTCTGCATGGTTTTGATATCAGAATACAGGATATTATCTTTTTAGAATTTATTAAACAAGTCCCTTTTGACGTCACAATTTTTTGCCTTTATAGGAAAACTAAAGAAAAAAACTTAGGCAGCAGATTTATAAAGGCTTACCTCCTCTAAGTCTATATATCTTCAGTATAACTTTCAGCTGAGCTGTAATAAATAATAGGATGTTAACTACAGAGAAATATCACCACACATCAGAAGATATCAGTTGATAGTAAAGGTTTCTGAGTTTTGGATTTTGTCTTAAGGCAGTGCCTAATTTTTAGAGGGTGCTACACAATACAAAGCCAACACCCATTTCGTATCGCTACTCCACTGTCAAACAAATACGCGGAAAAAGCAAGTTTCTGCATGCATGATTTCCCGCCTAAAAAAATTTCTTAGGACAGGGAGGAGCCGCAAAAATATGACACTCTCCCCTTGCTAAAGGTTTGGCACTCGCCAAGGCGAAAGCTGAGGGAGAGGAAAAGAGCAAAGAGACCCTGTCCCGGCCCCGCACTGGGCTTGGCACCACGGGACATGTCGGAACTCAGCATTTCCGCCGTGCCCCGTCACCCGTACCCACAGCTCCCGACACACTGCTGATGCTCCAGCTGACAAGAAGCAGAAACCAAGTCATGTAAAAAAAAAAAAGAAAATAATAAGAAAAGCCACACCATGGAGCCTCTACTTCTTCAAAAAAAAAAAAAAAAAAAAAAAAAAAAAAATAGAAAAGTCGCACACAAAAAAAGACCCGCAAACCCACGCTTTCTGTAGAAAACGACACCTGCAACATAGCGGAGCCGCAGCCTCGCACTCACCCAGCCGGGTCCCGTCCTCCCGGGGCCCTTCCCTTTCCCCGGAAGCGTTGCCGCATGCCCGGGCTGAGGGACAGGGCGGGAGCTCGGCCCCTCCTCAGCCCTGCTAGAGAGGGATGAAAGTGCCGTATCACATAAAGGCTGGGGGACAGAGATCCTCCTGACAGGCTGGTGTGAATGGCAATCAGGACTGCAAGGCACTGTGCACTCCTTGCTGCCATGGCTGGCTCTCTGAGGTGGGAGAGGGACACAGGAGGAGCTGTGCTTCAGGCCTTGGGATACGTGATCTGCTGGAGAAAGGATTGCAGCAGGAGTTTCAGGTTTTGGTGTTTGCGTTTGAGTGCCTTCTGCTCTGCAGGGTAAGGAGTCACTGACTAGGGTGAGCAGAACCTGCCAAAGAAGAGGATGGTTTGTGATTTGTGGTGTTTGATGAAAAAGAGGTAAGGGTGGTCAGCTTTAAAAGTCATTGTTGGTACTTTTGACTTCAGCATCAGGACACCTGTGGCAGCAGCTGCCTCAGTACCTTCTTCATTGACCTCAACAAAAGCTTTGTGAATAACTTTTGACATGAAAAGCTCCTTCTTAGCTGACATCCCAGTGAAATCCGCCCAAACAGGGTCAAAAGCATTTTGTATCCCCATGCTGCTTAGAGAGGATTGTAGGTCATAACTCTCCTCCAGCTTCCACTTGGGCAGGTACAGTTGCACTTCAGCTTTCATCATGCTGTCTGATTCGGTCCATTCAGCCAGTTTCTCATAAGTCATCTCTCTTTCAACCTGCAATGAGTGAGATCAGGCTGTCAGTGACTTGCACTCTGTTTCCTTAAAGGTGGTCAGGTAACGGCCTGAACTGTTAGAGTAGTTCATTTTTTCTTTTCTGGTGTGAAGAGTTTTTTGCAATGTGTGATTCGTAATGGAATCAGTAGCCACTTGCTTTGTGTGTATATGGATGACTTTTCTCTTAGGAGTGGTAAATAAGTGGAACGCATGAGACCTCAATTAAAAATAAAAAGATGTTTTCCTTAACCTGTTTAGAATCTGAAACTAGTGCTGTCTGGGTCATGAGTGGCTTTTGATACCTGCTGGGTTAGGGTATTCAGCACCTAGTTTGTGAAACCTCATCACATACCAGGTGCAAATCCAGGCTGCAAATGGCATAAAAATGCATTAATACAGCCCTCCAAGGATAACTCTAGGACACGGTGATTCAGGTTTTGTCTTTGATTTCGTTGTGCTATTCTGTCAATAGAAAAGAGAACACCAAATAGGCTGACAGTGGACATACTTTTTAGGTGTATCCTTGAGTAAAATACTATGTTCTCAATGTTGTACGATTCCCTGATTCCTAAAGTAGGAACTCGTGGTTCATGGAACTCTACAATGATTTTGAAGCTCACTCTTCCTCACTCAGTTCACCTCATAGTATGTATGATACAACAGTAGGTCAGTTTTACCAGCTCCAGACCAGTAGTGTTATCACTGATGTCATCTGGTAGGAGAATGAACATGCTGAGGTCATTTTCTACATATGGCAGTTCAATGATTTTGAATTTCATGGTTGTTTCATGCAGTATCAAAAATGTATCTCTCAGAAACATCATCTGTACTGGTTTAGTCTTGGTCTGTGAAAAAAAGTCCAACACAGTGTTACTTGATTTCTTTAAATGGATAATAAAGATTACTCACTTCATTGTGACATCTCAGAAGCATTTGCATACTCAGTACCCTTTCCAATACTGGTTTTCTACTTTGCCTCTAAATGATATTTTCTGTGACCTGCTTGCCTTTTCCTGTTCCCCAAACTGTAGAGGACAGGATTACTAAATGAAATTGGATTATTCAATAGTCTTTTGAACTTCCATGCTATATTATGTTGACAGAGCTTTGACATATATAACTGCTACCCTGTGCACTGGAGTTATACTTGAGTGCAAAAGTTCACCTGGTTCCAGGTTTTGTATCAGGTGCCCTATGAATTAAACTTTCTTTGTGCACCAATTTACACAGCCAGGTTTGGATAGCAGGAGGGCTGCAGGGTTAACTTCTGTGAGGAGACATCAGAAGCTGTCTCCATGTCAAACAGAGCCAGTTCCATCCAGCTCCAAGACAGACCCACCCCTGACCAAAGCTGAGCCTCTGCAAAGAGTTAGTGTGCAGTTATAGGGGAAGGAAGGGGAGGAGGTGGTCCAGGAGCTGGAGCAGAGATTCCTGTGGTGAAGACCACGATGGTGCCATCATCCACCCTGCAGCAGCCTGTGAAGATCTGCATGCTGGAACACGTGGATGTGTCCTGAAGGATGCTGCAGCCCATGGAGTGCCCATGCTAGAACATGCTTCTGCAGGACTGGTGGCTCTCTGAAGAGGGGCCCACTCAGGAGCAGGTTTACAGGCAGGGGCTTTGATCCCACAGGGAACACCACTATAGCAATCCATTCCTGAAGGACTGCTCTCCATGGTAAGGACCACCCTGGGTCAGTTCTTGAAGAACTGCAGCCCAAGGGAAGGAACCACATTAGATGTGAGAAGGACCGTGTCCCATGGGTTGGACCCCACACCGGAACAGAGGAAGAGTGTGTAGAGGAAGGAGCTGCAAAGACAGAATTGACCACAACCCCCATTCCTTGTCCCCCTGCTCTGCTATGGGTGAGTTGGGAGTGAAGTTGAGCCTGGGAAGAAGGGAGAAGTGGAGGGATGGTGTTTTATATTTGGTAATATTTTTCATTATCCTACTCTGACTAACTGGCAGTAAACTAAATTAATTTCCATGAGTTGAGTCTGTTTTGCCTGTGTTGGGAATTGGTAAATGATCTCCCTGTACTTCTCTCGATCCATAATCATTTTGTTACCTTTTTCTCCTCATCTTGCTGAGGAAGGGGTATGATGAAGTAGCTTTGTGGGCATCTGCCAGCCACTGCAATGTACCAGGTCAGATCCTAACGCTGCATATGCAGAGTAGCAGGTTTTGGATACACAATCATGGCATTGATGCAACCACTTCATAATGCCTGGTGTACAAATGTGTTTGTGATTATAATCTCTGTCAATCAAGATTTGTTTCTACTGACAACTGATTTGTATGAATAACCTTGTATTACAAAGCAGCTCTTTGCCAAAATGTCTCAATGGAAACTACTGCTGGAAACTCCAGTCAATTTAAGTGGAAACTGGTCAATTACATTTGTTTCCTGCTTCAAGAACCAACAAGTGAAGTTAGGTGAGAAACAAGGTCACCGGAAATAAGGAAAGAGGGTTCTGGAAAAGGGCAGCCAGGAGGTAAGAGCAGAAAGGGACACGAGGAAGACTCAAGGAGCACAATAAAAATATGACCCTCCTTTCATTTTCCTTCCTCTAAAACACAACAATTTTTAATGTGCATAAAATGTAAAACAAAAGAGAATGGTTTGGTTTGTTTGACTAACCTTCACCAGCTGGGCCTCTGTATTACCTCTGGCCCCTAAAAGGACCATGGCCAGAGCAGCAGAGACACTGACAGGAGAGAAGAAAATGTTTCCTGTTGGGTTGGTCTCATGAAACCTTTGGAACAGATCAAGTGCAAATTTGCTGTTCGCATTACAGAGGTTCTCCATGGTTATAGCTGAAATATAAAGCAGTCAGTAGAGACAACAGGAAATATTTTTCAAAAACCTAACCTAACCTTATGTGACTCACCAGATAATCAGGTTGCAACTGGGTACAGAAACAATAAGAATTCCATTGTCAGTCTGTCTTCAATTAAAAAAAAAAAGTCACATAGAAAAAGAGTATTTTTTCCATAGACATTGTATATTCCTACCTTTCATTTCACATTAACTTTGAAGACATTATTTTAAAGAAATCCTTGCCTTCTACCCTGATATGGGAAGTATGCATGCTGGCAGGATTACAACTTAAAGTCTTTGCATCTCACAGACTCAGCATACACTACAGAGCTCACTTATGCAGCTTCCCCCCAACTCTTCTACCCAAATCCTGCACAGAAAACATCCACTGCTCAAGGAGATACAGACACCAGATGTTGTCCAGTGGCTGGAGGTCACCAGGGGCACCCAGGCTGACACACCTCTGTCCTCCCACCCAGCTGCGCTACGTGCACACACACAGCTCACGCTTCTCTTTATTATTTTTAAAGGAACACAATGGAGGATTTAACCTTTGGTTTAACCCTATGGTTTTTCTCCACCCACCCTCCATCTGGAGGCACAGAACACTCCCCCCACATCCTGCTCCTTCTAGCTTTAGGGTTCAGAACCAGCCCTTCAGCTGGAGTTCAAAGCAAATAAATTGTTAGGTGGGTCTCCCCTCCGCCCCTCTAGGTAATGCTTTTATTGTCTCCAGGTGAGTGAGTGTGCACTGCATGAAGCACAGGGCAATCCAGCACCAGCTGTGCACAAAACCAGAGGTAGCCTTGGAGTCCTACCCAGAGAAAAAACAAACAAAGAAAAACCAAAAAAACACTTGCCTTCCAAACCCTTTGCTATAGAGGTTCTTTGCTGCAAGTCCTTGCATGGCCAGCCCCCACACTTCCCTCCAGCCCCAGTAAGCACCTCAAGTTTGCAGTGTTCAGAAAAGCCAATCTTTAACAATGTACTACGAAGAAACTGCACACAAACTGAGTGTACTCTTATCAAGGAATACTTGTCTTCTTCATTCTACAGATAAAAAAATTGCATAATTTATGGTTGAAAAAAGACTCTTAGAGCATTTAGTATTCTTTTATTATTTCAGGTACAGAAGCAGCAAACCAAATCATTTTATTCAGCTATGTCTTTGGTATTAACCACAGCAATTCAGAAACTATGATTCAAAAAAAAAAAAAAAAAGTAACAGAAAAAATGAAAGCTTTTCCATTTAAACATTGCATAGGCACCATATGCTTTTTCATTACACCCCTTGTTAAAGGACTAATAAGCTAGGTGACAGGTAACAAACCCAGGTGTCCTGTGGTGAAAAAAAGAATCATCACCACCTGAATACACTCTATGGTCACTGGTACTAAGCCATACTTTCCTCACCAATCTTGTCCAAGTGCTTGTGCAGTTATCCAAGAAAGCCTGTCCACTCAGGATGCTTAGCAAGACTTGGAACAGGCTGCCAAAAGCTCCTACCATCTCTCAGGAATGTATTAAGGCATTAAATGGGTGAGTCAAGGGAAGAAAAACAAAGGTAGGTTGGCAGGAAAAGGAACAGGGGGAAGGGAACTAAAGATGTGCTCCAGCCTCATTAGGAAAAGAATTAACTTCTTCCTTTCCAATGAGATGTTATCCAATCTGCTTCTCGGTGGCTACAAAAAGGGAAGTGCAATAATATTCCTTGTGTTAGCAAGAAGTTTGAGGCTTCTGCACTGTAGGCACACAGGGCAAGAGTGTTGCTGTAAACAGCAGTTGCTGCCTATGCCCAAGTGGCTCTGTTATTTTATTCAAGCCCTGGATGAAGACCACAGAAGTGGGTTCAGGCACAGTTAAGAGAGACAGTGCAAAAAGAGTAGCCCTATTCTAAAGAAAATCAATGTTGCTGTGTTGGCAGCTCTACTGCCAAACATCTCCTCTTCAGGGAGAGCAGTACCTGCCACAGAACAAAATGCTGGAAGTTTTGTTGTGCCGGATGAAGAAGAGGAAGGGATGATCAGCAGTGAACTCTGGAACAATCATTGCGCAGCGCAACATCATCACTGCTGCTGTGGCAGCTGCTGCTTCAGTGCCTTCTTCATTGACTTCCACAAAGGACTTGTGAACTACTTCAGAGAGCCCCAGCTCATTGCCAGCTGACATTCCTGAGAAGTCTGCCTTCTGAGAGTCAAAAGCATCAGGCATTCCCATGCTGCTCAGGAGGGGTTTCAAAGCATAGCTTTCTTCTAGTTTAAATCTGGGTAAAGACACCTTCACCTCTGTAAGGTCCATCATTTCAGGATTGATCCAATCTATCAGTTTGTCATACGTCAGTTCTCTTTGCAGCTAAAGAAAAAAATCCAGTTATGTAATTAGAGTGAGAAAACTGTGTAAAATTTATTTACACAACCAAAAGTGGTGAGTGTTCTGGTTTCTTACATGGTGCAGAACAGGCATCTTTTTTCCAAGTTTCAAAAAAGTCAAGCCAAAAGTGCGTGTTATACTTCTCACTAGAGACTACAGCCCCAGCTGAGATCAATACCATGTGCTTTTTGGTAGATAGTGTAAGGATCAGTCCCTTCCATATAAAGTCTACTCCTATAAGGCCTGCTACATTGGGATGTTTTACATTTTTACAAACGAGAAGTTAAGACACAGAAGAAAAGATTACAAATGCCCAAGGGAACCCAGCTCTTCTGTGTCTTAACCAAGAGTTCCTCCTTCAGATTCACAGGCTGAAGAAAAACTCCTCCCACTGTACCATGTGCAGTCAGTGTTAGAAAGCCTATCAATATAATACCTTGTCCAGAGCACACAAAAAATATTTCCTATCTCCACAACAGAAGAGATGCTACACTTTCCTTTCAGTCTGTTTCCAGGTGATGGGCCAATCTGCCAGCTGCTCAGAAAGGAAAATCTTTGGGACAAGATATAGGACTTCATAAGAGCTCTCCCAAATCCCCTCTCACCATATATGATGCCCACCATACTGTGCCTTCACCACAAACACAGCTGCTGCCAAGGAAAGGCAGGTTTTCTTTCAGAGCCTCAGGCTAAGGAGGCAGCACACAGCCTGACCAGCAGGGATACAAGGCATGCCAACCATTTTCGGGGCAGAGAAGTGGTTGCTTAACTGGTGGTTGAGCAGCCATGACAAAAACTTTGGAACTGAACCACACCTTGATGCACTACCAAACTCTCTTCCCTGGAAGCATACAAACTGTCCTTACATTTAGCTCAACAACTTACACTTTCCAAGCCAGTGGAATCATCCTGGATTGCATCAGGGAGCAAGATGATCATGCTGAGTTCATTACCAACATAAGGGAGCTCAAGGATTTTTGTCTGGAAGTCCCCAATATAGGTCATGTTAAATTTATCCTTCTTGAACATCATCTGCACAGGTTTGGTCTCGTTCTAAAAAGAAGATGTCAACAGTTAGTACTGAGCTGGATGCTGTCTCAAAATACAAAGCAGATACCCAGCTACTGAGGGCTTTTTAGACTTTGACTACAGAGAACTAAACACACAACAGACCACTGCTCCACCACAGTCTTTTAGAAAGCAAGAGGTAAGAAGTAAGGACCCCGGAGGTTTACTTTTTAATTACTTAGTGGAAATCTCTGAAGTTTCCTTTAAGGCAAAGAGGCAAGGGCACAAATTTCCTCACTTAAGAACTACTGACAAGCACAAAACAGAGCTGGTAAGAAGCAGCTGTGCTCCTTGCTTTAAATTAATACAACATCTAAGTATTTTCATTTTCAACCCACATGGCTCCAAGTGCTATAACAAAGACAAATTCAAGTTTTTTGTATTTTCTAAAATGCCAAGAAAGTTGGAGAATTATTTTCAATTCTTACAAGTCACAAAGAAAGTGTTCATACTAAAAGGAGAGGCTATAAGGTATTTCATACAACTTACCCACATCACCCTGCTTGAATGATACTTTTTCTTCAGAGTTAAATGTATTCATTTCAGAGTACAACTGTATCATCAGCATTTTACCACATCTTACCTTGTTAATTTTAAAAGGCCTTTCTGTTGTTCTCTCTTTGTCAAATGGGTTTTCCCACTTGCCCTTGAAATAGATGGCATTCACCAACACAAGTCTGGTCAGAGAATTGATAATCCCCTCCACCAACAGATTCTGAATTTTACCTTTAAGAGACATAGGAAAAAATCCAAATCCAAAACCAAAACAATTTTTGACAGTTTGACATCCATCAAATTATTATCTACTATAATATTTACTCTGTAATGAATACAGAATAGATTAGAGAATTAGGTACCAAACAGAACAAGAAATCAGTCTTTGATTTGTTTGTTTGTTTTTTAATTAACAATGTTATACCTTGAAACAGCCCTTTGTCCAAGCCCTGGCCCCCATTAAGTACAAAAGAGAATTCTGCAAAGCACTCACCTTCAGTTCTTTCCTCTACCCAGCCATTTATTTGTTTTCTGGAATGCTCTGGAGCATGGATGAAGTCACTCTGTTCTAGTCCAGCCTGGTAGATCTTCTGACTCGACTCTATAAATGACTAAGATGGACATCCCAAGCAGCTTTTCAGCAATATTTGTTACTCTCATTCACTCACAGATAATTCTCAAATGCACCAGGAAAACCCACCTGCTTTCTTCCCCCCACCTTCATATTGAGCCAATTAAGTTTTGCCTGTCCCATTCCTATCAGGTTTTAAACTGCCTGTTTATAGTACAAATTGTGTGTTAAGTTAAATGGCTTGTTTAGTATGCTACGAAGTTCTACATAATAAGAGTAAGGACATGGTTATTTTGGGTTGTTTCCTTTTTTTTTCTTCCATGAGAACATACATTTTTGTAATCTTCGTTCCATATAAATTTCATTCTTAAACCTTCCAGACCAATAGAAAAATTTATATTCAAATGGAAACAGGTTTTTCTTAGATAGACAAATATATTACTGGACCATGGAAGCCTGAAGGTTTAGTCTGATGGATTTAATAGTGCTTAGCCTGTCATCTGAATGTACAACTGGTGCAATCTAAAAGGAGCTTCTCCAGAAAATTCAAACAACAGGCTTTGGCACAATCTATCACATTGGTGATAGGTAGGTATCAGCCTACACCATTTGGAAAGTAAAGCCTAAAGCCTGCCTTTGGCTTCAAAAGGAAATAGCTAGCAAGTACATTTTGCTAAAAATTTAATGGTTACTTACGGAAAGAAACTCAAATGTCTTTTCTCCATAAAGTCTGTTAGCAGTCCTCAGTATATATTTGGTATTTTGAGCATTAATTTCGGAGAGAAGTGATGGATACTCATTGTGAGCATCTTCAGCTTTCTTCAGAGAAAGCACCTGGAGAAAGAAACATCCTCAGCAGAGTCCATGCCTTCCATAAACACTTCCTTCAGCCCCATTCTGGGTTTTTTAATGACTTAGTTCAACAGCTGTGACTTCAAGCCAAACAAGTTTTTATCACACCTCCAAGCTGAAGCTTGTCATGCAACCCAACTACAGTGCACTCAGCCAAATGCTGTACAAACCCTGCATCAGGGGACAGAAGGGTCAGCAGCGTTGAGTTTCCTTCATTAAAGCCAAGCATTAGAGGATCACAGAACAGCTGATGAACAAAAAAAACTAGGTACCTCTTCATGACATAATGAAAGAAGATTTCAGTCACAAAAAAAAAACAAACCAAAAACCAACCTACAAAACAAAAAGACAATATCCCTGCACAGACACAAGAAAAACCCTAACCCCAAAGCCTCTATATTTTGGAGCTCCCCCTACAAAAACTCACATAGGTACCAAGACCTATCTCTGCTCTCTGTGACCAGAATGACAATAATAGTTTTGCATAAGTGCAAGTCAAGAAAAAATACAGTCTGTTGTTGATACGGTCCTAATGTAAACACACCAGGTTTCCTTAGACATACCTTTGCTATCTGGGCTTTGGTGTTACCTTTTGAACCCAGCAAAATCATGGACAAAGCAGAAGAAATACTAAAGGGAGAAAAGAATACATTCTGCTTGCTTTTGTTCTCACACAGCTTTTTTAAAATGTCGAGTGCAAAAGTGGTATTTGCTGCACAGACACTATCCATGGTTTAGAGCCTGCAAGATAAAACACAAAAAAAGGACAGATTAAAATAAAAGCTGACACATTATCACTGATTTTTATATTTCCAAGCACGAACTATGTCACAAGTGTCATAATTAGGTTTGAAAATTATCAGCTCACTAGAAAACTCACTTGGTGAAATAAGTACCTTAAATCCCACACTAGGCCCTTCAGTTATTTTAGGGATTTATTGTGTGCTTTCTATAGCAATCTCAGACTCTCTGGATAGTGTTTTGTTTTTATTTATTAAACAAGTCTTTTTTGACTTCACAATTTTTTGCTTTTTCAGGAAAACCAAAGACAAAAGGTTAGGCAGCAGATTTATAAAGTCTTACCTTCTCTAAGTCTATATATCTTCAGTATTACCTTCAGCTTAGTTGTAAGTGTGCACACTGTGTTTTAAACCTAGCAGACAGTCTGGCAGAAGTCAGCAGAATGAGTTGGCCTACAAGATTAGAAACGAATAAAAGTTATTTAGTCAGCATAACAGATTGCTGTAATTCCCTGATGTAGTACAAAGAAAAAATCAAAGTCCATTTCAGCTCCATTTTTATTGCCTACAATATGGAAACGCACACCAGAAAAAAACCTACTTATAGGTACCTTTAAGGTACACATACACTTCAACATGTGCAACTTGATGTCCATCATACTCCACATACATTATGTAGGCAGTTAACCTACCTGAGATTAAATTACATACCTATAAAAGGAACAGTAGATACTAGAATGTTAACTACAGAGAAGTATAGAAGTACCACCAGACATCAGAAGATATCAGCTGGTAGAGTTAGAGGCTAGAGGTTTCTGTGTTTTGCTTTTGTCTTAAGGCAGTGCCTAATTTTGATACATTGCTACAAAGTACAAAACCAACACCTATTTTGTATCACTAATTCACTATCAAACAAATAGGTGGACAAAGCAAGTTTCTGCATGCAGAAATTTCTTGCCAGCAGCTCCCCAGTAAACAGTAGAAGCTTTTCTCCTCTTTCTCTTCTTCCATAAACAAAATGGGGGAAAAAAAGGCAAGCTTAGATGGAAAAGTCCTCCAGCTCTGCCTGAAACAAATAATTAAACCACACGTATTTTACCGTGTAAGGAGGAGGTATTAGTATTTTCTGTTTGTGTTAGTTACAATGAATATCAGATTTTTCCTACTGCTCTGATACCTGGCAGATGGCTACCAACAAGCCTTTTTTGACACAGAAATCGTGACAGTAGTACTACCTAGAAAATTTTATAGGACTTCCAGGACAGACAAGACTTTAGAGACAAAAGGACTCGGCTCACTGCTTGCCCACCTGAAAATCAGTGCATTTATCAAAATTTTAAGTTATATTTCAACACCTGGGACACAAGGCTCTGAACTGTACTCCTATAGTTATCCATGCTCTCGCCACAGCTCATGAATAGCAAACTACTGATACCCTTGTCGTCGTAGCAGTTTTGGAGGCAATACAGAAAGACTGCAGTTTAAACTGTTCACTGCAAACCCCTCAGTGGTCAGAGGGTCTGCCCACAGCAACTCATTCCTCACTATGTATGGGCTACGTATGTCTCTGTATGGGCTCTGTAGGTCAGCATTGAGTCTCTTGTATGGAGGTTACTGAATAGAATTTGGAGCAGCTGGCAGGCATCTATGCTTAAGGGGCAGTCTTTATACATACCCAGGAAGGCTTAACCTGGACTGACAGCAGATACACACCGCAGGGTCTCTCCTAACCACCAGTTTTGCCATGGGGGGCCTGGCCAGGGTAGGGTGCAACCTGCCTGGCTGCAGCCTTCTCTAGCCTGTGGCCCAAAAAACACATCCCGCCGAGACTGCAACATGGATTAGTACCGGGTACCTGCAGATGCCTCACCAGCTCTCCTCAGAAGTCAGCCACAAGCCGATTGCTTCAAACACAGCCAGAGGGGGAACTCAGGGTTACAAAATTTAGGCGATGTCTACCGCCACAGATGAATCTGCACCTGTGGCACTAAAGTCCCTTTCCCCCTCTTCCCTGAATCAAAGCGTGCCTTCTTGGGGGAGAGCCCAGGATCTGGAGTGCTAGGAGTGATGCTAAAACAGTTGCAGCAGGGGAACACCCTTGACAGCCCCAGGTATCAGCCACCCACCGCCAGCTCTCTGCCCCATGCACCTCAGCAGGAGTAAAAAGGGGCAGGGAGGAGCCGCAAAGATCTGACGCTGTCCCCTTGCCAAGGGTTTGGCACTCGCCAGGGCGAAAGCTGAGAAAAAGAGCAAAGAGACCCTGTCCCGGCCCCGCACTGGGACATGTCGGAACTCAGCATTTCCGCTGTGCCTCATCACCCATACGCACAGCTCCCGACATACTGCTGCGGCTCCAGATGACAAGAAGCAGAAACCGCGTCATGAAAAAAGAAAGAAAATAATAAGAAAAGCTACGCCATGGACCCTCTGCTTCTTAAAAAAAACAAACAAACAGAAAAGTCACACACAAAAGAAAGACCCTCAAACGCACGCTTTCTGTAGAAAACGACACCTGCAGAATAGCGGAGCCGTAGCCTCCCACTCACCCAGCCGGGCGCCGCGGTCCCGGTCCTCCCGTGGCCCTTCCCTTTCCCCGGAAGCATTGCCGCATGCCCGGGCTGAGGGACGGGGCGGGAGTTCGGCCCCTCCTCAGCCGCGCCCCAGACTTCAGCCCTCGGCCAACGGCCATTTGGGCTTCGGCACGGGGATGCGCCGTAGCCCCCCGCACAAAATGGCCGCCGCCCACCACCGCAGTACGAGCCTCTGAGGCTTTCTCACCAACCCTTCATACCTCCGCTGCCCTCGGGTCGCCACAGACGGTGATTTTCTAGCTTTGTCTCCCTCTTGTGGCAGAGCTGACATAAAACACCACCGTGAGGGGCGATTCTTATAGCCCCTATTCTTATTCTGGTAATTACGTATGAAGCAGGCGTTGGCTTGAACAGCAGGGAGGTGTTGCTATAGGTGGGACCATACGGCCTCGGCCCTTTCTCACGTACCTAAAAGTCTGAGTGAGGCAGATAGCCCCCAGAGAGGTGTATTTTTTACTTTATTGGATATTTTTTTTGTAAAGGAATTGGTACAGTGATGTGAACCCAATTGAAGAAAAAAGTGGGAGCTGATGAAGTCTTGCAGTTGGGATGAGGAAAGCAGGCAAGCCGTTGGTCACAGACTGTGGATAGGGAAGGTCTGCTTCCATTTACAATGCAAGGACCTAATCAGGGTGCTAAAAAGAAGGAAGGTTTAACTGCAGCAGACTGGAATTAAGTGATAGAAGTGAATGCTAAAACTATATGTGAAGCACGGGCTCCTGTTAGTGTACATTACCAGACACCACTGTGAAGGGAAGGGATGGAAATGCCATATCAAATATGGGCTGGTGGAACAGAGATCCTCCTGACAGGCTGGTGTGAATGGCAATCAGGACTGCAAGGCACTGTGCACTCCCTGCTGCCATGGCTGGCTCTCTGAGGTGGGAGAGGGACACAGGAGGAGCTGTGCTTCAGGCCTTGGGATACGTGATCTGCTGGAGAAAGGATTGCAGCAGGAGTTTCAGGTTTTGGTATTTGCATTAGGGCTGACAAGTGCCTCCTGTTCTGCAGGGTAAGGAGTCACTGACTAGGGTGAGCAGAACCTGCCAAAGAAGAGGATGGTTTGTGATTTGTGGTGTTTGATGAAAAAGAGGAAAGGGTGGTCAGCTTTAAAGGTCATTGTTGGTACTTTTGACCTCAGCATCAGGACACCTGTGGCAGCAGCTGCCTCAGTACCTTCTTCATTGACCTCAACAAAAGCTTTGTGAATAACTTTTGAGATGAAAAGCTCCTTCTTAGCTGACATCCCAGTGAAATCGGCCCGAACAGGGTCAAAAGCATTTTGTATCCCCATGCTGCTCAGAGAGGATTGTAGGTCATAACTCTCCTCCAGCTTCCACTTGGGCAGGTACAGTTGCACTTCAGCTTTCATCATGCTGTCTGATTCGGTCCATTCAGCCAGTTTCTCATAAGTCATCTCTCTTTCAACCTGCAATGAGTGAGATCAGGCTGTCAGTGACTTGCACTCTGTTTCCTTAAAGGTGGTCAGGTAACGGCCTGAACTGTTAGAGTAGTTCATTTAATTTCTTTTCTGGTGTGAGGAGTTTTTTGCAACATGTGATTCGTAATGGAATCAGTAGCCACTTGCTTTGTGTGTATATGGATGACTTTTCTCTTAGGAGTGATAAATAAGTGGAACGCATGAGACCTCAGTTAAAAATAGAAAGATGTTTTCCTTAACCTGGTTAGAGTCTGAAACTAGTGCTGTCTGGGTCATGAGTGGCTTTTGATACTTGCTGGGTTAGGGTATTCAGCACCTAGTTTGTGAAACCTCATCACATACCAGGCTGCAAATGGCATAAAAATGCATTAATACAGCCCTCCAAGGATAACTCTAGGACACGGTGATTCAGGTTTTGTCTTTGATTTCGTTGTGCTATTCTGTCAATAGAAAAGAGAACACCAAATAGGCTGACAGTGGACATACTTTTTAGGTGTATCCTTGAGTAAAATACTATGTTCTCAATGTTATAAGATTCCCTGATTCCTAAAGTAGGAATTTGTGGTTCATGGAACTCTACAATGATTTTGAAGCTCATTCTTCCTCACTCAGTTCACCTCATAGTATGTATGATACAACAATAGATCAGTTTTACCAGCTCCAGACCAGTAGTGTTATCACTGATGTCATCTGGTAGGAGAATGAACATGCTGAGGTCATTTTCTACATATGGCAGTTCAATGATTTTGAATTTCATGGTTGTTTCATGCAGTATCAAAAATGTATCTCTCAGAAACATCATCTGTACTGGTTTAGTCTTGGTCTGTGAAAAAAAGTCCAACAGTGTTACTTGATTTCTTTAAATGCATAATAAAGATTACTCACTTCATTCATAAGACATCTCAGCGGCATTTGCATACTCAGTACCCTTTCCACCTGAGCAGTATCAGGTGCAACCCCTCTTCAAAGTAATTGGAAATTCTACATAAAGTTGGCGTAGGCATGTGCAGTATCTACCTGCTAACCGAATCACATGTGATATATTTCTTATTGTAAAATAAAGGAATTACCTTTCATAAGGAAATAACTACTCTAAGTGTTTCTTGTCATCCTCTAAACATTACATTTTTGGAGTGGGGACCTTTATTGTGAGGGAAGAAGTGTTGACTTCCTTCCTGTACATGCTCCCAGCTTTTTTTTCTATTTTATACTTCCATGCAATACTGGTTTTCTACTTTGCCTCTAAATGGTATTCTCTGTGACCTGCTCCACCTTTTCCCCAAACTGTAGAGGACACAATTACTAAATAAAATTGGATTATTCAATAGTCTTTTGAACTTCTATGCTATACTATGTGTTGCGGCGAACCCTTCTCTCGGGGACACAGCTCTTCTCAGGAGCTCTCTCACCATCTCTTTCCCCAGGCATCTCTCGGCATCTGCTCTGCTTCTGGGAGCATGCCTTTTATTTTGCCCTTCAGCCCCACCCATTTCCGGCTGGGGCAGGCCCTAATTATTGGGCACAGCTGGGCCTAAGCTCCCAGTTCATTATCAGCAACACCTGGTGACTTGTGATTCTCACTACATTTCCCCCCTTTTTGTTGTTTGTTGAAAAATAAACTTCATTTTTTCAATAATTTACAATTAATTCACAATAATTTACAATTAATTTAAACATTTCATTATTTTATACTACGGCCTCACATTTTTAAACATTTCATTACTTTACAATTAATTTAAACATTTCATTATTTTTCATCATTTTTTTGCCTTTTCAAACATTTCATTACTTTTTAAACATTTTCATTTTCTTAATTTTACAATTTTCTTACAATTATTCTTACATTACAGCTTTTCATTTCCTTAATTTTAGAATTTTCTTAGCCTTTGATTGAAATGTGGAGGGAAAATTCGGGCTCCTACCGGCTTTTTTCGCCTCTTTAGCCTCTGTTGTCAGCAGAAGATGAAGTCTCAGAACACCAGCTCAGTTTTCGCTGGTACTCGCCACCTCGGGATGCCTGGCCATGCAGAGGCTTCTCCGAGCATTCAACCGCACCAGTCTTATCGCGTGTCCCTAGGGCTCCGTTTCAGGACCGCACTATCGCGTGTCCCGGGGGGCTCCGTTTCAGGACCGCACTGACTTGATGCGCACTCAGAGCTCCACTTCAGCTTCAGCATTCCTCGGGTTTGAATTCCGCGTGCCAACTCGCTGCGCCCTTCGAGCCTCGTTCTTCTTACCGCTTTTCGGCTTCTCTCCTGCCTGGCTCGCCATTCCGGGCTGTTGTCTTGCCGTGCTGGGCTTCTACTCCGAGCTCTTCACGCCGCCTACAGCATTTAAGCCTGGCCTTGTGGAGCTTTTTCCGTGGTTGCGTATTTGGAGCTCTTTATAGAGTGTCCCGCACCAACATAGTGTCTCCATCTGACGTGATTGCGTATTCGGAGCTCTTTTATTCGCCTTCCGCATTTAAGCCTGGCTTTGTAGAGCTTCCCGCAATCAACATGGTCATGTAGAGCTCTTTATAATACCTCAGCATTCACGGCTGCTGTTGTTGCCCGCATTCTCCACCAATTGTTGCGGCGAACCCTTCTCTCGGGGACACGGCTCTTCTCAGGAGCTCTCTCACCATCTCTTTCCCCAGGCATCTCTCGGCATCTGCTCTGCTTCTGGGAGCATGCCTTTTATTTTGCCCTTCAGCCCCGCTCACTTCCGGCTGGGGCAGGCCCTAATTATTGGGCACAGCTGGGCCTAAGCTCCCAGTTCATTATCGGCGACACCTGGTGACTTGTGATTCTCACTACAACTATGTTTACAGAGCTTTGAGAAATATATCTGCTATCCTTTACATTGGAGTTACACGTGAGTGCAAAAGTTTCAGGCTTTGTATCAGGTGCCCTATGAATTAAACTTTCTTTGTGCACCAATTTACACAGCCAGGTTTGGATAGCAGGAGGTCTGCAGGGTTAACTTCTGTGAGGAGAAATCAGAAGCTGTCTCCATGTCAAACAGAGCCAGTTCCATCCAGCTCCAAGACAGACCCACCCCTGACCAAAGCTGAGCCTCTGCACAGAGTTAGTGTGCAGTTATAGGGGAAGGAAGGGGAGGAGGTGGTCCAGGAGCTGGAGCAGAGATTCCTGTGGTGAAGACCACGATGGTGCCGCCATCCACCCTGCAGCAGCCTGTGAAGATCTGCATGCTGGAACACGTGGATGTGTCCTGAAGGATGCTGCAGCCCATGGAGTGCCCATGCTAGAACATGCTTCTGCAGGACTGGTGGCTCTCTGAAGAGGGGCCCACTCAGGAGCAGGTTTACAGGCAGGGGCTTTGATCCCACAGGAAACACCACTATAGCAATCCATTCCTGAAGGACTGCTCTCCATGGTAAGGACCACCCTGGGTCAGTTCTTGAAGAACTGCAGCCCAAGGGAAGGAACCACATTAGATGTGAGAAGGACCGTGTCCCATGGGTTGGACCCCACACCGGAACAGAGGAAGAGTGTGTAGAGGAAGGAGCTGCAAAGACAGAATTGACCACAACCCCCATTCCTTGTCCCCCTGCTCTGCTATGGGTGAGTTGGGAGTGAAGTTGAGCCTGGGAAGAAGGGAGGAGTGGAGGGATGGTGTTTTATATTTGGTAATATTTCTCATTATCCTACTCTGACTAATTGGCAGTAAACTAAATTAATTTCCATGAGTTGAGTCTGTTTTGCCTGTGTTGGGAATTGGTAAATGATCTCCCTGTACTTCTCTCAATCCATAATCATTTTGTTACCTTTTTCTCCTCATCTTGCTGAGAAAGGTGTATGATGGAGTGGCTTTGTGGGCATCTGCCAGCCACTGCCATGTCCCAGGTCAGATCCTAACGCTGCATATGCAGAGTAGCAGGTTTTGGATACACAATCATGGCATTGATGGAACCACTTCATATTGCCTGGTGTACAAATGTGTTTGTGATTATAATCTCTGTCAATTAAGATTTATGCTTCCACTGACAACTGATTTTGCTTGCCTTTGAAATTGTTGAAAGATATGCATGCAATTAGCTACTGTGAATCGTCAGGGCATGATGGTTTAAATCCTCAATAATCTGCCCTCAGTGTATACTGTTTACATCATCCTCATACACTAAAATTATGAACCCCCATGAAAATTCCCTCTGAGATTTTATGCAACACCAATGTTGCAAGAGGCAGGAGCAGCTGTTTAAGTTTCCTTGAACTCAGAGTTTAGGATAAGTTTCAAAAGCAGAAAAGAGATGTAGGTGTGTAAATATTGCTGTCAAAAGCAACTCCGTCCCTTTTGAAAATCTTATCTTGGTACTTTCAGAAATTTCTTGTTGTCCTTAAGCTGCTTAACCACAGTGTTCTGATACTGAAGAGCTATTAATTAAAGCGAAAATCTTATTCTGGTCAGTATGCTTAAATAAGATAATGACTGATTTTCACAATTGCCATTCCCACTGAGTTTATACCATGAGCCCAGTTCTGAGTAGGGTTGGAGTGGCACACAAAATGCAGGTTTAATGTTTGAGGTTGTTTTCAGCAATAGACATGTTGACCTATGACAGTAGGCATATAGACAAGGAATTTACCTTGCTCAGTCTGAAGGGCACCTCAGAAGTATTTTTTTCCAGAAATTTCTTCTCCCAGTTTCCTTTGAAATAAATGGCATTTACTAAGACGAATACAGTGTGAGAATTGAGAGATCCTGCAGGCAGTAGGTCCTGGATTTTCCCTTCAAAATCAGACAAATAGGACTGTTATTCCAGTGTGACTGTGTATCTTGCCATTTTTAATTGTGCCTTCTTTGTGTCTACTTACCTAGCAAAAATGTTTGCACTTGTGAGATTTTTTTAATGTACATTTTTCATGGTACACATTTTTTAAAAAAAATCACTGCAATTTCAGCAGTAAATGGCATTGGAAGGTGGGTAATGTGGGTAAAGTGGGGCAGCTTGGATTTTCCGTGAAGTTGGTTGCAAGCAGCTGAAGAATATAGAAGTAAAACCCTCACTAATCAGAGCAGAGTCAATCATTATCTGAGAATGTCTCTGTCTGAACAGAGATAATTCAGAAGAGGCTACGGCATGGAGGGACTTGTAAGGAGCAACAATTAGGTTTGGAGAGAGGCATTCTTCAAGGCATTGAAGTGCACTTTCCTCATCACCTCACCTAGGTTTCCATTTTTTATGGATCCAAGAGCAATAAATATGGAAATGCTAATTATTTGAAAGTGAGACAAGAAAAAAGCCATCAGAGTGGTACTTACCCTCCGTTTTTTTTTCAGCCCATGAATTGATCAGTGCTCTGGTTTGTTCTGCAGCTGTCTTAAAGTTTACAGCTTGTGGCTTTGCTTTGTAGTAGCTTGAAATGAGCTGTAAGAATTTCTGAAAGATAGAATTGGGAAATGTATGCTCATGTATGCTCTGAGTTATAAAAATGTTAGAATTAATCACTTCAACAGATTATACAATGGGCCAATGAATAACTGAAGGAAATACAGTTTGTTTGAAATTGGATAACCCTTAGAATAAGGTCTGATCAAACTTCCATCTTAAGTAAACTGATACTTCACATTTTTGTGTTTGAATCCCACAGTGCAAATTTGTGATTTTGAAATAACCCACGCAAAAAGCATTTTTTGCAGGTTTTTTTAATTTCTCAAAATGACATTTTATATAATATATATACATTTTTCCTGCTTTATGATGTAGAGTTCAGTCCAAGAGGGAAGAACAGTCTCATATAATGTTGAAACAAGGCTTTTAGTTTGCTTCAGAGGTGAGCAACCTGCCAAGAGTTTGTGAGGACAATAGAGAATCAGATATCAAGGGAGTGTTCAGGTAGAATAAAGTCGTGGCAGAAAAGCAGAATTGTGTTTGCATTTCTGTCTGCTGTGAATCAGTTCATGGAGATTCCCAGCAGGAAATTCTTTAGATTGTCTGCAAAGCATAGGCACATGAGATTATGGAGAAAATTAACAATAAGCATTCATAAAGACAAATTACTGATTAGGAGATAAACTCCAAGATGAAAGAACAATAAACTCATTTAAGCCCATCTTCCAATACATTTTAGGATGACTAATACAACGTCAGTTTTTAAAAAGATTTTAAAGATACAGGTAATTACAAACTCATGAGTCTGTGCAGGGCGAATGAATAGCGTAGGTCTAGTGGGCGTATGGGTAAGCATGACACACTGGAGGAGTGTTAAGAGCATTCTGTAATACTAAGTCATAAATCACAAACCTGTTGGAGTTTTTTGAAGGTATCAGGAAGCATGTGAGTAAGAAGGTTGAGCCATTAGAGCCTATTTGTCGTACCAAAAGGCATTTCATAAAACTTCTCACCGAAAGATGGTTAACCATGGGACCACAGAGATAGGTCTTGTTTGCAAATGACTGGAAGCCACAAGTAGGCAGGAATAGTGTTCACAGGGAAGACTTGTTACCACTGGACTACTCCAGGGATGTGAGCTAGGATCTGTGCTAAACTATTTATTCTATAAAATACACATCTAAATACGTCAAAATAGCTGTATTAAAACATTTATAAATGATCCAGTGAAGGGTATGCTACAGAGAGTGATTATTACTGTTCAGGAAAGGGGTGTTAAAGCTATAATGGATGGCTGCATGAAAAAAAAAAATCTGCCTGATACAAAAATCTGCCAAATACAATTTTAAGAGTTACAAAGACAGGAGCAGGGAACAAAAGAGAGAATGCTAACATGTCACTGTGTAAAGCTATGTTGTGCCCATTGTCCAAGTGCAGCACCAGCCTACCCAGTCATTGAAGTGCTAGAGTATAAAAGATAGAGAGTCACATGGGGCAAGGATGATGAGAGACATGGAGAAGCATTCTTCAGAGGAAAAGTGAAGCATTAATGATACCAACAAGTAGCTGGCTCAAAAAACATAGTGTTGTCCTACAGCGTTCAGCTGGGGAACTCCTGGTGCTGAGGGTTGCCGAAGATTTAAAAGGAAAGTTTGCCATATGTATTTATGTTTATAGATATAAAGTGACTTTCACCATATTGATAAACATTCTTTGGAAGGACTCTGACTGCTCATCAAGGCCTATTAATTAGATATCATGCCCTCTGGTTCAGGAAGTCCCTAAGGTGCAGATTGCTTGGGCTGGAGAGGCCTCGCTACACAGCATACCTTATATTAGTCTTTAGCTTTGCCTGTCTTTAATAGTCAGACCAGCTACCCCCAGGGTATTCAGCCTCCTGAGCTGGAAGGTAAGGACTGAGAGCAGAACAACCGCCCCATAATCCATGAAGAAGTGATTACACCTGTGTTACACCAGTGTTACACCTGGACACTCACAAGTCTGTGGGGCCAAATGGGATCCACTCAAAAGTACTGAGGGAGCTGGTAGGTGAGCTCACCAAGTCAGACCATTGCATTATTTATCAATGGTCTTGGTAATCAGGGGAGGTTCCAGATGACCAGAAGCTTGTCAATGTCACACCCATCTACAAGAAGGGCTAGAGTGAGGATCAGGGGAACTGCAGGCAGGTCAGCCTAACCTTGTTACCTGGAAAAATTATGAAAAGTTATCTGGAGTACACTCTCATGGCTAGTGCAGGACAGCCAGGGGATCAGCCATTATGGGTTCAGGAAAGGAAAGTCCTGCTTGACCAACCTGATCTCCTTCTTTGACCAGGTGATCCTCCTAGTAGATAGGGGAGAGGCTGTGAGTGTTGTCTCCTAGACTTTAGCAAAGCTTTTGACACCATCTCCCACAGCATTCTCCTGGAGAAGCTAGACATGGACAGGTGTGCTCTGTTTAAAACTGGCAGGATGACTGGGCCCAGGGAGTTGTAAAGGATGGAGTTAAATACAGTTGGTGGCTGGTCACTAGTGGTGTACCCCAGGGCTCAATTTTGGGACTGGTCTTGTTCAATATATTCATCAGTGATCTAGATGAGGTTATCGAGTGCTTCCTCATTAAGTTCACAGATGACAACAGGTTGTGTGGGAGTGTTGTGGGTAGGAAGGCTCTGCAAAGAGGACCTTGACAGGCTGGACAAATGGGCCAACATCAATAAAAGTGAGGTTTAACAAAAACAAGCATCAGGTCCTGCATTTTGGTCACAGGAACACCATGCAATGTTACAGGCTTGGGGAAGGGTGGCTGGAAAACTGCCTGGTGGAAAAGAATGTGGGGGTGCTAGTAGACAGCCAGCTGAATATGAGCCAGCAGTGTGCTCAGGTGGCCAAGAAGACCAGCAGCATCCTGGCTTGTATCAGGAATAGTGTGGCCAGCAAGAGAAGGGAAGTGATCGTGCCAATGTACTGAGTGAGACTGCACCTTGAGTACTGTGTTCAGTTCTGAGCCCCTCATTACAAGGAGGACACCAAGTTGCTGCCGTGAGTCCAGGGAAGGGCAACCAAGCTGGTGAAGGGTCTGGAGAACAAGTCCTGTGAGAAGAGGCTGAGGGAATTAGGAATGATAACTTTGGAGAAGAGGAAGCTAAGGGGAAACCTTATCACTCTCTACAAGTACCAGAAAGGAGGTTGCAGGGAGGTGGGTGCTGGCCTCTTCTCTCAAGAGAACAGTGATAGGACTAGAGGGAATGGCCTGAAGTTGTGTCGAGGGAGGTGTAGACTAGAGATTAGGAAGAATTTGTTTAGTGAAAGCTAATCAGTCAGGCACTGGAATGGGTTGCCCAGGAAGGTGGTGGAGTCACCATGCCTGGATTCAGAAATCAGTGTAGATGTGGCACTTCATGGCATGCTCTATACTGGGCATGGTGTTTCTTTCTGGGTTGACAGCTGGACTCAGTGGCCTTACAGGTCTTTTCCAATTGTGACAATTCTGTGATTTCTGTGATTTGTTCCTATACACTTCCTAAACTGCTGACCACTGTTGAGACAAATGGACCTCTTGTCTGTGGAAGACCAGTTCTGTGTGGCTGTCCTTGTGTTATCGCTGAAACTACAGTGCTATAATTTGGATTTTTTTAATTATCTTTTTTTACAATCCCTCAATGTCAAAATATTCTCTAGTAAAAATGTTCAACTCACAGGCAGCAATGGGAAGGTCTTTTCCTCATACAGTCGGATGGCACTCTTCAACATGTAGGTGCTTCTGGGTTTGTCAATGTCAGACAGTAGCTTTTTGAAGCCAGAGTGGATGTTTTCAGCTTGCTTGTGCTCAGTATCCTTGGAAAGAGACATTAATTAATATTGAATAATTTTTTTCTCTCTTAAATATTGCGCCTGCTGTGGTTATTTAAAGTGCCTAAGTTGTTTTAATTCAGAAGCAATTTTAGAGGATGGAGCTCTTTTTTGAGTATTTTTCATGTTTGTGGCACCATGTATAACTGGGCAAATTGTTTTCTGTATGTGGGGTGATGATCTGTTTCTGCAGTGCTGTGTAGACAGCCTTTGGAGATGTGAGCTGATGGCACACCCAGGAAGTTGAAGTCCTCATTTCAGTCACGGTCAGGCCTAATTTTCAGTGTCACAGGGGCTGGTGAAGTCAGCCTTGTGGCTTTTGAGGAGCTGCTCTGCTCTGACAGATACTGATGTCAGGGTAGGGATTTAGCAACTGTTCAGGTTTCCTCTGTTTAACAATAAATTTTGCTGTTGCTGTTTGGATTTTAGAGAAAGGTTGTCCTGGATGTTGATGGTTTTAGGGAGCATGAGCTTGCTTGCCAGCTGTTTCCAGCTGTGGCGTTGTGCATGAAGGAATAAGCTGCTACCTGTAAGCTGCTCCCCCTCTGCTTAGTAAGCTGCTACCTGCAGCTGCTTCCATGCAGCCTCCTCCTCCACAGCATATTCCATGCCTTGCCTGTGAGACACTGGGAGTCTGTGCCACTGACTCATGGTGAGTTGTCATAAGGCTGGTCAGGCTGAATTCCTTTCTCTGATCTTTTCTTTCTCATGCTGAGACATGGGATGCTAGGTAAGACAACTGGGGAAGAATTTGGTAACCAGAGAAGACAGGCTAAGAGAGGTTGAGTTTTGCAACAGGGTGGGAACGGACTGAAGAAGTAAGAGAGGAAAATGTGTGAAGTACCAGATTAGGTAGACTTTCCTACAACCTAAGTGTAGGAAACCTAAGACTTTCCTACAGTTCAAAGTCAGTGAGTTACTAAAACGAATGCATACGTAATGTTTTATTTTGACTCATCCCCTGCCACCCAGGGCGAAAATTGAGCTTTCTTTAAGTATTTATGCTAAAAAGACATGGCTTGTTTGAGTGTACAAGACTTTCAGTGCTTAGGGATTTAATTTGATGAAAAAGATCTGGGCAGTTCCTCCTAGTGTCGAGTCTCTGGGGAGCTGATGAACAAGGGTGAATCAGCATTTGTTAGCTTCAAGGGGAATTTTGTTTGCGTGGTGTGTCCATGCATGAAAAAGGTAGGAGGGGAGTTTATGGGTAAGGCTGGAGTCAGGTGTGAATGTAGTATTTGTCTTTCATACAGGAAAAAAAAAAAAAAGCCAACCAGAAGCTGATAAGATACAGAATTCTCCTGCGCATATTTCTTGATAATGCCACAGACCAGCTAGAACCAAGTAACACAGTATTAGGGCCAATCAAAAAGCTGTTACCATCTCAGTTTTGCTTTTGAAAGCCCAATTTCATGAGCTTTATGGTAACATTATCTGCTTGTTTTTTCTCTTTCTGTATATAATTCTGTAAGACAGTAGATACAGACTGAAAACAAGCAAACGTTAGGAGGGTAAAGCAGTAGTTGTGATTAACTATCCCTTTCTCTGAGATTTTTTTTTTCCTCTAAGTCTTTCTGTAATAAATACCATCTTTCTTTTCTTTGGTCGCCGCAGAGAAGGCCTTGTTGTCTCAGATGTACCTTCTTCTCCTGCAGTCTGGTTAAAATGGAGAACCTGTGGTGATGATGATAAATGTTCATAAAGACAGCTTACTTTTTGAAGAGAAATTTTCTCAATTTTGCTAATAAAGCCATGTCTCTGTTACTATTTGAACACTGTATCAGGTGAAGTATTCTGTTCAAAAGGCAATTAAAATAAAAGGTAGGGATCCAAGCAAGACCAGCAGTAGTCTCTAACATCAGTAACTTCCCTCTGGCACACTACTTGCAATCTGAGAACTCTTAGTGTAAGTTAAATGTAGGGGTAGTGCAGAACAGGGCAATCTGGGAAAGAAACAGAAGAACAGAGACCTGCATGTTATCTCCTGTGCCAACCATCATGTCAGGTCACTGTTCTCCCAAATTGTTCTTTTCCTCACAGGCAGAAAACTAATACAATTTATGTGGGAACTTCCAGTAAGGTGATAAACTACTAATTTCAGAGCTTACCTCAGCCATCTGGGTTGCAGTGTCACCTTTTGCACCCAGGTAGACCATGGCAAGAGCAGTTGCAATACTCCAAGGAGAGAAGAAAATGTTTTGGCCTTTGGAAGTTTCATTCAGCTTTCTGTAAAGGTCCAGAGCGAAGCTGTTGGTTGACACTGAGAGAGACTCCATTGATACAGCCTGTGACAAATGAATGTCAGAGAGAGGTGATGACTGCTTCTTCACTTTTAAAAAGTACAAAAGCTGCTAATGGGAGATTGACTGCACCCTCTCAAATACAGTGTGAGGGTGTCCCTCTAATGGGGAAAATACTGCATGAAAACCAAGTGCAGTCAGCTAGGAAGTCTCTTTTAAAGACCTGCATTATTTCTTCTTTTTCATCACTCCTCAATGTCCTCAACTTTTTTATTCTTTTATTTATTCTTCATCAAATGAGCACAATTTTAGCTAGTTTTAGCTTTGGTTTTCAAAGACCAAACTTGTTTCAAAAACCCATTTACTTAAGTTTCAGAGAATTCTTCTGAGGGAGTGAAACAGTAATTTCTGGCTGTTCTGCTTTGAACTTTTTTCTGTTTCTTTAAACTTTTTCAGATATTAATTATTTTCTGCTGAAAAAAACACCAAAACCACGGTGAATTAATTTCATTCACTCTATGTATCTTGAAGGCTGCTAGAGATCTGTAGATTTTTATATGTTCTTGGTGTGGGTAAAAACAACATTTGGAAGGTATTGCTGGATTTGTTAATGAATGTTTTTCAAATAAACTGTTGCATCTACATACAATCACACATAATTACTGTTTAGAACAACAAATTTTCCTTGGTTTTCTACTGGCTGATCAGAACCTGCAGGTTTCCATCCTTGTTCTGCTTCTTTTTCCAAGTATGCTTTTACAAAAGGAAAGCAAACAAAAAAACCTAGCACCGGGATTAAACTGATTTTCCATATGTGGATTCAGAACAAAACTGTTCTTCTTATTAGTACATTGCAGATCAATCCAATACTTCTGACAATTATTGGGATAGATTAATAAATTTCCATCATCTTCACCTGTATAAGGACTCTAAAATTGACTGAAGTCGGTGTAAGGTGGCATCAGGTGAATGATTAAGCGTTAGATCAACTAAAGCAACTGGACATTTAGGTCTACTTCATCTGCATTTTACATACTTAAATCAAAAACAGAGTGCTCAAAGCCAGCTGCCTTGGAGTGTTATTGATGCTCTGAATTTTGATCCTTGAGTTTTGATTTCAAAGTTTTCCATGGCTCCACAACACTTTGAAGTATTCACCTCTTGTATGTCAGAGGTGAATGCCTTGCAACCTAGCTCATACCTGAACATCTTCATGACCTTCCAGTCAGGTATTTCTTACTATTGTGTCTGGAGGTGCTGGTACTAACCAGAGCATAACTAGAGAAAAGGGCTGAGCTGAACATTTTTGCCTGGAGAATTTCAACCTGACATCTCCATCACCTGTTCCCTGAGAGTACCTGAACTCAATCTGTATAAAGCAATCAAGCGTCTCTCAGGCTTGAGAGAGCGAACATGCATATTTCTCAGAGATCACTGGTCTGCTAGCCCCTTTAGTTATCTGGAAAAGGAAAAGTCTGGATGCCTGATCCAGTAGCTCTTTAGTACTAATAAAGCAGAGCCTTGAACTAGTACACTCCATGCTGACCATCCAAAACACCGTGCTACAGAGTCATGCTGTCTTGTGTGTTCAATTCCAGAATCAGAATTCCAAAATCTCTCCCTCAGCTTGTTCTCAGTCCTCTGATCCTACACTGACTGGTAGCCTGGTAGTTAAGGCATCCTTCTCATAGGTGAGAAAACTTTCTGCCCTCCCAGATTCTGTAGTTTTTGCCCAACCTGGCCTTAGATTGTGACCGCTGTGCCTTGGCATTGTTTTCCTAAGGGCTGCACTTTGTACTAAAAATTGAGCACTCCTGCATAAATTTCAGACTGTCACCTAACCACTCAGTTCCAAAAATTCAAGAGCAATTTTTAAGACATCTGAAGTAAAGCTAGTTATTTTGATAAGAATATTTATACTACCTGAAATCCTTAGGGAGAGAAGAGTTAAGATACGTCTTCAGTCAGGATCTGTGGTGGTCTGTGAGGTAGCGTATACATTTTGAAATGCAGAAATGTTTGCACTTCCCTTTTCTTCTCTACATCCTCTTCTTGCATTAGTGTGTGTGCTCTCTCTTTTAATTCTACTTCTCTCTATCACTTGCTTTCAGAACTTAGAGAGACCTCGTCATTTCAAGGCAACTGTTTAGTGGGTTTATGTCTCGAAACATAGAGGCGACTCTCACAGATGTCCTCCATAACCTTAGCATTTGACCTGCAAAAACATACTAATTGCAGAAAAGAATTCAGCCTCCCTGCATTTGCAAGGGTCATGTCGAAATAATTTTGTAGCTTCCTTTTCTTTTTACAAACTGGGGAAATTAATAGAAACTAGGCTCAAAGATATGGCTAGAATTTGAGATGGGCTATTAGTCCCATTCATCCTGTGGTTAAATTTGAGAGGAGAAGGATTTGAATACTTGACATCCTTGGGTCACATAAAACTCTTATTTTTTGATATTTTACTTTTTTGCTCTTCTGTTTCAGAAAGTAGATCACAAAGGGAGTTTAGTAGGGATTTAAATAGTCACCTAGGATGGAAAAATAAGAGAGAACACTGGACTCATTTGAACTGGTAGATGTTTTAGGAGGCTGCTGGTCATAGCAGAGGAATTCAGCTGAAGGTGCTTTAGGTACCTACAGGCCTTACGCTGGACCAAGCTTAGTGTTCCACTGTGATGGATTGAGGGAGTTTAGAATAACCACCAAAAGTTGCACAACTGCTTGGAAGTTGTATGATTTCTTCTACTGAAGCTGGGGCTTGTATTGGAGTAGAGAGCCACACCAGCAGAATGTGTAAAATTGGATGCCAGGAAAGGTGTTGCAGTTACGTGTACACAAATGTTTTACTTTAAATCTCTGTAATTAGTTGCTCTGCTGATTCACTCTGCTCATATCTGTGTGACTTTGATTAACCTTCACTGATGAATTTCCTTTGTGATCATTGTGTGTCTTTTCTACTACATCCATGGTTAGTCAGGAAAAGTCTCTGCCTGCTGGTATGACACATTCAGGGGAAACCAATTACCAGCATGAAATCAACCCATACTGAAAAATCATCAGTATAAAGAGTACAAGCCCATATTTTGAACTGGAATTACATTTGTGTGTTTATTTTCACTTTGAATCTGACTGGTATATATGCCATACAAGATTTCAAGAGTTTCACATGTACCTTTCTTTTTTAACGTGTTATGGTTTTGAGTGCGTGCAGTTTTTGTGCCTGGGATAGCCAGCTTATTTTCTTGTTTCATAAGTTTATTAGACAGTACTATGTTTAGCTCTGTGCTTAAGAAATGTCTCTGCTGTGGATCTGAAACTGCTGTTTACTATTATTTAGCTAAATGAACATGAGAAGTGTATAAGCCAAACAACAGTTAGTGGTGCTACAAGCTACAAAGATTGGCCAAATAGACAGGAAAATGAAGAAAGGGTACCCAAAAATGTAGACACTCTTTGTGGTATATTCCAGCTGCTGCAAGATCCTGTTTAGTAAGAGGGAGAAACTCTATTTTCAAAGGGGAGCAAACTGTCCAAAGAAGAGATGCGCTTGGTTTTGCAGTGCCACATAGAAATAGTGAGAGGCAATAATGAATTGCTGCAGCCAGAATGGTAGAACTAAGGTTTCACAACATCACAATGCCCAACTTATTCACCTGAATAAGGTGTATCAACCTCTGAGAAATGGTCATAAAAAGTGTTTTGATAAAACCAGTCATTTTCCTCTGGTATACCAATGAATTAATTTTGGTCCTTTCTGAAGCCATCTTTCATTCCCATCTTACTCAGTATATATGTGAGGTTCTATCTTTCTGCCTGTTTGATTGTTGTAATCCCATACCTGTACTCCTCTCTGAGTGGACCATTTCGGCATTTCTTGAAGATCAGTTCTTTTCCATACAGTAAAAAGCAGCTCAGTTTACAATCCATGCTACACCAAGTACAGTTACAAATTTTTACTCTGCAGGAAATCCTATTAAGCTATGTCCTCCAGGAAGAAAATGAGACCAAATATCAAATCTGTTGGGATAGATCTTTAAAGGATTGGACTACAAATAACATCTTAAAAGGGGTTTTCTTATGCTGGTTACTAGGGATAAAGTAAAACCCTTAAATTTCATTGCAGTTCTAAAGAAGGGTTTTTTAGTGTGTCCTTGTCTTGCGTACTAACTACACCAGCACTGTGAAGTTTCTTGCCTCAAGTGGATGAGAACTGGTCTTTGTTTCTCCCTAGAAGTGGTTCAGCCTCACTGTTACTAGTTGTTGCCTTCCAATTCTTTTTTTTTAAACTGAGATTTTTTTACTTCCTCATGCAAATGCTTGTCTTTCTGAAGCCTTTCATTACTACTCCATCCAGACAATAACTTCTCTGTATTTATACTTTCCTTATTGTTCATGACCTTCACTTGTTTGCTTTTCCACACCTAAACCATAAACTTCTAAGTAAAGCTGACTCAATAACACACAACTTGGCTTCACCAAGTTAGGTCCTGGATTACAGACAGATGAACCCTGAACTATGGGTTACAGGCAAGGGAGGTCAGTGATTTTAGAAGCAGCACTTTGTACAGGGAAGAAGATGCAGGTATACTTTGCTGTGTGGAGTTGTAGTTTCAAATATAATACCTTTTGTAGAGGTGGAGTGAGTTGTAATTATGGCTGGAAATTTTCCTGAGAGTAGATATTTCTACAAGTCCCTCCCTTCTGATTTCAAGATTCAAATCTTGGACCTTAGATACTGTTCTCTGACATGTGGTCACTGGGTACCACAATGGCTACAAAACTTTTGTGTTATTTCTCACGGCCACAGGAAAGCACAACTGCTGCCCTCCGAAGCCAACAGTGGGAACTGATGCTGCTGCTGCACCATTGCTTGTTCACTATTGCACACAAGCAGAAGGCATATTTGGGAGCTGCTCTTCTGAGCAGTCCAACTCTAGTCCAACTTTTTTATTTCTAGTGTGTTGTGACAGGAAAACAAATCTCCTGAGTAGGTCCCAGGGGGGTTGATAGTGCAATAAGCAGGGGTCAAAAATGGGAAACTGAATGAATCACAGAACTGTCACAGTTGGAAAAGACCCCACCACATCCAACTGTCAACATTCCCTATGAATAAAACATATATATATATATCAATATCTGTATCACCCACTAGAGCATGTAATGAAATAACTTGTCTACGTGTTTTTTAAAAACTTCCAGGCATAGTGACTCCACCACCTTCCTGGGCAACTCATTCCAGTGCCTGACTGATTAGCTTTCACTAAACAAATTCTTCCTAATCTCTAGTCTACACCTCCCTCGACACAACTTCAGACCATTCCCTCTAGTCCTATCACTGTTCTCTTGAGAGAAGAAGAGAAGAGGCCAGCACCCACCTCCCTGCAACCTCCTCTGTACTTGTAGAGAGGGATAAGGTTTCCCCTTAGCTTCCTCTTCTCCAAAGTTATCATTCCTAATTCCCTCAGCCTCTTCTCACAGGACTTGTTCTCCAGACCCTTCACCAGCTTGGTTGCCCTTCTCTGGACTCATGGCAGCAACTTGATGTCCTCCTTGTAATGAGGGGCTCAGAACTGAACACAGTACTCAAGGTGCAGTCTCACTCAGTACATTGGCACGATCACTTCCCTTCTCTTGCTGGCCACACTATTCCTGATACAAGCCAGGATGCTGCTGGTCTTCTTGGCCACCTGGGCACACTGCTGGCTCATATTCAGCTGGCTGTCTACAAGCACCCCCACATCCTTTTCCACCAGGCAGTCTTCCAGCCACTCTTCCCCAAGCCTGTAACATTGTGTGTTTTGCTGTGCAGTACAGCTGCATGTTGTGACCAAGATACAGGACCTGTTGCTTGGCGTTGTTAAGCCTCATTTTATTGATGCTGGCCCATTGGTCCACCAGTCCAGCCTGTCAGTGTCCCTTTGCAGAGCCCTCCTACCCTCAAGCAGGTCAGCTCTCCCTCCCAACTTGGTATCAGCTGCAAACTTACTGAGGAAGCACTCAATAGATGAGCCCTGGGGTACACCACTCATGACTGGTTGCCAACTGGGTTTAACTCTGTTGACTAACACTATCTGGGCCCTACCATGTAGCCAGCTGCTAACTCTACAGAGAGTTTATGTGTTTCTGCCATGAGTTACCCATTTGTCCAGGAGAATACTGTGGGAGACGGTGTCAAAGACTTCACAGAAGTCCAGGCAGACACCATCCACAGCATTCCCCTCATCCACTAGGAGGGTCACTTGGTCAAAGAAGGAGATCGGGTTTCTCAAGCAGGACCTGCTTTTCCTGAATCCATGCTGTCTGGGCCTGATCCCCTGTCTGTCCTGCACTTGCCATGTGAGTGCACTCAGTACAAATTGCTCCATAATTTTCCCAGTACCAAGGTCAGGCTGACGAGCATGGAGTTCCCCAGATCCTCATTCCAGCCCTTTTTGCAGAGGGGTGTCACACTGGCAAACCTCCAGTCATCTGGAACCTCTCCTGTGCTTAAAATGAGCAGTTCAACTGCCTTGGCTCAATGAGTACAAATTTGCTAATTACAGTTTAATTTGATTTGGTATGTTTAGTAAATGCTTAGGATAACATGCTGAATAACAGTACTCTTGGGACTTTTTGAAGCATAGTGGAAATAAGACACCAAGTCTGTCATCTTTGTCAATGGAAATCATGAGCTGGTTGATTTGGAATGGCGAAAATTGAAACATGCTCCAGCGAGGTACTTTATGCAATACTCTTAGAGAAGCAGGTAAGTCTTTGTCCTGAATAGCACAAACATAACACCAAGTTCATTTATTGGGTAAAAGCTATATCGTGGTAAAATTATGTAGTAGAGCATCAGTCAATGTCTCACTGGTGTTTCTGTGAATACCATAAAGAATTTTTTTTACGGAGAGGGTGATCAGACATTGGAATGGGCTGCCCAGGGAAGTGGTGGATTCTCCGTCCCTGGAGATATTTAAAAAGAGACTGGATGTGGCACTCAGTGCCATGGGCTGGTAACTGCAGCGGGAGTGGATCAAGGGTTGGACTTGATGATCTCTGAGGTCCCTTCCAACCCAGCCAATTCTATGATTCTGTGATTCTATGATTCTATGATAACTACCTTTGCTGAGATACACTTAGAAGTTATGTAATCCACCATGAATCATTATGTAAATCATACACTGACCAATGATATAGGTAGCAAGGAAACCATGCAAATGTTAGCCAGGAAACAGGTATAATGTTAAAATAAAGAGGAAGCAGGTTTGAATTCTAGAGGTTTCAGGTTGCGTATCAATAAAATGCAGCAAGAAGCATGTTGCTCATAGTTTTCTTAACATTTTTGCTGGTTTGAACTCTCAGTAACCATAACCTACAAAGTTTAGAGAAATGAGGAAAAAAAAATGCAAAGTGATTAGAAGTCAGCAATTAAATGTTAAGGGCTGGACCATTTTCCCTCCATTCTTCTTTGTTTCATGAAGCTACAAGGGCAGGAGAGAATTGATGTAAAGCGTGTGTATAAAGACAGGGGAAGGTGATGGACCTTTTGAGATTTTTCTAGGTTTGTATTAAATTTTGTTAAACATTCTTGAAATTTTAAATGAACATAAAGAAACTGCATTGTAACATAAATGCAGATTTCCCAGTGACTAAAACAGAGCATATAGATTTCTAAAAGTTTTTGGTTTTTTTTCTTTCAGAGATTTTTTTCCTCTCTGGGAAATGCAAGGGGGTGAACTGCATTTCTCTTAAAATCAGCACTCAGCATGGGGCTAGATGATGGCCTATGTGCAGCAAGGTTTTGCAGCTCCACCTTACTCTTGAACAGCAAAGCCAGCAAAACTCTGCATTCTGTTTTCCATGGAGGATTGTCTCATTAAGGCCATGGAAAAGAGTAGTAGAGGAATGATCTTTGAAAATGGTCTCTGTTTGCTGCCTTACTTGGAGGAGGAAGAAAAATGATGTGCACTTTCAGTACATATGGCTACATGGCTTTAAGGAAGAGCTTTTAACTCTGCAGTTCACTGTTTTTCATCGAACAGTGAACCTTGGGTGTTGTCTGGGAGTAAGTAAAAACTCATTCTAGGGGAGAGCAGAATCTGCCAAAAAAGAGGATGGTCTTGGATTTGTTGTGTCTGATGAAGAAGTGGAAAGGGTGGTCAACCTTAAATTTCAGAGCACGTCTCGCAAATGCACTTGTTAATGCAATAATTACAGCAGTAGCAGCAGCTGCCTCAGTGCCTTCCTCATCAACTGCAACAAAGGACTTGTGAAAAACCTTGGAGATCTGCACATTACCCTTCTCAACCATTGCACTGAAATCAGCATTGCTGCTGAAGGCACTGTGCATCCCTATGCTGTTCAGATTATCGCTGAGGTCATATCTCTCCTCCATTTTGAACTTAGGTAGGTACAGATCCACAAGAGTTTTAGTCATCTTCTTGGAATCAGTCCATTCGGATAGCTTCTCATACGTGAGTTCTCTTTCCAGCTATCATTTAAGAAAGAGAAGGAATTTGATGTATGCAATGAAAAGAACAATTTATTTTCTATGAATGAATCAATTTTATGGCAATTTAATTAACCAAAAGAGCTTTAAATGGCAAACTTAACATTTAGCTGAAAGCACAAAATATAGATTTGTTTTACTGGTGATCAGAGGCAGACTGTGCAACAAACGTTTGAGTCTTAATACTGCAGGGTTTTGAGTACCACCTCTGCCAAATTCATTGCAAAAGAAAAACAGGGCACTCAGCACCTGCAGCTGCTATACCCTGAGGTAGTTCATTTCTCCTTTGAAGGCAATTACTAGGAGATTGCCAGCTCTGTGTGGGCTGGTTTGGTGCAGTTCAGTAGAAACAGGTGTTAATACTGCTAATATTGCCTGAGCAATTTTAAAGCAAACTGCTCCCAGCAAAAGCTTTCACTGCCACTCTGTGTCCTGCACACCATGTCTCCAGGGCTCAGCTCAGCTCAGCTCAAATAATGAGCAATGAATGGTATTCTTGACATCACAGATGCCAAGAATGTACCGGTCTTGCAATTGTAGTAACTAGAGTGGCAGACCTCATTATTATAGTAAATGCAATCTCAACAAAATCCTAGGTTTTAAGATGGCAAATTAATGTATGTGTGGCACAAACATCATGAGAACAAGATAGTGAGTAAAATTCCAGGCCATGGAGAAGAGGTGTGGGTTCCATGCAAGTTACCTCAGGAAGAGGCTGTGACTACTTTTACAGTACAGCCCCTCATGGATGTGCAGCGAAGGGAGATTTAAGCCCTTAGAGTAGGGCTATTGAAGAACTAAGCATCTGATTATGTACAGTATTTACTCTCTTCATTTCTTACAAAACTAAGGGCATTCAATGTGAAGGCACTTTCTTGGGACGTGAAGAACAGGGTTAGATGGGTATTAAAATAAATTAAGTCAGCTAGGAGATCAAACAGGATGTCCTCAGAGGGGGAGATCTGGATACCTTTTGTGGTTTTTTTTTTTTTTTAATGACTGGGCAGTGGTACAAAATGGATGTAGCATACTTTTTTACCTGTTCAAGACCCGTAGTGCTGTCTTTGATGTCATCAGGAAGGAGGATGAACATACTGAGTTCATGTTTCACATACGGCAACTCAATAATTTTGAAATTCATTGTTTCCATAATGAGAACTGAAAACGTATCTCTCATATGCATCATCTTCACAGGCTTGGTCTTGTTCTGTAAAATATTTCTTTGTAAGTTAGAAAGCATTCCTGGAAAGGAAGAATGACAATGACCCAGTGCAGTGGAGGGAGAGGAAACTTTTGTAAGCAGCTTTCATAACAGTGATTTGTTGTTCATTTTCTGAAGTTTGTCTTGACTGGACAGTATTGCCTATCTTGATGTTTGCCCCAGAATATTTTGTTGGGGGATTAACTGACTGATTTTCTTTTCTTCCCAGAAAACACACAGTCCACAGAGGAGAGAGGAAGCTAGTTAAAAATGTCTGCAAGGATTAGAGGGATGGGGCATCTATGTGACATGACCTTACAACTCTACAGCAGAGAAACAGCTATGGTTTCAAAGCACGAGTGCTGTGCAGTTTTTCTGTGGTCTTCTTTCTCTGGCAATAAAAACTAACTAGCTCATTGCTCTTTATGTCACAACCTTTAAGAGAGGATAACACTAATGTCTGAGCAAAGGGGTCCATGATGAGGGGAGTTAACCTTTATAGAAGTATTTAACCTTGCTTAACATTTAGGTCCCTTCATTCAATGGAGCAGCCAATGTATGATCGCTAATCAAAAGGCAGAAATTACAGTTGGTGAAAATTGCCCAAAGCTCTTGTCTTTTGATATGAATTTATTGACATCTCTTCTGGAAACATGACATTAATGTTTCTTTTAGTCTTGCTCATCCATGCACTCATTCAGGGTACCCTGCAGCAGCTCCTATATTTGCCTCTAGGTAGGCTGCACTGCACAAGGGGCCCAGGTACCATATTCACCAATGACATGGCAAGCAGTTTCTGTCCATGAGGCTTGGACTCTGGAAAGCATGTTTTTACAGTCCAGCCCTTTTACCAATGTTTTACAAAATGGTCTTAAGTGACTCTAGTGCTTTTGGAAACAGTAGCTGTTATCTGGAGCTTGTGAACATTTACCTGAGCAGCATCTTAATGTTGCAGTGAGCTGAGCACTGAGACATTTTGCTTTAACCAGCTTTTTACAGAGTCTAGTTACCAAAGGGATACCTAAAAGACTTACAAAAGATTTCAGCAGTAGCTGTTGTCACCAGGCTGTTTAATGTAAGAAGGATATTGGAGGACTTACCTTGCTCAGTCGGAAGGGTTGCAGATCTGTTTTTCCTGCCTGAAATTTTGTTTCCCATTCTGCCTTGAAGTAAATGGCATTTACCAGGATCAGCTGGGTGTGTTTTGCCACATCTTGTGAACTCAGCAAATTCTTGATTTTGCCTTTTAGAATTAAAAGAATCAGGCTTTACTTCAGCCTTGCACAGTGAGGACATGTTTTGATTGTTTTTCTCTCAGTTCAGCTCCTTAGTGAAAAATTCCATGCACAGTGCCTTACTCCCTAAAATACTCCCCTAGCATAAATCAGTCTGTTTACAGTTTCCAAAGCTGTTTGTCACCTTGTTCTCCTGCCTAGCTGAAAGGCATCAACTCCTTTCCAAGGTAACTGGCAAAGCTCCATGGCAAACAGCTGGAAATAGCCATATGATGCCTCTCCAGATGGTTATGCCAGGTGAAAGGAGGCCAGCACCTCTGACCAGTGCAGGATGGTAAAGATAGGAAGGCATCCCCACCACCTTGGAGCACACCACTAGGCAGAGGTGTTTTCACCCCGTTTGCTCCGCCTGTGGTACGTGAGTGCACTGCAGCTGAAGACCAGCTAAAGCAGAACACACCAGAGTCCATGGCAGTGTCACCAAGGAGCTCACTGAGATCTGGATCAGTTATTTGAAGCTGGTTAAATGCTGCTCTTTCTCTGTAAGCTCAGCTTACCCTCGGTTTGTTTTCCAACCCAAGCGTTGATTTCCTTTCTGGATTGTTCCGGTGCTGTCTTAAAGTTAACCTCCTGTGGCTCTGCTTTGTAGTAGTTCTTACTGAGCTGTATGTATCTCTGAAAAAAATAGGGGTAAAAACCAAACAAACAAAACAACCAAATAAAGAAATAAGTTCTATACCATGTTGGATTTTCAGTCCCAAAGAGAATTTGTTAGCTCTTGAACTTCTTGAGAGCTTTCTGGACATAGAGGACTGCAGGACCTTTCTTGTTACTCTCAGTTGGATTGTGAGTTAAGAGTTAAATAACTAAAAGACAGAAAAATTCCATTCTTTTGATCCCAGTTTTGTTTGGAGAAGCAAGTAAGGCTGTGCATATCTTGTGCATGTGCTTATTTACATCTCATTTACAGTTGCATTGAGGGTTCCAATAATAAAGCCTGCATGAAATGGAATCCCTACATTACAAAAGGCAATGCTTCCTTAAATACTTTGAGCACACCAACTGGTATTTCCTATCTAAGTTTATCACTGGAATCCAGGGCTCTTCTTTTGCAGTATTCAGGGTCAGCTTCAAACCTGTTCTATTAATGGCAAATAATTTAAATGAGAAATGCTTTTTGTACCTTCTCTTACTCCTCTCTGAGGTGTAACTTACAGGCAGTAATGGGAAATTTTTTTCCACATAGATGCGGTTGGCACTTCTCAGTGAGTAGGTGCTTCTGGGTTTGTTAATGGCAGTAAGGACCTCTTTGAAGCCAGAATGGGTGTCTTCAGCTTGCTTGTGCTCTGTGTCCTTGGAAAGAGAAGACATACATTCAGCACTTGCATTTTTCTATTAAGTTTTCAAAGCATGCTAAGAGCTATGTGCGTGGGAGAGGGATTTGGGTTCCTTTTTTTTCCCCAAGTTTATCATCACTGCAATTTGCAGGTCTCTGTTTATGACTGGATTAACTGATTTGCCATGTAACAAATCTTCCAGACATCCCAGTGACTTCTTCCAGCTTCTGAGAGTCTGAATGAAAGGAACTGAGCTTAAACCAGTTATGAATTATCTTGGGTTTTGCACTTCAAAGAGGGGTGCAGACAAGAAATACTGGACTCCCAAAGCTGTATCTGGACATACTGACTCTGGAGATTCTTTAACTTGGGATTTCAGTTGTGATAGATACCATTTTCCTTCTCTTTGGTTGTCCCCGAGAGGGTCTGGTCCCAGAAGAAGAGCCTTCATTCCCTACTGGTTGAGTGAAGTGAAGAACCTGCAAGCAGAGTTTACAAATTTAAGAAACAGACATGAAGGAACCGGTGTGGCTTAAAGACAAATGCACATCAGATGGCTGTCTTGTTTTGCTCCATGTGATAGCTCATTGTGCAACGTGCTGCTTTGGTACCTAGTCAAAGGGATGCTGAAGTTGTGGTATATGTCAGTCCCATACAGGAACAATGAGCAGCACTGTTCCCTTCCCAAAGCATCAATGCAGTGCTCCTGTCTGCACACTGAAAAGCTGAACCCCCCTCCCACAGCTGTTGGTCTCAAGAATAACAATGCATATGTGCATTGTGGGGTGCATTTGTGGGGTGGTGCTCCCCACAATAATGGTACAGAGGGACCTGAAAGGGAGTGCGGTGACACAGAGGAGAGTGCTGGGCAATGCTGAGCACTACAGCTCCCTTTGAGCCCCTGAGCCATCAGTGTGACCATGCAGCATTAGAGCATGGATTGAGTTGGACCATGTGGATCTGTGAAAACCCTCCTTATTTTTCTGCTGGACTGCCAGGAGGTTGTTTAAGGGAAGCGTAGATCAAGATAGAAATATTGTGGCGAGGGGAGACAAGGGAGGGTGTTGGGGTCTGCAAGTCTTCTGCCACTTAGTTAGGAGCTACTGGCATCAGCTGTTTGTGTCTCACAGGGAATATCCCCTCTGTGGCCGTATCCTAGGATCACAGGATAAAGTAGAGTCTGTAGGATAATTTAGAAGAAGTCAGGGTCAGAGACCTTTGTGCTCGGCAAATGATACCCACAAGACATTTTCTTTTACTGGAGAAGTGAGGAACCTGATCTAAAATTAATAAAATTTTTCATTCACTTGTTATATTCTCTAGTCTGCCTTGGTACCCTGTCATTGAGATGACAAGTTTTCCTATTTAACTCTAGATTTTGCAGCCAGTACAATAGCTAGGAATTTTATGGAGTGTATGCTTCATAGCACAAACCTACCTCTGCCATCTCTGTTGCTGTATTGCTGTCTGCACCCAGGTATGTCAGAGCCAGAGCAGATGATATACTCCAAGGGGAAAAGAAAATGTTTTTGCCCTTGTTGGTCTCATTCAGCTTGTTGAAAAGATCAACTGTAAACTTGCCAACTGATGCTGACACCAGTTCCATTGCTGCAACCTGGAAGGAGGCAACAGACAGCACAGGTACTATTTGAATGTTTAAAATGATGTATGCAGTGCAAGTTGGTGAGAAATGTTATGTGTTCAACACACTGCCTTGGTACCCACTAAAACCAACAGCCTAGTTGCATGCTGTATCTTCCACACAGATACTGTTTGCTATCTTTTAGGAGCAGCAATATATTTTAGGTTTTCTGTTATTCAAATACTATTTTCCTGGAATTGGAGGTATGTCCTCTTTTATGAAGCTTTGTATTTTCTTTGTATTTCTTTCTGCTTTTGGTTTTCATAAATGTGCAGATTTGACAGCTACAGGGTTGGGTTTTTTTATTTGTTTCTTTTTATTTTTGTCCTTAACTAATGATTTGTTGAAGTAATGTTCCCAGGGGAATTTAAAGTAAGTTTTACTACATAGGTTCGCAACACACCTGAGTTTCCCATTAATCATTTTGGATCTGTATATAATCGAGAGCTGATACTGAGGAAGTATTCAGGCATAATTCTTAGGCTCATGTGCTTTTCCCAGCCACCTATTCTGAGAAGTTTCATTTAAGGCAAAGCTGTTACTTGCATTTAGCTGGAGTTTTATTAATGATTTTTAGCTCCCACCCCTTCTATATGTTCCAACAATTTTATTTTCCCCAGAAATGGGCAGATTCCTTGAGGTTAGGAGTATTCCAGACTTTAAAATATCTGCACAGTTGTTTTCCAGTCAAGAGACCAGAAGATTTATTATTATTATTGTTATTATTATTATTATTATTAAGATGTATATCTATGGAATGGAGCAGCAGAAATTATGGGGCAATCTCTGTAGTATAGAGGTATTTATCAAGTGTTTAGTTGCCACACCACTACAGTTCCTCTGGCAGTCATTGTGCTGTCAGTAATAAATCTGTACTACAGAGTTATTTTCTTTCCTTGGAGAACTAGACCAAGAGAGCATCAGGATAGAAGTTTCTTTCGTCCACAAATGAATCCTCCTCTGAGTCCCTGGCCTGATAATGGGCAGTGCTGTGCCTTTGCAGAATGAAAATAGGCAGTTCCTAACCTGAAGTATGTTTAGTCATTTGTCAAACTGAAGAATTTAATTAATAGGACAGCTACTGCCCTAAAATTTTTTTCTTTCTTCTAATGAGTCCAGCCCTGAATTATAAGTTTTCCTTAGCTTCACGCTTTTTTTTTTTTTTAGGGGTTGACATCTAGAAAAACATGAGGCAAGAATAATGCACTATAACACTGGTATGTTATAATTCACCTATACAGTAACGCAAGACACAGATCACTTTTTAAAAGCATCAGAAAAGTTACTAAAATTGGTTTAGATATTTACCTCTGATCCTGTGAGAGAGAAGAGTCAAGTCTTGCCCTGAGTCAGTGTCCCGGTTTGGGCCAGGATAAAGGTGATTTTCTGTCTTGTACTTTTGCTTTTAGCTAAGTCTCTTGTAAGTAGCTGCACTTGCTGAAATTAACAGCAAGTTTCTCAGACAGTGTCTGCTTCTAGGACTGATAACACTTGATGTTTATAGTTACTGCTAGAGACTGGTATGCAGAGCCAAGGACACTGCTCAGCTCTGAGGAAAACATAAAGAGGTCCCACCTGCATCCCTCCTTTGGGGAGGAACGGACAAGATAGGTGCCAGAATTGACCAAACAGAGTATTCCATCCCATATACGTCATACTCAGTATAAATTTGAGGGATCACGAGGGCCAAGCCATGATTTCCTGTTTCCTGCTTCTGGCTGCCTGCCCTTTCTGCCTTTCCTGCTTCCATTCCTTCACCCGGCATCCTGGAAGGATCCCATCCATTTGTCTGCCTGTGGTCCTGATCCGTGCCAGCCCATATCTGTGTGTTCCTGCCTCCAGTTCCTGACTGCTGCCGACTCCAGGAGTCCAGCCTGGACTTTCCCAGAGCTGCCCTGCAGCCTCGGTGGTGACATGAGAGCTACTGGGGGGAAGGGGGGAGGAATGTGGTATCCATTTTCTTGTATATTTGTATATATTTATTAATTTTTCCTATTTATCATTACTGTTTCATTAAAGTTGTGTAGTTTAGTTTCCAACCCATAAGTCTCTCTCCCTTATTCTCTCTCCTTTCTTATCAGGGAGGAGAGAGAGATTAATAGAGAGCGTCTGTTACTCGGTTTAATTGCCGGGAAGTCAGGATCTGTGTGTGTTAAGCAATGAATACATTTAGAAATACAGTACTGCTTGCACCTCCCTTTCCTTCTCCCCTACATCCAGGTTGTTTCCATCTACCCAAAGCTCCTTTCTACCAAATCCTCAAAAGATCTTATGCAATATTGTCCTCCTTGTTGACCTTGTCACTTTTCAGTTTTAGATATTTCTAAAGGACAATTAGAATTATAATCTCAGTTTGCTGTTACACTACAGTAGTCTATTGATAGTTCACCCATTCAAGTGGTCTTCTAGTGTTGTGGAGACAACTGCTCAGTCATTTAAAATAAATGACTCTAATAAAAAAGTTACCCAACTAGAATGCTTGTTTTCATTTTGTGGGTATAAGCAGGTACTCTAGGCCTGAGTATTCCTTTCCTGCTTTGTGCAGCTGTGACTTCTGGGTTCCTGAATAAGCTTTGTCAGCATAAAATGTTGAGAGCTTAGGGACTGAATTAGACTCTGAGAGTCCATTTTCAGACAGAAGATAATTCAGAGCATAGGCAGAGGCAAAGCCACAAAGAGTGGCTTACACCATTCAGAGTAAGGAGTAGACACTCCTCTGGCTGTGTTGGTAGAGAAATATAATTGCAGCCCTGGATGGGAATCATTTGAGAGAAAACTTACAAAACACTAAGTTAGTGCACAGCACTTGCATGTAGTGAAGGAGAGCAAGGACTGAAACAACAAAAATAAAATGGAGCAAAAGAGGGTCAGGCTGCTGTTGGGTGATGGATGAAGGAGAAGGTGATGGCAACAGCTCTAAGAAATCAGGGGAACAGGGAAGTGGAGGAAAGGAAGGAAGCTGTACTATGTGCTAAACATTTTACTGCAAGCCTGATTACAGGAACAGTGTGGGTCAAGTCTTTAAAAAATGCAGAAAACAGTGTTGTGCAAGGTAATGAAGAAATACCCGAAGTTGAACAAGTGTTAGTTTTAGTACAATGAGTACTAAAACAAAACAAAACAAAACAAAACAAAACAAAACAAAACAAAACAAAACAAAACAAAAAAAAATCAGGATAGAATAGCTGAATGGTTAGATGGTGGGAAAGCCCAGTCCAAGAAAATCCAAATCTAAAGAAGTATGCTGAGAGTGAGCAAGCTAGCTGCCTTTGCTAGTCAAGATGCAAGGATGCCAGGTAGGAGGAGAAAGGGAGGTAGCAAGACAGAATAGGTGTTGACAAGAGAAGGAATCACGTATGTTAATTGAAAGAGAAATCCAAGGGTCAACCTTCTGGTTGGAGCAGGAACATCAGTAGATAAAGCCAGCCACAACCGTTCCAAGGATGGAAGGGTATTTCACAACCTTTCTGGGCAACCTTATCCCCTACTGTACTGTTCACCCTGGGGACAGGTTGTTCCCTAATATACAGCTCACCCACCAAGCTTCGTGGCTATTGCCACTTGGTAATGATCTGGTACTGCCAAAAGGACATTAACTCTGTCATTTTTGCAATCAAGCTTAAAATATTTGAAGGACAGAGAAAAGGTGAGTGATACATTCATTGACTTTAAAGGCCTGTGTGTGAGTCTGGATGCACGTTGCCATGGTTTTGTTCCTCCGAGGCAGAGCTCTCCTGTCTTTATTCCTGAGGCATACCAGAAAGTGCTTAAAGGGCTTGGCTGTGGACACCTGAAGCCCTTGCATTGATGAAGCAGACTGTGGCAAAATTGCACCTAAATACACAAAGATCCTGTGTCATGTTTCACAGCCTTCAGCCTGAAGGCAGTGGTTTTTAAGCTGTACAGGGATACAAGGAAGCAGTTCCTTCACAACACTGTTCCTGTGCTCCTTCCACTTTGGGGAGCAGAGCTAGAAGATCCCTGGAAGCTGATAGTCACATAGAAGAAAACAGAAAGGACTCAGTAACAGTCAGCAGTCTCCTCACAGTCACAAAAAAGAATCCTGCCAACCCAAGAAGAGATAGTTCTAGTAAGATGCTGGTAGTGTGTGGAAATCCTGGAAGAGACCCTGTCATTTGCTCTTTGGTTTGAATTCAGAGTTAGGACCATCCATTACAAATGTGCATGACTGATGTACAACACCAAGGAGAACACTCTTCTTAGGGGAAAGAGCTGTGACTGGCATAAATGTGGAATAATGGATTTGCATGTAATCTAGAAGGCACTTAAAGTAGTTAGTATTAAAGGCTTGATGTTCCAATATGATGTTACCCCAAACCAATGAAATAAGGGACAAAGCAAAATGACAAAGCAGCGCAGTGTTGGGCTTACAAACAATGTTAAATGCACAAAAGATTACAAAGAAGAAAGTTTCAAGGCACATGTGATTTATTTGCCTCCAGTTCTATAGTGCTGGTCAATATTTTCAAATTGCTGTGGGACAGAAATTAGAAAGCCTGTGTTAGCCCCTTTTCATTCAAGAAAGAAGCACAGGAGTCTGGAACAGAGAATTTTTTTTGTTTATTTCATTAGCTGCTGTGCCAGGCTGCAAAGTTTGTATGAAACTGTGAGCGTCGGTGAGGTAGCCCTGCTGAGATGAGCAGCTTAGCTAGCTGAAACCAAAGGAGATACAGCAACATTCTGCAGGAAGGAGTTTTTCCTATTTCTTTTCTTTGTATGTACCAAAGCAGGTGTGTTGGGATCAGCTTAATCTGTTCTTTGTTGTGAAAGTTCAGGTTCAGAAAGCACTGAAAAGAGGCATACATGTTGTTCTGTGCACAGTTTGGTACTTAGAGTGTAGTTCTGACATTCTAGGGTTCTTTGACCAGGAAAATGACCCAGAGGCATGACTCCCAGGTTATTTTTAGTGTGTGCTCTCTTCTAACATTGAGAAGTTTGTCAACAGTATAGAAAAACTAAGAAGTGCACAGACTACAGAGATTCTCTTTGTGGTGTGTATTTTGTTCATTATTGTTGTTACAAGAACCTGTTTAGTAATAGTCAAGTTTCTAGGGGGAAGAGAACCTCCCCAAGAAGAGGATGCTCTTGGTCTTGTTGTGCCTGATAAAAAAGAGGAAAGGGTGATCTGCCACAAAAATAACAGCAGCACCAAGACTTCGTGATGCCAGAGTAGCTGAACTGGCAGCTGCTGCCTCTGTGCCTTCTTCATTGACTTCCACATAACACTTGTGAAAAACTTGTGACAAAAACAATTCGCCAGTCTCTGACATTCCTGTGAAATCAGCTTGACCCTCAATGAAAGCATCTTGTATGCCCATCCTGCTTAAAGTAGATTTAAGGTCGTATTTCTCTTCTAATGTGAACCTGGGCAGATAAACTTCCACTTTAATTTTCTCCATTAATTCTGGGTTGGTCCATGCAGATAGGTTTTCAACAGTCAGTTCTCTTTCCAGCTGCAGTTAGTAAAGAAAGAATCAGAAAATTACAGAGCATTCAAAAATCTTTGCCTTCTCATTTCCTAAACTTAGAATTTTCCAAGATGTTTCAAGAGCACAAAAAAACAGTAGCAAAAGACCAATATGGAAATCTTTTTGAGCAGAAAGAAATATATTGCTCTACAGTAAGTCAGTGAAGTATTTTAACTGTTCTCAGTAATTACCAGCAAATATAGCAGGGTTACATAGTTGTAGAATAAAAACATCCCTGACAAGTAACAATAATTTGACTGATTTGCTTTTCAAATTTCTGTCTTCCAACATTTTAGAATTACTAAATAGAGTTTTTTTCCCACAGAAAAAAAATTTACTATGAGTTTATTATTCAAAGGCAGGATCAGTCTCTTTACAGAAGGTGGCAGTATCCTTACGTGTTAGCTCTGTGCAACCTGGAAAAGAATGGATGCTGTCCAATTTGTGGTTTGTTGTTGTTTTGTTTGGTTTGGTTTGGTTGGGATTTTTTTCCAGAATGTAATCATACCTGTCTGAGTTGGTACAGACAGTGAATGTCACGGCAACAGAGTTGCCTTTCTCTCCTCATTTTTCTTTAGCTGGGAGAAGAGTTACTCTTGTGTGGTTTGGGGCTCCTGTATCCAGGACTGATCAACGTTAGGAACCAATGTCAATTAGGAACAATTAGGAAGTACCAACTGCAAAGAGTGATAAATCTTGTCTGAGCTCCCAAGGTGTTCAAGATCACAATGCTAGATCAAGTTTGGGTTTTGCTTTTCCTTGAGCCTGATCAGTATCCACATTACTAAAAATATGTCTTTAACCTGGTCTTTTACCACAAACATGTATAAAATAAGTAAATAATCACATTCTTATTTTTCACACGATTTACCAAGTTCTCAGTTGCTTTACCTTTTTTAGGCCAGTGATGTCTTTTGGTAGCAGGATAAACATGCTGAGGTCATTGTTGACATACGGAAGCTCAAGAACATCCATCTGGACTGATTCTACGTAGGTCCAGTTAAATTTATCACTCAGGTACATCATTGGCACTGGTTTAGTTGTATTCTGCAACAAATCAAATCAGATGTTTGCCATTGGTGATCTGACTGAGCAGTAAAGGACTGAGTCAAAGTAACAGTGGAGTTTTATTGCATTCACTGTACAAGCTGCTCAGTATTTCCTAGCCATCCTTATGGCTCTAAATGGTAGGACACAGGATCTACAGATGACCTCTAGTCTTCTGGAAAGGCACTTGGGGGCTAGGCAGGCTCAAATGACACCTGCTATAGGAAGCTGTGTTCCACTCTGACTTGTCATATAGTTAAAACTGAAAATGTAAGGGATTACCCCTTACAATTTTTGTTCAGCTCTTTGTTTTCCTTGCCTTCAGAGACTGAAAGCTTGCTTCAGGTCAGCTTCTAACAATTTTACCTGTGGCTCAGTTACTATTCTGTATTACTATATGTTGCAGTCTTTCTGCTGAAGATGTGGTGAAGAAAATACACTGTATGGATTAAATTAAGTGGCTTCCATTCTGGATTTCAAATAGATTTAAGGGCTAACAGGAATTTCTCTCCCTCATCTTTTTTACTGTTTTTTCTTCCTGCAGTTTATGATGTAGGTCAGTGTTTTCCCATACCGTGTTCATTCTGAAAGGCCTTTGCCTGGTAGCTTCAGCTTCAAACTTTGTTGCCCAGTTTCCTTTGAAGTAAAGTGCATTTGTCAGGACCAGTCTGGTGAGTGAATCTACAGATCCAGGAGGCAGCAGATTTTGGATTTTACCTAGAGAAACAGAAGGACATTTACACACTTGTGCCATTTCAGAATAAGTGTTGGCCCTATTTCTGCAGATATAAAGTAGGGAAACTTTAAGTGCTGATGGAGCACACACATCTATCTTGAGATAGTTTGCAAATATGTGGTTGCTGGGGTAGTCTTAATTTACAAAGAACAGTAAGCTGCATTCCTCCTACATTCAGTTGGAAGACACTAATTTTAGTGAGGACTTGTCACTAGGTGACTGCTTTAGGAAAACTGATCTGATTTACCTTTCTGAGGTGAATTGTTTATCTGCCTTGGGCCCCTTGGGTACAGAGATTTTGTTCAGTGCCAAAATGGTTTCTTTTTTAGCTGGGAGAGGGAAGCCTGGAGCTTACCTTCAGTCTGGTGTTCAACCCTGGAGTTGATCTCTCTTCTGATTTCCTCTGCTGCTCCCACAAAGTCAACTGATTGTGGCTCTGCATTGTAATATTTCTTAGCTAATTGTAAGTATTCCTGCAGTGCAAAAGAGACAGCTGTCTTATGTTTGTTGCCAACCAAAATGAATACTAATAAATAACTAGTCAAATAGAGTGAGAGCATAATAAAAATGACAAAGACTACAGACACAATATTTTGGCAGAGGAACAAATTCTTTTTAGTGGAAATATACAATTTAAAAGCTTGCATTTAACCACATCTGCAAATCATCCTGAAATCAGGTACACATCCCATAAAACTAAATTTTTGGTGTTCAAAGCCTCAGGACGACTCTTGTAGAAAATATTTATATTGAGGATAACAACAGAATTTGCAAATGCAAAGAAAATATTTTTAAGTATATAGCTTATGGCATGTTGTCACAGACAGATTGTAAATTTTAAATGTCACCCCATAATCAGAATAAATGGCCTACCTACCTTACTGAAAGACAATTTTTTTTCTCCATATAACTGGTTGACACTTTTAAGCAGATAATTTTTAGTGGGTTGGTTGATTTCAGAGTTGAGTGCTTTAAATCCAGTATGGATATTATCAGATTTGCCAGTTTCTCTCTTGGAGAAAGAAAAAAAAAAAAAAAAAAAAGAAGGTAACTCATTTCTTCTTTCATGCAGTTCCATATAGAGTATTTCTATTAAGGTGATCTATTATCTGTATCACAACACAAAAGCTGTTGTAAACCAGACAGCTATTAAAAGAATAATTTAAAATTTTAAAATTTTAAAAGTTGCAGACATGCTACAGACACTGTGAGTGTCTCAGAATGCAAGTGTAAGAGCCTGCACTATGTAAAACATTAAAGGGTTTCTAAGTGGAGGTTGTGAAACTAAGTATATCCAGAAAGTGAGAGAGAATGTAATTGCTAAACAATGTTTAAAGATTTAGTCTAATTGTTTCTGAAGATTTTGGTGACTCTTTTAATTTATGAAATTCTAGTGTAATCATGCAATCATATAATCATGGAAAGGTTGCCCCTAAATTTCTTAATCTTTCTCTTAACATTAATATTTTGTAAATTTTATTATGTTGCAGTAATTGCAGTAAATTTATGACACTGGAGTAACAAGACTGAATGAATGTTGACTCAAACACTCTAATGAGCTCGAGGTAGTAAAGCTTTCAAGTGGTAAACTAAAAATCTGGACCTGTGCTGTATTCATCTTGTCATTACATTAGAATCAGAAACATGAACAGACACTTAAATTTCTAAAGGGTTAGAACAGTCCTTTCTCCAGCCCACAGCACTCTGCAATTTTTTACAATTCCGACAAGCATTACTCACTAGGAACAATCCCTCTCTTGTTCATGCAGTGTTGTTGACATAGCCCCCCTAAAATAAACCTTCCAGCCATGGGATTTGGCTGTGGGATGCAGCCATTAATCAGAAGTCATGGCCACTGGGGCTTTGTGGGCAGCCTGCAGGGAAATGGCTCACTCCCACAAAGAATAAGGATGATGGGAAAGAGCAGGGAAACGAGCTTGAAACCACCATGGTTGAATTGTCAGTGAGGAAAACCTGCCTTTACTGGCTCAAAGGGATTACATTTGCTTCTCTGCATTTTTCTGCTATCTTAAACTATGTATACTTTGTTATTAGGTGCCTGCCAGTGTGTGAAAGAAATTTTTCAGAAAGGTAGTAATTTCTGCTCCTCTAAGATTTAATGCAAGCAACTGGTATGCCTTGGGAAACTCCAACATGTCAGTTTATTTTGTTAACTAGTCAATGGAAATGGAGACTAATTGCTGAAGAAAGTTATCTAGCAAGCCTGGAAAAGTTAATACTCTGGGTTTTGTTTTCTTGATGCTGCAATCAAATGTGTGGGATGGCAGCTCTGTTCTTGTGATTAGCACCCTCAGGAAGGGATCATGCCCATGATTTGCTAAATAGCTAGCTATTAAACAGGAATAATTTGAAAAATAAATCCTTTGTCAGATCTAAAGGAAAAAGATCAAGAGATACATTGACAGACAGTGTTAACATTAAATTTCAAATTTTGCAAATTTGAGGTTAGTTTTTGCAATTCTACCTAAAAGGAGGAAGCATGTGGTAAGTATTGCATTTGGTGAGGATATGACAGGATGCTGTACCAATTAGTGGTATACACTATTTCTGAGGAAGGCAAACACAGAGAAATGTAAATGTGGAAGGAAAACATAAGCAAGTGAAGATGTGACCATGCCCATAGCCTGATCACTGGACTTGGTGAGGTACCTTCTGGAAACAGGCACATCGATTTGATACACGCTCTTCTGTTCTGGAATAGACTCGCATTTTTATGGTTGTGGTGACATTTTTGGCTTCTTCAGCTTTGTTAAAGTGAAGAACCTAGAGTGGAAAAAGCAAAAATAAATGCAATGACAGAAAATTATGCTGTTTCAGTAAAACCTTTCCAGTGATGCCATGGGGCTGGAGATGAACAGAGTCAAACTCAGATTTTCCTCTTGTGTCCAGTCCTGACTGTATATGAAATCTTTTGTTAGGCTTTGAGGCCCATGTCTACAAAATGACCTAAACATACCAAGCAGAGGGTTGCAGGGCTAAACTCTTGTGTAAATTGCCTTTCTAGAGACTGGAGTCACACATGGGAAGACCCAGTTATCTCCAGATGGAGTCTCAAACCAGAAGTCTAAATGGAGCACTACTGTGTGTCAGAAAGCAGGAAAATTTTGTGGGGAGTTTCATGCCTTAAATTCCTTGCTCTTGGTTTTTGCGCCTTTCCCGGGCTACAGAGGAATTCGTGAAACTTGAAAACATATTTCAGAAGACAGTGTGCCTTTTCCACACACACCACCCCCAACCACACATTCTTCCTAACAGGAGATCACTGTTTTCTTTGTTACCCTACTGGCCCTCTTTTGACCCATAAAGCAGGAGTCAGATCACTGCCTTATCAGATATCAGAAGATAACTTCTTCTGCCTTAGCAGATGCAAGATGAAAAGCCTCATCTTCTAGGTAGGAGCTGGGTAATTGTGCATTGGGGCTGTCCTCACTTCCATCTGCTGAAGGTAGGAACTTTCCACAAATACAGGTTAAGAATTTTAGTGATTTTTGGCTGTAAAATATATACTCCAAAGGAAGCATTGTAATCTTGCAGTGTTTCTTCTATGATCTTATGGGTGGGGATTTGTTTAGCAATGTGAAAATGTATCATAGCTATAGAGGGGAGAGCCTTTTAGTGAGGGTTAATTTCAAAAAAGATGAAATGCAAGATGGGAATTGTCTGTGGCAGGGTAGATGGAGATTCAAGGTCTCCCCCTCCCTGATGAGTTTACAGGTTACTGAGCTCTGGGATAAAAATTCTTTATTTCTGCTGGTGAGGTTTAAAAGGAGTCAATGTCGCTAGCACCACTTTTCTAATTTGTTGGGAGCCTGTTTCCAGAGACTATACTATTTCTTTGACCTTTTCAAGAGGAGAACTGGTTTATTCATTGCAGTGCACATCAGGGGTGAAATGTGAGCTGGCGTATATTTGTGTAGATTTTTGGTCAGAGTAATTTTTTTGCTTATGGCTTTCCTCTGTTCCGTCACAGTAAATTTCTTAGAGGAAAATAGAGGATGTTAGCCCAGGAGATCAACCCTTTCAAACAGCTACCTTTTATGCCCAGACTTACCTTTGCCATCTGATCTGCAGTGTTACCTTTGGCTCCTAAATAAACAGTAGCCAGGGCAGATGAAATACTCAAAGGGGAGAACAATATGTTCTTATCACCATCTTCCTGACACTCATGTTTAAAAAAGTCGAGAGCAAAGCTTGTGTTTGCTTTATTTAAAGTTTCCATTGTTCTGAACCTGCGTAGAAAGGCAGAAAAGATGCTATTAGTGAACCACTAATTATGGCTGCTACGTGATGCAAAGGCTTTTTAAAAATAATTATCTATATAAAGAATGAGAAGGATTAACTATTATAAAGTCATATAGAATGTAGCATGTTCTGTTTCACTGATGACACTAGCTGGCATTTGGGCTAGGAAAGAAGTAGCTTCCAACCCTCTTTTGTATTTGTTCACCAGGACATTTATTGCACTGTCCATTACAGCATCTTGCAGTGATGGTTGATAATGTTATTCACCAGTGACTAGGCTACAGGATACTGAGAGACTGTCTGTTATGACATTTTTCATTCTTCAGTTTCTGCAAGAGCCTTTTGTTGCTCATAACTGTAGTGAACACATACTCTGATGACAGTCACGGTCAAACTATACTTCTAGGACAAGACAAAATCTTCCAATGGTTGGGCAAGCACCACTCCACCTATTGCATGCTGAGCATTCTGAATTCCCTTTTTGGTTTTACAGTACTAGCCCTGATCCTAGCTTCCCAGTTCTTCTGCAGGACAAGGTTTCCATATTCAGTAGACCACAAATGCTGCTATTTGTCATTTTCATTGCAGGTTTAGCTGAGAGCTATAGTCAGGGACTAGGAGTTATTCACATTGGTATAGGATGGCCTTAGAATAAAGACAGCCTGTGTCTTGAGCAGCTTGCAGACCAGAAGCTGACTGAAGAGCACAGTAACAAATTAGCTGACTGAAGCAAACACAGTGATTCTTACTCTGCTCTAGAACTCTGTACAATACATTGCTGTTCTTTCATATTTTTAAGACTTCCACCTTGTAGACCATGCCCGTGCCATCTTAATAAATTCCTTTCCCAAGGATTTGTAGTTTCCCATTTCCATGCTCCTTTTTTTTCTATGCATTTGTCAACAAAGCAATATCATCCAAGAGTTTATCAAATAAATAATCTCTAAAAATCATTACAGTACCTTGCCTTGTGCAGGGAGGAACACTGCTGCTCCAGACGTCTCCAAGGTTTCTGTGGTTCACATGAAGGCTACGGTGAGTTTATAGTGTGCCTGACCAGTCCTACAAAGGTTCTTATGACTCACGACTGTGCAATTTGTTATGCCCTGAAGGCCACATCCCTGTGGAAGAATTGAATCATCTCAGAGTAGGATGTGATGGTGAGAATGATACTATATAAGACCTTTACAAAACTAACTCCAGAAGTTTTTCTATAAACATTATTTTGGCAACAGAATAGTAACAACTTGAATGCACACTACTTTAAACAACCTTTATTTTGTGGTTTGGAGTGTTGTTTTTTTGGTTTTTTTAATGCAGTTGCTGAGCTATTGATTTTATGATTCGTGTAATAAAAATTGTTTCTGAGGAACAGAGAGAGAAAAGACAGTGACTTCCTATGTGTAAGTGTTTCTACTGTCCAATTGAGAAAGTATTTGTCACTACTAGTGGGTTTCTTTATCTTAGAAAAATGCATTTTGGTTATCTTAGAGAATTCTAAGAATCTGCAACAAGGGAATTGCCACTGTGATAGTGAAGGTTGAGAAACAGGCACCAGACCCTTGCTTTTCTTATCAGTAGTAACATCACTAGAACCTGGTGTGGGAGTAAGATTAGGCTTAGTTTTCCTCCTGCTTCTGTTTCCCCACCATAATCTGAAAGCTGTTGTTTGACCAATGTAGCACCTCAGAAATCTGTTCTTATTTTCTATTCCAGAAATGGGTATTTTGGTCAAACCCCATTTTTCCATCTGGTCTTGGCTACTAAAATACCTCCTTCCCTAATTTTCCTTGCAATCATGCTGTCCCTTCTCCTGCTGTCCTTTCATATCCATCCATCCCCACTCTGACCCCTAACTCAAACACTCTGTGTAGTCCTTCCTTTGCCCTTTATTTTATCCTTCACCCCTCTGCACTGTTGATAATAACAACTTCAAAACCTGGGTAGGAGCAGCTCACCTTGCCAGGGCTGCCACCTTGACACTGGGAAAGGGTCCTGCACAAGGTCTCTCTCCTTGGTATAAGCTGCCTTTGGAGGGCTTTCTTCTGACCTGCTGCCTATGATCATACACTTAACATGGATTAAAATTGTATGTACATCAGTGGCTGGCACAGAAGGTCCTGAAATGAGGATTATCTGCAAAATTTGGCATAGGACATTGGAGGACACAGCTGCAAAGGGTCTCTAGCCAATGGTGAACCTTCTGTATCACTATAATTTGGCAACCAAAACCTTAGTTAATGTTGCTTTCCTAACTGTGAGGAATCTCACAACTTTAATCAGATGGTATTTCCCTCCCTCCGGGTCTTTTGAAATTGTAGCTACACAAAACCAGCATGAGTTGTAATTAGATGTATCTATGTTTTCCAGAGATCAGCATAGCGTAGGAGAGGTGCTCACAGAAGAATTGATTGCTTCCATTATGGCTGGGAAAGTTGTAGTCTGTTTACATTGGCCTTAAGTGATTACCAAAGCCTAAATGATTTAAGTAATCATTGCAAATTTAGCTATGTTGCTGAACAAGTGATAGATACACTGGATAAGCTTCATCCCTTAGTGCAATTACTGTGAATTTTTTAGTTTAAAAGCAGAGGTGACTTTTATTTGCTGACTTATAATACAACTTGCTGCTTTACAAGAAGTGACTTGAGTGCAGAAATGCTGGGTTAGACTGAGTACAAAAACTTGTGCCTTTGTAGAGGTGCTTAAAAAAGTTACACCTTTTGAATGGCATGTCCGCACATCAGGAAAAAAAAAAAAAAGCACAGGTAACTAAAATTAAAAATATACTCATCTCAAAGGACAACATATGTTAACTCAATGTGATGATTTAGTAATGTTTTCCAATATCCTTTTAAATTAGCACCACCAGAGAACATGGCTCAGTGGGGTGTGCTCCTGCTGACTCAGTAGCTGCGGTGCTCTCGCTCCCACTGTGTACCAAACCAGCACAGCAGCACAGTAGGAGATTTGTATTTGTATTAATAGTATTTTTCCTGTAAAAAGTGAACTTGTGGGCTGTAGTCATTCATGTTTCCATTTAGCCAGGACAAATATTGGCAGGACATCAGTGCTCTGCCCAGATCTCAGCTATATAAATGCAGTTTGTTTCCCTCCAGTTTCAGTGTAACTTGGCACAAGTCATTGTGACTTTCCGGCACAGTGTGTTGCTCTGTTTGCCAGCACCTGGATTCAGGAGCAGGTGAAAGGATTGGTGTCTGAGGAGAACATTATAAACTGCTCTGTAAAGGCTCTTTGAGAGTCATCACAGAAAGATGGTATCTTCTGTTTTCACACAGTCTTTTAGGATACAGTTTTCCATTGCTGATTTTCATGTTCATCAGTAGTTTATTTTAGCTATCAACTCTGAATAGCTCTTGGAAATCTGGTTTAATTCAAAAGTAACATGTTCTGCATTTCAGGTAGATCAAAAGGAAAAGTGATGCTTGAAGGAAAGCTGTTCAGTTTACCTGGCACTGTCAATATGTTTTTACCAGTATAAGCACTGTTTATTTGCTTGGGAGGGATTTAATTTGTGGTTCAGCCAGCAGAGTGCTCTATTCAAGTTTTTGGCTCATCCAGAGTAGACCAGTAGGCTTTAAACACAAAATTATTTAAAAGTTCCCCAGCCTTTACAAGGGACTTCAGGAGATACAAGAAGCATGGAAAAGAGAGGCTTTTGAAATCTGACCGTGTTTTCATTTCTTTAGAGGCCTTATGAAAGTTTTTATAAATCTCTGTGTCATTTAAAGTTAAAAGCTGTCAGGAGGGCAAGTTTCTCACACAAACTGAGAAAATAGTTGGGGTGCTGAGTGACTTAATACATGACCTTTTCTGTGTTAAGGAGGACACTCTTCTGGGTGATGCCTCTGTCACAGTGAGTACAGAATGAGCTTCTCCTAACCTTGTCAAATAATAATAAAAAAAACAATACGCATCACCTAGACAGGTTATAACAGATTTTGGGTTGTTTTATGGTAGATTTTTATGTAGGATAAGTTTGTATCATCCTGAAATCTCAAATAATTTTTACATTTAAGAGAGATTAGATCTTTGGGTATCTTTTCTCCCTTTAAAGATTTGGTTTAGAATACACGTGTCTTTATTTTGAAACACAGCAGATAGGTATCTCTTGTGTACCTCCTACAAGTAAGTTTGCAAACCTTTCCTTACCAAGCAAGCTTTGCTGACATACTCTGGCAGTATTTAAAATCTAATGAGTTGCCAAAGGGTGTGGTGAGAATCCTGTATAAATATTACTGAGGCTTTTTGCTCCACACCTGCAGAAAGTAAAGGTGTGGTGAAATTTGATAATACTGGCACAGTTCATCATACTTGGCTATTAGTCCTACATGCTTTGGCTTAGACACAGTAATTAATAAAGACAGTGCTTGTCCTGAGAAATTCAACTCTGTTAAGGAGTGAAACACTTCTGAGAAAGGTCTGATCTCTATATCTGAAAAGCCATAGCTGATCTGTTAATGACTGTGCACACTGTTTTCACATATGCGAGGGTGCAGTTTTCCTTTGAATGACTCAGGCAGTGAGCATTTTAAAGCATCCCAGGTAGCAGTTATCATCAAAAATACGAAGAGTGGCCTGAATTTTTCAATCATGATACACAGCACTGCCTTATGAGTAATGACATATGTGTGCCTTGGACACACTTTAGCCGAAACTTGTCATTTTTCCGAGGGAACCTGTCAGAGGGTGTTAACTGTACGTCAACTGCACAGCTACTGAATCAGAATGATCCCTGCTTTGTGTTAATGGGAGTTTCCCAGCCCGAAGTGCTATAGTGCAAGATGTGCCATGTTGTGGAATGAAGAATGTGAAATTCAAATCAATGTGTCTTCAAAGCACGTTTCTAAACAAGGGTGCATCCTCAACAGCAGCCTTGGGCTGATGTGTGAGAGAATGGTATAGAGGGAGGGCTCTCTTTAAAGAAAACCATTTAAACTTTAACTGTGCTTTTTGTACAGCTCAACTGCAAATATTCTTGTCTGGTGGAATGACCTCAAGGCAGTTGGTATTTTCAGAAGTTTCATCAGGAGAAATTCCCCAGCACTCAGGGGTGGAAGTGTACTGGAAATCCCAGCTATTCATGGACCTGTTTGGCACCTGCTGGCCATTCATAGTTTCATGCTTTTAAGACTGAGCTAAACTACCTGGTTAAGTGCACATAAAAAGACAGTAAGCCTTTGTCTTAGGAGAGAATAGGCCCAAAAGTGGGGCTTAGAATGTAATTTTCCCTTCAGACTGACAAGGACCTTGAGAGAGCTGTAGTGTCATTAGCACCACTTGAAATATGTCTTACCAATGCCACTGCCATTGCAAGATTCTTTCACCTTTCCATCTCCCATGTCCTTTGCCTTTGCACAAAGGAGCTCAGTCTCCTGAAACCTGAAATCTTTCTACATCGTTCAAGTTAGCAAGCTGTTTGTAGCAGTGACCAGGTAGAAATTAATGATATGATACCTGACAAGTAAGACAAAATTATTTCATATTCCTTTCTGCTCTCAGAAGACCTATTTTGTTCCTCAGGCTTTTGGGAGAGATGCAAACAAAAGTGTGAATTTTCAATGTATTGCACTGAGGACCTTCTTTTAAAATATCGTCTACTCTTTACCAAAATGTTTCCAAGGTCTTTAGAGTTGCTCTTTTCAGCTGTGATTCACCTGTATAAAGATCTTCATGGCTCCAGTATATTTTGGACTGGTATTTGTGGCTCTTTTAGCTCTTTCAAATTCAAAAGTGTAACTCTCTTTGGGTAGTTCAGTGTGACTGTCACTTTCAGCTGCTTTAGACTTGTCTTTCTTCTTGGTCTACCCCTCTTCATTTTCTACAATCTCTGGCTTTATGTTCTGAGGCTTTCTTAATAACCCTTCCTTATGTGGTTGCTAATTCCTTGCCTGGACACATAGAGAGACTAAGCTAGTGACCTCAACTAATTTTGAATTTGGAGGTACAGAGGCAACTTCAGGCCGAGGAAAGTCAGCAGAATACGTGCAAGGAGAAGCAGAGCATTTGTTCTCTGTCATTGGAAGGATGGGCCCTCACCCCACCTACTGCAGGTGCAGCTAAGAGGCTGCAGGTGACACAGCCTGATTGCATGGCAGATGATGCCCCCAGGCAGCAGGAGTGGCAGCACTCTTCTCCCACTTGCTTTCTTAGTCCCAAACCTTCCTTTCCCTGATATTTATCCTCTTAGAAACAAGCCCTGTCTTCTTCCCTCGCTGCACTGAGGAGCAGATAGAGATTGCTGAAGGGCATGGAGGATAAAGGTGAACATGGTGAGAGTGGGGTGATTAAAAACTTGGGAAAAGGGAGTTACTGGAGAGCAGTGAACTGTGCCCGAGGGAAATGGGGCAGAATGAGAGAAAAATGTAAAGAGGAAAGAGGAATTGCTCTTACACACAGCCCTGTGGAATTGAATTTAATGATTCCTCCTCCATCCCTTTTGTTCATCTTTACTTGCCATATCTCTGCCTTCATTACAAGAACCCATCTGACACTATGCTCCTTCTTCATATTGGCCTCTTATCAGAACCACAGCATTGGAATTTTACCTGTGTAACCAAGAAATCAGCCTTCTACCGTAAGGATCTGCTGACCTCCAGGATCCTCTTCTTGATATCTGGAAGGTGCCACTAATAGAAAATCACTGCTTTTAAAATGTGTGTTGCCATCTAACATTTAGAAAAAGTAGTAAAGTGTTGTGTGATTCGAAAAAAATTAAAGCTCAAAATTAATTTGGAAGGAATACCATGCAATTGTGAGCATTTGCTCACATGACAAGAAAATTAGACCATATGGTATTACAGTCTTTATCTTGTGATATATAAAAGTATAACAGTGAGGAAAAGAAGGCCAGGTACAAATGATAGTACACTGATACCCATTTACAGCAACATGCAGATAAAGTATAAATTATGCTATTGGGACTAAAAAATATATGTAGCATAAGGCTATGTATTAGTACATCTTTGTACCTACGTATTTGTAAATGATTTTAGGAAATTGCTGTTCACAGGGGGACTAAGCACTACTTGGGATTTACAGAGATATTCTGTAGACCTTGGTTCAAAGAAGGCTAAAAGTGAGGAGAGAGACAGTGAGAGCTTTGTGGGCTGACCATAGGGGAATGAAAATGAAGGAACTGGTAAGGCTCATTCTCACATGTGGCCATCTCTCATTTGGTGAGAGAAAGCTAAGCTGGCTGAATGGCTTGCACTACTTCTACATTAGTGAGATTTGTATTTATGTTTAAAATTAAATTAACCAGAGGTTAGTGGATTCTCCAGCCTTGAAGATCTGCAGTCAGTAAAGCAACCTGCTACAGCTTTGAAAGCCAGATGACTGTCAGCTGCCCCCTCAAACCCAAGTTACTCACTAATTCTATGAACTTCAGGAAACCAATCTTATTCAAATAACTGATTTTTTTTTTCCCAACTGAGCAATATTACCTAGACTCATATATTTGAAGAAATAGGATTGGAATAAACAATAGAGGCCCTGGTTCAAATTCTGCCATCTCAATGGAAATTCATTACATTAATTACCTTCCTACTTTAAGTCTTCAGGACAGTGAACAAGTGTGGTCTTGTATCTGTGCAACTCACTAATCCTTTGACTTAACTATTTCTCTTTGCACGTGTGAAATTACAAATACATGTGGGATGTGATGGCAGAGCAGTAAAAGCCTCTTATGGTGGGCCCTAAAGCTGTGATTCAGAGCCTTCTTCCATACTTGTGCTGAAAGAAATACTGGGAGTAAAAGAGAAGGTGACCTAGCTGAACTTCATGATGCAGCAGAGAGTCAAAGTCTCTAGGACATGCTGGGGACTATTTTGCAGCTTTGGAGATGAAGAGAGAAAGCTGTAACCCCCTCAGCTGACACAAAGGAGAGGACTTGTTCCGTGCTTCATGATGGAGAACTGATATCTTGTCACCCACCTTGGGTGCTACATTTAGGTCTGTCATTTATGTGCCTGTCATTACAGAAGCTACAGTGCCTCAGGTGTGGAAGGCTGCTGAAGTTCTTAACTGTTAGAACAATATTTCTGTGTCTGAGATTTGAGGATCCCAACATCCCTTGCTCAGTAGGTGTGTGATTTGCCAAGTCCCAGAATAGTTTAAAACTTTTCAGTCTCTGAAAACATAGGGCTGAGAATGTTAAGGAAGTGACTACCAAGGACAGAAATATGACTGCATGTTACTGTCATGGCAGAAGTCAGCAGAAATCATGAGTCCACACTGAACCTATCTGTCTACAGGAACCCATGTATTTCTTTGCATCCTTTGTTTGTGAAGAAGTATGTTTTGATTTATAACAACTACAATGGCCTAGAAATAGTGCCTTTTTGGAATAAATTTGCTGAAAATGAGTGCCCTGAGGATTTTAGGCTCTATATCTCCATGATCAGATCAACAGAGAAGGTGGTGTCATGTTAACTTCTTTTTTTTACAAGATTGTATTTGCTACCAGCAAGCTATGCCTTGTATGTACTGCCAAAATATGTGTTATCTTGAGTGGGGTGAGGCTGGGCAGGGGCAGGGGCAGGAGGAAAGTAGCCAAAGTAAATAGAACAAACAAAATGCTGTATGCTGGAACTTAAAAAACATCACCACAAACCACCTAGCACAGGTGCCTTGCTGTGCATACTGGGGTCAGAAAAGAGCACAGCTTTCTTCACTAATTTCACACCCCCTCAGAAAAAAACCCCGCCAACCTTCTCTTTAACTCATAAGGTTACTTCTTTGTGGCAGTTCTTCACTGGTCTGCTGCCTTTCTTGTTTCAGTGACAAAGGGAAGAATAATTAGTTCCAGAGGAAAACTGTTAACTTGCCACAGGTATTGCTACTTTTACCATGATTATTCTCTTTAGTTACAAAATAAGCACCTAGAGAGCCTTACAAATACACCACAAAAATAACAAGAAAATTCCTTTCCACTTCCCATTTTCATGTGTTCTCCAAGGTAGTGTTCTTGTCTCAGTAGGATGCAGATTATGCACAAACCCAGCTGCCTTCCAAAGTGTTTATCAGCTGCTGTTAAAAAGAGAAACTGAATGAATCATGGTTTGTGCTGGAAGTGTTATATCTCACTAGTTTGAGTTTTGTGTATGAAATATTATGGGTCATGCTGCTCCTTCCAGGCAGAAAATTGATCTCAGTATTTTATCTTAGACCAGTTAGGACAGGCTCTCATTCCACATCTCTCTGTAAGCAATGACCCAACTTTGATAAAACAACCATAGATTCATAGAATACCTCAACCTTGGACAGGAGCCATAAGGATCAAATCCACTCCCTGCTTCTCTCAGGACTACCTAAAACTAAAGCATATCACTAATATCCACTAATATCCAGACACTCCTTGAACTCTGACAAGCTTGGCACCCTGACCACTGCCCTGGGGAGCCAACCACCCTCCAGCGACCAACCACCCTCTCAGTGAGGAACCTTTTCCTAGTGTCCCATCTGTTTTTCCCTGATGCAGCTTCATTCCATTTCTTCCAATCCTATCACTGGGCACCAGAGAGAGAGATCAGCATCTCTCTCTCCACTGCCTCCTGTGAGGAAGTTGTGCACTGCTGAGGGGTGAGTGACCTCATGGCCAAACTGAGTGACCTCAGCTGCTCCTTGCCCTTGAGACCTTTCACCATCTTGGTCACGCTCCTCTGGACACCCTCTAATAGTCTGATGTCCTTCTTACATTGAAGGATCCAAAAGCACACACAGTACTCAAGGTGGGGTCACACCAGTGCAGTGTAGAGTGGGACAATCACCTCCTTTGACAGGTGAGTTATACCAGGTGAGCTAGATGCATCCCAGGACAAAGTTGGCATTTCTGGATTCCAGGGCATACAGTTGACTCATATTCAACTGTCCATCAACCCAAACACCCAGCTCTCTTTCCAGGCTACTCTTCAGCCCAGTTTGTTCCCCAGTTTGAATGTATAACCATGATTACCCTGTCCCAGATGCACTTGAAATAGTCCAAATTAAATGCTTTTGCTTAAACATGTTTTTATTATGATTAAAAGAGCAAAACTGTAATATCCACAAGACCCATTAGATATGGATACATGGAAAACAATTTGAATAGTAACACGCCATATTTGGGAGACAAAAGGATTTAAGGATAAATATGAATTATAGGGTTTCTATATTGCATCTTTAGAAAGTGAGGAAGAGCCTTGCAGTATCAGGAGCACAAAGAAAAAACAATTGCCTTGTCTGAGTAAGAGTGGTTGGTGACAGTTTAGAGTTCCATCTGGGAGCTTTCAAGTGACCAATTCCAGAGGAGTTACCACAAAGCTTAGCCATAGAGAAACCTGGCTTAACTAGAAGACTGCATTTTTGCCCTTAAAACTTTTGCTGATAAATGGGGTTGTGTTTTTTCAGTGGGATGATTTGGCACTATTATTGTTAAGTTGCACCAAGATCACCTTTGTTAATGCTCATGCCGTCTTTGGGTCCAAGTTTCATCCCCTTAACTCTTCATGAGTGAGTAAATAATATTACTCTGCAGAAAGGAAAGGCAAAGGGGCTCTGTTTTCATTTCTTTGACAATTTTTTTTTTTAATAAAGCCTTCCTGTTCTAGAAAAAAAATGGATGAAAGGGAAAGGGTGCACTTCTTTTTGCTCTTGATACTGCAGTGCTTCATTTCTAGGGAAAAGAAATTCTTTCAGCTTTCTTCTCTTTAAGGAGAAATGTATCTGCCAAAGAAGAGGATGCTGTTGGTTGGGTTGTGCTTGATCAAGAAGAGGAAAGGGTGGTCAGCCCTCCACTCTTCAGAGACACTTGTAACCTCCACCTCAGGTCCTGGTGAGCCTACCACCTCACTGCCTGCTTCCTGGATTTCCACAAATGCCTCATGGACAGCTTCAGAAATCTTCAGGCTCTCTGCTGAAGAGATGCCAGAGAGATTGGCTGAGGAACTGAACAGGTCAGTGATACCCAAGGCCACTAAGACAGATGTGAGGTTATATTTTTCCTCAATTTTCATGCGGGGGAGGTACACTTTGATGTTCCTCTCTTCCTTTGTGTTAGAACTGATCCACTCGATGAGTTTTTCAACAGTGATTGAAGACTCAAGCTGCAAGGAGACAAGCAAATGAGAGCACAGCTTCCTTTTTGGTGACGCAGTACCAATGTACTGGCATTTTTTTCTAGGTATATATGGATATTAATGTTTCTAGGAAAAGGAAGCACACTATGACTCTTTCTTCTGTTCTCTGTCCTGCTTCCTATTTCTTTAATAGGCTTGCTGCCAAACAACTTTCCTAATGAGATGGCTACTCAGCAAATTTCACCTAAAGCTCTTCTGTATATATTTTCCTTCCTTGGAAAATGTGTTCCAAAATAATTTTGTACTTTTGAATTGTAATTTTAGAAGGTCTAATTTTAAGACACCTTACCATTCAGGTGTTCATGGTAACCAATAACTAGTACTATCAGTTATCATTTGGAAATTTATCTGTGTTCAAATGCCTCTTCATTTTTATAACTCAGATCGCTTGAGTTAGTGTAGAAACATTTCATTCCACTCTCATTTATTACATAGCCTTTCCTATTCAGACTAATTGCAGTCCTAATTATGACAATGTCCCATGCCTGTATTCTGTTCCTATCTACAAAAGTATTTCATACACTTTTTTGGGGGGGGGAACTGCTTTAACTATTCCAGTTTTAGATTTTGGAGGCGTGAAGGAAGCATGTTTAGCACTGCCAAAACAATAATTACAACTAATGAAGTTAACATGAACTTCCCAGGAAGTCCTCAGCATGCAGAAAAGGAGTTATAAAACCTTTGGAGTTCAATCTGCTGCAGTAAAAACTGCTTAGCTAAAGAGAATCTGCTCTGAAGAACTACTAGAGCAGTTCTTTAAGCAACCCATGCTCAGCACAAACTGTTGCAGGACCACTGAGACAGCTGCATGCTTCCATGCAACAATCTCTTGCTGCCAGCATTCAGATCAGTGCTGGTGAACTGTTTTAGAATTATGTTATAGTGAAGTGCTTTGCAGCACCTAAATTTCACTGTGTTTATGGTTTTCTGAAACCCAGCTGCTAGGGATATACCTGCTCCAGGCCAGAGACATCATCAGGCAACAGCACCAACATGCTCAGCTGCCCACTGGCATAGGGAAGCTCCAGGATCTTCACTTTCTCAGAATCCACGACTTCCACTTTAAATGAACCAATCTGAGACATCATCTGCACGGGTTTGCTTTCTTGCTGCAAAACCAAGTAAGATAATATAGGTTTCAGAAAGATTATTCTAAGAGCGTAGAAATGGCTACTTACAGTTAACACTACTGAGGGCTCTTGTTCAGGAGGACTCTATAACAATTTGTCTACTCTCTTCAAGAATTCTAGAACATGCTACCTTTATGGTGATTGTTCCCATGTACCTCAGTTATTTTGAAAGGCACTTCCTGGGTGTCTTCATCCTTAAATGCTCTCTCCCATAATCCTTTGAAGTAAATGGCATTGACAAGGACCATTTCTGTTTGGGGATCCACAGAGCTTGGTTGAAGGAGACTTTTGATCATTCCTTTAAGAATGCATATGAAAAGAAAAAACATGTACATAACACATCAGTGTATAACACATCTTACTTGGCAAGCACTACATTCAATGAAGGGTATAAAGAGAATTTGTAGGGAGAAGGCTGTAGGGCAGGGATGTTTCGTTTTTGCAGTTGTAATCTTTTACTTCCAAGGCTGATTTGCTCACTGCTGTTGGCAATAGCTATTGTTTCCCTTTCTGTAAAGAATCATCATGAGAGACAGAAGATCCAGAGATTTACTTGTTACAAAAAGAGTCAACGTGTATATATTGTGACAATGAGAAGAACTACTGGAACCTTTTGTCCCAGGGTGGTCTCCAACCCAAACATAAACATAGATACTTCTTGCTTCAAACCAAAGATGAAAGGAGATGTCTATACCAAGAAAGGAAACCAGAGTTATGCTCTGCTTTTTTTCTAATACTTTGTTCTTGTTTATTCTGCAGTCTTCATGCACGTGGCAAGCTCCTTCCTTAGTGCTATTCCACCAGTGGCTTAATCATTGTCTGGTTTTCTCCTGCAAAGTGTGACATCACACCAGAGGTTGTGTGATAATGCATATTTCATTTCAGGTAAAAATCAGCATATTTTATCTGTGTTTGCTGTTTGGGCCGTGCGTTTCAAACGAGAGCAAATAATGTTTTTAGGGGGAATTGGAAGAGACTGGAAGAATGGAGGAGCCACATGGATATGCAGTAGGGTAAATATTCCAATTGTGATATGCCTCTTTCTGTGCATTTAATACACCTTCCTACCATTTCTTTACTTTGTGGTTTTCCATGGCCTTTTACCTCTTAAGATTTCTCAAGTACCTTATGACTGCATGCCATACTCAACAGGCACATAACTCTGGGAATCTTGAGGGCAAAACACACTGATCAAAGGACACTCAGATTCTCAATGTTAGTATCAAACCATGTGTCAATATTTACAAAGTATATTCTAGTGCAGTCTCTTTCATCAGAACTGGAAGTACTATATACACACAAAGCCTCTTAGATACAGAGAGTCCCTAAATAGGTATCTGAGGGGAAAAAAATAAAATAATGATCTATTATCCAAGAGAAGGAACAGAGGTGAATATTTTGGATTTTTTTGTTTGTTTCTTAACTTAAGCATGCTCATATGCAGTTCAAACATGGGGATAGAAGGAAAAATACTTATGCCAATACTTGGTTTGCTCTTACCATCTGTCTGACTTTCAACCCAGGAATTGATGACCTGTCTGGCTTGTTCTGCAGCTGTTTGAAAGTTGATAGTTTCCAAGCCTCCTTTGTACAGTTCCTTCACACATTGTAAGTATTCCTGCAAAGTTAGAATATGCAGTTTTCAAATCAGAATGTCATTTTGGAAACATGAAACACAAGACTGAAATTAGCAGTTATGAATAATCTGCTTATTAAGGCTAATCAGTAAGCCATGACTCTGGTTCATAAGCATCTTAAGATTTTACATTCACTACTTCAAGCAAGAGTATATGTTCACATTTTAAAAAATATTTTCCAGACCTGAGTCTGATTAAAAAATGAAATTCCTTTCAGTTGAACTATCGTTGTTTTCTTTTCATTTTGCTTTTTATTTTGCAATTGTATTGCCCTTTGGTTTCAAAGCAAATGTTCCTTTCGATGTGAAAAGACAATATTTTTGAGGACCTGTAGTTACTTTTCAGATTTGTTTTACAAATTATGAAAGTAGTTGGAGTTAACTTTATTAATTATATCTTGATGTGATTGGATCCTGATAGTACTTTGCACAAACATGTTTTTGGCTAGACACATTTTATCTCAAGACTGCAGAGGTTTAGGGCTGTAACAGAGTGAAGTTATGGATCTTTCTTCCATGTGGAAGAAAAAAAAAATTATCAGAACATAGACTTCTGAAAATGCTTTTGCATTACATGACAGCTTTGAGTTGGAAATACACTCAGATTAGATTTTAGAGCAACTTACTGGTAGGATTGGGTATGTCTCTTCAGCGTAGAGTCTGCTGGCAAAAGCGAGTGAATAATTGTCACTTGGTTTGGTGAGTTGGCTGAATGTGTCTTTAAGTGAAGCATGGACACTTTCAGATGTGGGGCACTGAATCATTGGCATGAATATAAATAAAAAGAAAGATGGTGTTATTCTAGTTTTAGTAGTTAGTTTTTCACACTAAATGAGTTCAGACCCGTCTTAACAAAATGTACAGGATGAAGAACAATTTTGGGCTACAATGACACTGATGTAATTTTCTAATATACTCAATTCTGTGCCATTTTTCTACTGCAGTTTCCTCATACCTCTTTCAGGGTGCCATACTTAATTACCCACTACAGTAATCTAGCTCCAGCAGATCAAGTAGCCTTTCCTCCATTCCAAACCCGTTCCATTTAACCAGTAACATCCAGTGCCCTTGCCTAAGCATAAAAATGCCTAATCATAATAATATTTCCCCTGTTTCCTTAATATGATGATGCTGGGTTTCATATTATGCTTGTTATGAATCCTCTGTTACCCTCCTTCTCTTTCTAGTCTTATGAGCAAGGTGTTCCCCCAACTGCTGGATGCAGAGCACTAGCTGCTCATTGGAAAGGGGTTGGAACTGCTAAGGGACCACTTAATTTGCTAGATTTTGCTCCCAGGAGAAAGTGACACAGAGAAGAAATTATTTCCATACCTGAGATTCAATTGCCTCTCCAAATCCTGTGATTTTGTCAAAGTGAACAACCTGTAATTGAAAATTACAATAGTTGAAGTAGCAGGTATGATGAAAAAAGGCTGTTTAACTGAGATTAACACATGATATTTGAAGTAAACTTATTGGCTATCTGAGAAGTTGGATGACCCAAAAGGTGCAATCCATCTGTCAACAGCTGTGCTTACTGTCCTACTGAACATCTAGAAACCTGCTCAAGGGTGTGCTTCCAGGTAACAAACCAGACACTCTCTGTGAAGGAAGTGAGAGCTGCAGGAAACTCATGGGAGCCATTTTGTAGTCTGGAAACCTGTTTAGGCTCTTTTCATTGGGTTTTTATCTACTTTTCTTACTGTAAATAAAGGACCACTGAAACATAGTGGTCTCTTTGAGCATCCTACTGATAACAATAATAAAATAAAATTTAAATCCAGTTTCAAGATTTCTGGCTGCTTCATTTGTTTGATACTGTGAAAGTTTGAGGTGGTTGCAGCTTTTGATAATCCTGGATCCATATATTTTAGCTTCTGAGCTATGCAAAGGACATTATCATATATTTAAGTGCTGTGACTCTATTGAGCAGCAGGAAGGTTTAAATCCTTAACTGTAGCCTCACCTTGTCTATCTGAGCCCTGGTGTCTTCTCTTGCACCTAGGTAGACCATGGACAGAGCTGAAATGATACTCAGAGGGGAGATAATGATGTTCTCATTCACATGCTGGAATTTTAGCTCCTTGAACACATCAAAACAAAATTCTGTGCTTGCTGCACCGATGGAGCCCATTGTGAAACCTGTATTGTCTAAAACAAACAGCAAAAATACAGTTACAATAATGAGGAAATACTCTGTTTTCATAAATGTGTTTACTTCAGCATTTGTATTCAGTTGTCTTTTTGGCAGTAAAATTACTCAGAGATCTTCAAGTTGTGTGTCATTTCTGTTTACCTTTTCAAGGCAGTCAAACAACAATTGCCTATGTTTATTTTCATCCAGTGAAGACTAGAATTCCTTGGTACTTTGTAGTACCTTTGATGAAGACACAAAAATAGGATCTATCTTTGGGACCCTTATAAAACAGGAAGTTTAAAGTGCAAGTTGTAGTAGACTTCTTCTATCCTTGGACAAATGTAAGTAAAAGCAGTTGCTCGATGACTATTTTCTAAAAATAAGTAAGGGCAGTAAAATATCTATTTGTGGCACAATACTGTCAGTAGATATTCAGAGGATTGCATCTTTTCTCTTGTTTTAGTAATGAAAGCATGGATAGGCAAAATAATTTTTCTAAGGTCACCTAGGCTAGGAGAGAGACTGATGCAAAATTGTGCTTTCAGATTTACCTTGCTTTTACTTAAAAGTATCCATGTATACTACACTCTAGCCTTTCTGAGAAATTAAATATTGCTAGTGACATTCAGATAGAACAGAAATGCAGACTTAATCAAATAGCAACATCTACCATAATGTAGCACTGTTAAATGATTGTTTGTTAGTGACCACACTTGTGAGTATACACATACACTCGCACACACATTTCTATCACTATCCTTTCTGTATACAAGTTCACTTTTATAGATTATTGTAAACATATAAGTCTGTGCTCTGGCACACATTCTTACCTTGTGTGGTATTCACTAGCTGTATTTTCCGGGGTTCAACTGTTAGAAAAATTTCACACTAAAATAAATCTAGCAAATTCACTGAATGCCACAGAGTTTCTCTTAGTACACTGTTGAACCAGAGGTCATTCAAGCAAAATTGTTCTTTGCTGTCATTATGAAACTTAAAAGATACTGAAGGAGAGGATAAGTTGCTCTGAAATACAGTAGTATTTTAAGCACAGAGCCTATACTTTTAAAAAGTCTTCTGAAAGCAATTACCCAGTTTAACAGGTAATGAAGTAGTACAGAATGCATACACACAGGTGAGAAGATTAGTAGAGAATATCACGTAGATATTCTGTCTTTAAGATACCAAATACAACACAATAATTGCTGCTTATAAGCTTAGACATTGACAAGAAATAATATAGTGAGAACATACCTGGAAAAATGCTTACCTTTTGAGCTTCAGCACCAAAGGCAATACAGCTTTCCAGCTGTAGTAGACAGACTGGCTGAGCCCTGGGGAATTTATACAGTCTGAATTGTGACCCACCCGCTGCTGCCCTTCAGAAGTTTGACCTTTGACACCATAAAAATAACTTATGGGATTAGGTCAGATTTTAGTTTCAATGGATCCATTTTTTATTGAAAGGAGAGCAAATATTCGTTTATTATTATGTATAACAAAGTGTTTTTTTCTAGTGCATAAGGACTGATGGGTTCATTTGCAACTAGATAATGGGATGCCAATAAAAACAAGAAATGTGAAAATTTGGTGATGGAAAATGTAATTAGCAGTTGTTAGTCAATCTGACATTAATTAGTCAATTTGTTGGTGTGGTTTTAAGTAAACCAGAATTCTTTCAATTTAGCCTTTTTGAATGTACAAGAGGACTATATTCTACTAAAAAAACCCTGGGGAAATAAAGAAGAATGCTTATGAGAAAGCCAATTGAGACGGAGGTCAAAAGCAGGCACATCATCTTTGAAAAGATGGAGTATTTCTAAAGGACCTTTTGATGTATATGAAGGTTTTATAGCAAACTATTTTATTCTCAGGGTTTAATAGCAACACAAAGCCTCAGACAAAGTAGAAAGTAGCCAATTCCAAATGTGTTTGTTGTATGTACTTGCAATGCATCTCTCAAATTTTCCATGGCCTGGTGACAGAGGAGCTGTGATGTCCAGCTAAAGGAGTGTTCATGGTCTATGGGACAATCATAATATACAATAGAGAATATGTTTCAGTAATAAAAGCATTTCAGTTATAAAAGCTATTGTTCTGTATTGAAATAATAGAGTGAACAAACAGTAAGAAACCATTCTGACCTCTGTAAAGCACTATGTGATTTTAAAAAAGGGAGGGGGGGAAATCCCGAAGTCAGTATGACACATTTCTTCAGAACGTATAGAGAGATGTCTGTGATCTCTCTTAAGGAGTAGACATAGGCTCCTAGAAGTTGAGACAGTGCAGTTTTCTCTGCCTCAGTCTGATTCCTTTTGTGAAGATAAAACAAGCCATAGAAACATGCATTCTCCTTCCTGCGTTGTTGCCACCAAACAGTCTGAGATCCTAAGTAAGACAAGATTGTAGTGGAAGTGTTATTTTTTTTTTGTTAGATTTCTACTCCACAGGTATAAGCCAAGTGTTTTCGTTTGTTTTGTTTTTTATAGTTTCCCACTGGTAATTGGACAGATACGTGTCTATACTTAAGCACAAAATAATTCTTCTCTTTTTTTTTTTAAATCAGACTACTACTTCTGTTTCAGACTTTAATAAAGCCTAAAAAGCTTGTCTGCTTTTTCAAAGGATAGAATTGCTTCTCACAAAACATTATCCCTACCTATTAAATATGCATTAGATTAGTATGTTGAGTGAGAAAGGGAATAGAGAATGAGGTGCACTGTTAATCAAAAATCTCCACCATCTGCTCAAACACCAGTAACGAATTGTGTAGATGTTTTCTACATAGCTCTTCATGCCTGTTTGTTAACATACAGATCAATGCTGCACTTAAACACCCTGGTGAAATAACAAGGAAAAGAAGGACAGCTTTGCCTCTCACTGAGGCAAGGAACTGTCTACCAGACAGCCTCAAAGGGGAAGCTTCTAGGAACTGTGAAACATTAAAACTGTGCTGCATAGATGAGAAGAATACCCAAAGATCTCCTTGAGAAGGAAGCAGTAAGGACACAGTTTTAGTGGGAAAATTTCGATCTTTCCAGAGGCCTTGTCTGAGAGCATGTTACATGGATACAGCCAGGGCACTGGGACTGGGCAGCTTAGCTAGAATCTCAAGTTGCAGCTCAGGCTCCCCTGTGTTTAAAGGGTGAGCAGCTGAAAGGGTGAGCAAGTGGTGTGAAACTAGGAGAATACAGTGCTTTTTAAATGAAAACTCTGGGAGAAGCTCCATCCTTGGCTGAGTTGTCAGATGGAGAATCCTTAATAAATTGTGTTGTAGGAAAGTCTCCACTACAGAAAAGGAGCAAGTTATCCACTATGGCCAAAGCTGTCAGCTCTTTTGTCTAAGCAGGCACCACACCAGGTTAGTAAGGGCAGGGTGTTTCCAAAGTAACCCTGGCATATGTAATATACCATTCCTCTCCTTTCCTCTCCTCTACTTTCCTGTATGAAAACCATATGAAATTTTTAACAAGAGCAAGTTCTGGATTATATACCTGGGACACAGTAATGCTGGTTATATATACAAACTGGGGGACAAGAGCTTGGAGAGCAGCCCTGTGGAAAGAGATAGGGGGGCTTGAGTAAATTGAAAAATGGTAATGGTAATGGTAAATTGAATATGAGTCAACTGTGTGCCCTGGCAGCCTAAAAGGCCAACAGTGTCCTGGGGGGCATCAAGCACAGTGCATCTCAGCAGTCAAGAGAGATGATTGTCCCACTCTACACTGCACTTATGTGACATTACTTCAAGTACTGTGTACAGTTTTGGATGCCTCAATACAAGAACATCAAACATTTAGAGTGTATCCAGAGTTGTGCTCGTTTTGTCTGAAACAGAATTAATTTTCTTCGTAGCAGTTAGTGTGGGACAAGGTTTTGGATTTGTGCTGAAAACAGTGTTGGTAACTCAGGGATGCCCTACTTGTTGCTGAGCAGTGCTGGCACAGCATCAAGGCCCTTTTTGCTTTTCACAAAGTGGGCACGGGTGAGTGGGCAGAAGGTGGGATAGCTGGGTGACACAGCTGGGATGGCTGACCCAAACTGAACACAGGAATATCCTATGCCATAGGACATTGTGCTCAGCATATAAAGCTGGGGGAAGAAGAAGGAAGGGGGGAACATTCAGAGTGATGGCATTTTTATTCCCAAGTAACTATTGTGCACGTTGTAGCCCTGATTTCCTGGAGATGGCTGAAAAATACTTTCCTGCTGATGGAAAGTGGTGAACAAATTCCTTGTTTTGCTTTGCTAGCATGTGAAAGTTTTTCCTATTAAATTGTCCTTATCTCAACCCATTTGTCTCACTTTTACGCTTCTCATTTTTTCCCCCACCCCACTGAGAGGAAAGTAAGTGGCTGTGTGGTGCTTAGTTGCTGGCTGGGGTTAAACCACATCAAGAGGAAGGTGATCAAGATGGTGAAAGCTCCTGAGGGCAAGACTTAAAAGGATCAGATGAAGTCACTTGGCTTAATCAGCTTAGAGATGAGAAGGCTGAGGGGTGACTTCATCACAGTCTACAACTTCCTCAAGGGGACAGTGAAGGGGGGGTGCTGATCTCTCTCTGGTAACCAGAGATAGGACACAAGGAAATGAAGCTTCATCAGAGGAAGTTCAGATTGTACATTAGGAAAAGGTTCCTTACTGAGAGGGTAGTCAGTCACTGGTACAGGTTCCCCTGGTTGTAGTCATGGCACCAATCCTGTCAGCGTTCAAGGAGCACCTAGAAAACACTCTTAGACATACAGTTTAGTTTTAGGTAGTCCTGTGAGAAGCAAGGAGTTTAACTTGGTGATTGTATTGGGTCCCTTCCAGCCCTATGAATCTATGACTGTTTAGTCAGAGTTGGTTCATTGCTTACAGAAAGATGAGGAATGAGAGTTTATCCTCACTATGATCTAATATATAATATTGAGACCAATTTGATGTTTCTATGAATCTGTGTGTACACCTATTGAGCTTTTTCTCACACTCTTTATACTGAAACTCAGATCTGTTCCACTATTTTCACTCTTCATGCCTTTTTGGTTTTTTTCAGGGCCACTTTATGTTCACAGGAGTTTGTTTCTATTTCTATTGCACTGATATCGCACACAGACAGGACTTGGCCAGTACATTTAACTATGTCAAACCTGCCTTCCAAGTGTCCCTCAAGCCTCTCTCCTAAACAATCCTGATTCCCTTCCCCTTAATCTGGTTTATTGTACATGAATTGCATAAGTGTCTAGACCCAGTCAAAGGCCCCAGTTCATCACAAATGGCCTTTATTTTATGATCTACAAACATATAAAGGAAGCACCTGAAGTTTTGTCAAGTGACCATTTTTTTACACCATCGTAATACAAGTAGAGAATAAAAATTATTCCAGAGGGTTTTTTATACCCAGTGAAGTTGAATTCTGTGTAGTGTCCTGGTTCCAGACATGCACAAGTTTTTATGTTTAATGCAGAGGTTTGTTTCATTACATGTAGAAAAGCCTTGTATTCTCTTTAAGAATTAGAGTTTCAGGTTCAGAACACACCTATAGTCAGCAAAAACATGGAAGATAAGAAAGTCTGCTTTGATGGTGGATGAAAAAAAACATGCTGTGCTCCTTCCTAGAGGCCTGTTTCAGTTTTCTGTGCTCAGACTATATGCAAGGCCAGTTGTGAATAACAGAATCTGCCCATAAGCAAATGTAGATCTGGATTAGAAAAGACCATCAGCTCACAAAAGGCCTTCTACAGTCTGCTTAAAATGGGGTCTGTAGAGAGTAAGCAAATCTTCCTGCAGATGGAAGCCTGCTTGGGACAGCTGGCAATGGATTTCTTGTCCAGCACAGCTGTGCAAAGCAGTACAAACAGTTCTGTCACACATCCTTGTTTGACAATGCTGGTCCCAAGAAAGAGGTCATCTAAGGCTCTGATGCCCTTTCCTATGCCAGGCATTTCATTGTGGACCTGTCTCTAAACCAACAGGCTCTTGAGTACCTGAGCCTTGGACAGCTGAGGGTAGCAAGGCACTTTTTGTCCAGGAGGATATGAAGTCCAGGTCAGCTCACAGACCAGAGCCTCTCATCCAATCACCACAACACACACAATACTTGAGGCTTTGTTCTCCTCCTTGTTCCTGCTCTTTTGCCAGTAGGAAGGACCATGTTAATTGTTTTGTGTTTGTCTTCATTCCATATTGTGAATCTGGAAGTTGTCTTTCTGTGAGAGACAGAAGCAATCATTCACAAAGAGAGAAATCCAGAGTGACTGCAGCTGACTGTCTGGTTTTCATTGCAGACTTTGGCACTTAACCTCTCAATGATGGTTTCTCTCTCAGTTGTTCTGTGGGACTGTTTTTCCCCAGGCCAAAGAAAATGAGGTGTCTGGTTGAGCTCCATCAGACAGATCATAGTCCATCTGACACCTCTCTGCAGCAGTGCTGTCCCATTCTGAAGAGATGGACATTGTTGCCCACAGTGCTGCCTTACTTGTTCACAGACTGTGTCAGGGGCATTTATCATCACCCTTACTTGTCATTGTGATATCCCATATTAGGACTTACATTCTTTATAACCTGACATGTGCTCAGTCTTCCTTGTATAACTGGTGAGTTCTTGATGCTCCCTCATGGATATTTGCTTTAACATAGGTTAATGTGGCTGTCATGGCATAACTTTCAATGATCACATCCCACACGCCAGCAACACACTGTATGGGGGTATTTGATCCAGAAATGGATGATCACCCTCACTGTGGCTGAATCAGTTTTAACCTCACCTACAGGCAAAGCCTTTCACTTGCTCCCATACATGTCACATATCTTGCTGCTGAAACAATATGCAGGCTGTCTCTGATGATGAAGTTGCCTTCATTCTCAGCTCAAAAGCAAAAAGATTTATTTCTGGAGTTGGAAGCAAGAAGAATCCACCAGGCAGGAGTATAAAAGCTTTCTCCTGCATGTAGGGATAGAATTTGAAAAGCAAAAATTTTACTGGAGGAAAAACTGACAAGGGCAGTAAGAAAATCTTCTTTAGGTAGAACTCCAAAAAGAAGACTGAGGAAAAGTCAGGATGATTGGGGAAGATTCCTGATCTTCATAAAGGAAAAGGAGAGTTCAGGAGTCTACAGGTGTCTGCACTTACTGAAAATGTGCAATGCACAGCTGCAAGGCACTGGTCCTAGCCTTCATTATGATCTGTGTTAAGAAAGGCACCGAGATTTTGCAGTATATTAGTTAAAAATACCATTTATTGCAGCTAACATTAAAATGAAAAAGGTAGTATTATAGATAATCTTACATTCCCTCAGATGCAGGGAGCCCTAAGTTGTGCAGCACTGGACAGTCCACCCACCAGTCATGGAATGGCATCCACAGTCACTGACACATTGGTCTTCAGAGCTCTTGCAGGATTTTCTAAAGAAGAAAACAATTTTATTAATTTCTACTATGAAACAAAAGGATGTTCACATAGAAACATGATATTTCACTTTGTGATAAATACAAGGACACAGATGGTTCAAATGACCCATGCTAAGTGGGAGCTACCTGCAGATTTCTTCCTTCTGATGGCATGCAAAGTTTACCTTGCATCCTGGTGTATGTGCAGCACAGGATAGGAAGGCAACCTATAGGCTCAGCACAGCACAGACCTGGGGTTTCTTGTGCCAGCGGTTATGTGAATCACTAAATCCTTGATGTAGAATTGTATTTGAGTTAAATCAGCTACAGAAGCAAAGCCTCCTTTGGGAGCATTTTGAGACACACAAAGGAATAAAACATGGTGGGAGAAGCCAGCACAGGTTTACCAAGGGCAAATCTTTCCTGACCAATCTCATTGTTTTCTAGGATGGGATGGCTTGTTCTATAACAAGGTAGAGGGTATCATGCAGCCTGACTTTAGTAAGATGATCTTCCAGAATTCTTGTGGTCAGATTGAAGAGCTATAGTCTGAGTAACCAGACAATATTGTGGGTGCACAATTATCAGGACTGACATGAGCAGCCCAAGCTGTGCATGAGGACAGTGAGCCTGGCAAAGGGCTACCCCCAGGGTGGGCAGTGCCCTCAATATCTGGTGCCACACCACAAGGTCTGATCCCAGGGCAGCAGAACCAAATGACAGCAGCAGGGTCCATCTACAGCCATGGACACAGCAAGAGAAGAAGCAGGGCTTGGGTCCATTGACAGAGTTGAGGGTCAGGGAGCAGTGAGTGCTGGCTGCTCCCTGTGGGGTGGGGGACTCAGTGTCCAGGGCCCAACCCCATGATGCTTAAGCAAGGGAAGCAGGACAGAGTTTGAAAGGGTGGCAGTTCCAGGCAAGTCTTCAGATCATAAGGCAACACAGCCTCCTTGTCCAAAACCAAGACAGAAAGTTAATGCACAAGTGAGGGTTGGGATCGAATCTAATGACCAGTGGGAAGGTCCATGGGGACAGGGCAGAGCCAAGGTGAAGCCAGGACATGAGTCCATAAGTTGGGATCAGGAGGGTCCATGGCCAGGCAGGGCAGGGCTGTGGGGAACAGGAGATCAACCCTGATGTGGTGTGGCAGGGGCAGGGGTGATGGTGCCCAGGGTGTAGGGTGGGTGCTGGGATGTGGGGAGGTGGGGGAGGCCCCGTGGGAGATCAGTGGCCTCAGGGCTTAGGCACAGCCGGCTGCCCTCTGAGGAAAGTTAATCCTGACTCCTTACAGAGACCTGGGCTAAGGAGGGACTTGATTTAGTGTGATTCAGTGGCTGTGGGGTGTTAGTGAGGGTTTCAGGGATGAGAGGGCCCGGGCAGGGACAGGGGATTGGAAAGGGAGATGGTCAGGGGGCTGAGTGAGGGTGTGGGGCCATGCCAGCAGGCCCTGGTTGGGCACAAGCCAGAAGGGAACAAAGGTCCAGCAGGATGGAAGGGTGTGAGTCACTCAGGAGTCTGGGTGTGAGTAATGGGTGAGTGCTGTGGGGAGACCATGAAGTTTTGTAAGGACAAGACCCTGCATGACCAGAAGCCATCAGAGGGCTCGGGGAGGCCTGAGCTCACTCTCAGGCAGCAGCAAGAGCCAGGTTCTCCCCAAGGACAGACGAAACAAGAGGTGAGGGGGATCCCACAGCCAGCGGGGCAGGAGCCAGGACACAGTCCCACAGGGCCTGAGCAGAGCAGGGCCAGACTTCAGCACCAGCCAAGGGTCCAGGTCATAAGAAAATGTCATGGCTGTGAGGCAAGTCCAGAGGAGAACCACAAAGCCAGTTCACACACCAGAGTTAGGCTCAGGTCCAGTGATCACAAGGCAGAGCCAAGGTCACACCAGGAGTCCTTGGCCAGGTATGGGCACAGCTGTGTTTGAACTGGAGACTGACACACAAAGAGGGACTGAAGGTCCAGAGCATAGCTTAGAGCTCCTGGACCCCTAGGTGTGCGTAGAAGCTCCAGGGATATCTGATGAGGCCCATTAAAAGCTTATTTTTGCACTCAGAGCCCTGCCACCCACTTGTGAGCAGAAGAGGTGGGCTTGGAGACAAGGCTGAAAGGCCTGGAGATAGGTACCGACATTTTACCTCAGGCAGGGACTAAGTGCCAAGGCTCAGCTGAAATGGGTTTCTGTTGTGAGTAACAGTCTTGACTTCAAGAGTTTTGTGCAATTTCTTGCTAATTAACATAAATTTTTTTGTTGCTGATTCAAGAATTGACAAAAAACAATGTAGCACACTATGGAACAGGCTTCAGCTTTTCATCCTGTTTCCTCATACTCGGCTTCAATCCAAAAGCTCTTCTCTGCTTCCCAGTTTCAGCATTCTACTGAAAATTTTCACACTCTGCTTCCCAGTCCCTTGGGTGAAGCAGCAGGCAATGCAGGAGGTTGGGGTGGGTATAAAACTGGTTCTATGTCCAGTTGTTGCTACTCACTTTTTTCCTGTGCTCTAGACTTCCCATGGGCTGAAAGTCCACAGGGATGTCTTTCCTCCAGAATTGGTTACCTACAGGCTGCAGTCCCTCTGGGCTTCACTGTCCTGGCAATGAGCTGCCTGTGGCTGCAGTTCCTCAGAACTGCCTCCTCTGGCATGGAGCACCTCGTCCCAAGAGTGTACCTTCAGCTTTGCTCTCAGTAGTATCTCTTTTGATGGGTCTCCTCTGTTTTGTATCTCCAAATACATCTGTCATGTTTCTCCTGCCACACTTTCTTAATTACACTTGACAGGGGTGCCATATGCTCCTCCTCTGACTGTCTGAAGATGTGGTGTTCAATGAGTTCTTTCACCCATTACAGGGCCAGCTGCAACTGGCTGGGACTGGCCAAGGACAAGATCACCCCTAGCACCAATTCCTGTTACAGCCTCCTGGGCCCATGCACAGAGGGTGTTGGGGAAAGCTTCTGCTGAGGCTGGTCATGCCATCAGAATCCTTGACATTGATTGTTTTCAGTCCTGGGACTTCAATAGCTAGTCTTCTCTAGGTATTTATTACTCCTTAATGGATTTCTCTTCCATGTTTTTCTCCATGTAAAACTTTTTCATGTCTAACATCCTTTGACTGTGAGGTCCATCATTCAGCTACCTGTTTGTTGTCAGGTCCTCCAGGTGGATTTTTTAAATTGCTTTCTACTAACTTCCTTTAATACCCTTAAGCTCCTGTATCAGAAGAGATAATGAATAGTCAGTCTCTGTCTCCATATCACCCTTGACTTCAGAAACCTCTTCACCTGTGAGTATCATCCCTCTCCTAGGAGTTTGGCTTCCGGGGCTCAGGCACATGTGAAGCAACTCTCCAGCTTTGAATAAGAGTGCTGTTTGCAATAGAGCTGTGAGTTCCCTCCATGGGGATCTACATCACCCTCACTCAAAATACAAATTTAATATGAGTGTCTTGATTGTGGTCCTTGCTACCTTGCATGTCTGTGCCTGACCGTGAACCTCACCAAGATGGACTCTGTAACACACAACTCCCAATGTTCATTTTGTACACTAGTCAGAAACTGATTAAAATGCAATTTTTTGGAGCTAGCATGAGAGGTAAGGAGGAGAAAGCATAGATAATTTCATGTCCCTTCAGATGGTGGAAACCCTAAGCTGTGCAGCCTTGTGTAGCTGTGTACACTGCACACTGTGCATACCCTATGCATGCACAAGTTCATTGGTGATGTGATTTTTACAGGGTTTTTATATTTATGCCCTTACAAGTAAACAACTGTGTTTATTATTTCTACTGTCAAAGAAAAGCAAATTTCTATAAAAACATGCTGCTTTACTTCAAGACAAAGAAAAGGATGTGCTGGCAGCATCATCAACAGGTGTCAGTTAAGGACCATCTACAAGCTTCTCTGTAATGATTATCAGGCAAAGTTTATCCCACAAACACATGGTACGTTCAGCACAGTATGGACCTGGAGACCAGGAATCACTGGAGTGTAGTGGTAGTATTTGGATCTGTAGCACTGAACATCTTGTGCTGCCCTTGCTGTCTGTCACCTGCTTCCCTGGGTCCACTTCCCTTGCAGAGCAGCCTCACCCTTGCTGCCCTTTGATAATCCACTCTCTGTTTCTATTTTTCCAAACTGAAGAAAGTTAGCTCACTAGCCACAAGAAACATAAAGCTGAACCACTGTTCTGTGTTGAAGCCTTTCCAGTGGATAAGTAGCTTTCAAGTTGATTTAGCATTTTATGCTTTCTCAAATACAATTTGGGAGCTTGCAACAGCTTTCCCCTTGGAGTCCAGAATGATCTCTGAGAGCTGTTCCTCTGCTGCCTATGATTAGAACATAGTGCCTGCAAAGTCTGGTGCCTTCAGAGATGGATTTTTTTTGCACAGGAGGAGGTAGAAAATGTGCAGAGAAGTGCAGAATATTCCCCAAAGACCAGAGAAAATATATGAGCTCCAACCTTTCCCCAAGTACACAAGAAGGAAAGGCACTCTGCATTCACAGAGCACTTCAAATGCAGCATCAAAAAGTAAGTGATGGCATGTGTCTATTTTAGTTTCACAGACCTCGAGCAGTATGGCATATCCAAAATAACAGAGCACATAGTGAAAATGGAGTGTGGTGGGTGGACAGATGGCAATTTCTTCATTCTTGGCAACTTCATTCGTGCTGCCAGGGAACTAAGAGAACTGTTGGACAATATCTTGAGTGCAAAGTATAGATTTTATTCATCTTTCCTCAACCTTCACTTTTACCTCTCATTTTAGCCTCTGCAGAGGCTGTTTTCTCCTTCACAAACCAAATAGCTCTATGCCTTCTACAGCATTTGAAGGTGATGCTATTTTTCCATTCAGGACAGGCATCTTAAAATTGCTCTGGACTTTCACCAAATAATATTTCTGTCTTTTTCTTTAAAAACTACTGACTTCCAACCACAGTGCTACTGCTCTACATTTCCAATATATCGATCAGAATCATCCACTTGCAAAATACTAGAATAAGAACCAAACTGGAACACATTAATATCTCAGTCCTAGTTTTCAATAGATGACTGTCTTCCAGCTTGACAGCACGTCGTATCTCTAGTGACACCTAATGGCCCAATTTAAAACAAGTCAAATAGTTCGGTTTCACAGTGAATACATCAGGTGAACTGTGCCTTGAAAACCTCACTTGTGGAGTTTTAGGAAGCCATTTAACTTTTCAGCATTGATTTTCTCCATTTCTTTGCTTTAAAATAATCACCAAGCAAAAGAAGGATTAAGCAAGAGAATGGATATTTTTTCCTTCATATAAAGTAATAAATGTTTCAATAATAAATGTTGATAGTTTAATTGTCATTGCACTTAGAAAGTGCAGAATGACAGACATGCTTATTTTAGTTTCATTACAGTTTTATAATTGTTTAGCAACCTCACTCTGCTCCTTAGGACAGTATTTTACAAATCCCACTCTTTTTTTTTTAATTACTTTTTAGCTGCAGCAAACCTTTGCTGCCTGATTTTGGCTATAAGGAAAGCAGAACATAATGAACAACCTTGAAATGTCCTATCTCTTGAAATACTTTTTTTTGCTTAAATACTTGTATTAACCAATGCTAATCCTTTATGTTTTGGAAAGACAGGTATTAGCACTTCTCCCATAGACTTCATAGCAGGTATGAAAATGTGTTTCCCTGCTGCCAGCATCATCATTCCAAGTTATATTTAATGCTGAGTCTGCAAATGACTGAGGTAGCTCCAAGTACCCCCATGTGTCTCCTTTTTTAAGCACTTTTAAAATACTGATTTAAATACCATTTGTAGTTCTGCACATGCATCCCAGCAGAAGGAAAATTGCTTAACTCAGTAATTAACACTAATAATCTTTTTAATTGGATAGACTGTAACCCAAACAACCTTTCCTATAAAGAATGTGAAATAGGAAATAACATCTCCAGAGGGTAGATTGAATTAAATATTAGGAAGAAATTATTTTATGTGAAGGAAGTGAGACACTGGCACGTGCTGCCCTGGGAAGCTGTGGCTGCTGCCTTCCCTGGAAGTGTTCAAGGCCAGGTTGGATGGGGCCTTGAGCAACCTGGGCTCAACCTGGGTGGGAGGTGTTCCTGTCCCTGCAGGGGTCTTGGGGATAGATGATCTTTAAGGTCCCTTCCAACCCAAACCAGTCCATGATACGATTTTATGATTGTGTCAAGAGGCAATAAGGAAGATTGCCTCCTATGATTCTTGTGAGTATTAAAGAACTGAAGCAGTCCACCTTTTAAAAGAAACACTATTCTCTATTCTGAAGTTATATTTCTTAGGCATTACCTTGATATATTTACTTAATAGATATCTTTTAGAATTATCAGGCAATGCAATGAAAAATTCAAATAATTTAGTTATCTGATATGCTAGATGAACAAAATCTTAAGGTAAGAATAGAAATGATAAGGTTTACCTTGTTTAAGCTCAAATTTTTAAAAAAACATTCTTAAGCTGTTTGGTGACTTCATGTGTGGGTACATTCTGGTTTTGAAAATAGGATCCAGATCCTAGTCTCATCCATTTTTGTCAAAAATTGCTACGCATTACATAAAATGTTTTGGATTATGTGGTGCAGTAGTGCAGAATAATGATGTAATGACATGTTTAGTTTGCAATGCTTTTATTAGAATAAATAGAAGGACCACCAATTAACATTTGCAAAAGCAATGATACATCACTCAAACAGGATGAGAAATTGTATCAGTCAGGAAGTTGTTTTATTTGGAGATTATGATTTATGAGGAAATGGTAGATGCTTTGGATTTTCTGTATGCTCCCTCAGAACATGAGACTCAGCCTTACACTTTGTGCAGCGTGAAGAAGCCCAAATGCATTCCTGAAAGATGCTTTGTTGAAGTTCAGAATTTCATCTGCAACTTGTGCAGGCATCAATTCAAGGATGGTTGCCCAGCAAGTTTAACAGAATGGAATAGGTTTATTCTGAGAGCTTTGCTTATTTCACAGATCTCCTTTAGAGAAACCAAATTCTCAATATCAGTGGAAGGATTTCTGACAAAAACCTGGTACAAAAGTCTCAGAATAACACTGGCCCCACCTCTCAGTTTGTTTAATGATGATGGGAAATATTGCTAAACTACCTCCTGAAATTGTCATTCCATCATGGAGATAAGTCCTGAACACAAGTTGTGTGAGCAGAAATATCTGCACCTAAAAATCTGAAAAGTCACACGCTTCTTTAAGAATATTTCCATAGATATTGAAGACTTTCCTTTTGGAGAAAATACTGAAGAGATGAGATTATACTACAATACTACAGTAAAGGGGGTGGGGTCTGTTTCTGAGAAAAAGGCAAGCATTATTTCCATCTCTTTTTCTGCTTAGGGAGAACAGTATCTACCAAAGAAGAGGATATTGTTTGTTGGGTTGTGTTTGATCAAGAAAAGGAATGGGTGGTCAGCCCTAACCTCTTCAAACTCAGAGAAATCTTTGACTTCTCCCACTACACCTGCTGAGCCTGATATCTCAGTACCCTCTTCATTGACTTCCATGTATGCCCCATGGATGGCCTCAGATACCTTCAGGCTGTCTGATGAAGAGATACCAGACAGATTGGCCAAAGGGCTGAACAGGTCAGTCATCCCCAAGGCCTCCAAGACAGATGTGAGATTATATTTTTCCTCAATCTTCATGCGTGGGAGGTACACTTTCACTCTCTTCTTTTCCATCACATTGGGACTGGTCCACTCCATGAGATTTTCGTAGTTGATTTTGTTTTCAAGCTGCAAAGAGAGGCAGGGAATTAAAAAGCCTGAGACAAGAGACCAATAGCCTTAACAGCTGTGCCTATACCACCTGTAAATTTTTTTTCCATTTACTTTGGTACACAATTGAACTGACATTTAATCCATAATGTAATTGTTTATTCTGTATGCTTCCTCCTGTATCTCATCTGTCTTGAAGTTCTCCAAAACTTAAGCAGCTGAAAATTTCTTGATCAAAGCAAGAAGAGTTTTTGTGAAAATACAGTTCTTGAAAATATGAAATCAAATTGGTGCCAAAACTGTTCATCCTGCGACATATCTTATTGTTCCCTTCCCTCATCTTATTTCCTTTCTTATGCTACTTTTCCTGTTTACATTTTAATCAGCTCTTCGAATGCTTTCCTCATCACTTCTTTATTTTATTTCCCTTGGATCAGCTTTTCTGTTTGGCAAAGCATTGATCTCCTGGAAGACTGGAATCAGTTGAAATGAAAAAAAAAATAAAAATCCTTCTAGCATGTCTGTTTCTGGTACCTGATGGAGTTTGGTGCATATATCAACATCCTATTCCAGAAGGCTACATCAGCACTACCTGTCTTTACCATAATTTTATTAGGGTGAGCCCAGGGCTCTCCTGAGACGCCAATCACTTCCTGAGCACCTAGTAGCACCGAGGCAACTGATACACCCCCATCTGCACAGCACAGCCACGGGCTGTAGTGAAATGAGGCAATCAGGTGTTGCTAATTACAAGGCCTTCTATTGGTCGCCCAATCCTGCTCACGTGCAGCTGGGGTCAGCCCTAATTGGGCACAGGTGGGCTTAAGACAAGCTCATGCCTCCCACCTCGTAATTAGCAACACCTGATTGCCTCATTTCACTACAATGGGCTGAGCAGCTGGAATGTAACTGGACAGCAAAAGATCTGACAGGAGCCAAGTCCCACTGAAGTGATAACTCTTCTGCTTCCCTTGCCACGGCCATACCTGCTCCAGGCCAGAGACATCATCAGGCAACAGCACCAACATGCTCAGCTCCCCACTGGCATAGGGAAGCTCCAGGATCTTCACTTTCTCTGCAGCCACTACTGCCACTTTGAAGGTACCGTTCTGATACATCATTTGGACAGGCCTGCTTTCTTGCTGCAAAAAAAAAAAAAAAGAAATGTGAGATGGTGTGACTGGGGAGCAATTTTTTTCTGTAGGCAGGTAAATGTACAAGCCCTTTGAAAGGGATAGAACATGATCTTCAAGCAAGTTGCCTTGAAGTGCTGTGTCTCCAATTTCCCCTCCTGCCTGCTGGATGTGCCTTGCAAGCCTGATGAGACACAGGTCTTGCAAAGAATCCTTGGCCATAGGCCCAGGCACTGACACTGAGGGACCCAGCTAAATCACCCGACCTGTGTCAGCAACAGGTTGTATGTTGAACACCCACTCTGCTGGCCGTGCAAAGCAGCACCTGTCCTCATCACAAGCTGTGTCCATGCCCCCCTACCTCTGTCACGTTGAAGGACATTTCCTGAGTTTGTTCTTCTCTAAACGCCTTCTTCCAAATCCCTTTGAAGTAAACAGCATTCACAAGGGCCAGTGCGGTATCGGGATCAACAGAGCCTGACACAAGGAAATCTTGGATCTGTCCTTTAGAGAAAGAAAGCAGGGCAGAGAGTGATGAGCTACACCTCCTCTGATGTGCACAAATGCCTGCAGTGAAGGGCATGTGAGTGGTGGGGTGTGTATCACTGTGAAGTTTTTTTTCACAGCAATAAGCAAAACCTACTCTTGCTTGACCCACTTTTTTTAGGCATTATGAAGAGAGGAAGAGAAGGGTATAGATTATGGCCACCAAGGGAAAATACCTACTATGCATTTTTCAGTCCTTACCATTTGTCTCTTTCTCCACCCAGGAATTAATGAGCTGTCTTGCTTCCTCTGTGGCTGTTTTGAAGTTGACTTCTTCCAGCCCTGCTCTGTAGAATCTCTTTGCGCACTTTAAGTATTCCTGTAAGCAGAAGGATTGCAGTTGTCAGACTGACAGAACTTGAAAATGTATGAATGTGAAATCATAGAATCATAGAATGGCCAGGGTTGGAAGGGACCTTAAAGATCATCTAGTTCTGACCCATCTGCACAGGCAGGAACACCTCCCAGTAGATGAGGTTGCTCAAGGCCCCATCCACCCCAGCCTTAAGCACTTCCAGGGAAGGGTCAGCCACAACATCCCTGGGCAACCTGTTCCAGTGCCTTGCCAATCTCATAGTAAAGAATTTTCTCCTAATATGCAAGTGTGTAGAATGAAGCAGAATACTTAAAAAAAAACAATAAACTTTTACCACTGCATTTGAACATGTTAATACCAGCTGTCTAACTGCATCTTAAGGGGGGACAAGAAAGACTACTTCATATATTTGGGTCTGACACCTTTCTTCAGATAGGATTCTAAGTCAAAATTTTGAAATATTTTCTTGTTTTAACAAAATACTCTCAGTTATACAAAATTTTTTAAGGAAAGACAATGTTTGTTTCATTCTCTTTGTGCCCACTTTTTATTTTGAATACTGTGTTCTTACATTCTTGGATTTGAAAACCAAAGCTTCCTTTCATGAGGAAGGTTTTTATATTTGGCTTTGCAAAAATCCAAATTTGATAGGCTTTCAAGCCATAAAATGTATTCAATCTCCCTTAAAATTTACATTTTTTTATTAAAAGCCATTTTCTAGCAAATGAACTGCAATCCTGATTACTCCCTGCGACTGTTGCAAAATGGGAATATTTTATGTCATTGAACTTTTGCCTGGCCCCCACCTAATAGCCCCATGAATGTTCAAACTCATTCTGAACCAGTTGTTCTCCTGGCTCACAAGCACTTTTTCATCAACAGACAGTGGTCTATTGTTGGTGCTGCTTGTCTAGAGTAGAGTCACAGGAGCATTTACGGAGAATTTCGCTGAAGTCAGCTCACATTAAAACTCACCTGAAGGATGGGGAACGTTTTTTCAATATAGATTCTGTCAGCAATCTGGAGTGAGTAGGTAGCATTTGGCCCAGGGATGTCTGAGAGAATATCCTTGAATGATTTGTGGATGTATTCAGAACTGCCACACTGAAGTGAAAAAGTGAAGAAGTGAAGAAGAGGCATTTCATTAGCTTCTTATCTAGGAAATTAAATCCTAAAGGATTGTCCCTGGAAATTAAACCCTAAAGGATTGTCCCTACCAGCTAAGAGCTATTCTGTAGTAGAGGGTTGTCCCTAGACACAGGGCTGCCACCTTTGGGTGCAAGTGCTGTGGTGATGGTTCACTGAACCCACAAGTTCATCCTTCTCAAGACACGTCCCTTGAAATGTGGTTTTTTTAGGTTGTGCTCCTGACATTGACTACTGGGCTCTTTTTTGCCCAGCATCTTCCTGCCCTTCTGTGAAGTGTCTTAGCTGCAGGTCTGACTGCTGTACCCTGGCTCTAGGTGCTGAGCCCCTTTCACACGCTCTACCCCAGCAGCACTATCCCAGGAAGGTACCGTGGTGCCCAGAGCATCCTGCCCCACACTATCAGTTGTTCAGATACAAGGTGTACAAGATGCCTGCATTCCTTCCCTGTTTTTTAACAAACAGGTGAGTTATATTCTCCTTCCCTCCCTCCGCAGGTCTCCTGGGTTTGAGAGCATTATCATAGCTTTTGGCAGGGTCTGAAACTGCCAGGAGGAGAGGCAAAACAGTTCTAAATTTATTCTGAGGAGAAAATAAGATGAAAAGGGAGATCAAGTTATTTCTCTACCTGCGAGTCGGCTGCATCTCCAACTGCCGTAACGTTTTCAAAGTGAAGAACCTGTGAGAGAAAATGCCAGTGGGAGAAATGATAAACATGACCAAAAATGATGTGACTTTGAGATTTACACATGGTGCTTGTGGGAAAGCTGCTACCTCTGCTACCTCAGAGAAAAAAAGTGCTAATTGAGAACATAGATAAACTAAAAATTTACAAGTGAGCTTGCAACCGGTTTATGCCCTCTGTAGCCTTCTTGGAAACTGTAAACACCACTCTTTGTTTGGATTATTTTTTTCTAATGGATATACAGAAATTAACTGAGTTACATATTAGGTCCTGATAAGAATATTCTGTCTTCGTCTCCTCCTGAGATTAATCTTTTTTATGTATTAAAAAAAAAAAAAAAAACTGCTCACATTATCTGGAACATGTGAGATATCAGAAAAAAATCATACAGTAAAATTTCCTGATTGGTAATCCATTTTGTTATTGTCCTTGAAATATTTTTTTCCTAAGGCAAAGCTTACTGCCCCTCCTAGTAGAAATGGACTTTTTTTTTTAATTATTATTTTATTTCCCTGAATAGATCTCAATCCAGTAACTTTGGCTTATCTCTTGTGCATTAAAACAGGTGAGAATGGTGTCAATGCATAATACTTTCAGTGACATGACTTAGAAGGAACAAAAAGCACAAGCAGAGGTCACTTTACACTCAAGTAAGTAACTTACCTTCTCCATCTGAGATTGAGTGTTACCTCTTGCTCCCAGATAGACCATGGCAAGGGCTGAAATGATGCTCAGGGGGGAATAGAAGATGTTGTCATTGGCATGGTGGACTTTCAGCTCTTTGAATACATCAAAACAAAATTCTGCATTTGCTGCAGAGATGGAGCCCATTGTGAAATCAGTTTCACCTAAAGCAAACAGAAGGAGTCTGACTTATTATGATGAAATGTATTAATTGCAATGCAAGCAAGTCAGTGTATTTGAACCCCTGGGCTTGGTGCACAGGGTTTTTTACAGCAAAAATAATTCCGTGGTTTGGATTTAAGAGGCAGACATGCTTATGTATACATGAGCAACCAAAATGATGGATAGCTACCAGTTATGCATAGGCTGGTGAGTCTTTTATTTAAAATGAATTCCCCTACTTTGCATCATATTGTTGAAAACCTTGCAAATAATACTAATTACCTTGAAAGAAGCTTATTAACAGTCTTTTCTCATCTCTTAAGGAAAAAAATAAACACACGCATAGGTTTGTTCTCAGAACCTTGCTTTTTTTTCAGACTTCAGAGCAGGTTCTTCACTATAAACTTCATTTTTAAGACCAGTTAACAGATCAGCCCTCTGGGATCCAAATACAGTTAATTTCAGTATACGATGTGCAAGTCAGAAACAACAGCCTAAGTTTTGCTAGACTTACTCCAATACAGCCTAATATGAACAGAAGCTAAGTTCTCTGCACCACCCGCTTTATCAGAGGTCTCAAATGTTAGCAACATTACCTTCGTTTTTTAAAATAAGATAATGAAAGCACAGCAATGGAGACTGTCAATTATTTACTGAATTCATGCAGTTCATGACAAACATCTATAACCAGTCTGTTGCATTCATTGTTGACTCAATTCTAACTTTTTGCTTTTAAAAAAATACTCTTTAATTTTTATTATCACCTTTTCCATGAAATCCACCTTTTAATAAGACAGTGCTTGATTAACTTTGTCTTTAATTTTCAGAGGTTAATATATAGGTGATAGAAGGTTGTTTTTTGAATATTTATTTACCAGTTCTGCTAGCTATTTTATAGTAGGCTCTTTGTTCCATTTATGATCTTGGTGAAGATACGTATTCATGAAGCAAATGTGTTTGTGGGTTTTTTTCATCTTAGAAAATAGACTATTAAAGGTAACACTGAGTAGGAATAAACTGGTATTCTGTTATTTCATTCAGATAATATCTTCCATAAGCCCTGCAACTGAGCATTAGTTGCATACCCTGAAATATAAGCAAATTCAATTTTGTCAATTCTATTCAATACAAATTCAATGCTAATTCAATTCTAAATTTAAAAGTTAAAGGGATAAAGAAAAAAGGAAGAACATCTGTCATAGTGTATCACCAGCTTTTCAATGTGGAAGAGTTAGGGAACAAAGCTTTAGTTCACACAAATACTTTGACTTTATGCATGGCAGAATGTGAAACAGTAAAATAATGCAGAACACACGTGTAAAGGTGAGATCAGGTTTCTGCAGAAGACATCCTTTGTTTCTTCAACTGATATTGAAGACCATAAACATGAAGTTACATCAATCTTTTTGTAAACTTTGTAACAGATAATATTTTTGTGAGTTTTCTTACAGATAATATTTTTCAAAATTGCAGAATAGAACTCAAATTATAATAAAAAGCAATTCTTACCTTTATCAGGTTCACCTGTGAAGGTAATGGTACAGCTTCTCAGCTGTACTTGGGGCAGACTCGCTGAACTCCTTGAAATATATCTTGTGTGATTTTGTGACACGCCCCATGCTGCCTGTTCTGTGTTTACCAAAGAAAGTGATGGATGGATCTCAAAATCAGACATGCACTTTTACTTGGAATAAGTCCATTCTTTAAAATAAAACAAATAAAAAAAAAAAAACACCTCAAACTCCAAAACCTGAATTAAAGGATTTTACCCAAAAGCCTCACAAATGGAAGATTCTTTCATCATAGAATGGGATACCTTGCAGAAAAGGAAAAACCATATTGAATGGTGAAACAAAAATAATGATAAAAGATATTTATAATTATGAATAGCTATGACAGCAAATAGTGAGTCATAGCTAGTGAAAATAAAAGAAAAACATGAGAAATTCAGTCTTGCAGAATGCCTCTAAAGAATCAATAATTTCCTTATTATTCCTCTGTCTGACAGGCCAAATCCCTTTCAGAGGCACCATTCTGTGAACTCAATATATCTGATAAGATCTGCATCTGTTTGCTATGGTTATGTCCCTGCTATACTGTTGCAACATTTCTCTCTGCTTTTGTTGACTGGACTACCAGTTATCACTGGCCTTTCTTCACCAGAATCCATAGCTCTTGCTGAGGAATGCAGAAAAATTCTGCTACCAATGAACTTGAGGAAGGGAACAACCTTCATTTTTACTTGCCAAATTTAGTAATATTGAAATAGGTTTTTCTGCAAAAAACTTGTATGTAGATTCCGGGTGCCACTTAGAGCGTGCATTGTAAAAGTCTGAAGATATGGTGTTTCACAGAGCAGTCCTTCAACCTAGAGCAGTCTAGCTCAGAGAACTGTGACATGGTCAATGTGTGCAGCACATCAGTGGAACAAAACCTTCAGCGGGTATGTTATGGGAATAGAAATTAATTTCAAAAGCAATATTCAGATCATTTGTATAGTGGAGAATTATAGAGTTGAAGAGACGTGTTGGGGAAAGAGAGGTTGAGCAGAGAAAAAAGATAAGGCATCTGTTGTCAGACATCAGGATATTTAGATCCCAATCAGATGCTACCATAAAAGGATTTTAACTGGCTACTAAAGTTTTGAAGGGTGGTTTAAGGTAAGTTGTTTTTCTCTTTCTCCACAGGTCATAGCACTAGATGTTAGGTTCAAAATGTGCCTTTTTCACACACAAAACCCATTCTTAAAGGTCTTCCACAAAAAGCTTCATGGCACATCAGGTGAACAAACCAGCTGAAAAAACATTCATGGTCTGCAGGACAGTCATAATATACAATAGCAAGTGTAAAGCATTCACATAATTTCTTTGAAATAAAAGAATGAACAGACAATAAAGAAACTGCTTTGACCTCTCTAAATGCCATGTGATTTTTAAACATAAATCCAAAGTCAATACACAAAATACCTCTGAAATTGTCTAGAACAAATTATGCTTCTGGAGAGAAGAGGTGAAGTCCTTAACCCTTTTATCTGTCTGTGCAATTGGAAAGCCTGTGAAGCATCCATACCTTTCTCCCTAACACAGCCCTTATTCAGCTGAAGCTGCTAGTGCAATAGTAGTGCAATAGTAACTAGTGCAATAGTAACTCTGGAGACCTCAGTCTGGACTGGTGCACTTGCACACCACTAACTCTTTACACAGCACAGTGTGTAGCCCGGGCTGATCTGCCACAGCCATTGCTACATGGTAACAGTGCTATTGAGGAAATACCTTTAGGCCTTGCTTCACTTTGGTGACACATCACTGGCAATCTATTGTGAAGAGAATGAGCTATTTTCTCAAAGGAGTTGTAGATAAATTGGTCGCCGCTGTTGTGAGTTCTATGTAGTTGGAAATGGTATCACCCTGCTGGTGGAAAGACAGGTCAAGTGGGTGAATGTGTCTGTTCATGGTGAATACCTTTAATCACACAATAGGGAGTTCTCCCTAAACTGCTGACTGTTCCTGCATTGGCACCCCTTCTGCCTTTCCTGCCTAAGACTGCTTTGTTTCTGTTCAAACAAGCTTTAACACTCACAGCCAGAGTCCATTGTTGTATACTTTACAGCTCAGGAGTCAAAGAACTGGCCAGTATGTTTTACCCTGTCACTTCTAACTTCTGAATATGCCTTGAATCTTTTTCCTTGACAATCGAATTGTCCAGCAGTACACTCCAGATCACAATATGTGAGGCACCTTGGCATTTGTGCACCATCTACCTGAATTCCATTTGGATCATCATAGACAGCCTGTCACTTGGTAGCTACAAAGATGTCCAGTGACATCTTTGTCCAGTTGTTTCATAAAATCCAATTGCATCATTAATGTTATCAATGTCATGGTTTTCAAGATACTTCTGAGTTGAATATATTCATTAAAAAAAGGAAATTTTTTATTTGAAGTAGTGAAAGGACAGTACACTCCTTCAGGTTACTGGGTTTTTTTAGCAAAACAGTAATGAACCCAGGTTACTGCTTTTGTTAGCATTTCTGTTTTCCATTGTTCAAATGAAAGATTAATGTAAAGCAAGTTGCAGAAGCAAAAAAATCATTCCCCAAGTAAGAAAAAAATCTTTATTATGGTCAGCTATCAGTGCAGAATTGTAAGAATATAAAAGTACAGTCTACTCAGTGAGTTCAAATCCTTCATGGATTCTAGTGAGCTTAAGCAAACCTCCCTATAGCTGAAACTCTTCCTAGGATAAAAGATAATGGATCACCCTGTCCAGAGCAACTGTGTAATGCAGGACAAACAAAAGAGGATGTGTTTTGCCACATGTCCTTGTTTCGACAATGCTTGTCCCAAGAAAGAGGTCAGCTAAGACTCTGCTGTCCTTTGCTCGGCCAAACATTTCATTGTGGACCTGTCCCTAAACCAACAGACTCTTGAACATCTGAACCTTTCCAAAAGGATATGAGGTCCAGGTCAGCTCATAGATCAAAGCTTCTCATCCAAACACAACAACCCATGGAGAACTCGAGATTTTGTTCTCATCCATGGTGCTGCTCTTGTGCCAGTAGGAAGGAGCAAGCTGATTGTTTCATATTTGTCCTGTCCAGTGACTGCCAGTGACTGTTTAATTAGTTGCAGTGGAAGACCTTGATGCTGTACCTATCAGTGATGATTTCTCTCTCAGTTGTTCTGTAGGGGGTTGTTCTTTCTCCATTACAAAGAAAATAAGGTGCCTGGTCAAGATCCTTCAGGCAGGAACTCTGAGCCCAACTGGCATCTTTCTGCAGCAGTGCTGTGCCATTCTGAAGAAATGGACATTGTTGCCTGCAGTGCTGCCTTGCTGGTTCACTAACTTTGACAAAGATGTGCATACATCAGTGCTGGCAGAGTGGATTTCTCCAGTAAAGATACCTTCAGAAGGATCTTGTGATGGCCTATGAGTCTCTCACACTCACATCATTTGCTCTGCAGTGCACACAACGTACAGGGTCTGCTGCTATTCAGGTTCTGAACAAGGGCACACAGCAGTCCCTTTATCAGTCACCACAGCATATGTGAAGTCCCTTATTTATCCCTCAAGTCCCTGGGATCAGCCAACGGCCAGGGTGAGTCTGTGGATGGTTTTACCTCACCGAGTCCTAAAGAGGCAACATGGTCACCAGGCCTTACACATATCATACACACTGTGCAGGACAGGTGGCATTGGCACAATTAATTTATTGGCTGTGCCATATGAGAGCTTTGTTATCAGGCTCCCTCCACACAGAGAATACTGTCTGTAGCAGCTTGTGACCAGCAGTGCTTGTTTCACCATGCCTGTCACTTTACCTTCCATCTACCACTGGAAGGCTGCCCAGCATGCCAGTTATCTTGGCACATGCTCCCAGGAAAAATAGCATTTTTCTTTTGCATAAAATAGAATAAACTAATATCCTGGCTTCTTTCAACACAGCCATGCTTCCATTGAAGCCCTCCTCTCTTCTGATTAGTAGCCTACTGAGAATCATTAAGATTACTGGCTTATTTACTCTCCCCTGCAGGAAAACTCTGCTGCAGAAAGGAAGAGAAATGTAACTGCATATAGCTCCATGCTGTCATGTTGGCTTTGCAAAAAATCACTGGCAGACTCCAAGATGACTGTGAGTCAGCAACGTGTCCTTGTGGCAAAGAAAGTCAACAGCATCATGAGCTGCATTAGAAAAAGCATTGCCAGCAGGTAAAGGGAGGTTATTTTAAACCTTCTGCTTATCACTGGTGGGGCCACAGATGGAGTGCTGTGTCCAGTTCTGGGCTTTCCTGTACAAAAAACATGTGGATGTACTGGCACAGGACCAGAGGAGAGCCACAAAGATGTTGAAGTGATTAAAGAAGTTGTCATGAGAGGAGAGCCTCAGAGAGATGGGACTTGTTGCCCTGGGGAAGAGAAAGTGAAGGGGAAACTTATTCATGTGCATAACTTAGTTAATGGGAAGGTGGAAAGAATATGTAGCCAGGCTCTCCAGTGAACAAGCAACCAGGAATGGGCACAAGTTGATATAGCATAAATTCAGTTTAAGCATAAAAAAATGTATTTTCTAAGGGGAGTGAGGTAAAGCCAGGTTGCCCAAAGAGTCAGAGCAGTCTCCACCCTTGGGAATATTCACAAACCAGCAGGTTAGGATCCCAAGCAACCTGTTGTACCTGAACCTGGTTGAAGCAAGGATCTTGGAATAGGAAGTTAGCAGAAATCACTGCCAATCTCAGACATCCTGTGATGTTGTGTCATATGTAAAGGAAGATCTCAAGGGAGATGGCAACAGCAGGGTTGTTGCACATTAATGTGCAAAGAAGGTAGTGTGGTTTAGATGAGGCACTTGGAATACAGGTGTGGCAAATCCCAGAGAGGAGTATTGTTTCTGTGTTGTATGGGCAGCAATGTCTCCTCATGGTAAGAAGGTTCTGAAGCCCTCTTTGTGCTTGCTGGAGGTCTGTTAATTGCACCAAGAGGTGCAGAAGTTTTCAGACTTTGTCTTTCTTGCTCCCCGTGTGTTGCCTGCCAAGTCTTCTGTCTCTCTCGTGCTGCACAGTAGTTTGTCAGAGATACAGGATCCTTTTTTTCTTTTTTTCTTTTTTTTTTTTTCACCTCCCAGGTGAATGCACAGAGGTGCTCAGGCACAGAGTAGTGTCCAGCCATGCTCCTGGAGCACCTGCACCTTTTCACTGTGTGCATGCTGGGTGGACAAGAGCACAGAGAGGCTGAAACACAGACACCATCTCTCTGGGTGACAGGAAGGGGGTTTTCTCCCAAATCTCCTCAGGGTTTTGGGGAGCTCAGAGTCTGCAGCAGGCATTCATCATCCCACCAGGACAGGTCTGCCACCCACCTTATGGGGAATATTTCTCCACTGCCCTTTAAATGTTGTGTGCTCCTACCTGATCTCTGGTGGCAAGGGCCAGGTCCTAGCCATTGGTACCTTGTTGAAGATTTGGTCCAGTACTGCTGAATTTGAAGTTTTTGCTGTGTCCTGTTTTCCCTTTTGAGAAAGGGGAAGCTTCTTACTAGCCTGTAAGCCTTATGATTCCTTTGGTTTTTTCCCATTCCTTCATTTTGACCTTTGTTGTCATTCAGGAAACAGCACTGGTCACTGAGGCATATCTTGGTACTTTAAGCACTTTCCAGTTTAATAATTATAGGAAGACTACTTTGCAAATGTAACCCTTTCCAGGCCTTCTGATCGTTTATGTGCACCAGCTTTTAAATTTTACAGGGTGGATCAACTAACTGCTTCTGGCTTCAAGAGATGCAAAAGGTGATGAAACTGCATGTAATAAACTTTGAGATGTTGAAATTTTGCATTTCTTGGAACAGTTCATATCACTGATTTCATTTCTAAAGAAAAAAAATTAAAGTTCACTTGGTAAAACAGCTGTTTTAGCACAGAAAAGCAGCTGAGTCTCTATCACAAATATCTGATGATATTTAAGTAATGCAGATGTCAGACCTATGCCACCAGCCACTTTCATAATACCACACTGTGTGTTAATGTGGAAAAAGTTCCTCACCTCAAAACTCTCAACAGGGAAATGCTTTTCCTAGTACCTGTCAATCTACTTATTCTTTCAAATGCCTTTTGTGTTGTATGATTTTCAGATTATTTCATCATCTAAGATAGCAGAGTGGCCAAAATAGTTCTTCCTTGAAATATCTACCAGACTAGTAGTCAGTACATCTTTAATACCCATTGGAATTGTACTGAAAAATATATAGAAATTAATTATTACTCCCCTGGGATTTTTCTTGGCAATCTGTAATACAGAGGTGAATCTAACTCTAGATGTGTGCATTTATGATGTCATAAATGCTTAGAAAACTTCATACGTACATGCTTTATTCATTCTAAAAGTAGGATTCGGTACTAAATCCCATTTTACTCACATCAGTTACCAAGGTAATGATATTTTTAAGGGTTTGTGGTCCAGAAAATTAATATAATTCTCATAGCAGGCACTTGTGATTTTCTTTTATTATATTAACAACAAAAAAATCAGTTCTATGCATCCAAATCAAAAATGTATAATTAGAGTGAAATCAGGACATAGTATTGAGTCAATATATCCATATTTGCAAATGGCAATGGACATACAGGAAGAAAAAAAACAGAGAATATAGAGATTCTCATGTATTTCTTAAAACCAAGAAATATAGTCTTGAACTGTTACAGAAACAAAGAAGGCCAGAAACATTAATGGAAGAATAATGCACTGAAGTTTTTAACTCCACTTGAGGGCTTCCCAGGGACTAATTGAAGTTAATTTGCTAAGCAAGCTCAACAGAGGAAAAAAGGTTATTTTGAAAGCTGTGTTTTTTTCACAGAACTCCCAAGAAGGAATCAGATTATTGAGTACCACTTGCAGGATTTTTCCCAAAAATCAAAATATTCTTATATTTGAAGTGTCTATCAATGTTTTAAACAGTAATTCAGATAGCTCTTTTGCTTAGTAGTTCTCAATAAATTCTGGGTCATCTGGATTATCATGGAATCACAGAATCTTTCAGGTTGGAAAAGACCCTTGGGATGGTTGTGTCCAACCATCATCCTTACTCTACAAAGGGGAAGGCAAGCATTGTTTCCAGCTCTTTATTTCCTTAGGGGGAACGATATCTACCAAAGAAGAGGATGCTGTTGGTTGGGTTGTGTTTGATCAAGAAAAGGAATGGATGGTCAGCCCTAACCTCTTCAAACTCAGAGGAATGTTTGATGACTCCCATCACACCTGCTGAGCCTGATATCTCAGTACCCTCTTCATTGACTTCCATGTATGCTTCATGGATGGCCTCAGATACCTTCAGGCTGTCTGATGAAGAGATACCAGACAGATTGGCCAAAGGGCTGAACAGGTCAGTCAACCCCAAGGCCTCTAAGACAGATGTGAGATTATATTTTTCCTCAATCTTCATGCGTGGGAGGTACACTTTCACTCTCTTCTTTTCCATCACATTGGGACTGGTCCACTCAGTAAGCTTTTCAAAGCTGATTTCATTCTCAAGCTGAAAAGAGAGGCAGGGAATTAAATGTCTGGGATGCAAATAAAACTTCTTCATACCATTCATTTTAATCAAGGTTATTATAAAAAAAATAAAAACAAAAACAAAAAACAAATCAAAACAAAACAAAGAACAACAACAGAAAAACAAGCAACCATGTCAGAATTGTTTGTGTGTTGGTATCCTGTCAACAATCTTCTTGTAGTCTGCATCATTCTGATAGCCTCCAATATCACCTTGCAAATTAACATGCAGTTAATAGTAGCTGGTAAATGCAAACTCTTCTACATCTTTAATAACCTACTTGGTTTGAATAGTTTAAATCCTTTTAAAATTGAGAATACTTTAGAAAGAACATGCTTTGTCTAACTTTGTTTTTCATTCCATTTTGACAATACCAGAGCAATTTTTGAAAGCAACACACTCATGATGCTTAATGGGGATTTTGCTAAGAAATCATTAATGATTCCTGCAAAGAATGACTGATTCTCATGAGTGTTAGCAATATTTCTTTGACATTTTTTATGGCTGTGTGTTTGTGTGTGGGTGTGTGTGAAATTATCTAGCAAAGAAAGCATCTACCCATGCATACATTTTATTCTGCAGAAGGCTACATCAGCACTACCCATCTTTACCATAATTTTACTAGGGTGAGCCCAGGGCTCTCCTGAGAGGCCAATCACTTCCTGAGCACCTGGTAGCACCGAGGCAGCTGATGCACCCCCATCTGCACAGCACAGCCACAGGCTGAGCAGCTGGGATGTGACTGGACAGCAAAAGATCTGACAGGAGCCAAGTCCCACTGAAGTGATAACTCTTCTGCTTCCCTTGCCATGGCCATACCTGCTCCAGGCCAGAGACATCATCAGGCAACAGCACCAACATGCTCAGCTCCCCACTGGCATAGGGAAGCTCCAGGATCTTCACTTTCTCTGCAGCCACTACTGCCACTTTGAAGGTACCGTTCTGATACATCATTTGGACAGGCCTGCTTTCTTGCTGCAAAAAAAAAAAAAAAAAAAAAGAAAAAAGAAATGTGAAATGTGAGATGGTGTGACTGGGGAGCAATTTTTTTCTGTAGGCAGGTAAATGTACAAGCCCTTTGAAAGGGATCTTTCAAGCGTGTTGTCTTTAAGGAAGTGCTGTGTCTCCATTTTCTTCTCTTGCCTGCTGGATGTGCCCTGGTCAGACACAGCTCTTGCAAGCCTGACATGAAAGGGTCCAGCTAAATCATCCAGCCAATGATAACAGCATGTTGTGTGTGGAACACCCACTCTGCTGGCCGTGCACCTGTCCTCATCACAAGCTGTGTCCGTGCCCCCCTACCTCTGTCACACTGAAGGGCATTTCCCGAGTGTGTTCTTCTTTAAACTCCGTCTTCCAAATCCCTTTGAAGTAAACGGCATTCACGAGGACTAGCACAGTGTTGAGATCAACAGAGCCTGGTTCAAGGAAATCTTGGATCTGTCCTTTAAGGAAGAAGCAAGTCAGAAAAGTGATAAATTTCATAGCAGCAGTCTGGCATTTTAGATATCAATCGACATGTTGCTGCTTGACTTGGCTTCCTCTTCTTCAAAAGTCTGATTTTGAAATTTAGGTTCGTGAGGATGATTTAATGCAGAACGACTGGCACCTTGCCAGGCATTTCTGCACGAAGACAGGGAAGTTCAAGAGTGGCATAGTACCCCAGGAATATTTCTAACCAGTACTTGGAAGAAGATTTATGCAGAAAAGAGAACATGAGAGGGAAGCTATATAGATTTTCTATTTCTCATTGTGCTTCTTTCCACACTTCACTCTTTTTTTTTATCACACTTCAGCACAATAAATGTACACAAGCTCCTGAATTGTTCCTTTCCCACCATCAACCTAGTGCATGCACTGCTTTCTCTCCTGGAAGCCCACTTCCTACCCATCCAGCTCATCCTTGTAAAATTATGCGAATATTGTAGAGAAGCTGTGAGTAATTTCGAATGAGTTAAGCTCTCCAGGCATAAAAAAGTGTGCACATGGAGTGTGCATATCCTGGCATCTCTGCCTGTGCCTATGTCACTGTCACAGGTGCAATAGAGTCACACCTTTCCACAAAAAATAGTCACTAATGGGCACACCAGGGGAAAACGTGTCCTCTAATGTTTTGTCATTCCAGAAGTTGTTCAAATACTAATGTGAGAGAAAACAATATTTCAAAATCTTGCTTGACCTTACCATTTGTCTGATTTTTCACCCAGGAATTAATGAGCCATCTAGCTTGATCTGGTGCTGTTTTGAAGTTGACCATTTCCAGGCCTGCTCTGTACAGTTTCTTCACACATTTTAAGTAGATCTGTAAAGACAACAATCATAGACTGGTATACTGTACAACAGTTGTAGACTAGACACAGCTAGTATTTTTAAAAAGTAGTATGAAGGAGAAATAAAATACAGCTAAGTGAATTTTTTTAGTTATGCCATGGTTGGGATGTTTTCGTTGATTACGAAGGAAGAACCTACTAAAACTAGGCCAGAGAAATTATTCTGATGGATGATATTTTCATATCTGACATGTTTATTACTTGAGTAACTATTAGAAATGTTTAATATTTTCTTGAAGAAAGCCATTATTTCAGGTCTATTTCAGGCCTATTCTTATCATTATGTTCACTCCTTTTCTAAAAGTATTTTCCCATATTTTTAGAAAATAAGTTTCCTTGAGTAAGAATATTTTTATGTTTTGTTTTGAAAATTCAGAAGTTGTATCTGAGGTGAGGTTTACAACTGAAGAAATGTACTGAAGTCAAACTATATCATTCAAAAAAGCAACTTTTTAAAATGAAAAGTCTTTGGAGGAGCAAGCAGGGAGTGGTGATTTACATTACCATTTAGTTTTGTTTATTACCCCATTCTGGTTTGATACTATTGTCAGGGCTGTGGCAAAGGGAAGAGCTGTGGAAGTCCACACCAGTTGGGACCACTGAATTAACAGAACATCTACTCTGGCCAGTGTTCCTGGATTACAGGTTTATATAGGTTTATACAGGTTTTAGCAGGAAATCACTCTGATGTCCAACTCACCGGTAGGATTGGGGATGTCTTTTCAGCATAGAGTCTGTTGGCAATGCGGAGTGAATAATTGCCTTTTGGTGCACTGATATCAGACAGGAGTTCTTTAAACAGTATGTGTATATTCATAGACTTGCCGCACTGAATTGTTCATAAGAAGATAAAAAGGTATAGCTGTTAGCTTATTTTACCAGGAAGAGAATTAATTAAAAGGTACAAATAACATGGGAAGATGCACGGTGTTAGGACATTTGCAAATGAATATGTGCTGCAGTCTAAAAGCTCCTCAAGAAGGATGTTCCGTATAAGCAACTAGTTATGTACGATTAATTCACAGCATATGAAATACTGAAAAATTCAGGTATTGATTGCAATTTGCAACTTGTTGTAGATATAGAGCCTGTAGTTCCCAGATTCTGCTTGCATTTTCACAGCAGCTTTCTGGTGAAGCTGCAGGCAGGAGAAGAGTGCTGGATGACAAAGGAGTCAGGAAATGTCTCATAGTGATGAATGGATTAGCTAATGCCCCAAGAAAAGTGTTCCTGGTGACACAGGCTAGGAGCCTGTAAGAAAAATACACAGTGAAAAACAGTGGCTGGGACTTCATTTTGTAAGAAGAATTGTGTTGCACTGCTCCTTTCTAAATGCTTATCCAGCCACAAAATGCTCTAGCTCTTAATTACCTTACGTTTTCTTTAATAAAATAAAAAGTTATTCTTGTTCTTTCCAAGTCCTACCTTGTGCTTGTGGTTTGCAAGTGAATGGGGACAGGCCAGAGAGCATGGCTTGTGTTATCTTTACAATAGGATCAGACTAACATAGAGGAAAGCACAGAGTTGGTATCAGTTTACTGAGACCCCTCATGGTTCAGTGGGAACTGGAGGCTGAGAAAGTCTCTGTGGATTTAGGAAGAGAATGGTTACTTTCCAGCCTTTGAGGCTGCTGGACTCTTTTCTCCCAAAGCATCTTCCTGCCCCGCTTTGGAATGTCAGCTACAAGTCTGATTTCTGTACCCTGGCTCCAGGTGCTGAGCAACTTCCAATTCATCTGCAGCACTTTCAGGTGTGCAGATGCTCATCTACATAAGAAGGGAGCCTGGTGCTCAAAGCATTCTCTCCAGTCCTGTCGCTTGTTCTTGTGCAAAATGTGCAGCCTGTCTTCATTTTCTGTTTTGTTTTGGTTTGTTTGTTGTTTCTTCTATCTTACATCTCTAAATAAAGAGCATTAGCAAAGGTTTGGGAATGTGTTGAACCTACACAATGCACAGAAGAGAAAACGTGAAATAGAAATGAATGTACCTTAGCTTTCTGTCCCTTCGTCTGAATAGTTCCACCAAGTCCTGCAATTTTGTCAAAGTGAAGAACCTGCAATTGAAAGTAGTAGTAGAAGAAATTAAGTACGTGAAGTCCACCAAGAGTCACTGATGTTAGTGTTGAAACTGTAGGTTTGGACCAGATAGGCCTGATTAGCACACAGATTAACAGAGAAATGTTAAGTGAGCTTTAAATCACTGAAAATTTGTGGCCATGAACCTCAGCTTATATCCCTCCTTTACCAGCTCATGGTGTTCAGTCTACAAACTAGCTACAACCTCACTGTACTGTATTTGTAACTGAAATTCTTTTTTCTTAATGTTTCATCTTTTGTATATTACAAGTGCTCCTTTCCACCTGGCAGAAGTCAGACCTGTGAAATAACACAAACAGAAGTAAGAGACCTGCCTTAACCATTCCTCAAGACTGCTCTTTCTTGATGGACAAAAAGCAGTGATAAGCAAAACTCAGCTCCAGCTCGAAATCACACACTTTGAAACACCATTCTTTTTCTTGGAAGGTTTGAATGCAGTACCAAATGTGACTAGGTGGTATGTAGAAAGTCCCAAAAATGTAAATGGATAATTTGTTGCTGTGCTGAGCAGGATCAAAGGGAGTTTGTGTTCCTTTATGTTACGTACCTTCTCCATCTGATCCTCAGTTTTACCTCTTGCTCCCAAATAAACCATGGCCAAAGCTGCAATGATGCTTAGGGGGGAATAGAAGATGTTGTCATTGGCATGGTGGACTTTCAGCTCTTTGAATACATCAAAAGAGAATTCTGCATTTGCTGCACTGATGGAGCCCATTGTAGAATCAATGTTGTCTGAAGCAAAAAGAGATATGATTGAATTGTTGTTATGTAGCACTGATTTTAAGAAGTACTGACAATCACCCAGAAACTGCTATGTGAGCTCAAACTGTTCATTGTTCTTTTTCAGTGATGAACGGATGAATGACCACATATTCTGTGATCATTAGAAATATTATAACTCCTGGACATTTTTCTCTGAATACGTTTGTTTCCTTTCAACAATGTACTAGCTCACCATCAATACAGTATCTTGTACTTGCCTTTTAGAAAATAGGCATTTTCATCCATGCTTCAAAATAATAAAAGCATTAATATAACTGAATGGATTAGTTTCCCTATGGCCACCCAGAGGACTCTGAATGATCTTTGAGATAATGCAAACTTCCTATTTCTTCTGTAGCTGCTCTGGACCACACTCTGCATCTTCAAATCAAACCTATTCAACTCACTATACTCTTAGTGTATTTCCTACAATTGCTTAGAAAAATCAGACACAAACTAGGAGGTTGCTTTCCTGTAGTTTATAGGAATGACAGAAGTAAGTTACTTTGTAAACCCAACCAGCTGCTTAGATGCTGAACTATAGATTTATGGGATTCTTTCTTGTAGTTCTGTTCTGGACGCTTAATCTCTGCTCATGCTTTTTGTTGAGAAAAAGCACAAGCATATGTATCATAAATAAGGATTTTGGTTAAAAATGCAGCATAGAGCTGCATTAATTCAGTCAAATTCTGTAATGAAAATTAATGTGATATGTTAAGAATATTCATTGAAACCTTTGATCTCTTTTGAATCTGAGACCAAGAAAGCTGCATACTGGTCTTGTACCTCTGCACCAGTTCAAGTCAGAGAAATAGGAGTTTATCCATAGGTTGAAGGAGATGTGGCTCACTATGTGACCTGAGAGGCATCTGGCACTAATGACTTTGGAACCACAGACTCTGAATTGTAATACTGTATCTCACCTGTGCCCTCCAGAGAGTGAGAATGAGAAAACTGAAGTGCCTTTACTCCCAAAGTAATTACTAAAATTATAAAAGAATAGTTTTATTGTGATAGCAGATATTCAATGAAAACGAGGTATTTCTAGTCAAAGTTATGGTTACAAACATGCATATTTTGCATACTTAAAGGTATTTGACAGTCAAACAGTGTAAGATACATTGATAAAGCAAATTTACTCTACATGCTGTCTTTTTACATATCTGCCTGATACTTAATGTTACATTCTTAAATATAATATCAATGTTTTTCAATCTTAAAGAATATAAATTTAAAATAATATTTTACTTGCATAAATACTTACCTTAGAACTTCAAAGAGGCTCGTAATAATCTCACTTTCCACCTGAACCCAGATACTTTGGGTTCTTGGTGATATATATTGTACCAAATGAGACACTCCCACTGTTAGCCTTCAAAAAGTCATCTTTTAAGTCACTACCTTTCATCATGACTCTTTGATTCATTGCACTTTAAAATACTGAAACACTGAGTGGACCAGTGTTACACTGGTACTCTATATAAAGCCAGTCAACTTTTATTTTATTGAAGTTAAACCTAATTTAAAAATTGAATTATTTAAGCTTTTGCTATAATTTATAAGACTGTACCAAAGCAATTTGATAAAAGTTTAAAACTATGTTTCATGCAGTTCTAATTCTGACACATTGATGTGATTGGGCTATATTAGGTAACTAGTGACAAATGAAAACCACAGGTGAGTAACTGCTGAAACATAGTGTTGCAAATATATCCAGAATAACATGATAAATTTTAAATAAACCCAGCTGTAACATCAGTTCTGGTAATTCTTACAGTCAAGTGAAGCTAAAGATCCAAAAATAATACAGAAAAATAAGATCTTGTCATAGGGCAGTGATCTGGGAGTGAGCAAACTGTTCCCACCACAGTTCATTCCTACTGAGTATCCATGGATATAGCTGAGGAAAGAGTCTTGTATTACCAGGGAGTGCAAAAAAAGTGTATGAGTCCCTGAAAACTTATCTCTTTTCTCACCTATGAGGCACTGAAAGTACAGAAAGCATTGCAACACAGTACTCCCACCAAGCATAGGGGTCTGTTACATGTGCAGTAACTCACTACAGGGTCTGTGCAATGGAACAGAGGGCAACTCCTCATGGGCACTGACAATCTGATGTTGCCAAAATAATGCAATTCCAAGAAGAGCCAGCTGCAGGGTGGTCATTTTATTCATAGAGTTTTGGATTGGATTTTTTAATAAATCTGAAACTTTCTGGTTTTTTGGGTTTTTTTGTTTGTTTGGGTTTTTTCGGGGTTTTTTTTTTTTTTTTTTTTTGAGGGGAAAATAGTACTAAAGGGTGCTTTGCTCTACTAAAATGCAGTAATATGTTCCTGGAAACCAAGGATTGGTGTGGTTTATGGTTTGTACTTGTTAAAAGCATAGCCACATCTATTTCTGTGCCTAAGTAAGACCAAAGTTTTTTACCTGAGGTCAAACTGTAGGATTTACAGCATACATGTGGAAGAGGACAGAAGGGCTCTAAAGAGAAAGCACATTTTGCACAAAACTTCATTTTGATTAAAGTATTTGGAGATGAATTCAAGGTTAGAGGGTGGGAATGGCAGAAGAAGGGGTTTGAGGAATATTCATGAATTACATAATTGCTGCATTGTATGTCAGACCCCAGAATATTCTGATATTCAGATATGGATTTTAACCAGCCAGTAGGATCTAAAGGATGATTGAGGGTCAGCTTTTACTTTTGATTCTCCACAGGTCATGACAACAGGGCCCTTGGTACATGCACAGACCATTCTCATCGATCTTCCAAACCTACCTTTTTACTGTGGCAGGTGAATAAACCACAGAATCTGTCTGCAGGAACATTCATGGTCTGTTAGACAATCATAATGCACAATATCAAATATAATTCAATTGTAAAATGCTATTACTCTTTATTGAATAATAGACTTGATGTGCAGTAAAGAAACAAACCTGGCATCAGTTAAAGGCCATAGGGCTGGATAATAGAAATGCCAAATTTGTATGCATTCAGTTACTGAGCATACATCAGTAAATTCACCCTCTGTGGAAGGGAAAGAGCCAATTTATCCTTAACAGTGTTTTGTTTTGCTGACCTGCTGGCATGTATGTGCAGAGCTTGATAACTGGGATGTTTTCTTTTCCTCAGTCAGAATGAGCTAATCTTCTGGATGTTATAGCAGTGATGAGAATGGGAAAATCTGAAGACAGTAAGAAGATTTCCTCTCACCTTTTTCACAGTTCCTACTGTAGGTGGGCTGCTATAGCTTTTACTTCTTTGTCCTATCAAGGACATAAGCTGTTTGTAGAAAGAGCTGTGATGTGTCCCCTTCTATTCTCCCATTTTCACATATTCACATTGGAATTACAGCTACTGGTCAGCATTTTGGAGCTTCCATGAAGAGCTTTCCTGGGACCTCCACTCCTCTGTATGCTCTGGTTTGATGTGTTTGCCCTGTCTAGACACCTGTGTCTTGTGCACCTGAAGGACACAGCCAGCCCTGCACAGATGGTCAGCTCTTTACCTAATGTCCTTTTCCTGTTGTGGGAGTTGTGCTCTTTGGGGCATTATATATTTTACAGCACTTGCCTTTATCACAAAAGCCATTAATTGCTTTCTTTTACATTTTATCTGAAAAATTGTAAGTCTGATTATGCAAGCTAACACATTCTAGCACCGTTCATTTCACTTTTTTTCCCTCTTTTCTTTTTTTTTTTTTTTTTTTTTTTAAGAGTAAGTAATTTATATTTAATATACACAAAACAGCAAGGGCAGTTACTGAAAAACATTCACGGCTATTTTGTGCATACCCTTTTCATCAGAAGAGTTCACAGCCTGTGTTTCCTGTTCTCTTACCAGCTAATCAATATGAAAACTGTGCCTCTGATGGTAATTTTACTATTTTAGGCTGTATTTAGACTGCAACCATTTGAGATAACTCCATAGAGTGTCATGAGCCATCTTTATTTAGCAATTGAATTTTTATGGAGTACTGTAATTTACTGTAATTTTTCCTGCAGGTCTCAGCATTTGGAAGAACCCTTTGAATCCACAGTACAGAAATAGCACTGGTGTGCTCACAGTGTTTACCTTCTTCCCACCAACAAGCAACAGGAAAAGGAGAGTGAATCATCAAACAGGCAGAATATTCTTCCTTCAAAAGCAAGTATTTTTCACATATATGTGGATTTTGGGCGTTGTCAGCTGCCAAACTGGGTGGGCTGATCTCTTCTCAGTAATTTCTTAACTATTCCTACCACCTACTCCACAACATCCAGAAGGTAGTTTAGGCAACAAGGTCTTCAGCAAGCAAATTCAGCAAAGCAAACTTCACCAAAAATTCTCCTCTGGATTTAGGTCCCAGAGTACTGCTCATCACCAAGTCAGCCAAGTAATAGTGGTGGTGTAAAAGAGGGAACAGAAACACATAGAAGGAAGGAGGCAAGGGGAGCAGCATCATTCTCCTCAGTGGCATTAGGACTAGCTAAGCCATGTCCTAAAAATGCACCCTTAATTCCCTTGTAAAATCAAATGCAAGACAGCAATAGTAGGTCAGGCTCAAGGTTTACCTGTCCTAAGGTCAAGCAGTGCAATGCCTAGAATTGGCACCATGAATATTTAAAAATGGGATGTAGACTTCAGTGTCACTTAGATGCTTTTGAAAGGTTTGCTTTTATTTTTACCTGCTATGTTAGACTATTTCTCTGTCCACTTAATTCTGCAGAATGGGAATTTATCGTTTAGTTTGCACCGGGTTTATTTTGATAAATGGAACAAATACAGGCTATCCATCTAAATACCATCTGTACATTTTATTAGGGTTTTTTATGCTTTTGAGGAACAAAACAGTTAGAACAAGAAACCCATGGTACTGGAGGCACAGAGCAAGAGAGCTGTTTTTAAAAAAGTGATAATGGCTGATCACAGATTGAAGTTTTTGTGTGGGAATTAAATGTCTAACTCACAGCCATTGTAGACCAGGCCTTGTGAGAAAAGGCCATTCATTATGCTGAAACCCTGAAGAAACAAAAGAAGCTGGAGAACTTTATAGCACATACAGGGTTTCTCAGAAAAGAATACAAGGAATGTGTCTGCCCTGCTTGAGAACAAGCAATGTTAAACTAGAAAAATCTTATGCTTTCTCTGGTATCTGAGAAAAAATTTCTAGGGCCTTATTGCAGCTTGAACCATTACCTCCAGTCAGCATTTAAAGGACAGGTCCCACAGGAATCCTTTGCTGCTCCCATACACAGTGGTATTTACCTTGAGAACTGTACAGAGGATGGGTAGGTAAAGTTGAAACAGACTGAATGTTAAGTTTGCCCTTTTAATGCAGATCCTTATCCTCCTGCATCCTTCATGTGGGAGAACCTACCACTCATTTTTAAGGGACTAAAATCATGTGCTTATGGGAGGCATGCTACACTAGGAAAGGATCATAACAAGGTTTTCCATGCAGATGTATCTAGAGGCTTTCAGCTCTTTGGCAAATATCACATAGTGTGTTTTAAGGTCCATGTTTTAGTGCTGCCTCCTAAAGGTAAAACTTGCCTGCAGATTATTTTAGAAAGAAAATAGTTAATGGCTTTTAGGCTTTTATCTCTAATTTGAGTCTTATCAGATAGCCTTTTTAACAGAAAATTAACACATTAGGATGAAACCTAGCAAAAATATGTTAATCTTCTGTCCTCTGTGCCTGCCAATGCAGATATTAGTGGGGAGAAAAATCTAATTGCCAAAATAACCTCCAATTAAGGAGAGGAGTATCTCCCAAAGAAGACAATGGTGTTGGTTGGGTTGTGTCTAATGAAGAAGAGGAATGGATGGTCAGCTTTGAATTCATAAGAAACTGGGCCACACAGAGGCATTAGAACAAGTCCCATGGCACTGGCTGCTTCAGTGCCCTCTTCGTTGACTTCCACAAATGACTTCTGGATGGCTTTGGACACAACTAAGCCATTTTTCTTAGAGATTCCTGACAAATCAGCTTTTCCCCAGTCAAAAACATTCATCACTCCCATTTCCTGGAGAGTGTTGTTGAGAATATAGCTTTCCTCCATCTTGAACTGTGGCAGGTACACCTTCACTTTCAGTGGTTGCATCCTGGTCGAGCTCGTCCATCCTGCTAGTTTTTCATCTGTGAGGGCACATTCAAGCTGTAAGGAAGCATTGATAATAGTGATTGACACCATAATGAAAGGGAGGAAAAGATAATAAGGTTCACTTTTTCCTGCTTGTCTTCAGACCACACTGGAGCAATGATGTTTAATGTCTTGCTCTATGTGTAGCCCCATATGTATGCTGCTAGAGAGGAAAAAGAAGTCTTACCTGTTCTAGGCCAGTAAAATCCTCACAGACAACTTCAGGAAGAAGAATAAACATGCTCAGTTCATTATTAAAGTATGGGAGCTCTAACACTTTAATTTTCGGTTCCTTTATGAAGGCCATGTTAAAATAACCTTCTTGAAACATCATCTGCACTGTCTTTTTCTCATTCTGGAACACATGAAACACATTAAACAGAAAATACAAAAATGTTCACTCTGGTTGTAATTGGTTTCATTAGTGAGATTGGAGTTCAATTCTGAAAACATTAATTTTACTGGTCATGGGCTTAATGTACTCGTAATACGTAACATGTGACATGTTCCTCCTTCTTAATTATAGTTCCAATGAAGTTATCCATCTCAGAACCATAAAATCTCCTCTTCCATTTCTACTGGTGCCAGTTTACTTTACTCACAACTCCCTTGTTATGTCATAATTTTTTCTGGGATGTCAGATGAGGAGACTGATGCAGCTGATGCAACCATGAACCTAAATTCTTCATTAATAATGTGTACATCGTCCAGAGATATTTCAGTTTTACTTCATTTTTTTCCTCAGAACAAATGCTGTTCTGTTGGTAAATAGTAGCAGAGGAGCAAAATCCTCAAATTCAGTCCCAAAAGCAAACTGGCTTTGAAACAGCATTCTTAGCTGCAAAATTCCCAATTTGGAGTGCTTGGTGACTTTGACCCACCCAGGGTCTCAGCTGAACAAGAGTCATGTCTGATGGGAAGTGATAGAAACAGTTATGTGTTTGGTTAAAAAGCTTGAGACAAGATATAGGGACCCGTTGTTGTAGCTGAACACCAGTGTCTTGTCCTGGGATAACAGAGAGGAGGGAATTCCCATCCGTTATTATAGAAGACTGATTTCCACCCCCTGATGTCTCAGTTCCTACCAAATACTGTACCTTATTCAATTGGAAATATGTTTCCTTAGTGTCTTCTTTCTTAAATTCTACTGCCCACTTTCCTTTAAAATAAATAGCATTGACCAGGACAAGTACAGTGGAAGGATCAATAACCCCAGCAGAAAATAGGTCCTTGATTTTACCTTTAAAAAAATGAATTAAGAAGAATTATTAGTTTGTTCAGGCAGTCATCTGAATATTAATATTTACTTCTGCAGATCTGAAAAGTAGTATAATACTGTCAGATAAATAAAACTTTTATGCTAAGCTTTTGAAGCCAGGGACTCAGGGCTTTTTTGTACTTCTTCCTACATCTATTTCTTATTGAGAAAAAAATTCAGTAAGTGCTTAATATATAAAAATGTTGCTATCTTTGAATGAAAGAGTGGAAACTGAAATTCAGACATGATATTCCTAACTGATTGAATTGAAAACCAAACAAACTGCACGTATTGTTCTTTACCATTTGTCTCATTTTCCACCCAGAAGTTAATCTTCTCTCTGGCTTCTTCTTCAGTGTATTTAAAATTGACTGCTTCCAGTTCTGCTTGATAGAATTTCTTTGTGGAATCCAAGTATTGCTGGAAAGTAAAAAAGACAGAATTTTATCACAACATGATGACTTTTATAAGATTGATAATTTCATGGTTTCAGAATCATTCCATGTAGTAGACCAACAAGAAAATAATTAGTAAAAAAGGCATGTGTAAGAAATCAATCTAAATAACACAAGCATTCAGTTTTGAGAGAGAGATTATTTTTCAAATACATATTTGCAAATATTTTTCATTTTTATTTTCAAGATGTTCTGAGCAGCAGAAATGCCTCAGCACAGCAAAAAAATATCTCAGATAAAAGCTGGTACCTTTCTTTAAGCTGGTATATTGTTTTTACACTGCCTGTCTTGCCTTAACCACCAAACAGAGAAACCTTATTTCAAACAAATAACTGGGGCTGATTATATCATGAGATGTGTGTGTGTGTGTATTACTCTATATAGATGTATACAATGTAAAACTTTGTCACTGTTAATTTTAGCAAGTGCAACTACTTACAAGAGACTTAGCTGAAAGCAAAAGTACAAGACAGAAAATCACCTTTATCCTGGCCCAAACCAGGACAAACTTTTAAGTATAAAACCTCCCCAGGCTGCTGGTCACCTTTTTCTGGCTCTGAAAAATCTCTCTGTACACTGAGTTCAAAGTTTGGGAAGAAAGATGAAATCTTGACTTGAAAAAAGAAAGGTAAAACAGCACTGTATCTAGCAATACTCTCACTGGTAGACCTTGAGTCTGTTTCCTGAGGAAATTATTTGTATGCATTTGCATTGCCTGGGCTGTCAGTGTTCCACAGGAATGTACTGAGATTGTCAATTTCACTGGATTAGAATAATTAATGAAAATCTCAAAGATGCTACTTTCTTCCAAGATTTATTTGAAAAAGCAGCAGGGATCAGAGTCCCATGTTTGCATAGAGTCTGAAGGAAAGGTGGAAGAGTGAGTACAAACATTTTATTTAGAACACACTGAGGGAGAAAAAAGTCTACTGCTGGTCATTGCTTTGTTCCTTGGATAGTAATCGTGCAGCTTCACTAGACACCAGTTATGTGACAAAGATATATTATTAACACATTTTCTGGAATGCCCAGGGAAAGCTTTTACCATAGATCTGTTTCTTCATATAAAAGCTTTCAAGTCATGGCTTCCCAGTGCCCTGCTGTTCACCAGAAATAACCACTGGGCAGCTAAGACAGAAAGAGCCTGTGCAGTGCAGTCATTTTGCAGCACACACTGGCAGCACCATTGTTTTTCATTTCCCCTCCTATTTCATGATGGAAGAAATTCTGCTGAGCTCATGACAGCTCCCAAGAGCTATTAAATGGATTCCTCTTACCTGGAAGAATGGATAAGTGATTTCTCCAAAGAGCCTGTTGGCAATGGTGAGAGAGCAACCTGGTCTGGGTTCACTGACAGCAGCCAACAGAGCTTGGAACTGGGAATGGACTTCTCCAGCATCTTTGCACTTCAAGCAGGAAAACACAAGTTTCAGGGTGGGCTTTGAGCTTTTCTATGCAAAGCTGGACCTAAGGCTGCATTGCCTGGATCCACCCAGCTGATAGAACCATTGGAATAAATTCATCAGGACAACAATCCAACTGCCCCTGTACCAGCTTTACAGAATGACAAAACAATTCCCCTCCAGATCCAGAGCAACCCACCTTCAAATCACACTGCATCCTACCATGATGACTCTGATGCACAGTGAGGAAAAGCCTACAGCCTGGGAGGAGCAAGCTCCAAGGTGCTTTTGGCATGCCCTGTAGACAAACCTTTGCAGATGGCAATTTAAGCACTTAACGCATTCTGGATTAGTACTGCTTGTTTTGGTTAGAAACCTATAAAGACTTAGCTGTTGAAATGTGTCATCTCACAAGGCCCCATAAATAACTAGTAAAAGAACACCAATAAGCAGGTCTGCTGATCTAGACAGAGGCTGCTTAGCCCTGCCCTGCTTTCTGATTAAGGGATGGTTTGCAAGGCAAAGGGCTGACAAACCAGCACTTGTTGCTTCATCTCAGAGCTGCAACTATCTTACCTTTTCAGAAGGGTGTTGGTTTTCCTGGTTTGTATTGCTCAAAACTTCACTGAAATGAAATACCTGCAATGTAAATATTGGGTGAATGCAGCTAAGTGACAGTACCTCAAAGCTAAAAGACAGTGTTGCAAACCTATCACAAGACACAGACACAGTCAGTGGGCAAAGTCCTGCTTGTCTTTTATCATGAGATCCTTGCAAGTGATCAAGAGGATTTTGTAGAGGATAAGCTCATGAAATCTTTGAAAGATTTCTTCTTCTTAAGAAAGAATACTTTGGGTATCCAGAGAAGGCAGAAGACCGTATCAAAGGGAACCACCACTTCTGGAGACTTGGAGAGTGGGGGATACCTCTTGAACACTTCCTTTAGCACTGATGTATTCAACGACCAGTTACTGTAATAGTGTGAAATAGTGTTTAGTCTGAAAAGTTAGGTATTAGGAATAGCATAGGAGAGGGTATTTTTGGAGGCTTGTCTGCATCCCTCCTTTGAATGCTTAGGAAATATATCCAATGGTATTGTCAGCCTCTTGGTTCATATCTTGCCACCTTCCTATTTTCACAGCAAAAGAAGCCCACCTTCTCAATTTCTTTGAGTGTGTTTCCCCTGGCTCCGAGGACAACCATCCCAAAGGCAGCTGAAAGACTTAGTGGGGAGAAGAAGATATTTTCATCTCTTTTTCTTTTGCTCAGCTCTCTGAAAAAGTCAAGACAGAACTTGGCATTGGCTGTGCTGAGAGAGCACATTGTGGTTCTGTGATCACCTGCAACAAGGGAAACAAAGATTTAAGCTTCCCATCCTTATGCCTGCTAAGCTGAGGTGCCTCGGTAGAGCACATTAAGGTTTTCTGCAGTGGTGTGGCTGAATTGTTCAGCACTTCATGGAAAATCCCTGATTACCACATTTGGGATGTCACAGTGAATCTGAAAACCAACACCCTGGATGGCAAAAGAAATACATTTTCAGAAACAGTATTCTGAGCTCAGCTTTTTCTCCAGCTCAGACAATCGCTATGCATTTGTAACTTAGTCCTAACTTTGCCCTAACCACAGTCCCAGCTTACTTTATGTCCCAATCTTTTTTGCCTCGAGTCCTCTAAGCATAGCACTTCCTAATTACACCCCTTGATTGTACCTCACTCTCTGTGTCTCTAAATCTTGGTGTGTATTAATTGTCTAATGCTCACATACCGTGTCTTTCTAAGGCAGGCTGCTTAAAAACATTTGACAGAAAACTGCTCTGCAGATGGGCTCACTTAGCAAGATTTTCAACAAAGGCACATTATGTATTAGTAGAAAATCCCAGTCATACTTTTCATCTGCAGCTTTAACACTTTTGCCAGATATGCTTCACAGTTATTACTAGCAGATGATCTTGAATGTTCTGCAAAAATCTTCACATCTTACACCTAGGACAGAATTCCTTTCCTATGAAAGCATTTTCTCAGTGGTTTCATCTAGTGAAGAGATGTAGAGCCATCTGATCCCTTGGAAAGTCAGTCAGTATTCTGGAGTGTCCACCATTCTAAGTCACTTTTATTTTGATTCTTACTGATTCTGAAGAAATTTCTCCACAGATAAGATACCCGATCTCATATAAGATACGTTTCCCCCTTTACACAAGAAAAATCAAATTAACCATATAAATACTGAAAAGCTGGCATGGTGTAGAAAGGTTATGCCCTCATATATACCAATCTGGGTCATGCAGAAGAAGTGGGAAATAGTTTACTTTTAATTTTCTTCAGAAATACACTTGGCAAAGCCATTGAACAAATTAAGTACAGCTTCATGCCCACACACTTTTATGTAGTCCAAAACTTTGCATAGCACCTTGAAAATACTCTCATTTACTCAGAATATGTTACAGACAGTATTCATGTGATAAGCAGATATGGACATCACTAATGCACATATCAATCTTTAGATATTTCATAGTTTTATCATTTGTAATGTAAAGGTTAGAATTGAAGGTTAGGGAGATATTTACCTTCTTCTCAGGACTGATGGTGTCAACTTGACTGTTGAGCCTGATGACAGGGCTTCTGGAATATAAAGCCATTGCCACTCCCAGTGGCAGCATAATTTTCACTCATGATGTGTCACATTCCTGTCTGTTGCAACCAGTCAGTATAATTAGGGGACCTTTTGTGGAATCTTTAATTTTTCCTTATCCCTAGAACTTCAGAAAGAAGTCATAATTTTAAATGCATAATGAGATGTAAAAAAAAAATAATCTACCAACTTATATAAAGTAGAAACAGTGGAGGTTTCAGGGGATTTACCTGTAAAAGAATAAATTCTACCAAATATTATGTGTGTGATTGTCAGAAGTGGCACAACCAAATGCAAACACATATATGTTTGTAATAGGAATTATTTATAAAACCTTTGCAGGTGACACAGTAGCAAGGAAAAGTAAAATAATAAAATACAGAAGTACCTATGTGGCCAATTGTGACATAAGATATTTGGAACCACCAAGAGGAAGTAGGGCAATGCCCTTTACCTGCTCCATTTCTGTGCTTCTGAAGACTTCTCTCTTAAAAATCCCTACCCGAGAGCTTTCCCTAACTGTTAACATCCTCAATGGGTAATTTTGTCCTTAAAGGAGAAAAAGAATTCATCCATTTGTTCCAGAGTTTGTTGAATATCCAACAGCCTGGATGAATAGTATCTTGCTTTCATTTGCATGGCCCCCTAGAAGTGTGGGCATGGGTGCACGTTCAGCTGTGCCAGGTCTGTGCACTGGGTCAGCTGCAGCTGAGCACTCTGCAGTTGCAGTGATGTGGCACAGCCTGGGTGCTCTCACATCAACCACCCAGCATGTGCAGACCAACTTTGGTGCACCTGGGATGGTATTTTTCCTGCAGAGGCACTGGGGTTAGGGGTTTCCCATGTATCATCTGCATTTCCTTAGGTTTTCCTGATGGAAGCATGAGCGCCCTGTTCCTCTCCAGAGGATGCCTGATATATCTCGAGCACTTGAGTCTTACAAGGAGTGTCTGATGGAAGTGGGGTTGTTTAGCCTGGAGGAAAGGAGGCTGGGGATAAAGAGACCTTATTGGTCACTACAACTAACTGAAAGAAGGTTGTAGGGAGGAGGAGGACTGTCTCTTCTCCTTAGTAACAGATAATGGAACAAAAGGAAATGGCTTCAAGCCAGGAGAGGTTTATATTGAATATTAGGAAAAATTTCCTTACTGAAAGGGTTGTCAGGCACTAGAACTGGCTGCCCAGGAAAGTGATGGAGTCAGCCATCAGGTATTTAAAAGACATGTAGATGTGGCACTTAGGGACAAGGTTTAATGGTGGGCTTGGCAGTGGTTTAGGTTAATGGTTGGATATTATGATCTCAAAGGTCAGTTCCAAACAAAAGAATTCCATGATCTTCTGTAAGTGGGGAAAGCATTTGTGGTGCAAGGGGCAATGCACAGAGAAGCTATGCCTGTCCACATAGAGTTCTTTCAAAACCTTGCATTCTGGAGATTTGTTTACAGGAAAGCTGAATGAGTTTTGTAGAGGCAGCCTTTCCACAAGTCACTGGTGTGTCAGCTAAGTTTAGACCAGGACTTCACTGTCCTCCTCATTTTTATCCTTGACTCTGAGGAAGTCTGGTCCTTGCCTTCTGTTGCTACAAGGCATAGTAAGCAGGGACAGAGCAGCACAATTATAAGAAGCAATATGTTTATGGGATTCTTTTCTTGAAAAAAAATCTTCCTTCATATTTAATTTGTTGTGGTGTGTGGGTGAGCAAGTATTTGCATGAATGTATGCAAGCACAAACACTTGTATCACTGATTTCTAAGTACTTAGTTATTGCTATAAACATATACTTACATACCAACCCAATCAGATACCAGGCTTCTCTGATATTTAGGAAGCTCTGAAGGCAGTTTTGTATCAGTCATAAGATGCTCATGAGTTTATTTCTTTTCTGGTTTGAATTTTCTCATTTTCTTGGAAGAAATAGGAATTAAAAACACACTGTTCACTTGAGCCCTGAGGACAAGATGGTGAGATCTGCACAGATTTTGCCTGAAGGGAAGAAAGCCGTGGAGTCTGGTTTTACTTGCTTCATGTTGAGGCAAGAAAACTCCCCAAATCAGTGTCTGTTTTGCTTTCCTAGTTTCTGCTGAGGAAGCATCTGCTGTCCATACAGTCCCTTCAAAACCCCACTCCTGATCCTGTTCCTCATGGTGTTGCCTAAGGGAAACCTCAGAGCAGAACCAGGGAGATGCTCTTCTCTCCCTTGTTGTGGTGAGCTGTTCTCTGCATTCTTATTTTTGGCACTAGGCATAGCACAGCTGGAGGAAAATTGCTGTGGAATACTATAGCAGAAAGTATGCAAGTAGGAGCAGCAAGATGCAACAGCTTTAAGAGTAGTATTTGGTTATCTCTCAGAACAGAAAAAGGGAGATGGTTTTCAAGCAGCAAGACCCAAATATGTGTTTCTCTTTCAGAAATACTGGCTGTCTTTAATCCAAATTAATACAGTGAATGGAAATTTACAACCCTGGAGAACAATAAATCATGTCCTTTACATGCAAGGGTGTGTGTTAGGGTCACAGGTCCCCTTAAAATTCATTAATCTGTGCATAAGTCTGTCAAGGCAAAGTCCAAGTTATCTAATATGATAGCAGAGAAAAACAATACACTCCTAGCCCTGCTTAGTTTTCTGATAGTTTTGAGCTCTTAACTTTATCAAGCAAACAGGCTTCTTTATTGTTGTTGTTTTTTTATTTTTTTATTATTCCTCTGTTTGTTTAGGTCCTTCTGTTTGCATTACATTTTTGGTTACTTCGGGATTTACTGTCTCCATTGCTCCATTTGGTGGAGGTTTGTTTCACGTGGACATTTCTACTACCATTTCTCACAGCATTGGGGCCAGGGCCAAGGGAATGTCTACTTCTGTATGTAAGTTATAGAGTGCAAAGAGTTCTTATGACATGAATAGGATAAGTATAGGAAGGCCAGAACAGGGAACAAGAGATCTACTTGGTCATACCAATCAGCCAAACACAATTTCACATCAAGAAGCAATGACTCACTCTGAACAGCACAGCCCATCAGCATGTCCCTTGTGGTTATTCTTTGCTGCAAGTGCACACACTGCAGAAGCCTGGTTGGCTGCAGTTCCCCTTTGCTTTTTTCTCACCATTTTCAGACCTATGCTTCCCTTGGTCTCAGTGTCTGCAGGACACAGAAGGGAAGGAGATCCTTGTTGAGAAATCAGAGGCTGATCTGAACCTTGACAGCAAAGGCTCTTCTTATTCCTTTCATCCGACAAAATGCATGTTCTGCTACCACTCTGAGGCTGCTCAGATGGTAATTACAGAGTACCTGAAGTGTTTGTGGTTGGTTATAAGTAAAGATACCACTGGATAAGTGGGGTTGCTGAATAGCAAGAACAAAATAAGGACTCCTGTCAGAATTCTCAACTGAGCCAAGAACCAAAAGGGCCCACACTATTTGCCAGACACCTGCTAAGTAAGCATCACAAAAAAATAACAAACCTTATCTATCATATCAGAGTAATTAAAATGATAAAGGACCTGTGGTACTTCACAGCAACTTTAGCATGACATTAAAAATACCTCTTGCAGTTGATGAAGAATTGGGAGAGACTTCAGATATTGTTGATGGCCTCATCTCATTTGGGAAGCAACAGGTGGGAGAAGTCTGGTGTTAATTCCAGTGATTTTCAGGAGGTACAAGTCAAGAACCTAGTGAAAAGCTGGTATTACCTTCTAAATTGTACTGCTGGTTAATTACTGAATAGTGCAGGAATTGATGAGTGCCAACTTTTCAGTGACTTTAGCCTCCTCATGTTGGTCATTCAGCCTACTGGAAAAGAAGTGAGCCCAGCACTGGGTTTTAACATCTGAACTTCTCTGTGCACCAGAAGGCTTTCCATGATTTCAACAGACTCCTATACTCTCCAGGGAGATTTAAACATGACATAAAACAGCATCCAGAGACTCTTCATCTTTGATTCATTTATCATACCAGCATCCAACAAAAGCTCCAGCAATGCAGCCAGTTCTGCCTGTTTTACCTTCTCTGCTCACACCCCTTCTCACCTGCCCATGATCCATGACTAAGAGGAAATTATAATTGCAAGCCAGGATGTGTGCATGTGTCTTCTTAACTGGTTTCCACAGAGTAAAGGGGTTATGGCTAGACAGATAAATATATCTGCATGATGAACCTATTTCATAATGTCCACTGATCCAGGCATTGGTACTGATCTCATTTGAGGCATCTCTGGATATCATTCCTGTGTGGTAGTTTAAATCATTTTATAAAGCAGGTCTGTTTACTTAAATAACATTTTTTTTAAGCTGTGAGATTCAGAATGTCCATAAATATTCCACTCCTAGCTCTGTCATTTAGTTAAACTTCCTTCTCAATGCATAGCATTTCTTGTCAGGCAACATTGTGGGGTGCAGTGATGAAGATGGTAGAAAATTCCTTTACAATTTAAAAAAAAGGGTCTAAAGGGTCTGGTTTTCTATTTTCATGAACCACTGAAAAAGAGAACAGATCTTTCCATGCAATGGAGCTGTTCTGGAGGGGCTGAAACTGCAAAAGACAATGATTTACATTTTGAAGATCATTTTTACAAAGGTAACAAGTGGTTAATTGTTTGGGGGGGTTTGTAACAAAAAAATTTATACATGAATGAAATTGTACTGAGAGGAAACACCAGGATTTTGGCATTTCAATCTAGGCAACAGTCAACACGTGGTATTCCAGTGGTCCCTCTAGACATCAGTTCTTATTATTTCATGAAACATATATCACAGAACAAGGTGTATCTTCAGAGAATGTGTAGGTGCATAAGACAGGATCAAAGATGTCTCGGTCACAGATTGATGTAGTGACATGAGGCAACCAGGTGCCAATAATTGCCAGGTAGTGGGCTTGACCTCGTGTTAAGCCCACCTGTGCCTAATTAGGGCAGGCCCCTACTGGGCATGAGCAGGATTAGGGGGCCAATAAAAGGCTCACACCTGGGGAAGCCAGGGGCCTGGTTTAGCCACCTTTGGAGCAGTAGTGCTGATCCAGGCTGGTCAGAGCACCATTCGTGAGATTCTACCGGGACACCTGGTTGGACCTTGGAGCACCACATCCATAGAAGAGGTTTGTCTTGCTACAATTGATGTTTATTGAACCTGCTTAAAGAAGATTTTGGGAAGAGTTTCCAGACCTCTGTTCTTTTTCAGTGCTTCCTTATCCCTGGAGTTTTAACTTACCTCTGTCCTAAATCATCCAGATTGTAGATGAGAACAGTTACATCCAGGAATCTTTAAACTTTCACAGTTGTTACAGGCCAAGTCATGCAAATACTGAGAAGTCAATCTATTCTCTGCACAAAGAGTTTGGGAGTGTTTCTCTGGTCATAAAATGTAATTATTTTAGATGTACTCATGGCCAAGAACTTTTTATTACACTAATCACACTACCCAAAACACTGTTGTTATTGTTAGCTCCTGATCTACTTCAAGAAATTATTGCCTTGGAAACCTGAAATGCCCTTCAAGGTAGCTCAGTCTTATAGAACACTGTAGAATTTTCAGAGTTCTGAGGAGAAAGGTATTGCTTTTAACCATGAGAGCTGACGTTAAAAGTAATTGTTCTTCCTGATTCCCATGACAATCCTTGTGTTATGATTTCCATAGCTAGTCAAATTATCTAGTGGTTTGATAGTCTCTTATTAGAATAAAAGTTAGGGTGGGGATGCTCTTGCCGGTCCTTGCAGCTGAAATTACATGTATGGGGATCCAGAAGTGAAGTGACAGTCCATATTGTGCACATATTGCTAGTGAGTTTCTGGAAAACATGTAAAACTTTGACATAGTCTTCCCGAGCAGCCAAGCCCTGTGAGGTAAACACAAGGGCAAGTTTTCAGCCAAGATAAAGAGTCAGCTCCAGAAGAGGTGTGAAAAGAGAATATATTCCAATAGAAAAAGGTTCTTCTTCACAACACAGAATAACGAGCATGTGCAGAGTATGTTTTCCCCATCCTGCCATGAAATTTGTATATATCCTGCCATGGAATTTGTAGAATGTATCATTTTATCACTCTACAGTTCAAATTCCCTGTCTAAATACCCAGGGTAACCAAGGACCACTGAAAAACCTTATCCACAGCTCCCTCAGTTTCTGCGTTCTCTCATATGTAGTGATTTTTACCACTGATAAAGTTGTTGCTCTCATTATGCTGGATATAATTTGACAGCTTCTTCATTTCTGGCCTGCCTGCAATGCATGCACCTCACTTTGTGAATACCAGATGCTTGTATTCCAACTGGTTATAGGCATTTATACATAAACTCATGTAGAATCTGTAACCAGTATCACCAACAGCCTTCATGAAACAAGATGCTTTTACTACACAGAATAAGAAAGCAAGGAAAAGCTGACTTTAAAGCAATATGCTTCTGTGAACTACAATTTCATGCAGAATATGGAAAGTATTCTCTGCTATTTTGGTCTTGCATGTTGGTTGGGTGCAAATGAGAGCACCTTGACAGAATAGGATGTCTTGGTATTTGACTTGGAACAGCCATGTACAGTCTACTCAGGTTTATCAAGGTCAAGTGCAAAGTCCTGCACCTGGGTCAAGGCAATCCCAATCTCAAATACAGGTTGGGTGCTGAGTGGATTGAGAGCCCTCAGAGAAGGACTTTAGGGTGCTGGCTGATGAGAAGCTCAACACGAGTGGGCAGCGTGTGCCTGCAGCACAGAGAGACAACTGTATCCTGGGCTGCATCAAAATAAGCAAGGCCAGCAGGACAAAGGAGGTGATTCTGCCCCCCTATTTTGCTCTCATAAGACCCCACCTGGAGTACTGTGTCCAGTTCTGGGGGCCTCAACACAAGAAGGACATGGAGCTGTTGGAGTGAGTCCAGAGGAGAGCCATAAAGATGATGGGGTAGAGCACCTCTCCTATGAACTGAGGCTGAGAGAGTAGGGGTTGGAGAAGAGAAGGCTCTGGTGAGACCTTATGGAGTACCTGAACAGGCCTACAGAACAGCTGGGGAGGGACTTTTTACAAGGGCATGGAGTGATAGGGCAAGGGTTAATGGCTTGGAAGTAATAATAACTGGAAGTAATAAACTGCTAGATTTAGGTTAGACATTAGAAAGATATTCTTCACTATGGTGATGAGCCACTGGCATATGCTCAGGGAGGCTGTGGATGCCCCCTCCCTGGAAGTGTTCAAGGTCAGATTGGATGGGGCTTTAAGCAACCCGGTCTAGTGAGAGGTGTCCCTGCCCGTGACAGTGGGCTTGGAAGAAGATGATATTTAAGGTTGTTTCTAATCCAAACCATTCTATGATTCACCCACAGAAGTGTCTCACACATTCCAGGTGAAGGCAGGTACCTAACTACAAACTGCTGGTGAAGGTACATGAAGCATGTGTAGAAATTTATGACACAATGCTTCCCATGCAGCTCTCTATTTGTGAGCAAATGAAAGCATCTCCATGGTACAGCAACACAAACAACCTTTCCTGTTGCTTGTGGAGAGTACCACTTGACCCTTTTCCTAAACCTCCATCTTGTACACAGTCGACCTTATCACTAAGCCACAAGAGGTAAATAAAAAAGGTAGAATACCACCAAATACTTGTGGGGTAACTTCAAAGCTCTAGTCCTGTCAATAAGCCTTCTCATTTGAAAGTGAGGAAAGCCTGAAACTACAGATCTTCATATGAGTAACTTAGGCATCTTTCAAATCAAATTTCAAGAAGCCAGGCTAATCAAATGTTTTGAGAACCTTTACTGCTACCACACTATATGGTTCAGAAAACTGCTATGATTTAACAGGGCTACTATAGCTAAAGTGACTTCTAAGATAATAGTTCATTGTTAGAAATATATAAGCTTTGGAAAACCACATGAACTCATGGCATGCACCGTGTCAGACCATGTGTCCACACATGATCTACAGTACATCTGCCCAATGCTTGCAGCAGAAGATCAAAGTGAGAAGAAAGTCATCTTCAACTTTCCCCAGAAGATGACACAAAAGCACGGCACAGCTGAGGACAAAGGAGGTGCAGCATCATTCTGCAAAGGTTTCACTGAATCCTGGCCAGGCAAAGACCATAACACGATAACCAGGGCCCACCAGAGAGAAGAAGGCTTTCTCTTCCCTGTGCTGAATGGGAAGACCAGCTAACACTGCCCAGGGTTAGGTTTTTTGTGTCTCTACCCCTGTGGGAAGGGTTCTTGGCATTTCATAGGTCCTTCCCAGAGGGGAGGAATAAGGATGGGTACCTGAGGAAAAGAGTGAGGGATAAATGCAGCCACATGTCTCCACAGCCAGCGTTTTGTGGAACTGCACTCAGAACATAAACACAACTTGAAGGTTGCCATCAGGGCAGACAAGAGCTTTGCCTCACAGTGGAGTTAAGGCACTGGAGACAGGGTTGCTAGAGATATATGGGAGGAAAGCAGGGGGTTCAGCAATGAGCTGTGTCTGGTTTTGGTCCTGGCAGCTGCTGAAGAAGGTCTGCAACACCTGCTAGAGGCTGTCCCCACCACCAGACTGGCCATACAGCTGAACAGGGGAGGCATCATTCTGGGCTTCTCATTTAGACAGCATTTAATTCATTCCTGGAGTGTGTGGAAGATTAATTCCTGACACAGCTGGTGAGGAGGTCAAAGAGGGAAAGCACCCTACTGGACCTGCTGCTTGTTAACAGAGAGTCTTGTGTGGAATGTAAAGGTGCAGTGATCATGGAATGACAGAGCTTTTGATTCACGGAGAAGCAAGGAGGGGAGTCAGTAGAACTGCCACCTTGGACTTCTGAAGGGCAGATTTTGGCCTGTTTTGGAGCATGGCTGCGAGTGTCCCTCAGGAGACAGTCCTGAAAAGGAGTGCAGGAAGGATGGTCATACTTCAAGGAGGAACTCTTAAAGGCACAGGAGCAGACTATCCTCATGTCTTGAAAGAGTGCATCCAGCAGGTCAAGGGAGGTCATCTTCCCCCTCCATTCTGCCCTGGGGAGGCCACCCCAACTCCAGTGGGAGTGCTTTAGACTATTTTCGTCCTAGTCCTTGAGACTGGAATAATTCTGTTTATCACTTCTATTTATCATGCAAAAGGCAGCCTTCCTTACTATGTGCATAATTCACCCTCTTTAGAAATGTGTGGGTTTGTATCCTGTTCCTGCAGACACCATGCATACAAAATTGTGTTTATAGGCATTTGAGAATTTAGCAGGGGCTTGGCAGAGGTCCTGCAGAGTGGTGGTGGAGTTACAGTTCTTGGAGATATCCAAAAGCCATCTGGACATGGTCCTGGGCAACTGGCAGTGGGTGGTGATCCTGCTTGAGCCAGGGAGGTGGACCAGAGTCCCTCCAGAAGTCCCATGTGACCTCAACTGTTCTGTGAGAGCTTTTATTTCAAAAATGAATGCAGAAAAATTACAGTTAAAAAAAAGAGTCCAAATCCTGCCCTTCTCCATAGAGCATTATTGTTGTAATCAACTTTGATTTCCAGAGGTGTCCATCAGGGCAAAACCTTGTCCTTATCCCTGACTGAATATTCCTACTGTTATTATCATAAAAACTCACACAGGAAGATCCAGAGTTCTTGAAAGGAATACATGTCACATCATTCTTTCAGTTGGTAAGGTGACACTTTAGGTGTAGGTTTACATCTAAATCAATAAATAAAGCTGCTCCTAGCATAAGCTTTCTATATATTGCAGAATACACAGAGGCAGTACCAAAACACATCACTGGGAGAAGGTGGTACAGTTATCAGTAAACAGCTGTATTTACTGTACATTTGTGTCTCCTTCTTGGCAGTTGCTACAGGAAGGGGAATTATCATATCCAGGTCTCCACTGTGCAAAGGATTGCCACAGATAAGGAGAAAGTTTTTCTAAAGCACTTCTCTGCTGACCTGGACAAGCTGGCCAGGAATCAAAAAACATAACAAAACAAAACACAGATCAGGGGCTACTCTGTTTTTATTTGCAGTTACTGAAAATTGTTGTGGAGAATTCTCAGACAGCAGGAAACCAACTCCACCACTGCAAGCTCAGGCAAGTGCGGTGCTACACTACCTGGCTAGGCTGGGGAACCATAAGGAATACAGGAGCATACATGAGCACAGAGGAAACAATATGTTATTCATATTTGTAGAACTTAAGGTAAAAAATTATTTCTATTCTGGATTCAGACAAATATTTGCAATTAGTGGTAGAGCGTCCAATAGATGGGTTCCAAGCTAAACTCCTTCCAGTGATTATTTTGTAATGCAAAGTAGCTGTCAAAGGATTAAGGATGCACTGGGGGAAAAACACTATTTCTTTTCATCCAGGTGTTTCTCACAATGTTAGAAAATTGTCCTGATTTTAAGGTGAGCAGAGTTTGCCAAAGAAAAGGATGGTATTGGTAGGATTGTGTCTAATAAAGAATAAGAAAGGGTGGTCAGCCATGAACACCTCTGTGAGAGGAAGAGACCTCCTCACAATGACAGCTCCTGTACCAGCTGCTGCCACTGTCCCTTCCTCATTGACTTCCACATACGCCTTATGGACAACATTTGACAGTGTCAGAGTTTTTGCAAAGGACATTGCAGAAAGATCAGCTTTTGATTCACTGAAGATGTCAGTCATCCCCATCTCCTGTAATACCTCGTTGAGGTTAAAGGTGCCTTCAAGCTTGAATCGGGGGAGGTATAACTCCACTCTGGTCTCATACAGGTACTCTGAAGAGGCCCATAGCATTAAATTCTCATGGGTCATTGTGCTTTCAATCTAGAAGATGGGGAAAAAAAGAACTTAAAATAGGGGGAGCAGCTTTGAAGCTCACATCTTTACTCAGCCTTAATTCAGACAACCAACTTCCAGCCATAGGCTATGAGATGTACTGCCTTACCTGCTCCAGCCCTGTGGTGGATCCATCAGCCATGTCACCTGGCAGCAGAATTATCATGCTTAGTGACTTCTGAGCATAAGGGAGTTCAAGAACCTGAGCACCCATCTCCTCAATGTAGCCTAACTTAAACATGCCTTTCTGGTACATCATTTGCACAGGTTTCTTCTCTTTCTATTTAAAAGAAAATCATACAGGCAATTGAGTAATATAGCTGCTAAAATTTGAACTTATTATAGGTTTAGTATCAGTAGTCAGGGTTCCAGCAGTAATGGCTGTCAGGAGAAACATTTTTCTTTATTTTGCTGCATCTACAGTGGCACCTAACATCAGCTTTGCTATGCATAAAAAAGGGGATAATTCTTTGGAAAAAAAATAACAATTTCCCTCCAACTGATCAGATGGTGAAGTGCTTAATAGTGTTCCATTTCCAAACAAGCGTCTGCTGACTGGACTTGCAAGTTCTAACTTGGACTGAGATAAAGAAGAAAGATCACTGCAAGAATTAGGCTGTGATTTGTCAGACCAATTTTTTAAACAGGAAGAAATAAATAGGTTAAAAACAAAATCATAGCCTTTCTCAGGCATGCTCTTTTTTCTCTTTTTTTTCTCTTTTTTTTTATGATGGAGTTTTTTGAAAGCTGTGTAAAGGCTCACATTTCCTTTTACAGTTAGCTACCTTTTTAGCTAACTTTCAAAGCAATGAAAGAAAGGTTTTGGTAGATTAATTATTTTCAGTAAAATACCTGCTAGTATCAATAATCCCATGAGAAAAAAAATCTTTACAGCTTCTCCTTATCTCGTAGTTTCTCCTGGTGCAGCAGGGCACCAAATGTTCTCAGCTATAGAGCATTGCCAATATCCTTATTCAAATATATAAAGCTGCTAATACAAGTATGCAATATGACAGTTTCTTACCAGTGTGTTAACAAAGAAGTACATGATAACTAGAAATATATTTTTCTGACCTTTTCCTTTGATTTATAAGAAACACCCAGAAGATACTTTTCCCCACATGAAGTTCTGCAAGTTAAGATCAGACTTAAGTCTGTTGGTTTTAGGTTTTTTTATTTTGTTATGAATGAGCACCAATAGAGTATTGGCTCAAGATACAGAAAGAAGACAAAACTGGATTAAATGAAAGTCTTTTCTGACATCATCTGTCAGACTTACATAGCACACACAGTAGTTGGAGAAATGTGCTTATTAAAGAGCTCACTTTGCAATCACGTTGGCACTACCTTAAACAATGAAGACTTTAGTGATATCCATATAGCAGGAAAAAAAGGGCTAAAAATTAAATACATTTAAAATAAACCTTCAGATGTTGCAAATCCTACAAATAAACTAAAATACTCTAGAAGAACTCCTTTTTCAAATTGCAACTGTATAATTGTAATTTGTTACTATCTGACCTACTTTGTTTGGTCTGTTTTCACTCTCAAATGCGTAGCTAATGTTAAAATGTGCTGAATATATAGATGCCAGGGTGATGTTCTGGAGCCTGTCTGAAATGGGATTTTCAGATTTGCTTCCATCCATGACTATCTGTAAGGACTCCTCTGATCAAAAGTGCTCATCGAGGCTAACACTTGTCTTTTGCCAGTCACCAAAGCAAAACTCTTTGAGTTTTTGCAACCTCTGAGCCTTCCACACTTTTTATGCATTTCTGTGAAAAACTCTCCTGCCACCTCTACCCAACAGGAGAGGGAAGTTAAGTTTCCAGCACACCCACACCTTGCTCACAGAGCAGCTGATCCCTGGACATTGTGCTTCTTCATTACACTTGGCTTCATTGCTCACATTATCTAGGGTAAATAATATACAAATTTACAGAATGCAGATGTACCTGATTCAGTTTAAAATCTCTCTGTACTGTTTTTTGTTCTTCAAACTTGTGTTCCCAGGATGCTTTGAAGTAGATTACATTCACCAGCACCAGCAATGCGTGTGCATCAATCACACCAGGAGCAAAGAGTTCCTTGATTTTACCTGAAGGAAATTTAGGGATACACAAGTATTTGCTAGTTGTTATTAAGACTCTGGACTGAGACTCAATTGTTTATCTGTGAACTTATTTTCTGAGAAACTTAGAAATACAGTCCTTGGTTTATTCAGAGGGCAGAGACAATATAGAGAGGGGAAAAAAAAAAAAAGGCTGATAACATACCCTAATATTTGGATGGGGAGAAAAAACATCTTTAAACAGCATAAGATTCAACACCCAGAAAAGTGAGCAAGTCTTTGCTTTTCATACCCTGGAATTTCTTTAGTTGAGGCAACGGAAGAAGGCAATGATAGTACAGCTATGGTTTTGTTTTGTTTTTTTTACCTTGTGTCTCACTTTGCACCCAAGTGTTAATTTTTGTTCTGGCAGCTTCAACAGCACCATGAAAGTCCACGGCTTGCAGCATTGCTCCATACAGTTCTTTAGAGCATGTTAGAAATTGCTGAAAATTAAAATAAAGATGATTATTAATTGGACAGATAAACTGAGAACTTATTCCCTTTGGAAAGAAATAAGTGGTTCAGAACTATTTTAGAACTGGCAAGGGATCTCTTGACTCCATAAGGCAAAATTTCATTTTGGAAACATCAACTATCTGAAGTTTATTCAGAGGACTTTTGAAGAAAAGATGATTATTCTATTGCATAGGCAAAAAAAAAAAAAAAAAAAAAAAAAAAAAAATCATATAAACAAAGAGACACAAGAAAGAATCTTCCCATGGAGAACTGCATATCGGAGGTCCAGATAAAAATTTTAAAAATAGAGAAGATAAAAGATGTGTTGTTTAATGCTTAAGTATCAGTTTCATTCAACAGGAATAATTGACAGCAAGGTAAAAATGTGACTAGCAACATATCCATAGTAGGTAATCTAGAAATCAATCTTCCATTCAGTAGGAAAGGATTAAGAAGTTCAGCACAGCAGCTCTATGCATGACTTAAGGCCCTCTTCAAACTTACTGCCACAGTCATGCCACTTGCAAGCCTAGAATTAGTTTGAAAGGTAATTTTTGGCTGTAGTCACACCTCTGGCTGAGTGTAGACATATGCCAAAATCAATCAGTCTTCTGCTTTAACTTTGGTCTTTAGCCATTAATATCTACCAGGTAGATTTTTTCAAACAAAAGAATTTGTAGCTGATGTTCTTGTCTCTGTCCTGCCAGTCCCAGGAGATAGGGCTCCAGGAAGCAACATCAAGTGCTCCAAAATGCACATGAAAGGGGGCAACAGCAAGGCTCAAGGTTACAGAGAAGTTTGAGGGCAGGGCCACAGCAGTTACCTGAGACACAGGCAACTTACCTGATGGAGTTCAAATCCTTCTTGTATAAAGAGATTGTTGGCCAGGGTTAAAACATATCTTTCACCAAGGTTTTGTAGTTGTAAAAGCAGTGTCTGGAAAGCTTTATGGTTAAGGTCCCCATCCTTGTTACACTAGGAATAGTACAAACACAACATTTACAAGTATCCTTCCATATAACTTCAGTTGCTAATTTGCATCCTAATCAGGTTAGGACTAATTCCTGTTGTATTGATTTTTAAATCCAGCTAATCTAAACTTTATATCTTGATCCTCTTTCGGAAGAGATGCCTAAGGCATACTGAAGTGTTGACTTCATGGGAGACTTGTCCCTTAATGGGGTAACACCTTGTACCAGGCATTTCCTAGCAGGTTGGGCAGACTCTCTGCATGTGATCTTGACTCCCTCCAGTGGCAAACTCCAGTGCCTTGTAAGAAGGAACATCGTGTGGTGAAGAAAAGGGTACTGAGTTCCTCATTCGAGGACACAACTGTGAGAGGGATTGTCTTGCCTGGCTTTGTTCAGGTTCCATTTCTGGACTTGCAGTCTCAAGGCCAGCTCCGGGTCTCGTTCTTCCTGCAGCTTTCCTGACATGGAGCACCTGCAGTTGAAGAGGCCAAATTAGGACAATTATAAATATAATAGAAGTATTTCCTTGCTTAAAAGGTGTGCTATGCTGTCCTGGATAAATGGTGTAGAATTCTGAAAGATATTTTATAAATATGAGATGCCTGTAGTTTTCAAACAAAGCCTAATATTCTGGCAGCGGGCTGGGGGAAAGCCAGGGTGCCCCGCTGGGGTGTGCTGCCTCCTCTCTGACATCCAGCTCTCTCATTCATGCACCTGAGTCAGCACGGGGCATGGCACAGCTCACCCAGGCAGATGGCAAGGATGCAAAGGCAGCACTTGTGTTTGCATTTGTGCTTGTTTCCTGTGAGACCCCCATTTCCATTAAGGGAACAGCAGTCGAAGTGAAAGCATCTCAGGATGTTTCATTGGTACTTACGTTCTCTATCTGAGCAGCAGTGTTGTTTTTTGCACCTAGGTGGACAAGGGCCAGGGCAACAGAGATGCTCATTGGAGAAAAGATGATGTTTTCACCCTCTGCGTTTCTGTTAAGCTTATTGTAGAGATCAAGGCAAAACTCAGTAATTGGTCCAGAAATGGAACCCATCGTGAAGCAGCTGCTGACTGGGAGCAGAAAAGAAAGAATAAAGGTAATGCAGATTTTTGCCTAGCTTAATCACACTGTCTGCCCTGAGATCGTCCCATAGCTGATTGCTAAATAATAGAAGTTTGCTAAATTCTGAGAGTCTGAAACAGCCACCCTTGTACACATCTGTTGTTCCATGCTACACAGCAGGAGCAAGGACACAGTGGATCTGGAGAAGGGAGACACCCTCACAACAGATGTGAGTTCTTCATAAAGGACCATTTATCTGTGTTATCCCAATGTGTACTCTACTTCAGAATATGGTATTGAAATCAATCAGCTGTAGATTAACGTTTCCTTCTATAAACTAGTTTGATCTATACAGTTATACCAGCTCTTCCCTCATGTAAAAACATTGGTGACAGAAACTACACCTGCATATAGCCATCTCCAGGAACCAGAGCTGTGACATGAGAGTTTCAAAAAATAGATTTATAAAAATAAAATAACTGTTGATAAAATGTTTTCATATGTGGAAAAGTGTCATTAACAGCTGTGGAGACTGAACAACATATGAAAACATGAACAGTTTAAAATACTTCTTCCCTCCTCATGAGTTTTCCAGAATCCAGATTCAGGCAGGAGACACAATTAAAATTCCAAACAAAGCAATAGCTCAACAGCGCTTGAAAGAAGTCTCTAAGTTTCTGCTCAATGATATGACAAGATCTGTGTCACTCTTTTGTACTAGAAACCTAACAGTCTCATACCTTTCTCCTGGGTCACTTACATTAAATCCCCTCTGCCAATAACAAGTTTGGACCAGGTTCCAACTTGGAAAGCAAAGTTCTGTGTGCTTAAAGACATAGAGACAAATGTCTGTGGCCTGTGTTCCAAGAAGATAGTTTATTTAGGGGAAAATACACAGCCACAGCGTGGAGAGAAGGCCCTGCACTTCCCACAGCACAGCTCTGGCTGGCTTTATTTCTCAGCCTGCATCGAGTCTAGCATGGGTGGAGTCCATAGCAAGCTGCCAGAGCTCCTCTCTGTTGAAAAGATGGGCGAGTGCCCATCTGGTGGTTAATGCTACTGTCAGAAAGTACAGTGCTACAGAAAGCCATGGCACAGCAGATGCTCTTCTCAGCCCTGTGCCCTCAGCTGCCGCAACCTGCAAGGACAAGTTAGGTGAGGAGCCTTAGGCTAAGGGTGGGAAAAGGCTGGAGCAAAGCTGAACTTCAGGATTTTTCAGTAACAGAGCCCTTGTATGGCCTGTCCTGGGCTGTTGGTGCCCAGCAGACACCTTGAGAGAGCTCTAGAGCCTTTTTGGGAATGGGCTGCCTGATGCTGGGTACCCCATCCCCTCCTAGCCAAAGCTACCCTGCCATCCCATTCACTCACTGAGGCCACAGCTCTTCTACCACAGCCCCCTCCCCCCACACACAGAGCCGTCCTTTCACAAAGCTTTATTTACTTCAGGAATTACTCAAAACATGTTGCATTGTTGTTAAGGATGCAAAACACAGACTACCACAATCTGCACATGAACTCTGCGTGAGAAGCTGGGGCTCAGGTACCAGAATTTACCAGGTCATAGCAAGTTGGTGTGGCTCGGCTGAGGTGTAGCATTTGTCTCTGCAAAGTGCCAGACGAGGGGAATGAGCTCAGCCCACAGCCCACAGACTTTGTCTAAGAGTGTTTGCTGCAGAGGCTTGGGAGAGTCACTGCAGCAAGAGCAACTTGAAAAGTCAAGTTGCTGAATATATGAAGGTGCCATATATGGCAAATGCAGATCTTTCTTGCCTTTTAACTAACTTGAAAAACACAGTAATAATCAATGCTTCATCATGTTTCTGGCTGATGCTCTGTGGAAAAAACCTGTAACACCAAAAGAAAAAGTTCGTATCTGTTTCATACTGAGACATTTGTTTTACTCGGAAGTCCAGAAGTAGTTCACAGAAAGATTAACACAAATGGGCAAAACAGAGGAGAAATACCCAAAAGGCTGTCTGAACAAACAATTTAAAGATGAGTTATAGCTCATTAATTCTGAAAACAGCTGCTCTAGTTCTGTTGTTTGTGTCTTTGTATGTTTGCGTCTTTCATTTTCCTTTTAATAGCATAGTCATCTTACCACATGAAAAAGACATTGCACTAGATAATAATTTCTCTTCCCTTCCACCTTCATTATCTACTAACCAGAACCCTTTGAAAACAAAACTCATCTCTTATTTGCTGCTGCAGTTTGTATTGCTCTACTTACACACCTCTTTAAAGATCTGAAATGGAGCTGTGAAACTGTTGATGGTGAATGTAGGTCATGAAGTAAAGTGTAGGTGTGCCCAAACTTCAGGACAAGTCAAGGAGAAAAAAAGAGTTAATAAACTTCTTCAGCACGAAGGAGGCACCTCCACCCCACCCTGCAGGGAGAGAATTGAGACTGCCAAGTGAGGAGGGAGAACCCAGGAGCTGAGAACAGGTTTTAAAAGTGAGTGCCTGGTGTACTGAGGTAGCCACTCCTTTAGAAAAAGCAGCAAGCTGTCCTCAGGGTAATGTCCAGGTGCAAACACTGCAGTCAGTTCTGTGATTTTGTGAGTGGGAACTACTCAGAGAGCTGCCGTGGAAACCCAAACCAAGGGAGAGGAGTGTGAGCTGGTGGAGGAACTTTTCTTACTACAGAATAAAAGGGTTTAGTGAAATTTCTTAATCTAAATTGGGGAAGTCACAAGCATATGAGTGATTCCACATCATGAAGCCACATGTATAGTTTGTGTAATCAATCAATCAATTGCTTTTAAAAGATCTTGGAGTGGTAAGAAGAAAAGATAGAAGAACAACAGAAGTGTTCCAAGAAGATGATATCTGCTGCTCTGCACTAGCCAGAGCATCTACACTGAACATGAGGTATATTGCAGAGAAAGGAAGATAAGCTGGGGCTTTACAGATGCTAAAGCCAGGGGCTTTATGTGATGGCTCAGTAGCTGTTTAAGTAGTACAGCAGATAGAAATTGCTGTCACTGTTATGTGTGAGCAAAAAGCTACCCAGGAAAAGAGCTTCTTCCAGAGAAACCACTGTATACCCAAGACCTTGTTAAGACAACACACTTCTTCCATGGCTGTGTGAAATGAGGAACACTCCTTTTCTATGACTATTCATGTTTTTCTATGACTATACAGTTTAGTTTCAGCTAAGGGTAGATGAAATCAAGACAAAAAGCTGTGCTCAAAGCTATCATAATTAATAGGTGCATTATATTATATTATAATGTATTATATTACATTATATTATGCAGTAAACAGGAGTCCATAAATAAGGTGGAGAGGCTAAGAGGGCTGTAGCCTTGTTTTTAAGGTAATTCTGTATTTAATACAAGGTAAAGCAAGAAGGAACCTGTTTTCCCAGATGCCACATGATAATTCCCATTGCATGTTTCACTTATCCAGTCTGCCTCCCATTAGGGTGCTTTAATGCACATCCATTTCTCCCACATGATGGAAGACAGAATTGACAGAAATTATATCTGTCTAGCCTAGGAAGGAGAGCATGCCAGGTAATACTCCTTACATGAAAAATATATGTCTGGTAGAAGTGACTTTCTTATTTTTCATTACTATTCATACAAAAAGACATTTCCAAGTGTTTACGTCCTAATTTGGAATGAAAGGGACAAACAGCACACAAGAAACATGTAAAATTCCTTCAGCACAGAAATTCTAAATATCCCAATGTGACACAAAACATTTCCAAAGTAAGATGCTTTATATTAAAAATCAGTACATCTCAGGATGAAACAACTTTTCAAGGGAAATTTTACCAAGTTAATTTTCTAAACAACTTGGCTTCTTAGGATGCTACTTTTGTGCCAAAAATATAAATAACATTATTTTGCATCAGTACCTCCAGGATGTGTATTTACTACCTCCTTCTGGGCCAATTATTTCTGTATCAACAGGTGTGGATGTACAGTAGCCTGTTACAGGCTGTACAGTGGAAAGTTACTTGCTCTGTCTGCGTGCAACTTGCACAGGTTTCTCAGCAAGTTTCTAAACAGTGTTGCCAAACTCAAGAGCTAATATGTTAATAGCAAATGCTAGCATCCCCACTAACAAAACAAAATCTGAATACCACTCCACCCTTCCTATTCTGTAGACTAATTGTTTAAGAGCATAAATAATCCCCTGGCAGTGGAGATCAAGGTATAGGGGAAATACCTAAGCACCCAGCCAAAGATCTGCATGCCCACTTTCTCATCTAAAGAAAACTTGAAGGTTTTTCTTGTGCCATGGAAAACTGAGTAGAAAGGGAAAATAACCTGTGCCTCCCACTTTGTGGGTGAGCTTACTCAGGTCATCAGGATCATCACTTTATGTGAAGCCTTTTTTGACCAGAGTGCATAGTGATGCTCTTAAAGATCTTGCCATTCAGCCCTTCTGGAGATAGAGACAGAAAAACATCTGCTTTCTGGTAGAAGCCATTGAGCTGATTTGTCCTGTGGCAATTAGTGCTTTCTGGATGGGCAGAGAGGCCCTGGGAAATTTCATATTCGAAAGTCTGTGAAATGCAGGTAACAATCTTTATATCAATAGCTTTGGAGAGGTGTTCCTAAATTTCCTGTCTTTGGGAAGAGACAGCTCCCTTTGTGTAAGCTCTTGAGGCACCTAAATTTTAACAGTGTGTTTTGCTGCCTGCAGCCTGTAAAGGCATCTCCCCCTCTGCCCCATCTGTAAACATCATGCTTACTTTGCTAACCTGTAGACTAGTTTGGATCTGCCAAAAAAACCCCGTAAGTTATTCTGAAAAAACAAAGATTTGTTTACCTTCTTGCCCGAAGAGGTTAAATGAAGAGCACAACAGCTGAGCTCTGGAGCACGTTCTTGTGAGTACTGTATTGCAAAAAAATTCTCATGTGGGAAAGTTCAGCCCCTAACCAATTGTTGATGGTAGCAGCATGTTGCAATGTAATGCAAATGCCATCAACATGAAGTTTCCTGCAGAGGGAAACCTGTATCTAGCAATATGCTAATCATATTTCTCTCAAAGCTGCCCAACAAGTTTGGCAAGCAGTATCTGCTGGCAACATCTCCTGATTGCCATGCCAAGCTGCCCTCAGCTGGAAAACTGGGCATTAACCCTGGAGATCCATGGCCGTACTGGTTCCTTTTAAGTCTGGTGGGGTCTGGAGCAGATGCAGGACAGTGTGAGGTTCATGCCAGGACCCAAAGAAGCCTTGTTTGGAGCTGAGCTTGCTTGCAGATATAGAGCAAATGAATGGAAAATTTATGAGCTTTACATTGCCTGTAGCCATCTCTCTCTCAGGTAAGGAGTCAGATTTATACTTACAGAAGGATCTTAATTAGAGAGGAAAAGAAGTATTTCCTGGAACTGTAGCAGGAATCCCCAGCCAGGGGGTATTCTTTTAGATCCTTGAAGTTAAGAATAAAAGCAGGCCAGGAGTGGTTGATCACTTAGGTTATGTCTCTGGCATAAAGTGAGAGGGAATTAAAGAGATGGGAAGCAGCACAGTGTTTGATCTCCCCAGTCTGCACCACTGAGCTCAGGGGCACTGAGCTCTGGGTTATGGCAGCTGGACTCAGGGGTTGAAATGAAGTTCTTTAGGGTTGTATGTGGCTTTGCAAGCCTAAATATTTTCTTTCTTTTCTTTCTCACCTCTTCTTTCTTCCTACAAAATGTAAAACTGGCTTTGGATTCATAGGATATTTGAGGGATCAGATATTGTGAGGGGAGGAAGGAGGAAAGAGGAAGAAGGTCTCCCAGCACCATCTTCTCCTTCCCACACTTCCCATCTAGAGCTGAAGAGTGGCCACCCTCTTCCTCAGGCACAACTCCCAACAGCTTTGCTGTTCCCTGCTTCTCTGCCAAGGTCTCAGCCCAGCTGCCCTGGCTCCAGTGCCCATCAGAAAAGAGGCATTTGTAAACCCTGTAAACCAAGATGCAATGATAACATTAATGTACTTGTTACCCTTATTCTCTTCCTCAAATTTTGCTTCCATTTTGCCATTCGTTTGTTCTGACTGAGGAAGAGGAGGCTCTGGGGTGGACCTAGTAGTGGCATTCCAGTACCTGAAGGAGCCTACAGGAAAGCTGGGGAGGCCTTTTTACAAAGGCAAGTAGTGATGGGACAAGGAGCAGTGGTTTTAAATGGGAAGAAGGTAGATTTATGTTAGACATTAGGAGGAAATTCTTTAGTGTGAGGGTGGTGAGACACTGGCACAGGTTGCCTGGGGAAGTTACGGAAGCTCCATCCCTGGAAGCATTCAAGGCCAGCATGAGCTCTGAGCAGCCTGATCTAGTGTGAGGTGTCCCTGCCCATGCAGGAGGGTTGGAACGAGATGATCTTTAAGGTTGCTTCCAACTCTAACCATTCTATGATTCTGTGTCTTTGCTTCTGTTTTTCTTTCTTGCATATTTCTCTAGAGTTCCTTAGCTTCCTCCTCAGTTCCTTCTATTTGTGTGATTTTTTAATTTATTCCTACACATCGCCATACCATGTATCTTTTCTTCTTCTGCCATTATTCCTATCCTCTTTTCAGTGGCAGAATACTGAAAAAGTATTCTGAGTACTTCTGAGTACCTTTCAAAACTTTCCTTCTACTGATATCTGTGCTTTCTCCCTCTCTCCTATATTAATATCACTCCTTCACTGATTTACTTTATTTGGACTGTATATATATTCATTCAGAACTTCCTTGACATCAGTTTAACTGTTTTGCCTCAGGAAATGTCTATGCATGTGCAAATTCTGTTTTTTCTAGGCCCTTAAGATAGTATATTCAGAGTTTAAAACTGTACTGCTCTTCCAGTAGGGCCAATTGGTTCTATGGAGCATTTTTCAATTTTCAAAACCAACTGCTCTTCCTCACTGTCTCACTTTAGACAGCTGCTCTATCACCCAGCCCCACCTGAGAGGGAGAATCAGAAAAAGGAAAGGACACATATGGGTTGAAATGAAAACAGATTTAATAGAATAATAATAGCAAATCAATATTAATGCCAATACTAATATCAGATGTAAAGTTACACTGAGCTCCAAATAGATAGCAGTCACCAGCTGTGTGCTTCCATCAGTGCAGGCTGAATGCCAATACTGGGAGCTCGGCAGCTCCAGCCAGAACTGAATGGTCACAGCAAGTAGAGGAGCAGGGCTCAGGTGCAGGACCACCAATGAGATGGATGATACCCTCTTGGAAAGGCAGCCGTGGTAAAAGCTCCAAAATATCCCTGCAAACTTCCCAATATATAGTGAGGGTGATTCTTGTGGTATGGGCCACTTCATTTGGCCAACAGCTTCCCTGGGCTCTGCCCTCCCAGCCCACTGCACCTGCATGGTTCAAACATACACCCTCAACTTTGGGACTAGGGTAACCTGCAAACATAAGCATCTTGTGTCTTGTTCTCATTGTATTCTGCAGCCCCTCAAAACTACAGTTTCTCTGAATTCTCTGAATCCCCTTCTCTGGATAGAAAAATAATTTTATAATTCTGTCCCAGCAAAATCAGGACACAAACAAACAACTTGTGTTACCACAAGACATTCAGATGTATTCCTTCTCTTCTACAAAACGCTGGGAGAAGGAAGTGGGCAATGACTGCAGCTGAGCAGGTGATAATATGACAAGACACACAACACTGCAGTTTGTAGCTGCCTGCAGAAACCAGTCACGGCTTGCTTTTTTCCATCAGAGCCATCACCCATCCCTGGACAGTAATGCTCTGTTGAAAGGTGAGGTGGAGCACCTTGGTGATCTGGGCAAGTCTTCACCTATGTTCACTTTCTCCATTGTAACCAACGCCTCTCAGCACTGAAGTGTTCCTATACACAAGCTCCCACACACATTTTCCCATGTCCTCCCTTGTAATTTCTTGCCCAAGGCCCAGGGGCCAGCATGGGTGGAACATAAATAGGCTGTTAACAGCGTTTCTCACTCCAGAACTTTACCGATACTTCTCCCTCTCATGTTGCTGGATGGATAGGTTTTCCTACTGGGACTGGTAAAAAAAAGAGGCAGGAGTGAAAAATGAAGCCGAGCTTTTCATGGGCAAGCTATCCCTTTTATAAATGATCAATGAAGGGGTTTGCCTTCTGTAGACTAAGACAGATTTGTATGCCTAACATCTGCTTGCCTTGCACAGGCTAGAGCACTTTGGGATTAGTCACTAAGTGGAGAAAGATGGATCCCACCCTAAGGCAGTGTTTCTCTTTGATTTCACAGGCTAACCCTTCCTGGCAAAGCTATCACAAGGAACCCTCTGAGAAGACATGCTTACATAAATCTGTGTGGATGTGCTAAATGCTCTGCTCAGCATTTGAACAGAGTATGACCTCCACTGAATGAAGACTCTCCTGGACAGGTATGTTTTCAGAATTCCAAAAAGCTCAGAGAGTGATGTCTGAGCTTTTCTCCTTCAGAAAAGATTATCCAGGCAGAAACAGAGGGATAGGATAATCTGCCAGAGGTTTTCATCAGTTTAGCAGACCAACACAGATGTATCATTAAGTGTGGTACGGCCTGCTGGACGACTGGAACTAACTAACCATGACACAGTGCCCAAACACAAACACACTGTACAGATTATAGTCCACCTTGCCTACAGATCGGCTGCCTGTGCAGCTGCTTAGGCAGCTGACAACCCCACATGCAATGAATGCCCCTGACCCACCTTCTGCAGATCCAGTAGAAACCAGAGTGACAGCAGCTCTGGTTAACTCTGACCCCAGACTCCAAAACAGATGAGACAATGATAGGTTGGGTAAAACATTTCCTGGTCATTCAGCTATCACTGAAATTATTGAGCTGGTAAAGACCTATGCAGGCAATTCCTTATCAGATGCAGTCAGCTGCAAAGTAATTGTTGTATTTTGCATTCTTCTCCTGACTGCTATACATATATGAGGACAACTGGCAACAGCAAAGACCCCCAAAGGTCTGCAGGGTCTCACCTCCTGTTGGTTTTGGTGGAAATGAGTTCTCTCGGTACCTTTAAAGACATGGGCCAATGACTCCAGTTAGCCTTCTGGTATTAACATGTGTTAGAGCTCATTAAAGGTCCACAGAGAGAAGGAAACTAAAAAAAACACTGAATCACTGTGACTAAAGGCTTCTCATGGGCTGGCAAGGTCAAGAATCAGAACAGAAATCCTGTCTCCAAATAACCACCAGGCTGTTCTCTGCTGTTAAAGTATGCATATTGGGGGTTGCATGCTCCCATTTAGAAATCTCTTCCCAGTTTCTTTCACACTTGAAACACTAAGAGTAATTTTCAAGTAAAATACTCCCATTTTTTGTGCATGCATAATTGAGTTCTCTGTATATTTTGACCAGCTAGTAATATAGTCCTTACTGGGAACTATCATCATGTAGCCCAGAAAGGCAATCCAGATATTGGTTTAGTTTTTTATTTTGACTTTAAGACCTAAATGAATCTGTCCCTTTCTACTCCTATAATTTATTAGAGGTCAAGGACTAAGAGTGAGCACACAGACGGACACTCAAGGTATTGCAGACATTTGACATGGGTTTTATGGTGTTTTATTCTGAACAGTAATTAGTTAAACCAGTACTGAACATATGCAGCAGGTAGTCTTTAGGTAGAAATGAAATTTAATTACCCTGGTTTCCTATGGAATTTGGAGAGTGGTAATTACAATGTTCATCTCTCAAGTTGAAGTCCTTATTTCTCTTTCATGCCTCAGACATTGAGTATGGAGTCTCCTTAATGCTGAATCCAAAACTAGAAATGGCAAATAATCTGTGCATGAAAAGTGTAGCATTACCAGTATTAGTCCAACTGTTTTCTCTTGATGAATTGAATAATTATTCTTTTTTATATAACAGGGGTCCTTGTCTCTGCCATGAACTGGTCCCCTCTTCTGTGTTTGAAGGGCAGTGAGCAAAAAAATCCCATGCAGCAGAGTCCAACCTTCCCAATTTATGAACTGATGCAGCTTGGTGCCGAAGAGTCTTTGAAGTACACATTTTGTCACCATGACTGCTGCCTCCTGTGTCCATAGCTTATAGTGCAGCTGCTTCTTTCACAGATGCAAACCCTGATGTTATCCTGAATTGTCTAGCTACACTGCAGGGCTTGGGCATTGCTTCAGTGGGCACAGGCAGGGTCAGGTTGGGCACCATGGGCCACCAGAGTGTAGGCAGGTACAAGGGAAGGGCTATCTCACCACATGTCCACATTTTCCCCTTCTAGGCAGGAGGAATCCACAGAGTGTGAGTCATGATAGAGAGTGGTTTGGCTAGGGAGCAGGAGTGCAGCTCTTCCTCCCAGAGCCATTTCCAGCTCCTGGTTTGTGTAAACCAGGCTCTCGGTTCACTTCATTTTGAGAAAAAGGTGTCACAGAGGAACAAAGTTTACTTGTTGCTGAGGTTGGGATACTCCTCAGTAAAATATGATGTGTTCTTCAGAGCGGGTATCCTTCAGCTTAAGGGGGTGAAACATAAGGAGATAAACTAGTTCTGCTGCATATGTAGAGTACATTATATTACCCAGCTGATACAGGAACCTCTTAGATTTCCTTTCAAGGGTGATAGTCAGGACGCCAAGCTTTACAGCAACACACACCACCATAAATGTAATTATGCTATTTCATCATGAATGAAAGGGGAACATGAATGAATGAAAGTTCCTGCTTAAGGGGAACAGAATCGACCAGAGAGAATCACATTGCGAGTTTTGTTGTGTCTAAACAGAAAGATAAATGGGTGGTCAGCTTTAAATTCGTCTTTGTGCTGCAGAATCCGATATCCTGGTACTTCTCGGGACTCGCCACCTTGTTCATTTACTTCCAAAGAGACTTTATGGATGATCTTTGACAAAACCACACCTTTTGTCTCACACATCTCAGAGAAATCTGATGCACTCTCATTGAAGACATTTGTCATTCCCAGGCTTTCCAGAAGTGGCTTCAGGTCATAATCACCTTCCATGCTAAACTTTGGAAGAAATACATTCACTTTGGTGTTGGCCATCATGCTGGGATTGGTCCACTGTAATAATGTCTCAGGGGTGAGTGCCTTTTCCAGCTGAAGACATAAAGGGACAAAGGAAATTAATGATCAGTCCAAGGAAAAAAGAAAAAAAAAAAAAAAAAGACCATTCCTGAACTTCCCACTCCTACCAAGCCCCCAAAAAGATAAAGTCCTAAAGGCAACCTTTGTTTTTGAATTCACAACAGTAGCATTCAGGGCTACCATACTCTCTGTTATATTGATGCAAGTATGATTTAATCCATAAGACAGGCCTCTGGAGCAACTCCAGAGCATGTTCTGACTCTTAGCCTCATGCAAGCTTTTGATCTGCAATCACCTCAACAGCCATATGAAGGGACCTGAAAAGACAGTCCCTACCCAGGTTACACACAGCCAGCTGGGAGATCCAAAATTCTTGATCCCTGACCCTATAGGTAATACAATTGTTGGTATTTGGGACAGAAAAAGACTCAAAATCGAGAGCCTGGTCTCAATCAAACATGCAGCTGTTTGAGCAACTTTTTAAAAACTGGCAAGTGAGGAGGCAGAATTTGGGGCCACAATGAATTGGTATCAGAAAAGGCCTCTTGCATTTTAAGATATGTGTGTTCTGTAATTTACTCCTACATATAAATACACCTTACAGGTGCAAAGGCAGATTCCTTCTTTGTTTGAAATCTATGGCCATTTGCAGCAAATTAAAAAGACTTGTGTGATCATCTGTCTCTTAATCCTTAAAATTTGGAGAGGTGAAAATATGCTCTAAAATTTTCATAGAGAAATAACAAAAGAAACAGTTTTTCTTTAGGAAAAGAAAATATTTCAAATGTATGTGCAACAGTAACAAAAAAAGGGCTCATTTTCAGGCACCTCTGCTCAAAATTAGAACTTAGAGAAGAGTAAGACCTTAGTAAAATAAGTCATGGTGACATGTCAACTGGAAAAAATGAGGACACCAGACAAGATAAAGTCAGCACTACTGGGTACCCAGTAAGTATGATTTTAAGCACTTTACTATAGCTTTTACTTAAGATGAAAACTATTTTGGGGGGTCCAGATTTTCAAATGATGCCCAAGGGCATCATGGGCACCTTCTGTACTTTACGCTGTTTTCTCCGCATGCCCTGTCTAAAACAAAGTCTTGCTCACAACCTCACACTTGGGCCTGGTGGAAACAATGGTGTCACAAACATGGGATCATAATGAGAAGGCAAATTCACAGGAAACTTAGGTTTTGTTTCCTTCTATGTAGCACATAATTAACAAGAACTTCTCATCAGCATTCGGCATTGTAAGTGGCTGTTTCCAAAGCAAGCATTATGATAATTCTATTTTTTTCTCTCACCTGCTCCAAGCCAGTGGTCTCATCTTCAATCTCTTTCGGCAGCAGAATGAGCATGCTTATATGTTTGTTAAGGCATGGGAGCTCGAGGATGGAAACATTTAATTCTTTTACATAACCCAGGCAAAAAGTAGCTTCCAGATTCATCATTTGCACTGGTTTAGTCTCAGTCTGCAAAACACAGAGGAACAATGTAGCATTCTTTTTATTTCATAAATAAGGTAGCAAGAGAGGAGAGTTTTTAAGATTGCATGGAAGTGGTACATTGAGTTACCATCAGAGAATCTGTTTGCTTTCATAGGTAATAAAACCAGCTGTAAGAAACCCTGGTGGGTTTTTGTCAATAGGCAGCTTTCCAAAGGAAAGTGGAACAGAATTCTGCTTAATACCGTAACAACATATTGGGGATGTGTCTTAAAAGAGAAATTTACCAAGTATAGGTGGCCCTTCATGCCAGTTTCACTGAGTGCTACAAACTATACTATCTACAGGGTATCATAATGTGTCAAGCACACATCACATCTCAGCAGGTAAGGTCAAGCTGTTGATATGAATAGCTGATATTTCTGCCCAGGAGATGAAACAGAACAAGGAAGAAATGTCAGGCTTATCTAAATTCTATGTCTTTGCTTTTCGTGAATGAACAAAACAGAATTCTTTGCTTCATTTTTACAAATGAAGATTTACGAACTGTTCTGTTCACCTGGAAGCTGGTGTAAAATTCAAATTCAGTAGAAAAATGTAACTTTGGGGAAAAAAAATACAAAACTTGAGATGTTTCACTGAAATGTTTTAGTGTTCTTTGTATAATTTTAGAAACTTTCTTAGCTGAAACTGTTGGCTGATGTGATAATTTATTAATATTTTCAGTGAAACTGAAACTCCAGCTTTTCTCACACATATGTGTGTGTATGTATGTATTTGGAGTATCATCTCTTTATCTCACAGATGTTGCTCAGCTTTATGTCTTAGTTGAAAGCTGACTGTCTGATCACAATATTAATCACTGGACACAGAATCTTGAAAGCCATGGGTGCTGCACTCACTTGGGCCTTGTGGCTAAACAGGGCTGATACCCAGAGGGCTCCAGTCCTGAGCCTGATGGAAAAAAGGGAGATTGATGAGGGGATCCCTGAAGAGGAAAGCACAGGGCCAGGCACTCACAGAGATACAGGCAGACTCAAAGAGAGCCCATGAGTGTAGGTGTTTCACTGGCTCTGTGACCACAGGAAATTTATGTTTTGTGTTTCATCTCTGCTAATTTTGGGATGCAGCCACTGGTACAGGCTGCAGTCTCTCGGAAGAATCTGCTCATGAGATTGTGCATCTTTGTGTAGGCAATGACTGCTTCTAATCATTTGTACTCAGCTCCTGTTGACTAAATACACTGACAAGACAGCTTGTTTTCAGACCGAGTCTTTGAAAGATGGATGTGAAAGCACCAGCAAAGTTTTAAAACAACGTAACAGCAAACTGATTTAGAGGCTCTTGCAACAGGATATAGGTTTAGTTAGAGTCTAAGAATATCATGGCAATAATTTCTCATTTTCTCTCATTGGGATTTTCTTATCTCAAATTTTGTATTTTCTTGAGCAGAAGCAGTAGTCTGTTGGATTTTTTCAGAACATACCTTGTTGACTTTAAATGGACATTCTTTGATCTCTGCCTCTGGAAACTTCTTCATCCAGTTAGTGACAAAATAAGCTGCATTAACTAGGAGGATCTGAGTCTGTTCACTTACACTGTTCTCATTCAAAATACTCTCCATTTTACCTGTGAACAAGTTTAAGATGATCGTTAATAAAACAATATATTACCAGTATATCAACTGCTTCAACTGCTTATGGAAACATTTCACTGAATTAAAATATTTTTGTCCTGCACCTCACAGAAAAAAAGGTTTTGATTCCAATGGAAAACTCCAAAAAGAATCACTTGCTTAAAATTCCAGCTCAGTGTTTCAGATGAGATTTGGGATCAAGGTCTTCCAAATTACATGCTTTCTTGGATTATGTATCATGGAATCAAAAATATGCCTATTGCCTTTGTTCAATACCTTAAAGAAGGTACCAGATTTTCAGTGAAAGCCAACAGGTGTGAGCAAAAAAAGCATTTGTCATGTAGAGGGCCAGATTTGGAGAAGTTCCAGATTAGCAGCTATTCTTTTCTGGAGTGAAACATAAGAATAAAATAACCAGAATAACAACCACTGCTCTGATTAATACTGCTACAGACTTCAAAAACAGTATGAAAATGTTGTGTCTTCCTCCTGGCTCTGTTTTAGACCTGTTCAAGCACTATCTTAAAAGAAACTGAATCCAGAGCACTGGGTTGAGGCAAGTCCTGACTTCATGCATGAATTGCACAGGCAGGGCAAGGTCCTTCCACATGGCCACCTCTGCCAGCTTGGGCAGGACCAGACATGAGGAACTCACTGGATGGTCACATCCAGAGGGTAATGGTCAGTGGCTCAGTGTCCATATGGAGATTGGTCACAAGTGGCTTCCCTCAGGGATCCATATTGGGATCATCGCTGTTTAATACCTACATCAATGACATTGACAGTGGGACTGAGTGCATCCTCAACAAGTCTGCAGATGACAACAAGATGAGTGGTGAGGTGACACACTTGGGGAATGGGATACCATCCAGAGGGACCTGGACCAGATTGAGAACTGAGCCTGCCAGAACTTCATGAAGTCCAACAAGACCAAGTGCAAGGTCCTGCACCTGAGTAAGTGCAACCCCTAGTATGAATATAGTCTGGGGGATCAAGGGATTGAGAGCAGTCCTGCAGAAAAGGACTTGGTGGTACTGGTGGGTGAAAATCTGGGCATGAGCTGGCAGTGTGCACTTGCAGCCCAGAAAGCCAACAGTATCCTGGGCTGAATCAAAAGAAGTGTGGCCAGTAGGCAAAGGGAGGTGACTCTCCCTGTCTTCTCCACTCTTGTGGTACAAGACCTGCAGTACTGGGTCCAGTTTGGGTCTCCTCAGCACAAGAAAACCATGGGCCTGTTGGAGCAGTTCCAGAGGAGGACCATAAAAATGATTAGAGGGTTGGAGCACCTCACCTACTGAGGACAGGCTGAGAGAGTTGGGATTGCTCAGCTTAGAGAAGTGACACCTTATTTGCATCACTCCAGTACCTGAAGGGGGCTTGTAAGAATGGTGGGGACAAACTTTTTAGCAGGGCCTGTTGCAAGAGAGCAAGGGGTAATGGTTTTAAAGCAAAAGAGGGTAGATTTAGGTTAGACATAAGGAAGATATTTTTTACAATGAAGGTGGAAGAGGTTGCACAGAGAGGTGGCAGAAGCCTCATAGCTGGAAACATTCAAGGCCAGGTTGGATGGGGCTCTGAGCAACCTGAACTAGTTGAAGATTGCACTAGCTGGCCTTTAATGGTCTCATTCTGCATGTTTTCATATTTGTACCACATGAGGGCAACAGGCAGCAACCGACCCCACAGATTCCTGTTCAAAGGCTGCAAACAGGGTCCTGTTATGGCTGGGCCAGGACCAAACCTCTGCCCTCCCCCAGACTGGGCAGGATCTGGGTCTGCCCTGCCTGGGCATCCTCAGGGTCACTGATGTGCATCACTTGTGACTCAGGCCAGAAGCTGGTGGCTCAGCAGTACTGTGGGAAAAGTGTCCACAGTTCCCTTTCTACAGGAAGATATCTCCAAATAAGACACACACATCTGCTTGTGGCACCCTTGCTGGCAAAAGCCCCAAAGCCACTAAACTGAGCTATTTATTAAGAGCCAGTGAATACTTCCAAATGGAATGAAACTTTTAAAGGAAACACGGGCCTGGGGAAGGTGCACTGAAGTCAGATGTTTGTGAAGCTCCATAGCCAGGAGCTTCTCTCAACCTGTCCTGCCCAAGTCAAATGTCAGCAGCCTTCCCCAAGGCTAATGCAAAGTCAGCCTCACTTTTCTGCCTTCACAAATGCTGCAGTATTGCAATTAGTGATTTCAAAAGAGGCTGACATGGCTAACCCTCATGAATCCAAATAACAGGTCCTATTGCTTTCACTATGTATTTATTTCTAAAAGCATTAGTAAAGAGGTGTCATGAGGACAAAGGTCTCTTCCTTAAAAGTGGTCAACAGTGTCCCTAATGTTAACCTGGACTCACCATCAGTTAGCTCTGAAAGAGATTTGTTGATTTTCTGTCGAGTTTCCTCAGTTTTTTCTTTAAACTCCACTAATTCCAGTTCAGAAGGAAAAGGCCTTTTTGTGGAGTTCACAAAGTCCTGAAAAGCAAAAGGTCCCAAAGTCATCCCATGATAAATGCCATCTGCTCCATGGCCTGTTACACAGCACGCAACATTAGCAACCCAAGCTTCACCATGGGGTAGCTGGGAACTTTATTAATGTGGACATCTATGAAATAACAGCCAGTGACAACCAGAATGCACAGCTGCATTCAACACGTCACTCCCAGGGGTGTCTTTAGTCCACAGGTATTACTTCAGCAGCTAAATTTACTTTGATACTGCAAAACTGAGAATGTTGCCAGAGTTCAAAAGGGTAAAATAACCCCCAGGCTAGACCTGGGTAAGAGAAAGGTCTGAGATAAAGGCCATGGGCTGTTCACATCATGTCTATCCTCCCCAAAAGAGATGTTTATAGCTGTGGGTAGGTAGTAGAGGATGAACAGCAGGCAAACTGATCATAGTAATATTTAGCATAGTGAGAGTTCTCTGTAACATCCCTTCCAGGCTGATGATGCTCTTGCTTGGGGCCATTTGGAAAAAACAAAAATTCTCAGATATTTGCAAGGTCCACAGATTATAAAGGCAAACACCACCTTCCTTATTTGTGTTGTTTCAATAGCCAGACTTCTGCCTTCTCAGACAGGTTAGGAGGAAAACTACAGCTTATGCAGTACTTACTTGGGTGTGAGAACTGGACATACATTTACGCTATTGCTTATACTTACAATGCAAAGACCTTGATGTGGCATAGAATTTATATTGCATTTAAAACTTAACTGATCCTACTAACCTAAAGTATATTATGAAAGAATTACAAATGTTGTAATACTTGCATCGCCTGGGGTTAAGGAGAACACTCACCCTCCTACTAACTTCTGTGGTAACAGAGAATATTAGGTTGTTCATCATCTGAAACTAGTCAAATAAAATCCAAAAAGTGAGAGAATTTATTTTAAATAACATTGAAGCCTGCACCATAACTTGTCCACATGCTGACCAAGACAGTGGGGCTTTTTTGCAGTACTTACTGTGGTAGGATTAAGGGACTTGTCTACAAAGAGACGTTTGACCATTTTCAGTGCAAAGAAAGAGCTGAGTTTGGAAACATCTGAAGTTACTGTTTGGAACCCAAAAGAAACATCTTTGACATCTTGCAAATGGAGTACCTGTTAAATGAACACAATAAATTCATAAGCATCTTTTTTATTCGTTATTTAAACATTCCTAACAGCTTAGCAAAAATAAGGCTAGTTTGTGCTGGTGCTGTGGCTTGTCATATTTCAGCTAAAAACACAGCCTCTTGCTGTTGTTAATCCCTTATTTATTTGACATCCTCACATAAATCTAAACACCTGATCCCACCAGAACTCTACCCAAATGTGTTTCTTTCCTGTGAGCAGTCTGCAGAAATCAATAGACTTGTTCATGCAGGTGATGTGGCTTAGCTGATTAAAACTCTACAGTAGAGTATCATAATGTTTTCACCAAAATTACATTCCTGTCAAAAAACTAGCCCTCTCCCCTGTATTAAACTTCTCCGTGAGGCATATCAGGTGCTAGTGACCTTCTTTCAGTTTTGTCCCTCACTCCTGCTCTTCATCCCCAAACACATCAGGACTCCACAAACACAACAAACTGCTGCTCAGCCTTAGCCACCCCTCCGTGCCCTGCCCTCTCCTTGCTCAGTGGGAGCAGAAAGAAATAAGGTCTCCAGGACACAGCACCAGCACATCTCATAGCCAGATTTAGTGTTTATTTCCTCAGAAACAACTTTCTCAATTTATTTTATTTTCCTCCGATGCTTTCATTCCTTCACTTGTTCAGTGCAGAAAGCTTCCATGCCTGGAGACTACATTTAGGGAGAAAGCTATGCTACTGCAAATTTTCTGCCTGGGAGAGCTTTTGGCCCAAGTTTGTAACTAATATTTCAGAGTGAGATTGTCAATGTGGCTCTTTTTGTATCTAGGATTAAAAACCCAAGCATGAACACAGAAGCAGGCAGAAGTTAGAACAGACATGGAAAATAGGAGATACTACATCTAAACACATACCAAGTTCTCCTCAGTATCTGTAGTCAGCACTTTTTCTATGCCACTTGAGAAATATGAAACATAAACACACTTGTGTAACAGAACTTCATTTGTGGATGTGTACACTAACTTATTATGGGATGGTTCAAACCAAATTGCAGACAGAAGTGAAAACAAAATGAAGGGCGGGCTAATATTTTGAACTCTCCCGTTAAAAAGACAAGAGCTGAATTTTGAAATCGTGAGAAAGCAGTGAGATTTCATTTAAATTTTAAAAAAAAAACATTGAAATTGGAAAAATCCATAATGCCTAGAAGATCTTCATGGACGCAGTGCTGTGCAGCTCTGTGAACAGCAGCACAAGACTCACTGTAATCTGTGGCATGAGTGAGGTCACAGGAGGTTGTGCTCGGGGATTCCTTCAGTGAATGAGGAAGCACAGAGAGGAATTCCCAAAGGAAGGAAAATATATTCAAATATGTAGAAATTCCCTCAGAGCAAGGTGATAACCAGCATATAAACGCACACTGAATTTGCTTCTCATTCACCTCTAGGCAACTGCAGAAACCATGGGCACTGGAAGGAAAAGGATGTATGCAGATCTCTGTTTGCCAGAAGGCAGCAAAAGAGGCAGCAAGGCTGTCTCCCTGCATCACAGAGTGAGCTTGATAAACTGATTGCAGCATCTCTGCCACCCTGCATTGTGGTGTTGAAAACCTCTTGAACACCATGAGGTGCCTGAAAGGTGAAACATTCCTGTTGTGCCCTCTTCTACTGCCTTAGTCTCCCCTTAGCTGTATTGCAGGAGACAAGGGAAATGTCAGTGACAGGGCTGCTAAGCATACTTGCTACTGACAGATAACAGCAAAATTCTCTCCTATTCTGTACAGCTTAGGCATTCTTGAATAATTAAAAAAAAAAAAAAACAATTATCACTGTCCATCACTATCTCAACTATGACTTGCAGCCACAGTCAACCCTATGCTAAAAGGAGACAAGAATTTAATGCAGCTGTTGAGGATTCTGCCCCTTCCATGTTTGAGAAAGCTGTTTCTTTGTGCTAGATTTTCAACCTCTTTTGCTGTGTGCAGCCATGGAGCATGGAACTGTTCAGGAATTTCAGATGTTTTGCAGCCTGATTTATAAGGGAACTACATGTCCAGTAGAATATTAATAAGAAAAAATAAGAAATCCACCTCTGACAGCCATATAATTTTGCAGCCACAGAACAGGATGCTGACAGCTTACCTGTTTCATCTGGTCTGCAGTATCACCTTTCGTAGCTTTGTATGCCAGGGCCAGAGACGTTGAGGTACAGAGTGGGGCAAAAATAATATTGGCTGTTTTGTCCTTCTCACATAGTTTTTTGAACACATCAACTGCAAAGGCAGTGTTTGCTAGTTGCAGAGCATCCATCGTCATCCTGAAACAGAACGAGAGGTGACTCAGAGTGTAATTCCAGCTCCTGCTGTGGTGGAGCTGGGTCAGAACAGTGAAGGGCTCTGAGGACTGGAGAGTTGGAACCAACAGGGAGAGGAGAGGAGAGGAGAGGAGAGGAGAGGAGAGGAGAGGAGAGGAGAGGAGAGGAGAGGAGAGGAGAGGAGAGGAGAGGAGAGGAGAGGAGAGGAGAGGAGAGGAGAGGAGAGGAGAGGAGAGGAGAGGAGAGGAGAGGAGAGGAGAGGAGAGGAGAGGAGAGGAGAGGAGAGGAGAGGAGAGGAGCTCTGAACACTCAGCTTCAGAACTTAGATCTTCCAAGAATCATAAAAGGTCTCATCCATGTCCAACCACGGAAATGCAAAGCATTCAGTAAAAGTCATTATCTTCAAGTTTTTATCTTCAAGTTATTATCTTCAAGTGAGAAATGGCTATGCCATGTGTTACATGCAGATGGTATTAGCAGAAGCACTTGGGGAAATTTTGCTAGGTCAGGGTAACCCATGCATATTGATTCATTTTGCATCACATATTAATGTAATTTCTTAATTGATACTCTCAAAAACTTATGCCAATTTATAAGCTACTTTGCTTATGTGCCAGGCTCTTCTGGCGCTGAGTCAGGCCTTCAATAGTCTCATAACTTTCCCTATGTCTTGCTCAGTGGATAATCATTAAAGCTTTAGCTTTGGAACAGGTCCTTCCTCTAAGAGATTCTCCCCATACTCCCTGGACTGGCTAGAAGTCTGCCAAAAGCTGTCTGGTCCTGCAGGTTAAGATTGTCCTAAAAACTTAAAGGAGGACTCCTAAATAAATCCTACTGTGTGCCCACTCACCTGCACTGCAATGTTTTGCTAGCAAATGTTTTCCTAGCCATCCCTAATAACTGCACTTGCCACAGGGTTGTTAGATTGTCTGTACAGTCAGGAATGAGACTGGTGACACTCAAAGGACAGTGGCTGCAGTCCAGGCTACAGGAAAGCCAGGCAATATTCCCATCTTCTAGGCTGCATCACATACTTAGAACTGCACTTTGATTTAAGCACATTTGTGTAGATTCACACTAACAAGTGTGAAGCACAGAATTTCAGTCAATAGCACAAATCCAGCTTTAGATCAGCAAGCACACAGAAGGCAACCCCTTTGGCATATTGAATTTGACACTACTCTGCCCCTGATATCACATATCCCTAAAAGAAAGGCAATCTATGAAAACTGGTGTATAATGATGCTAAGCATCTCCAGCAAAGCCATTGACAGCCACAGAAAGGAAATGGAAAAGATGAGTATTGGGAAAGACTTCAAAGGCCTAAGGTTTCACACCTTAGATGTCACCCACATTTGCTCTCTATAGGAAAAATGGCTAAATAGTAAAACAAGTATTGTGTGGAGAGGTGATTTTAAAGGGTATGTTCTCAACCAGGCATATACCTGTCTACTTTTGCATTTCATGCTCTGATACTGTAGCTCTAGGGGTGGTCCTATTTCATCCTATTACAAAAAAGGCAAGTCAGTTATTTCTTACAATGGTGGGAGGTTTACTAATCTTTTGAGAAACACCTTAAGGAGAGGGATTTTTCTCCACTTATTGACTACTTAATACTGCAACCTCAAACATTTCTTTATCTAGTTCATATCATTTGCATTCCAGCCAGGAAAGATCCCACAGAGTGAGCGTAGCAAGGTATGAGAAGAAAGAAGGAGAAGAGGGAATATATGGGCAAGGGAACTGTAAGTAAATAACATAAGGTACCTTTCTTGACCATTCATTTTCAGTTTGGGAAGGGATTTTAAATGAGAACAATCTCTTATTTGAGTGTATGTGTCAAACTTAGCTGAACATCTGACACCATTGTACAGAGATACCATGGAGCAGTTGTGGTATTTGGCATTAGTGAATGACTTCCAAATAATCTGTGGTTATTTATACATTTTTCTGGGATTGACAGAATGGGTGAATAATTTGCCTGTGACACAGCAAACACTTTGATTTACTTGTAAGGCCTTTTTGATTAGAGAAAATATTTTACAAAATAAATGTCTTTTAATTTTCATTAACTTATACATGTTCTTGGGTCTATTTGGGAGGTCAAATGGTTTATTTGGCAGCTGAGATTTTGGGGGGCAAAAAGAGGCTGTATAAAAGATTACTGAAGTGCATGGCACAATCTAATTAAATTTTAAAAGTGTATATGCTGGCATAAAACCACAGCTTTTTAAATCCATGTTAGAAAAGCTCACCTAACCAGCACTGCACACTGCACTCTCACAAAATGTTCTGACTGTTGGCATTGGCAACAAAATATTTGCAAACAAACCTCCTCCTACTGGAAATAATAAATAATTATTTTTTTTTTCTCGAGGAGGGGAAACATTAGATATATATCACTTAAGAAAGTTATCCCCACATAAAAACAGAGAGGAATATGCTTTGGAACATCCAGAGACTTTTCCAGATCCTGAATTCGAATGGGTCTGGCTGGACCTGTCCATCTTCCAGCCATACTCCAAGCAGTGCCCAGCAGCTGCTTGGTAAAGGGAGTGAATCCATGTGAGATCCTTGTTTTACAGCATCAGCAGGCATCCAGCTGATGTCAGAGTGGGGTTCAGGAAATATATCTCAGAGTGCAAAGGGAGAGCTAAGTGCCAGCCCAGCCCTGCAACCCTTTATCTTATTTACGTAGTCACAATTTCTCACGCATTAAAGTAATTACCAGAAAAGTCAAGCTTGCCAGAAACCATGGGCTCAGCACACACACCTTCAAAGAGGAGAGCTTTGAGAAAAGCAGTGGCAAAAGACAGTTAAAACAAATTTGAAAGACTGAGACTCCTGCCCAGGGAGTAACTTGGAGCAAGAGAGACAAAGGAGCAAATGGAAAATCATCCTTCAAAATGCTTCTCTGCTGTTGCTCATCCCAGACATGTACCTCTGTGCCTGTGCATGTCTCAAATAAACTCCCTTGCACAGGCAACCTATCTCATCTTTCCCACTAACTCAACTATTCACACATGAACATACATCTACTTCATCTTCTCTCTCCTACCCTCCCTCCCACAGCTAAAATTTGACGGTCTGGGGCAAGTGCCACGTTTCCAGGTATTTCCTATTGAGGAGATGATGGAAAATTACCCAGGGAGGTGTCCTTCAACATCTGCCAACCTCAAGAAGAGAAACAGCACGGAGAATCTTGCAATGCAGAATGAGACATGAAGTTCACCTGAAAAAAAATCTTATTTGCTACTGGGGCAGAATATCATTCTTTAGTGCTGGCTGGCCTGATGTTATTCTATTTAGGCCTCTAGACCTTCCTTACAGACTAAAAATCAATGCGTAGTCACGAACACTTAAAAACAGCTCTTGTGCCTTTCTAGCTTAATATTGCTAATGCTCTGCTGTCTTTCTAGCATTAGTATTCTCAGTTTTATCAACAAACCTAGGGCGATTTTTAAGATGTGTGGTTTTGTGTGCTGCCCGTGTCCTGCTTCCTTGGGTTGCAGGAGATTCAGAGTAATGAAATCAAACAGGAAATTCTCAAAAAATGAATCTAACTCTTCCTCCTTATGCCAGTGAAAAGCTGTGCCACATCTCAGAAACTCTTATTTTCTGGTCTTATTGGTAACACTGACACTGTCCGTGTGAGATGATCTTCTGCAAAGTTTCTATGTTACTTTTCAGTGAGGAAAATGGGAGTGAACTCATTCATGGTTAACCTTTTATTTGCCTTTTGTTCATCCAATAACTGCTGATACTCCCAAAGCTTCTTTTGTGCTGAGTGAAACAATTCCTGGTGGAGGCAAAGCTCTCTGTTCTTATAATCTCTTTTTTTTCAGTGCTACTGTTCAAATAATGCCCATTCAAGGCATTTAATTGGAAAAAATGTTCAGCTTCACCCTTAACCTTGAATGATGGTCTGGATAGCCAAGAACAATCTCTATTCCATCATCTTTTTCAATGACACCTGGTCAGTTAGCTCTTTTAGTCTTCATTTATTAGTGAAGTTATGATATTCAGGAGCTTATATTCATGAAAGCTGTCATAATTTGAACATGAGGAGCTAAAGCAGGAGGGCTTTCAGACTCTGAGAGGGACAAAACACAGAGGGCTCTATTCCCTCCCATCTCCTGCCCATAGCCTATCAAGGTCAGGCAGCCTGGCAGCCCCTTCTCTCTTCTGCCTGCTCCTTGCTGTTCCCCTGTGCTCCTTTATCCTGCTAAGCCATGACAAAAGACATGGACTGCATTAAATACCCCAAAACCTTGAATCCCATTAAAGCTTTCGGTGTCCCAAGCTGTGCGAGTCCAGTTCCAACCGAGTGAGAAGGGTTGAGCCTCGCGTCAAGAGGAAAGCCCATCAGCTCTGAGTCAGTAATCACAGAGAACCCTCAAACAGGGAGGAGTCAAAAAAACTGAAAATGAAATTTTAAAAGGCCTGCTAGATGGATTCTTGTTGAGTCCCTCCTTTCCCAGGAAAGCGGTACGTCAGCATTTCCAGAGAGGCCCGCGGCACTGGGGCACCTTCTAAGCACAAGCAGCCTCTGATCCACCCTGTTTTGCTTAAAACTCTGACTCTGCCACAGCGTTATGGGAACACTTTCAGATACAGAAGGGAGCTGAAAGGCTATAGAACCAGTTTTGAAAAGCCTGATATAAACCTGTTTATAGGTATAAGGCATCATTTTTGCTTAGTCACTCTTGCATGCAACAACAACAAAACCAAAAGACAATATCAAACAGCAGAGGGGCTTTGCTTGCTATCTGCTTACTGAAAGAAGATCTAAATATAGCTTATCTTGTAAAAATATAATTAGGAGAAGAGTGATGTCTGTGTCGAACTTGTCTGTCTGACAAGTCAAGTTAGCTATACGGTACGAATAATCTGATAAACTAGAGCAAGTATTTATTTTATTCTTGTCTCAGTTAAGCAGTCCCTCCAGGAGAACACACCTGTGGCAGATACAGCATAGACAGTGTTTGCCATTCAGTGCTGGGACTGTTTACTGTGTTTATTGTGAGTGCCAGTGTTGCAGTGTCTCCAGTTCAAACAAATAAGTAATATGAAAGAACCCACATGCATGCTTCACAAGTGAGGTGTTAACCTTTGAAACTAGCTCAAGTATTTAACATGACCCCACTTCTGCTCCTGCTTAAAAAAATACAAAGTATAAAGTAAATAAAAGGCTCCTGTGAGCCTTTTCTTCTTACTTCTACACAAATGACAACTCTCTACCTGGGAGAATATCTGGCTATGCAACAAGGATATGATTTCCTCTGAACAGATATTTCTTTGAGGAATGTAAGGCATCAGACTGGTGTGGGACCAGAGTGTCTTTTCTGGCTGGGGAAAAAGCACTGTCAGCAATATAGCAGAGAAAGCCACTCCAAGTAGGAAAGACAGAAATAAGCCGCCCAATATGCTTTGTTGCATCTCAGTAGCCAGTGAATTCTTCAAACTAAGTGGTCACACTGAAAATATATCGGCGATTACTGGACCTAAGTTCCTGCTCTTCACTTTAAACAAGTGTGGATTACTCATTTGTTTAAGAACTTGAAGCAAAAAGAGCAGAGCATACACACCTCTGCAGAGAATGAGAGGAATATTCCTCTGTAGCAGAGACCAAACAGTACAAATCCTACTTTGACACATAGAGCATTTTCATGGCTTCATACACAATCCATTTTTCCTGGTCTGGGGAAAGCCAATCGCAATAAACCACCATATTTTAATAACTCCTAACACCCTTTCTGTCTCACCTGCCCGATCCAGTTCACCACTTCGAATGAATCTTTGAGGGAAGAAATATAGCATGGCAAATGCAGCTATTTTCAGAAGAAACCAAAACGCTGTAATTTGGGAAGGCTTTTCACACCTCCAATTGCACATATCTTTTTTGCATACATTTCCTTATCCCACTCCCTCTACACTATTATGTTTCATGATGAAGATTTGTTGACTATTAGGTAGGCATCAGTTAGGTATCAGAGGATGAAAAAAGCTGTACTTACTTTGCAAGGCTATACTCCTGATAAACGAATCAATGGAAAGGGTACAGCACAAAGAAGTGGCTACCCGTGGCGAAACTGAGCAGAAGACTCCGATATCTTGCTTGCTCATTGACACCACTCCCACTTTCCCAACCTTAATTTGTGTGCGCACACACTCCCTTCCCTCTCACTCACTCTCGTTTTCTTCCCCCCACCCCCCTCCCTCCTTAATCATTCTTCACAGCAACTCCTACATTGGAGGAGTGAAATGATTCACACCAGAGCTGTCTTTGCCTGCCCAGGTACTGAAGACAACAACAAGCTCTGGCAGGAAAACAGCAGCCTTTGCATCTTGCCTTCAGCAAGCACAGTACACAAGGCAGCAGGCAAGCATGAACGCAGGCTCCCAAGGAGAGGATGCCAGAGTGGATAAGCAATGGAAAGACCTTCTGAGCAAAAGCAGTGCTCCAAGTTACATTGGGATTGCTGCTATTTGCAGAAAAAATTGTACCTGTGAAAAGACACCCGGGAAGACAACCACAGCGTGTAGGTGTGGGTGGCTGGGCACTTTGCACCTGTAACTGCATTAAGGCAGTGTCTTAACACTTTGTAAGAGTCATACATGTGTATTTCATTTTCTTAAAAGCCCAAGGACAGACTGGAGTTAATGCTCAAGGAAAAATATCTGTCCTTCTTGTTAATGAGAGCTTCCTCCTGTAGACAGCCAAGCCCTCTGCAGGAGAGCAGCCTTCCCTGTTTCTAGCTGTTCCCAGAGGTGGTTGGGGTGTTCCCTACAGTCTCATCCTTTCACCTCCAGGATAGGGACCTCATGTCATACAGTCCACATTACTACTGATAAATACGATTAGGATGAGAGAAGAAAGTAAGAGGAAGAAGTGATGGTGCAGCCCACCAGGTCTATTTTTATTTGAAAGATGTACAAAGTCCTTAGCAAAGTAGAGGTGGCCTATCCCTGCTCCAGGTCATTCCCTGGCTGGGCAGCCAAGCCCCCCACAGCAGGGAACAGCAGCAAGTACCTCCTGGGAGACCATGGCTACACTTCAGTCCCCATGAGGACACTACAGGCACAGCTCAGGTTCACACCTCAGTAACCCCAGGTGGCCCTGTATGCTTTAGGCTACAAAAGGCAAATGCAAGACACTTGAGTTTGCTTTCAAGTTTGCAGTGCTGGTGCGTCCAGCTTCCCAAATGAAAGGGCTAGGAAACCAAGGGATGTGTTTTCACCGACATGGTGCCTCCTTGGTGACAGCTGTTATCTCCTGGAATGACACGGTCCTGTTTTGCTTTGAGCATAAATCACTCCACACCACAGCGTCCTGATCAGATCCTACCCCTAATTCCTTCCAAAAGGCTCCTAAGCTCTTATTACCCAAAGGAAATCATATTACTTTCTGCTGTGATGCAGATGGGGTTCCCTTTCCTTCATGACCAGACAGCAAATATAAAATTTGTATGCTTTGCCATGAGTGAATTCATAACAAAGACAGGGTGTGGATTTGTTTAAGCAATTCAAGCAAGATACAGGCCAGCTGGCTGAACTGCGCCATCTGGGCCATCATTGTTATGTATCTAATTATGCTTTGTGAGAGAATTTTTTATGAAAATCCACAATAAATGTTGGCTGCCAGACTCTTCTCAGATGTCTGCAGGTGATCTAAAGCCAAACATTACCATCTCTGCAGGAGCAAACTTTCCTTCAGACCCAGCTCTGCCTGGTATGACCGCTTTGAAGCGGCTCAGGAGCTCCTGGATAAGCAGCAGGGAGAGGGAGAACAGACAGACAGCCTTGACAAAGACAGAACAACTCACCAGGTCCATTTCCTTGCTAGTGAAACCTGGGAAATACAGATGTAAGTAGAGGTGTCAGTTTCTTTTGGAGGCTGGGTAGTGGAGAAGGGAAAGGACTCTATTTTACTAAGCCAGTGGTGTGCAAACACCCCGTACTCTCCACTGGATAGATAAATGCTCCTTGGTAGCTGAGGTCTGGCACTACAGAGATTTACAGAATCCTCCAGCCTGACCTAGTTACTGCTGGGAAACTATTTCTGGCTGTGTTGCCATAAAGCTAATAACCACTGCTGGAGTTGTGATGCTTTGAATGAAGGAGTTCACACGGGCACTGGTAACTGAGCAGCTCAGCCAGCAGTCCTGCTTCCCCTGAGAATGGATATTTTGGGTTCATTTGCTGTTGTAGGTAATGTTAAACTAACTGGGTTTTCCAAGTAGCTTGTTATGCATATTTATGGGAATTCCTGACTTATGGCTGAGTCTTACTTAGAGCCCAGCCTGGAAGATGTGCAAAAGCAGAATATGCTAACATGAAAAAGAGAAGATGATTAACCTCAGGAAGTCAAGGTTTGCAAGGGACAAGTCATGAAGCATTTATTTTCTGGTCCAGGAACACTCTTTCTCAGCCTGGCAGAATGTCAACGAGTTGCATCAGCTTCCCCACCTCCTGCATTTACCTTTCACTACACTGGTCTTGTTTAGTTTGATTTCAAAGTTGGTTTTTTTTCAACACACTCATATTATGACCTGTATTTCTATCACCAAGTTAAAAAAAGAATAGAATCAATAATAGGATTTTATCTTATGAAAAAAAAACCCACATAATTTTTAAGCCGCCTGTGAGTTGGACATATTCTGTGATATTATCTCAGAAAACAAGGTAAATAAATAAGGTATAAACATTGGGGGCATGACAACAAGCACTTTGATTATTTAAATCTGAATCCTCACAACTCAGACAAGTTAAGTTTAATGACAAAGTAGTACGAGAGCTTTTGTCCCTGCTCTTCCCCACCTTCCATAGCCAAAGGCAAAGCACAAACTGAAACCTTGCTGGACACTAGGAGCCCAGAGTTACAGATGGGTGCCATCCCCAATGAACCAGCAAACCAGACAGGCTTCATTGCAGAAGGGATGCAACCAGCCAGGTGACTCTCCTGTTACTCAGCCTGCTCCCTGCCCTTGCTCCTCTCGCCACTCCCTCTGAACATCTCCTAGGAACACTGTTCCTACATGCTGCTGGAAAGGAAAGAAAACCAGATGCCTTCTCTCCTGTCTTTAAACAAGCTCAAGGAGGGGAGGGAACAGTACTGCTGCTCAACACAGCATGGAGAACTATTCCAACTGTTCCAGAGACTCAAAGCATCCACTGCAGTCTTCTTTTTTTTTTTTTTTTTTTTTTTCTTCTCCCAAACTCACTAATGCTCAGTGTGTGTCTGATTGCACTGTTGCCATGCTTTGGAGGCCACATGCCAAATCATCTACAAGTGGAACTGACTATTGAACAGAACACACTGGTGCATTCCTCCTGCACTGCCAGTCACAAAACTTCTGATCAAGCTACAGCTTTCACAGCAAACTTTGGATCTTGCAAGAGAGACAGTGATAGAAGGTCATATGAGCACTTTGATTTTTATTCACTCGTTTACAATTTTAACACAACTAGAAAAATCCAAATAGTAAGATGGCTCTGTCTATAAACAAGTACACACAGAAGAACTTTTCATATTCCTCACATAACATGGGTCTAGATTACTATTTAGCAACAAGATTAAGCCAGAGTAAAAAAAACTTTCGTTTCACAAGAAATGCTAGCAAAGGTCAGGCCTACAGTTATAAACCACAAGTTATTTTGAAATTAAAATAACACAATAATAAAGTGTTACTCTGTGGTTCAATCGAGAGAGATATAAACTGAAGAGTAATGAACTGTCTCTCTCTCTCTCTTTTCTTTCTTCCCAAGATGTTTTTGCTGACACACAAAAAGGATTATGTCACATAGCAACACACTGATTCAACATGTATGGTAGCAAAACAATTTTCTTCAGACAAGTTTTGTGATGTAGAAATATTACTCACCAGTGATTACTCCTATGGATAATAGTTCTAATAGACAGGAAATTAATTTCTCATACTTACATCTGTACTTTTTTTTTTTTTTTTTTTTTTAAGTGAGGTCATTCTGGACTGGGGCATATATTTCATTGGGAAAAAAAAATGAATAGGCAACCAAATAGCCTATTTTGGTCTCGCTTTCAGCGAGAGCAAAGCCTTTAATGTGGTGAATGGGAAATAAATGATCCCTTGTGCTGGAATCAGGTTGTTGAGGATCTGACTATTTTCCCTAAAGGTGTTGCTCCCAACACTTAGCAGCAGGAATAATTCTTGATGCAATACAAGTAAATGAGGTTAATAAAGAGACTTCACTGACTACTCAGAACAGTCTGTGAAAACAGCCTTGCAATGTGACTAGGAACTCAAAATATAAGGGGAAATCCATATATGTAAAAGAGACAAAAATCCCTGGCACGTTTTTTTGAAAATGTATGTTTTTCCCACTCTTCAAAGACTATGAGACTAAGACTTTTGTTCCGTATAACAAAAGAAGAGACAATGCTTCCAGTTAATTACTTCTCACTAAGGCATCTCTGATCCATTTCTTTCTGGAAGAAAAAATTTCAGTCATCCCTGTGTGCACTTCTGGTTCAAGGCTTAATCTCACAGGGACACAGATAATGCTCTTTGCTTTATCACTGATGCATGCAGTTACTGCACCAGCTTCCTTTGCCAGGCTGGATTGCTGAAACTCAACTGCCATACATTTATCCCAGAAAAAATGCAAACATGAATTTGTCATGTTTCCTCAGGGTTTGGTTTTTTTTTGGTTTGTTTTTTTTTTCATTTAGTGATATGTTCAAATCCCTAGTGATATGTGCCACTCCCTAGAATTGTTTGGGTGAATGGATTCATGTTATTGAAACCACCTCATCACAGGAAGTTAATGAGGATGCTTTCTCTACCTATCCACAATTTACTGTGCTTTATTATATATCTGTGGAGGACCTCAACAAGTGAGTTATTCACAGGATAATAATCCATCAGTAAACTCAAAACTGGGCATAGGTGCAATTTTAGAATTATCCTCCTTCATCTAGCCAAATAAAACCCAAACGGGGACAGGACTGCACCTGAGACTAGATCAATGGGGAAACTCTAAATAGAGAGATCACACTGACAGGAGATAAGTCAGTAGAATTACCTTTTCCAAGAGGAGTAAAGGGACCAAGCAGCCCTCTCCCTCAGTCAGCAAACTCGTTTTAACTGAGAGCTTCAGTAGTTTCTGAAAGGGATTACATGACATGTTCTGCCCACTATAGCAGGACTCTGCCACATCTTGCCTCCCAGCTCTGTGCTTGTATCACTCCCTTAAAGTGTCTCCTGATAATGCATAGAGGAAGGGGTTATGAGAACTAGGGAATTTTCCCCCCTTTCTTTTATCGATAGCCATCAGGAGATGAGTCACTTCTGTAATCCAAGTAGTTGTGTGTCTATGTGACTAATGTGGGTGAAGGCATGCGCTTTCCCAGACTTGCTTAGTGCAGTTTCACAGCCTGAATATATGTGTATTAAAGTAAAATAAAAGCGTAGAATCAATATTTGTTGAAGATTTCACTGGAAATGGGTGTGCCTTCACAGACTTCATTTTCTCCGATTGCGTGTTTTCAGAGGAGAAGAATGGAGTGAATGCCTTTGTTTATCCCTGAATGCACCCAAAATGATGTGTGAACAAGTTAGTTCTTGCTTCTCCAGTTGCTATTTGGCAGACCTGTTAAAGACAACCAAATTGCAGTGTGCATTCTTACGCACTGCTTGGAGGAACACACCCTGCACACTGTCTCTATGATCAGTAAATTAATAAATCTACCTCTGGATTTAATTATTAAATTAGAAGTTATACCTGCAAACCTATCTTGGCCTCCAGATGTAAAATTTGCAAATGGCCCAAAAACCCAGCTAATGTCAACTAGTTAGTGCCCATGAAAACAAGGGAGCATGACATCCCATATCCCACTGTTGATTCAGCTCATAGCACCACTGCTGCAGAATCACTAGATTTGAATTACAGAACACATAGAAAATAATATTCCATGAGACCATGATAGGAGAAGTATAAAAAAACTGTAAATTGCAAAAAATTCATTTTGTATTTTAGAAAGGAAAGTACGGGGACTTGGTAATAAAATGCCTCCTTTTTACTTTGCCAGTTACATTCACCTAGGTGATAGGAAAACTACTGAGAAGGAGTTTTCTTCAGTCCTTCTGAGAGTCCCTTCTCTATGGGGAAACTGCAGAGGATATTGCATGCATATTCAAGCAAGCTAATGAACTTACTAGCACAATAACATTAACATTTATATAACAGGAGTAGAATGTAGATGTAATTAGGTCTATTGGAACTTGTGGTAATGCAAATTTGCTCACCATCTAAGGTCAAGATTCAAAGACCATTGCGAAGGTGGCTACTGACTTCAGTGGGTTTGGGGTAAAAGAGGGCAACAGACTTCTCAGTGAGAACTGTATTGAAAGGTGTGGAGAAAGGGTTGTACACATACATGTGGAAGGTTTATAGACAGATTATAGTAGAATAATAGCCTGGTTCAAAGAGCATTCTGCTTAAGACGAAATTTATTTTGCTACTTGCTTGGATGAAAAGTAAGTTAAATGACTTCTCTATCCAGTTCCTCTGCCTTTTCATACAAAACCTAATTAAAAACCTTAGGGATTAATAAAGAAGGATCGAAGAAGGAAATGCTAGCCCAGAAATCATAGAATCACAGAATCATAGAATGGTTTGTGTTGGAAGGGACCCTGAAGATCATCTCGTTCCAACCCCCCTGCATAGGCAGGGACACCTCCCACTAGATCAGGCTGCTCAGGGCCCCATCAAACCTGGCCTTGAACACCTCCAGGGATGGGACAGCCACAGCCTGCCTGGGCAACTTGTTCCAGTGTCTCACCACTCTCACAGGAAAGAATTTTTTCATAATGTTGAGACTAAGTCTCCCCTCTTCAAGTTTGAAAATATTTCCCTTTGTCCTCTCACTATCTGCCCATGTATAAGGCCCTACCCTATCTTTCTTGTAGGCCTCCTTCAGATATTGCAAGGTTGCTATAAGGTCACCTCAGAGCCTCCTCTTCTCCAGGCTGAACAACCCCAACTTGCTCAGCCTGTCTTCATAGGGCAGATGCTCCTGGACACGTTCAAGGAGCTCTATGTCCTTTTGTTGGGGACTCCAGAACTGGACACAGTACTCCAGATGGGGTCTCACAAGAGCAGAGCAGAGAGGGAGAATCACCTCTCTTGACCTGCTGTCTGTGCTTCTTTTGATACAGCCCAGGACCCGGTTGGCTTTCTGGGCTGCCAGCACACATCAAGGGCTCATGTTAAACTTCTAAATACCACCAAGTCCTTCTCCTCAGGGCAGTCCTCAATCCTTTCTCTTTTTGATCTGTATTGATGCATGAGATTGCCTCAGCCCAGGTGCAGAACCTTGCACTTGGCCTTGTTGAACTTCATGAAGTTTGCATGAGTCCACTTCTCAAGCCTGTCAATTTCCCTCGGGACCTGGCATCCCTTCCCTCCAGCGCGCTGACTTCACCACACAGTTTGGTGTCATCTGCAAACTTGCTGAGGGTGCACTCGATTCCATTGTCCATGGATGTCACCAACATGTTATCTCATGTCACCAACAAAGATGTTAAACAGCACCAGCCTGAGTACTGAGCCCTGAGGAACACCACTTGCCACACGTCTCCATTTGGACACTGAGCCATTGCTTCACTATCAAGTGAGGACTGCAGGAGCTGCACAGCCTGCTACTCCTCGTACAGCTGCTGGCCTTTGGTGGTTGTGGGACTTTCTTGTGCTCTCCTCTGTCTTCATAAGTGAGAGGTGCAACAGCAAGTGTCTCACCACTGCAGCAGTCATATTCCATACTGTAAAAAGAGAGAATATATTGGTTGGAAGACAGCTTGGATGGCCCATTTTCTTCCTACCCACCAATGAATTAAAGAACTGTGACAGACCTGTGACTGCTGTATTTAAAATCTTCTGCAGTTCTAAAGTAAAGGGTATGGTTAGACACTTACTTCTTAATACCATTTTGAAGAAAATGACAAGCTGCCATTGAGAAAACAAAATTATTTGAAGGAGCTGCAGCATGATCTTGTCTCTTCCCCTTTATCTTCTTACCCATTCAGACTTGCATACACTGCAAGTCATTTCAGTAACGTTGTCAACACTGCTCTCTACAGTCACGTAGGCAAAAAACACTTTGAGTTTAACATGAAAATGAAGTCAGGCATCAGAGGTAGCATGGTTAGTGTTCACAGTTACTTATGCAGTGTGATTCTCTTATTTGCAACAGCTAAGTTCATTTCTTCTGCAGTGTATTGGACTGGCAAAATTTATTCCCCTGGCACCTGAGTAGAGGAGTCTGGCAATACTGCTGAAGCAGAACTGCTTTTCTGATTCTCACTGCCCAACACAATTTAGATTTCTGGCAACAGTAAACACTACATGCTTTTTATTGCACAGGAAAGCCGATTCCTGGAAAGAAACTCTGGAATAACTCACAGATTTCTGTCTTTTTAAGACAGTCAGACACAAGCTGTGACAACGAACTGGCTTGAACCCTTGCGTAACACAGACTGCAGAACCTGGTCTACCAATTTTAAGAGACCCATGATATCTCTCTGTATGATAGCATAATTTTTTTTTTAATCTGGCAATGATTATAAAAGACCCCCAGCTGATGAGAGCATCTACAATATCCTTTGGAGTTGTTCCAAAGATTCTACAGGTCATCAAAATCTTAAATGAAGGCAAAGCAAAGCAATCCAAAGTTCACAATACAAACTTCAAGCTTTCTAAACTGGAAGAAACATTGTCTGGAACATTTTTAATTTTTTTTTAACAAAAAAATCTCTGAAGTGAGTAGTAGTAATGGACTGCAAACTTCACAGTTTAAGAAAAGAAGACACATTTTTTATTTCTGTGCTTTGTCCAAAGATCAAGTGACCAGTTTCAAAATGTGCCCTCAGTTGTATTTCAACTCCTGTTCTCATGCTATTTTCCTGACATGCCCAATGAGCCTCACTATGAAGTACGGGCATATACACATGGAGTCATTTCATTGCTTAGAATAATGTAACTTACTCCAAAAGCTTGTTCATTTCATACATGCACATATCTGAATCATCTTCAAGCATGTACATATCCTGAGTTTCCAAGTTTAAAAGCTAAACCACGATTAGAGTGAAAATTAGTAGAAGTAAGAAATCTGAAGAATTTATCTCAAAGGGTACAAATTCAAGTATCATGTCCAGGGAGGCACAACCAGACCCATTACTGTACCAGGAAATACATTGCCACCATCAACCACAGACTTTGAATGTCTTCCCAGAAATGGATGAGCAAGACCAAGGTCTATCAGCAGGCTTATCATTCTCTCAAGCCAGACTAAAAAATAACAGATGGAAAGGGGAAATGCTAGGTTCTGAATGCCATTTTTGCAGAGGTAGATGATTCATGCTCTGAAACTGTTATCAGCCAAATTCTTTTCAACAACCTGTGACCCCACAGCCCTACCCAGCTATGCCAGGGCTGTATCTGGCCTTGCTTCCCCTAAAGGGGCTTACACTGACTCCCCACCCATGATCCCATGTCCCAGTCTGGTCTCAGCCCATCCCCAAGGAGATGCCTATTGCCCTGGGCTGAGGTTGCCCTGGTGCCCCCAGCCGCCCTGCTCCTGGCTGGGAGAGTGGGATGGGTCCTGGCCATGCCCTGACCCACCCAAGGAGCCACCTCAGCTCAGAATTGCTCAAGGAGTGATCATCCCCATGGAAAAAAGTCTAAAGCTGGTAGCAGCAGCAGGTTGTCCCAGCTATAAACCACTGGGTCTGGTGTGCAGGAAGGGATGGGTGGTGTGTAGCCATGATGTGTGACCAGAGACACTCAGGTGGGAAAAGAGACAGGCATGGAGGAAATCCCAACCCAAAGGCAACTACTCCCTCCCCTATTCCAGAGACAAGTCTCCATGCCCTCCTTGGAGGGCTAGGTTTGTCCAGGGAAGACTCTGCCTCCCCCCACCTGCTGCTGCTACCTCCACAGACACAGGGGAAAGGAAGAAGGGTACATGTCAAAATAGGAAGGTTCTGGCTTCAAAAGCAGGGCTCTCTTTTCCTTCAGTTGCTGCTGAAGAAAGGGGTACAAAGACTGAGGGCTCTGTGAAAAGGATCCCCTGACCTGTGGTGGAAATGCTTGCACTGACACCTCAGGCCATGGGATGGGAATCAGAAGCTGAGGAACACTTACTCCTCAAAATCCAGTGCTTCACGCATTGCCCTGAAGCTCACCCTTGTCTCTAATGCCACAGATACATTATGGCTTTATTTTGGCTTCAGTCTTTCTGGTCCCAAGTATAGCTTTCCCTCCTGGGCTCCACAACTACACAACTAACACCCCCTCTGTATCCAGCATCCAGAGCACATGAGAAACAAAGGACACATCTCTCCTCCTCAGTGCTGGTGTGGTTTCAGTGACACTAAAAGTGGTCATGAATGGTAGCCATCCACCTGGGAATACTGTAGCTGCAGTACTCCCAAAGACACGATGTTACAGGTGGACATGTTTCTGAGGACTGCTGATGGCTTGGATCTTCTAGAAGAGCAATGCTCCAACTTTTTGCCCCAGTATGTTTCCCAGTGCAGAGGAGAAGGCTTGCAGGCCACATGGGCAGATGGACTGTCCATGTTCTGCTCAGCTGCACTGCACATCCACTGGAGGCCCCGTCTCAGGTGCCTGAGCTCACTGTGTGTACACCAAAAGGGATCAAGGGAATGAAATGGGATTTGGACAACCTGAATTTTACTTGATGCTTTTGTTCCTGACAGCCTTTGTTATGTAGGTTGGACTAATCTTTCTGCATTGGTTAATTGAGTAGAACAATTTAGAAAAATAGAGGTTATATTGTAGATGGCAGAATAATAGGTGTTGGAAGGGACTTCTGGAGATCATCCAGTCCAACCCCCCCACTAAAGCAGTCTCACCTAGAGCAAGTGGCACAGGATCGTGCCCAGGTGGGTGTTGAATATTTCCAGAGAAAGAGACTCCACAACGTCTCCGGGCAGCCTGTTCCAGTGCTCTGTCACCTTCACAGTATAGAATTTTCAACTAATGTTCAGATGGAACTGCCCATGCTCCAATTTAGGCCTGTTGCCCCTTGTCCTGTCACTTGGCACCACTGAAAAGAGCCTGGACCCATTCTCTTGACACCTGCATTTTAGGTATTCACAAACACTGATAAGATCCCCTCTCAATCTTCCCTTCTCCAAGCTGAACAGACCCAGGTCTCATCCTTTCCTCATAAGAGAGATGTTCCAGTCCCTCTTTTCCTACCTCTCTTCTCTGCCTTGTCTGTCTGCACTGTTAAGTTCTCTGAGGCAGTAATTTCCCTCACTCAGGCACTCGGTTCACCTGGTTAACACTGAGTTCTCCTTCTGATGCTGACATCAGCCAACCCTCAGCTGCCTCCTTGGAGGAGAATCACAGACATGAGGCCTGGCTGTGCTGTGGACATGACTTGTTTTACTGACACCCCCATCTTGGCCCAGGGTGTTCATCCAACATGCAGTGTGAACCTCTTCCTTCCATACCAGGAGATGGCAGCACAAATCACACCCCGCAACAGCTTCCTCAGCCCTGAGAAACAGGGGGGATCACACGTGCCTCTGCCACCTAACACCACAGCAATGTGAGTAACCAGGAAATCAGAAGATGGGCCTAGCTGTAGTGAAATGAGGCAATCAGGTGTTGCTAATTAGCAGGTGGGAGGCGTGAGCTTGTGTTAAGCCCACCTGTGCCAAATTAGGGCTGACCCCAGCTGCGCATGAGCAGGATTGGGGGGCCAATAAAAGGTGAGGTTCCAAATGCATGCTTGGGTCATTCTGGAGCAGCCAGAGGTTGAGGTTGAGGTTGAGGTTGAGGTTGAGGTTGAGGTTGAGGTTGAGGTTGAGGTTGAGGTTGAGGTTGAGGTTGAGGTTGAGGTTGAGGTTGAGGTTGAGGTTGAGGTTGAGGTTGAGGTTGAGGTTGAGGTTGAGGTTGAGGTTGAGGTTGAGGTTGAGGTTGAGGTTGAGGTTGAGGTTGAGGTTGAGGCCGAGGTTGAGGCCGAGGTTGAGGTTGAGGCCGAGGTTGAGGTTGAGGCCGAGGTTGAGGTTGAGGCCGAGGTTGAGGTTGAGGCCGAGGTTGAGGTTGAGGTTGAAGTTGAGGCCGAGGTTGAGGCTGACTGAGTCCAGAGCAGAAGCACAGAACAAGGCTAGCTGAGTCTGAAAGCAACAAGATCAGAGCACTGTTTGTGCACCTTGGCAAGAACACCTGCTTGACTTTGAAGCACTGTGCCCCAAGAAAAGTTCGTCTGCTACATTTATAACTTGGCTTGACCAATGTAACAGATGAAAAATGTCAAGGAACTACTAGTTATGTTATTATTTGCTTGTATTATAAAAGCAGCAACTGAGATAAGATTGACTATGATACTGAACGCAACATACACAAGGGACAGACCTTACTTTTAAGAACATGAACTAGAAATATGGAAAAGATACATATAAAATTCTACAGAAAATAAGTAGAGCACTGAACTTCCCAAAGATTAGTATAAAACTAGTGATGAATTTTAAAAAGTGGCTAGGTCTCAGCTGGTATTAATTACTGTACTTCAAATTCACCGCATACACTGTAATGTTCTTCTCTCAAATAATTTGCTCACTATCACACAGGAAGCATGTGGAGAAGACAGGAACTGAATTGATATCTGTAATTTAATATATTTAAACACATGAACAGTCCTAATTTATGTAAGTCAATAAAATAGTCCTACCTCTTAACACAAGCTCAAGCCTCCCACCTTGCAATTAGCAACACCTGATTGCCTCATTTCACTACACTTAGCTGAGCCCAATAGGTCTTCATAGGTATTAACATCTTCAATATGCTTTACTTTCATTACACTTGGTTGTACACAGCCTTTATGATATGGGTTCTTACAGTATGGTAACACAGGAACTTCAGCTCTGGGGAGTATTAGATGATGTGACCATACTTGTCCCTCAAACTGAAGTAATATCCTTGACATGACACTACATTAGCCTCTCAGGAATTAATCTTGCTGTCATCCCCAAGCACTCAGTCAGCCCTCCTCAGGCCAAACAAGCTGCAAAGTCCAATTATAGGAGGAACACCACATGAGTAAGACTTAAGTAGGGAGTGCAAGATTTAGCCTGTTACCTGTAAAGACAAAAGTGCCTTTTCCGATCTATTTTTTTTAAATCTCATTCACATTTGCAGAAACTATTTTGGGTTGGGTTTTTTTTTTCAGGAGCTTCAGAAGCCATTTCAGTGTGACTGATATAACATCACAGATTTGAAAACCAGGTAGAGATGACAGAGCCAGAAATATGAGCAACAGGAATGCATCTTGAGAATATTCTGTTCCACTAGGTGAAAACAGAAGGAAAATTGTATCCCCAAGGAAGTAGTGTGCTTTATATAAAAAGGAGATTAAAAATAGAACAAAGTCTTTATGGCAGCATAATCATCGGTGAAAGCATAAAAATTATGGTTGTGCCTCATCCCTTAAAGATGGAATAAGAAATAAACGAATATGTGATTTAACCCATGGAGTTTTCTTGAGCACTTCTCACCATCAGTGCAATGCTTGAATCCTGACAGCAACAGAGCTGTAAGGTTCCTTTTAGAAATCATCAGCTCTCCTGTCACTTGGCCAAATTCAGTTGTCCTTTGTGACAAAACCCAATAAACTGCTCTGTCTGCAACACCTCCACCATCTAATTTCCCAAAGCCTGATTACATGACTTAATCTTTAGTACCTTATCTCTTGTCACATTTTCAACTGAGCCAAGGAAAACAGCTGTTACCACTAACCATGCCCAAAAATGGACCAAAACATCCTCCAGCATGTGAGCAGGTGAGGGCACTCACCAAAATAAGCTGCACCAAAATGAGCAGGTGACTTGAGGCAGAGATTACCACAACCTCCCCAGGCACAGGGGTGACTGTGGATGGGCTTTGTACCCTCTGGCAACCTCCTGACAGTTCTGAAGAGGTTCCAAGAATGATTTAATCACAAAACAAAACGAAAAAGCGAGACTGAATTTATGAAGTCAAACTTGCACTGTGGTTACTTGGAGGCTGTCAGAGGAATGGGTTTTACTAATCCAGTGAAGTTCCCAGGATACTCTTTTTGCCCTAAAGAAATTAACAGCATCACGATAAAGGACGTGACACTATTTAGCAGACGTTTGTAAATCCACACAGCAACTTAACTTTACAGAACTGGTTTGTGTATCATTTGCAGCGTGTTCTGAGTCACTTCCTCCTTCCCATATCCCAAGTTTTATGACCAACCCCCAGGTGAGCAGCTCTTGGCTGCTGCTGCTGTGCCTGAAGGACCAGTCCGTGAGATGGCTCTGCCAACACAAGTACCCACAGCCCACACCCGGTTATGGAGAGGACACTGCCACTGACGGAAACCAGACCCGGGCAGAGGGGAGGTGCAGGAAAATTTCTTAAATGTAGCGTGAGGACGAAAAATTAAAACTATTTTAAAACTACTGCGTGTGAGAGAGGGAAAAGTTAAAATTTCTTAAACGCGGGGTGCGAGATTGCCTCTACCCCAAGCCCCAGCGATGACTTTTTAACACTTCAGAGCAGGATTTCTGACACCAACCCGGGGCCCAGCAGCTCCGCACCCCGACATGGAGCCCGCACATGCGCGCAACTCCCGCCGCTGCGGAGCGGGGCGCGGCGCACGGTGTGACGTCGGCTGAGGCGCGCGGGGCGGAACCCGGAAGCGGAAGCGAGTCGGTGAGGGTGCGGAAGTGCCGGGTGGAGGCCGCGGTTTCGGGTCTGCGGGAGGCAGCGGAGCGGGGAGCGGAGCGGAGCTCGGACGGCCCTGGGCCCACGCCCTCTTCTCCAGTCTCCTTCCCCTTCCCTCCATCGCTCCGCTATGGCCGGCACCACCGGCAACCTGCAGGTAGAGCGGCGCCGGCCCTGCCCGGGGCGGAGCTGGGCAGGAGGGGTCGGGGCTTGGACGGTCCCCGGGGCCGGGTCTGCGGGCGGCCTGGGAGGACGGGGAGCGCAGACGGCTTCTGCTGGCGGAACCGGGAACTGCGGCGGGGGGGCCGCTGGCTGCCTGTGTCGGCAGGCGCAGCCGCAAGCGGGTGGCGAGAGGGCTTTGCTGGGGGCTCGGAAAGAACGGGAGCCACAGGTTGATTCCCTCGTCAGCCCCGGGCTCTGATGCCGGGGAGTCCCGAGAGAGGGAATGTGGACCGGCGGGGCCTGGTGTCTGCCTGGGGAGCCCTGTTGCCTCTTGTGGCCTAGACGCGTACTTGGTGTGAGGCTTCTTCCAGGGCTGTGGGGAGGCTTCACGGGCTTTGTGTCTCTGTTAGCGTTCGGATGGGGCTGTACAGGCGGTTTTGCGGCTGGCTGGCAAAACAGACCCAGAAATCACCTGTGTTAAAATTTTTCTCTTCAGCTGTTTTGACCTACGATAGTCTCTGTAAGTTTGTTACGGCCAAGTGTTGCTTATGCTAGCACAGGCTGGGGGGAGATGTTATAGGCTCTAGAACAGAAGGGAAAGGAAACTTTTTTCCACCCAACATTCTTTCTGAGAGTGTTGCTCATCCATAGCCTGATAATACAGCCTCGTGGATAGCTAGAAATGGTGATCCATGCCCTAGTTCATACAACATTCTAATAAATTTTTCCTGTTTGGTAGCTGTGTTCTTCGCAGTAACAGGCTGAGGTGTCAGCTGATGTAATGAAGTACCAGAGATGAGAATCCAGTGCCCAGTTAATAGTCTTCTGGGTACTTTTAAAAAACAGAGTTTACCAAAACCAGCTAATAAGCGATGCAGACTTTTTACCTGTTTCAGAGGAGCAGGGCAGCAACATGCCCTGTTTTCTCACAGGTCTGCTTTGGCAGGAAGTCTTTGCCATTTATTCTTTGGATTTAGTGTTGCATACACCACTGTCTTTGTTTTACTGGACACAGGATTAATTGGGCTTTTCTGTGGTACGTTAAGCCACTAAAGGCACTTAACTTTAAGGAGAGTGTAGCTTTTTTGGGGGTTAATTTTTGCTCTTTTGCTGGGTATCAATGTTGTATAGGGGGACTTAACAGGGCCAGCACAAGGTGAATAGCAAGGAGGGGACACTCCATTTCTCTGTTGTAAACTGCTGATCAGCTCATGATCAACTTCTCCAAAAAGGAAAGACAATTTCTGTTCCAAAAAAACAGATGCTTGCAGTCTTCCAACACTTGCCCCAACAGATCGGTAGACTCTGTTTTGTTGGATTGTTATTTTGAGATTAATTGCTCTTTGATTTTTGATGTTGAAGTGCTGTCTTTGCTTCCAAAGCAGCAACACAGTAACAAGAATGAAAGATTTTGGTCTTTCTTCTTTCATGGCTGCTGTTTATTAGCTGTGTTTTGCCAGAAACACATCAGAGTGTCCACATACCACATAGTGGCAAGAGCGTCTGTACTGGGGTGTCTAAGAAAGACTCCTGCTGCAGCTGCAGCTCTTCACCTTGTTCCTTACATTACCATAATCATTCTGAACATAATACCAATGTTTGGGAAAATAAATTGAAAGTGGTAAAGTACATGTGGAGCTACAGAAATTTTATTTAGCGTTGGGTAACTCTGGCTAACCAGCTGCCTTTTTTAAACTTCCATGAACACACAGTTTTAATTGTCCTGAAGTGGTAAAGGGATTATAAGGAGCAAAGTGTGGTGAAAGGTATTAAGCACTTAAGAGCAAAGGAATAACAGTGATACCAGTAAATCCATAGACCAGGGTATGCAATACAATAGGTTGGAACTCAGTTTTCTTTGAAACTACCTCAACAAACAAATCAAAAATGTATCCATAACTTCTAGAACTTTTGATGCTCATAATTTGGGTACATTCTCTGTGCAGTGTTTTTTTTTCTTGTTCCCTCCCACTGTGGGCTAACTAGAATTTCTGTTTTGGATATTGAGGACTTAAATTCTTCTAGAGAAGCCAAACAAATGTCAATCAGTCTGGGAAGATGTCTCCCAGAAAAGTGATAGTGCTGGTTCCAGTGTATTGTAATCACTTCCTGTATTGGCTCTGTTGTTGACAGGGATTACTGATGTCTTCAGTCATAGTCTGGGCCTGTGATAAAGAAAAACAAACATAGAATGGGTTTCCAAATCTTTCCATAATAAATGCATCGATAAGGAATGCATTGATAAGATTGATAAGGAAAGCAGCATAGACAAACCAGTAGGAATTCCAGTTTAGCACACAGAAACTTGTTCCTGTCACTTACACTTTTGCATGTGCTAGGAAATATCAGCAGTTTGTTAATCACTGTTCATAAAAGGATAGAAAAGTGTCGTGTACAAAGCACCACCTTGCACTCGGGCCTTCAGCTCTTTGGGGTGAATGTTGAAGAGCAGAAAAAATGGCTATCAAAAAACAATCAGAGCAGCAGCTTGAAATGTCTCTTTGATCATGTGAAAGGCTGTTAAGCAGCACTTAGTTATTTCCTTGTGTTACAGAAAGCAATAGACCTTGCTAGCAAGGCAGCACAAGAAGATCAAGCAGGAAACTATGAGGAAGCCTTCCGCTTGTACCAACACGCTGTGCAGTATTTCCTCCATGTTGTTAAATGTAAGTGTAATTTACTGGATGGTTAAGCAGAGTTATAGTAGTCATGTTGCACCGAGTAATCTCTCATGTTGGCATCGGTATTTAAATTTTTACTTATATCATCAATTAATACTTTCTAATTGCAGTTTGACTGAGGTCGTATTTTGTAGTTTTACTGCCTTTACTGTCTTGTGTGGTGCTCCCTTCTCATAAGAAATCAGATTATTTTTCACTTGTGTTTTGTTTTGAGGTTTTCTGAGATGAGCGGGAAGGAGAGTTTTCTGTCTTTCCTCTGGACTTCTGTAGCAATGTTTCAGGGTAGCCATTGCATGAGGAAACGTGACTAGAAGAACAGGGATCCTTGTATTTCTGTTGTGCTGAAAACCGTGTGTTACACAAGAAATATTTGCTGTACCTATGGAGTGGTTTTTGCTCCTTAATTCATGCTGCTTGCCTTTCTACAACCTCCCTGATAGCATTTTTTTAGCTTCTTAATGCCATAGTCTGGCTGGTCATCCTGGTCAACAAAATGTGTGAGGTGGATTTATGTGTTGTAATTTTTATTCCATTTCCACGTTCTCATTATTTTATGCCTTTTCACACTTCCGTGTACCTTTTGTGTCACGTCCAGTGTTTGTATGCAAGGAGGGGACTTAATGTAGGTCCAACCCTCATTTAAGTGGGCTAGGGTTACTTACCTGGCATAAGGTAACTTACCTTACTTACACTTAGCTAAGATTTGAAAAATCTCTCTTTACTTTATAGACACTTAGGATGATTTGTGTTTATTATTGCTTAACCATTTATATCTTACAGACTTTGTCAAAATATCACTGCACTTTCTGTGCTTGTAATGATCCTGATGTACTTTTGGAAACGTAACACATAAACCTAATGTGATAAATTTTGTTTACTGATTTGAAGTACTGTAATAGTGACTAAAATTTAGTCTGGAGAAGAGGAGGCTCAGAGGAGACCTCATCACTCTCTGCAACTCCCTGAAAGGAGGGGGGTAGCCGGGGGGGGTCAGTCTCTTTTTCCCAGGCAGCCAGCAGTAAGACAAGAGGGCATGGACTTAAGCTCTGCCAGGGGAGGTTTAGTTTGGATATTAGGAAGAATTTCTTTACTGAGAGGGTGATCAGACATTGGAATGGGCTGCCCAGGGAGGTGGTGGATTCTCCGTCCCTGGAGATATTTAAAAAGAGACTGGATGTGGCACTCAGTGCCATGGTCTGGGGACCACAGCGGTAGTGGATCAAGGGTTGGACTTGATGATCCCAGAGGTACTTTCCAACCTGGCTGATTCTGTGATTCTGTAAAAGAACAGTGGGGCTGTTGAACCACAACTCTTTCAGCTGTTTTATGTAATTTTTTCTTTATGCTGTAAAGATCTTTTAAAATTAGGATGCTATGGAAAAATAAAGTATGCTTCTAAATAAAAGTTGCTTAGCACAAGCTGTTTCTTGATGAGCTATTTTAGAAAAGGATTTATTAAGACAGCGTGTAGCAGCTTGAAAGGCTGACAGAAAAGCTTCCAGTGCTGTTGTTCTTAATCCTTAATACAGTCAAATTTTAAGCCAAACCAATGTTTGGGTGTGTATTTGATTCCTGGTAGGTAATGGCTTCCTCCCTGTCTACAGTGTAGTGGAATAATAAGTAGTTGCGGTATTTGGTTGTGTGAAAGAGGTAATTCAATAAGGTAAAGAAGATGGCATTTTAGTCATGTGTTGATATGCATGTGTTTTGCTGTTAACAAAGCATTGTTTCTCTTCAAACTCTTAGATGAAGCACAGGGTGATAAAGCAAAAAAGAGCATTAGAATGAAATGTACAGAATACTTGGACAGAGCAGAAAAGCTGAAAGAATATCTGAAAAAAAAAGAAAAAACTGCACCAAAACCAGTTAAAGAGTGTGGTCCTGCTGATGGAAAAGGGTATGTTTTTGGAGAAGGTAAAGCAAAATACTTTTGGAACTTAGCTTATTCTGAAATTCATCTCTTTAAAGATCATTTTAACTAGTGTTTTTTAAATCCTTCAGATGACTGCTGATGCTGAAATACAGTGGACTAATAAAAGAAAAATAAGATGTGATCACAGGCCTTTTTTGTGCTTGTTTATTAAAATGTGCAAACATTTGCATAGGAAATTTACTGAAGAATGAGAGCTGTTTCAGACTAACACATAATTATCAGATTTAATGGCAAAGAGTCCAATAACCCTTAACATTTTTCTCTATTTAAAGACTTACTAACTAGAAAATAAATTCAGACTGATTACTGGGATCTGAGTGTGATCTGGCTCCTGCTTGATAAGTGAAAAGCTCTGTGCGAGGTGAAGTTCTGTAAGATGGACTCAATCACTCTAATGCCTTGCTGCTGCCCAGTCTCTCCACTGCTTTCCTTTTGTTAGATTTGTTTGGTTTTTTTTAATTTTTTTCTATCAGAGAACTGAACAAGCGGAGCCTGTTTTGTATTTTCTACTGCTTTTACGGGGATAGGAGAGAGGAAGGGTTCAGGATTATCCCTTTTTGTGGAATTGCCCTTTTTGGCAGTCCTGAACAGCTAGAGTCGCTCAGTTGTCTCTTGAAACTTCACCTGATTTTCAGTCTCTTTCATTGTCTATTTGTCTCATCAGTTTTATTTTTTGAGCTGTACTGTGTTCCACTGGTTTGTAATGGAAGGAATTGGTAATATCACAGAGGTTACGTGTATTTTCATGACCTCCATTCCAATTGTTCACAGTTTAAGCTCTTTTTTTCTTCTTTAATTTTCAGTTTCCTTGGCTCTCAGATGACAGTGTAGAGTTTCATAGGACTAGATGGAATTGACCAAGTTCTGTTGCACTTCTAGATAGAGGATGAGTGCCAGTGTCTACAAATAAACCATTTTAGTGCTTCCTTGTTGCTTGTTAAAAAGGTTTTTGTTTCCTAGAGGCTGGCTCAAATTATGTAAAATTATGTTAAGAGGGCACTGACCCATAAAAAGTTGAAATGGTGAGGGGGGTGAATTAGAAAGAATGTGGTGTAGAAAAGCAGGAGTACAATGATCTAAACTTAAACGTCTGAAAGTATCTCAAAGTTTCTTTCATTCCTCAGACTAGTGGTTATTCTGATTTTTATCCAAACAGACAGCAGTCTCTTTTATTGTATTTCAACACTTTTTTCTTGTTTCTAAATCAGGAATGACAGTGATGGGGAAGGGGAATCGGAAGATCCTGAAAAAAAGAAGCTACAGAATCAACTTCAAGGTAATTTTGAAGCATCTCTAAGTAGGGGCAACGCTGTCTGTTAGTGGCTCAGCTGCTGTGTTCTTTTCATATACAAAAGCATAGTCTATATGGAAGTCTTAGTTTGTGTGCCAAAAACTTCATGCAGCAACTCTGTTGAAAGGTATCTCCCGTGCCCTGTGCTTAGTGTTAATATTGTACCATTTATCAGGATACTGTTTTCCAGTGGGAGAAGTTGCAAGATTCCAGGTAGCTATTGTCTAAACTGAATCAGTATTTTTTTTTTCTCTTATGTGAATTAGAGTATTGCCTAGAGGCTGAGGTATCAGACATCATATAAATATTTGGTGTGAGCAAGACCATTTTCACAAAAAAACTTGTGCTCAGCTTTAGGAGTTGAGAACATGGATTCTTGACCATTTAAAGTAACAGGAAGCATTTTGTTATATGCAGAAAGATGCTCTTTTAGTTGAGTACAGAAAGATGCTCTTTTAGTTGAGTAACATAATAGTTTGAGTTTTTCAACTCAAATGCTGAATGCAGTCAGTGATACCATGTATAGCAGCTACCAGTAGTTTTGTGCACAGTAAAAAAGAAACTTTGTTTGGTATTTATTACCCTCTAATGGCAAAGAACTGTTCAGAGCTTCCCTGCCAGAGGCTACTTATGGATCTGAAAAAATTTCATTGTTCTGTTTTTCAGTGGAACAGAGATAAAATGCTTTTTACCAGATCTCTCTGCCTGTGAAGTTTCAGGAGCTATTGTATCATATTTAGAAACTGTGCCGTACTTTCTACATCGCTGCACATTTATTTAACCCGGTGCAGGGTTAAATGGGACAGTTTCCTGTATTTTAAAATGACAGAAGAACAATGAGCATTGGATACTTACCCTGTCTCTCACTATGAAGACTTTGTTACTTTCCACATGAGTCTGCCCTTCAGTTACTTCAAGAGCTAAAGTAACTGAAGGGCAGACTCATGGGGAAAGACTCACGTGGCATCTGCCACTTCTTTGATACTTTCTGTGACAATGTTCTTGTTTATACACTTGATTGCTTGAAAATATGAGGAATGACATCCCTGGTACCTTTAAACTTAACACAGGAGTCTGTTTTTCAGATAATACAAGCAATATTCAAATTACTCATTTTCATTTTGCTTCCCACAGCAGCCACAGGAATTTCCTGTATTTAATTTTGCTGCCTTGTTACTCCTATCTGTCTTTCCCTTATGGAACTTTCCCAAATTTTAGTGGCTTGGCTTATTGTGGGAGAAGTGAGCAGCAATGTTCAGACTGGCTAGTAGTTGTGGGTCTGTTGTTACATACTCTTGTTTAGATTTTTAAAGGCCTTTTGCACTATATTGCTTGATCTACCAGCTATTAATTTACACCTACAAAATCAGGAAACCTACAATTCCAGTTTCATTTGTTTCCTAGTACAGGTGATATCTTACAGTGCAGTGTTATACACAATTACTATGGTATTTCTAGTGCAGATAACTGATATTTCAGCTTTCAGATAATCTTCTGAATGGTTACCTGTTTTGCTAATTATTTTAGTGATGAAGCCTATAGTTTTGTTTAAGAAAAACTGAGGTGTAATCAGCCTAGCAAAAGAATTTAATGCATTGATATCGAGTGACTGAATTAATTTCAGCACATTGATGGTAAGATAAGACCATTTGCAATCAACTTCCTCTATAACATTTTGATATATTTAACAATATGACGTTACTTTTGGACTCTAAATTCCTAAGGTTAACAATTGCAATTGTTAACAGAAATTGTTCGTTTCAATCTGATAAAAAAAGGAATTCAGCAAAAGAAAAAATCTGCAAGGAAATACTATTAAAGTAAGTGTGATTTGGTTTATTCACTAGGCAGTGAGTAACAATAGATTTTCAGTCCTGTAGATTTAAAAAAGCCTTACATTACTTTGCAGCATACTGAAGGCATTAGGTGAAAGTTTCAAGAAAATAACTGGTGAAAGCCAATTCTGCAATTATAGAAAGCCCTTTGGAAGTTTTGGTTGCCTTCTTTATAGTGTTTTCCAGTACTTAGGGAAGCATTGGATTGGCTGGCATTTGTTCATCTGAGAAAATTTCTCTTACCTGTAGGATTTGCCTTGGCTAGGATTATAAGATCTAATATTCAATCACTAGCTTGGATCCAAGTTGTCTCATTTGAAAGCAGTCAAGATGAAACCACTTCTAGCATGTCAGACTAACAAGTCTGAAGTCTGAAAAGAGGACTGGATTACGTTGGCTAAAATCAAGCTGAAGTTGTTGATTAAACAAGATGACACTTGGCAATAAACTTCGGGAGAACATGACTGTAGTAAGAAGATATCATCTGAAGCTAAGCAGGCTCCATATAACTTCTCTGATGTTTTCAGCCCTGACTCTTTAAAGTCCTTCACCAGTAGATGATCCAGCTGTTTGCTGCACATCCAGAGATACCCAACAAGTTACTTCATCTGCTGGAGAATGTTGTAAATCCTGGACTAGTGCAGCTATGAAATTTCAAATTTTTCAGAAAGTACAATGGTGATTTGGTGAAGTGATGGTGTCTGGGTCCCTGTTGGAGAAGGTGCTCCTCTGTGACTACTAAATGCACATTTGCTGGTCACTTTAGGATTTGCAGTACTTCTGACTCTCAAGTGTAGTGGTTTTCTGTGGTTTATTGTGGTAAAACAATGTGACAGATTTCTGTAGAAATAAAATCCATTTGACTAACAGTGTTCAATATTTACATCTAGTTAGAAATGCCTTGGCTTCTTTCATTATGGTCCTTGGCATTAGTTTCTGTGGTTTTTTTTCCAGAATGGAATTTATTGAAGTTGTGAAAAGATCTGTGCATTGCTAACTTACACCATCTTTTCTTACAGGAGCAATTGTTATAGAGCGACCAAATGTAAAATGGAGTGATGTTGCTGGCCTCGAAGGTGCCAAAGAAGCACTTAAAGAAGCAGTGATCTTGCCCATTAAATTTCCACACCTATTTACAGGTCAGAGTTGCAGCATTTGTTTGCTATTGGCTAGTCAGGACCAGCACTGGGGTCTGAGAATGGTTGTTATGCCAGTGTATCAGAGATTCAAGCTGAGCTCTCAACGAGGAGATTGTGAAATGACAGAAGTTTCGTGGGTAGATGTGGAAAACCTCTGAACAAATTTAGAGGGTCTTAATCAGAAAAATAGATTTAGTCTTCCTTTCTACAGAATTTTGATGACTGTTGGTTTCTGTCTTGCAGGAAAGAGAACACCCTGGAGAGGAATTCTCCTTTTTGGACCACCAGGAACAGGGAAGTCATACTTAGCAAAAGCTGTGGCAACAGAAGCAAACAACTCTACCTTCTTCTCAGTATCTTCCTCCGACCTTGTCTCAAAGTGGTTAGGAGAAAGTGAAAAGTAAGTTGGAGTTGCCAGAGGTCCAGGAAAACATAGGCAATAAAAGATTAATACATATTAATACAAAAGATTAGTAATGCTGTCAAAAAATAGAATTTGGGAGAAGGGTAATGTCTTTTTAAAAAACAAACTTCAGGTGTTTCTGTGCTTCATGCTACAGTGCCATGTGAATATATCATCATGTGCTTTGTTTTGTGCTGCTGCAGCTGGGCCTCTCTTCAGTGCACAAGATAGTTTTTAAAATTAGCTCAGAATGTTTTTGGGACAACCATGGAACTTATTCCCCAGCTGAACTCAGCTGTGATTGCACACAGTCTGAAGCATTGAGGTACTTTGCCTCCTCTTGGCATCTCTCCACTCCTCTGTCCCAGCAGCCATGATGTAAACTTGGAATTCCTTTGTCCCTGAGGGGATGCTTTTTCTTTATCTTGCTTTCAAACAAAATCTAGAAGGCATAAGAGCCTTACAAAAAGAGACTGAAGGAGAGAAGCAACCTCTATCAGCAACCGTGATATAAAGCTTCATGGTTCCCTGTGCTAACTTCGTTTCTTACTTTGTGTTATGTGAGTAGACTGGGAAGCCTCAAGTGACATGTTGGCTGTAGTCTAGAAGTGTAGGAATATGTCCATCTAGGCTTTCAATGAATATTTTCCAAATTAAGAAAAAGCTCTGGGGTTGCTGTACAGAAAAGGTTTTCATATGGTGATAATACTTGTCAAAATCACACTTGAATAGTTTGAAGTTTGGGACAACTGAGCAACACTATTTCAAGTTCATAGAATGAGCAGGAAGACCATCTCGTGAGGTGTTTGAACTGTTCTTTTTTTTTCCCCAAAAAATGGAAACCTTGAGTTACTTTTTTTCTGTGGCAAAAGGAATTCAGAACTGGAGTTCAGCTTGGCATTTTGTCTGACTTCATTTGATGCTATTGCCTGAGATTTTGTGCTGGTAACGTGAAGATTTTCCCAGCATGTTCCTATTTATTTTCCTTTTTAACCTAGTAAAATGTGTTAAAAATGCTAGGTTATTTTGATATTTTGGGTTGGTTTTGGTTTTTTGGTTTGTTTTTTTTTTTTTAATTTTACTTGTCATATAAAAAGTATCTAGTAAAGTGGTCTAAAGCAAATTAACACTTTATTTCTTGGAAAATCTCTAGTTAATCTGATTAGGCTACAAATGTTAAATAAGAGAAAGCCATGTTCTTTCTCTTATCTCATCTCAAGGGGAAATCTTGCTTGGGTAACCTGATACCCATTCTATGAAGGCCTGACCAAATGGGTAGATGAAGGGAGAGCAGTGGATGTCATATACCCGACTTCAGTAAAGCTTTTGACACAGTCTCCCATATATCCCCATAGCAAAACTCAAAAAATGGGGGACAGATGAGGTGGACTGTGAGGTGGACTGATAATGGACTCAACAACAGAGTTCAGAGGGTTTTGATCAGTGGCACAGGGTCAAGTTGGAGGCCTGTGGCCAGTGGCCTGTGGCCTCCTCAAGGATCAGTAGGGGGTCCAGTTTTGTTCAATATCTTCATCAATGATCTGGATGAGAGGATGGAGTGTACTCTTAGCAAGTTTGCTGATTATTTGAAGCAGGAAGGGGCAGCTGATACACCAGAAGGCTGTGCTGCTGGGTAGGAATAACACCAACCACCAGTACAGATTAGAGGACGTCCTGTTGGAAAGCAGCTCCATGGAGAAAGACCTTGGAGTCTTAGTGGGCAGTAAATTCTCATGGGTCAGCAACGTGCCATTGTGGCCAAGAGGGCCTTTGGTATCCTGGGGTACATCAGGAAAAGTGTGTCCAGCATATCTAGGTTCTCCTTCTACTCTATTCTGCCCTGGTGAGACTACATCTGGAATACTGTGTCCAGTTTTGGGCTCCCCAGTTCAAGAGCGACAGGAATATACTGGAGGGAGTCCAATGGAGAGTTATGAGGATGATGAAGGGGCTTAAACATCTCTCCTGTGAAGAAAGACTGAGAGAACTGGGGCTGTTTAGCCCTTGAGAAAAGAAGGCTGAGAGGATCTTAATAATGTCTATAAATATCTGAGGGCTGGGTGTCAAGAGGTAGGGGCCAATCTCTTTTCAGTGGTGCCCAGTAATAGGACAAGGAATAATTAATGGCTTTAAGCTAGCACACATAGGAGGGTTACTGTGAGAGTGATGGAGCACAGGAACAGGCTGCCCAGAGAGCTTGTGGAGGCTCCTTCTCTGGAGACTTTCAAAACCCACCTGGATGCATTCCTGTGTGGCCTGCCCTAGGTGATCCTGCTTTGGCAGGGGGATTGAACTAGATGCTCTCTAGAGGCCCCTTCCAACCTGTAACATTCTGTGATTCTAGAATCTGTCAAGAGTGGTAGCTCTGCATAGTCCAGACTGTCTTGGAGAAATGTAGACCAAAAAAAGGACTTTTTATTGCAAAACCATGCCTGGACCACTCTTAAAATCTTCTGCCTTCCTTTATGCTTCCTTTATACTATCTTTCTTAGTTTAATACTGAGTTGTGGAGCTGGAAGAATGTTGTGTCTTTGACTAGCTTCATCCTAATACTCCTTTTTTAACTTTCTCTAACAGAAGTGACTGTATCATGATCTTAACTGATGTGTTTGTGTAACCATTCAGATAACTGAAGCTGTTTCCTTTCTTAAGACTAGTGAAAAACTTGTTCCAGCTTGCCAGAGAAAACAAACCCTCTATTATCTTCATTGATGAGATAGATTCCCTCTGCGGATCCAGAAGTGAAAATGAAAGTGAAGCTGCTAGACGGATAAAAACAGAATTTCTAGTTCAGATGCAGGGTAAGTTTACTTGGTTTACAGAATCATTCAAAGGAATTAAGATACTTACTTTAAGCATACCTTGCATGAGAGCACTAAAACGGTCTGCACTTCCATCCTGTTAAATGTTGCCATTTTAAAACAGCCTCTGTTGAACATGTAAATGGTAAAATGATTTTTGCCCTGATGTAGGAGTTGGTGTCGACAATGAAGGAATCTTGGTCTTAGGAGCAACAAACATACCCTGGGTTTTGGATTCTGCTATCAGGAGAAGGTATGATGGCATTTTTTCATGGTGTGAAATTTGCAACCGTTGTGAGGGTTCAGTCTGAGACTGCTTGAGGTAGTATAATCCAGCTCATGTTTGCAGATATTGCTATTGTTCTACAACTCAACTCCATGAAATGGATTGAGCCAAACTAGTAGCCCTTGCCCCTTTACAAAGAGGTAGGTTTTTCACTCTTCTATTGGCTCTGTAGTTTATTTGAGCTCTTGGTTAGACAATTGTGCTTGTAAAAGTAGAAAAATATTCTGTTTTCATGTTGGTTTCTTGGTGGAGCTGGGGGACAAATACATCTAAGAAGGGCAAGAGGGGCTAGAACTTTCCTGTTCAGCTGTTAACAAACTGTGGAGTAGCTTCAGTTCCTTCATATAAACGTAGCCTTATGTTGCACAGAGACATCATGTTTTTCTAGTGGCCAGGCATAATTTGTGATCTTTCAATGTGTATTTCAATGGGTGTTTTGTAAAGGGCTGCCACATCTGGATCTGTCTTTGAGCTGTAGAAAATCAGAGTACAAATACAGCTATAGACAAACATGGTTGTTGTGACGAGGACAAAAGTTGGATGGTCGTTTTTGCTGGCTAAAGAAACATTACATTTTTGTGTCTGTCACTGACATTTATAGTCTTAATTCAAGCTGGGTATGCTTTGATTAGGTGTTCAGCCAGGTGATCTCCAGAGATTGCTTACAACCTGTATGACTATAGTTGTGTGCAAGACAGATCTGGAGGTGAATGTGTTGCTTAATATTTCAAGTAATTTTTAAAATTCCAGCTCTGGGGTCCACAGTACAAGACAGACATGGGTGTGGTGAAGTGGGTTCAGAAGGGGTCCATGAAAATGATCAGAGGGCAGGAACACCTCTCCTGTGAAGACAGGCTGAAGGAGTTGGGGTTGTTTAGCCTGGAGAAGAGAAGGCTCTGAGGAAAACCTTATTGTACCTTTCTGTATATTAAGGTGGCTTAAAAGACAAAGATGTTTGGAGGTATTTTACAAAGGCTTGTAGTGACAGGACAAGAGGCAATGTTTTTAAACTGAAAAGAGGGTATGTTTAGATTGGACATAATGAAGAAATTTCCTCCTTGACTGTGGTGAGACACTGGAACAGGTTGCTCAGAGAAGTTGTGGATATCCCATCGTTGGAAGTGTTCAAGGACAGGCTGGATGGGACTTTGAGCAACCTGGCCTAGTGGAAAGTGACTTGTGGACTACATAACCTTTAGAAGTCCCACCCAACAACATGAACCATTTTCGTATTCGTTGCAGTGTGAAAGAGTAACTATCCAACACTTGTCCATAAGACTTGAGGAACTTGTAAAATAGTGGCAGTAAATAAATTATTCTTTTCATGGATGTGGCCTGCTTTGTCATGTATATCAAACTAATCACATTCTACAGAATTTGGAGTTGCTCTTATTTTGTTGATGGGAGCTAATTTCCACTGTAAGAACAGATGCAGCTTCAAAGGAAGAACTGCAGTTACCAACATTTTCGACTGACAAGTGTTTTGAGAATATGACTTCAAATTTCCTTCCAACTATGAGGTTTTCAGCAATTCAATTGAAGGCTGTAGAAAGTGATGGTGTCAGCTTGTTATCAGGCAATTCTTTGAGTGTGAAAACTGTTCAGACATACTTGAACACTTTAAGAATGTTTCCTCTCAATTATTTCTTTTAAAATAGAAAAACTCTGCTGGAGGTAATCTGGAATAACTTCAGTCCAAAGAGTTGTTTGTCATGAAAAGGGAGTAGTTAATATTTTGAATGTCAGCTTATGCCAGCTACATTATTATTTCTGAGAACATGTTGTTGAATATTTGCCTTAGGTTATTTTTTTTTTTTTTAAGATTAATAATACTGAAACTGTTTCTATTGTTGTTAGGAGCAACCTATGTACTTATTTGCATAAGCTTCTTTCCACTGTGCACCTGTATGAGCCAGTATCTTGGTTCTTCTTTTTTAAACCAGGTTTGAGAAGCGTATTTATATTCCTTTACCTGAAGACCATGCCAGGGCTGCAATGTTCAAACTTCACCTTGGGTCAACTCCAAATCTCCTAACAGAATCAGATTATCGAGAGCTTGGAAAGAGAACTGATGGCTATTCTGGTGCAGATATAAGTGTCATTGTACGTGATGCACTGATGCAGCCTGTAAGAAAGGTGCAATCTGCTACTCACTTTAAAAAAGTAAGTAGGAATCAAAATTTTTTTCAAGTTAATTTGAAAATTCGTTGCAAGCAAACGGTTTGGTTTGGGCTAAGACCACACACTTGTGAAGGTCCTTTTTATCGACCAGAATAGAACATGGGTATTCCTCCTGTTTTTTTTCCTTCCCCCACTCACCCCTACACCCCAGTCCTGCCATAAGTCTGGTGGATCTTCTGTCTGGACACCCTTGCTCTGTAATCCAAGTTCTGCTGACTCTTCAATGTCTCTTCATGACTGGTTTTAAAAGGTTTTGTTCTGGATCAAGTACCAGAATTTTTGTGTTTCTCTAGCATGCTTAAATAAATGTGTCCCTCATGCACCTGGGAACAGATTGACTGTAAGTATGCACATCCTGCTAACTTGGCACGTTTTTTGAATTGAAAAATTGAGATTGTTGTAAAGCTCTGGTAAAACTGTTGTATCACTGTTACTTGCAGCAGCAGTGAAGATGCAAGACAACTGAACAAGCTCTGTGCTTCATCGTTTGGGCAGCATGCAGCATCCAGTGAATGCTGCTATAATGTGACAACTACTTTATATTTACTTATGTGCACTCTAAAGAGACTATTGATACTATATTTTTTAGCTTATCTTGTAGTTATCTCTATATACTGTGTTTAGATCTCATCTGAACAAAGAACCAACTAGAGTTCTTTAGCTCCAATCTAAATCCATTAAATCTGGGGATCCTTTTTTTTTTTTTTTTCCCCTGGAGAAATTTGCACATACAGGTCTTGTTCAATCAAATTAATTGTTCTCTATAAACTATGAAGCTCTTCAGTGAAAAAATGAAGAGCAATAATGATATCAATGGTTATAAACAGAGTTCAAAATACGTACAAGCTCTGTTGGCTAAATAAAATGGTAGTCTTTTTTTTTAAAGTAGGCCTCCAGAAGTGGGTTTTTTTGTTTAATTTTTACTGCAGACTTTGATTTTACAGAAATTCATGTACGTTGGGTGAAGGTCAAGGTATTCTGCAGAGGGAAAGCTTCCTCTGAATGGAAGCTTTCATATGTTGGAAATAATAGGAAAAATTTTGGATCCTAAGCTTTCAAGAGATACATTCCAGGTAACTTGTGTTGGCAGTAGTTCTTTGTCATCTCAGTTACAATTGCAATTTTTTTTACCAGTAACTCAGCCTGACATAAAAGGATTAAGGGTCCTAAACTGAACAGCTACAGTTATTTTGAATTGCAGATAGGCTCTTAAGATTCAAAGAGAAAGGAATACTTTAATCCAGTATGGTCCACAGTAGGTGAGGACTCCCTAAGTTTCCAGGGCCTGCATTGAGGTACCCTTGGTCAGCTTTATAGTTATTAAAATAAACCTATAGCTGTCATTTTGGTCAGGGGGAGGAAAAAAAAATCACAAACAAAAAACCCAAAAGATTTTAAAGGGTTTTTGAGGAGCTCTTCAATTTAAAACCACAACGAGTATTTTGAAATAGTGATTAGATAAATTTCTTCCCAGGGAGGAGGGGGTGGAGGGGCAGGGAGTGACTCAGCAGTAATACTGATGTAAACTGTGTTTCTTTAAAAATAGGCAGCTATTTTGATAAATCAAGGGTTTTCTAGATGCTTCCTAGTCTTAGGCAGTGCTGCCTGAAATATTTATTCATTGTTGACTTTAAGTGACATGGACATTTCTGGCTAAAGGGTTGCTGCCTTTTAGCCTTTGGTTCAAATCTGAAAGAACCTGAGGCTTGTCTCAGTCAAACCATGGAATAATTAAATAAACTAAATTGCAACACTTTGTGGAGCAGCCCAAAAGGAATTCTTACTGCCTATTACCCTCAAAAAAGAAAGGGAAAAAAAGCCACAATTGCAGTACTTCGAGGCCTCTGACATAGTCAAACTGATTCTATTTGTGCTGTTAGTATTTTAATAAGATGTGATTTCCTGTTTTTATAAGCAAAACCTTAGCTTTATTATTTGCATCATAACAGACATCTTGCCCCAGTTAAACAGTGCTTTCCTCAGTTATTACTAATTCATTGTAAATTATGCTTTGCTCTCTGTGATAATTCAGGTGTGCCAGAGAACATTTTGAGTATTACAGAATACTGTTCAACATTATGATTTAATGCAGTTTGGAGCAGCAATCTAGTTCTCTGCTGTTAAAATTAGCCATAGCTGGTTAATGGGTTGTCTTTCAGTCTTTGCATATGTTTTGAGTTCCTGTGGATGTTTGATGCTTCAGGTAACAACAAAGAAAAATAAAACTGTGGGTCTGAGATAGCACATTGCAGAAGGGGAACGGACACCTGGTGCAGCTTTTTTGGGTCTTTCCAGGTGTCTGGAATTAAAAGGGTGGTTTTTTCTCTTTTCCCACTAGGTGGCCCTCCTTCCTAGCAGGCGCTGCTGAGATGTTGTCAGAAAAGGTGTTCAGAACTTGGGAGTGCATTATTTCAAAGATGGAAAAGCCATCTCTGTGTGGATAATTATTGAGGAGTTTTTAAAAAGCTGTTAACCAGTGATGAATGAACTCCCAAAGTGACCAGAGACTAGAAAGGGTGGTCTTCTCCAACTAGGATTTCCTGGCATGTTGATTTTCCACAGAAGTCCTTAACCTTAGGAGGAAGTGGGTTCTGGGATTTGACCTCATGTGAGTTTAAGTATCTGGCTACAGCTGCATGTTTTCAAAGTGAATGATGCCAGTACATTTATATACATTTATACAATTTCTCTTTTCTCAGGACATGTCTTCCCAGTGGGTGGGGCATCTGCATATAAACAAGGAATGTTTTTTTTTTTCGCTCGAAAGATGCTGTTCACTTCTGCTCAAAAGATGCTATTTTTTTGTCTTTAAAATTATAACTACTCCCATAAATTGAGTATTTTTCTTTTATTTTTAGGTAAAAGGACCATCACTGTCTGATCCAAACACGATAGTAGATTTGTTCACCCCTTGCTCTCCAGGGGATCCTGAAGCCATCGAAATGACATGGATGGAGATTCCAGGTGATAAATTATTGGAGCCTAAAGTTTCCATGGTAGGTATTTATTTGTAGATTTCTTTCTTGCTTTGCAGAACTCTGTAAAAAATTTGAAGGTAAAAACTCCTTTCTACATGGTTATGCAAAGCAACTGGATATACATTTAATTTCAGAAATGCTGGACATGTCAGATAACATTTGAATTCCCAACATACAGCAGTACAGTACAGCAGGCTTGTGAAAAGCCAGCTCTCTGTCCTTGATAATCATTTCTTACTGTTCCTGTCATGTAGCTGCTGTCCTTTCAAGCATAGACAGCATCTGCTTCTTCCACTGTTCTTGCACTTGTCTTTTTATTCATTTAAATCCTTGGGGATCCCTGCCCCATGATAGGCTTCCTTCCCATCACTTTATAGCATTAATATTGATACTAAGAAATGGAAAACTGTATTCTGTATAAATTGGAAATATTGCCCATGAAACGAATACAAGCATAAATAATAAAATTTAAAAATATTGTGGACATAATGTTAGTTTGGTTTAAGTTTCATCACAGGTGATGCAGCTCTTCCAGGGGTTTTCTTTTGTTTTCATGTTAAGATACTTCCTTTGATCTAGGGAACAAAATATGTCAGTGTAAAACAAATTGAAATTTTAGTTCACTGCTTAAAAAAAATATTGCTGGACACTCATTGTGCATTTTTACCCAAGAGCAAAACATAAAATTCTGAATTTAAGTGCAGTGCTTGAGGAAAGCACTTGATAGCAAATCTGTTCTGCTCTCATTTCTTCTGTGCAAACAGTCCTGTAATGAATGAAAGAAATAAATGTCTTTCATGGGGATCACAGCCCTCTTAGGCAGTAGACACTGCTTTGTAAATATAGCCATCGCTGTATTTCAGAAGGTAATTTTCTGTGCATATTTGCATACTGAGGAAGCACAAAAGGATGCATGCAGGTGAAAGCCTACCCTAAAACTTTTGCCTGCATGCTCTAACCAGATTTTTTTAGTTAATCTTTCCTGGAGTTAAACGTGATAATTATTCTGTGCTTCTCATGGTACCTGGGGTTAGGGTGCACCACAGGAGGTTGTCCCAGTGTCCAAAATCAGTTCCTGTCCTTAAAATGATCAGGCTTTAATTCTTTCTAAGCAGGGTATTCTAGTCTGATAAGACAACTCTCAAGTCTAGAAAATTATGTTAACTTTTGGGTTTACTCTTAATTTTATAGTAATATAAGGTGTTAGGCATCTGCTTTTTTCAGTTGCCGTTGGCTAGGACTTGATTAGTTTTCTTCCTCCTTTTTATTCATAGTGTTTTAACTGCTTCTTTCAGTTTCATAGACCTGCAATTTTGAATTCCCTTTTCTAGTATGTGAATAGGAAATTAACTGAATTGAAGAGAACAAAATTACTGGTCATGATCAGTAAAACTTTGCTAGAGATGAATCACAAACTACTGTTCTATGTTGTGGGTCTTTGAAGACTGCATCAGAACATGTTATTATTTTCCACTTTAAACTGTTGTATATACTTCAAGAGGGATTGAAAATAGTAACTGAAAAAAGAAAGCAAAAGGAAGTTCAATTCTTTTCAGTAAAGAGAGATTAATATAACTTGAATGGATGCTTGCCTTAAACCTAAACCTGAGGTTGTAGTTTTGTTTCTAGAAAACTCATTGGCAGTTTTCTGTCTTCACAGGGTTAAAGTGTTTCATCTGTGCAGAAGTGTTAAGCTTGCTTGAAGATTTTTGTAAATAGGAGCTCCTATGGTAATTTTGTTCTAGTGGGCGTCTTAATGTTTTAATTTTTGTCCTGGCAATAAGATTGTTAGCAGTGGTACCATACTAGTTTCTGAAAACACCTGTTTTCTTTTCTCCTCCCAGATGGATATGCTCAGGTCGCTAGATAGCACAAAACCTACAGTTAATGAACAGGACCTGGAGAAGTTAAAGAAGTTTACAGAAGACTTTGGTCAGGAAGGCTAAACCAAAGAGATACGTGGAGCATTAGAACTTTTTTTTCTTTCTTAAGTATTCTTGTGTCTTTATTGATGGCACTTCAACTAAATGCCAATGAAATCACTCTTTTTTCTTCCTTTGCAGAAGTAATAGAAGATACCTTTGCAAAGACCCTTAAGCTTTTGTATTGTATTGTTTTCCTCAGATGTCTATCAAATGTCTTCTATTAAAAATAATATGAAAATGCGATTTTAGGGTGAGACAGAAAAGTGATGTGGAACATCTATTAAATACTAGAAAATGTTAATGATTAGTTCAGTTTTACTTGTTACATTAAGCCTGGTACAAGTGAGTTTTAAACTCCCAGTAGGTTCAAAAAGCCCTTTTTTGAGGGGTGGAAGAGAACATATGTGTCGGGTGTTTTCAGTGTCAGTCTACCAGCCTACAGATTAATTGCTCTCATTTCATTTAGAAAAAAGCAACAGAATTTGCTAACCAAGCATACTGCAAGTGTGGGTTTGCTATGAAAATAGGAGAACACAGTGAGGATGAGATTATGTGGGCCAGTACTTTGTTTAAATTCTAATGGAACTGGTATTTGGCTTCTGCTATACTGTCTTAAAATTTTGCTTTGGAGAGCAAGCTTTTGTTTTTAACTCTTGACTAGCTGATATACACTATCACTATGCAATCTGGTAAGAGTTTTTTTAAAATACAGCTATCTCAGAAGGTGTTTTGCTGGCTGTTCTTGTTTTGCATTGTTTTTGTTTGTTTGTTTTTAAACCTGGATTTACTTCCTGCAGGAATTTGACTAAAGTTTGGGGAAAAAAAAAATTAACAATATCCTGTACAATTCCACCTGTCAAGACTGGCAAGGTATAGGTAGTCTTCAGAGATTCTATTTTGGGAAATAGCATACTTTTTCGTGCAAGGGAGAGCATAACAGATATTTTAGCCACAGACTTCCCAATGATAAATTATCTCAGAACCCTACTGGTAGCTATTGCATATAGGTTACATCAATTTAGTGCTTACATTTTGAGAGAAAGCTGGCACTTTAGTGCAGAAGTAGCACTTCCATTGATCTTTTTCTGAAGAGCTACACATTGACATGTGCCTGAATGTAACTTACAACACCACGGTGTCAGCATTGAGTTTGTGCCTTGTGAGTTTGCACTGGCTGTAGATACAAAACTAGATTCTTAGATATGCTCTGTTCCATTATCATTGTACAACTTTATCCTGCATATGTGTTGTGTAACTTGCATTAAAAGAAATTTGCACATTTTGTGTGTATATGTTATTTGTACATATACACACATATGATCATCTTTTGATGGGGTTTGGTTTCCTTTTATGTACATGTTTTGTGTACTTTATAAATCATAGGATGGGTGAAATTTCCTGTACTTAAATGAAGTAAAACATTACAGTACAACATCAGCTATGTTCTTTGAGTATTTTTTTCAATGTTATGTTCCAAGTATTTACTGCTTGATTATTTTTTTTAGACCTTGGTTTCTACGTTTAACAGCTAAAGAAAGTATTTAGTTAAGAATTATTTGATCTGCCAGGTGGTAAGCTTTTGTTTACTAATATGATGAAACATTATTTCCAAATTGTACAGTTACACACACCTTTGCCTTTGTCTTATGTTGGAGCCTGCAAGCGAATCAGTAGAAGGCAAATCTTTTCCTGGAGCTTTTGGGGTGGGGGTGAGAGAGAAGGGGTGCAGCAGGAATTTCAGTTTAGTTGCAGGCGATGGTTAGCAAGCTTAATCCTTGTTGCAACAGCACTGCTTTTTCATAGTTGCCTCTTGTGAACTATTTAGAAATAAGCCACACACTGGCAAGGCTCTCGCTCAGAGGTTTGAAGCTATTACCTGAAGTACTTTTCTCTTGACCTTTTTTAAAATGAGAGTCCCTACTGCAATCTTTAAAATTCTCAGGAATACATTTATTTTGTGGTAGGTTGGTTGTGTCTTATGGGTTTCCATACGCTTTAACTGTGTAATATCTTAAATGTAGAATAGTCCACTGTATGTTTTAAATTTACATTTTGCTGCTTGCTCAGTTGAGGAATGACATCTGTAACAGAACCATTTTGATGTTTGATGTTTTAAGTGGTTTTTAGAAATATGTTACAAATAAACATGGCTGCTTAGAATTGCAGCTACAAGAGCAACTTCTTGGTTTGCTGTTTTTGTAAAACATGAATAAGTTGGTAATGTATTGCAGAGCTTCCTAACTAAGTTATCCCAGAATAGATGATGGCAAAATGCAGGGTATGGGAAGGGGCTGCAAAATATTTTTTTTTTTTTTTTTTTTTTAGTTTTCAGTATTAATAGAAAATACTCTAAATTAAAGAATGTGTGAAAAGTTATATTTACTTTATAAATTAGTAGTACATTTTTCTTAAGGTCTGATGGATGACTTATCTTTGGCTAGTTTTTCTCTTTTTTCCCCTTAACTTGTATTACACTTTAGACTGACTGCAATATGAAAAAATGTAATTTTCTTTCCTTCCTGTTGGTAAAATGGTTTTTCAATTAAATCATTTGAATATGTGCTGCTTGTGTTTGTCACAGGTGGTTTCTTCTCAATGACATTAAATTTTGGTTTTCTGTCACTTGTAGTCTACATCCCAGTGGGTATACTCATAGGGCTGGAAAAGCTCAGTAAATTAACTTTTTCCTCTATGACTGCAAATTCCAGAGAATTCCAGAAATTTTTGTTAACTGATTTACCTGCTGGCTTTGTTTTGTCATTCTCTAGCATAACTAAAACACACAAATCTCCTTTAAGTTTTTTGTTTGATAGGTTTGATTTTCAAATTATCTGCTGGTCTTCAGGTATGGTTTTGCTTTTATTAATGGAGCAGAACACATGTTCACGTTTCTGTCTGTCAGGGGTGTCTGAAGATAGTGTGCTCTTTTTTTCAGCTGAAGCAAAAAAACTTTTGAATGTTCTCTGGTCAGGTATTCTGATCTTTTTTTTGTGTTTGTTTAGTCTTCTTCCTAGCAAGTATATATTCTGGTTTTGGTGTTTTTTTTTTTTTTCATGTTATTTCTGAGGATTATCTTGACAAGAAGCTATCCAGTCGTTCTGAGTTTGTTGAAATACACAGGAACATTATTTTGCTGTTTACTGTTTCCTTCCTCTGGAATGACAGGCTAGTTTCATTACTGGCTTCCATGCATGTTTTTGGTCTTAACCAGATCCATCCTAGTAATCATGGTTGACTTAAAGCCATTCCCATAACTTACGTAAACTATTGCAAGAACTTGGTGAACTGTTTCCTACTGTGCTGCTTTTTCCAACAGATAATTAACTCTTATCAAAACATTGTTTCTTTTATTCTTCAGCAAGTAGCTTTTGGTGTAGATTGTGGCATAGCCCCCTTCTTTCCCCTGTGATTTTTCTTCAGCTTTTTATTAGCAATATTTGAATCTAGGGGTTTTATTCCATAAATCCTCTGTCGTCATAATTAGCTGTGTGAAAACTCTTTAATTGTTCGTTCATCTTCTCTCCTGGCATTTGTGTACTGACAGCCCAGGTATTAGATAAGCTTGTCCTGTTATTTGTGTTTTGGTCCCTGTGACCTAATTACACTTCTTCCCCTCCCTCCCTACCTCAACATACACACACATGCCCTTTGGATGGTAGCTCTTTGGCTACCATCACTATTTTGTGACGTTTTCTGTTTACTCACTTTTACATCTTTCATCCCAGCTAAGAGGCTCCAAATTGATGAAGGGTACAAGGATACATCAAGGATGCATCTTCCTTTCGTTGCATCAACTCAGGGTTTCTGGATACCAGAGTCCATCTGTCTGCATGGTACCTACCACTTGTACAATCTGTTGGTCTTTTGCAGAAATAGTTGAAATTTATTTGGACTTCTCAACCAATAGTCATGAGAACAAAATACAGTGTCCTATCTGCATCATAGCAGCACCTAAGTTCTCGTCTAAAAAAGACTTTTCTCACATTTTGAGACATCTCCAGGAAGTAAGTCACCAACACCTGAGCACAGACCTGATGTTGATAATGAAGCCAGGGTTTTCTTTCCTGCTTGGTGACCTATTACCAGGCATCCTGCCATAAATTGGCAAGATTTGCTTTTGCTTGCCCTCCCTCCTCCTCTGCTGCCTCAGCTAATTTAAATCTAAGCTATTCAAGGCCAGGACTTTGCTTTCAAACATGCTCCGTGTCACATGTGTTCTGTAAACTATAAACAGTAATTTCCTCTGACTCACTGTAGTTGGCTGGTGGCTGTCCACAGGTAATTTGTTACAAAAACCTCAGCTGAAGTAGTTGCCTTCTGCTACTGCTCTGTCAATGTCTCAGCAGTAGCTCGTTGGCTAGGAGAGGGACTGTGAAAGTCTAAATATCATCATCATCATCATCATCTTCTTCTTATACAGGAAAGATAACTGCAAGTGAGGAGTGTTACAGCTGTGACTTGTGTTCTGGAAGAGGCAAATGAGTTGTTTGCCCAATAGAAAGGTAGGAAAAAAAATGAAAACTTTAAAACTATACCCATTCAAATGGTCGTTTCTCCTTTCTCCTTGAAGACTGAAGCGTGGGCTGGAACAAGGAGGCCCTGGCCTGTCAAGGCCTTGGCTGCTGTCCTCAAATGTGCCATTTAAAATGCCAGTTGAATGTTCATCATACCCTTGCCTGGCTGAGCCTGAGCTCACTTGGAGTTTTAATGATGTTTTAATTAATTAATCACAGCCATGAAGTGCTCCTTGCACAACCAAAGAGCCAAACAATTACCATTTGTTTTTTTATCTTTACACCCGCCGTTGTTTTTACGTGGTCTTGCGTGTTGACATCCAGCCTTGTTCTGTCATTTACAATGTTTTCTTTTTCAGTTTGTTCTCACCTACCTGCAATGCACGTGTCCACTGTCAGCATGGAAACAATCAGGTGGTTTGTCTGTCTGACAGCAAACCTTGTGCAAGTTGCAGCACAGCAATAGTTTCTACGGGAGCCACAGTGTCTGCTGACAGAGCCTAAAATCTTCCTTCTGTCTTCCATCTTCACCATCCCTTCCCCAGCTTCAGAACAGAGGAGGGATGCCCATAGAAACAGAATGTGCTAGAGGGCTAGGAGGATTATTAGGGGACAGAAGCATCTGTCGTATGAGGAAAGGCTGAGAGACATGGGGCTATTCAGTCTGGAGAAGACTGAGAGGGGATCTTACTGATGTTTATAAGAAGAAACATGTCAAGAAGGGGCCACTCTCTTTTCAGTGGAGCCAGTGGGGCCCTGTGATAGAATGAGGGGCAAAAGGCACAAAGTGGAACACAGGAAGTTCCACCTCAATCTGAGGAAAGACTTTTTACAGTAAAGGTGATGGAGCACGGGAACAGGCTGCCCAGAGAGGTTATCAGGTCTCTTCCAGAGACTTTCACAACCTGTTTGTATGTGTTTCTGTGTGACCTGCCCTTAAGTGATCCTGCTTTGGAAAGGGGGGTTGGACTGGATGATTTCCAGAGGGCCCTTCCAAACCCTACCATTCTATGGTTTCAGTGGGGTTCTCTGGGTGGGAGAGTAGTGATGTTTTTCCTGGGTACTGTGGGGCTCTACACAAGGTAAACATGTCCAGAGGCACTGGTCTGTGCCTCAGATCTCCTGTAGTTGATACAGGGTAGAAATCAACTGGTGAACAAGGGCAGTGATACCGTTGCTCTGGGCTCCTAGGGGATTTTGTCCTGTTTTTGTCCTAGCTGTAAGCCCTGCAAAGTGGTTTCCACAAGCTTTGTGGCTCTCAGGCTTATTCTCTTGGGTCCCCTTTTGTGTAAAGCGTGCTTGCTCCACTGCAGTAGCTACTGGAAATGCATGATGCTTCTTAGAAGAAGAAAAAGGTTTTGATCAGAGCTTTTCTTTGATATGAAATGTTAATTGGCAATTTATGCCTGCCTCTTTCCTGTCACTTTTGAGTAGTATTCTCTTTTTTCACTGCTCTAATTTAGGTTTCTTTCTCTTTTTGTCTAACTTACCCTCTGTCCTTCACACCATTTTTTCCCCTCAAACGGGAGATAAGGCACTGACTCCTTTTCAAATCTTGTTTCAAAGCTCTTTATGTTCCTATTTTTTTCCAGCTTTTATACCAAAGGAAGGCAATCTGCAGCAAAGCAAAAGCTGACAGAAGTGTCTCCAAATTCCCCACTTCCCATCAAAGTGATGGGGCCCATCTCCACACTCTGTTCTTTCCCTGGGCTGACAGCATGGTGGCAATGGGATGCACCATTAGAGGATGGGCACAGACTTGGAGGAACACAAGCAGCTCCACTGTATTTGATAGCAGTGCAAGGGGAGAAATGGTTGAATTGCTTGTTTTCAGCAAGCTTATTTTGTGCTAAATTCTGGGGTTAGAGGAGGAGAACTGAGCTACATGCAAGAGATCTTCCAAATTCCCATTGCGTAACATTAGCTTCTCTGCAGCGCAAAGATAATTTATTAGGGGCTGATAACAAGGGCAGATGTTGTGCAATTGCATCCAAGAAATAAACACCAGCCTCTTGCCAGTGCTGTATGTATCCAGTGCATTACCTGGAACTGGAAACAGATTTAATTCATGTTTAAAGGTCGAGCAAAGAAAGTTCTCTGAACAGCTTTGAAAGACAATGAGGCATGAACCTGGAGGAGGTGATTTCAGCTCCTACAGCATTTTTCAGAATTCAGCTACAAAGCAAAGAGCAATGGGAGAGTATGAAGCTCTCCCACGCAGTGATGTGGGGTAGGGCAAGCAGCTCTAGAAATGTGAAACACTGTCAAGAAGAGACAGGGAGACCTGGAGAGCCACACGGTGGCTTTAAACCACAGAAACTACCTAATAAGATCACCTACAAAAGGCAAATTTTTGAAAAAACAGAGGCCTACCAAGGCTTAAAATCATCAACTTGACTTTTTGTAATAAGATTGGGTGATATGAATGTGTGCATAATAGACGTGGCTTGACTGAATGACTTGGGGTAGTTCCATCCCAAAGCAGAGTGAACTCACAGAAATCAATCTTTACCTGTCAATCCTTAAAGCCTTAAAACCTGTCAATCTTTAAAGATTCCCTAGAGCTATGTGTTTCCAAAGGCACGATACAAAGTGCAAAATTGTGGTGATTTTGGAAAAACAGCAGTAGTGCTTGGGTGGGAGGAACTTCACCACCAAGTCTTCAAGCAGAAGTCAGGTAAACTGAAAGAAATAGGACAGAAGTAGCTGGAAGTATCTTTAAAAAAAATGTGCCGTATCTGGCTAAAAAGTGAAAGCATTCATGAAAATTAATATCCTGGAAGGTAATAATGACAATAATAGGTGACAGACTGCCTCAGAGGAACATTGCTGGAGCAATGGGACAGCTTCAGTGGTAATTCCTGAAGGACTTAATTGAGAACAGTCAGGAAAGGCTTCCTCCCCCTGCTGTCCACCTGTAATTACTGTTTGAAAATCTAAAAACTTATGGTGATCAAGGATCTAATTCATCACAGCTGAAATTCTGTATTAAAGCTCTCTTTGTCACTGTAGCAAACGTGAGCTTAGAAATGGTAACTGCAAGCCACAGGGGATTTCCTAGGTAGGTAGGGAGCAAGGGCAGCTGAAACTATGGTAATCTTCACCTTACTGCTCTCAGAAAAGAGAAAAAAAAAAAAGTATTCCAATATGTGCACTGCACTGCAGGATTGTTAAATAAGGGCTCATTGAGGTTTCTCAGGTCTGCTAGGCTCTTCCATTTCTCCCATTATCCACCTTCCCATCCTGGAGTAAGCACAGCACTGCTGTCTTCTCTTCCAAGAGGAGAAGCATAGATTCTCCATCAAAGCACAACTTCTTTGCTATATGTGGATGGCAGATTCTTGCTTTATGCACTCAGCAGTTCAGCACCTCCCTAGGACACCAGGTAAAGTGTCAGGGGGCAGCTGCCACCAGGCTGGAGAACTGTGAGGCAGGATAGGAGTCTTGGCGTCTGGTTTTGCTGGCAAAGGAGGAAAGGTTGTACTGCAGTGCTGAGAAGTGGAAGGTTGCAAGAGGAAAGTATGGAAAGCAACTCCAGAGAAGATGTCACATCTTGCAACACTTGTTATCGTAAGAATGGCTCTACATACCCATTTTAGGATGACAACCTTGAAAATACAAGGACTCAGCTTTCTGCAAGAAAGACTACAACGTGGTTGCTCTTAGAAAAATAATCACTTTTTTATTAAGGAATCAAAACATCTTCTTACCCAGCATTCAAGGTACAATAAGTAGTGGAGAAAATCACATTTACTACACCTGAGAGGAAGATGATTTTAGTGGAACTGCATTTTCAAAGCCACAAGTGTGTCACTTCTACTTGTACAATGCATTTTCCCAGACCTGTCCAGTCAGGGTGTCCCAGGAGCTGGATGTGATATGGTGGGACAGGCAGTGAGGCAGCAGGAGCATCATACAGCTGCTGCAGCTCTTGCATCAGGCAAGCACCCACTTTGTGGCTTCATCCTGTCAGACATTTGTTATCAATAATGTCACATGTGCTGTCTTGTCACAGGGACTGCCATTGTAATGATCTGTTTGAACATAACTTTTGAGGGAGTCAGAACAATTGAGAGTGGCTGCTCTTGTGTCAAGAGACCAAGCAGGTTGTCTCTGCGTGGGAAGCCTGCGTTCCCTTCTTGTAATACTTGAAAACTTTCAGCCTTCCAAAGCAAAGGGCATCCCCAGCCTGTTCCCTCCTGTGCCTGTTTGCCTTCAGTGTGACTTCTGTGCCACCTGGGGAGAGGGAAGCCACTCAGCCTTCTCCTCCAACCCACAGACCACAGCATACCTTGGAATATTTAGCAAGCTAAAGGTGCCTCTTGTGTCTATACATGAAAAGCAAATTGTTCCAGTGTGAAGTCTGGTACAGGTAGGTGTAACAAATGAAGAGAAACGCAGACACTAAATGAAATTAAGATCATCTTGGTCCCAAGTATAATTTCTGCATTTTTAAGTGAGACAGTAGAGATTTCCACTTACTACTGTCTTGCCATTAATTTTATTTCAATAGATCTTTCTCAATATGTGAGATAATCAGTACAGCTATTTTTTTTTTTTTTTTATTTTTTTTTTTTTTTTATTTTTTTTTTAAAAAGAGAGAGGTAATGGTTCACAACTGATGAGTGGCTAATTTTGGATCTTGTTTTGCCTTTTTAAAAAAAAAAACATCGGCAAACACAATAAACAAGTAAGCTTCAGGAACAGTGTGAAGACAAAAGTCTGATTTAAACAGTGCCCTCAGCATTCTTGTTCCCAGTGTGTTCACCCGAAAGCAGCTGCAGAAGCTCTGGAAAACTAGCCCGGAGGTTGGGCTATATGTGTGTGTGTGTCACCTGCTTCTGTACCTGACAACTGGCCATGAAGGATGTCAGGAGCCCTGGCTGCCTACAAACAAACACTGCCTGCCTGTGTGCTGGCAACCTTGAGGAGCAATTCTGCAGAAGCCCCATGGCCATCAGCCCTGCCTAAGTTCATCCCAGTCAGGGCACCTGGAGTAGCTGGAGGCAGGGAAAGCCCTGGGATCTGTCCCTGCTGCAAGCAGCCACCTCCTGATGAGATGCTGAGCACTGGAAATCAGCTTCTAGGAAGACTCACAAGATCATCACCCCGGTGGCTCTCCAGCAGAGAGGGTACCTAGACAGGTCTTCATGTCTGCCCATCACGATGCTGTTGTCCAGCTACAGTGGGTCTCTTTCCTTTTGTTTGTTTGTTTGAGGAAGCACAGGCTTGAAGACAACTGGATGTGATAGAGACTTCAGCCACACTGGTTAGTCACCAGCACCTACAGGCCATCATTCCTTTTCTCTTCCCAAGTATCACCTGTGGACAATAATTATCAGGGACAGACAGGATGCTAGACAGATCTTTTTCTGATCATGTACAGAAGTTTTCATGTTCCTGTTAGATATTCTTCCTCAAGAGAGAAGGGATGAAGAAAGCTGGTTGACAGAAACCACCTGTATAGGCTGCCATTGCTCTAAAACCTGGAGTTTCACAGAAATCCCAGAATTACTAACAAGGCTCTAACCTCTTGTAACCATCAATGCTCATTTCTTAAGAGGTCTGGTGGATGCCACACCTATGCTAACCACAGAAAAGAAGGAAGGCTAGAAAATAAAGGAAGTTAATTAGGAAAGACAGAGAAAAAAATTGTTTCCCTTGGCCATGGAATTTATTCGTTCACTGCTATTTCTTCTTCTAAATGCAGCAGGACAGGCTGGATGGAAATCATGTCAAGAAATCTCCAAATCTCCGTTTTTATCAGTGTAGCCTACAGATTCTGGTCTCCCTCCTGCTATTCCCACTATTCAGAGAACATAACCAGAAAATACAGCAGGTGAAATAGGTGGGTACAATACAAGTGACTGTGGAGGCTGGGGGCTGCAACCTTGCTACTTGCTCTTCTAAAGCTTCATCCCTTCTTCTGAAGGAGAATAATCTTAAAATAAGACAGATTTCTTTTACGTGTACTGAGTATGTTCTGGGAGCATTTATCTTTTAAGAAGATCAAAAGGACATTTTTAATAGCAGCCATTTGTGCTGTGACATTACCAATTTACAGGTTTGTTCCCATGCTTAACTGACTGCTTTGATTCTTTAGTTGCCACACGTGTTCATACTGCATATCACAGCCCACAGTATTGTCACTGAAAAAGTCTGCTGAAAGATTTAAATTAACAAAACCAAGGAAGCAGAAAACCACAGCTGCAACAGCTCTTACAGTTTGGCTGCTTTCATCTACTTGTATTGTACTCCCTCTCCTCTGAACACATCACATTGGAGCTTCTTCTGAAGAATAATTAGCAAAGCAATGAGCATGTTTTATCTATTCTTTTTCTTTCCCAGTCCTCAGGGTATATACAGACATCGGTCAGCTCGCTCTTTAAAATTCTACACGATGTTATTTATGAAGGGCAGATTAATTAAGTATTGCTTTATGTGCCACTGCAGCTCGGACGGGAGGGCAGTGATGTTTACGTTAAGTGTTCAATTTGCAGTTCCACAATCACTGAGAAAACAGTTTTAAAGCAAACAATTCCCCTGTGCCAGGAATGCATTTCCTCCATGAGTGAGGTCATGCGAGATGAACACAAACCAGATAACCCCGGGAGGGCAAGCTTGGGTTTCCGTTGGCACACTTTAAAAGAATGAAAAAAATCTGCTGGGGAATTCATTCACGAATTATATGCAGTTCGTAAGGTCTTCACCTTCAAATATACCTTTCAGACAGAAATAACATAATACTTTACAATCCAGGAAATGCAACAACAGCAGACATTGTCAGAGCTGCATTGTCAGCCCCCAAGGTTGGAAAGGTGGCTTCTCAGCCAAAAGGAAACATGGATTTCTCCATAAAATCTCCTATAAGAGACCTCCAAGTTAGTTTAGAAGGGCTTTTAAAATGTGGTAAGATGTGATCAAAATTATGACTGATTGGGACTGTATCATACATTCAAGGCTTTTAAAGGCCCCCAACCAATTGGTTTAACCTTCCTTTTACTAGAAATTGACTGCAGATTATTTCTTGCACCCATGCCCTCATCTCACCTTGATGTTGAGATTGATATTGTATTGTGAAAGACGGATTTATCTCTGTCTGCTTTTCTTTATCTCTGTGCTTTGAGCTTTTAAAGTCTCACCGTTTGCAGTGAAGAGGTGGAAGTCTATAAATAGTCAATAATTTGTTATGGCTTAGGCCCGGCAGGCAACAAAGAACCCTGGGTCACTCGATCACTCCTCCTCCTCCCCCCGCAGTGAGATGGGGAGGAAAAAATACACTTAAAAGCTCATAGGTTGAGACAAGAACAGGGAGGGTTCACTCACCAGTTATGAGCAGGAGCAAAACAGACTCAAATTGGGAGAAAAAAAAAACTTTGTACGAATCCAATCAGAGTAGGATAATGAGACATAAAACCAGATCTTAAAAAACCCTTCCCTATCCCTCCCTTTCTTTCCCAGCTCAATTACTTCACTCCTGATTTCTTCAGCTCCTTCCTCCCAATGGCACAGGGGGGCAGGGAGTATTATTTTATGGTCAGTTCATCACATGCTGTTTCTACCACTCCGTTGCCTCAAGGGGAGGACCCCTCACTGCCTCCCCCTGCCCCAGTACACACTGTACTCCACAAACTTCTCCACGGAGTTGAGTTGTTCCCAAGGGCTGCAATTCTTCATGAACAGCTCCAGTGTGAGCCACTTCCATGGGTTACAGCTCTTCAATATTAGACTGCTCCAGTGTGGGCTTCCCATGGAGTCACAGCCTTCTTCAACCATAGCCACATGCCCTGGGATCGGGTCTTCCAGAGGCTGCATGCAGGTCCATACCTGGTCCAGCATGGTCCTTCACAGGCTGCAGGTCCACACCTGCTGCCTTGTGGTCCTCCATGAGATGCAGGGGACAGCTGCCATCTCACCATGGGCTGCAGAGGAATCTCTGCATCAGTGCACCTCCTCCCTGTCCTTCCTCACTGACCTTGGTGTCTCCATAGGTGTTTCTCTGACATCACACTCCTCTTTCCACTTCTTAAATTATGCTAACACAGAGGCACTACCACCATTGCTGACTTGCTCACCCTCGGACAGAGGCAGGTCTGGATTTTGGAGCCAGGGAAGCTTCTAGCAGCTTGGTACAGGAACCACTCCTGTAGCCTCTCCCCCACTATTAAAGCCCCGCCACACCAATCCAACACAAGTTGTTACCTGATAAAGCTCCTCTTTTGTGTTAGTTTAATATTGTTGGAAGGATAACACATATAGAACGTGTTGATCACTGATTCTTTCCAGTCTACATCTTATGTGACTTCTGCTAACAAGATAATTAAGGCATTGTCTTAATGTAATATGCCTGCCTTGCTAATCAACTTCCATGGTTGTCACCAGGGCAGCTGGGATCTTACAGTGCTCAGTTTCTTCCTCACGCTTCCTCCTGTCTCTGCACTGAACTCAAAATGCCACCAAAGACAAATTACAGGTCAATCCCATTTCTGAACTAATTCTTGGTGTCTCATCCTTTTACTGCATCGAATTCAGGTTCTTTGCTCTCACCTTGATAACTGCATAATCCCTGCCCACATCTCTGTTCCCATTTCCACCTACTCACTAGTTCTAATCTCCACTCCTCCAATATTACTTTCACACCCTTCTGCACACCCTCTTGCCTAGGGATGTTTGGTTTTTCTTTTTTTTTTTTTTTTGGTAAACTTTTCTGTTCTGTACAAGTCAACGTCTGCATAATAACTAATGAGAAAAAGGGAGTTTTCCCAGTTATAAATAATTATAAATTTTAAAATATCCATTTCAGACACTTAAACTGAATCAGTATCTAAATACCTAAGTCAAATATACGGCACTGTTTTATGCAGCTTGCTCTGGAAGGACTTGTTGTTTCTTTGTTTTGATCTTTGTTCTATTAAACCTTAAAGCTGAAAATCATGCTTTTATCTTTTTTTTCCATGCGAATAACATGAAAAGCCTGTAGTTTCACACAGCAGAGAACAGTGAGCTGAAAAAAATTTCAGCTTTAGATTTTAGAATATGGGAGCAGCATTAATCCCAAATACAGCCAGCAGAAAACTGCAGAGCTCAATTGCTCAAAAACTGAGTCTTGCAGAATCCACATCTGTTTTTACTGGGGGGCAATGATGTAAAGTAGGCTTTAAAACCCATCTGGGATCAAGTCAGTTAATTTGTCTTTCTTAAAACATTTTTTTTCTACCCCACCAACACACTTTCCCATACTAGGGCGTGCTTTATGGTTTTGTCCCTTTTTGAGTGCACGTCCCAGAAACAGTCTGACACATCTCCACCATTTGAATTGCATCAATTAGTACCCCCAGGCAACGTATTAAAAAGCTTGTGTACAAACCAAACAGGTGCTTAATAGTCTAGACATTTTTGTAAGCGTGTGACAAGGAGGTGATAAATGCTTAATATTGCCACACTGAACCAACTTCTCCTTCCCCCTCTCAAACTCTCTGCTTCTAGCCCATCAAAGGGACATTCAGGGAGCACACCCGTCGCAGGGAACCGGTACCTTCGAGTCACGGAAGGGTTTGGGTTGGAAACGACCTTAAAGCCCATCTAGTTCTGACCCACCTGCTGGGGTAGGGACACCTCCCACCTGCCCAGGATGCTCAAAGCCCCATCTAACCTGGCCTTGAACACTTCCAGGGAGGGAGCAGCCACAGCTTCCCTGGGCAACCTGTGCCAGTGTCTCACCATCCTCACAGGAAATAATTTCTTCCTAATGCCTAATTTAAACCTTCCCCTCTTCCAGTTTGAAACAGTTACCTCTCGCCCTTCCACTCCACGCCCTTATAAAAAGCCCCTCCCCAGCCTTCCTGTAGACCCCTTCCGCTACTGTACGGTCCTATACACGGTCTCCCCGGAGCCTTCTCTTCTCCAGGCTCGACCACCCCATCCCTCTCAGCCCCGCCGCCGGTACTCCCGCCCGGTTCTCCCGCCCGCTCCACCCGCCCGGCGGCAGCGCAGGCTCCGCCCCCTCCTTTCGGCGGGAAGCCGCCGCCCGCCCCACGTGACGGGGCGAGGCCACCGCTCCCCCGCGCAGCCCCGTCCGCCCCGGGCACAGACCCCGGGGGGCGGCAGGCTCTGCGTTCCGCTCCGCCTCTAAGAGACGCCCTCCCAATGGCCGCCTCCGGGCGGTTCCTCTCCTCCCCGCCGCCCTTTGCCTCCACCGAGGGCCCTGAACACAAAGCCCCCCCCTCCGGGGGCTCCGGTCTGCAAGCGCCGTCCCGCCCCTCAGCCAATCAGCGGCCGCCTTTCCCCTCTGCCTGGCCAATCCCAGCGCGCAGGCCCGCGCCCTCTTCGCCAGCCAATCAGGGGGCGGCGTGGCGGCCGCGCTGCCCTCCTCCCCGCTCGACCCGTGCCACCGCCTTCTCCCTCCCGCCGGCAGCCGCGGCTCAGGCTGCCCTCCCGGCTGCCCGCCCGCTGCGCTGCCTGTGCCCTCCCGGCTCCTGCGCCGGGCAACGCTCGGCGGTGCCTTCTCTCCTTCCCCGTAGTAGCAGCTGCAGCAGTAGCAGCTGCCGCCGCCGCTGCCTGATCGGGCCTCGCTCGCCGCGACCCCTTTCCGCCGGCGCAGCCCGAGCCATGCTGCTCCTGGCGGCCGCCTTCATCGTGGCCTTCGTCCTCCTCCTCTACATGGTGTCGCCGCTCATCAGCCCCAAGCCCCTCAAGCTGCCCGGCGCTCACGTCGTGGTGAGTGAGGAGCTCCGGAGAGGGGGGGTTTGGGGAGGGAAGACGCGGTGTGTGAAGAAGGGGTCTCCCTGCGCTCTCTCCCTCTGCCGCCCGCTGGTGGCGGGCGGGGCGTCGGCCTCGGCGCCTTTCCCCCTGCTGCGGGTGGAGGGGATAGGAGGCCGCTGACCCCCCACCCCGACTGAGCGCGCAGGGCTGCGGGAAGAAGCGGGGTGGGTACCCGGGGGGGCACGGCGGCGGTAGGCCCCGCTCCCGAGGGGATGAGGGCAGCCAGCCTGTGGGTGGTGGGGGCGAGGGGGCTGTGGCGGGGCGGGCAGTGCCTGCGGGACGGTGCTGAGCGGCAGCCGGAGAAGGGAGGCTGCAGGCGAGGGCCGGCGCTGAGGTAGGGGGGTGTGAGGGTGTCAGCGTGCGGGGTGTCAGGAATCTTGGCAGCCGGCTGTAGCACCCCGAGCTACCGAAACATGGGAGCCACAAGTCCGAGTGATAAGGAAATGACTTGTAGCGATGGCTCTGGCAACCGCTGTCTATCTCGGGTGGCTTAAGGCGATCTCCTGAGTCACCAGGAATGCGAACCCCGTCTTCAGCTTAACGTTTACTTTGTTTTGAGACATCCCTTGGGTGCTCTCGAAGTTACGGGCTACCCCGGGTTTTGTTTTCTTTTAGCATCTCTCGAGGTATTTAGGTGGTGCGTGTGCTCACAAACAAAAGGCAAAATCTATGGTTTCCCTTGCTCTAAACAAACAAGTCGGACCTGAGGAAGTGGGAAGACTAATAGAGAGGAAGTGATCAGATGACACTCATGCACCTTTTCGTCTTTACGTACATAGATGTCGATGTCCATGAGCAATATTTTAACAGTCCCTAGTCAAGATTGTAACAGTAAGTCTTTAGAAGGAAGTCTTCGGAAGGACATACTGTTGAAACAGCTCACGAATTGTACACCATGGAAGTTGTATGGTATGTGGCTTGGGGGCGGAGGAAGGGGATCAGCACTCGGGTGCTTTCAGGTGGGTCACAGATTTGGATGCATCAAAGCAAGTGAGCTAAGCAGTTCTCTATGCCGAGAAGCTATGGTTTACTGTTTGGTTAAGTTTGCTTTTAAGGGGTGCATAGCACTTGCAGATGCTCTTTTTTTGCTCTGGAAGTTTGGAATAATCCACAAGTTAGACCTTTCAGGTACAAGTGAATTTACAGATTTTATTTTTTTTTTTGCCTTTTTTTTTTCTGGGGCTTTTAGTATTATTTTTTGAGTTCCTCTTCAGAGGATGGACCTGTCCTCAGAATAATTCAGACCTGTCCAAGTTGCAACAGTATTTCCAAGTTGCTTTGTGCAATAGGTGTTACTTGGATGCTGTAACTGGCTTTACAGCATCATATACTCTATGAGGTGTGTTTGAACTTGCATTAAGGTTCTCTGATTATGGCTCTTCCCACAGAAGTACTACTTGTTAAAGAGGAACTCTCCAATGGGATTTTAGGAACTTTTCAACGCTAGGTAAAGTGAAGGTGAAGCAGACTTAACGGCCTTCTGTGACTTTGCTGCAGCAATAGAAAACCAAATAATAAAAAGCTTAATGGATTTTACTCAAAAATTTTCTGGTTTGTTTCTTTATATTGTGATTATCCCAAGGTTTTTTCCTGTTCTTTATGTGAGTAAACTCTATAGAAGTGTATTTCACTGCGCTGCTTCTTCTCATCATAATGGTTCATTTTTAAAAGTTCACACTGAAAATGATGAGAATGTTGTTCCCTTTTAATGACTGCTGCAAATTACATTAACAGCTTAAGCTCAATTTGATATAGGTGGATGTCTCAAAAACAATATTGCTGCAAGTCTTACAGTATTAGAAATCCAGCTATAGAAGTCACTACTGATGGAAGAAAAGACTAGGTATATTTAACTTGATATAAATAAAAGCCTGCAGGTAAACAGTTTTATTGTTGTCACTACTGTCAGAGCACTAGTTGTTTTATTTTGACTTGTGCTCTTAAAAGTATTAATGCTAATGAAATATGGAGCAATTGTTTCTTGTTTTACCATATCTTAGATTTCTAGATGCTATTAATAGCACTGGATACCTGTACATTTGGATGTAAAATGTTCTAGTGTCATGCATAGGGAAAAATACTTGATAATGGTGCTATAATTCAAAAATTTTTTTCAGGGAGGCTTTCCACGTTGTGTAGTCTTGCATCTTATACCAGGAGTAAGTGTTCTCTGCTACTGAAAGGACTGAGAGAGTTCATGAAAATATTTAAGCACCATAACATTATTTAAGGACTACATAGAAGTCTTTTCACAGAATGATATTAAGATCTGTTTAAGTAATCTCCTTATGTAAATTGTTTTTACTACCCAATTTGAATAAAACCATAGATTAACTTTTGGTAATTTTTGTAAGGCCTCTATGAAGTAAAGACCTGTGAATTGCATACTTAGTTGATTATGCCTTCTCAACAGGGCAAGTAAGATATAATTTTTCAGTATATACTTAAATAAAGAGTTTTTCCAAGGTAGAGGAAGTCAGTCTTATCTAGAAACTCCTCTTTTTGTCATTTGCATATAGTACACATTTCAAATTCAGTACGCATTACCTATTTTATGAGAATAAGCTATTAATTTGGTAGCTGGTTGTAATAATTGACAGGAAAATAAAAATTGGATAAGGCAGTTTATCTCTGCTTTGTGTTCACAAGGTATTCACTTGCATACCTTTGTCAGGGATGTTACATGTTCTCTCTGCTCTTTCTTTCCCTTTTTCTACGTCAAAAGGTACTTCGATGGAGCAGAAGGCAGCAAAAACTTAGATGTTGGGGCAAAAGCAGCCTTCTGTAAATTTCCAGAGTGATGTATAGAAGCTATCCTTGCTGAAATGCCAATGCTAACATTCCCCTCCTTCTTTCAGCCTTAAACCAAGTTGAAATTTCTGTGAAAAAAATCCACCCTTCGACCTCAGTGGTATAAATGCAGTTTATCAGAGCTGGTAGACTAACAATGGCAGGAAATGTAAAGGTGCTCTCTGCTTGAAGCACCAGTCCCAGTCAGATAGGAAAGGGCCTTTTGCTTGGACATAATTCAGGATGGTCATGCCAAACCCACATGCATAAGGGTCACCCCCAGTTTAGAAGTAGTTTCACCACTTCTGTGCAGAGCCCAGGTTTGATAACTGCAGTCAACTTTAAGGCCAGCAAATCTTGGTGTCTCAACATCAGAGCTCATGTTGGGAGTGATACGTTCTGTGGTCTGGATGCATCCAAGTGGTTTGACAAGAGGTCATTTTGAGCCTAGTCAGGCACAGTAACCACTGAGAGCAGATTACAGAGATGTTCTAGTGAAACTGAGTGCCTTCTGTTGGAGCACTGTCTAAAGAGCATGAAGCCAGCCTGCATCCAGTGTTCAGTGAAAGTCAATAAGCTCTGCTGGAGATACCATATCAATCAAGTATTGATTTTGATCATTCCTGATCACATTCGGTCGACCATCGCATCAATTGAAGCAAATTTGCGGTATCTCAGATTTGATAGCCAAAGAGGGCAATTCTCTGTACCTCACTCCAACATTTCCACATAAAGGGGGAAATAAACCTTATGATCCTTAGATCTTTAGAAGCTGAACTCTGTTATCAAGGATTGTAGCTGAAGAACTTGAAGCCAGACCCTTTTTGGCATATCTAATTCAGTACCTTTTGTTTTCAAACGCAGAAACAGCTCAGTAACATTGCTCTAGGGCTTGTAGTATTGCATTCAGAACATCATTAATACGAGGATTTAATTGTGCCTTCCCCTCAAGAAATTAGTTTTGTTTTGGGTTGTGTTGACTAGACTTTCATTTTTGCAAGTTCTCTGAGCTTGGGTTAAAGTGCAATTTAAATATAGGATCCATGGCAGTTCAAATGTCAGAAACAAATGAAATGCAGTGGCACTGTAGAATTATTAGCTACAAGGGTAAGTAACAGTAATAATGTCATCTTTAATGTGTGCTCTTCCTTTAATTCTTAGCATTAATGTTAGTAACTTACCTACCTAACAGACTTCATAGATTTGCTTAGGCTATCTTCATTGTAACACAAAGCAAAGTTTTCACTAGTGTTAGGGATTTCTTTGTTTCAGCTGTGTGAGCGTTCATGGTGAATGTTCCTGAAAGAGGTGTGTATTATTTACAAACTCCCACGTAGTAGTAACAGCCTCCTACCTAAATGCTGAAGTTCCTGCAAATTAATACAGCCTTTTGTCACTGACCTGACATGAGCCCTATCCAGTGATCTCGGGTGTGACTGAGAATAAAAACTTCCTTTTCCCATTTCTTGCATCACTTTAGGCTTTGTCTTTATGCAGTGAACTTAAGCGTTGTCTGACAAGCCAGGGGCTTGGTGCCAGTAGCTTTAACTTCATAAAATTCCTTAAGGACTGGTGTAGTTGACCAGTTACATGTAGTTGACCACGACAGCCAGCAGTTCGTGCATGTAGTAATCAGCTGTCTCTGAGTGTTATGCCAAAAATGGAAACTGGAACAGTGTTCCATGCACACTGATTAGTTAATATTTATATGTAACTATATATTATATACAGCTACATATATAATATATATAACAATAATAGTATATATATATAATATATGTAAGATATATATAGTTGTATATTTTATAGATATAGATATATATATACCAGCACTAATCAGTGCTGGTGTATCTGCTGCTGTTGAAAACCTGTAGAAGCATCTCCCAGACATTGTGGAGCTGGGTTCTTCCTGAATGAATCAAACTGAATCTTTTAATCTTCTCAGAGATTAATTGAAATCTTTGCAAACTATTTTGCAAATATACTAAAAATTTTACGTTTTGGTCATAAAGCATTAAGTTAATTCTGGAGTTCTTCTGAAGTCCCAAATCTTTAACAATTGCACTCTTAAAGACTCGATTAACTTTGAAAGCAGTCGTTCCTGGTTCAGAAGACTACAGACCATGTTTCATATTTCCAGAACACGACATGGATCTTGGAGTCATCCTCAAAGCTTAGTATAATCTGAAGTTAATCTGCAGCAGATGAAATTAGTCTTTGTGAATGTTATGGCCACTCTTGGCCTATTTGTGACTGCAGACAAACAAGTTGTAAACCTTGAGCCATGTTGTAAATCCTTGTTTGCTGGGATTATTTGACTTTCACCAAGTTAATTTTAAAGGATAGTGATAAAATGCTCATATGAAAGAAGAGTTTAGTGACTCATGGGAATATTCATTTGACTCTTCTGACTTCATTGCCTCCGGGAGTGGAAAGAATTTTAAGGATAAAGCTTCTCTGAAAGCAAAACTGAGGCACTGGCAGATGAGGGGAAAACACAAAGCTTTTGATAGGGTGTGTAGTTAGACATTGGGAATCTTTGCTCTTCCACTAATAAGCTCAATGCCTCAATGTTCTGATAGTTAAAATGGAGATGAAACCTTACTTTCTCTGAAGTATTTTGAAAGGTTTTGATAATGAAAAAAATTTAATATTTCCAGAGCAATCTGAGTCACTTTTTCCAATTATTAGGAGATCTGTATTTCAGAAAACTTTTCATCAGCAGATTATTTTTACAATAACGTCTAGGTATTCTAGGTTATAGCCTCTTAAACACAGAATCACAGAATGGTTTGGGTTTGAAAGGACCTTAAAGATCACCTGGTTCTAACCCCCCTTCATGGGCATGAATACTTCTCACTGGACCAGGTTGCTCAAGGCCCCATCCAACCTGGCCTTGAACGCTTCCAGGGATGGGACATCCACAGCTTCCCTGGGCAACCTGTGCCAGTGTCTCACCCCCCTCACACTGAAGAATTTCTTTCTAATGTCTAATATAAATCTACCTTTTTTCAGGTAGCATCTTCCTTCTCACTATCCCTGCTTTTGCCTTCTGCAGCTTGGGTGGTGTGGCCAGAGCCCTCGAGGCAAAAAAATTGTGGAGTACCTCAGCTTATTCAAATTCCTGTGTGACCATCACTTCTGTTTCCTTCTGGAGAGGGCCCACATTTTCCCGAGGCTTCTTTTTTTTTAATCTCTGACATACTTTTGGAAGTTTTTGTTTTTAACCTTGGTGTCTCTGTCCAGACTTAATTCTGTCGGGGCCTTAGCTTTTTGAACCTGGTTACTCAGACAGCCTCTTACTACTCTCAGACAACCTGTCCTTGTCTCCACCCTCTGTAGTTTTCTTTTTACATTTAAGTCTGTCCAGGAGCTCCTTGTTCATTCATGCAGGCCTCCTGCTGTTCTTGGCTACTGTTATCTTTGTTGCTTCTGGGCCTGGAGGAGGAGGTGTTCCTTGAGTATGGACCTCCTTTCATCTCCAGGGCTTTATCTCAGGGTATCCACAGGGGGCCAGCATGAGGACCCTACCAAGCAGAATCCTGAAGAGGTCAAAGTCTGCTCTCCTGATGTCCAGAGTAGTGATCTTGCTGCACATCCTCCTTGTTGCCCTAAGGATCCTCAATTCCGCCATTTTGTGGTCGCTGCAGCAAGTGGTCTGCCCTTCAGCTTCATATTGTCCACCAGCCCATCCATGTTAGTGAGAACAAAGTCCAGCATAAAACCTTTCCTCACTGGTTCCTTTTCCCCTTGGAGAAGGAAACTGTCATCAATGCATTGCAGGAACCCCCTGGATTGCTGGTGCCTTGCTATGGTGTCCCTCCAACAGAGACCGGGATGGTTGAAATCCCCCATGAGGGAGGACCAGGGCTAAGGAGCACGAAGCTGCTCCTGTCTGTCTTCAGAAGATCTCATCCACTCAGTAATAATCTTGTTAAAAGAAAATGCAAATTATTTGGGTATATATGGAAGATAGCAGTGTTTTTTTAAGGATCAAAAGCACATGCAGACTGAGACTGGGCTTAAATGAACACGTCATCTAGAGGTAGCAGCAGATGGGTAGACATTTTTATTTTAGTCAAAAAAGAGGTCAGGATTGTTGTCTACATCTTGTTTCATGTGAGATTCTTGAGTAGGTTTGTTGAATGAGAGAAGTGTTAGGGTGACTTTAGCCTGTGTATTAATATCATTTGGCAGTGTATCCTCCTGAAATGTATGATGCAGGTCTTCAGTCATCACCTTGTGTTTTTCTGTGGATGAACTACCAAATTCCTGTTTATGAATAAAACTATTCAGTGTTACAGTTTAGAAGAAGAAGAAAAAGTAATGGAATTTTTGGTGCTGAAATCCACAAAATTGTAATAGTGAGAGAGCATGAACAGTTCAAGGTCAAAACTGCTGGGCCATGAAATACTCCTCAGAGGGTCGACTGTTGAATTTATGGATTTTTTTTTTTAATAAGAAAAAAGGTATTTTCTGTTCATGTAGTATCTTCAGCAGGCGATCTAAAATTGTTAATTTTACGAATAAAACCTGCTCTGAACAGGTATGGAGGGGGCCGTATGTGAAGGTATTATTATGGCTAACATTAGTAGTGATTTCAAACCTTTAACTACTTCTGCTTTTAGCAATAACACACAAAAGTTAGTCAGAATTGTGGGAGGGTCTAAGAGTCCCAGATATAAGGAATGAGCAAAAAATACCCCTGAGGTAAAACTGGTTTTGGGGTAGAAACAAACACTTATCAATCTATTTGGATCTTATTTTTCATTGATACTCGGTAAGTAACCTATCTTTAGTGTACCTTCTTTATTCATACCTCGTTGGGTGGTATTTTAATCTTAGTACATTTTTAGAATTTTAATTTGATTTGACTTCTAGCATATGGGAGGAGGAATGAGAATAGTGGACTAACACTGCCATTTTCAAATAACTTTTAGGTAACTGGAGGCTCCAGTGGAATTGGAAAATGCATTGCTATTGAATGTTATAAACAAGGTGCTTTCATAACACTGATTGCAAGGGATGAGGTAAGTGCATGAGGTTTTTTCCAGGCTAACTCCTTTCACAAAATATATGTAGGTGTGGAATAATTTTGGAATTGATCATTTTTCATATTTTTTTTTCATTGCCTATTTTAAGGGGATCCTAACCATTTTAAATGAATGCATTTGAATAGCAGAGGTGGCTGCCTTTTTAAGGAGAGTAGGCCATATGGAATTTGTTGTTAGCTTGCCTTAAAACTCTGCCAGTGCTATCACTTCTGTTAACAAAAATTATTGTTTCACAGTCTAGATCTGTGGCAGAGGACAAAAGCAGGAAAAACCCTATATTCTTTAAATTGGAGAAATTTCCCTACAGTAATCCACAACTGGGGGATTAAATATGATTCTTAACATTCACAGAGCATTTTGATGTCTGATCAGCATTGTGTAAGATTTTTTTTTAAGTGAAAAACTGTTCATCAGGACAGCTTTGAAGGAAAGAGATGCATTGCTGTTTTGTTGTTTGTTTTTTTCAAGGAAGAAGTATTCAGAATTTAGACTGATTCTGTTTTCATAATGAGTTATTTTATTTGTAAAGAAAAGGAAATATTCAGGAAATATAAGCAGTTAACTTCTGGACGGGGGGCAGGGGCTGAATCCCAGCTGTCTTTGGTGATTTACACTTAAAAACTTTATTTGCATAACATTGAATAGAGCCATAATTAACACAGTTTTTCTTAAAAGGAGTACTACAATTTGGATTTATCAAACTTTAGTTTAATTTTTATGATCATTACATTGCAGTGGTTGTTCTTCGTAATAATTTATACAATAATATTACAAAAACTATAAACTAGAAACCCCTCCTAAAATACATGAGAAAAATTAATGCCTACAGTCTAAGGTGCTCTGTGTCGTTGTATGAAACAGCAGCATTAAATCTGTTACAGAAGTTGTTACTGGCTTGACAAGATTAGAGTGAAAAACAGGTAAGCAAATTCTGGTAGCTTGATGGATTTCATGTTTTCATCATAAATCTGTAAAATTACAATACTGATGTGTTGAGGATAACTTCTTTGGGGTTTAGGGAATGTTTTTAAGCCTTACTGAGGACTAATGTTACTCTGGGAACTGCAATGCTTTAGCTGTTCTTGTATCCATTTCAGAACAAACTGCTGCAGACAAAGAAGGAAATAGAAAAGTATTCTGTTAATGACAAGCAGGTAAGATCACTGCTAACAGTAGCTGTTGTGTGTTTTGTTCAGGTTAGTCACTACAGTATGCTTCAGAAGTCCTGTGAAACAAAGCTGTTGGACAAAATAAAGAGTATTCAGTATTTGAATTAAAAAATACCAGTCTGCTTACATGTGCTTTTCTCAGCTCCACCACATTTGATGTTGTCTAGCTAGTGCACTAGCCTGCTTTTCTTAGAAAAATATTGATGTCTTCAGCTGTAGGTTTAGTACACTTTTTTGGATAGCTGCAATTTATTGTCACACAATAAGCATTTGTATTCTTCAAAGTAAAAGAACCCAATTTTTTTTTCAAATCTCTGGCATTTTTACAATTGATAAATGCAATTACTGTCTTGGAAAGGAAGCTCAGATACTTCTTTCCAGGTTTAGTTCTCTATATCATACTAGCATTCCTTTCCCTGGCAAAGTGATGTAACAGATACACAATTTAAATTTGTGAAATTCTGACATTTCTAAACAGTGAAGCTGCTTTGATGAATAGATGCACTTGTGCATAAAGGCATTGATGTAGTGCTTGTGGAGGTACTAACTTAAAATAGGTAAACATACTATGCTAAAAATATGCAACTACAAGATGAAATACTAAAATAATTTTCTCACAAAACTATTAATCAAGGGTAGAAGGGAAATAGTATTGACGGGGTTAACATCTTTGACTTCTCCTTTCTTGGGTTCCAGAACTTTTTTTGTTATTTTCATGATTACAGTTTCAGGCAATTTATTTGTCTGTGGAAAGGGATTTGAACCGATAAATCGGTTATTCTGTTGAAAAGAAGCAATGGAGAAAGCCAGATACTTGGAGGCAATAATGTTAGTATTAGCTGATGCAAAATTTTCTTAATACCTCCATTTATTAGATAAGATTCTCTCTTTACTTTCTTAGAGTTTGTAAAATGGTTCAAGCTGATTTTTTTTTTCTGTGCATGCTGCCTTACTCAGATCAACTTTATTTGAAAAACTAAGCCATTTGAGGTGAGGAGGAACTATATTTTGCCCATTAAAAAAAAATAATCCAAATAACCATTTTCTTTTAGCTGCTCTAGTTGTTTCCCAAGCTTAGCATTGAAGTTAATCCCTTCTCAAACACCATGTCAGGGTGTTGTTAAAATCTGTCCTAGCTTGATGCAAACTTTTCAAAAGAATATTACTTGGTGCATGTTGACAAGAGTTTCAGTGAAATCCCCCAAAAGTGTCTTCAAGGTTGTATGAGCTCCAGTGTGACCTGACCAGGACAGCTTTTGCAGAAGCAGCTGTAGGCTTGCAACCAGGTTAAACGTAGGCAATGGTAGTGATGGGCAGAGTGGCTCCTCCTGAGCTATTTTTGGCTGTAGAGCAGGTCCCAGGGAAAGCCTGCCTGGTGTGAATGCAAGGAGCAGAACTGAAAAAAAGAAGGAATCTGGAGCAGAGCTCAAACTAGAACCTGCAGATGAGAAGCTGTATAAGAGAATTGCTGAAGGTGAAGAGAAAGATACTGTTTCATATGGATTAGGTACACGGAAGCTTTTACATTTACTGAATGTGGAGCTAAGAGATCCTCAGGAAAGGTTATGTGAGCATTTGCTGTCATCCTTCAGCTCTAGGATGCATCCATGAAACCAGGTTGCTAGGGTCTGGCATCTACCTACATTTTACCATTCCACTTGACAAATGTTCTTTGGAAGATGTTTGCATGAAATTTATTTAGAGTGCTGACACAGCAGTCTTTATTGGGTGTAGATGTACAATGGAACAAGATCTTTGGGATTTTTGCAATATTTAAAAAACCCTTTCCTAGTACAGAATATTTCCATTTACTTAGATGTGAGTTGAATCCATCGTTTATTTAAAAGCTTTTTTAATGATCCAACACCATACACTATGGAAACCAAAAGGGGAGGAGCAGGGCTGGGGATATTAAGCTATTTCTGGCAGCATATTCTGTGTCCTAGGTGTGGATCTATAGTATGTGCTTTGGATTGAAGGTAATTGACACATTTTAGTAGAAGAACGAACGTAATAATGGAAGCAAAGAGGTGAATTTTATCATGTGACAGCAGTTAATGAAAGCTGTGGCATTTCTTGAGCATTGTGTTCACAGTAAGAATGTCTAAGCTATGCAATTCAGTATATTAACCAATTTTTCCAGTTTTGACACAGAACTGTGATATTTTTTTTTTAACCTCCTCACTGATCTTGCAAAGATGTCCAGATAAGAAATCCATGTCATTTTCATTCAACTTCCATTTTGCTCTTAAACCTATATAAAAGATAAAGATTTCCAAAATGTAATAAATGCCCTGAGGGCAGATGCATGCAGACCTGCCAATAACCTGCACCACAAGTTTACTGTGATGCCCAACTACACACAATGCTGGGAGGCAGAAATAGCCAACCTGCTGTACAGGAAGGGCAAGCACATTCGGTTTATGCAGCTAAGAAGTTTTGCAGGGGCAGAAATGACAGATCACTAGCTGCCAAAGCAGTTAGTTACACTGTGGTAAGCTGCTTTTTTTTGCATGTTTGTGTTCACAAGCTCCATGACAAGTGATCATGATCATACTTGTTAGGAACTGGTGATGACTTTTGTTATTGCACTTCAAACTGAGTTTAAACAAATTGACCAAAGTAACAAAAAGGATAGAAATTGCAACACTATTACAGGAGTCCCTCCTTTTGTTGTGATATGAGATTGCTTTTCCTTTCAACATGATGAATTACCCTGAAGCGATGCTGATTGCTCAGCAGAGTGGGTAAGCTTGTATGTCAGTACCTGGTCAAGCTGGAGTTCGGAGTGCTCTTACAGTTTATAATTGGTAACCCAAGGACAGCACTTCCTTTGGCTGGAAGTTTATTTGAAGGTGCTTCAAGATGCAGATTCTTAGATCATCATGCTGAATGTAATCAGTAACTTTCAAGAAAAACTTTTAGCTTAGGCATCGCTGACATCTGGGTTTTGTTGTCCTGTCTTGCCTGCCCTCTGCATGCCCATCCAGATCCAAAGCTTATTTTCATTTTTCTGTGTCTTTAACACAAAACCCCATAGTCTCTGGTATTCATACAAGGACAAAACATACATTACTTCACTTTTTAGATAGATGTTATACTGTGCCACTAGTCACCTTTTCACGAATTTTTATTATTTTTTTCCTTGACATGTCCCAATTAAATACTGTACAACTAAGTTTACTAGTATTTTTCAAAAACTTTTTTTTTTTTTTAAGTGGGTCAGTGAGTCATATGCTTTGCCAGTACTAAAGTTAGTACTCATACTTGCTTTATAGACTTTGAAAAAATGTTTTTTTGCAGTGGTGATACTGCAGTTTCGGAGCAATGCTCTTCAACCATGCCGCTCTATGACATGGAAAATGCTGTTTTTTCTTAAAGATGAGCCTAAGCCACACCAATGATTTGTGTTTAGTTTACACTGATGAAAGTTAAATATGACACTGGAATTCTGGTTGCCTTAGAGTAGTTTTTACTAAACTTTATGTAAACAGCTCAAGTAATGGTGTGTCAGTGCAGTAAATCAGAAGTGATAAATTGCACATCTTTGCATGTGCTCTGAATATCCTGAAGTGCTTATTTGTTCTTACTATAATTTTAATTGTACTAGAATGTGTCTATGTGAGGGAGAGGGGCTTGGAGGGGACAAGGATAGGGATTGCTTTCTTCAGTGTGGGAGAAGTGCATCTTGTCCTGTCAAAAAGACTTGTTTGGTTTTGGGTTGTTTTTTTTTTTTTCTGGAAAATACATCTTTGGGTTTTGCTTAATTTTGAAAGGCTGAGAGTCAACAGTTACTGGACTTAGCTGTTTTGTAAGAATGTTCTTTCATTTTCCTTTTCTAGGTTGTACTGTGTATTTCTGTCGATGTATCTAAAGACTATGAACAGGTGGAGAACGTTCTAAAGCAGGTGAGGAACCAATGGCTGCATCTACATATTTTAATCTTATCTGTGTGTGACATATTTCTAATGGAAGTAGTTTCTCATAATGTTGCTGTACTATAGGAAGGTTTTCTTCCCCTGCTAAAGAACCTCTCAACCTCCTCTTTCAGGCTCAGGAGAAGCTGGGGCCAGTTGACATGCTTGTAAATTGTGCAGGAACATCAGTTACAGGAAAATTTGAGGATATTGAAGTGAACTCTTTTGAAGTGAGTGAGCATCCTTTTTTATTTTATGATGTTTTCTTATTCAGCCTTCTCACAATAAGATTGCTTTCCTGTGTCCTTGCAGACTCTGTATGAATAGTGGTGCATTTGGTTTGTGGTAGCTGTTAGGATTAAAATGTATCTTTAGATTTGCAAGGATTGCATCTAACTTTTCACCTAACTACCCATCCATTGATGGGTTAGAACAGTGAATTGTGATTCTGAGATAAGACAGCAAAAAGCCTGGCATATATTTTTATAGTTTAATGCACTGTGAAAGGCACTGAATTTCATGTGGTCTCAATTTTTTTGCTGAAGATTTTTTTTTTTTTAATATTTATAACCTGTTTATGAAAAATGCAGTGTTATCAGTGTTCAGCTCTGAGGTGCACAAATTGTTTGCAGCTTGAGAAACTCCTGCTCCGATGAAAAGACAAAGTAAACCAACAAATGCCAGACCCCTGTGTTTTAGTTACTTTATGCCCACAGCCCTCAGGCCTCCAGTCACCTACAGATAACACTGAATCATCTGAAAAAATGAAATAGGCATAACTTTTCTAATAAACAATCATCCATTATATGGCTTTTAAAGGTTGGCAGTTGTGTGTTAGGTCTTCTGGAGAGTGACATTAAAGACTTCCCCTTATCCTGCCAAAGATTAAAATCTCTCAAATGCATAAATACATAGAATTTTTCCTGTTTCCTGTTTTACAAAGCTCTTTAAACTTTCATTTCAGTATGTTTTCGTACATAATGTGTAAATGGATTGCTTCCTGGACACTGTTTGGGTTAGATTTTCCCTCAAATACTCTTTTTTTTCCTTGAAGGCCATATGGTTCACAGTATTACCAGTATTCTGGATGCATTTAAGACTTGTAGATAGACTGGATTTCTTTTGGCTTCAAGTGAGGTTTTTAGTTACAAAGCAGTGTAGAATAGAAAACAATTGTTCCTTTTGCCAGCTGATACAGCTACAGATCTAGTGAACTTCATTGTTAAAGCAGGCTGAAATAGTGATTTTGGATAAATACTGCCAAGCAGCTGAAGGATTCTGAGTCTTTGGCTCATCTGCTGTATTAATGTCATTTATCCAGAGATTAATGGCAGTCAATTATCTGGGAAGTGTTTACCCCAGCCGAGCAGTAATCGCTACCATGAAGGAACGAAGAATGGGACGGATTGTGTTTGTATCATCTCAGGCTGGACAGTTGGGCCTGTTTGGTTATACAGCTTATTCTCCAACAAAGTTTGCTCTCCGAGGGCTGGCTGAAGCCCTGCAAATGGAGGTACGTGTGCAACAATTTAAGTATTTTCTATTGTTAAACAAACCCTGCTTTTTTCTATCTGTCAGCACAGTGCGTTTTCACTTAAATAATTCTCTTGTTTTTTTTTCTTGTGCAGCCTTGCTGATACCTGTGTGCTATGTTGGCCCTTTTTTGGCAGCATTGCAATTCTATTGCTCTCCATGGGGTTGCAGAAACTAAGCTGATTTTGGTTGCATAAGAGGGAACAGATTGAATCTGTTCCTAAAGCTGAAGATGAGCACATGTGCAGACATTTTTTCTTAATCTTTTACTAAAAAGACCAGGATTTTTTAGTGTTTTTAGTAAAAGTCTTTGTCAAGGCTCTAAGTGCAGACTGATACTGAGGATCCTCTGGGTTCATTAGAGACAGGCTAGTGATTCTCAATGTGTTTATAAGGCCATGGTAAGTGCTCTGTGAACCACATAAAACAGTAAAACTTGCAAGCACCAAGGGAAATTGTGTTGACAGTGGTTCACCCTTCAAAATTTTGGCAAATATGAACTTTTTGTAGTGCAACGATCTAAGCTTATGCCTAAATCAAGGCTAAAAAGCAAACACTTTTCATTATTCAATGGGATGAGGTTGATGAGTACTTTGCAGTAAGACAGGTAAAATCTGTTTGAAAAATACTTCCTCCTATTCTGTTAAGAAAGTGTGGTTTAGTTGTTAAGTGTTAATATAGTAAGTGTCTGTGTTTGTTTCATAGTCCCTGTTGTTACCCTGTTCTGTTCAAGGTAGATGGGGTAAAAATTCTTTTAATCCCTTCTGGCCTGCCAAATAGAGCATTGTAACTGCAGAGTTTTTCTTCAGACTGATACCAGATGTTTTTCAAAGACTAAATTATTCAAAACTAAAACCAGGGCATTTTTGGACCTGTGATGTGATATTTCAGTGCTTTCATATAGAATGTTTGTGCAGATTTGCATTGTTGTTTTTGAATAACAATGCAGTAAGTGATGTAGTTCTATGACATGTGCATACAAATACATAACCAAATACAACCCTCAGCATGTTACCTTACATTTTTCCTCACATTTTCTACTTATTTTTGTCTCCTTAGATTTTGACCCCTTGCAAGTTTATACCATGGGTTGAAAAGCCTTGTCACTTGAGTATACCTCTTAAAGATACCAAATTTGAATTTTAAAGTTGTTGTTTTTCTTATTTTTGTCCAGCAAAGAAAATATAATGTGTTGACATAAACAACAACAAAAAAAGCTTTTTAATGAGCCTCAGTGAAAACCTTTTTAGCTTTGTGTTTATGAATGCTAGGTACTGAAGTTTGGCAATAGTTATGTCTTTTTTTTTTTTTTTTTAAATTGAAATTGGTAAAATTAGAGAGCTCAACTACTTTAATATTCCTCCTAAATGTGTTGAAAAACACTTAGATTCATCAAATAATTTGCATTAAATGCCAAGTGTTTTTTGATATTTCTGCTAAGCAAATATCACAAGCATCTCTTTAAGATCCTTGCTGTTTCTCATTTAACAAAGCTCCAAGTCTTGCAAGTGTTGAACGTGAGGGTGACCTAACTCCAGAAGCCATTTGAATTCATGCTTGCTCTGTTTCTTTGGTATAAGAGAAACTAATGAAGTTGAGTGACATGTAAAAGCTGTCAGTATTAAGATAACAGTTACTTTTGTAAACTACAGGTAAAGCCTTATAATATCTACATAACGGTGGCCTATCCTCCAGATACTGACACACCTGGCTTTGCAGAAGAAAGTAAAACAAAGGTAAACTGCTCTTCAGCAATACTGTTTTTAAAACTAATGTGTTTAAAACTTTGCTTTCACTGAAAATAATATTCCAGCTTTGCATCATTGATAATACACAGTTGTTCTCATAGGTGTTGCAGATCAAAATAAATCTCAGTCCCTTCCATGAAGCCTACAGACTGATCGTGCTGTATGTGTATACATGGTGACACACCCCAGTAGTAGCTGTTGTACAGTAGAAAGGAAACTCCTGCATTGTGTTTGTAGTGCAAATGACAGTATCCCTTTTCAGAAGGGAGTGTCAGTAGTATGCTTTTTTCATTTGACTTACCTTGAAAGCTTTTACCTTCAAAAATGTTAGTTGCCTCTCATCATTTGACATGGCCCTACACAGGAAGTATAATTCCAAAAACTACTTTCAGACCCCCTTCTCAGACTGAAGTATCAGGTAACCAGAGAAAAATGTGTCTATTTTTAATTTTTGTGGTGTGAACTAGAAACCTGATATCTGTGGAGATCAGCCTTTTCAAGTTGCCCCATCATCTGTAATACGAAATTGGGGTTGAATTCCATTTTGTCTTTCATCTTTTACATTGGAATCAGTAGGGATTGTATAACACAATTCTTAGTTGTTTCCTGATACAGATATTCTGTATAAATGTGTACTCCCACACATCCACTTGAAATGCCAGAATTACACATCTGCAGATACTTCTATAGCTTGCATATTCTCTGGGATTTATTTTTTTTTAATACCCAGTTTCAGAGAAATAGTTACCAGCAAAACTGTTCCTCTAAGATTTCTCTTTAAAAGAGATTCAGTAACATTTATCCTATTTGTCAAAGGTTTTATTTTAAGCAAACACTCTTTGTTTTAACATACATGAAGTCTTTGACTTGCTCCTATCATGATAGCCCAACTTAAGTCTCTGAAATAGTGCTTTGCTCTGACTGTTCAGAGGCTCGCTTATTACTGTTGCATTTATTTAATACTGATTTGTTTAGAGCATCTCTCTCTGTAGTTTTCACCTCTTTAGGACTAGGCTGTTTTTCTCTGTAATCATTGCGTAGACTCAATGTCAGGAACTAGAATAGTTTTCCTGTGTTTAATCATTAAGTTTTCTTTAAGGTTTTTGAGGCTTTTTTGAGGTAACTGCTTTACAGATGACAACTGCTGTGGCTGGATAGGTAGATCAAGTATTTAATGCCTGATTTCTGCCTGCCTTTTTCTCAACAGGTGTCATTAACTTCAGCTATTTGCTCCTGAGCAGCTACAGATTTTTTTCTCAACAATATTTTACTGTTAACATCCCTTTATCTCTTGTCATATTTAGTTGATACTGGCCAGTAAGCTTAAAGTACATAGTGGTCATGAGATGGAGATAGACAACATAAGGTATATATCATTGTAGGAAAACATGTAAAAGGTGCTTGTTATGTGATTTCTGCTGTCAAACACTCCAATTTTCCTTCCCTCCTAAAATATACATACTTTCAAAAAAGTGTTCTATGAGCCTGGTCAGTGAAATCAGAATTCATAACTCTATAAATATTTTGAAATGAGCCTGTTTCTGTGAAATTTAATTTCTGTAGTACTTTGGATTGATAATGAGAGAGAAACCTGTAGCTGCTTGCTCAGTTCTTCCCTAAAAATGTTTTTTAAAGTATTAATCTTGGGAGCAAAGTAGTTCAAGTGTTTCACTAGGCATAAATGCTTGAATTTTATGAAACTGAGCTGAATTAGCCATTACAAGTCAACTTGTGACCAAGTACTCATACTCCCTAATTTAGCACTGTTTTTCCTTCATCAGCTGAACTGTTCTAACATATTGAGCATTTAATTCAGCTGCTGTGTGGTTAGCTCCATCATCGTTCATTTTGTTCAAAGGACATGAATTACATGCTTCTGAGTACTTCAAAGCATATTTTTGTCATTTGTTTCTCTAACAGACCAGATTTGTATTGGGGTTTTTTTTTGTTTTGGTTTGTTTTTGTTTGTTTTTTTTTTTTTTGTGGGTTGGTTTGGTTAGTTTTTTGTGAAATAACTTGTGATTGCTAAAATAACTGCCATAACTGCTTGCTTCTGTTGAGCTAAAGTGGCATAAATTATCTGAACCATGAAGAAATGAAATGCAGTGATGTATTGTGGTAGATACCAGTGTGTGGAGTTTTGAGAAATTAAAAAAAAAAAAAAGTTGTTTTGTAGGATCTGACAATATTTCAAGTTTATTTTTTCATTTCTGGCAAAAAATGTAAATGAACGAATACAGTCATGGAGGAGACATAGTTTAAGCATTTGACAGCTTCTACTGAAAACAAAATACTTGGAACAGACGTTTTCATATTTTATTAGTAGTAAACTATAAAAAAAAAATATAACTCAAGGACAAGTTGGCATTTCTCTTAATGAAATTTGACTATTGTTTATGATGGTGCTATTTCCTCTCTTTAAATGGTTTTTTTTAGGTGATAGCATGATACTACTTGCTAACAGTGATGTAATCCATGACAGAGGACCCCAAACCAAAATTTGACTTTCATATTTTTTTTCTCCTGTGTGCTGATAGTCAAACTTACGTTGGTGTTTTTCTGCTAAAGCCCTTAGAGACGAAGCTAATTTCTGAAACCTCATCTGTTTGCCAAGCAGAACAAGTTGCCAGAGTTATAGTCAAAGATGCTGTAGTAAGTAAATTATCTTGCTTAAGTCTGTCTTCATTGGAAAGCCTGGGGTTGCATGTAATGCCTCTTTAAGACTGTAAGACAGTGGCTAAGCTAAGTGCAAAACCATTGTAAATAAATTTAGTATTTGCTGGTTAGTTTGAACAGGAAGTATTTCCCATATATTTTCTCTTGCTCCTGTGCCCAGAAATAATTTTACACAATCTCTTGAAACCAAAAAGTATCTGAAGACAGAAAAAAAACAATGCATCGGTATGATGCAATGTCTCAAAGGCAAATTATGGCTGATTTTAAAGCTCCAAACTCTGACATTTTTTATAACCTCAAAAACTTGTTGGACTATCTTTTCTTGAAGATGAGTTGGTATAAAAATAATTTTACTGTAAGTTAAGGCCATCAAGCCTTTTTGGCTTTTAATGGCTTAAATATGTGATTTATGAGTGATTAAAATATGTAAAATGCTTCTCTCAGTGGTGAATGGTGTATTGCCTTTCTAAGGAATATTTTTTAATGTTTTGTGCTATAGAATGTTTGCATGCTTAATAATAAAGCACCTTAAAATGGAAAACAAACATGAAATTTCATGTTCGTAAAGCAGAGCAATTGGATCTTAAAATCTAGTTATTTTGCACTTCCAAATACTCTTGATCTTCAACATGATTTACATCTACAGCAGGTCTTCTGTTGGGAAATTATTACAGTATTTTCACAAACAGTATTTGCACATTAACACAAAATCATGTCTGGTTTTGGATGGCAAGTTTTAAAAGCAAGTACTGCCCCACATAGTATTCTGCTTTGGTGCTCGACGAAAAGTAATCTCCTCTCTAATCTTAAACATCTGCTATTTCTACACCATGCTTTCCAGCACTTTGGATGATATATTAGTTCAGACACGGTCTTCATGCTCTCAAGTCATCAACTGAGAGTCTAAAATAGAAATTAAAAGGTAGTACTATATTGAAGGAACTCTCAGTCCTCTCAGGCATGTGTTGGAAAATAACCAAACCTCATGGCCTCTACTACTTGCATGGATTCATTCCTAACCTTGATTCAGGAGCATCAGCTTCTCCTTTGACTTCTGCACTCCATAGATTTAGTCCTGCAGTGTTTCAGAAAGTCTGTTTTCCAGGATAAAGTCTGCTGCAAACAAATGAGGGAAGCCTCAGAGTCAGAGCTATAGAGTTGCAGTTTTCCTGATGAGTAGTCAAAAAACAACCAAATTAACAACATTTTCCTGATGTCTGTCCCCCCTCTTCTGCCAGCTAAATTGCTCAGCAGGCTGAGTATCCCACAGTGTTGGGGAGGGCAGGTTAAAAATCCTTGATGTGAATGCAGGAGAACTTGTTATCAAGCATTTAGTACAATTCCCTGCCAAATCTCATGTGATAGCAAACTGATTTCAGCAAAAGAGAGGTGGTATTTTATTCTGCAGTTTTAGTGGTTGATGATATGACTGAGTTAGGGAGTAATTCTGTTTCTGAAGTATATTTATAAACAAGAGTACCATGCATTTTCTCCATCAGTAGTCATGCTTCAAATAAAAATTCAAAGCCTTTCTGTCTTGTAAAGAAATCTGCACTCATTTAGCACATCTCTCTCTCTCTCTCAAGAGAGGTAAGCCTCCTTGTCCATTTTCAGTGAGTACTTTCTGGAATGTTGCTGTATAGGGCAAAATATTTTTTAATATTTTGTATCATCTTGGTTGTGTTAATATCAGTCTACATAAAAATAGTTATTGTTAAGGACATCAGTCAGCTATAGTCATGAAGAATAGCTTTTGAAATAAGACACATCATGATCTGCCAAGATGGATAAATTACCTTTTTCTTTTCTTAACTGCTCTTTTCCTTCTATTCAGCAAGGGAACTTTAACAGCTCAGTTGGATCAGATGGTTACATGCTGTCAATATTGACAAGTGGAATGTCACCAGTCACTTCTATTATGGAAGGTCTTCAGCAGGTAAGATTTGGGAAAGCCCCAAAGTCACAATTTCTTATAGTGGAAAACAATTTAAAACGTAGAACATTTATGCAAACATTGTTTTTTCATCAAATGGCTGTTAATACTGTGGAAACTTTTGTTTAGGAAACTGAATTGGTTGTTTCGAGCTGAAACAGCAAGTTGGCTGGAAAGATTGTGCTGCCTGCTACTCAGTCATGAAGTGTTACATAGTTATGGTGGTTTTCATGAGTTTGTTTTCTTGAAATTTTATTACATACCTGCCTGGGCCTCTTGTTTATTCCACAAGTAAATAGTATGCTGCAAACTGGGATTTTAAATTAATTGAAAGATGTTTCTGTTTCCAGGTTGTTTGCATGGGCATTTTTCGGATCGTTGGCCTGTTTTACCTAGGAAGCTTTGACAGCATAGTTCGTCGCTGCATGATGCAAAGGGAAAAATCTGAAAGTACAGATAAAACTGAGTAATCTTTTACTTTGGATTGAAAGAAGAATTTCAAACAGTCCTGGACAGCTTGCTGCTTAAGTGGGACTCAGTTTTTCTCCTGAAGGATTTATGCTGGAAGTACTCATGTATGTGACCAGTGAGTCCCCTCAAAAGCTATGAAAGAAAACAAAAGTACAAATCCAGAAAATGCCAAACTATGCAAAAGTCTGAATGAGGATTAGATTTGGGTTTGGTTTGGTGGTTTGTTTTTGTGTTTTTTTTTTTTTTTTTTTTTGGGTTTTTTTGTGATTTGAGTTGGAGAGAATCTGGGGAATTTTGAAGTGATCTGCAGAGTAGAATTGTAAGAATGGACTTTGTGTGGTAATCCTGGACAAGTGCTTAAGTTTTCTCACTTTAAGGCTTGTGGACAAAATAAGTACCCCAACAGATTGGGCTGAAGTAGATAGAAGGTCCCCTAAACAAGTCGGTACCTTTTGCTAATGTTTTGGGACTGTTTTTAATTTAGAATGTTAACTTTTCCGTCGTCCAGGCTACAGATCCTTCTGTCAGTGACAGCTTTCCTTATTCATGCAACTGTGGAAAACTTAAGATGGCAGATAGATTTGTATGATCCAAGCTTTCTCAGTCTGGGAGTAATTAAAAAGTATGGCTTAATATATGCATACTTTCTAAAGGGAGATGAAGAACCCATTCCCACAGAGAAATGCTAGGAGATGTGATCAGGTCTGTAGCTCTTCTGGCCTTTGAAGTATTGTTGTGAACAAAAGAAGTTTCAAACCAGGATCAGCTGTGTTGATGATGACTTTCACCATTTTAAGCCATTGAAATAATATACAATTTTCACAGATACTTACTTTTCCTTGTCTTTCAGTTTTTGCTCTGGAAAGGAAAGTAGCTTTATGCTGCTGTTATGCACATTATTTTTCAAAGCTGCAAATGATGAGCCAAACAAATAGTCGATGAGAGAATCAATGGTAATTAAAATGCCAGGCTCTTCCAGTAGCAGGAATGTAGCTTTTTGGGGCAGAGAGGTCAGGAGGGGGAGGGGTGTGTGTCAGAATGACATTCCACGCTTAATTTTTATCACTACAAATAAAAACTTCCACATGCCAAGAAATGCCCCACTTCCAGTTTGTTTCATTTACATTATATGAAACAAGGCTGCTCAACAACTGCTTCAGAATACACAGAACCCAATGGTTGTTTCTAATGATGCTTAAGTTTAACACTGAAAAAGCTTGATGCATAACAATGATGCTTTAAGGGTGCACTATATTTACTGTTTATTTAATGGACCACTATAGCAAGTGCCTTGTGAGCTGCTTTTTTTTTTAAAAGCTGCATACTTTGTATTTTTTAGCACTGCTGTGTTTTCAATGTCTTGTTTTCCATTTTCAATCAGAACTCTGAATTTAAAATTACTCATAAAACTGGGCACTTTCACTTCCTTAAAAGTAGTATTTGACAACAAAAGAGGCAAAACCGATTGCTTTTATTGTGATACTCTCTACATCTACTTAAGAAGAGGTATTCAGTTAAACTGAGATGAAAAATAATAGTGGTTAGCTGGAAAATGGTGGCTAGCTGGAAAACCTTTAAAGTGTAATTTTAAAGGCTCTTTATTTTCCCTTTCTGAATGCGGTTCATCACTTCAGATTTTCTTCACACAGGCTAAACTTGCTTTAATACCTCATTTACAAACATTTTTGAGGGGAGGGTCACATTGGCACTCTCATTTTAAGTGGTTAGACTTTCATTAGATTGTACGTGTTGAGGCATTGTTGAATTCTTCACAAAGCCTGTTTCAGGTCCTGTCTCCTGATTTTGTTTAGGTATGTGAAGTTGTGCATGCCTGTAATATATTACTAATTTTGAGAATAGAGTATATTCCTGCATTTTTAAACAGCTGGGCTTCAGTGCAAAGCAATCTAGTGTGTGGATGTTTCCTCTGCTGCTTAATGTGAATGACATAATGGAGCATTTGTCATACACCCATTGTCAAAATTGCTGTGTTTCTTAAAGCAACACGACCATGCTGTTTGGACCCTGCTGTCTATGTTAATTCTTACTTTGGTGGAAATCAAATACTCTTTTGGCCACCTGCAGAAGACAGCAAAAATGGGTGAGTGTGTTGTGCTGTATTTTGAAAGAAATGGTTATGTAAATGATTTGACATCAACACAAGCTCGAAGGTCAGGAATTAAAACCGTTAAGACTTCAGATACTTGAATTTTTGGATCTTCAGCTTGGAATGTTAAGAGGGTTGCATTTAAGAAACATAATCCAGAAGGTCAGAGCACACACAGGCAGCAGGGCCTCCTTAAAATATTTCAGGTGGGATATCTTAGATCATTAATCACTCTTCCTTGGCTGAAGAGTCCTCCCAGTACTGACTGATAAAAGGTCTATGAGGGAGGAATGCTGGGTGAAAGTTATGTCCCTGACCTATTGAGACTTCAGTTTACACCTAATTTTGAGTAGTATTGACAGTAAAACTCTAGGTTGAGCCCTTCAGCAATTGTGGAAATTGGAACCTGGCAAGTTTTTTGAAGGAACAGGTAAAGAATAATATTGTTACATGTTTTTGCTTCTGCTGTTGCAAGTTAATGCAGTTAATTTTAACTGATAAATTTTCCCACTGTTTTATTGTCAAAGCAGCGAATTGTCAACTAAAGCAACCTTTGGTGTAAATTTTTGTTTTCTTATGCACATTCTCTGTCTACCAGTGTACTCGTTTTAAGGTCCAATATTAAGTGAAGGAAATGCCTTGTAATCTTGTGAAAAAATGTTTAGCAGCTGAAAAACTATTTCGCCAGTTTAAATGTTACAAAACCTCTGCATTGAAATGTTTTTCACAGTGTATTCGTTCTGTGAAGAACTTCAAATAGGCTTTATTACTTTTTGTCAATAATTTAATCACTTGTGCCATATCAATTGATGTCTTGTCTCTTGTTTTCTTGGTCAGTCATTTAAGGTTTGATTTAGGCTTTGGTAGTCTTTTCCATTCCATGTAATTTCGAACGACTGCTTACAATAAATCTGTATTTAAGCTTTATATATAGCTAACTTCACTAAGGTGTTCATGTGCAATTTAAATAGATTTAATATTTTACTAAGAAAAAATATAGGTAAATAAACTTGATTTGCTGTGAAAAACTTTAGGCACTTTTAAATGGTAACAATATATAACATTATTTGTAAAAAGAAATTTTGTGCTTATTGCATCATCATTTTTGTGCCAGAACTGTAAACTAGTTTTCATATTTTATATTTCTCAAAATAAATGGAGAATCAACAAAGCTTGTAACTTCTAAGTTTATTGGTGGGATGAGGATCAATGGATAAATTAATTTGCAGGGCTCAGTGGCTTTTGTTTTTAAGTCTGGGATTAATTTAGCAGAGTCCTCTTAATTTTATAGGACAGCAGAAGGGGCATTATATCCCTCCATTTAGCAGCTTAGGGCAGAGGTGTACAGCAGATGAAGGCTGTAAAGAATTCCACTCAATATTGTCAGCAGATCCAGGGTCATCAAACCATAATGAAAGTGGGATTAAATTGACAAAATCTGTCTTTACTGCAGGAGGTGCTCCCAGTATGTAACTGGTGCTTGTGAATCCTGAGGATCCAAGTGGTGCTCATTCTTCCTGGTGGGAAACAATAGAAATAGTAGTTACAGTAGCTCTCTTTCTGTACCACTACTGAGCAGGCAGCTGTACAGAAAATTACTATATTATGTTTCAGCTCTGTGCTAGGGGGGCTTGAGGGGACATCTGGCTTCAAGATAATAGCAGGGGAGAAATAGCCCTGAGATAGTTACTCTCAAAGTAAATTTAAAATCATAGAAAAGTCCAGTCTTTTAGAAAGACATCCTTAATTGTCAGCCAAATCAAAGATAGCTTAGATGGCATATACTTTCCTCAATCTGTGTTTAAAAGCTGTGACACTTATGCTCATCTTAGAATGTTGAGAGAATCAGAAGTTTTGAAGCAGAAGAGGGCCATGTTTCAACTGGAGCTGCTGATTTTTCCCTTTCCATGAAAGTAGCAAGCCAAAGTAGATTGCTCTTCATTCCTTCTTGTAATTGGATTTCAGCTACAATGGTCTAAATGATCTGGTAACTCCATTTGTTTGTTTGTTTGTTTGTTTTCAGGGAGGGTGGGGAGGGAGCAGCCAGTACCAAGTTTGACCTTAAAACCTCTTGAAGTAATTTCCTCTCTCATGGCAGGAGAGAATCTCACAAGAGCCAGAGACCTTTAAATGAGATTCCTGTCTTGCCCCACACCTCCCATCCTCTTTCTCTTCTTTCAACCTGGATGCACTAAACTGGTGAAAAATAAGACCTTGTTAATGTACCATTGCTGGTGCTCTACAGGGAGGGGGGAATAATGCTGTTAAGCTTTTGCAAAGACTTAGGCTGAAGGAAGTGGAAGATGCTAATACTTTTTTTTTCTTTAAGCCCCAGACACATAAATAATCTGATGAAGGGGGCTGGGGGAGGGGGGAGGGGGGGGGGGGAAGCATTTCTTAAAGCCAATTGGGAAAATCTACTTTTTGCAGAAACCCTGATGAAGGAGTAATAATAGCAAACCTTCTCTGTGGTAGAATACTTCCAGGCCTGGAAATTTATTTTCTAAATAGAAAACAAGTGTGTTTTCAGCCTGGAAACAAACATTTAATTTTAAACATTCTAACTATGAAGGTGGTTATGTAGGAGTGTTTCTAGAGCAATGTAAATAAACACAAGAGGTGAAAGCAAAATACACATGATTAACACTAAATCATGGAATCTTTCGGGTTAGAAAAGACCCTTGGGATCATAGAGTCCAACCAAAATCCCTACTCTACAAAGTTCTCCCCTAAACCATATCCCCCAACACCACATCTAAACAACCCTTAAACCCACCCAGGGATGGTGACACAACCACCTCCCTGGGCAGCCTATTCCAGTGTCTGACCATTCTTTCTGTGAATTTTTTTTTCCTAATGTCCAGTCTGAACCTGCTCTGTTTCAGCTTGAAGCCATTCCCTGTGGTTTTATCACTAATTACCTGTAAGAAGGGACCAGCATCAGCTTCTCTACAATGTCCTTTCAGGTTGTTACAGAGAGCGATGGGGTCTCCCCTCAGCCTCCTCTTCCTTGAAATAAACAGTCCCAGCTCCAATTATTTTCCAGGCCCTAATTATTTTTTTTTTTTTTTCATTTGTGAAGATTTTAATTGTGACATTTACTGGAAAACAAATGAAGAAAGCATGGAGCACACCTTCTTTGTAAATAATTCCAGATTGTTAAGTTTCAGGAAAGGTAAGGAAAGCTTTAGGAAAAACACATAAAAAGTCGATACTTTTTTAGTCATGACAGTGCTACCAAGCACTGAGAATGAACTTGGTTAGCTAATATAAGGTGTTAAATCTGTGAAGATACCAGCTGTAAATATTGTGTGTAAAAATAAGTTGATAAACAATTTTTAAATGTTCTACATAGCTGTAACATAAATGTTCTTGCAACTGCAAGCTAACAGATTCCTTAAAGAAAGTAGTTAAAATTATGTATGTTGATCTTTATTTCAAAGCACTTACTCAAAAATGTTTTCTCCCCTTTTTTACTTCGGGAAATATTAGCAGATGTAATAAAAGCTTATGGGCCAGAGATAAATGTTTCTATTTTTCCAGCAGACTCTTCCCATTTACCATTCCTCCATGCTGAAACTGTCTCCTTGGATCTTGTTTCAAGTGGAGAGTTGATCTCCAATTACTTTTTCCACATTAGAAAGATGGAAGAAAGGGCACAGGTGGCATTGCCCGAATCACAAGAATATAAGTCAGTTGCAAAAGGGGGTGAGACTGTACAGACAAGACCCAGTTGCCACATAGTGAAGCAGAGATGCCAAAGAGAAAGATTTCCAGAGCTGGATGCAGTTGTTTTGCCTCCTTCCAATCCAAATTGTGGGGCTTCTGTATCTTGACAAGAAGTGAAGATGGCTGAGGGATGAGGACAGTAAAAGGGATCTGAAAGTCAGGAGCTATTTGCTGTGTGGGACCCTAAGGATGTTACCCGAGTATCTGATCCAGCTGCCTTCCCCAGTGAGCACCATGAAGCTTCATGAAAGGAGCCATAATTGCAGGTTAAATGTGCTTTAAGTGTTTTATAGTAGCCTTTGCTGCTCTGCAAGCAGTTCCAGCCAAAAAAAGAATCCACTCTGCACCTGTAGCATTTGCAGCCTTGGCAGGATGAAAGACAATCTCCCATTTCAGGAATTCACTCTGAAGAAGAGAGGAAGTCTGTTCAAGTTAACCTGCTACCATCCTGGTTAAAAATGAGGAAAATATGCATCCAGGCTTCGTGGGTGCTACTTTTCCATATATATTTTACAAGCAAAAAACTTATTTAAAGCATTGTATACAGTAGATGCCAGCCACTGCCTCAAAAGCAATGTTGGGTGACATGTCAGAGAGGGAACATAGTGTGGTGCAGTTGATATCAGAGAATTACATACAGGTGTGCAGGTCTCTAGAAACCACAGTTTTTGAGGCATTTGATGCAGTGTGGCAAAGACACCATAGGTAAGTGGGTATCATGGCCTCATGGACAGTCTACTGCATGATTTTGTAGGGATTATTCCTACCAACTCCCTTTATCAAGGTTTCAATGCAGAAAGAAGCTCAAAAGATCATGCAATCCATGGTTAGTTTTAGACAGGGCAAGCTAGAAAGCTCCTGCAGGCACAAAGTGTAGCAGAGCATACACTCTGTCATGGAAAGGAGCAGCTCTGAATGCCTGGGACAGAGGGAAGCACAACCATGGGTGGCACAGACAAAATGCCTCACTGGATAGAGGGCCAAGAAGCATTTACAGGGCTGCTGTATTTACAGCATTTACAGAGCCATGAGGAGCAGTTGACTAAGTTGCTTATAAAGTCCCCATACTCTCAGGGGACTCTTTCCATACAACCAGTATTTAAGCTGTGCTAGAGCATCGTAGGGTGAAAGACCTGCTTAGTGGTCAATTGTATTCACCTATATGACTCTAAATACTGCTTTTGGGTTACTCAAATTTAGGTTCATTGGTGGTGGTTTGGGTTGGCTGGTGGTGTTGAATTTTTCTAGGACAGAAAATCTCTGCATACTTTCAGCAAAAAAATGTGACGATGTCCTTGTTCACTTTGCTTTCACACGGTGCAAATGTTCATTGCACTCATTCCATGACTGCTCAGGGAGGGCTCTAAACAATCACTTGCTTCTCTCCAACTTGCCAGCTCATGAGCCAAGGAAAAAACGTGTAGGCAAGCCAGCAAGAACCAGGGTTGCTGTTGAAATCCTGTTGATGGTAGTAAAAAGGTACAGGGAAAAGGTTTCTAGTGTCAGATTGGTGGGAAGTTTGGTGTTGCCAGGTATAGCAAACTTTTCTAGATCATTTGTTAATAACGGCTGTACTGATGTACATCAGGCATCTGGGAAGCTATCAAAGGAACAGCAGCTTTTGCAGGATCCTGCCTGTTTGGTCAGTTGCCCAAGCATGGTTGAGAAAGCCATCTCAAGATAATAATCCATCCTTTACACTGCCAGATCTGACCAATGCTTGTCATCAATGCTCCTGCCTTTCTAATTGTCAAAGGAACTTTTTTTCATGTGAGCTTCTGCTTGTATTCCTCATGATATTCTATCTACTTCTTTATACAGCAATTACTCTTACTAGTCTGATAATTTCAGTGGGCCAGCTCAGATAAAGGTAAATGTGCACACAGATCATATCTTGAGTAATCAGCATGTTAGTCAGCTACCTGCAAGCACTGTAATAATTTTTTATATGACTTTGTCCTCATTCCATATTCTTTGACAAAATCCAAGCCTCTCTTGCTGGTTTCTTCTATCTGCCCCCAAGAACATGTTGTCCTTTTTCTGGATGTCATTTTAACTACTGTTTTATCCCACTGAGCTTAAACAAACAAGCAAGGTAACAAGTACTGTGATGCAAACTTGTGGCATTTAAATAGATGCTCATCCTCCACTTTGGTACCTTTATAATTGTTTTAAGCTGCCACTCTCTTTAGTTACAGCCATAAATGCAGGTCAGATGCAATGAATTTGACACATTAAGTTAAGAGCAAGAAAGACTGCTTAAGTGTACATAATTTTGTTTTGCTTTTTTTACAGAGTCCAAATTTGTCATTTTTCAAGGCAGAGTTTTTGTTTCCCATGACTCATCCTTAACGCCCTCACTTAAAGCAAACAGTCCCTAGGATTTTTGCTTGTGTTTGAGGGTTTTTTTGGTTGTTTTCTTTTTGTTGGTGGTGGTTTTTGGTACAGTCTCAGCTGTGTTTGGTACTAGCCAGCTTCCTTGTGAACCATGACCACTATTTTTAAAAGGCTGGGATCTATCACTCCTGTAGCAAAGTGCTGAATGGAATATGGAGCTGGTGGGAAAGGGGCATCATTACCAACTCCATTCCAAACAGAGTATGTCATAAAGTTTTGATGTAATCATTTCTACCAGAAAGTTATCAGTTCTGAAACTGTTTTACTCATTACATGCACTTGGCACATTCTCTTTGTTTAATTGGTCTTATTTCCATTTCTGCATGAAAAGTACATTTAAATACCCTTAGCAAAGTCATATTTTCAATTTCTCTCCATTTCTGCATTAAAAGTACATTTAAATACCCTTAGCAAAGTCAGTGATATTTTCAATTTCTCCTTACAACAGCCCATTGATTTTATACACATCTTCGTTTTCTGCATCAGTCCCACACTGGCTTTAAAACTGATCCTGCTGTGACATTGTTGTCCAGCTTACCCGGGGAGTTTTTCTGTGTTACTTAAGATCTGTGTCTGATGCATTTTCAGTTGTGGGACCAGCTACATTAGATTCAGTCACTAGCACAATGACAGACTGAATCAGCGGCCTGGTTATGGCTGATCTGATTTTCTGTATCACTTTTCCCATTTAAACCATAGCATGTTACTTGGAAATGTCAGGTTACGTTCTGTATTCAAAGGAGGGCTTTTTTCTTCTTTCTCTTCTGCTGCAACCATGTAAAGGCATTGATGGTACTTGGTTGACAGGTCCCTTGTCCACGTCTCTGCAATGAGATGCAATCCCTCAGCTCGTCCCCATCACTTTACTTTCTGAAGTCTTTTAAGAGAAAGAGGTGTGTTATTTTTAGCCATTCCGTGAGTTACACGCATGCCCTGGTGGGGTAGAGCGTCATCCATCTCCTTTTGACGTCATTTCATCTGCTGCCCCGCAACCCGTGTCCCTCTCAACCCCCCAGAGCACAAACACCCCCGCCACCAGCTCCCATTTCCACACCAGAGGGCGGGAATGAATGCGAGCCGGAGGAGGGAGGGAGAGAGGGAGGGAGGGAGAGAGGGAGGGGGGGCACCGCTTGACTGCCCCAATTCCCGGAGGCGCATGAGGATGGCGAGCCCCTCGCTCCCGGGAAAGGGCGACGGGTGGGATGGGGGATGTGGGGGAATGTGGGGAGTGGTCCCGGATGCCTCGGTCGCGTCGCCGCGCCCGGGGCGAGCAGCGGCCGCTGGGTGGCAACCGCAGCCCGCCGGGACGGCGCTTGCCGGCCCCCGCTCAGCTCCGCTCCGCTCCGCACCGCTCCGCCGGCTGCCCTCGGAGCCTCGACCAGCACCGCTCCGTGCGAGCTCTTGTGTGTGTTCGGCTCCCTGACGGCGAGGGGAGAGGAAGGGCAAGGAGAATCCTTCCCGTTGGGATGCCAGGACCTGCCCTTCTTTCAGGAGAGAGCAAAAGCTGCCAGGCTGTGAACCGCCCGTGATGGGTCACTGTGTGAAGGAAAGGTGACCCTGCAAATGGACACGTGAAGGAAGGGCAGCATTCATTCCCTGTGCCCCTTGTCAAAGCTGCTCACAGCTTAATTCATGCCTTCCCTTCCTTTTAGGGTAGTTTATGTATGAGATTATCATCCCTGCCACCTTCAATAGACCAAAAAAAAAAAAAAAAAAAAAAAAAAAAAAAAAAAAAGACAATTTACCAAGCTTCCCTTTTTCTCCCTCGTATTAAGCCTAGAAAGGTCCAGAGTATCTCCTGCTCCGGTTTCACTTGGCTTTGCCCTAGGTTGGCTCCCCGTTTCATTCGGGGTTGTCCCAGCATCACTCATCGCTGCCCTGATGTTGGGGTAGCAGGGGGCTGAGCCATCAGTGTTTCCCAGAGCTGTGTGTTTAACCTACTTCGAAGGTTAACTCTGCTTCTTTGGGCAAGCTCCTGATTCATCTAATCTCCAATCTGTTCGGTTCCTTCTATTCCATACAAAAAATGAAAAATAATAATTAAAAATCTTCAGGTCGGACGCAGAGACATATCGGAGTCCCGCTGCTGCAAAGTCCTAAAATCCAGCTCCCTTCCTGTCCCAAGGGCACGCCTGAACCCTCCCCCACCTCCCGCCCCCGGGCGGCGTGTGTGGAGCAGGTGTGCGGGACCCCGCATCGCCGGGTCGGAACACCCATAGTGCGGGACCGGGGGCCCGGCCTGTCTCCGGACCCCCAGGGGCTCCGCGATCGCTCACAGGGACTGCTGCCAAGGGCCCCTGTCTGCCTGTATCTGCTATATTAGTTTTAAAAAGGCGATTCGGGCTTTTTTTTCTTCTCTCCACACCCCCATTTGTTTTAGTATTATTACTTTTTTTTTTTTTTTTTTTTTTTTTTCCAATACATCCGCGCAGCTTCAGCAGCCTCACCCCTCCCGCACGGTGCGGAGCGGGCCGCGCTCTCCTGCGGAGGGCTGGCAGCCCGCAGCCACCTCCCCCGCTTGCCCCCCCGCCCGCTTCCTCCGCGCAGGCGGAGGCGGCGGCGGCGGCTCCAGCAGCACCCGCGGCCCGAGTGCCGTCCCTCCGCCCCGCTCCGCGCTGCGCCGCTCCGCTCCGCCCCGCCGCCACCGCCCCACCGCCGGCCCCAGGCCCGCGCCTCGATGGAGGGCGGGACCGGGCTGCGCGGGGCTGCTCGCCTCCTCTCGCCGCCTTTTTTTATTTTTTTTTTTTCCCTATTCCCCCTTAACCCCCCCATTTCCCCCTTTTCTTGAATGAAGCGTGAGGCGGAGCTCTAGGAAACCACCGCGCCCGGCTGCGCCGCGCGGGGCCGGGGCCGGAGCCTCCCCCTCAAGCTCCGCTCCTCCCCGCCTCTCCCCGCCCCCGCCGCCGCTGCCGCCGCCTCCGGGAGAGCTCCCCGCCCGCGCCCGCCGCCGCCGCCGCTCGGAGCCGCCGCCCGGAGCCGCCGCCGCCGCCGGCAGCAGCAGCGCGGAGCGCCCGGAGGAGCCGCCCGGAGCCGGCGGGGTGCGCGGGGCTGCGCGGGCGGGCGGGCGGGCTTGCGGGCAGCGGCGCCGCGGCCGCCGTCCCCATCGGCACCGGTCACAGCGCACACACGCCCCGTCCGCGCCCCTCCGCGGCAGCGCCGGGGGCTCCTCCTCCGCTGATACAAAGCTGCTCGGGAAATGGCATTTCTCCCCGGAGCCACAGTCAAAAGCAATTTTCCGTCTTTATTTTTATTATTGTTTTTACGCTCTTCCTTGTGAAAAAGAATCGATTACCTAAATACATTTTTTCAATATTTTTTTGTATTTTTTTTTTTTTTCCGCGTGTGCGTGCGTGTGTGTGCAAGCACCGGGCTCCTGCGATCGGTGTCTGAATGAAACTACGTAAATGCATTTGTCTGTACGTTGTTGCACTGGAGGGAAAAACGGAGCACTTCTGCGAGAGCTTGGATTCAAATGTGGTTCATCTGGTCTCCAGGATTTTCCGTCTCTTTGGGGTTGTTCGCCTTCCCGGGCTACGAGGCGGGATTTTCTGAGCTCTGACACATCTTTGGAGATGTCTGTTAAACAGGAGTCTGGGAGAAAGCATTTGAAATCGTAGGGATATTTTTTTTTTCGTCCCTTTCCCATCCCCTTGGTGACTTGAAGCATCAAAGCGGCCAGAACTCAACATTTCTGAAGACTTGCAATGCTTGGGTTTTGTTGTTGCTATTTTTTTTTTTAGAGGAAACTTGACAGAGGAACATATTTATAGTCCAAGTAAGTACTTTACAGAGGAAATTTAGTTTGTGTAACTTAACAAAAAAAAAAAAAAAAAAAAAAAAAAAAAGCAGTGTTGAGGTTTCTAGCTTAAAGTGCATTGGATTAACGTTCATCCAAGGCTGTGTAGCAAATTGTATTGAATTTCAGTTTTTACAGTGTCTGTTCATCCGCTTCTTCATGTCCATGGTAGCTCAGCACCTAGGGGAAAATGCACCTGATTCTGAATCAGTATAATATTTTTTAAGATGTATTTCAACAACGAGGAGGAAATGGTCCTAAAGTAAATTTATAATAAGTAATTAAATGTGCACCTGGAAGGAAAGTATTTACAGCATTTTAATCCCTATTTATACCGTGCATCTCAAACTGAGGAGGAAACACTGAGAAGACAAAAGTACCTCCAAGACCCAGAGAACTCCCCCACACCACCATGAATGAAACCGTGCCCGATACAGTAACTGGATTATAATATTTTTGTGTTACTAATTTTATTATCATTGGCTGCTTTACTTTTTTTTTTTTTTTTTTTTTTTTGGGTTCATCCTGCTCCTCTTCTTCCTCTCTCCCTTCCTGTTGCTGCTTCCTCTTGGGAATTATGGCTCACCCGGGGAGAAGGGGCTACGATAACCGGGAGATAGTGCTGAAGTACATCCACTATAAACTCTCCCAGAGGGGATACGACTGGGCTGCCGGCGAGGACAGGGCACCCCTGCCTCCATCTCTCTCTCCTCCTCCTGCTGCTGCGGTTGCTGCTGCTGCTGCTGCTGGGACTTCCTCTGATCACACTGGGCCGGTGTCTCCGCACCCCGAGCCCCCCGGCTCGGCTGCTGCTAGCCACGTGCCCCCGGCCGAGGGGCTGCACCCCGCACCCCAGGCCGTCCACCTCACCCTACGCCAGGCGGGGGACGAGTTCTCCCGCCGCTACCAGAGGGACTTTGCCCAAATGTCCGGCCAGCTGCACCTGACGCCCTTCACGGCCAGGGGCCGCTTCGTGGCGGTGGTGGAGGAGCTTTTCCGAGACGGGGTTAACTGGGGCAGGATCGTGGCCTTCTTTGAGTTTGGCGGCGTGATGTGCGTGGAGAGCGTCAACCGGGAGATGTTTCCCCTTGTGGACAGCATCGCTGCCTGGATGACCGAGTACCTGAACCGGCACCTGCACAACTGGATCCAGGACAACGGAGGCTGGGTACGTCCCCCTGTTCCTCGTTCCTTCTCCCGGCTTTGGCCTGTGGCCAGCGGAGCTCTGGGGTGGGCAGCGCCCAGGGGGTTGCTCTCGTGTTGGGGGAAGAAAAGTGTTTGCCTGGGGGTTGTCGGCACTAGCGTGTGCTGAAGCAGTGTAGGCCTCGTGCCAGTTGTCAAGGTTCACCTTATCTCAAGGTGTTATGGTGGAGCAGGTTGGGATGGGGTGAGCAGCTACAGCTTGGGAGCGAAAAAAATGAGTAGGGCGCCTTCTGGAAAAAGAGGTTGCCCCTCTCTTACTCCCATCCACCCTCTCCTGCTGGCAAGCTTTGGTCAAGGCAGGGTCCATCGGCAGGCTGGGACAGGCACGTCGTGGCAGGTCCCAGGCACAGGAGCAGCAGGGACCACGTGTGTGTGTGTGTGTGTGTGTCTGTGCAGGCATCCCTGCCCTTTTGGGGTGATGGGACAGTCAGGCACATGATGAGCACAGGATCTGTGTGCTACAGGTGATCAGGTGGCCATTGGTGCCCACTTTTACAGCTGTGGTGGTAGCAGGGTTTTACAGTATGGGATGTGTCTACTGTGAAAAATCTGTCTTTGTCTTGAGACAAAACAAAGGTTCCAGGAGCTGTGTCAGTGTGATTACTCTGGAAAAGGAGTATTTGTTGTGATCCGATGGGTGACTGTGTTTCTGGGGTAGAGATCACCTCTGTCTGGGGCTGGCTTCAGCATCATCCAGAAAGGGAAGATTTCCGCTTGTGGAAAATGGACAGCTTTCACACTGGAGGTCAATCATAAGCCTTTCCTTACTTTCCCCCGCTCTTTGAAAAATAGCCACATTGAAATTGGAAGTTCTCTCATCCCTTTTTTTTCCTGTATGAATTGGTATACTGTGAAAAAATGTGGTTACAGGCGCTCTCCTGCAAACCGAACCTGTTGTATATGTACAGCTTATGGTATTAATGCACTGGAGAGAGAAACAGTAAGAGTTATACCAAAGAAGAGCCTTTACATATGGGCTGAGAGCTGGCATAAGTCACCTAGAAATGGAGATCTGTGAGGTTGGAGACTGGCAATTTCAGGTCTGGCCTCCTGTGAAATGTCATCAGAGAGCTGACTCAGCTGCACAGCACACCTTTAAGAGGCGTGTACAGTATATATTTCCCAGTTAACAAGGTTTGCAAGCCCGGTGTTTGTTAAGCCTTGTTACATTGAATTCTCAGCACTGGATATCTTGCCAAGTCAGTGTTAAGCATAGTAACATGCCATCCACATTGCCTGTTTATGTTTAAAATCGAAGATGCTGCCTTCCCACAGCTGAATAAAGGGTATACATGTCTGGGGGTCCAGAAGACACCTACGTTCTGTTGTAAAGGAGAGACTAAGGCTTTGGGGCCCTTTTCTCAGCAGGAGTCAACCACTGTACACCTCCCAAAGGAGTGCTGTAGGTCCCTGGCTACAAGTCATGTTGGAGGCCAGATTGTTCCCTTGCTCTCCCCTGTTTCCACTAAGAAGAAAAAAAAAAATCAAGATTCATGGGGCCAGAAGGGGAAGCAATAAATGTGTGTGTGCACATGTTTGTGTGTGTCTGTGTATTTATGTGTATATATACGTATGCACATACAAATATGCATAGGTATACAGACACACATAAAATTACTCCAGCGGTTAATAGCTGGGACCACGCTTGGGAGTGGGAGACCTATCCCCTGATTCTCTGTTTTGTGGATCAGTACAGAAGGTTTGTCAGTGGTTTTGGTTTTTTTTCATTAAACAGGTAACTAGGGGTGAAAGGCATCTGCAGAGAGCTCAGGCTTTTGGAGACCTTGGCTGGCTAAAAGACAAGCAGCTAAAGGGTTAGGGATTTTGTGATTGCAGTTCTGGGCTGGGATGCCTGACTTGTGCGTAAGTCCCTCCTCAGGCTGGGAGCCCGCTCGCGGAGCTGGGGCCCTCGGTTTGCTCCAGAGCCAGTGAAGTCATTCTGTTGACTCCAGTGAGCTTTGGATCAAATCCTTAAGCGTGCTAGAGATGTATTGTCCTGTGGGTGTATTGTGTAAAGAGAAACATAAATAACGAATAAAACTGAGAATGTGAAAATACAGGTGTTACCGGGCGTGATTGGCCAGATGAGGCGAGTGCTGGAGCTGTTTCTTGATGGTTAGAAGTAACAAGAAGCTTGGATGGTAAACACTGACTGCCTTTAAAAGGAAAAGATGCTTTCTATCCATAGCCATGTAGTTGTTTATTGAGCTTTTCTATAAACAAAAGCTCGAGAGTTTCAATGCATGTGATGCCAGTTACTGCCGTCTGTTGTTTGTAATGTACACATGGAAGAAGATGTGCAAAATTTTACCCCAGGGTGGTTTTTGCCTGTCTGTCTGGTAAATGGCTGGTACTTTTCAGTCATGGGATTGTTACACACAGGAAAAACCTAGCTGGTTACAAAGAGCAGAAGACTAACATGAAGTTGCAAACGCATCTTTTAGGATCCTCTCTCCAGACAGAAGAAACCAAGGATGGCATGGGGCTGTGAATTTTTCCTTTTTTCTTCTTCTAGCTTCCAGGATCTGCCAGTGGAAAAGCATGCATCAATATATTCACACCGTCTTCAGCTTGGCATGTGTACCATACCCCATGTTCCAGCATTATTAAAAGCATCATAAATGGCTCTTCCCAAGTAGATGATCCCTTCATAGGTGGTGGTGCTTTGTGGGACCTCAGCACAGCTTCATGCAAAGTGTTGCTCTCATGCAGGTTCCTGCAACAAGGGACAGTGCCAGCTGTTGTAGCCTTCTCCTCCTTTATATTGTGGCTCCCTGGTGTGTTATGGAGTGGTGAGTTTATTAGAGGCTGTGTAATAGTAGAAAGGAGAGCATCAGAGTTAGTCACAAGCATGTGTTACACAGTGAGTAAGTTGGACAGGGTGTACTTTGAGTGGGCTGGTGTCTTGCACTCAGGTCTGGAGTTTGGTTGAAATGTCTTTCTTATTTATCTGTTTCTTTTCAATCAGTTCTGTAATTTGTCAATGTATTACCAGGACGTGACATTTCTATATGTCAGGAAGGAAAGAAGCAGGTTGCAAGGTCCTGTAGCTGGTGAAATGTAAATTTTAGGTGCTAGAGATGGCTGTTAATGGTGCCTGGGGACTGTTAATACCATTAAGATACCCAGCGTCATGGGTTTGTTCGAAACTCAGAACAGCAACAGATGGAGACTGCCTGTACAGAGACTGTATTATTAGCTTGTGGTTTTGGTGGCAAATAAATGCAGCTTTCAAAGATTTTCATGTAGGGCAGGATGCTACAATATTGTACTTTGGCCTGATAACATCTTAATTGTGTTACAAAAGAAACAAGAGGAGAACCAGCTCATCTCTGCAATTTTGTGGTACTTAGTATAATGTATGCTTTCTGACTGACAGCTTAATGGCTTCATTTCAGTTTTTAGAGCCTGGTGTTTGAGCTGCAGAAGGACTGGCTTGGCAGCAGGCTGTTGCACTTGGCGACTTTTGACTTTGATGTAGGGAACACTGTAGTGATGCAGTCGGTGCAGGGGAAATAACTGTGTCTGTCCTGCAGTGACTGGTTCCCTCTTGGGCACACACACAACCTCACGTCCATGGGAGCCATGGTCAGCTCTGGCTGCTCCTGGTCCAACATACTGCATCCTCCCCAAGCTGCTCAAGAAAAACCAAGAGCGTGAGGACTATGGTAGGAGACATAGACACAGTTGTGCATGTGTAGACCAGTACATTTTTGATGTAAAGAATGTAGAGAAACACAGGTGAGAGAAGCATTGTGCTGAAAATTCAGACAAGAAAGGGTAATTTTAAGTCACAATATTTACATTTGAACCAGGAATGTGATGGTCGTGGGTATTCATCCAGTTCTGTTCTTTTATTGTGGTCCTGTTCTGTTCAAGAGTTAAGGCCAGGTGTGTGGAAGGATTTAGATGTCAAGTGGACCTTGGGTGTAGCATAAGCACTTTCAACCTCAGAGTGCTTGTCTAGCCAGGAGGGTGCCAGAAGTCCCTGGCTTTTCATTGTTCTTTGCTGAAGGCATCTGGGAGCTGCTCCTGCCTTGAGAGAGGGGAACTGCTTGGCATGCTATGGGGGATGCCATTCCCAAGAACCTCAGCCACTGTTACTCAAATGCCATCCTCACGAGCAAGTGCAGATGGGGAGAAGACCCAGCTTTTCCTAGTAGGTCTTTCTCAGGGTAGCAGAATGTTTGCCTACAAAACCCTCTCCGTTGTGACAGGGGTGTATACACTTACATCCCCGACATCTGAGGAGGCTTTGCCTGCCAGGTGGCTACTGGTTTTGCTGAAGTGTCCTCCCTTTTGGCAACAGGGGCTCCTCCTTCTGAAGGGCTGAGGTTTCACTTGGTGAAGGAGGATAAATGGGGTTGTGTAATTCCCACTGTCTGATGTGTTTTCTCAGGTGGCTGCTTACAGCCAAATGAATAAATGCTTTTTGGACCAGCAACTAGACCCCAGGTTTCCCTTCCCTGGGGTTGACTGCCCTAATTACTGAGCTTCCTCTTTTTCTTTTCTTTTTTTTTTTTTTTATTAGTAAGTCATTAATTCTCTTGTGCTTGGTGCCACACCTTGGAAAGGAAGTGTGGCAAATTGCTGGTCCCTCATGATGGTCCTCAGCCCCCTCATGCAGGTGAGGGATGGCAGATGCTCCTGCCTCCAGGACAGTGCTAGAGGTTGTGGACATCAGTGTGACAAGGTGGCCTTTCCAATGTGCGGAGCACCGATCAACACCTCATCCCTTTTGGGCTCTAGAGCTGCTTTCTCAGTAGCCCAGCCAGGCACCTGCCTGCACGTTGCTCCTCCTGCAAGTCCCAAGAAGAAGCCTCTTCCTCCTCCAACACAGGGTGATGCCTGCTCAGAGCCGGATGCCTTGTGCTGGAGCAGAGGTGCTTATGAGGTTTTTTTTTTTTTCCTTTGCTGGCAACATGTGGCCTTGTAACGACTCAATCCCCAGCGGGGCTAACCCCAAGTCACTGTTTGACTGGTAAAAGGAAGCTGTCTGAAATCCACTCTGTTAAATAAATGAATTGGCAGTTTCAAGTGTTACACCTTCTAGGTCCTTTGCCAGTTTTTGTGGCTTTGTGGGTTTATAATCGAATTCTCAAAATATTATCAAAATATTTCTCTTTTTGCTGTTGTTGAAGAGCAAGAAATCAGTTCTGTGGAGGATCTGTCTCAAAGCAAGGAGTAGAAGATGTAGGGCAGAAAGGGATAATGATTGTGGTTCTTTAGTCCCTTTCATTTATAATGGCTTTCTCCATAACTTGCGACAGCATTACGTTGGGTATTTTCTCAGAAGTCTTGTATTTTCATTTATTTGGGGATTTTTTTTTGGCTTTTTTATTTTATTTTTCTTTTTAATATATGTGTTGACCATGACCTTTAAAATTTCAGAACCAGGGGTCTCAGTTATGGAGATGATGTCATTTGCCTTGATCTTGCAAGGAACCATAAAGTTCAAACAGCAATCCTATTAAAAAGTTTTACTTTACTTTCAATATTGAGTAAGAAGTTAGTTCTGTGCCTGCATTAAAACAGGCCTCTCTTGAGCTGCTGCGTTAGCTCCACTGGGCAGTAAGTAGCTTAGTTTTTTGAGTGTGTAGCTTGAAATTCAGAGTCGGTAATCCATGAAGAAAATCCAGTTGAATTTCTCTGCCGAGGCACAAGAGTTTCTCCAGTGGCAAAGCACAGCAGCTAGGAGGAGAATCTCAAATCCTGGACAACGGTCTGTGAAATTGTATGTGGAGCAGCAGCATCTTCTCAGGGGCCTCACACCAGGCCCTGTGCTTCCTAAGGCAGCACAGGAACTTTGTACAGCATCACCAGCACACGTGAAGGCCATGTGCCTGATAGAAGCATCCTTGACAAGAGGGTCATCTTTCAGCAGACTGGAACCTGGGATAGTGGAGGGAGGTGGATGGAGAAAAAGGAGTAGTGCTTTGTGTTGCTTTGAAAACTCTGCTGTGGCTTAGGTCTTGGGTGATGGTTTGTGCTGGGTGCATGGATGAGCCAGCCTCATGCTTTGTCATTGCCTCTGGGGGCTGCCAGGCCCAGGGTTTGAACCAGACCAGTTGAAGCAGCAGCTCTCCCTGCACCCATCAGAGCTGCCAGCAACCTGGCTGTGACCTTGCTTTCCCTCTTGCTCTGCATCTGCCTCATCAGGCTGTCCCACACAGTTTTAGCATGGTGGTTCTACCTGGGGTCCCCCTCCTGAGGTATGGGTGGCAACAAACAGGGTCAGCAGCCTTGGCAGTGGAGCAACCGCAGCCAAAAACGGGGCAACAGGTCTGATTAAGTAACAGCTCTGCTGTGGCAAAGTGAATTTTATTTTTTTTGGCTATTGAATTTCTGTCCCTGTCAATGATGGGGGTCCTGGTGAAGGTGTGGCCGGGCAGCGTGAGCCATGCACCCCGTGGCACGCTGGCTGCGTGTGCTCCCCACTCACACAGGTCATGTGCTTGTATTCAGTGGCTGCCTGGTTCTTTGCCTGTTGTGTCTTTCCACTTCGTGGAGGGCTGGTGGTCTTAAACTTTCTCCAGACTTTTCTGACCATCCCTTTCCATCACTGCTGCTGGTGCCAGGTGTTGGCCATTGGGCAAGGTACTGGGTGCTGCCACCTGGCCATCAGCCACAGTAGGTGCCGGGTCCAGCCCTGCCCACCTCCCTCCCTGCTCTGTTTTATTTTCCTTCAGGCCCCTGGGGGGTTGGAGAGCAGACCTGTTTGGTTTGTTGGTTTGGTTTTTTGTTTTGTGGGGTTTTTTAATATTTTTTTTATGAACATCTTGTGGCTGCCCCTGTACCTGCTGATTTAGTAATAATAACAACACTTGTTACTCAGTAGCAGCAAAATACTGATTTTCTTTTTCTGAGGGCAGTACCAGCCTGTTTTTATTTTCCACTTCATATATAATAATAGGATGGATGAAGGTGTGCAGTGCCATAAATCTTCTCTTCCCCAGCAGGATAACATCCAGGCCTTCTTGGCAAACATAAATGCTGATGACAGATTTGAGGGATTTTTATTTTACTCTGGCTTTCAGTCTCATTAACAATCTGATGGCATTTTTTTTTTTTAAATTTTTTTTTTTTTTTTGGCTCTTGGAAGACTGTGAAACCAGATAACTTTTCCAAATGCATCTGAAGTCTGGAATTTATTTTCTGCTATTTTATCCTAATGTTACTTTGCTGTCAAAATTATTGTATATCGACAGAGTTTTCTAAATCCCCCTTGCTGAAAAGTCTCTTGGAGGTTTCTGGATTTTCCAGTTAATGAGTAAGAAAACAAATCTGATTTTAGAAAATGTTGCACTGACTTCAATAGGAACAGGGAGAGGCACTTAACTGAACAATTGTAGTTATGTTTACTTTGTATATGCGGCAAGAAAATAAGATCAAATGAAAAATCAGCAGGTTTTCAGCCAATAGAGAAAACCAGCCTTTTCTGTAATGCATGAATAACCTTTGGGAGCTGTTTCCATGGGAGAGCTGTGAGTGGAAGTGTACTAAGTTGCATTGAGGAAAGGTTTAGGTATTTATAAGCGTAAGGAAAAACATCTATATTTACCTTCAAATAAAACTGCCTGGAAGGGCAGTCATACACCTTGATGAAACAGGGGGTAAATTCAACATCAGCTGCTGAAATGAGATCACCAGGTGATCACCAGGCTAGACCTTTCTCTGGGGAATGCTATTTCTAACTTACCTGTTACACTGCTTCTCCTCCAGAGCACCTGGTGATGGTGACTGGGGATGCTGGGGTGAGTAGAGGTACTTCTGGTCTCATCCAGGAAAGACTTCTTACTTCTGCATGTGTTTTCTACAAGTAAAGGTAATTGTAAATGTGCTTCTTCTGTTGCTTAGGGCACCCACATCACTGAATTGACTGCTGCACTGACTGGAGGTTTGTTACTTGCTATGTTTAGAGTTAGTTAAAAGAAACAGTCATCATCCTTCAGTGCATACATCATTTTATTGCTGTTTCATTTTATTGGGGCATAAAAAGTATTACTCCATTTTGTTGACTGAAAAGGCAGCTCCACAGGTTTGGGGGCACTTTTGTGACTAATTTATGTGCATGGGCCAGGTACAATCAAAAATACAAGGCCTCCTTTTTCCCACACAGTGATTGAAAGAGACTGTCATGCAGTTGTTTGAGAAAGCAACCGAGAGTCAAAACTTAACTTCCTCTTCTTGGCTCTAGTAGTCAGTGTGCAATAGACTATAGGGCAAATTATTAAAATATCTCTTTTTCAGTTAACTCAGCTATGAAATGGGTATTCTTACTAGCTCTGCAGCATATCAGGTCTGGGTAAAGCATTGTTGCCCACATGCTAGCATAAGCTGGACTAAAGTTTTTTTTTTATTAGGAAAAAAGTCATACAAGGTACAAAATTGAACAAAATGTCTGCCTTGGTAATTTAGGGCTTAGAGGAAAATCCAAATCTCCAGCTTGACATCTTGTTGCTGGAGCTCGCTAGCCTGGGAAAGAACAAAGTGAGTCAGACTGTGAAAGTAGCTGAGGGTGAGATTTGAGCAGAGAGGGGAGGTAGAAGAAAGAAAGAAAAAAAAGTGAAATGGAAATTCTACTTAAACTTTTTCAGCTGTGCTGTTCAGATGTGTTTAGCAATGTTTGTGATGGAAACAGATTAAAAAGATCAGTTTCAGGTGTTGATTTCTAGTTTTTATGTAGGAAAAGGGTGAGCAGTATGAGAAATGGCAACTGAAAATGTTAGTGTTTTCCTTTATGTATCAGCATGGTTGGTGGGGTGTTCCATGAAGGAAACTCTTTCCTCTTCCATTCCCACCATGTGTAAAAGCTGTCTGTGGCACTTCAGGGGAAGGAGCAAATAACTGCATTACATGCACCTGTAAGAAGTGTTTTCATGCACACGTGTTTTTTTGCTTCCCTTCAGAAGCTTCATTAAATGTTCAGCTACAGGCAGAAAAAGTAATTTTAAAAAATAAAAAAATAAAAAAATGAATAGCAATCAATCCCTTGGGCTTGACCATGAGGTTGAAGTTGGTTTTATCTATCTTGCTGAACTGAGGCTTAGGAAACAAAATTGCTATTGCATTCACTGGAGAGATCTGTGTGAGCTGCTGGAAAATCAGGATAGGTCCTTGGACAGGAGGCCAGTGAAATGCCTCCTGTGGTACAGGACAGTTCTGTAATGTGTCTGCAATGTAATAACTATTGCCAACTTTGTCTCTGAAAAACTCCTTTCTTAAGAAAACTCCACACATGTTCAGATTGTGTATTATAAAGTGTCAGAGAGGACCCTGTTTCTTATCTTTTTTTCTAAAAAGAAAAGAAAAATAATTCAAAGGCAAATTCAATGACAGTAGTAAATGAGTTGGAATTTCCATTAGCAGAATAAGATGGTCCATCTTGTAGATTAGTGAAATCTGTTAAACTTCTAAAGGACGTACACACAGCTCAAGTAAAAAATGACATTAAAAAAAATGAAGAAGTCCCTCATTCATAATAGAAGCAAATCCTGCATCGTGCTCCAAGTGTCTGCAAATTTTACCTTCAAGTTGGATACATTCAGAGCCCCTCCCCTGAACCTGTGTGGCAAATCACAGTAGGTCTTGCTGTCTAAATATCTAATCTCCAGTCTGCTGCTGGATGCGAAAGGTCCCTGATGTAACGGAGAGGGAGGCCTAATGCCTGTATTATTTACAGGTTCCCATTTGACCTGTTCCTTTCTTCATTGCCCAGATCTGCAATAAACAGCAGCACTGCTGTGAAGCCTGGGTGAGGAAAAGGCTTTCCTCCTTGTGGGGCTGGAGTGGGGCAACCGGGCTCACTGGCAAGGGAGGAAATAAAACCAGTCACTTGAAATGTCAGGTGGCAATCAAACTGCAAGTAAATGAGCCAGCCTGGAGTCTGTTCAGGGTTCTGCAGTAGCTCACGGCTGTCTGCAAAAAATTCCTGCAGTAGAAAATTCACGTATTTGGCTCTGGATTGAATGTGTGAAATCCTTGCCTGGTTGGAGTCAGTAGCTATTTTTTTCCAGTACGAACGTGAAAATCGGCGGTATGCAGCCTCGTATAGCAGTCAGTCTGTGGGCAGACACAAAAAGGGATTATAAAGCGTCATACAAAGCCTTGCTTGTAGCAGATGGTTGTGCATGACTGTGCAGTGGTGGAAAACTGCAGTGTGGCTACCTTGGGTTTTGCCTGGAGAGTGCTCCTCAGCTTCCCTGGGCATTCTCGCCATGAGGGTGGCTCAGCATACTTCAAACATCCCTCTTACAGTGCCTGAGTGGGCCAAGAGTGTCCCACCAGGACCACAGTGGCTTTCTAGAAGTCAGTCCTATTCATCTTTGGCCTGTAAAGCCATGCCCCAACTCCAGGGGCGAGCTGATGAGCCTCTTTGGTCCTTTAGGACCATGACATGGGGAGCTCCCCCCCTCTGCTCTCCAGCCTGGGTAGCACAAGTGGTGGGAAAACCTGTCAAGGCATCTCCTCCTTCCTTTTTTTTCATGTCTGCTGAAGCTGATTATTTCACAAGGGCATAGCGTCTTTACTTTGCAAGCAGTTGGAACTTTTTGCCTTTCTTCGTGTTATTTTGTTTTCCCCAACGCAGCAAGAGGATGTTTGGGGCATGGTAGGACATCCTGCAGGCTGGGACCTCTGTGGCAGTTTAATGGGCTGAAGGAAAAGGCAGCGCTGGCACGCTGTTAGGCTTTGTAAATGGGCTTAAGGTTTGTTTTAGAAAACTGGCTCTCTTTTTTTCCCTCTCTGCTCCCTTCTCTCCCCCCTGCAGACACAAAGACATCATTCTCGCAAACGAAACTGTTTAATTTTAATTACTGGCCTAGAGCTAAAACTGACAGTGGGAGAGGAGCTGTTTGGTTTGCAGACGCTGACAGCTGGAATAAACTACCTGTTCTCTTGGAAGGGATGGACAGCCAGCTTGTTTGGGTTTGAGGACACTTTGATCCCTAAGGAAACTCCTCTCAACAACAACAACAACAAAAAAGAGTTGAACTGTGGCAGCTTGGTGTTACTGACTGCTATTTATACGTAAGTCTCTAAGGATGGTGGAGAAACACTGTGTGCAGGCATCCCTTGTCTCTGTAGCTCAGATCTTTCTGTTGAGAGCAACTCCTCGTGTTGAAAGGGCACTGTCACCAGCACCTTGGGAGAGATTCGGGGTCCCGCTAAAATAAGTTCCCTTTGACCAAGGTCCCTACTAAACGGGTTTGATGCGAGCTCTTTGGTATAGTTAAAGGGACAAGGTTCTCAAGACCCTTCCTTGAAGTGACAAAGGCTGGGTGATTAATTAGATATTAAATAATTGTGCAATGACTAGTTTTACCTCTGGCTCCGTAAGAAAGTCAGCCTCCTTATTTTGCCAGTTCTCAAAAGAAAATGGCAGTACTCCCGTTTCCTGTTCTCCTCCCTCAGGGCCTGTCACTCTTTTTATTTTTATTTTTATTTTTTCCTCACAGGGCTATTAGACAACATGCAAATTATTGCTAATAGGGCCAGAACAATACTACGTTCCCAGTGGGATCATTGAGGTCAAAGCCATCGTGTGCCAGCCCTCAGTGTGATACTAATTTTGGCTGTTTCTGCCCCAGGGTTTGGAGGTCAGGTGGAAGGGGGCCATGAAGGGCAGACCTGAGTAGGACCTGTCTCTGCAACCCCCCTGCCACACCTTAGGCTCCAGCCAGGCTGGGCTGTGTCTGGGGGCTCTCCTGACATCCCCCTGCCTCAATGCACTGGCTTCTCACTCTGCTTCTCCTGTAACCTCTTCAGAAATCCCACAGAGAACTTTCCCTGGGCAGAGACCTTGCAGACTGCTTCCCTCCCCACTTCTCCTGACACTCCAGACATGCATCTCTGGGCTTGAGAAATAAGCACTGTGTACCTCATTTTTTGTGTGTGCTCCCACTTGAAATATGGAGATGCCTTGTGGCAAAAGGATAGCTGTGGGGCTGGGCTTGCCAAAGGGTGACTGGCAGCCCTCACCCACCCTGAACTTTGCTGCATACTCTCCAGAGAAGAAGAACAGGTTGGGGGAGCTGTGGAAAGGATGCTCTGTCCCCACAACTCCCTCCTTTGCCCCACACCATTCTTTCTGGAAACCTTGAGAGTCCTCCTGCAGAGTGATGTGAGGGCAGTGAACGCTTCAGCATTAGCTCTATGAGCTTGTCTGCCACAGCACAAGGACAGAGAGGGATGGCTTCAGACCTTGGCCTTGGACTAGTTTCTGTCTCTGCCTATGCTTCAAAATCATGGGATTTTGTCAGTGGGGTTGTCGGGGAGGGGGATTGGGGCATTTGCAAGGCTCATTTTGTAACACCTTTTATAGCTAGGTGCTTGTAACTCTATTCTGCGCCTTGGCCGCACTTCTGGAAGTGGCAAATCCATGACATTGTATCATTGTCTGAGGTTTTGGTGGATGAACAAAAGGAATACTTTGGATTTTATTAATTATTTCAAGTAGTATTTGTTTGCTTGTTTTCCCTTCTTTTTGACCTAGCCAGAAATTCTGCTAGCCCCCCACCGCTATGAACCCTCATGTGCTTACCTTTAGAAGGTAGCAGGAGCCTTGCTGAAGTTCCTGACTTTCAGGGAAGCAGGGCTGAGAGAGGGCTTAAGCAGAAAGTGAAAGTCTTTAAAAACAAAAATGCAACAGTGCAGCCTTCTTTCATTTTCCTAACTGATCATAATGCAAAAAGTAAACAGTTGGCACAAATGGCTAATGCAGGTTTGCCAGGGGCTTGATCAAAAATATGCTGAACTCAGCAGCATGTTTTGTACAAAGTTCAATGGGGTTTTGCGTCAGACCCATAGGCAACAATATTTTTTGAAAGAAAAATGTAATATAAAAAATAGTGGAAAATTCTCCTGTTCTACCTCCTACATGTTTCTATTGTCAAACAGTCACTGATCTTATTTTAGACCTGACCTTCGTGTTCTTTCCACAGCACATAGGCTGAATGACATGTTATTCCAGTTCTCAGACAATATTATGATATATCTGCTTTTATATTTAGCTGTAACTTTTATTCTCCTTATAAACAAACCCACCTAATGCAACCACCACCTATCCAGGGAAAGTATTTCCATTCCCCTTGGTTTAATTTGGACAAATTTGGCATGAAAACATTCAATAGTTCCATAATAACCTTTGCAACAGGATGCCTGCTGTGCTGACATGCAGGTCTAGAGCAACTTGTACCATGTGCCAGGAAATTGCATTCTTAAGAAAAATCTAGACATAAATTCTGAACAATCAACACTTAAATTTTGAAACGTCTGGCAGCAAGCTGTTATCTGCCTCATGGGTTTTCACTTTAATAGCTTTTTACTTTCTGAACTCTACCTCTTTGTCCTTTATGTGGGCTGTATGCCTCTGGCCCAAGTCAGCTGAGTACTGTAATGCAGAGAGGGGGGCAATTAGTTGTGTCTTTCTTGTTCTTGTTGTTGTTGTGTGCTCCAGCACTGCACCTTGACATGGCAGGGAAATGATTTCTTACCAGAAGAAAGCAGAGCTTAGCTGGAAGTTACACAAACAGGAGTTCAGCTCTCAGTCAGCATGCATGTGGCAGGAGCTTGGTGGGTTCAGCCTTCTCTCCCAGGCTCGAGGGTTGGGAAGGGGATGGGAAGAGAAGAAATACCACTAGACCCAACAGTCCTAAATCAGCTGGGGGTGTCCTTACCCTGGAACAAGCCAGTTTGCTGCAATATAAGGGTATCAAAGAGTAGGCTGACTCAAAGGTGAGAAAGTTTCCCTTGCCTTGAAGTCTCTGAGCTCTTGGATCTTGCTGCACATCTCACTGGAAGCGTAGCAAGCGAAGAGCATCAAGTGGATGTCTGTATTCCAGAACTGCTGCCGGCTTGGCTGGAAGGTTTCGTGATTTGCAGACTTAGCCAAAACTTTAGTTGTTCCTACTTAAGGGAGGAACAGCATGGCTGGAACACCTTCATGCAACTCTCTGCAAAGACCCTGTAGATGTGGGTTCTTTAGAATGTCCTCTTCTATGAAGACAGGCCAAGAGAGTTGGGGTTGTTCAACCTCTAGAAGAGAAGGGTCCAAGAAGACCTTATAGCACCTTTCCAAAACCTGAAGGGGTACTGCAGAAAAGCTGAGGAGAGACTTTTTACAAGGGCATGTAGTGATAGGACAAAGGTAAATGGCTTTAACCTGGAAGAAGGTAGATTTAGGTTAGACATTAGGAAGAAATTCTTTGGTGTGAGGGTGGTGAGACAGTTGGCACAGGTTGCCCAGGGAGGCTGTGGCTGCCCCCTCCCTGGAAGTGTTCAAGGCCAGGTTGGATGGGGCTTGGAGCAACCTCATCTAGTGGGAGGTGTCCCTGCCCATGGCAGGGCAGTTGGAACTAGATGATTTTTGAGGTCCCTTCCAACCCAAGCTATTCATTGAATGTTAAATTGGCAAAAAAAGGGTGGTTGTAGACAGACACAACTGCATCTGTGAGCTTTGCCACTAGGAGATTGCAAGAAAAACTGACAAAACACTCGTGGCTCCCTGGGACAGAAAAAACCCCACTGGCTTTTGTGGGAAGTTCAGTAAAGCAAGCAGGCAACTTAATCGGCAGGACATTAAATGGGATTCTAGGAGGAGTCTGGGACGGGGCGGGGGTGTTCTGTGGATATGAACTTGACGCAAAATGAAGGGCTGCAAAACCGTGTGAACTGAACCCCATCAGGGAAGGCTCTCTACAGCTTGAGCCAGGAAAAATTATAGAGGTCTATAAATAGCTAAATAGAAAATTGAATGCATTTGTTGTGTGTGTGTGTGTGTGGATGCACACATGTGTCTATGAGGTCATGTGTGTAAAAGAAATACAGTAGTACTTCATGTGTTGGGTTTTATTTAAGTACTGGAAAATGTTTTTTTTTTTTTCTTTTTCTTTCCTAGAGACAGTACATTATGTTCTGTCCTTAGGGCCAAAAACACAAAGTGCCTATTTTCATGAGGAATCCTACAGAAGGAGGAAGGGAAAGTATTATGCAGTGTAGCAGGGGTATAGTAGCCATTCCACAGTGATTACACATCCAAGCAAAGCCTGCACTAGAAAACTCAAAAATATATTAGAAGCGGAAAACAAGATGTGTGAAGTATTTCCTATTCCCTCCCCACACTTAATGACAACCAAGCAAGTGGGGCAGTTATGGAGTTTAAATTTAACCCCTTGTATTTGATAATGACTGTATTTTAGTGGCTGGCAGCAAGCATGTTATGTATACACTAGATTAAAGACTTCCTCTGCATATTAATTTTGCTCTCTCAAAACTTTCTGTTATTTTGAGTTAAAATAGTCCAGACACGAACCAGAAATGACTGGAAGCACTAAATAATGCAGTAGATGTTCAGGAATTAAGGTAGCTGAAATGAATCCCAGCCTGAGTGGCTACTTAATTGAAGTACAAAACTGGTTTTAGTTTTATACCAACAATTTGTGATTCGGTTCTGTTACCTTTTAATACCTTTCATTCATCTTGCAATTGTCAAATGATGAATGAAATCAGTCTTCTGAAAAAAAAAAAAAAAAAAAAAGGCCCTTTTTCATGCAGAATTGAGATGAATTAAAGTATCTGTACAGTTGTTCAGTTTGATTTAAGAGCAAGACGCAAACTGGAGCGTAATGCCCTCATACCACGAGGGAATCAAATTTATATTCAAGTCTCCTCTGCTGGCTTTTTTAATCATTTATGATAACATCAGTAGCTTGGTAAATGATGTAATGGGAGTTAAATCAGGATGACCAACATAAACATCTGTCAGTGCATGTGAACATTTGATGTATGACCCCAGGGCCCAGTGCAGCAGTCAGTATCTTGGCAAACAGTCCCCGGACATCAGCGTCACTCGAGGTTGCAGGATCACACTCTGGAAAGAATACATCCCATCCACTCTCTGCTGTTAGCCAGGAACTGGCTACGTGATCTGGCTGCTGGTGGGTGTCGGGTGTATCACTTGGCAGCGTGTCCCTCACAGGGGGCAGAAGTCACCCCAGTGATGGGGCTCAGGGCAAGGCACCCGCATCGCTCTGCTTCTCCCAGTGAGCCTCAGCTGGTGTCAGGTGATGAGGAGGTTTATGCCGTTCCTCCAAAGAGCAGGAGACTTTTGTAGAGATAATTGACACCATCCTGGGTAGCCATGTAGGCTGAGAGTCACAGTCTGATTGTTACCCAGATGCCAGCCTGTGTGACCTTAATAGCAGACGAATTGTTTCTTAGGCTTGGATTATACTGATGTTATTTTCATTCAAAATTACCTTGTCATCATGTTCTTGCATGGATTTGTAATTTTTGGAAAACAAGCTGGCTAGTATGTTCATGTTCCTCATTACTTTTTCTTTTTTTTTTTTTTTTTTAAATGAGATTCGTATGGGAAGCTAATAGTATCTAATACAGACAAATGTGTGAGTTATTGAACATGTATGTCTTCTGCACAAATGGACAGAAATTATTTGAGAAAAAACATGTGTTGTTCCTCAACAGAGGAAGCACAGAGCTAAGGGAACTCTGCCTGAGATGTTTTGGATTAAATTGTTCTTTGAAGGCAAAATCTTTGTTTGTGGAGGTAACACAGGTGAGAAATGCTGCAGTGAGGGGTGCAGGGGGGCAGATGGTTCTGGTTCCCTTCTCATTGACAGAAGCCTCAGCCCGTGGAGTGGCTGGACAGGAAAACCATGCTTGGTCCTGTGCCCCGTGACCCTGAGAGGAGCTTTGCTTTAATATGTGGAGGGAAAACTTTTCCTATTCATGCTACATCCTTGTTGTTTTAAAGACGATTGTTTTCACAAAAGAAATAGGGCTATTTAGCTACATTACTCCTTTTTTAATCTCTTCAAGGTACCGTACGCTTATAGTTTACTTCAAAAGAAGTCTTATCTCACTCTTGAATAAGTACATGAAGCTGCAAAATGTAGACATCTTATTGCCATGACTTTTCAAAAGAGAGCTGGCAGCATCCCTCTTTTTTTTTTTTTTTTATTATGAATGTAACCTAAAGCCTGTTTGCAACAAGAAGGAAGAAGTTATATATACCACAGTTATTAGGATTTTTAGAGACGAAATACAAGCCATTTCAAGAATGCCATGTAAGCTCTGTTGCTTCAAAATAAATTTATAGAAAGACTTCAAGCAAAAAGATTTTATCTCTTTAAAGAGGCACTACTAACTTAAAAAAAGTTTTCATACTTAGCTGGCTATGTTAAAATTAAGGATGCCAGAACAGCATACAGTTATTCTAAATAAAAGGAACACTGAAGAAATGAACCACCTCTCCTCGCCCACAGATGTGTGCACGTGTACCACACATGCCCAATTTGGTTTGTACAAAGTATGCTGTCAAGTGAATGCTGTCATGTTCCCTGTTTAATCAGTTTCCTCTTTTATTTGCGTGCAGTTGTATATAAAAGAAATTCTGCTAATAAAGTTAGGCTTTTTAATAATTAATTAAAAAATTATTAGAGTTGAAGGGGAAAGTTGTTCCTTTAAATGACTGAGCCAAACAGGAAAAAAATATGGGGAATTAGAGGGTGAAATTCATTCTCACCTGCATGTGTTGAATATTTAAATGCCATGTTCAGACCTAAAAATTAGGCATGTTCATACTTACCATCTCTATTTGGGATCTCTTTTACCCTCTGTTTGAATAAATTTTCTTTGTTCTGAATTTGTGCTTTCTTATGCATTAAGATAGGGTAGGTGATTTTTTTTTTTCCTGGTCTTTCCATATACCATGGAAAAGACCCAAGACAGGCCAAAAAATCCTAGCTGTTTTTTTTGTTGTTGTTGTTGTTTTGTTGGGGGTTTTTTTGTTTGTTTTTTGTGGAGTTTTTTGGGTTTTTTGTTTTGTTTTGGTTGGTTGGTTGGTTGGTTGTTTTTTTTTTCCCCAGCAGTGATTTCCATCTTCTCTTCAGGCTATGCTCTGCAAAGTACCCTGGCAGCATCCCTGAAAAATTGTCATTATTTCCAGCTGGGTGCTGGGCTGGCAGGGGCAGGACCAGGTAGGGCAGGGCCTTTTCTCCAGGAGAGCAGAGATACTGAGCAGCTCCCTTGCAATCACCATTTAAACAAGCAAACAAATGAAAGGGTGCCGACCAGTCTGTCTGACTGACATTTGGAGGCTGTGGGAGGGAGGGATGGTGTGAGTGAGTGGGTGGGTGGGCAGGGTGTGGGACTGGCTGGGCTTCTGCCCTCTGGGTGGTTGTGCTTGTGCCCTGGGAAAGTGCTTGCAGTGGGTGTTTTATTTTGTGTTTTCCCCCCTTTCTCTTGTGCAACAAAACAACTACCAAGGGCCTGGATTTAACAATGTGTTTAGACTCGAAACTTCCCTTTGAAATCGCTGTCAACACTTTCCCAACATTCAGCTGAAGCTGTGAAACCAGAGGGCATGGGGATGCTGAAGCAGAGATGAGAGCCTGTGCATTGTACTGACTCCGCTCTCCAGAACTGTCCACAGGGCCCCAGAAAGCCTCTTTCTATTAATGAGAACATTTCCTTCCACTGCCTTGCTTTCCAGAGGCAGCCTAACCAGCTGTGACCTGCATTTCCAGTATTTGCTGGGGACTGGTTTTGCAAGTGCTGCTCAGAGGTTGCGAGGGGGAACACAAACACCTTTCCATTTTGGGAAGACTCAGCTGGGGTGGTCTGCACTTTTCCCATGCAAAGCTGGTATGTTTGCCTATGGTAAGCATGTGTACCATCCCTGGGGATGCTGCCTTGAGCTTTGCCTCTTGTCCTTCTGAAGCCACTCTTGAATTGAGTGGAGCATCACCACCCAAGTGACTTGAGTGTGATGGTGCCACTTAGATGCAACTGAAACCCAAAAGGTGATAGAGCCATGATGAGGACGGAAAATAGCTCTTGTCAGATAGGTTGCTGTGGTCAGGAAATCCAAGGATATTTGGAGGTCAGTCTGGCAGGTGTGATCAGGAATTCCTTGGTCATGGGAATGTGTGAGCCGTAACGGCCTTAATCCATGATCATATGAGCTGATTCAAGTGTAACCTCTGGGCAGAGTTCGATAAGTCCCAGAAGAGTCATTGGGGTGTTTTTATCATGTGGAAAAGGATATTGTCAGTGACAGAGGGATTCTGGACGTGGTGGGCTCCATGGTTTTCTTGCAGGAATGGACAAATGAAAGCTGGCCATGGCCTGCAGGCAAATAAATAGTTTGATGCTAGGTATGGTACCAGCAGATGGTGCTGAAGATAGCACAGTTCCCAGGTTTTGCAAGGAGGACCCATTAAGACTTCTTCTTTGGGGGCATTTTACCACCTTCTTGCATGTCAATCTTTGTGTGGAGGTCGTATCATCAACTGGGTGCAACCTGGGCTCTAAAGTCTGAGCCAAACTCATTATTGAGTATATCACAACTTCAGTTTCTTCTTCTAAACTGAAGATGTTCCATGTTTCAAAATTTTGCGTGTTGCTAACATAACATCCCCTCTACTAAGCACGCTCTGAAACTGCTTACTCGCTGGCAGTAAACAGCGTTATTTTAGCAGCTTATCATAACACCCAACAGCTGCTCATTTCCAGCGAAAGGTCAGTATTTATTGGCCTCCTGCTATTGCCTCTGTGCTCCTCTGTCATGTACAGCTTTTGTCTCAGAAGGTCTGCACTCCTTGTGGGCGTGATCCCAGTCCCAGCAGATTCTCACTTGACCTTGTTACACTTTGAGTCACATTTGAAGTTGTCTTTTTACGCCTTGGGTTGTGCTATACTTGCTACAGGTCAGAAGTGCTGGAGCTCATAATTGAGTAGGCCATGGCCATTCTCTTTTCCATTCAAGGTAGGAAGCCACCTGTATGTAGGGGGAAAAAAAATAGAATTTGAGGTTGTTTTGTGAAAAATAGATTCTATATTTTACAAGTTCAAGTATGAGTGATCTCCCATTTCTGGCTTTATGTGCTTTTAATGTTGAGTGTAAATCAGGCCACAGGAAAAGGAGAATCTGTCTTCAAAGAAACAATTAGGCTGATTGCATTCTTCAGATTCGTGGAAAACATCTGTGGGTGTAGCAGTAGCTCTCAAGCTTTCTTCCATACTAGCACAGAAGATGTGGGTGCAGGCTGGATACTTCTGCTGCGTGGGAGTTTGGAGCAGAGGCTCAGTAGGTCCGGTTGGTGCAGTTACCAACAGAGCTGTAGAGGTGGCACCTTTTAGAAGTGTGTGAGCCAGGGGAAGTGGACAGGAGGACAGGCATCCCACATCCTCTTCATGCAACTGTTAAGCCTCAATGGGTTTTCATGGACGACGACCACATTTCACAGAGGTATGAATATGTTCTTTTTCATGCTTCCTCCCCATTAAGAAATGGTTTCTTTGGGTATGTGATTATCATACCTTTGATTGGAATGCAGCCTTACCTGTACTAATGCAGCCTATGGGAGGCTTGCCTTGTGCATTTGTTATACATTCACAAACCTTTGTGGGATATTTCAAATGCAAGGGGGTATGTGGCTAACTCTGCTGAATTAAGAAAGATCATCAGAGAGGCAAGAGTAGGAAAAGGAAGTATTATCTTAAAATGTATGAGTTGTACTTAGCTGTTCGGTATGTCTTCTCCCTGTTCCTCCTGCAATATACTTTTAGAATGAAAACACATTACTCTAGTTTTCATGTACTTGTTTCCATGTTAATTTTTGTACAAGAAGACTGAACTTAAATGCAAAATAAATCATTTGTTTCCATATGAGGATACCGTTTGGTGTGTGAAAAGGCATGTTTGTGAGGGATCAGACTGATAGGCCATGAAATTGCTTGTGATGTGGTTGTGTCAAAGCTGTAAGGTGGTACCAGGGGGAAAGCTCCACAGAAACCTTTTGGAAAATCCATGGTGGTTCTGCCAGCAGAGCCTCTGCTCTGTGATCTTTAAGATTTTATACTAACCTTCTAATTTCCTAACATACAGCTCATCCAGGACAGTTAGTTAATCTCTACTGTTAATATTTGGTACCCAGTTACCTGCATGTAGGTGACTAACATATCTCACTAGTCTATAGCTTGACATTTTTGACGGTACAGCTTTCCCAGGGTTTCTCTGCTTGTGTTATCCAGAAACAGGTATGGAGGAGCAGCTGTTCCTGAACAAATCCGTGAACCAGTGATCTTTTTTTGGAAAGAGGCTGTGTAGCTCCTGTGCAGCCTTTAGTGTATGGCAGCATAGGTTTTGGCTAAAGAGGATCAAGTCACTCTCTCTGCAGAGCGCTAGTGCCAACTCAACAGAAGAGTTCAGAAATAGATGCTCATCAGTAATCCCACATCAAATCAAGCTCTATTCATTCAGTGGGATGTGTGGATGGGCTGCAGGGCTTGCTTTGGGACTTCTGAAGATCTGTCTTCACAGTTGTTGTTTTTTTACTTGGTGGTTGTATGACTGGTGGGTTCAGAAACATTTAGCTTGGCAGACAAACTGAACAAGCTTTGTTTAAGTATAACCAAGCAGGTAGAAGAGGCTATTTGATGTTTGTAATTGTCAACAAATTATGTTGAAGATACAGTTTCAGCAGAATCTTTGAAAGTTTTATCCTGCTTCAAAACACTAATTCTTAGATCAGAGTTGGTTTGAGAATATTAAATGTCCAGGGGTACAAGTGCTTGTTTGTGAAGTTCTGCAGTTTGGTTTGGGCAGGCAACCATTTGCTGGCTTGCCAATGGTAACAGAAGTAATAGCTGGGCCTTGCAAAACCATGTATTTCCCTTCTTCTGAGAAGCTCCATCCCTTTCAGCAAATACAAGAAAATTAGCAAAGATCTTCATTGTTTTGGTGTTACGGATTTCTTCGGCACTTGGAAAAGGAATGATGTTCATAATTTAAAACCTCTGCTCTTCCAGCATAGGCTAGTTGGTGCTTCTGAAAGAGACTCTCTTTGTGTGGGTGTCCAGACAGGTCCTGTAGCCCTTCTGTTTTAAAGCTGAAAAATACAAGAAATAATTTTGAATGGTATTCGTTCTACCTCATTCTCATTGTATCTTCCTTCTGGCCAGGCTGTGATGCTTTTGTAGATGCTGAGGACTGCTGAGGGGCAGCTGCTGAGCCTCCCCAAAGCTGCTCCCTCTTGCTCCAGGCTGCAGCAGTGGTCAGACCCTGCAGGCTGCACTTGTGCCTGAAAAGCCAAGAGTATTCATGTGGCTTTTTTTTTTGCAGCAAATGCTAATCCATATTTCGGTATAGTACTTTGTGTTGCTCTTTGTCTCTTTGGGGGTGCGAGTTACTGACACTTAGGAAGCCTTCTTGTTTATTGTTCACTGTCTCACTCACTTTCACATGACTTTTTATTGAAGGCCCAAGCACTTCTCAGGCAGAGTGTTAGATTCAACATTCTTTTTAAATTAAATGTACTGGGGTGACCTGATCTTATGCTAGCTGGTTGACCACAGGAATGGGAACCACGATACTCTGTAATCTAGCTTAATGTTAATTCACTCTTTGACCTTAGGCAAACAACTTAGTTGCTGCAAAATAGGAATGACAATTCCTTTGAAACATTGACAGAAAATTGAATAAATAAGCAAGTTTTACTCTGTGTGGGTGAGACAGTCTTATTTTCAAAGGGACTTAAGAGCTTCCATTCTTTCAAATGACTTCTGAGTCAAGGGATGTATCACAGGCTTCTGGATCACCTAGGACTTACCATATTTTCCTATACCAATGCCCATAATTCATCTTTCTGTTAAGTGTGGAGTTTTATTGGGTTGTTTTTTTTTTGTCCCAGAATAGAGTGAGAGATTCATGCCTTACCTCCAGTAGCCATGCCAGCCACCATCTTACACCTTGTGGCATGCAAATGCTGGATGGATGGACATCTTACTTCCTCTTCAGGCAGAAATATGACACCCAGTTCCATGATGTATTTTTATAGTTTTGAAATAGTGTGCCTTTATCCTAAATAATGGCATTACTGAACTCAGTGCAGGAATGGCTTCATTTGCTGCCAGTGAGTTTGCCTCGCTGGCTTTGCCTGAAATTTCCCTTGAAGCTCAAAGCAGTCCACTTGCTGTTGAACATCCTGATGACAAAGCACCTCATGACAGCAGAGCAACTTTTCAAGTTTTTAATTTCTCAATGGTGTTTTTTAAACTTTGAAGTGCCATTTATTTTAACACCTGGTATATTTCAGGCCACCCTTTTATTTGGTGGGGAATAGTATTAACGTGTATTAGAGACAGAAAAGCCCGAGGAAATGGTTAGGAGTTATTCCCAGAATGTAAATAATTTCCTAAATTTTGAGCTCTACTTGTCTGATATGTTTTGAATGGCCTTCCAGAGTGCAAAATGAAACTCAGTGTGGCATTTAACCAACAGTTTACAGAGGTGCTAGTTATTCCACGTGGCTATATTTAGGAGTCCAGGAAACAACAACGACAAAAAAAAATAGTGAAACATTCTTGCAAAAAAAAAATTAAAGGAACAGTTTCAGCTATAAAACTGATGTCTGCAGCAAAAAAACACAGCTGCTAAGTGTTACCAAATCATAATAATTGTGACAGAGTTACATCCTGATCTTTCTGTGAGACATCTTCATCCATGTGAAGGCCTCTTGATTTAAACAGGGCTCTGCAGCAGCAAAGAGGTTTATGTTAGAGGATCCTGGTAAAACTGGACTGCTCATGTAAATCAAGGCATATTTTTGCATTCCAAAGGGTGAAAAAGTCATGTAAGGGGACTGAGAGGCAAGATGTGTGAAGAAACCTTTATAAGAGAGACTGCACTCGTGAAGTCTCAGCTGGATGCTGTGCCGTGCCTCAAGCAAAAAAGCCGTCGACGAATCTGAGAGGGAGCCCAGAGGACTCCCCCGTCCCCAGGACTCCCCTGGGGGAGCATTGTCCATGAGGAAAACCAGAGCAAACACTACTTGTTTGGTTTGTGAAGGTGTGCAAAAGGCTTAGGGGATGGGAGGGTAATTCTTCAAATGAGCCAGAAGCAGCTACAGAGCTTGAAGGGGGTAGGAAAAGAGCAGAAGCGTCAAACATAGTTGAGGGACCACCTCTAGTTTAATGAAACCTTACCTAGTAAAGGCAAGACAGTACAATTAAGGTAGTTAAATGGACATAGTCCCTCTCCAGGAAATAAAGTAGGTAAAAGTAACTTAAGCTGACATTTTGCACTCTGCCTTATGAAGTGATGTAACTTTTACCAACCTTTAAAACACTGATTGTGAATGAGTCAGTGTTTCTCAAGGGCTTTGGTCAGCTGTTCCCATTTACTGGTCTGGAATCTCACTTTTATCATCCCGTCTCCCAGAACCTCCCCCTCGTGTGTTTAAAACCAAAGTTACCATTATTATACTGAGACCAGAAATTGACTGTGATAGATGCTACTTAAGTATATGGGGAGGCAGAGTTACAATATATGGGGAGGCAGTTACCTGCTTTTGCAGGTGTGTGGTTGAATTGCTCTCCTGCTACAGCACTCTTCTGTAAGGCTGTGATTTCTCATCACACCACGTTTATAACCCCAGCATGAATGCAGTTGTATCATCAAAAAAGGAGGTGATTTTTTTGCTGCAAGAAAGTGCTGGAGAGCGTATTGCTGCAAGCTTCCTTCCTTAATCCCCACCCTCCCCCAGGATAGATGGTGATGAAGCTGCCTCGGTTAGGCTGGTCAGCTGTTCCTAGTGCCGACCCGGCCTCGGCCCGGGGCTGCTGTAAACACAAGCTGCATTGCAGATTAGAGAGCACCCACTTGAATAGGAGCATCAGCGGGCCCGGGCTGGGCACAGACTCTGTATTGTTAGGAAGGGGAGGGAGCTCGTCTCGCAGGGCTAGTCTCAACATCCTCTGCCCCTGCCAAAGGGAGAGAGCCTGGGAACGACTGTGTTAAAGGGTGGGTTGACATTTAGCTCTCGTGTTTCTCCTCGACGAGTTTTTTGCTGCTCTCCGACGACGGTGATTGCTTGACAGGCAAAGCACCCCCTCTGCCCTCCTCTCGGGCAGGTAGAAAGTCACTTTATAACCGAGCACCCTCTGTTGCCCATCCTCCCTCCCACCCGCAGCCCCTTGCCACCAGCAGGTCGACGGCAGTGGTCAGAGGCATCCCTAATGAGGTCCCTAGCTGCTGGCTGGGCTGATTTGGTTGTAGTTTTTAATAATGCGAGGTTATTTTGTTAGCAGCTTTACTTTCCAAGTCTTTTCCCCCTTCCAGCACCCCTAGGTACAGCTCTACTGGATCAGTTACCATCTGCTCCAGTGTTTGCATTTAGCCTGCAGGGCCTGTGATCTCAGAAATATTTCCTGTAAATGGGATCTCTCATGCCAGGCCTGTCACACAATAGATATATAATTGGATAAAACCTAAACTGAAAACAACAAACAAAAAGAAGAAAACTACATGTTGTGCCATACACAGCGCGTGAGGCTGTCCAAAATGGGATACGCTCCTTGTTTATGTCTGAAGCTGCTCTCATATATCTTTTTTATTCCCCTTTGCTTTTGAACGAAATCAAATTAATGTAATAACTAAATTCCACGGTGCATTTTTTTTCCCCGCTTAATATCCAACTTGAGCAGCTCGCAGTGAACAAGCAGAACAGCACTAATGCCACAACAAATGCATTTGCTGCATTTTAAGCCTTGATCCTGGTCTTGGATACCAGGTGGAGCCTGCGTGTTTGTCCCAAATCCTTCTCCTTCTCCATGGGTTGGCAGCACGCAGCGTTTCTTGTTCGATGGCAGGCGAGACAACTCAAGGCTGGGCCCGGGGGGGAACAGGAGGCAAACCACAAGCAGCCTGTCCCCTGGTCAACAAGAGCAAGGGTGAACACAGCAAATGGTTTCGTCCCCGATCCTTGCAAAGGAAAAAGAAATGCAACGTGTCTTTGAATCACGGGGGCTGTTCAGCCTGGAGAAGAGGAGGCTCAGGGGAGACCTCATCACTCTCTACAACTCCCTGAAAGGAGGGTGTAGCCAGGGGGGGGTTGGTCTCTTTTCCCAGGCAACTCTCAGCAAGACAAGAGGGCACGGTCTCAAGTTGTGCTGGGGGAGGTTTAGGTTGGACATTAGAAAGAATTTCTTTACCAAGAGGGTGATCAGACATTGGAATGGGCTGCCCAGCGAAGTGGTGGATTCTCCATCCCTGGAGATATTTAAAAAGAGACTGGATGTGGCACTCAGTGCCATGGTCTGGTAACTGCAGCAGTAGTGGATCAAGGGTTGGACTTGATGATCTCTGAGGTCCCTTCCAACCCAGCCAATTCTATGATTCTATGATTCACCTAAACAGAGTTTGAAGGCCTCCTGAGCGGGGTGCGGGTTTGCATAAGGCGCCTGCTGCCCTCTGGGACCACTTGGGTTTGGGAGCTGCCAGCCTGTCTGCAAGAAGGAGAAGGTGACGAAAAAACATCTGATGTGAGGAACATAAGAAAGAACCCCAACTGGTTAAATAAATCAGAAATCAATTGCTGTGATTTTCCCCTCGCTCATACTGGGAATTTTCATCATGGCTGGAAGAACAGACTGAGTCGTGCCTGTGCCCTTATTCTAGTAGTAATAAGCTTACAAATACATTTTCTGTTTTGTTGGAGGGATTGCAAATGCCATACGCTACTCATAGCTTGCAAAAGCTGCTCAAAAGTACACTGCAGAACATCAAAAAAGGAATTGAATTCAGCTTCAGTCAAGACCAGTAATTGGTTTTTATACTTTAAAAAAAAAAAAAATCCCCAACCAAAAGCTGTTCATCTGTCTCTGGAAGATTAAAAAAAAAAGCCCAGAGTTTGGATCTGAGTGCCCTCCCTTAAGGTAATAACTGTAATCCTAATAAAGGGGCTGATTTATAAATTTTTCCCAGCAGACTGTGCCATGATGTTATACTATCTTAGGTTTATTTATGATAAAAGTAGTCTCAAGCAACACAAATATAAACCTTGAATCTTTTTCAATTCCAACATTAGAGGATTGTATTTTATCAATATAGCTTATCTCAGCACTCTGCCTTTTTTCTTGCGTTCTTTTTTTTGAACCTGCAAAATAGGTTTTTTCTTTTATTTCTTTTTTTTTTTTTTTTTCCTTTCTTTACTGTAGCCAGCGATTTCTGGCTTAAGAATCAAATCCTCTTGCCATTTTTTGCAATAGGGTATTTAATTGATTTCCACAATGCCAGCATTTAATCAATAATGGTTAAATATAGGCACGTAAATTTACCCTTCCTGAAAGTGGTCTGATGTTTTGTAGCAGCTTCTACTTGGCTTTGACTTCAAGTGTAGATTCAGTGGTTGAGGAAAAAAATTGGGTTTGATGAGCCTTAAAGAAACAAATAAACCAAGCCAGAAGCAATCAAAAATACATGTGAGTTCATAAAAAGTGAGTCTTGGTTTCTTTGTCTAGAAGATTAACACTTCCTCAGGAGGGCTGTAATAGGATTGAGCCTTCCCCGTGGTACTTCAAAGACGTGCTCCTAAAGGCTTGTACCGAGAAACTTAGGGTATCTTTGCTTTCCATCCCAGTTTCTTTCAAAACTTCAAGGGAGATCTGAACTGAGGATCATGTTGCTCCTCCTCCTTGTTTTTATCCCCCAAGCGTTTTTTCTTTGTTGTATGCAAATTTTTATCCTTAAGGAAAAAAAAGATGTAAGTTCCAGAACAGTTGGAGATTTTAAACATAAATATCCATCTCTCTCATGTTACTACTTCAGTGCTTTCACATGCTGTATTAGTGCATTTAATATTGTACCATAAAATAGATGAAATGTTTTTTGAATTCAGAGGGACCCACAGCATGTACTTTAGCTCAGGGTTCTGTTGTTCTTTCTCCAGGAGGACACACTGTAAACTTTGATTTTGCTGGCACTTTGTTATGGGGTAATGAATTTAGCTCTCTGTGTTTCTGTGAGGTTGTAGCATGCTGTCATTTTTTTTTTTTTTTTTTTTTTTTTTTGCCTGCTTGGGCACTTTTTCCCACTGGGGAGGACAGCCCATATAAAGATGATTAGGCAGCTTTCCTTGTTGCCGGAAACCTTGAAAGTCTTCAGGCTGTGAAAGCCTCTCTCTATGTTAGCTGCTGGCCTGGAGATGGTTACTGCTACACAGTCACAGGATGTTAGGGGTTGGAGTGGACCTCTGGAGATCATCATGTCCAGTCCCCTTGCCAGAGCAGGTTCACCTAGAACAGGCTGCACAAGATGGCATCCAGGTAGGATCTGACTGTCCCCTGAGATGGAGACTCTACCACCTCTCTGGGCAGCCTGTTCTAATGCTCTGTGACCCTCAAGTAGTGAAGTTCCTCCTCATGTTTAGATGGAACTTCCTATGTTGAAGTTTGTACCCATTACCTCTTGTTCTGTCACTGGGCAACACTGGAAAAAAAGACTGGCCCTATTCTTCTGACACCCTGACAAGTATTTGTAAGTGTTGATAAGATCACCCTTCAGTAGCCTCCAGATTAAAAAGACCCAAGTCCCCCAGCCTTTCCTTCCAGAGGAAGTCCTAGTCCCCTAATCATCTTTGTAGCCTTTTGCTGTACCCTCTCCAGCAGTTCCCTGTTTTCTTGAACCAGAGAGCCCAGAACCCGACACAGTACTCCAGATTCAGTGTCACCAGGGCAGAGTAGAGGGGGAGGAGAACCTCACTTGACTTGCTTGTGAAACTCTTCTTAATGCACCCCAGAATGCCAGGATGCCACTGGCCTTCCTGGCCACAAGGGCACATTGCTGGCTCATGGTCATCTCATCCAGCAGGGCTCCCAGGTCTTTTTCCACAGAGCTTTTTCCAGTAGATCAGCCTCTAACCTCTACTAGTGCCTGTGGTCAAGCATGGTCTACTAGGTTTGGCTTGCGTTGTGCAGCTTTGAAAAGTAAAGTTGTGGTGACCCAGCAAGTTCCCCTGGCTCCAGGGCTGCCTGGTGCTGAGCTGAGCTCTCTGGGTCCTACAGAGACCTGTGGAGCCTGCATAATGCTTGAATGCCTGCAATTGCCTTTTCTGGATCTGGCCATGAGTGGATGTGCCCAGAGGCAAGGAGCAGAGACTCAGACACAGACAGGTGAGATCTTTGGCCAGTTGGATGAGTCATGGGATGAAATTCCCTCGGTGTGCCCCTAGGAGACATCAGGGGAAGAACCAAAAAGTCCCCAAGCATCTTGTTCATTTAGTTCTTGTTATTTCTGCGACAAGTTTTGCTCTCATTCCGGTTGAAATGAATGGGATTAGATGGGGCACACCAGTTATGATTTAATTTTTCACTTCATATGTGATGTCAACCTCTGTAATTCTATTGCGAGGATTTCTAACAAAGCATCTTGGTATGTTAGTTAATACATTTCAATCTACTTATAAAGCCTCTCTTTCTCCAGCAAATGGAGCCCTGCTTAACATTCCTTATTAGCTTGCTTAGGGGGAAAAAAGCGGTTGTCCTTGCCATACTGGCTTACAAAGGGAGTTTCATTCTTACTCCGTGTACTTTGCTAATTTGTAATCTTTCACTCTAACTAGCTTGTTTCCATCTTTCAGCAATTTGGTTGGTTTAGTATCTGCCTTGACTAATAGTGCGGTGCAGCAGTGCAATTTCGATGACCACAAATAAGCAAGCAAAAGTTGCAGACTAATTCTGGTAGCTGGATGTACCCAAAGAGAAATTTCCCTCCCACCTAAACCCCAGTGAAGTGGCCCACTCTGCCCAGCCTCTGGGCCCACTTGTCACCTCAGCAGTTACCAGGAAACCCTGAACAAGCATTGGAAAGTACCCTTCGCTGACACTTCTTGCATTTCCAAGTGGTGCATGAGGCCTCCAGCCACGGGGTGAATAATCCTAAGGTTTCCCAGCATGGCTGTAGAGTGGCAGGACTTGGCACTGGCAGGACATTGAGGGATTTTTGGAGCAGCTGGGTGGGATGGCACCCTCTTCTGGTCCTCACCTGATGGGAAGGGAGTGGTGGGTATCTGGGTTGCCTTGCTGCATTAGTACCCAAGGCTGGGGCTGGTGACATTGGCCAGGTGTGACCCAGAGTGCAGCCACAGCCTGTGTGATGGAGGGGGAATGGGTTGTGTGTCGTTGACTTCTTTCGTATCGGGATCGGGGTCCTGGTTTATTGCAATCCTGTAAATTATGCCTTTGCTTGCTATAAATTAACTGCGGTATTAAGTACAAAGTCCAGAAATAAAAGGACATAAATACTGGCGTTTGAAAGTTGTATCATCGTCTGTAGATGTTTAAGTGGGGATTTTATCCTTTAGATTAGAACTACCACTTATCTCATCCTTCTGGTTATTTTCACTACCCTTCTAACTTGGAGATAAATATCCCTTAATGGTTTTTTTATGTGTTTTATTTCTTTTTCCATGATGATCAGATCAGTTCTGACTGAAAACGAAGCCAATTATCAAGAACAATAAATAAAAAAGAAGTGCACGTTGCTCCTTCTGCACTGGAAGAAAGAACAGTAAGTTGAGACAAAACAAATTTGGTTGCCAAGTCCGAGTACCAAATGCAGCAAGGAGAACTCAGGCCCCATCCTAATTAAAGAGATCTAAACACAATGAAAACATATTGTACTGATGTCATATGTTAAAATATTTATAATTGCACAAAAAGGAATTGCAGCCTATTGAAAACATTTATGGAGCTCGCCATTTCTGCGAGCTGAAGAGAAGAGTGACTGAAAAGGACTGGTTTTTGCTCAACTGTGATAGTTTTGCTCTTCGGGTTTCTCCTGTGAGGTCCAACATTACCTTGCCACTTAATATTATCACTCGCTGAGATAAATGGAGAGCACTGCTGACGCCGTATCTGAAGACAGGAGATGGTATCTGTCAGGAAGTGCTCTTTCCCCCAGGCACCGCGTTGCTATCGGCTCTGCTGGAATCATTTCAGCTGCCGGGAAGCTGTTTGCAACACGAGGGCTCTTCGTGTCCATCCCGTCTGCCAGGTCACGTATGGCAGGGCCGGGGGCTCCCAAAAGGAAAGAGGGTGGCGAAGGAGAGGGGCTGGGGCTTTCCTGAGATACGTTCACCAGGCTCCAGATTCAGTTGGAAAAGAGGGATGCTTTTGCCCACGTGCAAAACAGTGGGGGGAAAGCCATGTGCTGCAAATCCCCGTCCCTTTCAGTAGAACCAGAGAGGCAATAGGGAGATCCACAGCTGTATGTATGGGGAGTGTGACAATCCTGGCAAGTCAGGCTGAACTAGTTTTTCCAGGCTGTATGTAACAGGGAGGGTGGGCAGAAGGAAGAGGTGGCTCATGATGTTCCAGAGTCCGCTGTCTTAAATGTGAATCCACCTGTGTACTTTGTGCAAACAAGATCCCTGGTATATGTTCCCACAGCAGCTTATTGCAGATGTGCTCACTTAAATACTTTCTGTAGTATAAAAATAGGCTTTTGGCTGCACATCATGTACTCATTAGAGTAGGAACTTTTCAAATGTGGCTTAATTTAATGTCTTCCTTGTTTGTGTTTATGTTTCTTGGTATTGATATTCATGTTTTTCTTACTCAAATGCCGGTGAGATCATTTTGTAAGTTAGTAAAACTAATACAAGCACCTTTCTATGTTTCTTGAGTATTGAAGAGCTCTATGGCAATGTGTGGACACACTGAGGGTTCTAAGTAAAATGTTGAAGAAGAGCCTTTATTACTTACTTTTTAAATTATGTGGCACCAAGAAGGTGATTAGAACTTAAAATATCTAAAACATCATTAGAATAATGATGCTATAATAATCAGAAATAAGTGTATATGTTTAGATAGTTAATGTCTACCCGTGATATTAACAAGAGATTACAAACCAACTTGTAAATCATACAACAGAGGAAAAATGGGGTTAGGTCTCTGAAATTATTAATGAGCCACGAAGTGCTATTGCACTTCCGTACAGCTTTGCTATTAGAAAAATCGGCACTTTTTGTCTGAAAGAGATTGATAGCCCTGCAGGGGTTCAGGAAAGAACAAAAGCAGGTCAGTGGGGAAGTGCTAAAAAGATATGTATGAGGAAAGATGCCTGTGGTTTTTCTAAGCGTCTGTGGGTCACAGTGAGGGGATGCAGACAGTGCTGCTCTCACCTCACTTACCCACCAAGGGCAGCTTGAAGGTTAAGTCAGTTCCAGTCCAAAATCTATATACGTGGGTGAGTGTGATGCTGTCCCCAGCGTAGTGCACTTGCTGGAAGGTGGGGACAGTGGCTGGAGGAAGGTGCCACCTAACATGGCTGTGTGGCTTTGCAGTATTGTGCAGGCTGTTGAGTTCCTAGAATTATAGAATCACAGAGTGGCTAGGGTTGGAAGATCATCTTGTTCCAACCCCTCTGAACAGGGAAACCTCCCACTAGTCTAGGTTGCTCCAAGCCCCATCCAACCTGGCCCTGAACACTTCCAGAGATGGGGCATCCACAACTTCCCTGGGCAACCTGTTCCAGTGTCTCACCACCCTCACAGTGAAGAACTTCTTCCTAATGTCTAACCTAAATCTACCCTCTTCCATCTTAAACCTGTTCCGCCTCATCCTGTCACTACACAGTCCTGTAAAAGTCTCTGCCCAGCTTTCCTGTAGTCCTCTTAAGGTACTGGAAGGCCACAGTAAGATCTCTGCAGAGCTTTCTCTTCTCCAGGCTGAACAACCCCAGCTCTCTCATCCTGCCTTTATAGGGGAGAGGCTCCAGCCCTCTGATCACCTTAGTGACCCTTCTCTGGACTCTGTCTGGAGTAAGCAGGACTAGTGTAATGACAAGTGGCAGAGAGGGCTTGGTGGGGGCAGAATACCACTGGAAAAGCAAAAACGTAGCTTAAGTGCCAAAGAAATCTTTACCTCATAGGTTAAGAGCTTTTAGGTTTTGCAGTTGTCTCCTGAGGGAAGTGAAAGGTGGCAAGTTGTTCACAGAATGTGAGCTGGGATAGCTCTGTAACAGATAGACAGAAGTGATGCTCTGGTGAAAAACTGTCAAGAGGCAGGGGTGAAGTGTGACCACTGTAGCCTCCAATGCAGAGCCCCTCCATCCCTCAGGTTGGTGGTTCCCCAACTGTGGCACAGACATGGTAATATCAGCCCAGTCTGCACCAAGTATCATATGACCCTCTGGTAGTCAGCAACAACCACCAGATTTGGGGATACCTGCTAACTTTGGGCTTTTTCTTTTGATACCACTAGCAGTAATGGTGCACAGCCAGAGCCCTGCAATGGTTTGTTTCTCAGTGCTGTGCTCCTAACAGGATGGTGCTGGTGTTTGCTCTCCAAGAGGCCAGCCCACTGCCCCAGCTCTTTTCTAGAGCAAGGCAGCTGCCTGCCTTACCCATTGAAGCAGACCTTAGCTTGCCCTTCTGCTGCAAAGCTCTGTTCTCTATTTACTCCTACAACAACTCAATTAGTTTGATGGAAATGAGATGTCAAAATGCCCCAGGCTTCAGTGACTTAACCAATGTCACTCAGAAAGCTTTGGCAGAGCACTGCCTCCTGAAATCTGCATGCCCTCTAGCAGTGGGCCAGTTCTTACCTTCAGAGACAGCCCACGCTAGTGAAAGTCTGAGGCATTCGAAGGACAGTTTTTAAAAAAATGAATTGCTTGTTTATTTAACTTTCTAACAATTTAATCAACATCCTATTATTCTTAGGAAGTTTAGATATGGTTCTGCTTCTCTGCTTTTTTCTTTTTTCTTTTTTCTTTTTTTTTGCTTTTCCTTAATTCAGCTTGACATATGCACTCCTGGGGTCAGTCCTGTTACACAAAGCTTCAGCCTTGGCAAGATAAATCCAGACTAACAGAGATGAAACATTTTTACATGATTTGTTTAATAGAGTATGGACGTATTCCTGCAGTTCACTGTTCAGCAATTGAAGCTTACTGTGAACATAATTTGACTATGGGGAAAAAAAACCTCACTTATCTTCAAATACTGCATATGAGACCTGCCTAGCTGACAGATTACAGAGCAGGTTTTAAAGTGGACATGAAAAGAATGCCAAATTCAGCTTTCCTGGCAATAATTGCTGTAGAAAGAAGCTGGATTAGAGCAGCTGGAATAAAAAGTCAAGCACTAAAAGAAAAATGCTAATTACCGGTTTCTCTAACAATGCAAAATGAATGTTTTATGACATTTTAATATGATGCTTTTAGCCTTTCCCACTTTGTCAGTGCCAGCATCCTCTGAGAAGCTCAGGGATGCTATAATTATGTGCTCTAAGTGATCAGCTGCGTTGTGCCTTACCTGACTTATTCAAGCTGAGCTGGAGACATGATATTCTGACTCAATGCTGTGCAAACCACCACCCATTGGGAGGCAGAAATGAGGACACCAAAATAGAAACCTCTAGACTCTACTGTAGGCTTTTGGAAGTGGATTTCTTATGGAAAATGAGGTTTAAATCTAGAGAAAAGCTTTGCATGTGAGGTGCATATCTCAGTATGATAAGATATCTGAATGCAGGCACTTGATGTAGTTTATTAAAAATATATCAGCTAGCCATGGTGTCTGGATGTAAATGTAGACCTCCACAAAGTTTAGGAGCATTGGGGTCTCAGCTCTGGGTCCAACCTTGCTCCTGCAATGAGATGAAACCCCTTTACATATTTATCAAATTAAATTTGCTGGCCATCGGTCCTTAGCAATCCTTGGTTTTGAGAGGGTTGACTGTAGTTTCATATTTGAAAGGGGAACACTCATCTACCCCTTCTTTTTCTTAAGGCTTAGCATTTTCCTATGGTAGCCATTAATTCTTTATTGATACCCAATTGGGGTGGTGAGATTGGCTTATTTGTGAGCTGACTTGGGTGCACTGCTATTGCAATTAAATCTTCTGTTTAATTTCCCTTTTAATCTGTTTCTTTGTCAGAGAGAATCATTATTTCCTGGTAATGCTCTGTAGGAGAAGGCTGCTGCTTCTATTTCACCGTTGCACCTTAGAGGTATACTGCAGGATTTGGACTTAATACATCTATGTGAAGTTGCTCATTTCCTATATTTATTCACGTATATGATTTTTTAAAAAGTATGTGAAAGTAATGGGAAATGAATTCTCATTTCAAGTAGATGGTGCAGACCTGTTTTCCACCCTACCCCCCATTGGGACGTGAAACAGCTGGTGTGTCTCTCCAGAGACTAATGTGCTGTCTCGAGCTCCATCTTGCCTTCATAAGCCTCAGGCATTACTCTGTAAGTGCACTCCAGGAATTAAATTAATTTACAAGCTGAGAAATACGCTGTTTCTCCTTACTTACAGGTCTCAGACAGGACTGCTGCTGTATGGTTGGGAGGATAATGCACGCATTGCCATCGAGACTAACTAGCATCTTCCCCGTGTAGTCAGCATGATGGCCAGGGCAAAGGCAGCTTTGCAGCCTGCACCCCTGTCTGCTCACATCACTTCAGGTCCCAGTGGTGATAGCTCCCTAGTGGTATTATTAGGAGATGGTTCAGATAAGATATCCTTCCCCTTGTCTGTACCTTTACCCAATGCCATGAACATGTTTCTTGATATGCCAGTATAGTTCTTCCAAATCATGTCCATCTGTACATAAAACCAAATAATTCTAAACTGCCTTCTTGGAAAATGACTGCTTCTGGGACCTCGCTCATGTTTTCCTGCATAGAAAATGCAGCCAGTGTCTGTCTTTGAACGAGTTCAAGCTCCGTTCCCCAAATACACACTAGCTGTCCTTAACCAGCTAATGAGAGCAGAACAGAATCAACCATGGCCATATCAGCTGTAGTCACTTCAGGAGCTCAGTGCTTCCTCCTTTCCCCTCTTTGCCCTGGACCCTCTCCCTTGCTCCAGGATGTATGTTTAGGTGGGCTGCTTCAGTGCTTCATCCCTGATGGCCCTGGCATCCTTGCCTGCCTTCCCACATGGAGGTTCATCAGCATATGCATTTAGTGCCCACCCTCATTAGCACTGAAATAAACCAGAACTTTGCTCCTGCCTGCAGTTGGAGTGGGATTCATCTTTGCAGTGAGACCACGATAAGATCTTGTCTTGACAGCCTCACAGAGCCTCTGCACATAGGTGTAATTGGAAAGTAGGGAAAGATCTCATCTCATACTGTACTAGTCTATTGAAATAAGATTTTTGACACAATTGGGACCTTATGTTTCAACGTTCTGGGTACCTTTCATCCTGCTGACGTCCTCCGTCAGCAGACTAGGGCTGTCCTACTGCTTTCCATCACGCAGCCAGCTCAGCAGCTTGTGTAATCAATAGAACCTGGTGCATCCAAAGTTTATTTTTCTGTTTCTACATTTGTTGCTAGGGTGATTGGCTATACTGTGCTTGACGTCCTTTCCAGTGAAATGCCACTCCCAGGCAGGCTGTGTATTACAAACCAAAGCTGTACACCTACATGGAGAGGAAGGGCACTGGCCCCACTGCACAACACTGTTAGAAACCCAGTGGTCAAATGGCAGTGTTCGTTTTAGAAAAGCAATTTTTAAACAGCTTCAAAGCATAATTCTTGTCACGGTGCAGGAATGCCGAAGGCTTTTTGATCTTCGTCATCAAGACCTAAAGGTGAAGGGCTTTTTTTTTTTTCTTTTTGAGGTAGTTGCTTAGATCCCTTGAGAAAAGGTAACTATAACAATAAGGGAGCAGATGTGTGGGAGTAAATGCAGCTGTAACTGAATCCAGACGCTCTGCTGTATGTAGGGACATGAAGGGAATGTTCCAATAAAATTCACATAATAAAAATCTGAGCCCCCCCTTTTTTTTCCTTGCTTAAACTTGGATTCACATGTGTAGAATTCCTGTGGACTTTGATGTGGATTGACATTAGCGCCATACAAAACCTGGCTGGGAGAAAGATTTTTAACAGGCGTGGGGTACTGCAAGGTAAATGATCTATGGAGACCTGCGAATTTCAATAGAAAAACACTTGCCCAATTAAAGAATGTAGCAAACCAGATATTTACGTGATGCAATCACCCCAGTAGGATGAACTACCTCATCTAGTAAAGAGTTTCTCTGACCTTCTGAAAGTAGGACTCCCTTTTGGCTCACCAGTGTCTGTGTCACCCTGAAAGCTGTGCAGAAGCAGCCCTACTCCTAGGGGAGAGGAGAGCAGAGGGAGGGTGAGCTGTAGTCACTCTTTGGAGGTACCCAAAGCCTGCCCCTAGCCTGAGGAATGGAACTGCTGCTGGTGACTGAAGAGGGTGAGCAGTGCCCTGCTGGAGGTAAAGCTGCTCCCTGTTCACTTTCCTCTGCTCTGAAAAAGAAATTTCTTGTGGTTGTTGCTGCTGTTGGACACTTGCTGTCCCCTCACCTTCCTTTGAGCTGCCCAGCTCCATGACGAACATCTTGAGCAGTTCTTTTTCTTCTTGGAGAAGAGAAAGAGCAGAGCGTCAGGGTAAGTCATCCACTCCTCCTTGTTTTCCTATAGTTCAGATGTCTCCTTGCTGAATTAATTTTTTTTTTACCAGACAACTTACATTGCACAGTAGTGTATTTTGTTCTTGCCCCACGCATGCTTCCGAACACAGGCAGTACCAGGCGTTTCAGCTTAGCCAAAAGCGCCTTCCATCTGCCTCACAGCAGCTGAAATCCTCTTTGTATACAAAAAACAATTTCAGTGAATGCACACAAACCCTGTTTGCGCTCATGCTTGTGTTCCTCTTTGCCGGGATGTAGTGGTTACACTGCAGTGTTGTCCCAGCGGAACATCTGTAGTGCTTTGCTTCTTCCTTCATGTGATGCCCTTCCCTGTGCCCCAACACCCATCTGCCTCCTGCACCAGGCAGGACAGCAGCTTTTTGCCACAAAAACAATGCTGGCTGTTTCCAGTCAGTCCTTGCTGGCAAAGTGTGGGCTTGTTACAGCCCCAGCATTCATGAGTTTTCTGCAGGGTACAGCATCGGTTGAGCCGGCAGAACTTGGGGTGTTTGCTGAGATGCTGGGTACCCATATAAGGCTCTTCTATCAGTCTGTCGCTGACATAAGACTATTTAATTAGTCCAGACTCCATCAAGCAGCAGTATGCATAACAATTTATCAGAGAAGTGTTTGGTGATTCGTACATGGGAAAATGGTGAGCTCTCTAATCCAGTGGCCTTGTCTTTTTGTAGGTTTTCTGAGGGAGGTATATGTATTTCCATTCCATCTGTTTGTTAAATACTATTGTTGTGTTCAGATTTAAGGAATAACTTTGGGCTTTCTCAAGCCTTGTTTTACAGCTGTACTTAGTGGGCGATACCAGGAACTGAGAGAAATATGGTTATAACTGACTTGTTTGCAATTGTTTGGCCTTCTAACCATTTAAATATTTAGTTGTTATGCTACTTGCAGAGGAAAATTCCAGTGCTTGTCCAAACGTACTTTGGAAGTATATGTACATAGATTAACTCCCTGGTGTCTTAGCTGTAAATATGTAGTTATATCTATCTCACTGTAGCTGGAAAAACTTTGCTGAAAGGCTTTTTCACATAGCAGACTGCAAGTTGTTTTCTTCCTTTCTTTGGAAGATATATATTGGAATTACTGCTGTGTGGTAGGGCTCCTCTGCTTCTGTTTTGCTGTGTCGTGTACGCTTGGTGCCGCTCACTACTCTGTGATACGTATGCCCGGTGGAAGCAAGACACAGCAAAGACTCTTTTGCAGAGAGCTGCTATGTTCAAAAGCATCTCTCTGCCCGGCCTGTCCCCCTCAAGCATCCCTGGACACTGTCATGCGGCGTCAGGCATCTTTCTCACCCACCGAGAAAGAGTTCTTTTCCTTGGGTGCTGGTTGCTGCAGCTGAGGATGCTCTAAAACTCAGCGTTCAAGGATGCTGTGGAAGTTTTGCTCTCTCTGCTCTTTGCCCAGGCTAGGAAACCCAGGTCTAAAGTTGCATGTTTTGATTGTGGGCTTTCCCGCTTTGAGGGAATTCGGGGGCTGGTTGATTTTACTACGTACAGCCGGGTTGTGCCATTGAAAATTTACTCTGTGTGCTTGGTAGAAGTGTGGAGGCTTCATTAGTCAGACAATGCCGGCTCTCACCCGGCGGGGGCTGGCACATGCTCACAGCCAGGCTGCGCTTCCCCGGCACACAAAGGCTGCGATTCAGCTGCCTCCTAAAGCACGGGCACAGCTTTAATGTAGGCCCAGGAACAGAGAGCTGTTTGAATCCCCCGGCTGGCAAGGGGTTAAGTTGTTTTACATGCGTTTTGCACAGATGGAAATGAGTATGGAAGCAGCAGGAGAGTGCCAAGGTTGAAGCAGTAGATGCAGTACTGACGGCTCTCTTCTTTTATCGTGCCGACGTTAGTGTGGCTACAGCTTTGCTCAGGGGGCAAGTGGGGAGATGTTAAGACCTGCTTTTTCAAGCCTGGGATTGAGTTTCAAAATCCTCTCCACCCACAGCTCCTCCTAAGGTCAGGGTTGTTTAGGTCTGGGTTATTTGCGGAATACATCAGGGAAACATGGTAACCCCATCTCTATGTCCCAGGGTGGGAACATCACCACCTTCTGGTCAAGTGCAGCTGCGTGTTCCTGGCAGCAAAGCTGCAGTTCCCACTCCCCCTGTGGGTACAGGGAGGCAGAGGGATGCAGGTCATCATCTCAAGGACCTTCAAGAAGCAGCTGGCCACCACAATGGCCAGTGTCCCACCAGAGGGGGGAGTGCTGGTGAGACATGGGAGGGTGGACCCCCTAACTGGTGTGGACACCCTGTGCCACTGAAGTGACCTCATGAGGTACCTGAGCAGGACAAAAACTCTGAGGATGTCCAGAAATCCAGAAATCAGCCATAGATGCTCTCTGTGTGCTGTACCAAAAAAAACCCAAAACATTTTTGTTGTTGTTGTTGTTCGTTGTTAATTTTTTTTGTTTGTTGTTCATTTTTTTTAATGAAACAAAAGGGCTATTGAATCTAATCTGTGAAGAAATTTTTTAGTAATAATGATATAATTCATTAGGGTTTTATAGCCTTAGTGAGGAATGAATGGTGACAGGAAAGCATCACAATTGCATCAGGATTTCCTTGCTAACTGACCTTGCTCTACCTGAGGTTTAAAGAAACTGAATGCTGAGGGGGAGAGGAGAAGGAGGAGGAGGAGAAAAGGAAAAAGTAGAAAGTAAAGGGAAGATTAAGCATGAGATAAAGAAACTGAGAAAGAGACAAGATTAGTACCATAATCTGTACCAACAAAACTTTAGCAGTGTTTCCACAACTCTGTCTTGTAGCAAAATAAAGCCAGACAGTTTAGTTTTTTGGTTTAGTGTTTGTAGCCACAAAAATGTGTATTATTTCCTTCTTACCCACAGTGTACTCAGAGTCATCCATCCAGCACAGAAGTTAATCTCAAATAATCTTGTCACCCAGAACAGGGAAAGTGCCTTCAGTTTTACCACACTTTATTCATTTTTTACTTACCTACATATCTTGTTAGGGCTTCCATTACAATATTTTGGAGTTTACAACCTTCTCCTTGCTGTTTTTCAGATAGATAACTTCCTTACTTAGCAGTAAGCTGTGCTTACTGTGAGTTTTTCTGTCGTGGTATAGTTCACAAATCGGGTGTTGGAATAGACATGCTGAGAAAGAATTAGTTCATTGTAAGGTAAACTATTATAATCTCTTTCTTAGATTTCAGTGCTTAAGTAGAGGAAGATTCAAGAGCCTCTGAACTTTTGTCAGCTGTTTATTTAGAGCAGATATGGTAAGTTTTGAGGTTGGTGGAACGAAGCACAGCTATATTCTGGCTCACTCATAACTATTGGCTCTGCCCTTGCACCTGGTGGGGGAGTTGTTCAATCAGTGCTATCAGATATTCAATAATTTGATTCTGTTATGATTTAAGTTGTCCAAATAGCTCAAAAGGAGCAGTTTCCAGACCTTAGATCCTTTTTCTGCCAATAGGCTGGTGGGTTTGAGAATACGTGTGTCACATCAGATCACATGCAGAAGCTTTGCTTCTGGTAGGAAACTACCCTGTTGGGCGAGGGGAGAAGTTCTGTGATTTCTACACATCCACTAAGTGCATTTTGGCTGAGAGGTTTTAAGAGATATCTTTTAGGGAAACAGGTTTAAGAAAAAAAAACCATCTCTGTTCCTCCTGCCCATGAACTCAAATAATTAATGGTGCTGTAGTGGGATCATGCTAAATACCTGCCACTTCTTGGGGAGGAGCTTGTCATTTCCCGGTTGCTAACTCTAAAACCCTGTTTTAGAGTTTTCCGTGGCAAAGCAGCAATACATACTGCAGAATGCTCAAGGCTTTCAAGTTTAGTCACCATGTTTTTCAACTTGTAGACTTGAAAATACTTGAAGAAAAATCCCCAAGCTATGCAGAACATGTTGGTAGCAGCTTGGCATGAAACAGGGAGAAATTTGTACCATGGGGATTACCCATAAGAGTGAAATCAGTAATGAAATAGAGACTCATCAGTTTGAATTTGAGGCAAGTCTATCTGTTGACTTGCTGTGTTAAGTTTATTTGGTATCTCTCAGGCACTTAACCACTGTGCAAGCAGAGATACTTCTTGTCTCTCTGTAGTTCTGCTCAGATGGGCCTCCTGGGTTTTGGAGGCCTACTGGGCTGCCACATACATTTGGCAGCATTGCCAAGCCTTACAGGGTCTTACAGGGTCTCACCCTGACTGATGTTCTTAAGGCCTCTGCTTCTGGAGATGGTTGCAGAGAAGCTTTTTGGTTGTGGAGAAGTCCTCTGAATAGTCAACACCAGTGCAACCTTAAAGAGTCAAAAAGAGAGGCTACGCAAACCCCCCAGAATTACATTTTTTCCAAAACCCAACATGTTATTTTTAAGCTGATGGCTTGGAAGGGGTTTGGTTCTCACATGGAAATTCACTGGGGACTTTTTCCGAGAGGGAAAACTCTCTGTCATCCTAAAACAATTAATCCCTACAGATAAATCTGTACTGAGCTCTGCCATCTTCTTCCAACAAAGCAGAGTGAGCAACAGGCACAGGTTTATAGGGGCAGCAGAGTTTTGTGTAATCCAGCTGTAGTATCAAGGTGCGTTTGACCCAGGAGCTTTCTGTTGTTTCAAGCAAAATTGGGTCTAATGGTAGCACATGTTCAAGAAGGAACCTATCTAGCAGATGACTGGAGAGAAAACCCAAATATGAATTCAACCTCTCCTACAACATGTATAAAGAAGCTAGAAATACAGAAGAAGGCGTGTGTGTTGCAAAGTTTGTTTATGTTTTTGTATTCTCTTCCTCACCATCTCCACTGTGAGACTATTCTAACTGCACAGTGTGCCTGACAAAGTAGCAGTTTCTCCAAGTGTTTTCTGTTGAAACGTAGTTGCTCTTTCGTTTGTTTTCTGCCAGAAGAAATTGTTGAGATTATGGAAATTAAGAATGAAGTATTTTTGTCAAAAAATACTAGATAGAACACTTATATTATTAGCTTTATGTAGATTAATTAAAGAGCTTATTAACTGTTTAGTAGTTCTAGATTATTGTTCTTTTCTGCATAGGATGTTTTGTTTATCTAAACACTAGGCATCCAGCAGACAGCCGTCTTCATAAGGTGATTCATCTTGTCCTAAAATAGGTAGGGCAAAGCAAGATGATTCATCCAGGGAAAAAAAAAATCTGTATTATTAGCTCAGTCTAGACTTGCAGTTTGGTAAAAAGCATCCCACTGTACACTTCTTGGCTTTTCTGAGTGGCCCGAGCAGGGAACCAACAGAGAGGTCTCAGCCAGTGTCTGTGCTTTGTCCTTTGTCACCAATGCAGAGGTGTTTATCCTTGCCTGCAAAATGGGCCCAGCACTATTCCCGTACCCAGCAAATGACAGATGAGTGACAGAATTCACAAGCACTTAAAAAAAAAGTGTTTAGACCCATAGGCTAAATAGATGATATAAAAAGCCAAGAGGGATTACTATGACCTGGAAGATTACCCATCTATCTGAAGGCAACAAAAATTATAATGAAGGCATTTTTCATCTCTTTCTTCATTGTGGGAGGAAAGAGCTGTAAGATTTTCCTTTTTCTCATTCCGCTGCTATATTTGAGAATAATTAAAGCCATTCTGGCTAAGGGTGATATAATGCATATATTCAGAAGCAGGCTTTCAGTTTAATTTTTCCAGCTGGTGGGCCTGTTAGCCCATTTATTTGACTAATCTTCACACGTTGACTGAAATAGGTAATTGCTCTATTCCCCCTGAGATTTCTCTTCCATTTTTTTTTTTTTTTGAGGCATGAAATATATTAGGCTGTGTATATGTTAAATTCAAATACACCGTTGGATAGATTTATGTCCTTAAATGCTATGCAGATCTAGCTGTAATTCATTTCATATAGAACTGGAAAATGGATTATAAAAAGAGTCCTAGACAAGAAAATCCAGAGTCTTATCTAATGAGGCTGGAGTCCTTTAATCCTCACTTCTTGAAGTGAAAGCCATATCTCCCTTCATTTTATGCTCCTTTCACATTTTTATCTGAATGAGACTGTGGTGTCGATGTGTTTGTTTGGTTTTGAATTTCTGGTGTTTCTTTCACATTATGGTGTGGGATCATGCATCAGGCAGTGGAGAGGTGTGAGCCAGGATGGTGCTGCCGGACCTGGCAGGGTTGTGGCAGACCTTGCAAGTCCTGGAGTTGTCCTTGCGGAGTGGGTTGTGTGGACCTTCACCTCAGAATGAACATAATAGTCAAAGGCTGAGGGCTGGCTGCACTGAGAGCTGGACTCATGCCAGTGAAACGCTGCTAGAGGAAAGAAGCAGCAAGAGTTTTAAGGTTCAATAGCTCATAAATCACCAGGGATAGAAACACATGCCATATCCCACGGGAACGCTGGGATTATACTGTTGCAACAGTATCCAAACAATGTTCTAGCTCTATACTATCTGAGGATACTAACCTTATATAAATACAAGTCACTATATATACATACATACATATATATATATATATATAAATTGTCATCTTAATTCAAATTTCAACGTGCTTTTGCTCTCCATTCTATCAGGGACCACTAGACATAACCACCCCCTTCTTCATCTAGTCAAGAACTGCAGCATTTGGGTGGTACAAGGCAGGGGCTGCTGTTCTGAGAAAATTTTAGCTAGTGGGCTGCTAAATTCAATTTGGATTTAAACAGTAGGCAGGAGAATGGAGGATAGGATGGATTCAAGGTGCTATTTAGTATCAAACATGACTGAAGTGCACTGTTTTTTCAGATAAAACTCCTTCTTCCAAGATGCATTAGGTTTCCTGAAATACAGAAAGTGAGTGATGTGGCAAGAACTTCTGAATCAATATGCAGAGGGTTTACTAAGTTTATTTGGTTTTAACCAGCTGTACTTGGATTACTGGTGCTGTATTTGTCAGGTGCTAATGGAAGGAAATGACATTTTCAGGTAAGGGGAAATCTTAATGCCCAGGGTATCACACAGTGATACATTTATGTGTATTTCCCCTAAGGCAAGTTTAATGTCTTCTCCATTTTTGACAAGCTGCAAACCCCATGAAGTCTCTCACAGTTTATTCTGGTGGAGCATAGTTTTCTGGGTAATAAAATAGGGTTGCACTTAACATTAAGTTCTTTTTTACAGATTATTTATCTTGAGCTTTGGAAATGATTGAACTGAACCCAAGTCTTCACAGTACCTTTAAATGTGTGGGTGTTGCTGAGAAACCTATTTCTTATTATTACTGCTTGGATATTTAGCTCTAGTATTACCAAAAAAAAAAAAAAAAAAAAAAAAACCACCAATCCAGAAGCATGGTATGTCATTGTGTATTACGGTTTTATTGTATCTTAAAATTGCTTAAATATTTTGTAGCTTTTTGAGGATCAGGGTTATAGTTTTCTTACCTATTTGCAGCTGCAGAAACACTATTTTGGCATCTTGCTGTTTGGGAAAACATTCCAATATGTCACCATCTGTGAAAAGCATGAAATGCTGGCTGAGGCCTGGAACCCATTGATTTCATAGATATCTTGTCCTCCGAATATTTTTCCCATAAACATGAAGTTGCATCACACTTTCTGTTTTTTCCTCCTCCATCCCCCTCCCCCTCCACCCAAACACTTGCAACTGGGCAATGGAAAGCAAAACTAATTAAAGCCCCTTCTCTTGTATACCCTTTGTTATGGATACCGAGCTGGATTGAAGTATTTTCTTAAAAGATTAAGGCCACTATTATCATTGGTAATGAGTAGATAAAATGGATATGAGAAATTATGAATCACATCTTTTCCAGTGCACTTAGTAGTATAGGTTGTCTTAATCTCATACCCTTCTGTGGTAAGACTTTAGAACTTAATACCAAGAGAAATCATAATCCACAATTTAATATGGCTATTATCTGGTTTTATCTGTCTGTGAAAAAGATTAAATTCCAGATGGTTGAAGTTATAATCCAAGCCTGTTATGATCACCAAAGTAAACCAAATAACCAAATGGAAAAAGGTTTCACCAGAATTATTTCTTCAGGAGCTTATCTGCTGAAGCTGCCATAAGAAATGCAAAATATCAGAAGTATATTGGAAAGGATTTGGACAACAGTGCCCTCCAGCAAGCTAAGAGCTGCTGTCAGGCAACATACTGGATGTGATGAAAGCCCATTTCCTAGGTCATCGCTTCAGACCAGCTTTTTAATCACCTTGTAAGTGTCCACAAGCCGTATGTTCCCTCCTCGTGTACATCAGCCTTTGGAGAAGAGAGGAGGAGGGAAGGATCAGTGAGGGCAGGACAGGAGAGGATAAGAAATAAATGCCTATGAAGAAGTGCCCTGTGGTGGTGCTTGCCTGGTCACCCTTCCTGGACATGGTCAGGCTCTTTCGTGGAGGCAGCTATGGAAACACCTGAAGCTGGGTGAGCTCTGGGGCAGTGCTTCCAGCTCTGCTCAGCTACTGGGCTCCTTTTGGCTCATCTCCCTGTGGCCAGAGCAGGGATGGTCAAGTCTCTGCAGTTTTAGTCTCTGTTCCAAAGGCCTCACAGTCAAACAGAGATTTGGCTGATGAGCTTTCAACTTGTGTTAAGATTTAAAGGTGAAGATGCCGTCCAGTCAGTGGCTTGTGCGCTGCTTCCCTAGAAAACTGGGCTGTGACATCCCTCTGAAATTGGCATAGGTTCATCGTGAAAAGTACCTAAGAGAAGCAGTTTGTATTTTAATGGGCACTACCTGCAGAAGTCATGCTGATTTTATTCATTCGGTAATGGTGTATGAAATGGGCAACATGACACCCTTCTTTAGGGTCATTGAGTGAAAGATTTCCTATTACAGAGCTCAGAACCTGCATTTCAGAAAGATGTTAAAAACGATGCAGCGTGAGTGCTCGCATATATGTCAAATACGTGTTGATTCATCCTGTTGACAGAGGCTTCCCTGCCTAGAAAAAAGCATCACATGTCTGCATGCAGATAAGCAGTCCTGCTTCCAGTTTTATTGAGGAATCAATTGAGTTGTGCAGTGGCAAAGCGACTTATCTATGGTCACCCTTAATGGGAACTGGACCGGGAACAAAAACAGGTTCCCGTCTTCCTTCCCAGCTTATCTCCTGCATGTCCCAGTTTCTCCAGTCATTCCAAAGCATTGACTCCCAGTCAGCTGCGGAGATTTCCCAGTAAACAAAGTTACTTCATGTAGTCACATGCAGGATCCCTAAAGGATTTCTTTTTTTAAAGGCTGTGATTTATAATAGTCCCTTTTCAAGGACTAGCCGTGCTTAGGTGAGGTTAAACCAGCGATTATTCCGAAGTCCTGTTTTCAGTGCAGGCTCTCCGGATGGTTGCTGATTTTGTTCCATTTAAAGCATTTTGTGGCATGAACTCACTTTGTTTCTGCCCACATCACTGCATTCCTGGGATGTTTTTCACAGGCCTTAGCAAGATCATCTGACAGCAACTAGTGAGGTCAATGAACTTTATACACAATTAAACACTTGAAGCTAGGAGAATTAATTGTTATTTTTTTTCCCCCTGCAAAGTTAGGGAAGGATACACGGTACATTATAGTCTGTAACAGAGTCAATGTTATGTGTGGTAATCAAGCTAGTTTCACATGATTTAATGCTGAACAGAGTCAGAAAATGATTGCATCCTTTACATGGGCCTCACAGAGCAGTCACCACCCACACTGTTTATTCAGACTCGGAGCTCTGCCATTCACTGTTTAAGCCAGAGGAGGAAAAAAAATCCCTTCTTGAATACTCTTGAAGCCATGTATTCTCAGTGCAAAGTGGAGCTGGGGGGAGGAATCCAAATAAGGTCCTTTCGATTGCCACAGTTGCAAGGAAGCGTGATTTTCTTCAAACTGCCAGTGATGTGGTACAGGAAGGATTATTTGGAGTTGGGGATATCTGGGGGAATCAAACCAAACATTTGTTGATGCCTCTAAAATTTCCAGGGACAGCTGGGTAGCTTTTCTCCTCCCAGCCTTCCCATCTGTTAGTACCTGAACAAAGAGGTAAAATGACCTCCTGCGCTCTGTGCAAAACTGGTAGGAAAGGGCATGTGGTGTTGCCCATTTTTTGTTCAGCTCACCTCTTTCAGGAGTGGCAAGTTTTTCTGCTGTCTTTTGCCTTAATCATTTTGGTAATGGAAGTGTATGGGAGCCCATTCTTTGCTCCCTCATGCCTACCCATTTGTTACAAAAGAATCTCTAACCAGAACGGGATGCAAGAAAAGATGCGAGACATCTATGACAGCCTAATAAAATTTTATATGTATCCAGTGATAGTGGTTTTACTCATTCTATAGCAAAACTGATCTCATCAGGAAGGCTTTTGCTACACTTCCATTGATGTTTTCCCTTTTACAGTTCTTCATGTTTCTTCTGCCTAATCCCTTTCCTTTTAAAAAGAGATTCCTCACTTCCTCAGGCACTTATATTTTAAGGTTTCTGCAGACCTAAGCCACTCTTAAATTTATATCTGCAAGTTTCTGAAGTTACAGAAATGTCAAGAGTATATCACCAGCTAGTCTAGAGACATAAACTAGGAACCTCCCTTCTTAATTTTATGCAGCAATTAAACTTTTCATTTTAGGTGCCGGATAATCTGAGTTGCAAGCACAAACTGGCTGCTCCCTCAGCAGAGACTGCTCCCATGCCGTGCTCTATCCAACACACAATTTTGTGTCCACAAGTGGGAGATTGTGTTCGACCTCTTAATTGCTGGTCTGTTTGGTGGGGGCTTTTTCCCTTTCTGATTTATTTTGAATAAGTGAAACATGGATCCCTGTTCTCAGTAAACTCACCAAAAAAATTATAAAGTATTATTTTCCTTCTTACAATAATAAGCATGTAGTTAATTGTGATACAGTGTTAGAATGGTACCTTGGTGTTGACTTATTGCTTTGAAACATTTAAAGACCTACTTAATTTGTGAATTCCCTTGACTGGAAGAGTGTCATTCCAAGCTCAGGTATCTCATCCATTTTTCCATTTAAAAACTGATCATGAGATGTGCAATAGCTGCGTCCACATGCTTTTGTTCTTCTCGCCAGACTCTTGCTTCATAAATTAGAGCTGAGCCATGGTAAACCCAGGGATCTGGAATGTCCTCCAGGTTACCGTCTAAATATACTTACGGTGTTTTTCCATTTAGCCAATATCTAATAAGACAAGTTTGTTTCATGCTCATTGTAATAAAACATTATGGGAGAAACACTTCTTGGAGGAGCATGAACAGGGCTCTCACTGATTCAGTGGGTGCTACCCGTGAGGATCAGGGAATAAAATGTGTCCCGAATGTCTCCCATTAGGAGGTTATGTGACACGTGAGTTTACAGAGCACAATGACTGTTTCAGTCATTGTTTTCCTTCTTAATCAAAGCACTTACATAAGGCAGTGCCTGGAAGGAAAGAAAATTAATTATCCCCAAACAGAAACCCCTTCACATAGAGTAAGGGTTATTGAAGGAGTGTTTATATTTCCAGCATAATGCTGCTTTCCCATTTGCCTTTGAGAGGTGTGACAAAAATATTCCTCTCCTCCCATCAGGAAATGCAATGTTAATACAGAATTCACTGGTACCGGAGTTATAGTTGTATTTCCACACTGGGTCTTTTGCATACTTCCAACCCACATTTGCCTCTTTCCTCAGCACTGGAAATGGTCAGCCTTGGTTAAAAAAATCCATCCTACCTTCAGCTCAGCCCTGTATGTTTTGACTCTCCTTGATAACAGGTTCCCCACCAAATCATCTGGCTTCAGAGGAGGAAAATTATTATTTGCTTTGTGAACTAAGTGAACTTGATATAGGAGTCTCTGTGGCACAAAATATCTTTATAGATACAAAATCAACAAAATTATCTCATTTTATATGAAAAGTGAGTCACTCTATGGTTTTTGTTTTTTCTTAGGCATGGCTGGAGTCTTTCCACTTTCCTCCCAGAGCTGTCAGCCTTATGGGATCAGAAGGGAGTGCATGAAATCTTTGCCCAGCTCAAGCCAATGAAGATAGTAATTAGTGACTACTCAGTTCTGTGATGCCCAAAGCCTATTTAGATGATGGCACAAACTACCACATAGATCCTCAGGGCTGTGCCTCGAGTCAGCTCTGCCTGTGGGCCATGGGCAGGCACTACAAGGCTGAGCTGGCACATCCGGCTTTTACACATCCTATGGCCTGCCTATAATCATATTTTAATTTCTGTCCTCTGTGATCATGGCTCTGTTAGCTCTCTTGAAGGCTCAGGGAGTTGGGAAACTTATTCTTCTATTATTCACTGCTTTTCACAGTCCCTGTTCCACTGACATTTTGATGTCCTGCTTTACTCTCTATCAGTAGGGCACAGATAGTTGCCATTTTACAGCAAATACTGCCCAAAATTGCAAATACATTCAGGGAAAATGTCAGCAATCGCTCTGAGGTTTTGGTACAACCAGTGGCCACCTTACCCTCTGAAGAGCATCTTGTTTTTTACTGTTGCAGTATTGAGACAGCTTTCTATTCTATTTGATTTATTTCTGACAGTCATTTAACAGTGAAGGCCAGAAACTGCCTGACTGTGCTCACCTGGAACCTCTTCTCTCAGAGAGGGTTTGTTAAGACTTCCCTTTGTCAGCTGGAGAAAGAAGTCCTTTAAAGCTTGGATTGAGAGCAGGGGCTTGTTCAGGGCAACATGCAGCTCCTTGACTGCTGAGAAGCCCTGCCAATAGCTGCTTCATGGAAAGGTGCTTTTTCCCTTCAGCTATCTTTGCTACATGACCACAGGATTAAACCTAGACTGAATAGAAGTCTTTCAAGTCACCTGGAAAGCTCTGTGTTGCTCTTGAAATGCTATAATATGCTTATAGAAACCCAGGTGAGTCTCTCTGTCTTCTGCCTCCCTTCAATTGGATGCTTCTTCTTCTGGGCTAAGACTTATGTGCCCTTCTCCTTCTCTCTCCGGTGTCATAGAATCATAGACTAGTTTAGGTTGGAAGGGACATTAAAGATCATCTAGTTCCAAACCCTCTGCCGTGGACAGGGACAACTTCCACTAGGCCAGGTTTAAAAGCTCCATCCAACCTGACCCTGAACTTTTCCAGGGAGAGAGCATCACGTTTCCTTGGGAAGGGGACAGACATGCATGAGCCTGGAGGAGTGCAGGATGTGCCCCACAAGCCTTTTTCTCTTGAGGAGGTTTTTTTCTCTGGAGCTCAGATTTAGGTTGCACTGTGCAGGTGCAGCACTATTAAATCCCTGTTTTTTCTTGCCTATCTGAAATACTGGGAAAAAAAAGCCTGCATAAGTAATGTTACTGGCAGTTTGTTGCATTAGGCACAGGAAAACATCTCCGTTGGGTTATTTTGCTGTCCTGTTCCATGAGCCTTGCCCTTCTCTCCCCCCAGGACAGAGGCTGCTTTGCCAAATATTTTCTGTAACCATGCAGTTCACATGGACCCAGCTTCAGATTTACAGCACGTAGTAAAGGCTGTTCATGCTTCTCCACTGGAAAAATCCAGTGAGCCTAAGGTGGCCTTGCCAAGCCAGCAATGCTGGTGGTCACACAGGCTAGGGCTGGGCCATAAAGCCACAAAGCCTAGATGAGCAGAAGCTTTTGCAGTTCTCCAGACTGACAGGTCTCCACAAAGGGTTAAGTGTGGGCATTTTTAAAGTGTGCTTCTGAATCGGGATGCTTGCTTGTTTTGGAGACTGATTTATTTCCTCCTGTACGTGTTTGGGATCAGAGCACTTGCTTCCTCTGACTCCGGGTGTCTCTGTGGTCTCTTTGGGCTGCAAGCTTTGCAGAGGAGAGACTCTTACTTTGTGATGAAACTGGCATGGTAGGGCCTCACATCACTACAGCTCAATAGTAAGTGGTGGAGATGTTTCAGATGCCTTAAATTAAACAGGCTTATGGAAAAGAAGAATTTGTATTCCCCGTGGCTGTAACTTGGATGCATAATAGGGTTGGTCAGGAGATTCTTGGGAGACAAAATGCTAGATGTGCATCTGAAAATCCTTGCTTTTGGATGGCAGAAGCTGGGGGGTGGGAGTAGAGGTGGGCTTTAAGACCCTTAATTCTATATAAATATATCTTTGTGGTTTAATGTGCACAGCAGTAGCTCTGTGGTTTATCATTTACTGAGAACTATGCTTTTCTAAGAAAATGCTCTCTTCCTGGTGCATATCTAAGCCAAGGCCTTCACTGTCATTTTGTTAACCATAAGGATTACTCTTTAAAATGACTGTTTGGTAGTAATAGGGCCAAACAATTGCTCAATTCACACTGCAGGTGAGTTTAGCAGAAATCGTGTCGACTAAAGCTACCCTGAGCAAGACATCAGTGTTGCATTTGACCATTTGCCAAGAAAAACCTGAAAGTTCCTAAAACTGGCTAACAAGGACAAGGGATTAGCCTGTCCTTCCAAGTCTGTAAATAAGGTCCTCAGACACTTTTTCCATTTGGGAACACGAACACTGACTATTTGTGTTTTTTAAAGAGAAACTAAAAAAAAACCTGTGATTTTGTAGCTTGCAAAGAGTCAGCTTTGCAGTTGTTCAGCTACCAGCATGTGGGTCATTTGATGTTCTTTTCTAATCAGGAATGCATTGTGAAACTGCTGTTCTTGCAGTGAAAGGTCACTGGTTTTTTAATTTCTATTCACCGCTTGTATTTTTCTAATAAATCACACTCTCTGATAAACTGAATGACTGAAACCATGGAGCAAATGAAACTTTGAAACAAACCCTTTCTTTTGGCACATGTATAGATCCTAGAGGTTACCTGAATTGCCAAACAAGGTACCTTTTTAATGAAGTAGTTGGTTATTGGGAGGCAGGTTTGATGAAGAAATCAAAGGGTGTGCACTCAGGATAGCTGCGTGAGTTTGGTCTGCCAGAAGATTTTGGTTTGTTTGCAAGCATGGATATTTAGTTTCAAAATTAATATAGGGGCTGAGTAGTTGACAACCCAAGCTATTATTACTGCATTCGCAATGCAGAAATATATCCGAGTGCAAGCTCCAGAAATTATAGGTTGATATTTATGATGCTGATAAAAAACATCTTCTGTTGTATCTGTTCAGGAAAGGTCAAAACCATGGGGGTTTTTTTCTGGGTTTTATGCAATGCAGCCTCCATGAAATGCCTCCATATAGTGGGTTATTGGTAGAGTCTTGTAATTTCTTCTCTTTCCTCTTTCCCTTCCTTAAAAAGAAAAAAGAATCTGACTCTTTTAGATAAGACCTTGCTTGTTTTCAAATAATGGGAGTTGAACTACTGTGAAACCCGAACAAGGTGATACTGAATCAGACTCAGAGCTTCATTTTTTCTCCTCTGGGACTTCCACTGGGACAGAGCTTGGGTGCAGGAGGGATTGTAGCCAGGATAAAGTTCCCTGGCTTGGAGCTGCTTGGCTTCGCCTCTCCCTGTCACTCCCCTGCTGCTGAAGAAAATATTTCCATTTGTTCTCTCCAGGTACTTTATGGCAGTGCAACGTGGCCAGAGAATGCAGTCCTCCCTTGGCCAAAAGGGCAGGACATGTGCCCTTTATTTCAGTCGCCCACTGCTGCTGATGTTGAGCAGGCAGTCTCAGGTCTGCCATCTCTGACCTTTTGAGTACTCGCATTAGCAAATTTAGGGTTCTTTTGCTTGGAGAGGGTTTTTTGGACGTCCTATTGCTGTATCTTACGGATACTTTTTTTCCCTTAATGAAAAGAAGGGGAAAAGAGAAGACATAGGCTTTGTTTTAAAGATTCAAAGGAGACACAAAGGGTGCGTTGTTCTGGCCCTCCCAACACGGCGGTAAATTTTTTATGTTGGTGAAGAGGAGCTGGACCTCAGAACTCCTGAGTGCTTCTGGTTTGCCACGCAAGAGCTGGGGCCTGCAGCGCCAGCCAGCAGAAAGTCTGGGAGCTGTGTCTGGCAGAGAGAGCAGGAGCTGGCAGCCTGCGGGACAGAGCATTTCCAGGGGTGACAGGGGAGCTTCCCGGTGTCGCTTGCCCCTTCAGCTGAACCCTGCTGCCTGTTAGGCAGCCTCATAGAGGTGATAGAGCTCTGTAGGAAATAACCTGAGGCTCTGCGAGTGCCATTTGCAGGTGTCTGCCTTTTCTCCACAGTATCCTGTGTATCCACAAGGTGCCTGATTCACCTGACATGCTGCAGCATAAGGCATGGTGCTGCTGAGGTCTGGCCCTAAAGCTATCAGGAAGATGCCTGGCCCTGATTTAGTGTCCCAGGCACCCCCTCCCCCCCATTTCACAGCAAGTTTGAAGCAGCAGGGAGCTGTCTCTGTGAGCCAGTGGGAAAACTGCCTCTAAGCTAGGAATTCCAGTAGCTCTGAGGACACCCAGCAGCTCCAGAGGGTCCCAGCAGCTGAGCACAGCCTTGCACAGGGCAGGAGGAGCTGAGCTTCACAGCACCAACCTTCAGTCCATAGGGCTTAAGACAGGAGGATCAAAGGTGGCACAAGTAAGTGTTCAATTTCCTCGTGCACCTGTTTTCTGATGACAAAAATGATTCCCTGAAGGAAGAGGTGTCCTTTAGACCAGGGCAGTGGCAAATGGACGCATGCATCACTTGGATTCAGAGGCAGCCTTCTGCATCTGATGGTCAGAGGAGATTGTAACTCCAATTATTTGCCCAAAGGAAGCACCTGCCCTCACCTGGAGGGTTTGCTTCCTTGCTGGGGAGGCACTGGTTTAAGCTGCTGCCTTGCTCTTTTTCACCTGTTCTTCAAGGTCTTGGGAGGAAGAAAAGCTTTCCACAGAAGACCTGCAGCAGAGCTTGCTAGGATTTAGCCCTGTGTGTCAGCCAGGTATTACCAAAGAGGAGCAAAGGATATACTTCCTCTGGTGTGGTGTTTTCATGCGCTGAGTGCTTGTTCAGAGCAAGGACTTGCTTCTTAAGTTTCTCGAGGAACCATCCCTCTTACCATGAAGCACTTCCCCTGCATCCTCCATCCCTCTGGCATACATTACTGCACACGAGTGGATCAGGGCTTTGGCTGCAGTGGCAGGGATGCTGCAGGCCTGCCCAGGGACCTGTCCTTTCTCTGCCTTCTGCAGGTGCCTCCCTGAAGACAGCCCCGAGTTTACCTCCCGTGGGCAACACCAGCAGGAGCATTGGCAGCGGGAGGTCTGGGGGGACTCGGGAGGGGTGTCCCTGGTCTCTTCCCCGGGGAAGGATGGATCTCGCTGGGTTGCTTCTGGTCCCTGTCTCAGCGGTGTGCAAACAGCTGAGGCAGAGGTAACCATAGATGGCTCTGATTCATTCAGTTTCCTGTCTCTCTCTAAGAAAAGGATGTAAATAGCCAAAACCCGGGGATTCCAGTGAAAAGAGCAGGCGGGTGCCGTACCATGCCGGCTGCGGTGCCCGGCCTCGTGGAAGGGCGGTAGTGGTGAGGGCCGGGGTTCTCGGAACCGGGGGGAGGTGCCGGCTGGTGCCGTGCCGCATCCTCCTCCCCTGACATCGGAGAGGCTCCCTGCGGACGGGGGAACTGTGGAAGGATCAAGCTCTGCAGCGAGGGCTACCTCACCCCTGACCGCAGAAGGGGAGCGATCTGCTTGCTGCCAGCGTTCCCCGGGATCCGGGAGGCAGCCCTGTGCTCTGCTGGCCTGCGGAGCAGGGAAGATCCCAGCAGGCTGACAGCTGGAGCTGGGTGGAGTCTTCGGATGGGAGATTAATGGTTTGAGGCAGGGCGATGTGGGCGAGCTTTGTGTCCAGACTGGATGCTCGCTTAGACAGCCTCTCATCACCGATGTTTTTCCATGTTCCAAGTGAAACAGTAAATTACAATTAGCAGGCGGACAAATTATTATATTTTTTTTCGTCAGTCATGAAGCTGGAGGCAGTGGAAGGTGGGAAATGCAATCCTTTTCACAGGGAGCAGTAACCCAATGCAAACTGCATTCAAGGCTCTGAAAAAACAGGTGTGAGTGAGGATTAGCGAGCTGTATCTTCTCAGCGAGAGCTGCAGGGATGCTCCTAGGCTACAGATACAGCTGTTCACTCATAAAGTTCTCAATGAAACAGATACTAGCAAAACCCTACAAAATTTCACATTCAGACTGGTTTATGTTTAGGAACATATTTGCTGTCAGCAGACAAAATTGATCTACCATCTATCACTCTGGAAGAGGCTAGAACCACAATTACTGACTTTAATGCAGAGACGATCTGCTTTCCCCACCATCTTCTCTTCATTTCCCTGCCAATGCACTCTTTTCCACTTTCAGGCTGCTCAAAATGGTTTCTGCTGTCTTCCCATAAGAAATTTAAGCTCCACCTGTGTTTAATTAGGTATTGGATAACCTGGTTCTTGTATTATGAACATCTAGGGCAAGAGTCTAGAAAAACTAATCAGTCTGAGGTCAAAGAGCAATGGTTCCAATTTTAAGCCAAGTGAAGTGAAAGGAAGTATAACAAATCTAGACCTAACAAATCTAGAAGAATTGTTAAAAAAATAATTCAGTGAGTCCTGTTGTTATTATCTACTGTCTCATGATATATTTGTGATTGCATAAAGAAACAAACACATAAAATGATGTTTCTCAAAGACACATGAAACAGATTAATTTTTACATGAGGTTTTCATAGCCTTTAGTTCCCTTACATTCCTCTCATGCTTCACAGCTTTAGGAATTGGAACTTATGTTTGTTCGACAGGAAATTTTAGATACACAAGGCAATTCCTACTTACAAAAAGTAAGCACAGAAGAAAAGAAAGAAAGCAGAATGTGCTTGCCTCTAAAGGAGCTGCTCCTGTGATATACAGAAGTTATACGACCTAAAGTACCACACAGGGAGTGTGGGGATCTGCAGTTTGCTGCCAACCCCAGAGAACCCTAATGCTAGAGGGAGGCAGAGTTTGTAAGGAGAGGTTTCTAATGTTGCTGGTCTAGTGGGTGGCCGTGGGGAGGTGATGCACTTTTGAGCATGCAGCCCGTCTTTGGTTCTGTTCACGCTGCATCTCATGTTTTTTCCTCGGTGATGGCATCTGCTGCTGGATCACAGAGCTCCAGCAGCTCTGTGTCAGTAAATTAGCTCTGAGCTGTGGAAATCCTACAGTTTTCTGCATTTTCACTTCAAACCCACAATGTTGGGTTTGAAGCAAAGTGAAATAGTGGACTGCTATCCCTTTGAGATGGAGGGCAATGATCCCTGGTCTTCCCATATCCCTGCAGGGTGGGGTGAGTCCAGACTCCCTGGGTTAGATCAGAGAAGTCATTTTGAAAGGTAGAGGAATGTACAGGCCTCTGGGTTGTTGGGTTTTTTTTTTCTCATTGAAGAAAAGTAAGTGCTTCTAAATTTAAGCATCCAAACTTCCCAAGGAGGGAGGCATTGGTTTACAATCCTTAGTTAACCCCACATTTTGGCCTTAGGGTGAAGGCATGGTTTGTCTCCAACATTTTCTCTGGGCTAGCTCTCTGTTCAGCCATCTGATTTCCACTAAGTCCTTTCTGAAATGTTTAAAATGCTTCCTGCTCCAAGCAGGGAAGGCCCAGCACCACATGTGGAGTTGGCCATTCTCAACCTTAATGGCAAGATACTTGTCAGGCTTGAGGTTATCATGGGCAGTGATAGCTTAGAAAGCCTGTGGCTTTGGTAGCCTCTGCTTGGATATGTGAAAATATTGTTAGTTACAAGAAAACTTTCTCAAGACCTCCATGCCACAGGATTTAATTTTTCTAGCTGCATGCCCAGTGCAACCAGTGCCATCTCTACCAGCTCTACAGCTGATGGGCTTTCAAGTTCATTGTAAAACCTTTCAGATGCTAAAATATATGATTCTTTCCCCCTTCTCACCCCAAAATTTCAGCAGTACCCTACAACATCCACCGGACTATCCTTCCTAACTGCTTCCAGTCAATGGCCCCACTTTCTTGCCCCTTATTTGTTTCCCCATGGGTGAAAAGGGGGTCAGCTCTAATGCCAAAAGCTCTGATGGTTATAAACATCCTCATCTGTTCTTCCAAGAGCTCTCCGCCCATGCATACACTTCTCCTTAAGAGCTTGTGGTCTGCTTTCACTGCAAAGGCTTTGTGAGTCAGCAAAGTTCTTTAAAGTGCTCACGTATCTTCACACAGAGCTTTGTAAATACTGGACTTTGTTTTTGCAAAACGGCCAAGTAAAACTTACCCATTTATGATGTGATACTTGCAGATGTATCTAACTACCTTCCGGATCTCGTGTTTGGCACAGTTCCTCTGCCTCTGGACAGACCCCAGTGTGGCTTTGCATGCCTTCTACCTTGAGATGAGGAGCAGGTCTTGTGCTGCCACCTCAAGCTGACTGGGAGGCAGATGGCTGGAGGGTAGCTAAACATGTTTCTGATCTGTGGGAAAGCATAAAACTCTCTTCAGGTTTGTAGAGACTAAGGGCATAGTGGCTATTAACTTGTCTAGCCTGCTTGCCCATGTGTCATGCCTAAGTTTCAGCCACATGTTTATTTGCTAAGCCTGAAAGTTTTCATATTTCAGTATTCTTGGTGACAAAGAGAAGGGAAAATGAAGTGGCACCAAGTGATCCCAGAATATAGGTGAGATGATGGCAGCAGGTAGATGGATCATGGTGCTAGTCTTGTTTCCCAGCCCTGGATCCTTTTGGTGACTCTCTCTTCAGTTTTCTTCAGTCTCTCCAGGCTGGACACCTTTCCAAACCATGCTGTGCTGCTACTGTAGGGGGCAGTAAGTGCAGGTTTCAGGGTAGCTATGAGTCCAGAAACATGAGAATAAATCAGGACAAACTAGTTGAACCCAAGTTTCAATGCTCCTGGTCCTGGTGAGCAGCATCAGTGCCAGCATGGCATTGCACCATGTTGTGTTTCCCACAACAGTCTCACACATGGCTCCCAAATGTCGTGCTTCTCTCCCTAGATAAGCCCCATCCTCCTGTCTCTAGGTTGTGACCATAGAAACAGGCACTAGACTTTTCACATCAGTCTCCTGTTCTGATTTTTAAGCCCTCTACTAACTCAATTTATAATTATCTTTTTGGTTTTCCCGCTATCTTTTGTAATGTAATGTTTTATCACTGCTTCTGTATCTCCTTCTTTAGTACAGACGTCCTTCTATCTAGACTACTAGTTTTAGACTTTTGTTTGCTTGTAACTTACCTGTGGGATTGTGGATATCTTTTTATAAATCCGTGTTTTTGTCAGTTCTTTCTAGTGCTGATTTTTGTTGCCAGTCGGTGATACTAATTCACCAAGTCTGGGGATACTGACGCAGTTAAAGTTCTGTTGTACATGTGCTTGGTTTATACTTTATTCTATTTGATCCTAATATGGCCATCGTTATGCAAAGCCACCTGCTAATTCTTCAGTCTGTAAACTTTTTGCTGTTGTTATTTTTGTTGTCTATTTGGTCAGTACTCATCTCAAGTATACTGGGTGCATGACCGTCTAAGGTATTTTTCGAATGACCACGTGAGATCTCTTGCAAATATCTTGGAGGCTGAAGTCACCAGTGATGATAATTCCTCTTTCTGCACATTACAAACAGATGGTTGAGGTGATGTTCCATTCACTGGTAAAATTTGTTCTCTAACAGATGCCTGCCAGCTGCCATTCCCTGCCCTGCTGTGTGATTTTATAGAGCTAACGAGATTAAGAAACTGTCAAAATTGATTTTTGCTTCTAAATACAGCAGATCTGATTCTGAAAATGCAGGGAGGGCCCTGTCTCACTCAGGTGGTGCAAGCTGGCGCAACTCCAGTGAAAAGTCAGCAGAGCCAAACCACTTCACATCAGCCATGGTGCTGCCTTGAGGAGCCTCCTTCTTGTAGGAAAGCGTCGGCATTAAGAAATCAACAACAAAAAGAACTTTCCAGAGTAGAAAAGCAGTGCAAAAACGGGAAGAGGGGGGAGTTTGGGACAGTTTGAAAAACTACCCTTCACTCATACCAGCAGTTCAGAACTGCTGATACTTCTTGAAAAAGTCCTTTAATTGGAAACTCTGGTACATCAGATATCTTAGTGCTCAGCCTGGGTGCCGTGGCAGAAGGTTGTTTTGCAGTCTTTGAACTTGCTTGCTAATGAATCAACACTTCCCACCTGTAGCCACTGGGGCCGAAGCCACGAAACCTCCCAGGCTGAAATCCTTCTGCTGATAAGAATCTAGAATGAACTCGGCATGAAGCTGTGGAAAAATGCAGATGTGTATTTTGAGAATCCATGGTCGGGCTTTGAACAATCAGATGAGTATTAAGAGAAAAAAAAATGCGGTAGTTTAAAAATAACAGATCTACTGCGTGGCAGCCATAAAAGGAGATTTTAAGGAAAGGAGCAGAAAATCGTGCCAGATGAATGCATTAGGAACAGTGGTTGATACGGCATGTACAAATGACAACATATATATCCCCTTTCTTTCCAAAATACATGTGAGAATATTACAGGAGCAGCCAGAGTCCACTGTTGAAATTCTGCTAGAACAGATAATAGAGTTTGCTACAGCAACTTATCACAGTAGATTTTTGCTGAATGCTACTGCTGTTGCTTATGTCTCTGGCCAAAATTTAAACTCAGATCAAAGCTTTAGGAATACTTAACTGAACAAACCAACTAAAAGCATTATGGGCTTTTTGAAAGCATCTGTGACCCGACAGATTTGAATAGTGAAAAACGTGACATTCAGCGTGACCTTTCCTTCCCCCACTGCTCTCTCATCTGGTCAGTAGATGTTAGAATCTCTACCATCATCCTCGTCTCAGTGCCTGCTATGTTTAGTTTAATGCATCTGTCCTGCCAGGATGGCTAGTTACAGGGTCATTTATTCCCCCTCCTCTGCTTTGTAAAAGGATGAGAAGGCAGTGCTGGGTCTTGGTATCATCACCCAGCTAGCCACACACTGTCATGGGCTTCCCAAATGCCCTCATCCTCTGAGGGCAGGACTGCAAGGTCTGTCATGGTTTGATCTAATCAGCAAAAGAGTTCAGGCAAATGTCCCCTGCCATCACCGCAAGCCCAGCCCATCTTAAATCACTGTTTGCCTGCTGCTTACATCAAAAGTCCTTTGTGAAGAGCACAGTTGCTCCTCTGTAACCCATCTACACAGAACAGGTCATCAGCTGCTTATGAGCTTGCTTTTTTTGTATGTTTGTTTTCCAGTTTTTTTCTTTTAAAAAGATGTGTTATGAAGTCATGTTAGAAATAAATAGTCTTATACTTCTCCCCTAATTACAGAAAGAGGAGCCTCATTAGGCTATGTGCAATTTTCAGTGGCAGTTCTTTACCTAGGAGGATGAGAATGTTTCCCTACTTCGGAGTAGGTAGTAGTTACAGCAATCAGATTTGGCAAAACTCAAAACTCAAAAAAAAAAAAAAAAAAAAAAAAAAAAGGCGTTTCTGCAAGTCTAAAGGGTAATCTTCCAGTTACTGAGCCTTTCCTCGAGGTAACTTTGAAAGCCATCTACCTCACCCCAGCAGTGAGATCTATGTGCATTGAATACAGCTGTGATGGGCCCTGGAGAGTTTTGTCTGAGCCAAGAAGTGAAGAGCCCAGTCTAGCAGGGTCACTGGCTGCTGGTGAGGTTGCAAGTTCATAAACTGCAGCTACATCCCTCAAGGGAAACTCCCCATCATCCCTGCTTCAGGAGCCACACTTTGTCTGTGTCACAGCAGCTCACAGGACCTGGGAATGCTGCTGGAGGCGATCTGCTGTGTGGGCTTCATTTTTTTACTGGCTCCCACTCCTGGTCAGGTTCTTCTTTCATTACCAAATTGAAGTGAGCAGAGTTTTCATTTTGGTGCCTATGTCAATTTGCCGGCGGTAGCCAAATGAGACAGGAGTTACTCGGCTTTTTCCTCCTGTGGAGGATCAAACAACACATCTGTGTAAGGAATTCTTGATGGAGAAGCCTAAAAGGAAGATTATGAATTTTCAAAGCCGTAGTGGTGTGAGTCAAGTGTCTCTGCAGAGTTCAGACAACAAGAGCTCATTAGGAATCATCTAAAGCCTGACCGAAATATCTGTAGCTTTTCTGACTTCCACCAGATGATCTGATCCGTTCACCTAGTTTTGAGTCCAGACATAACAGGTTTTCAGTATATTCATAGTTTCCTCTGCATGTTATAATTATTGCTTTGCACTGTGTCAAGCGAATGTTTATTGGGCTTTGTATGCCTCAGCATGAGCTTATAACACATTTCTTTATGGCATTTATTTTGCTATACATGATGTATATTTTGGTGGTTTTGCTGGTACTTTATTTGACGCTCAAGAGCACTCATTTCTGAAGCACAAGTGTGACATCTTGGGAAAAATAACTTCCACTCCCTCAGTGCTAATCTATCATGTTGACTTTATTTCCGTCGCAGCATACCAAGAGCAAACAATTTCCTACTACTCCGTGCTTTTCAGCTAAATGCCTTTTCCAAAAGGCTAGGGAAATGCTTGTGTCATGGAAAAACCAGAATTCAGCTAAGCAGAAAATGAAGCAAGAGGTGCAGTGGATCAGGCTTAATTGAGTACTTACCAGGTTCAGGCTAGCCTGAGCTTATTTATTTGAACCACAGAACCTATCCAAGCTGAACAGACATAGGACATTTTGGCTATGCAGTTAAAACACGTGTTAGCATGGTGTTCTTTATCTGCAAGCAGTAACACAGCCTGCCTGGGCAGCCACACTGAAAATTACTCCACAGCATGGGCAGGAGAGAGGGGCTGCTGAGGCAGGTTTGCCTCTGCACAAGGTGAGCTGCTCTTGGAGTCTCTGAGAAGGATGTGCCCCTCTGCCTCAGAAGATGCAGCTAAGGATGCTCCCAGGCTCTTGTTCTTTTTTCTCAATTTTATCCTGGGAAGCAGGTGTTGGAGGATATTCTGAGGATTTGGGGTGATTTGGAGGCAGAGAGGCACTTAGTGAATGGCTTTGTCCTCTCTGCAAGGCTCTTGCATGTCTCTGATGTCACGCTACAATCATGCTACTTTTTCCTTTCTAAGGAGCCAGTATTTTAAAGTCAGTGTGGGGATTGCCCCCAAAATCTCCACCTCACTGAAAATAGTGCTGCTAAAGCTGTGTGTTAGTCTTTGCTAAGCAGATGATGTTGCCACCACCCCCGGTCCCAGCTGTTGGTCATTCTACAGTACTTTTTGCTGAAGAATGTTTCTTCTTTTTGACCTGGGGAAAAAAAAAGCCCTGTGCACACTTTAGTGCTCAGACAGGTACCTGTCCTAGGTGATCAAAAGACAACTGACAAAATGATTATGTCTGTGGATAATTTAGGGTTCTTTAAAGCAAATGCTGGGGGAAAAATGTGCATGATTGCAGTTTAACGTCTTGACTGTTACAGCATCCCTGGCCTCTTCTAGGAAAATTAGGAACATTGTAGCTCAGCATTTTCTAGATTGTAGGGATCTATCTGTTGGCTTAGGCTTTGCTAAAATATAAGTGGTATTTACAATTGCACTTGGCCATGAGTTGCTGCTTCTTGGTACTAGTCCAAATGCTAGGGTTATAATTACTGTGAATATTGCATCCTGCAATCTGGAAGAAAAATCTCAACATGCATTGGGATGATCTTCACAAAGAACGTGCTGAGGACTGCAGTGGCCATCCCTGAGGAATCTTCCCATGGCCCTGAGTTACGTAGCAAGCCCTCATCAATGTCATCTTCTCCCAATGCAGTTTCATTTTGCCTGCAAATTACTGTGTTAGACACCACTGCAAACTGACTCTGCAGACTGATGCTGGCCCAGGCATAAGGTGTGGGGTTTATCTTCTTCCAGTGACTAATTTTAAATACTTAAAACACAATGTAAGAGCTTTAATACAGAAGAGACCTGTTTAAAAAGGGGTATTCCCTTATAATTTTTTAGGGAAATCCTAAATAATATTAAATTGAAATCCTAAGAATATTAATATTGAAATCCTTTTAGTGAGCAAGGGAGGCAACAAACCTTGATTCTCCCAAAAAGGGGAGAAGTAGCACAATGATAATACAAGTCCTTTTTTTGTAAGGCCTTATCCTGACAGTGATCTGTGTGGTCATATACCAGATTAAGCCAGAGCAAAGCCGGATAGGCAGCCAACATTTAGAGAACGAGGAAGATATTACTGGTGCAAAATGAGGGCACCAATGCCCACAGCAACCGAGGGAGGTTGTCTAAATTTGGGACTGGCATGCCTAAAATGACAGTGAAAGGTATTAATCATTTTGTGGGCCTGTCTGTATGCTGTTGGGTGTTGAAAGGTTTGACATTACCAGCTGCCAAGTAGTAAGCCTTCCTGAGGGATGGACGATGGACACCTCTCAGGCCAAAACAACACTTGAAATCTGCTGGTCTCTGTGGATGAAAACTGAAGCTACACAGTTAAAAGTTTGGGGCAGGCTATAAATAAAGTATCTAAGTAAACAGAGGAGAAATTGTTTTTAAAGGAAACGAGCTGAGGAAGGCACCTGTCCACATGCTTTGCACTTCAGTGTTAGGGTGCAGTTTGGTTGAGGTTTTTTCTGGTGAGTAGTACAGTGTGTGCTTACAACAACCACATGTGGACAAACACAGACACTACACAATGTTGATGGGTTTTTTAATCCCCGTAAGCATTGTATAGTCAAAAAGGGTAAGAGATTCTTACATAAGACACAGCTAAGATCATAGTCTTAGTTTTATCTATAAGGAAAAAAAATCCCCTGAAAACTAACAAGGTCTCAAAATACTCTTCTCTAGATTTTGTTTTGACACAGCAGAAAAAATTTGAGCTAAAGATAGGGGGGATTTTATACAGACAGTCTTGCTCTTTCTGTTCTGTATGTGTCCATATCTCTATGTGTATACACATATAGCTTAGAGAAGAAAAAGGTGAAATAAGGCTTCGTTAGCTTTGTAATAAACTCAGAAGACAGAGGATGACTTTATGCACATCAGCCTCTGCAGGTAGAGTCTCATTTTCATTTTGTTCTATATGCAGACTCTTTTCTTCCATTATTTAAAACTGTTCAGCTGTTTCCCTGCAAGAAAACAGCAGAGGCAATTGAATACAGCCTTGGTCACATAAGTGGCTCTTGTCTCAAAAGCTAGTTCATATTTGATCCTGTCCTAGTTTTTCTTTTCTCATTCCCATAAAGGTCCTTTTCAAAGTTGAAGAAATTCCAATTAGTGATTGCTGGAATTGGTGTGTGAACAAAAGAAGTACAGTATATCATGTACTGCTACAAAATTATATATAAATATTTACATATTCTTTAATGTCACCTCATATTCAGTTAAGCTGTTGGGGTTTTTTTGCAGCTTTTATCTTATCTTATCTTCATTTGGCCATTTCAAGCATGACTAATATATTTTGAATTTTTTTAAAACTCCCAGCATCTTCTCTGTAAAAACAGCGTACGTTAAGGTGCAGGTGGCTGAGTTGAGTTCAAAGGATTAATTTGCTGAGGAGAACTAGGACTTTCCAAGTGTATTTCTGTGCTTGAGTTTCTTAATAAAGCCACCATGGTATCCTGAACTTAGGCTGACTCCATGGTTACGGTGGTGTCGATTAACCATAGCATCAAAGAGAAGAGTCCAGCCTGAAGCAGCCAATACAGGGATTTTTATTCTTCTGTCCTCTTTACCAAGCATGAACAAAGAGGCACGTTGCTACGTATTCTTGTTACACCTTATCTAAATACACTGCTCAGTTCCTCCAGACTCTTATCTGTTTGCTTGGCAATGGCTCTGGTTCATTCATACTGGGATTGCAGGGGAGCTGAATGGATACGGCTGCATGAAAGGTACCAGTGGGCTGGTTCAGTCTGGGTAACACTGTGCCTGGCTTCTCTTTTGTTTCTTTTGGCCCGCTGTTTGACATCCACCAGAGTCTCTGTTCATTCGGTCGATGTGATGAATAGAAGGCAGCGAGTGTGATACAGGTAGTTAGGGCCACTTGGTCAATAAATAATATCAACATCCACTACTGCATCTCTTTCAGCACCATGTGCGTCAGTGAAGTGCAAACTGGAAAGTGTATGATGGTGAATGGGAATCATAAATTGATGGGAAGATATTAGCTGTTTCCAGTGACATGTTTGCTTCTTTTACCCCCAGCCTTTTGAAGCCCAATAAAAGTACATTTTCAAAGGTGAGGTTCCTGCAGTAACAGAGGGATTACATTCACTTAGTAGTATTTTGCATGCAGAAGACACTTGGTTCCTCTAGTTTTTGCACTGGAGTAACTTCATTGGAGTGAATGCTGCACTGCCCCAAGGGCAGGTGTACCCAGCCATGTGGGATCAGGCTGGTACATACAGTCAGAACAGTCATTTCTGTGCCATCCACATACTGCATATGCAGCACAGGTGTTGTGCTGGAGAAGGCAGGAGAAGGGCTCTCTGTCACCACTGGTAATCCTTGTGCAGAGTAGGGAAAGAAGTTCAGCCCCTAAGACCTCCAGCACCAGCTGATCTTAAACACCAGCTTTGCACTTAACATTGCCAGCCTGTGCCTTTGCCTGAGCTGAACCCTGCCAGTCCCCGCTTAAGCAGCATTACCCAGGGCAGGGATGTGATGTGGGCTCAACTCAGAACCAGGGATCCACCATTTGTGCACGTGGCTTGATAATACCCACTCATGGGTGGAAGCCTGGACTTAGTGCTGATCAGTGAAGGCAACACTTACAGTGTATGGGAACAGCCTGGCTTTGGCCAGTGAGTGTAATGTCTTTAGCAGACTTTACATCATGAAGTGGTTAACGAATTCTTTTGTACTGAAGGGCTGGATTCAATAAAGTTTCTGGGGCAAGTTACCATAGCTTGCCATGCTGCAGTGCATCAGGCAGACCCTTTTTTTCCCCCCCCTTTCATTTATTTTTTCTTCCCCTTTTAATTTTAAATTAAGTGCAGCTGACTGCCTCCAATCCCCAGTAACAATGGCACTTCTTTCCCTGGGACAATGTAACATTTAAAACAGATAAAAGCCCATGTGGGGCTAATAAAAGTTTGCCCCCATTCTCATTCCTGTAGGGCAAGTTTCCCCATCGTTAACATTTTAAGTAGCAGGCAACTATGAATATGAATGTAATTGACTTTTGCACACTGTTACTCATCAGCTGTTCGGCAACTCCGAACAGGCGTCACTGGAGGGATGTGCTGAATCTCAAAGAAACTTTGCCTGGCCCAGCAGCAGGAAAGCATGGTGGGGCTGCATGAGCAGCAGCCTCAGTGGGCACTGGGGAGCCCATGGGCAAACAGCTGCGAGGGCCGGAGAGCTGGGCATGGCAAACAACAAAACCAGGGAAATGGGAAGAATCCACGAATGGCACTTGGCGTTTGCCCAGGAGGACTCCTGTGCGCTCCATCTGGTGGCTAATGGAGAGAGGGAGCAAGTCAGAGGGTTGCTGTTTGCAAATTTTCCATCTGAATTGATCATGCAGCTTGGGTTAGGGGTCTAAATGAAATCTTCTGTGCATTGTGTGCAAGGAAAAGGCATGTGGCTTGCATACTTTCTTGGGTGGAGAGTAGCCATTGAAACCTTACAGCCAACATTATGATTTCCATGGCACTATAAAAGTATTAAGTTTTCTAAATGAACTTTGAGTTGACTTCTCTCCTGAGCAGTCTCTCTGCAGTGTATGTGTGCTTTTACACCTTTCAGTCTAAATTCTCCTTCAGTCATCGGAACAACTACTTTTAAAATAGTCTCTGTGTGACAGAGGCATATTTTGTCTATCCTCCATGCAGAGCTCAATGAAAACATCCATGACTGGAGACTTCCTTTACCTTCAGTGATCTTTTTATTAGTTTTCATGTTGCTTTGCAGAGCCTTGCATCTCTGTGAAGGGAATTGTTTTGGGGTTTTTTTCAAAAATGATTTGAAAAGCTCCGTCAGAGCACTGGTGCCTCTGGAAAGTGCCTCTGTTTCTTCCCTCTACTTCCCCTTGATATCCTTGTTTCTGGAGCACCATTGGATTCCCCAGCCAGCTGGCAGTGGCAGTAGCTACCAGAGCTGCTCTGCTGTGCCAGAGCCAAAACCTCATATTACTAACAGGACCAAAGAGTCGTCATGGTGTGGACTGTTTTTATTTACAAATCTAGAAAAATGACTGCTCCCCACTGGGGTTTACCAGCTATACATTCCAGACAGTACAAATGAGTCATTTGTACATTGCTCATAGAAAATTAAAAAAAAGTTTAAACACCCACAGAATTTGCTTACTCTTCAGGTGTAGCCCCCGGAAGGGTGAGGGCAGCTTCTGCCCTGTTCTGCTTGGAAATATCACTCACATGAGAATTGGAAAGTCAGACAGCCCCTACCAGTGATAGGCGGTGTACAAAAACTAAGCAAAAGGCCACGAGGTCAATTTCCGAGGACACTTAAAAAAAAAAGTCTAGAATGCAAAAATTGTACTTGGCTTCAGCAGGACCTTCTAATGACACGTAACCTCATGATGTTACAGCGTGTTTGGAGAATGATGCCCCTCTTTATCCACACAGATATGATTGATTCTGTTGGTTGATTCTTGTGGTGCACTGATGGCTATCTGCAAACTGACACAGATAATTATTTTGTTCACAATAAAATGCACAGAAGTATCCCAGAGGTGAATCTCAAAACACCCGCATGGGTCTAGTGTCCCACTGCCTCTTGTTCTGTTAATGCCAAGTGACTCACAGGCATTTGCCTTGAGAAGGCAAACATTGATCAAAAGACCGAAGAGAGATTTACTGGTGTGGGATGGGACAAGATGTTGTTGTAGTGCAACAAACAGTAACTGTGTTTAGAGGTAAGTATTGCCAAGGGAAACCAAGGCGGTGCTTGCTTACTAAATCGGGTAAAATTCAGGGATTTCACCAAATGCAAATGACAATGAACAATATGTGTGACTCAATATATCCGCTATGCTTTCAAAGTGCACCCTCTGACGAGGGTGGTATAGCTGACCTTTTAAAGTGATGCCTTTTAAACCACATTGTTATGACCATCAAAGTGTTCATTTTAGAATACAATATTTGGACCCACTCTCCTTAATACTCTCGTGTATCACTTGAAGGTTGTTTTCCACACTGTTTACAAGAAAGCACTTCCAGGCAGCCCCTAGTGTGTCATACTTTTATTTCTATGTCTAATCAGGGAACAAAATTTGCCATCAGTTCTCTGAGGTTTGACACAACACCTCTGGAATACTTAATGGAATTAGCTAAAATAAGTGTGATGGTGATTTTGTAAGTCCTTCCTGTGTGCCAGAAATAGTTTCTGAGAACAATACAGGGCAAGACATATTCTCTGCTCTTTAGCCTCAGTTTCCTTGTATCTAAAAGCCCTCAGTGGCATCACTGGCAGTGCAGAGCCAGTCCCACCACGACTGCAGAGTGATTCCAGCTTTGCAGTACTGGAAGAGCAAGAAAAAAAATCTAGCATCAAGTTTGTAAATTTAAGTGTAGAAAAGGCAATTTTAAAAAATTAAATAAAATAGTCACAGTACGGTGTCTGTAACACGATCAGCCCAAGGCCAGCAAGCAGATGGGAACAAGGCCCCTGCAAGTCTGAAGAGAGGCTGGGATGGATTTCCTTCCCCGAACACCATCAGTCAAGCCAAAAACTTACTGGAAAAAAAATAAAAATAAAAAGGAAGCCCTACAGAGTAATTTGGCTGCGCAACAGTACTTATTACAAACAAATATCCTGGCTCTGGCTCCTCTGTGGTGCAGGCACTTGGTGTGGTGCTCTGGGGACAGGCGAGACGCTGCCACTGTGACTATTGGTGGCCACCACCCTGGTCCTCACAGCACTGCTCTTCCCTGAGCAGTCACCTGTCCCTCTGGCCTGCAAGGGCTCTGGCACAGGCTGGGACAGCCCCAGATAAAATGCAGCTTTCCTGAAGCATGATGTGTGCCAGTCAGATACCTGATCGGGCGAATAAGTACTAAAAGAACCAGCAGAATTTTTTATCAGGTTGAGGGTGTTTTATTTTGATCATGGAGGTCAGATACAGATGTGGGAATTCCCCCAAGTTGGTTTATTTGCAGATTTGGTCAGTTTCTTTTTTTCGTTTTTCTTTTCTTTTTTTCTTTTTTTCTTTTTTTTTTTTTTTTTTTTTTTTTTTTTTTTTTTTTACAAATCAGCCTTTTTAAATAATAATCTCATCTTGAAACTTGAGAGGAAGGGAATGTATGGGTGAGAAGCTAGCATCAGTGAGTTCTGGAAACTCCCTTTTTATGATCTCTCTCATTTAGCAGCTGAACTGTTTTGATATTTTAATTGCATAAAAAACTTATTTGACAATACTGCCAGTAAAGCAATTTCATCTGTCCTAATAAAGCTAGCTTTGACTAACAGTGAGTTTGAGAAAAGCACTACTAAATAATAATAATAATAATAATAATAATAATAATAATAATAATAATAATAATAATAATAATAATAATAATATACAGACAACAGGTCTTTGGTCTAATTACCATAAAGAAAATAACATCAGAGGTGTTAGGACTGGAGAAGGCAAAGCTATTTTCCATTTTCTTTACTGATTATACTGCTGGTTCTAATATTATTTTAAGACTGTATACATAGAATCTAGTGACTGGCAGTTGTAAACATGGGTTTAAAATTAATTTTAAAGTATGTCTTTATACAAAGTAATATATTTACTGATTTAAATCATACCCATCTGGACATGTTTATCAAAAACAGTCCTTGCCATTTGCTGCCATTGCCACCCACTGGCCAGGGACAAACAACCGTCCTGGTACTGACCCAGATCAACAAATATCCTGATTAAACAGACACATCTTGTTACACATCCAATTGCTTCCTGTACAGAGCCTTGTCTTTAATACAAAATCTGGCTGGCTTTGTACAAAATTTATTTACTGATTTTATCTTAAAAACAGAAGTCATAATCTGGGAGAGGGGTAGGGGGAAGGGGACATTTTTTGCGGAGCATAACCTTTGATCTGGTAGGTTCATCTTTCTGTTGTCCCATTAAATCTACTACTAAAACCCAAAGAATCTTGTCCTTTTCTGTTTTTCTAATACAGGAGACAATTTAGGCAATATATACTTAAATAATGAAACTGAGTTACTGACTGTAGGAAGCCATTTTTCTCACACAGAAGCCAGCATATATGGCAATACTTTGGATTAAGGATGAAATTATTACAGGATCTTAATAACTATCCTTGTTAATCTCTTCTCATTTTCTTAAGAGTAGAACAAAAAGAAATAATACAGCAATCACAGCTTAATATTGGAACCCTTCTCTACTTTAATCAGTCTTTTGTGTCATACAAACAATTACTCTTATTAATCATAACTGTTGTGGTTGCTGGTTTACCACTTTCCTTCACAAATTATTTTAGGGCCCAATATTTGGACCTTTGAAATCAATTTGGAAAACTGATCTAAAATGGTTCTTCTTAGGGAAGCTGCTCTTCACCCACAAACAAAAGGTGAACCAAACCCTTGCAGTTCTCTTCCCTGTGTCCTTCGTTACTATACCAGGTGCATTCCAGAAATTCTGAGATAGTCTACTCTACAAATGGTTAATCAGAGGCAAAGAAAGGCAATAATGTTTTGTTCTCTGCATCATTAGTAAAGGGAAGGAGAAGAAGGACTTAGCAGAACAACTGCATCTTTTGTTTTTAAGTTCTTCAGAACAATTCTGCCAGGCAGCGCGTTTTCCCTCTGTTTCATTTGCCTTTGTTATTTTCCTATCTAATTAAAATTCTGCAATGCTGTCATGCAATTGTTGTCCATTTAAGGTCACAAACAGCTTCTGTCTTAATGAAATATGAATCACATTAGTTAATTGAATTGTGAAGTCATTGTGTGTTGTGAATGGACTGAGCGTACTTATATTCTTAATATATTCTGAACATTTCTTCAGTCTAGGGAGCATGTGGACATAGAAAATGCTGCTATCATTCTTTGATTCACAGTGGGGAGATTTAGTCGGCAATAGATGGGACTAAGAAGTTTTTGTGAAGGACAAGGGCTGTAAGATCTCACACAGGCATCTGCTAGCTGGCATGACATCGGCTCTTCAGTGGTCTGGGGTCAGGTCACAGTCCCAAGCGGAAAGCTTGAATAAAACCATATTATGCACAGTGTCACTGTGATGTCTGTAAAGATAGGGAGAATCAAGGAAGAGTAATGAAATGTCTGTGGCCTTGTGCAGCAGCAGGCTTTCTGACTTAGTGAACCTCAGAGCTGAAACATTCAGTGCATGCTCCAGACTGTTCTCTTCCAGACCCTGTCTGGTCTCTGTGGAGGTACCTTCATATCGCTGGTAACACAACAAGGTTAGCTCTGAGGTCCTTTTCACAGGTGGGAGATTTTCCTCTGAACTGTGGGGAGGTTTGGTTTAGCACACTGAGGATCCAATCAAAGTCAAATGAAAACAGGGAAATTTTTTCTGCTGAACTCAGGTGCTTAAGGAAAGTGCAGGCTCTAGCACTCAGCCTCTGCAATGACCAAGATGGATAAATTGCATCTGTAACCAGTCAATGGTGGACTCTACTAAATGAACCAGACTGTTTCAGAGGATGGTCATTAGCTGGGAAGGCAGCAGCAGAATATTACATTTGATTTCTTGACATGGGTCTTGATTGTTCACTTAGTTGTTAAAACCACTCAGCATTATACACACATTCACACATACTGATATTTTTATATGCATATATATGCATATACATGTATCTCCAGCATTTAGCCTTTAGGTTTATTTACAGAGAAAAGTATGTTTGGATTCTGCATAATACTTACATAAGATAATAGATCCAAATATAGTACCTTCCAGTTACTCTTTAACTTGACAGGTGTGGAGACATATCTATTGTTTTGTTGAATAGTGCCTCCTATCAAGCTAAGGCTTGAAACAAGACTTCATTCAACAGTAGGCTGAAAGAAAAGATAAGCAGTGTTCAGGTTGAAGAGCAGTTGAGAAATTTCTTCTTGTTATCATCTTCCACTTAGAAACTGAGGAGATATGCAAATGCAAATGGCAGTCTTTCTTGTACTGCAGCAGACTAAAGCAGGAATATAAAACCACTTAAGATAAACACAGCTAAAACTGAGTTGCCGTGATGCACAGTTCCCAAAGGGAAATACCATGACCCTTTCTGCAGAACTAACAGAGAGAAAAGTGTCTATCCTTGATCTGAGGAGGCATGGGCAAGCTCTTTGTAGGAGACTTCCCAGCTCTGCACACACGCAGAGACCCTCGTCATTTCCCCCTGTAGAAGATGCTCCACAGCTGCTGTGGCACTCACCTTCCAGGAACACTCCTCCACATGCCCCAGTCAAGCACTTCATTGCCACCATCCAGAGATGATGTCCTGAGATACAGAGATGAAATGAGGCATTCTCGCTCAGTAGGTAGGCAAGGACTTTCCCTAAACACTCAACAGAAGGGGAGATATGTTTCTCCATAGGGCCACTTGGGGACAGCCATATTAGACTGCTTCTTCTCTGAATCACCTTCTGGAAGAGTTTCTCTCTCTCTCTCTTTCTCTCTCTCTCTCTCTCTCTCTCTCCCTCTGTCTTTCAATCATTGTGTTGACTGAATCTAAGGAGTCCTGCCTCTGGGTGTAGTTGTTGCATCGCAGATGTATTTCAAGCAGATGAGTTTCCTGCACTCCCCAGTCCCACTGTCGTACCTGCTTAATCTGAAGAACTTCCAACCTACTGCCTGTATCATTTGGTTATCTCCCCCCTCTCTTGCATTGAATTTTCTGCATTTACCAGAGTACTGAAAGCTGTAGCTGAGCTACTGTTGAATATCCCTGCTGCATGAAAGGGTTTGGGAGATGAGTAGGAAGGGGTGGGTGTCTGCAATGGTTTGGTGAGGTGCATCCTGAATGAGTCATGGCAGTGGGCAAATGACTGAGAGCGAAAGTGGTGGGATGGGTCGTGAAGGGTGATTGACAGTGGTTGGTTAGTGGTCTGAAAAAAGGTGAGTGAAAGTATGTGGGTCTAGGGGAGGGGAGTTTGGGAAGCACAGTTGACCGTGAGAAAGAGACTATTGCGTTACCCGTGGCACTCTGCAGGCATATATGCAGTGTTCTCCTCGGTGAATACAATCTTTAGAGACTTGATATAATTAAAAATATTCACATACTTCTATCTTAAGATACATAATAGAGTGATGTATAATTAAGGAGGGGAGGAAATGAAAGAGATTCAAGGCAGGTTGAAAAACAAAAATAAACCAAGGAGTCCCCCAGGGAGAGTAGAGAAGCAGCAAAGATTGATACAGCCTTGCAGACTTTAACATGACTTTGTTGTCTTCTGCAACACCACAACGAGCTGCCAGTCATCTGTAGCTGGACAAAGAAGTGAAGGCAGCCATATGTGAACAGTATCATTTTATACCCTGACACAGGTTTAAATACAGTATTGTTAGCAGGTTGCTTAGCTTTATTATTTATATTATTATTGTTTAGCAGGTTGTTTTTAAGGAACATGCCTACCTTTTGTGTTTTTTTTAATACAGCCTCTTCACTTTATGTTGTTGCCATTATATGTTTAATTACTATTCATTTCACTTGGATAAATCACACAGACTAAACTAAATTTTTACACTGATTACTTTTTAGTTTTCATTATATATTTTACAAAAAGGCTCCTTATAAGACTAAAGAACTTGCCCATGTTAAAAATCTGTCTTGAACATCTTAACATTTTATTATGACAAACATTTAATTTCCTATAATTTTTTAATATTAAATTTTAATGTTAGTTTTTGAGATAAAAAGACATCTTTTTTCTTAGTGGTTTTTATGTTCTGAATTTTAAAAAATTTCTATACAAATCTTATTTTAGGGATCTCAATCAAAGTCTTTTCTAGTAAGATCAACACTAAAAAGTTTAGAAAAAAAATCTTCATAAAATACTGAAGGGCACAAAACTTCCCTGCTCAGCTAATACATGTGTATTAAGAATTGCCTTCTTCACCAAAATTATGATCCAGCCTGCACAGTCTGTACCTGTGCTCAGCACCACCTCCTGAAGGCAAAGCAATGTCACAAGAGGGAGGATTTAGAATGATCTCTTCTCTCTCTTATCCCTCCCCCTGTCCTGCATAGCTCCAGTGAAGACCTTGCAGTAATGCCAATAATTCATACTGATTTACTCCTTCAAGCATAAGGCTTCTATTATTATTATTATTATTATTATTATTATTATTATTATTATATAATGTTGTTATTACTACTACTACTATAACTGTTAATTTGGAATAGCTGTTAGCAGCTTTTGTTTACTATAGGAATACTTAATTATTCTTTAAATCTTGCTACACTCACTTCTCAACATCCTGTACCAATCATTTAATTTAAATAATTTAAATCATAAAATGGTCTAATTGTGAATCCTATGCAAAAGAATTTCCTCTTACCAGCTGTGAATTTCCTGTCATTCCTCATGTAATTGAAAGCCCTCTCTTTCTTGCATGATGAGGACCAGGGGTGCTGACTTATGTAAGTAGTGCCCTACCTATATTCTCTCCCCTTGTCACTCATTCTCCAGTGGACTCTTTGTTCAATTGGCTGGTTACTTACTATTATGGGTAGTTCCAGTGCCCTCCCTATTGAAAAGATTTTCTGTGCTTACAGACTCATCACTCCACTCTGATCCCTCTCAAAAGAATAGTAGGAAATTCTAACACAGTTTCCAGAAAAGACTTTTTTTTACATCCCAGCAATTTTAATTAAATTATTACGAATGCAGTGATTACTAATGCATAATATTAATTTTTTTTTTAGAAACAGCATCCAGAGCTTAACTGTCACCATTCAGACTGTAGCTTTGTAGCTCATTACTTGGCCCAGGATTTTCAATACTTGGCAGCTACCTAACTTCAGACAACCAAGGCAGGAGGTCCTTGCTGTGAAACTCAGTCTGTTCATTTAGATGTCTATTCATGTTTTTATGAATCTAACTTGAAAGTCTTTTTTTTTTTTTTTTTTTTTTAAGTTTTAAGGAAATGGGATACATGATAGTGAGAATGACATAGAACTCCCTTAGGCAATACAAGACTGACATTTGTCCAAGAAAAAGCCCACCATTTTATTCAAATTTAAGCAAGTAGATTAAAATATTGTAACTCTTATTTTGACTAGGGAACTGGTTAAAATACCTTATCTCCTGTTAAGAACCCTTGATCTTACAAAGCTTCTGCTTCTTCACTTTCAAATGTTCTGAAATCCCACAAATGCCTGTGAGAAATTGAGGAAGCTCACAAGCTGCGAGGTCATCTGGGAGGGGAAGCTCCTGGGCACAGCCTGGCCAATACTTTCTTTTAAGCCCCTGTCCTCCTGATGGAAGAGAAGCTCAGCTACAGAGTGGAGGGTCAGATCACCCTTCTCTGGCAGAAAAAATGGGATTCTCTGCAACTGAAGGTGGCTTTTGCCACTGGTCAGAATGAGACTGACAAGACGAATGCCGCCAGTTGTCACCAGGAATGCAGTAGTAAGGAACATCAACTCAGCCAGCTTCTTAATTTCAGCCAAAACAATGGATATAATGAGACAGTGGATGATCTTTTCTTACCAGTAAGTAAGAAAGAGTGTCTGGGAACTAACATCGTTTGGCTAGATAGAAAACACTGGGTCCAAGACAAGGCTAATGGCTTTGACTCAGTTGTTCCTGGTTTCATATGCAAGCCTGATGAGGCAGTGAGAACTACTCCAGTTCTGAGTGTGGCCAGAAAAGACTCTGCAAGAAGGCGTTTTAGTTTGTTAGGCAGAGAGTGAGGAAATCTTCTGGGGAAAGGAGAGCCTTGAAAATGGAGAGGATCAGAACAGAAGGAGATTGTGCAAATAAGCCAGAAGTTATGAGGGTCTGGGGAACATATTAGTCAGATATGTCTATTAAAGACATCTGTATATATGGCAGCATCTTGTGAATTCAGAGAACATGGTGCCAATTGCAACCATTGGAGAGTCGTAATTTTGGTAAATGCATAACAGGGAATTCAGTAAAACTGGGAAGGTATCGGGAAAAGGAGTTGAATAAGCGTAAGTATTTAGACAAATGTAACAAACAGGAATACAAAAGAACTAGATTATCTTACCGTGGAGGATGTTTTCAATAAAAATGGGCAGTAGGGAAATATAGGGAGATGTAGTGGAATAACATCATTCCCTACCCTTTGAGAAAAGAAAGACGGCCACAGAGGCAGAGGAGATACCAGGGGATAGAAGGATAACTTCAACATTATTTAGCTGAACTTCATGTGGGAAGGACTGTGCAACTGAATCTTTGAAGACAAATAAATGGATAAATAAATAAATTCTAAACTAGAAATTCCAAAGCATTTAACAACATCTGGAAAGAAAAGACATTAGCAGGTCTTTGTTGCTAATATCTAACTTAAGAAAAGGCAACTGAGGGAGCAATGTTGAACTCAAAAGAACTGCTCACAAAATTGTAATAGGGTCATTGCCTACTCCCCTATGCTTGGCCAAAGAGATCAGGAGGTGCACAGATTAGAAGAGAGATTTCTTGACACTTGACATGACAGGACCTTGGAAAGTGGCACACAAAATGAAAATAACTAATCTTAACTCTGGTACTAATAACAAACTGATTGTGGCTGGCTCATTGAGTCTGAACATCTAGGTGCACCACAAGGCTAATTCAGTATAACAGCTCCTGTTTATGGATCATACCTTTAATTTCCTTGAGGTGATGCTGTTTTGGTTTTTTAAAAAACTGTGACATAATTACATATTTTAGTATCTAAGGAATTCAACAAAGAGCAACTTCATCTTTCTCCACTTAAATCTACCCTTAAAAATTGGCCAGAGGAGAAGTATTAAACAGAACTTTATGAGCTGCTCCTCCTCCTGGGAGCCTGAAAGCCTTCAGAGAGCTTCTTATATGGCTCAGCAGCTACCAGCTTCCTGATAAAACACACAGATGCACTGCACCTTCCAGATATTAGGATTCACTGAGCATTGCTGAACCATAGCTACACAGTGCCCCGGCACTCCTGCTTTCCAAACACGGTTTTATTGTTGGCTTCACAGCAATCCAGATGCCATGGGCCCTTGTACCAAGCCTGGTTTCCAGCACTCCTACCCAACCCTGCTCGTTTCCAGAGGAACATAAACCTCAGCTTAGGTTCATTAGAGCCACCAAGCCGCTAGTGGAGTCTCCTCGAGTACAAGGCAGCGTGAGTCTTCCCGTGCAAGCTGCCCCCGTGTCACAACACAGCCTTGAAGAGTCCCTTTGGCAGAACGCCCACTCTGACTTGGCAATTACATCCACCTAGGCTGCACTCAGCGTCATGGCAGCCAGCTGCAGTTAAAACCTGCTGGGCCCATAGCTCCAGCATGATTAGCTGGCATGATGACAGTCGGGTATTTGTCTCTGTTAAGTTCAACTCCAAAGACAGGAACAAGCAATACACCGGCCAGGAAAGGCGCGACTTGTCCACGCACAAGCGCTTTGTGGGAACTCTGCGAGATAGTACTGGGGTGCATGAAAATGCATAGTAAAAGCAGATTTAATGAACGAAAGGTTACACGGCCATAGAAAGAGAAATCACACAAGTAATAGCTGAAAAAACACACGAGACAGAAATTGAGTGTGAAAATAAAGCATGCTACCCTTCCCTTCCCCCCCCCCCTCGGTGAATTTGAAAGAGTGCAATTGGGAGTGGATAAAGATGATGAAATAAACTAAAACAAATGTACAGTCTCAAGCAGGCATGACAGAATTCTCACCAAGCCTCCCATGATTGCTACATACATAGGAAGGCCATGTGGATAGGCCAGAAGGTGTTAGGTAAAAAGGAGCAATGTATTTTTTCCAATCAAAAGCTTTCTGTAACCTATGCTAAAAATGGCTTTCTTCTGCACTTCAAGCATATTAACAGTTTACTGCAGGATACTGGTGTGTATCACTGGTGACAATGAGAACACGAGGCTTTAATGAACCAATAGATTTGTTTCGTTTTTAATTAATCTGAACCTTTAGTCCTTTTGGTTGTGCAAAGTTTTCTTCCTTCAGGTCGAAGTATTAAATAAGCTTAAGAAGTAAATAAGGAAATAAATACCAGAAAACCTGTGGGGTACATTTAAATTAAAGTTTTCAAATAGTCAGATCAACTTAATGCTGCGATCATAGGCTCAGTTCAGCTTTTTCCCCTCCCCCTACCAACTCTGGCTTAAGCTGTAGGAATAAATAGCCAAAAAAAGGAAGGGGCTTTGGTTTTCTTTTAGTTTCTTGCTTCTTGTGTTGCTATAGATTGGGGTTTTGTTTATTTGTTTGTTTGAGCTGATTTCACTATAGACAGATAGGAACTTCGATAGCACACATTTGTAAAAATCAAACACATGGCCCAAAAACATGGGCCTGCAAATTTTCCCCAAGTTGCATGCCTGATTTGCACTGAACACCCATGTTGGTTATGCATCTGACTTCTTTTTATGGGTATAAATTATTCTGATGCAAACCCTTATGTATACAAAATCTTGCTGATATAACTGTCTTCCACCAGCACAACATATTTCGGTTAATGACTCAGAATACACTTTGATATCAGTATAAAGAGTTCCTCCTGGGGGGAGGATAACTTTTTTACTGTTAAAGTGTAGATAAGTTATGAACTTCTCTCTTTCTCTTACTTGGGCTTAAATCAATCAAACTTGTACCTAGTATTTCACATCCAGAAATAATATAGCTTCTTTTCATCACCTTTTTGACTGCCAATCCTTATGTTCTTGCTTCAATTGTGCAGTCATCAGAAAAGGGTATATCTAAAATCCTCTTGAAAGCAGAAGTTCTGTTTCAAGCAACAGAAACTGCAATCTTAAAGAAAAAGAAAGAAAACTGACTCAAAAGCTCAAAGTTAACAAATGGTTTGTAGCTGGTTGAGACACTGTTTCAGTATTGAGGAAGCAGTGACTTTCTGGCCTCCAGTGGAGCATCTCCTAGACAGACAGACAGACAGACAGGCAAACAACAAAATGAAGTCTTAATGCCGTGAGCTTCTCAAGAACACTACAATAACATTCTGGCAGATTGGGCTCCCTTGGCTCCTGTACTCACTGCAATTTGAACGTCTCTTTCAGTTTAGTGTGATGCTTGGCAAGTTTCCCAACCTTACATTATCTGGGAAAGGGAGACAAGAGAAGCTGGTACATTCAGGGAGCCTTTGAAGAAGCTTCTTCACAGTTTGCTCATAGCAAAACAGTTGGCTGCAAGTACAAGAAGTGTCAGGACTACAGCGTAGACTGCTAGCTTGAAAAGGGTTTAGCTGAATTGCATCCAGGCACCAAGATGCTCAGATACCACAGCAATGTGTGTGGTATAAGAACCTAGATAGAAGAAAGCTAGATAGCAAATCACACAGAATTTCACATGTGATTTCCTGGGCTTGCCTAAACTTACAGTAGCAACAGTTAATTACAGGAGGTTCTGAAGGCAGTGCCTGGGTGGGTTATGCCACTTACACGTTAGATTCCAGCCATAAATTGCCAGCTGAGAATTACCTCTGTGTCAGGAAGCCCCTACTGATGCAGAGCTGATGGAAAACATCCTTGTGCCTTCCCACAGAGGGGTGGAAGCAGCAGCTATCAGTGATGGAAGATCTGTATGAAAAGAAGTGAGTTGTCAGAAATGGCTGAACTCCCAATTAAAGAGCATCAAGATGGGCACAGGTCATCACCCAAGGGAGATAGACATAGGAGGTGGTTGCATACAGAAGTTATTTGTGGTCATTCCTCTGGATGATTCATAGAATTATAGAACCATAGCTTGGTTTGTGTTGGAAGGGACCTCAAAGATCATCTAGTTCCATCCCCCCTACATGGGCAGGGACACCTCCCACTTGGCCACATTACTGAAAGTCCCACCCAGTCTCTCCTTGAACACTTCCAGGGATGGGGCATATTTGCTGTATCCGCTTCCAGATCTAGTTCCTCTCCTTCTACCACACATGAATCCCTCAGCTCATGTAATCACTTCCTCTGGCTCTTACAGAAGAGCAGGTCTTTAATTGCAGATTGCTGCTTTAATGAAATTCTTGAGGCTCCTTTGAAGTGGCTGGGCAAGAGAGACTGTCCTCTCAGCAGCAGCTGCTGGCATAAGAGTCACTGCAGACGTCCTGGTTGCATGGGGAAGGCAGTGCCCTAAAACTCCTCCGTGCACAGCAGGATCCATCATTTGTTCTCTGGGAGTGCCTCAGGGCATGTCTACAGCACAGCACTGCACAGGTATACTTGAGCTGCTTCTGAACAGTGGTTGCACTGGTTTAACAGCACAAATAGTTAGCCCACCTGGAGTACTAATGCACCTAAAGTGATTGCACCCCTATACGTGCTCTTGAGGTGGCTTGTTCAGGGCAAGGTCAGTGCTCATTTCCTCCCCATGGAACTACACACTGCTGTGTGGACCCACCTGTGCTTTGAATTATTTAGAATAATTTTAAAAAGTAAATGGCTAGGTTTAAGACCTTTTATTAATTTTGATCTGCAGTTTCTGACCTGTGGGGTCTTATTATTTTAGAAAATGGGAAAGCTTTCAAGTACTGATTTCATAGGTAATGCATTTATTTTTTCTTGGCTGATATTCACAATTTTATTTTTGTTCTTTCCTTTGAGTATCTGAAATTTTGCATGAAGTTTCTACGCACTTGGAAGCACCAACACTTGAAGTAATTACCAATCTTTCCTGCCTAAGTTAATGGCCTTGTCCTTCCTCATGCTGTTAGTTCAAGGTCACAATGATAGATTTAAATCCTTCATGAATTTTCATCTGACTTGCTGTCCACATAAACTGTTCATTAAAAGATCCAATTTCCATTGGCATTCTCCCTTTCAAAGGATGTCAACAGGAAATATAAATGCTCAGCCTTTTGTGAATGATCTGCAAGGACATGCAGCCTGACGAAAAAAAAAAACACCAAACCAAACCAAACAAAACAGCAGTTAACCAAATGCTTTAGTTTCTGTTTTGAATGACTGGCCATAGGAATGCAGGCTAAGCTGCATTTCAGCTGTTCCCAAGGATGTGTACGTGTAACTTGTTGATAGTGGTAGGTACTTCAGGCTCCAGTGACAGCTATGTGACCACTCTGATTATCATTGTCCTGTAGCAGAACCAGCCCCTGCCTCCTCTCAGGATCACCAGGCATGAAAAAAGAACAAAGAGGGATTTGTTGTTTCAAAGGCCTGGCACTCATACCTCCTGCTCTTTATTGAAAAAGAGAGATCTTAGGTCACCTCAGCTCTCACACTATCTCCCAGCAAGCATCAGGTTGTAAGTGACTGCATGTCTTGCTCCAGCAATTGATGTGAAAGTCTGATAGGTGGTAGAGCCGTGCTTTCTGCCTCACAGGATTTGTACAGGATCCGATTGATAGGAGCAAAACTCAATACTCATAACACCAGCTTACTTTACTGGGAACTGCACATCACCTCCAAAAGCAAAGATAAGCCCAGCACATCTTTAAAGTTTCAGCATTATGTTTTTAAAATCTTACCGGTGTCCAAGGTAAGATTGTGTCTTTCACTGTAAAAATTACTTGGAGTGCACTGTGAGCACACAGACACAAATCAGTGCTGAACATCTGGTTAAAATAAATTACAGTCTTATTTTGCAAATAAAAGTTCCTAGGGTCTACACGACAAAGTCTGGCCAGCATAACTATCTCATGGGGAAAAAATCACATCCCTAGCCTACAAAGATAGCTATTTGGCATGGTTCCCTTCCCCACTATGTAGACTTATGCAGACTTACACCAAGTAGAGGAGTCATTTTGCCAGTATAACTCACATTGTTTGAGGGGGTACTTCAACCATGCTGGCAAACTCCTCCAACTGGTATAAGACATGTCTCCATCGAGGGATTTGGCTAGAACAGTGACACCAGCAAAGCCCTGAAGTAGAGCATGTCTTTTTCTCCTGCTACTAGTCTCTTAACATTTTTTCCCCATTTTAAAGCTTCCTGCTAAAAGGAAACACACAGAATTTGTGCTCTTTATTCTGTCAGCAAGATATTATTCCTCTTCACAGAGTAATTGAAGTATACATATGGGTAAGAGGTAGCCTGAAACATCCCAGTGGTACTTGGTTTTGGATGGGAGGAGGATTCTACTTCCGTAGGATTCCATTTGTTTGTTTTGGTGTTGGTTTTGGAGGGGGATGGGCAGAGGGGATTTGCATTTTATTAAGTCTTCATATTTTGGTTTTGCATGGTGGTATTTGAATAAATCTAATGGTAATAGTTAATGGATTACAACTGTGTATGCAAATTAATTTCAGAGCTGTTTTGAATAACAAAACAAAGCTCAGTTTGTTTGTGAATTGTATTCTTAACACTCTGTAACTGCACACTCTCCTTGTTTTTCCAAATGACCCTGTTAGCTCCTACCTGATAACACCTGCCAAAAGACTTTCTGGATGAACCCAGAAATTCAAGAGTTACCAGCCAGCCTTAAACTATCAGATCCCCACCATAGGACAAGGTTACTCATTAAGCTAGCTTGGCTTAAAAGTAGGACTCAGATCACTGTGGGCCTAGGTAGGTTTCACCTGTCCTATTCAGACAGTGTGCTTTGTCTAAATTCCATTTGCCTCAGTCTATGCAGGTTCTCCTCATTCCTTTCCCTGCTCCTTTGTACCCCATTTGTCTCCCAGGTCTTCTTGTTTTGTGTACATGGTGAACAGGACAGAATGGACAAGAAGGAGGGGTAGAGGGAAGGCACCCTGACCAAAACCAATCTCTTCCAAGCAGATACAGATCAGGAAATTCCCCTTACTTTAATTTGCCATTATCACTTAGCTGTGAAATGGTGAAAACATGGAGCAAGCCACCAGAGGCCACCACTTCTGCATGCACCATGTTGGAAGTGGAGGGCTTGCAGCTTGCTTCACCATCATCTGTCTGCCTGACAACAACAACATCTGCCTCCCCCCCAGCTGACACTGACTGACAGTACCCAGTGGAGTACAGCCCCCAAGGAAGGGCTGACTTAGGAAATGGCCAGGGAAAGCAGTGACCAAAAAATGCTGCCTCTTCTCTGCCTCGAATAAGGCTTTTACAGGTGAGCAGAAGTGGTTTGCACTGCTAATGAGGTGTAGGCTGCCAAAGAAAACACAGGCACAAATTCCTATTTTCCAGGTGGCTGCTGGTAGAAGTGTAACTGTCCATTGAAGTCTACAGCTTGTGCTTTTTCCGTGCTTTTTCTTTAAATTGCAGACCTATTGTGAGGTTACTTTATCATAAGTTAGTTGTGTTGTCTCATTTCCCCTGTAAATCAGTCAATTGTCACAAGATTTAGAAACAAGAGCCTGCTTCAGGGCAGGTGAAGAAGAGCCAGTGTAACTTCTGCAGAAGATGCTGGTGGCTCTGCCTGGCTTCTTGCCTGGGGTCACCAAGGTGCACCACAGCTGCCACTCCTGCTCTGGGCTACTCTTGCTCAAGACTGAGCAGGGCAGTCAGTTATGCCAGAGGGATCCGGGTCAGAGTTGAGTGTTGAGACAACAAACACGGGACTGAGTGATGTTTCCCTGAGGGATGTTAAAACCAGAAGCAGGAAAATGCATGACTGGTCCCTCGTGCTTCAGCCAACGGGACAACCTGCTCAGGCTGGTTTGGTTTCACCCTTCCCTCGTTCACAGGCACGCTCAGCATTTTCTGGCCACCCCAAGCCAGGCCCTCCTCCCCACCAGACTGACATCCTCACTGTCTTCCTTTCCCCTCCCTACCTGTGCTAATACCTCTGCCTTAAGCCCGGCACAGCTGGACCTTAAATTAAACCCTCCATGGTCTTGGTGACAAAAGCTGTGCCACAGCACTTGGAGAGTTTCTACAAGCTGCTATTTTCAGTTCCCATTTCCCAGGCGGTTATGTGATTTAACTCTTTGGCAGCAGCAAGCACGAGTGGTTGGAGCAGGAGGGGAACAGAACAGGGGATGTGTTCACATTTCCTTCTGCCACCAACAGACACCCTTGCAGCCAGATTCTTCAGATCTGGGCTTTTAAGTTAGGTAGGCTGCTTCCAGTGAAAGGGCACTCACATTGAAAGTAAGTTACAAGCATGACAGGGAATTTAGGCCTGGCAGAAACAGGCCTGTGTTGCCATTCAGACCTGTTTTGTCTATATTTTCATTTTAAAATTATTCAGAAGATTTGACAGGGGTCCAAATCCATCGAGCTGTTTTTTGGAGAAGGCAGGTGTAAGAGCGATGTTAGGAGATGAGATGAGTCCCCTCAGCACCTCCTTGACACTTGTTCTCTCCTCCAGAGTGATCCACAAATCCATAAATGAGTGTTTGCTAAGTTTATTGTTGCACGTAAATGCATACTCTCTAGAATGGGTTTGATAAATGTGAGTAGAAGAAAAAGGGAGCCTAAAACTGACGGATTCTTGGTGCAATTGAGATTCATGAAAATATGTGTAGGGACATGTTTGTTTTCTAGGTCCAAGTTATACTCAGCTTCTAGAACTCCACCTAAGTAGGGTACCTTTGGAAAACAGAACTAAGAGTGCTCAATATTGATGCAAAGAAATAGAAAATTAGTTTTAAAAGTACTATCAACACACAAAAGATGTGAAAAAAAAATTGTGGCAGATGAAGTAGAGCAGCTTTGATGATAGTGTTTGAACACTGACGACTTTGTCCAGAAGGCCTCCTCACCTTCTTTCTCTCATTAATGGCAATACTGCTCACTCAGAAGTGGCACCCATTACATACCATGAGCTCGCTCCTGTGGTGACATTACAGCTGTTACAGTGATGGCAGAAATACCTCATTTTAGTGTGGGCCTTTCCAGGAATAAGAAAACAAGGCAGCCTCCACCAGGTCTGGGCTTTTGCATACTGCAGAGCCACGTCTAACTGAATTAAGAAGAGACGCCAAGTCTAAATTACTGCAACATTTCTCATGCTGACTTGGTTTAACAAGAATGCAGCCTAGTCTGAACGTGGCGTGGATTTCCATGCAAGCTGAATCAATGCTTAACAAATTCTGCTTTTAAAGAGGTGGCTTGACCATTCCTCAAAGCCTGGGTTTGTCCTTCATCTTGCAGAGGTCCAGAGGAAATCTGCCTGCCAGCAGGATCACTTTCTGGGAGCATGGACAAGCAGAATAGTAGACCCCGTGCTTATAATCACTCACATTTATATATTTCTAAGCGTACACATAAGTTTTCATGAACAAACCTAACCACAATGAATCCCCACTCTTTAGATGTCTCCATCTGAGTGCCACGTTTAGTCAGACTTATGCAAATAATATTTCCACTGATTTAACTTCACAGATTTCAGTAAGATCCTGCAAGGCATCCCCCCAAGATCACAGGCTCACTGGTGCAAGAATGTATAGAAATAGATAGCGAGGCCAAGGAACAAAGAAGTTAGACAAACCTACCGTGAAGAGAACAAGTTTTGTCGAAAGTCGTAGACCTCAAATATAACTAAAGAAACAAAAGGGCTATGAAACCAGCATCTAACATCAGCTGTAGACCTAAAACTATATTGGGCATTGTGGAAACAGGGAATTCACAATAGACCCAAAGGTGAAGGGGTCTGAAAGGGGATTTGATCAGGGTGCACGTGCTGAAGCCACTCCCTAGGCAGGTTCTCTTCCTGTGGTCAGCAGGGCTTATGGGGTGACACCTTCTTTTCCTTCCCACTATAATTTGGTAATGTGCACCTGGATGGACTGCCAGCATGTTGGCACTCCCAGGCATAAAAAGATAGCAGCCTCTCTAAAGATAGCAACCTCATGAAACATCACACCTTGACACAATGCAGTCAAGGTTTGAGCTGTCCTTATGTATTGCATGGGCTTACGACTTAGGCTTGCATGAAAGACCCATAAACTCTTTGCAAAAAAGAGCGCCTACAGATTTATTTTTTGTGTCCCAAGAACTTTTCTCATTAGCTTCAAGATGACATTTTAATGAGGTTTCACTGCACAGAAAACATGGGATGACTTAACCAGTTCTCTCCACTCCCTCCCTCCCTCTGCAGACTACTTCTAAAATGAGTTACCATTCAGGAACAAAAGCTTTTATGAGAATTTATGCCATTTGTATGGAGGCAGGGTGAGGGAAAAGTCATTTAGGTAATGAACTTTGGCAACCAGCTTATGCCATTCCCTCTTCTGCCCTGCACTGGGTGACAGAGCCACCTTATTCAGACTTGGGCAGGTTTCTTCAAAAGCTGGAAGCTAGTGTTTGTGTTTGTTTGTTTGTTTGTTTTGGAGTCACAAAGAGGGCAGCATAAAATAGCTGCGAGGCAATTCCCGTTCAGTCAAATGGAAGTCTCACTGGCTCTTCATTCAGTACAATGTGGCTCAAGAGGATATCCTGTCAGCCCGATGATAACGAGGGAAATAAAGTCACTTCCTCACCAGCTGTTTGATTCAGGTAGAAAAAGGAAGCTTTTGCTTCCTCGTGTTTGCTCTCCTTACTGCTCCCTTCAGTCAGAAACGTCGGGCTGGAACTGCTTTCTCCCTCCATATTTTCAGTAAGGAGGTATCGAATCCGGATTCGGTCTATGGGAAGTACGCTCTCTGCAGATGAGAAGCTGTGCCTTGCCTCTCAAGCAGGGGTTCAAGGCTGAGTTGCAAAAGGCCTGAACAAACCCCGGCTCAATGGACAAGCAAGGAATGCTTGTGTAATTAAAGATGACATTTGTTTCTTGGATCAGAGCTGCCGAATTTGGGCCAGCGGAAGAACGGGGTGGTGTGATCTGGTTGCTTTGTTTTGAGATTGCCCTGACTCAGTGCACTATTACGCCTCCTAATCCTCCAAGGGTGACAAACTATGCTTTTGTCCTGGGCTCCCTGCAAATCCCAGGAACTCCAGCCAGGAACACACTATGTCCTCTTGCAGTTCAACAAGCAGGAGATGCCCTCGGGGAAATCTTCCTGGCCTGCCCATCAAGCCCAGGTAGGTGAGGCAGGTTATCCTGGTACTTTGGTGCCTAGAGGAGCTTAGGCAGAGCATCTTTCCTTTCCCCACTGTGACCTTTCTTGCTCCACAGAAACAGTCAACATAAAGTTGCATAGTAAACCAGCAATGGACTGATTTGACTTCATAAAAGCTTCTTAAGAAATTACTTTTTTTTTAAACTCACAGAGCTGAATGAAGAGTTCTTTTCCATATAATTTTAACTGCCCTGATATAATTTTACATCCAGGATATAACTTTCCATTAAATTTTGAATAGGTAGGTCTTAAAAATAAGGCCTGCAACCATTTTCTTTCCAATTGTGTAAGACTTCCAGAAAGGCTGACCAAGCCAGAACTTGCCGCAGTCTGTTTGCCAAGGGGACCCTTGCTTTCATTATAAAGAGTGCTTTTCAGAGGACATCAAGTGTTTCAAGCAATTTTCCTAATCTTATTTGTTTTAGCAGAGATTCTTTTATTTTAAACAGACCGGTTTAGGCGACAAAAATCCAGTGACAAATACATGGGTTTACAGAAGGAGACAAACCTTATGAAACAGTTGAGATTCTGTTTAGGGTTCTCTTTGTGCTAAAATAGTTTTCAGAAACAGTTCATACTTCCCTCCCACCCCCCCTCCTTGTTTTAGTACATAAAATGGACATGTGTTTATTTAAAACAGGTTTGAAACTTAAACAAATAGTGACAGGCTGTTCAAACAAGCTTCGGAAATAAGCCTAATCAGGATGTTTGAGAAGGGGAGGGGGAACGATCATAAAGAGCTACTTGTAATATATAGTGCAGACACCATTAGGTTGGGTTCATGTTATTGTTGTAATAATCTCGGACAAAAAAGTACTGCATGCTGCACATTTTTTGTTACCATTTCTCTTTTGAGCCATATGTTATGCCACACTTTTGCCTTGTCTTCAAGTTTTACTGTAACCCTATGTCCATCTTCATTCCCAATACCAAGAGCTTTACCATATCATCAGAAATGGTCTGTCTTACAAGCTGGGAGGAATGTTCCTAAACTAGGCTAGAAGGGAGACACAAAATATGCTCAGCTTGATATTGATACCATACATGCATTGGCTGTCATGTATATACAGAAATAAGAAAGAAGCCATGGAAATCATAACCTTGAAATGTTTTCACATGACTTACATTTCCATGGGTTTTGTTGTGGTTTTTGTTTTGTTTAGGTTTTGTTTTGTTGGGTTGTTTGGTTTTGGGTGTTTTTTTTTTTCATTTCCTCTCTTTTCCACCCATAATAAGATCTCCAAGCATTGAACTTTACCCTTGTATTTTCATAAGGCCTGATCTTGAACTCCCTATACAGACAAAACTCCCGTGGAAGCTCGGGACTCTGTACTGGCGACAACGGGATTTAGCCCAGTCTGTAGCATTTTAGGATATTGTGTTACTTCATAGCCTTAAGGAGAAATAAAAGCAGCTTTCCAAAGAGCTGCACTGCAAAACGAGTGGGCTTTTTCAGCTCTGCAACAGCACAGCAGAATATTAAGTTTGCAAATGTCTATGTCAAAAAACAGGCAGCTAAGAAAAAGTTGCCAAATTTTCTCCTGAATGAAGAGTTTGCACTAAGACATTCCCCTCAAAGGTCAAAGGGCTTTCACTTAGGAATATACCTTTGGAAACCCAAATTTGAAAATTACTATCAGGGGGAACAGCCTGTAGAGAAATAGCAGGAGGCAGATGTATTTTTATGTCAATCTGTTGGCTAAAGCCTGTTTCATTGCCAACTCTTAGCTACTGTCAGCCACACTTACCTACAACATGCACTAATATTACTTAAAGTAATAACATATTTTGCAAGTCAATACCCATTATTTATTTGAATCACACTCATTGTTTGGTGAACAGGAGTCAAAATGGCAAAATATTGAAAAACCTTACGCGCCCTCTCGTGGTAAGAACGCAAACACTCTTATTCTGGCAATAACTAGAGAAGGCTACTGATGGAGGCTAATTTAACTACATAATTTATGGAAAATTAACTTGACTGGAAGGTATAGACTAATAATGGAGACCTCTCTCTCCTTAATTTCTGGTGTAAACCATAAAAAACATATTTTTAGAAGGCAGGCTACCTCCTAGCATAGTAACATTACAAAAGAGCTAAAGGCACTATGACATAAATAGAGAGTATTAACTTCTACTAAGAATGGGAAGTTTAGAGTAAGAAAGGTAGAGAAACCCCCTCTATAGCTATTTAGGTAGCTATTTTTATGAGTTTATCTATCTTGGAGCAACCTTGATTGGCTGCATAATAAAAGACTCGCCCTAAATGATGCTATCAGTTTTGTCACTCTTTTAAAGTGATTCAGCTTCACTATTTAATGCTTTCATACCATTTAGTACAATTTATTATCTCTCAGGAATTCTCTGAAGCTTCAAAAAAGAAAGGCATGACATGCAGAGTGTCATTAAACCAGTCAAATCCCATTGTATTTATGAGTTACAAAAACTTCATCTTTTCTACTTAAACAGCAGCTTTACGAAACAGCTCTCCATACATTATAGACTGAAACTGGGAGGAGAAAACCAGGGTGTTTTGGGCTGGGCTGAGGGAGAGGACTCCCCCTATGCCTTACACCAGGAGACTTTGTGGGCAGCCATGAGAAGTGGCATCACTGCATGCCACCCCTCCTCTTCCTCTGACTGTAGGGGCTGTCTTGCCTGTTGGCTGCATGGCAAATTGGCTGGACAAGATGAACCCATGGCAAGAAGTTACATTTTTGCAGGGTTGACAGATGAGCCAATTGGCTCAGCGGACCCTACAGCCAGACCACTGCCACATCCAAGGCATGATCAGCAGGAGCACAGGACCAAGGTGTCACCCCTTTGGTTGACGGTTCTGAAAGACCATCAAAGGCACAGCACAACCCTAACAGCTTTGGTTCATAGGGAAGAAACATCTGTGGCTTCTTCAGGGAGTCTTCTAAATGCATCCCAAGGGAAGCAAGTAAGTGCTGCCTTATTTTCAGTGAGGCCGACCAGCAATATAGATGCCTCATGTCCAGTGGAAATTAAAGGTCTGGATAATGAAGGTCCATATGCCTCCTTAGCGTATGTTTGCATATACAGTATTCAAAACTATGGTACCTATATTTGAAAATGCTGCTCCTTTATTTTCTGTTAGACTGGGTGTGCCTAAAGCAGAAGGCAGGACTCTTAAGTAATTACAGCAATACTTGTAAAGAAATAGGCAGGAGAACTTCGTGCCAAGCACTGCACAATAACATAGCTCCCAAATCACTATTTCAATAGGTTTGTGTGGGGGTTTTGTGCCAGAGTGATTACTGGACAACCACTGAGCATGAAGAAGTTGCCCTACCTCTCTGAAAAAGTTACTGCAATTCTGATCTTCTGTTATTTCCCATTCCAGGATGCCTTTGTGGAGTTGTATGGCAACAGTATGAGGCCTTTGTTCGATTTCTCCTGGATCTCTCTGAAGACTATCCTGAGTCTGGTTCTGGTGGGAGCTTGCATCACTCTTGGCGCTTATCTTGGACATAAGTAGAGTCACCCAGTTTATCGTGGATTACAAAAGCCTTTCAAAACAACAAAATAATATTTTTTTTTCTGTAGCACAATGATATTTTATGAGCAAAACAACTCCCCAGCTAAAGATTAAATCAGCTATTACTGCCAAAGGAAATACCATTTATTTTTACATTGCAGGAGAATTATTTATTAAAAGATATTTACATTTTAACCTGCTATTTTCAGAAACTCTGCAAGTTGTATCTGTCATCACATTGTGTTGCTATTCTTAACTTTAATGAGCCCCAAAGTATTTTAGGTTCTTTTTTAAATAAATGCAGCTGACTGGATTATATTCTCTCTGAAGAGCTGACAAAGACCTACCTGCTTACACGTATGAGGGCAGTTACTTGAGCTGCTAACGGCTGCTTGATTGTTTTGATTTTTCTTGCATTTTTCCGGATGGCTGGGAGGGATCTGAAAGACAAGGTCAGCGTGAACCAAGTTCTCACCCTGTCCTGCTGGCAAGAACTGATGGAGTAAACAGTTCAACATGGTACAAATGTGGACTCAAGATGGCAACCTCTTGAAGGACACTTGGCTATCCCTACAGGAGAACAGTTGGAAATATGATTGCCTATGCCTTGCGAGCATGCATTTTCAAGCTATCAGTTGTGCCATCACGTCATAATCACAATACCCTAATACATGTCGACTCAAATACCTTTTTTTTTTCCTAGAAGAGTGAAGTTAAGTCTTTGGGGCTAGCAGGAAATTGTCATTCCAATTATTTTCTCAGCAGTAAAACGTTTTTTGCGGCTACTGACACAGAAACATCAGGAGACCTTAAGTGCCTGCTTCATCAGAGCAGAGCTGGAGTCTGAAGACCTGACCTGTGTCCCACTGTAGTGGGCTCATATCTGCAACTAATCCTGTTTACTTACTGAGTTCCTCCAGGGGTTTGGAACCAATTAGATGTGGTCTCTAAATCTCTGAAAGTTGAAAAAGCTCTTAATTTTATTTGGCAAGAAACAGACCTCAGCTGAGTTACAGATTAGCTCTGACTATCCTTGTTTATCAACCTGGACACCAAAATCAAGTTCATTTTCATAACAGGAAAAGAAAGTGAGCTTTATCCTCCTGCCCCTCGCCCTCAAAATTGTTTCATGCCGATAATTTCCTAAGACTGTCTACAGAAGAAAAGGTGATGAAGAATCTCCAGATCCTCTCTTTGGACAGAGACATTTTGACACCTCTATCGTGCAGGTGCCTACTGTCATTTCAGGCGAAAATAGGGTGGAGGAAAAGGGGTGCGTGTGTGTGAAATCATCTGTTCATGTTACAAAATGCAACTCAAGTAAAATTAAAGCTGAGTACTCAGTATACAGTTTTCTAAACATACCTGTGTTCTGAAACCAGATGCATCAGTGCGTTTTAAAGCAGGGCTTTCCATGTACTCAGAGAGGGCCAGGAGATCTGAGGAAGCTGAAGAGTCTGAACCTGCTCTGAGGCATGGAAATGTCCAGCTTCCAATGTTTAAGTCAAGCGCTCCTATTTTTATTATGAAACTTTTGAAATCTGGGATTTGTGGGTAAGTGGATGTCCTGACATTAAAAGAAAGGGTTGCAAAGCTCTGGATAAAATGTACCGTACAATACATAAGTGCTCTAAGGATGAAAAAAAAATACAGTGAATTAACTGTAGATTCAACCTCAAGATTTCAGTCGAATAACTTTGTGGCATTATATGCAAAATATCTCCATTAACTTGGGAATGTAATATGTTCAATGTTAAGACTGTAGTTGATGTTGTGTCTTCAAAGCTGCTTTTTTGTTTGTTTGTTTTTTTTTAAAAGTTGTACATCTCAGCATTTTTACTGCTATTTAGTCATGGCACCTACACTTTGTATGAGCAAAGATGGAACGAGCTTACATTTCAAATTTGCAATTACTTTTCATTTTATAGAAACATAAAAAATGTTTCTAAGAAAACAAAAAATGTGAATTATGTTTGCTTGATTAAAGAAAAATGAAAAAACCAGCATCAAACAAAAAGCATCTGGAGTGTTTTCAGAGTGTTTCTGTCAGAAGTGGGCATGCTCATGTAGGGTTCATACGAAAAAAATATTTGAAATGGAAGCAACCGAATGTTGTGGCTTGAGTGTGGGCTTTGTTTTTTTTCAGCTTCCAAGGCTAATTTGTCTGCAGCCAATTTCACAATTGGAAGTGGCTGGTATCGAGCTAATGTTTCATTTCACAACCTAGTCTTCGTTTCAATTTGTGCCCATACACCCATTAAAGTTCATGAACTATTAGACCTCAAATTGTTTCAATATTTTTTATTTTATTAAAGGTTTACATTGTCAAAAGTTGTAAAAGAGTAACTATCAATTCCAGTGCTGCTATACTACCAGGATAATTTGAATGGGGTTTATTTTTTAATACCTTCCAACGGCAAAAGTTTTTTAAAGCTGCTTTAGAAATAATATGAAGAAGACGCCTGATACACATTTAAATAAATACTGAGGATTTTGTGTTCTGTTGTGTCTGCTCACTGGAGGTTCCAGTGTATTAGTTAATACCAGGCAAAAAGAAGAGTCATGACGACTGTTGATTTTATTTTATTAAAGAGCTAATGGAGTTTTCCCATCCTGACTGCAGAATAGTACAGTATTGTGGCTGCATTAGGTATAATGATAGTTGATGATAATACATTTATTAAGAAGCATATTAGAAACATTGAATGTATATAAAAGCTTGAACTTCTTTAATAAAATCCTCTCCTCTCACTCCTGCATTTCTTTTGCAATAACTCCCGTCACTCCTATTCTTCATTACACTTTCACATGACTTTTTGTTCCCCACAAAATGCCTTACAGACTTCCATGTTCCAAGACTTATGCTTCAGTGAAAACGCATCTTCAGTCACCAGGAATGCACACGCAGCTGACCACTGCCAGCATATCCAAGCTGAAAAAGCAAAAAATAAGTAAGAGGGACACTTCTGAAGTTGGTTAGGCGTGGAAGATCAGAGGACAACAAAGGAAGAGGTCAATAAGTAGAGGGAAACAAAGAGATCCCTGAAGTAACTCCTGGGTTAAAGATGGCTCTAAGCTGGAATCTGTTCTCTCATCCTTTTCCGTGAAAAAGGATGATATAAGGGCAGAATAAAAAATTACAGAGGCTCCACAACTATTCTTCACTATAAAACTTTGTTAATTCTGAAGGCAGTCTTTATCAAAACAGGAAGCCTATAGGAATTTAAAAGAAATGCTTGATTTTGCTGTATTCCATTTATTTCTTATTAATTCTTTTTCACTCCATTGCTTAAGAAAATTAAAAAATCTGAAAAAAAAAATCTGTAAGATCACCTAAGATCTGTTATAGATCGTTAATGTAGGAACAGATGGAAAAACAGTAAAAGAAATTGTGCAAGTTAAGTATTCTGAAATTCTGTGGAGCTGACACAGTGGATAGTTCTTAATAGAGCATGCACTGGATCAATCGAAGGAGTAATGGGACTGTCAAGGTAACAGAGAATATACAGATAAGGAAGGGGGCTTGAAGATATGGAGGATGACAATGGTATGTAAGAAAAATTCAAGTTTCATTAGATGCAGGAGTACACCCAAGATGGTCTGAAAATAACTTCTAACTAAAACCAGTACAAACGTGTGCACTACAGTGACTAAAAATTATCAATGGCAAAATTCTTTGTAAATCGTAAAATTATCCAATAACTACTTAAGTTTATCAGTTACACTTCCTGAGTGGGATTGCACTAACAAGGAAAAATTATGAAAAAAATAAATGTATATCTGTAACCAGATGTGCAAAGGAAACATGAAAATGATAGAGTTCAGGACTGCATGCGTTGACCCTGAAGCATGACACTGCTTAGCCATGCACCTGCATTCCACTGCACAAACCTAGAGGTCCTGTTGGTTAAAAGAATAGTGAAGTAGCATGTTTAAAGCCTATCTTTTTTTTTTCCTCTTTCTATCTTTAAACAAGGTAGCAAAGTGACTTCATTTGTATCATGAGTTATGGCTCAGTACTATATGAAAAATTAAACATCTTTTGATTTAGGAGTATAGAACATCTTTTGATTTAGGAGTATAAAAATGCTTTCTCATTGCAAAAGCCCATCTTTGTGTTTCACTCTATTTCTTTTCAAACAAGGCTAAGTACAAGGAAGGCATTTAATCTGTATTTGGTTTCAGTCACACTCCTATACTAAGTTAATGCAGCTTCATCACACAGTGAAATATTTTTCAAAAAGTTATACAACATTAAGAATTCCACACAAAAACTGTATATTTTTATAATTTAAATAGCATATTTTTTTTCCTTTTCTTCTGAATATTTGAATTTTAATTATCACCAGCGTAAATGTACATAAGCAGATATCGTTTATCCAGTACCTTTGGATGATGTATGTATGGTAATGTAGTTTGTCAGTTTATCATCATTTAATATGATTATGTTGTTCTCTGTCTTTGAAATGTTATAAGAACATGCTGCCATTAAACCTTCCATGTCTGTCTAGTTAATATTGTGAAAAAAATAATAAAGCACACTGTGAGTTACTTGTTTTGCATTTGATTGTTTAGGATTTGTTGATAAAAAGCTACTCAAACATTTTGAGTATAATCCCATAAATGAAACACAATGTTTCCTTCCTGATAGCTCTGGTGACTTCTCCTGCTCAACACTGGCCAGTATTTGCCAACCTTTCTCAAAGTCCTCTGTGCATTGAGATGCAATAGCCCAGGTCTGCTGTGTGAAATAAAAGTGTACAGGTGTTGGGACTCAGGAACAGTGTCACCCATCCTGCTGTCTCATACCTCTGATGTCTTTTGTGGAAAGTGCAGCAAAACTATTTACTTGCTAAAACTACCTTTCATCCTTGTAAAAAGGAGCTAAAAAGCATATTAGGAAGTTTCAACAGGAAAAAAAGAAGTATTTTTGTTACTGCTGAAGGTTTTTTATAGTTACGGTGGGTTTCCAGCAGGTACTTAGGTATTTTGCTCTTAAAGGCTTACATTAACTGGCCCTCAAATCACAGTTGTTGTCACATACCTTCTGTGGCTCTAGTTCATGTAGAACACAGATAGCTAAACAAGCTCAGGAAATGAGTATTTAACTGCCCTAAGAATTTACCCAGATTCTTGAGTGGATTTTGCAGCCCAGTGGATGCGCTGTCATGGATGCAATTGCTCTGAGTGCCTGAAGTTAGCAGTTTAATTCCATTCAAGGACAATTCTGACGCGTGCAAAACTTCTATCCCTCTGTCTGCATCCCTGAAGACAAAGAAGGTGGAGGAAGTCAGCCTGAAATCAAAAGAAGAAGCAACAGCAGCAGAACAGAATGAACAGACTCAATCCTCTAGGCTCTAGGATTAAACTATCCAGCAGCGAGCAAGGTTACTAAATCTTTTCCAGGGCAGAAGGTAAGCAAATTGGCAGTACTGCAAGCACTGCCATCCCTCTCCCCCCTCCTCCTCCCCTTGCCCCATTATTCTGTGAGACTGAAAAAAGAAGAAAAGGACTTGGAGGGAAGTAGCCTCAGAACTGCCTTTTTTTAACTAGCTAAAACCTAACAAAGATTGGATTAAGTTTCTTTAGGGAAGCAAACAGAGTTCAGCAAAAACAAGTTAATTAGTTCAGTGAATCTACTCTTTCTGCCTGGTCAGATGACTCCAGTTTTTCTGAAAAGCTAACAGTTCAGCACCCATGATTAAATGCCTACCTTAGCATTGAACAGAAGAGGTCTGCATAAAGACAAAATAAACATTAGACCTGATAACTAAGGTGGGGTTTGGCCATCTGAAAATTCCGTAGGAACACCTTTAAAGAAGTTTTTTTGGGTCAAAATCAGAAAGTTCCAACAGTTTCAAGCACCGAAGGTCTCCACAGAATCTGCAATGCTGGCAGTGAGCTTCAGTCCCTCTGTGGCAGCAGAGTGCTCCAGCCCAAAGTACCTATAGCTGCTGGGTTTGTCCCCCTAACTTATTAATAAATATTTAGTGGAAGACTACAAATGATACAATGTGAAATTTATTCCAGTATGAATAGCCAGATAACAACTGCATGCCATTTTAAGTTTGACATAACACCTGGGCCTAGGAGGAGTTAGCTTTCTGCTTGTAAGTAACATTTTGATAGCAAGAACTACCTCTGAGGACATTGTACACAGGGCAAAAGACCATGTAGTCAAGATTTGTGCACTGCAAGAAACTGACTTGCACAAATGGACAAACAAAGCAGCCCTTGAAGCATGCCATCATAGTCTGTACTTTACCCCATCCCCTACAAATGAGCACGAGTACTGAAAATGTTCAGAATGGCTCTCTAAAACCTCAAAGAGATAAATACACAAGTCAGTAAAAACCATCAGTATCTGATTTTTTCAGGATTTCTCAAGGTGCAGGTATACTCCTTGATATCCTGTCATATACTGAAAAGTGTTCCTGGGTTACTTCAACCAGAAGCTCTTCGTCTCTGATGCAAATACCTATTCTGATCCTGAACTGTGCACTTAATTTTAAATGTCCTGAGATGCCTTTTGGGTATCCAGGAGAAATGTGTTGTGTGCCCCCTTCTGCATGTGTCCTCCAGAACTCCTGTTACAAGCATGAGCACAACAGTGGGAATGCAATGCCTTGATTATAGTGAGAAGCTCTAAAATCTGCACTCAAACATGAAGTTTGGTTGTGCAGATAAAAGTGTGCATCTGGAGCAGATAGTACCCGTGCAAAGCTTTATAAAGCCACATGTGTGGCTTTATAAATAAATAAAAAATAAAAGCCAGCCAATCTATATATTTGGAGATGAAATGGAAAAGGAACCTCCTTACCTTTCTGTGTCCACCTGATTAGGTACAGTTACCTGCCTACCTTATCAGTGATGCTGTCCATTATGCCTTAGTCAGGGATTTCACTGAGGCCACCTGGCATTTCATGCAGATTTAAATCTCCCACACCTATACATTCCCACTCTAAAAAGATTACTGATCCTCAGTGTAACTTTTCCCTTTCCTGCCTGGGCCTCCCAGAATATTACTGTTCTCACCACGCTGGGAACACCAAAGACCCTTTGGCAGATAAAGTATAATATATGTGAATGATACTATTAGTGGAATACTGCCAGTAATGTGTATATCTCGGGCTATGCTACTGTGATCATAAGCACAGTGGTGGTCTTTGCATTACTAGACCACCCAGCTGAGACAGTTTCATCCAGATTATGAAGATGCCTTTTCTGTCAACGCAGTCGCAGCCCATGCTAAGCTGTTTATTCAGGCTGTAGGGGGATGAACGACACCCAATCCAGCATCACCTCATTAGAATGGCACAAACAGGCTCTATCCCATTCACCATAAAGCCCTACAGCAGAAAGTTAGCTTACAGAAGGGGTAAACAAATATTTAGCAACTTGATGCAGCAGGGGTTCATACCTTTAGTTGTCTGCTTAGAAATATTCAAACTGTGCAGCATTTCCCAGAATCACAGAATGGTTTGAGTTGGGAGGGACCTTAAAGATCACCTAGTTCCAAAGCCCCTGCCATGGCAGAGGCACCTCCCACTCAGACCAGGTTGCTCCAAGTCCTGGCCTTGAACACTTCAAGAGAGGAAGCATCCACAGCTTCCCTGGGCAACCTGTGCCGGCGCCTCACAACCTTCATAATGAAGAATTTCTTCCTTGTATCCAGTCTAAATCTATCCTTTTTTCAGCTTGCCTCTTGTCCTGTCACATTCTTACATATCTCGAATCTTAACAGTGTCTCTGAGCTATAAACTAAAAATAAAATAAATTGACACTGTGACTCCTGGGTATTTTGGAAAGAAAATTGTGAGAGATTGGAAAGCAAACCTGTGAGCCACCTGGCACATAAGGCAATTTGGAAAAGTTCCTCTTTCAAGACATTATCTCTGGAAAACTGCACCAAGAAGCATTGGGCCTCTATACCTGTTACTATGTGATCCCTCAGCATTGCAAACAGCAAATCAAGGTGACTGTGGCTGAAGAGCCCCTACTCCTGACTTGTGCAACATCCAGCATCCACTACACCTCTCCACCCCCCCTCCCAACAACTACAGCCCCACTGGCAGGACCCAGCAATGCAAAACACACCAACCCACCTCAGAGGCAAGTTCTGGCAAGCCCACGCTCGTAGCATAAAGATGCCAGTACCTTGTAACATCCCCGGCAGGCAGAGAGGCCACAGCCCCGCAATGTAATCCCAGTCCCTTTCCAGCAGGGAGCCGGGGCACCCTGTGCCCTCTGATCCACCTCCCCGACGGCCCGGCCTGAAAGGGACCCCTGCCTGCACGGCTCTGTCCTCCCATGATTTTTGCTTCTAGCCAAAACTGGCAGCAAACCAAGGTGTTCCCTCATGAGACTGCTGAAGGAAACTGGCTACTAGTCCATGTGGTTCTGGGGTTGCTTTCCATCTTTGAATTCCCTCTGCACCTAGAAATAAAACAGGTGAGGTGCCTGGGCCACTCAGCACCCCCTACACATTACTAATCTCCTTTCATCCAGGCCTTTAGAAAAGAAATTCTCTGATCTTGCTACAGTTTTGAAATATTATAGGGGGGTTTTTTGCACTTAAAAAAGCAGCTGCTATTTCTCTCCAGGCTTTGCAAATATTCTTCCCATTAAGTAACTCGTTTACTGCTAGCAGCAGACACAGCTTCCTCCAGCAGACAGCTTGAAAAGAAACTGGTACATTTTACGCTTTAAAAAGCCCCAAAACACAGCTGTGGAAAAGAAACAGATGTATTTTAAATAAAGGTGCTCATGTTCAGCTCCTCCTCACTCCTCTGCCTCACAGCCAAGGTATCTAACAAGCCCTTCACTCCAGCTGCTCACTACCTAAATCAGATGATGAATTGTCCGCATGGTTTCCTTAGGGACAGAAAATCAATCTTTAACCAAGGACAAACAGCACTGCTTCCAGTTACATCCAAGTCACAGCTTCCAGGAATTAGATGGCAATCCTGTTACTTTGCGGCTGCTTCCTTGTTTTCTGCCAAGATGGAGGGGGAAAGGAAGGCCAATCCAGAGGTCATAAAAGATACTTAAGAAGTATAAAAGGGAAAAAAAAATTATACAGCTACCTCCAACAAGAGATGAGGCAGCATCCACGGTACAGATAGGTCCAGGCTGCTCTTCACATCACATGCTTTTCAAAGAATGCCACCAACTGGAGAATCATTCCCATCATCATCTACTGTGAAACTCTAATTAATACTATGGTTTAGTATTTGCACTCCCTTCAGGATCCATTTATAACTGCAAAACAGCTTTAAGAACTACACAAGGACAACCTGATAAAAGCATGGGTCTTCCTTCAAATATATTATCTTCAGTTCAGGTTGATTGTGGTGGGAAGCTCTGAGCCTGGGGAAAAAACCAAGAGAGCCATCCCAAGTCCTTCTCATTCTTTTTGAGGACAAAATGCCAGCTGCCCCTTTACAATACTTGCAGTCCCCTTTGAAAGCAACACCAAAACCTGTGCTACATTCAGAAAGGTATTAGGACAATGCAACATGACATGCGTATCACAAGTGAGCACAACACGTGCAAACACAGATACACCCTGGGTCTAAGCAGTATTGGTTTATTTGCTTATTTTGCATGCTTGACATGTGACATTTTACCTCACTCTTTCCCAAGTCCTTTTGGAAGTAATTTTTCTATTCAGCTTCAGAATGCCACCAAACAGGATGTGATCAAAAAGGCTCTATCTGCGTGACCTAAACTGGAGTTTTTCCCATGGGAGAAAACTTATTAAAACCCAACAAAGTCCCTGGTTCAATTAATTTTTTACTTGGGAAGAATTAGCTTGTCCAAAAATAAGTCATTTTGGCAAACAGAATTGTACACAGCCACATAAAAAAACCCAACAAACCACCTCTGTCCTTCATTTTCAACTGTATATCCACTGCTGAATAATTTTTTTCTTTAATTGCAGCTGACAATTGCACAAATGTCTCCAGTGCAATATGCTCATAAAGACACAATCTTTGCAATGATACATGACAGACTTAACAGTTGTCAACATAACTTCTTTAGTGTGTCCTGAGTATCCATCCGCCCACCCTCACCCACTTCAAAACCAAAATTAAAACCCCCTTTTCTTCTGTCATCATATCCTCCAAGAACTATCACCGCTCACTCAAGTATTAGGAAAATAAGTCCCTGGTTTTTTCCACAATCTCCATCAACTAATGCTTCTTCCAGCAAAAGCAGTGTACAAACAAACTCACAAATGAAAGAAGCCATTTTAATTTCCCAAAGACCACATCTGTTTATCTTGTTGAACCATCCAATCAAGTGATATGATTCACAAATGACTGGTAGCACAAACATACATTGATATCTTCAATTCTGTCAAAACTTTACAAAATTAGACAGCACGGAGCAACTACCATTGTCATTTTAATGATGTACCTGTGGTAACTGTAGCTGGCAAAACAAATGTTTGAGCATTTTATGAGCCCTTTTAATATGTAAAGCTATAAAAAATAAGACAACAGGATAGTAGAGGTCAGTTATAAAAATTATCTTTATTGGGTAGAATTGACCTAAATGTTCTCACTTATGAATTGTCAGTCAATCTTATCTTAGCACATATGGAGCACCAGCCCCAAATGGAAACAACAATATTGATGGGACTCTAAACAAGAAGAATGCCCATGTTTTGTATTTGTCTAAACAGAAGCTGAGCACGTGATGAAACATGTCTCCAGATGGAGCAAACTATCTGAAAACAAGAGACGTTAAGAGATTTAGTTTTTCTAGTAAAGATGTTTATCAGTCAAAACTACCTGTGTCTCATGCTGAGATTCAGTTTTGTGTTAGAACAATCAATTAAGTGACTTGTTCAGGTCACCATTGAGAAAACTGATAATCAATCTGCACACCATGAACTTTACCATAAAGCTATCAATAGCAATAACCAGGGACTCAGTTACAACACTGCTCATTTTTCATACTTTCACAGGAACAGAAACAAAATGTTCAGCTCTGGTACTTCTTAAGATTACATGAAGGGAGGGCAATAGGGGAGAGCAAGTTCAGGTGGGATTCATCAGGTCTTTCCCCCCTACTGATACCCAGCTTTGGATGTTAAAACATGTTTGCATCTTTAAATCTAGATAGAGCTAAGGGTTTAGTGAACCTCATCTGGGTCAAGACTTTGGTGACCTACAAAGCTGGGAGAGCACTGGAACTGGAAGGGAATATCGACGCTAGGAGGTGGGGCACCAGCAAAAGAAAATTTCCCTCCTTACTGGAATTTGGCTAAGGAGGAGGTCTCTTAGAATCCCCCCCTGGTGACTCCCTTGGCTCCTTTTCTGTCTTCCCTCATCTGCATGTGTATGTACACATCCACAGCTATAACTTAAGACCCCAGTGCTGATGAATGTCCTCTGTATTGTCAGATAGGTCTTCTCGACACTGGTCTATATAAAGAGCATTTACAGTCACAGGTGAGTGCCCTCATGAAACAACAAATGTAGTGAGACAACTTTTTCCATTAATTTCCCTCTCTCCTCCAGAGCCTCCCTGACCTTGTTTGATGGGAAGATGGAACGTGATAAGGGAAACAGTTCAGCTGGAAGTTCCTCAGGAAACCTTGGAATAGCTCTCCAGTGGAATAGGTCTTCCAGTGGAAGAAAAATATCCATGCAAATTATAAAATCACTTCTAATGCTGGTAAATCTGTATTGCAGGAAGTTCATGATGAGTATTTCTTCTTAAGTGTGATTTAAATATACCCAGGCTTATCTTCCTTATACCCAGTAAGAAACATTCAAGTTCTAGCAAATGAAGACTTTTTATTACTATATATACTCTATTAAGTAGAGGTTTCAAATTACACAAACGAACATGAGAAAAAAGCAGTCCTAATGACAACTGTTGTGTGTGTTGTTTTTTGGTTTTTTTAAAGAATTTATTTTGCCAAAAAATCCATCTAAACACAAAAGCTTAATAATGTTAACTAGGGAGCTGCTGTTCTACCATTATGATGCCTCTGAAGAGGCTTAATGCCGCTGTAGATTTAAAGAAGAGTGTAGCAGTTACTTGATTACACCTTAATGCCAGCTTTAAAATAAAGTGAAAAAATCATTTATGTATGCCTCACAGAAAAAAGTAATCACCTTAAATCGGTCTTCCTTGAAAGCAAGCTGTAAACCCTCCAGTTTCAAAACAGACAGATGGATCTTACTCAATTTGTCTGGTTTCTAATTATTAAGATAATTCACAATAAAAAGCTGGAGGGGGGAGAATTAGGTGCTAGGGAAAGATGTTTGGGCACACATCAACCACCAAAATGGATTGAGATCAGATGAAAAAGAGAGAACAGAACAGCTATTACACTTCTGCCTAGTCTTCACTGGGGCTGTTGTTATAAACTTTGAGTACAGCTGCTTGTAATGAGTTTGTGTAAAAGCAGACATCAGACAAATGGGAGAAAGTAGGAACTTCATCCAATTAGATAAGGGAATTGGCCAGCAGCCTTTAATGAACTCGAAAAGCTCTTCCAATTTCAGGGATACGAGCTAATTATAAGTATTTTTTTGTGTGTGCGATGCTACCAAATTCTTTAAAAATATTGTCCTATCACAAAACTATGTCATAGGCACTGCCTTGATTATTACAGGCAGGGTATTTGCCAGAGACAGGGCCGGAAAGTGATTTTGATGAGAGGAGTCATTCAGCTATCAAACTTCAGGATACAAATAGCTTCCCTTGGTTTCTCCCAAAGCTTAGGCAAAAGGGTGGAATGACAAGAATTTCTATTTCTTCTTCTTGGGGAGCAAAGAAGAAATGTTGACATAGCTGGTTGTGTGCCTGCTCAGGAGAGGTACCTAAAGAAACATTCATTGCTGAAACCAACAAAATCTGTGGGGTTTTTTTACTTTTTTATGATGAAGAATGAAAACTGAGCTAAACATGAATGGGCAAATCAGTTCTCACTGCTGTTGATAACTGGATCTTGTCCGGGGAGTGAACTAAGCAACAGAGGAAGCAAGGATATTATCTGCCTCCTCTTCCTCCTTTGTCAGCCCCAAGCATGCCTCTTTAACACACTATGCTACAACTACTTAGGGTGTGCAGCTCCCAGCAGCCATAGCCCAAACAGCCTTCTTGGCTCCTTGGTCAAGCAGATCCCCCCCAGACACCTCCAGGCAACACTACCCATCAAGTCAGGCAATTTTCAAGAATCAAATGACATTTTACATAAGGAGGAAAAAGTGTGAGCGGGCATGTCAAAGTGCATACTGAGGGCAGCAGGGAGGGGAAGTGAAAATAGATAATGGAATATCATAAAACAGATTTAAACTCTACAGGCTGTTACTTCACTCCACTCATGTCTCCTTCAGAATAAGTGCTTACAACCACTGCCAGTGCCACTGCTGATAACCTGACTCCCAGGTTCTGTGCTCACTGGCAACCTGTGCAGACCATCATTATGTGTATGAAGCATAGTTTGGTTTTCTTTTCAGGACAAGGTGGAGCCACTGGGGCTCCTTGAAAGAAGCCAGAAAAACAAGACAGAAACACCCAGAGCAGACAGAGCACGCCAGAAGGCTGAGACTGCTAATGGGACAGCTGTAAACAAGGATGAAAGGCTCAAATACGGATTAAAAAGGGCAGTGGGAAGAGTCCAGAAGAGCTGTCTTTGAATCTATCCAAGCCATACTTCTGAACTAATATATTTCAATTCAATTATCCTGAAAGCAAATAAACTAATTAAGCTGGATTTCTATCATCAGTAGACAACAGATTAAGCAACAGCTGAAGAGAGAGAGCAATCACTGAAACTTTGAATGAAGGCTACCAGTACAGCTCCTAAAACTAATAAAGGCAAGAGATAGGCTTAAGGCATCTAAACAACAGATTCAGCAAAGTTAGAAAGGCTAAATGAAAGCAGCAGTGCCTTAGTAAACGAAAGGCAAATCAGCAAAAAATCAGCTATCAGGGATCAGTTGAACTGCTGCATTGTACTTGCATGGAAAATTACCCAGCAGCTTTTTCAGCACCAAGAAACACAAATCAGTTTTGCTTAGTGAATGCAGGAGCCAAACTCCTCTATTGTGAGGGTTTCAATAGATTCTCAAATAACTTTGACAGCATGGGGGGGGAAGGGTGTCTCTGACCCAGTTTCTGTATTACAGCGTCGCTTGGGTGATGGTGGTATGAGTGTTCATAGCAAAACCTTTTTTTTTTTCATTTTCCTCTCCTGCTTGCCCACCGTTGCCTTGTTTAAATAATCCACAGATATTAACATGGGCTCAAGAAGAAGATTAATTGAGCTTAATGATTGCAGGCAACTCTTATATGCATTCAGCTGGTGTTATCTTCAGCCCTTTACACAGTATGAGAGGAAAATTTACTTTCTCCTGTGGCTTTCTCATTTTGTATCCATTTTGAAAGAAGAGTTCTCATTTCTTCCTGACATTTTTGCCCAAAACCTCTTAATGTGCCATGAGAAATTTTGAAGGTCAGACCCTTTTCACCCAGTGGAACCTAAATGATTTTTTTCTAGGCTCTCTGCCAAGAAATCTCTTGCTACTTCACATGCTACTGTTCTGGGAGAAGATGCAACTGCTCCTTTTTGTAGAACCACAAAAAGCCTACAGAGGCAGGAAACTGGACTGCTGAGCAAAGGGAGAAATGACTGAAAGAAAGCCTCCATGCCCACAGGTGATAGGGAAACCAAGAGCCTAGTGTGCAGACAGATAAGGGTAGTGACCCCTCCAGGCAGTGACCTCTCCAGGTAAGAGACATGACAGAGGAAGTGGGATGAAAACATTGAAAATCTGAGTAAAAGAGGCAAAATACAAAGGACACAAGTGAAGCTAATATGACAGGTTCTTCCCTTCTTCAAGGGTTGAGATACATTTATGAGTCTGGACAACTACAATAATAATTTTCTCTTTAAAAAGCCCTCACTGCCAGCCATGTTTTAATCTGGTTTTCAGCAGATCTTGAATCATTATGAACCATCACTTTCCTGCTTTGATATGTCACGAGCCATCACCCACCTGACAGCTCTCTGGCATACTTTCAAGCATCTTTGATGCAAACCCCACCTTGCTTCCAGTGCTCCCCCCACTTCCAGGTCCTAAATTAAAATCTAATTCAGGGACTTGAAAGCAGAAGAATCAGAAACATAGCTCACCAACGCCCTGATAAAATTGAGAGAAACTAGAAAATTACACTGTCAAAAGCAATGGAATAAAGGGGAATAGAAAAGCAGGAAGTTTTCTATCAGCCCCTAGGCAGCACAGCAGTGTGTGCCACAGTAGGGGTAGCCAGCTCTATAAGCCTTGAGAAGCACACTAATAATAATTCTGCTGTGCATCAACTGGGATTGCACCAGGTGACTCCCAGCATGGAATCTGGGGGTTACTGTGCCATCTGAACCTAATCAGCAGAAGGAGGTAAGCCAGCAGAAACTGCAGAGGAGATCCCTGTTCAATCCTATCAGACAGTAAAGCAGCCAAATACCTAAGGAGCTGCAGTTGTCCTCTTCCTGACTCCCTCTCTAACCTTCCTTGACTGAGGGGTGTTGCTCCAAGTGCCAGTGCACATCCTTTAGGGTGATGGAAGCTGGTCACTCTTGCACTCATCAGGTATGCTCTGAAGAAAGAAACAGAAGACTAAGACTGGAGGAAGGAAATCCTGAAGATGCAATGTAGTTTTTATTTTTCCATCACCAATACACTTGTATTCCCATTCCACTTGAGGAACCAAGTCCCGTTTTTGCTTTCTTCCCCAGAAGGTTTTCTTCCTTTTTTTTTTTCTTTTCACTAGGGAAAAGGATAAATTTTAACATTTACATCATAAACCTAAGTCATTTTTGTTATAATCTAATAAATTTTACTACACTTTCTCAAAATACATGTATTTTCTGCAAACATTTTGTAGCATTTGAGAACTCATGCTTATTGAGAAAACAGTGGCTGCTAAAGCTTTTGAACATTTCTAGTGATTCCTTCTTCATAAGTATTGTGGAGGTTTCCTGAAAAACCGTAGCTAGAATACTAACTTCCAAATTTTTATGTTCACTCAGGTAACAAAGGCATAATTTCCTCTGCTGCCAGAGACTTCCCTCTTGACTTAGTCAATTCACTTTGCTTCTATGCTCCTCAGATCCAATTATGAAGTAGGTATTATAACAACTTGCAACTTTCAGAAGTACCATGAACACAAAACCACTCATTATTGTGAAGCTCTTGTATACTTTGGAGGAAAAAGAAATATAGAATAAAGCACATGAATTGGGCTTTAAGAAAATGCTAAGAGGATGAGGAACTTGAACTACCATCTGCAACTGAACAAATCAGGATTACTTCCTGAACAATGAAAGGTTTAAGACACTCTTACTCTTACAAATAGCACCACAAAATCTCTAATGGATTACAGATATGCAGGACTTCTGTTTTATATCTCAGCCAGAAGACAAGAATCATTCTGGCTGCTCAGCAGGCTAAAAACATGCAGTGGGTCAAACAGACCAAAAGAGAAGGCAGCCATAGAGTCAAGACCGACAGAACAAACACCATAATTCCTAAAGCACTTTAATTTTATCTCCAGTGGAAAAGCCAGGCTTGGTCTTGCTTTGCTAATGGCACATGAAGAGTTCACTGCCTAATGCAGAATGCCAGTGATGCTGCTTCAACGCTGAACATTTGTAGCTCCCCTTCTGCAACTGAAAACATGTTTTCTGTCCCCAGCCTTAGCAAAAGCCCTTTCCTGTCAAGACCTGATCTCATTTACTTGCTGGTCTTCGACATCCCTCATCTAGATTCAGGGTGGCCTATTTGCCTTTCTCTGAAGGCTTCCCCCCTTCACACACCAGAGCTGAGGTGGACGTGATGAGGCTGGTGGCATCCCGGTGCAGACACGCGCTAACGTGGAATGGCCGAGAGCTCTGTGCCCTTCCCTTCCTCCAGGAGCTGGCAGGGAAAAGTGGGGAAAGAGAGAAAAACTGAGGAGAAAAGAAAAAAAAATTAACCAGACGACTAAGGAGCAAAGTATGGCAAATGAAACCAAAAATAGTCCCCTCGGCAGTTGTTGTAAAGGAAATTCGTTTGACAGGAGGCCGCTTCTTTTGTCGCGAGTGGTTTGTTATGCAAGAGGTGATACCAACACCGGCTCCTCTTATCTGGGCTGTCAGTTTAACTGACACCAGGAGCAGGGGTTAACGCCACTGGAGCCACCACCAGCCTCAACATTTGTTTGCCTTCATGCATGTGCCTCTTTTCAGAGGCAGCCCAGGGATTAATACTGGCGAGAAGCGGTGATGCAAGCTCAGTTGAGCAATTTCGCAAAGATCTTCAGAGGACTCACACGTTAACTAAAGGCAACAACTAAGCCCCTGCTTACTTCTGATTTTGTCCCCTGACTCCTGTTTCAGCCATCCCAAGAAAGGGATCGTGGTGACTTTCCTGCACTCCATGCTCACGAGTTCTTCCATGCACTGGCAGATGGGGAGACAACCTTGCCCCTATTCTGCTTTTCCAGTTCTCAAGGTAGATCGCTCATACTCTTCAGAGCCTTCTAGATACCTGAAAATGTAAAATTAAAATCAATAAAGTTGTTTAATACCTGCCCACTCCTTCCTGATGTTGAGCCTTCAACAGCATTTATACCTCTATGTAAGAAGGTAAGAAGTAGGAGGGAAGAGACTTTAAAAGACATCACCTTAGCATCTCCTAATTCACTGTTGAGACAAGCAAATTCATTGTACAACCAGAAAAAGAGTGAAAAAATGAGGAAAAATGGACAGCTTTCCCTGACAATTGCCCACAGGAGTGCAGGTGAGCCTGTATGCTTCTCATTAATGTGCCTTTGGGCACACCTGCAAGCTTTCAGAGAGCCTGCTGCTCATGGCTGCCAATATCTGCCGGTAAGGAGGTAAGCAAATCACGTGTGGTCCAAGTTAAAAAAGTAAAGGCCAGGAGTTTGAAAAACGTGAGAGAGACACACGTGCACAGTGTGTGGGAGTGAGCACTTGGGTATGATGTAGGTGCAAGGGAAAAATACTCTTACTAGTCTTCTCTTCATAGGACTTTCCTGAACCATTATTTTTTGGATGTGTCATGAAGCTGTGGGTTAGTTGAAACCAGGACGCTATCAGACTCTTCTTCTTTATTCCTCTCTTCTGAGGAAACATTCAGCAGCACAAAGAAGGCAACACAGAAGGTCTGTCTCATCGGTGGGTAACTGAACTCGTCCTCTCTTTCCCAGACACCCAAGTATTCGGTAGGAAAATAAGCAGCAGAATATAAGACAAACTGGTGGAAAGCCCCTGTTGAAAAGTAGATAGCAGCTTTGTAGTCCAGGTTAAAAACACATACTGTGTTGAAATGCTGTGACCTTCTTTTGTAAACTTTCTTAGAGATAATTTGATCCATATGTGGGATGACCTTGATGGCAGATTCTGTCCTACACAGGATCCACCTGTCATGATCTGTGTGGGCCACAGGATGCCACTGTTGCATTTCTTTTTCAGGAGGTCAAAAAAAAAAACTGCGACAAAACTGCATGGACTGGACACCTAAATTTAATGCCTCTTTTCCCTTCTTAATGCATAAAATTGCCAACACTAGCAGCCCCAGCCAGACTTACCAGATGTAAATAGCTCAGACTTCTACAGGATTACATGTTTTGATCAGGAACAAAATGTTTGGATACCTTCTAAGGCTAGATTACTGAACCCAGCATCTCCATGTGTTCATAAATTTTCTATGAGCAAGAAATCTTACTAATAATGACTGCCAGAAGTGTTGACTCCAGCTCTAATAGTTTAGACTGCAAAACAAATATCCACTGCTATTGGATTTTATCTGTGTCCAGATGAGAAAAGAAAAACACTAGATGGGAGAGTAGATTAAATGAGAAAGAAAGCAGACTGCTCGTCACTCCTACCTCTTGTAAAAGAGGCAAAGCTCCTACCATGTTAATAAAACTTCATAAATATTTTACTAATATAAAATGGAATGTAATGTGTTCATGCCAGGAGACAGGAGTGTGAGGTCCCAGATAGCTCCTCCTGCAGCATTTTCATGCAGTTTGCAAGATGGTACTAAGAATCATTTGCACAGGACTACCAAGACTTCTTCTGGGTCAGCTGAAACAAAGGCACCTCACAAAGGTCCACCAGCATGAATTTTAGAGCAGGCCAGCCTACAAAGATCTGCACAGGTTCTAAATGTCCTCTGAAAGCAAATTTCAGTCCTGAAATACTTTACATTTAAGTAGTAAATTATTCTAGAAAACCAAGTCTGGGATTGCAGATAGTCTCCAAGACTTACTCAGACGTGGATTCCCCCAAGTTCAGCACAGCAATGATGGAATTTGTGAGAAAGGACTATGAAGAAATGAGGGAGACATTTTAATGCTAACAGTTTCTCAGATTTCAAAAGCCACTTTGGTTTTTCTCATATTTTTTGAATAGGAAAAATGTCTTCAGCCTACTACAACTCCCCTTAAAAACTGAGAAAAAGAAAATGAATGATAAGGTTTCAGATAGAGCTTGGGTGGCCAGCAACAGGAGAACTTGAGGAAAGTCAGCATGAAAGTGACAGCTGTGGTGATGCAGAACATTACTGAGACTGGTGTTAGAGCTCTGTACTTCGAGTTGATATAAATACAAAGGGGCCCACAGATAACAGTCTTTGGGGATTCAGGGCTTCAATAGAAACATCCTCACAGCATTCAGCCTGTTTTGGATGTGTCCCAGAAGCCAGCTATTCTCCAGCCAAAGTCTAGATTCAGTGTGACAAAATCCCACTTTCCAAAAAACTGTGTTGTAAGATCTTTAAATAAGAACTAGGCAATTGCTCAGAAGATGCTGGAAAGGACTTGGCCTTGGAAAAAAAACAACTATCAACCAAACAAGTCACATGTTACCAAACACAATAAAAACAGAAGCCTAAGGACTATTCCCATTGCTTTTTAAAATAAGAATTTGTAATATCACACACTGAGGATGCAATATTATTACTAAATCAGTCATGACTGTTAACATTTCTTTTGCTGAAGCAGTATTTCGTCTTGTGAGAGGTTTTCTCTATTAGGACAAAAAACCCGACCAACACATCACTAATTACTTAGTTTCCAAACTCAACTTACCTCTCATTCCAAACACCAGTGATTTAAAAATCTCTTCAAGACAAAAAAAAAAAAAAAAAAAAAGCCTTCAACCCAAATTATTCTCTTGTTTCTCTTGTTATTTATAACAATGAACAACAGATTTCATGCAAAAGCAACACCAAGAGGAGATACAAAAAACTTGATCCAAAGCTAATTCCAGTCTTGCTGATCTCAGAAGCTTTGTATTCCTGACAGAATGAACAGGCTCTAATGCTCTGCCTGCCTGGATGGAGAAATCTGTCTCTGGAGATCTATTTACAGCACCTTGTACCCTATACCTAGGTCGGTTTTTAGGACTTTGATTTGCTGTGTTTTGTTACATTGTAGCAAGTATCCAGGACTGAGTTGATCCAAGACACAGATGTGACCTACTGGAGTTAAATGACCAGAAAAAAAGAAAAAAAGAAAAAAAAAAAAAGTTTCACACTTCATTTTCTGCAAATCAGTCCCTCTGGACTTCAGGAGCTAGCCAAAATTCAGTCCCAAAAGCTCTTTCTATTAAAAGGAGAAACTGATGACAGAATCAGGTGTATCTTTGATACAAACCTATCTGCTTATATTACAACATAGCATCCTTTTACTTGCAACAGGGTAAGAACAAATTATGAGATCTTTTCCCTTGATGGTTCTCATCCAAATTCATCCAGTGCCATATTTGATCTCTTCATGAGCTCCTACTTTTTTCTCCTTAGAGACACATTCCTACAGCTACCTCTGGCAATTACTCCCTAATCAGCACTATTTTCTGTGGCTTGTTTCACTGGTTCTTATGTCATATATAGGTAACTCCAGCAATCATTACCTCGATGCTTTGTGTTACCTTTACGAGCTCCCAGGAAAAATCCCTTTGGTCACATAGTTAAGTTTTTAATGTAGATATCACCATGTAATTCTGGGTTGGTTGCAACTCTGTTATTTCAACTGCCTGGTTCCATAATGGTTTTTTAAACACTTGCCCATCAGCTTTGCTGAATTTTACCCCGTCCATAACTGTATCCCTTCAGTTTCACCCAGTCTGCCATTAAACCAAAATGGCCACACCTAACCCTTACAGCCCAGAGAGAAATTCTTTAACAAAACTACTATTACACTGTGGCTGTCAAGGTACTTTCACACTTCAGCCACCCTCAAAGAATTCTGTTTCCAGCCATCCCTCCTTGCAATTTTTCTACTGTTTGTATGAAACCTGCTGACCTGAAGGGACCTGTAATTCCTCATGCCCCCCATCAAGAGCAGACATCCTCTGCTGGATGCAAGTGAAGAAGGTTTTTCCCAAATGTCTATCATCTAGACAGGAGAACAGAATTCATGCATACACCCTGGTTTCTTCAGGGTGAAACCTGCTGAACTAGCCTAGACTACCTTTAATTAGAAACAGAATTAGAAATAAACAGAACTATGAAGTAGTAAAACACTCCTGCTGTTAGATTGCCTTTGCTAGCAGGATGACAGCCCCAAACTGAGAAGGCGTAGCGACTAACTGATGGGTAGCTGTGTCTCCAACTACAACTTCATGTTAAGGCTTCAGTTACATTCACCACTCACTGCTGCCAAGAGGTAGCCTTCTCCCCCCATCCCTCCCCCAGTTTCTTCCCTTTGGGACACATGCTTCTGCCAAGTCCTTGCTCCAGCGCACATTTGATTGCAGCACAAAGCCAATTCAACTCACTAAAACAGCAGAAAGTAAATTGGTTTTGGCTGGAAAGCGGGCTGAATTGGCTTACGACGTGATTAAAAGAGCACTAGGGTTGGTGCAAGACAGAAGATGAACTGCACAGCTGAAATCAGGCACAGCAGAAGAGGTCTAGGGAAGGTGGGAATGGCGAACAGCAAGAGAAGCTGTTAACACAGCTCAACCAGGGCAGGGAATCACAGTCTTACTGTGCTCCAGCAATTTACAAAAGCTTTGTCTTTACCGTTCTGTTCCTGTAGCTATCTCCTCATTTCAGCAGCTCCTGTGATACCCACAGGTTACTTGGAGGGGATTTGGGATTTAGCCCTGGCTTAGGACTGCGCTAACAGTAGCATATCTTAAACCCAAATTCAAGAAGCACTGGTACCCCAAGCATGCTGCTGTTTAAGCCCCGAGAAGTAAAGGGATTTTTCCGGTCCCAGTTCTTGTGCAAGGGTGGCACCACGGCCTGGGAAAGCTTTCCAAGGCTCAAGATTAGCCAGGCACAGCACCATGTTAACACCACCATCCTGCTGCTCAGGATTGTTTTTGTGTCCAGCACTGCCCAACAAACAAGTCACTCACTGCTGGGCCAATTCTTGGGCCTGCTACAAAAATAGGTGTATCCCAACAGGAAGCATCCTGAGTGGACTACTGTGTTGTTGTTCTGTAAGGGAAACAGCCCAGGCTGGCAGTGAGGAGATGAAGCTCCTGAAGATCCATCACCGGGAGGGATTTCGGCAGAGCAACAAGCAATGAAACTGCACACGTTCATATGGTCAGTTATCCAGACTGCAGCTTTACACCAGAGGAGATTTTAGCTGCTTACCTCCCTTTTCCACCCGAGTAAGGTAACAGCACCTGTCCTCACTGCCTGCTCCCTGGGGACACATTTCCCTCATTTTCTTTTTGCCTTCTTTCCTCCGTACATCTCATACAGCAGGGCTTCCCACCTGAGAGAAAAACAAACGGCAGCCAGTGGGATCCTTTAAGTTTCACTTTATTAACCTTCAAGTTTTATATCCTCTCCCCAGATTCCCCCTCAGCACCACGGCATGCAGGGACCCCATTTTATTAAATTCATCAAAACCCCAGGTTGTCCCAGGCTCCCAGACACCAGCCGAACATGCAGCCAGTACCCCTTCCCAACCCCATCGCAGCCATCACCCCCGGGAAGGAGAGGCCTTAACCCCGCCGACCAGGGCCGCACCTGCGCCGGGGACGGGACCGTCCCGCCACGGGAGGGCGGGACCGGGACCGGCCGCTCCCGGGAACTGGTGCGGGGCGGGCTGAAGCTCGGTGCTTCCCTCAGGTGAGGGGCGGCCGGGGGCCGCAGAGGCTCGGGGTGTCCTCATAGGAAGGGGGCGGAGGGGAGGCGGGGGCCGCTGCTGGGCCCCCGGGTGGATTGCGAAGGGCGCAGCCCTTGCCCCAGCCCGGGCCGGGCCTGCGGAAGCGGCCGGAGCTCTGCGGGCAAAGGGCTGCTGTGGGCGGGCCTCGGGCACGGCCCCGCCGGCGGGGTCAGTCGCAGGGGCTGGAAGGGATTTGGGATTCGCGGGTGTGGGGCACAGGGGAACGGAACCGGAGAGCGTCCCGGGGGAAAGGTGCGGGGCTGCTTCATGATAAATGGTTTCTGCCCGGAGCAGAGGAGCCGAGCTCCCCCCCGGGGAGGCACTGTCTCCTTGTTAGCTTTAAACAAATGGAATATGATTTATTTCTTTAATGACACCTGAAGGGGATGGAAGACAAGTCCTTACGCTAGTCCTCAGCTTAGTCAGTCACTATTAAATTGACCGCAGGCACCGCTGCAAGAATGCTGGAAGGCTGTGGTGAAAGCAAACGAGAATAAAGATTACTTAGGTGCTTAAACTGTGTGTATCCATGTTTTGCAGATTCAGGCTTAAATTTATTGCATTTGAAAGGGTGAAGAGGCTTTCAGGAAATAACACCTCTGTAACACGTAATACCAAATTACCCAGGATGTATCTTCCTGCAAACTTATTTTTGGCCCAACGTGTTTATCCAGATCCCAAGTGATGCTTGGCACTGCCTCTCTTTACACCCGTGGGTGCCCTCAGACTTTACAGGACAGAGGCCACTGCCTGTGTTTCCAGCAGCTGTGTGCACCCTCATGCCATGCACTGGTGTTTGCTGGGTTTAATATTTATGAAAGAGGCAATGCTAGAGAAGATTTGTGCCCTTAGTGGACACCATGCCTTGTCCTTGCAGCAAAAGTAGGAGAGTGAGAGCAGATGTAAAAAGGCCAAGTGGGATAAAATGTTGAATACAGAAACATTTCGGTTACTTGAGAAATAGGAAAATGGGAAGAAAAACTTCATTGTTTACTGATGTTACTTACTTGTAGTTTAAAAGGGTTTACTTGCATTTTAAGGAAGCCTGTTCTGTCTTGAATTGGCATGAAATGGATGTGATTGCTGGTCAATGAATAACTTTAAGCAGAGCTATAAAGTGAAACAGTTTTACTTCTCTTGCTCAGGAAGTTACTTTACAAAGAAGGAATACATGCCAGGAACAAGATGTCTCATGCAGGGCGATACCAAGATAAAAAATACAGACACCATCAGAATCATGGATCTGATAGATACAAGCAAGACAGAAGACCAAGAAAACCATTCTCATACAATGGAAGGTATGTCTTTATCACCTTAAAGATACATCACAGCAGGTCTGTGTTGTCTGTCATCTTTTGTATTTGCTTTTAAATACTTTTATGTTTCAATAGTAGAGAAAGCATTTGATCAGCCTTGAAATAGTGAAGTGTGAGTGTGCCACACCCAGAATCAGGGAGCTTATAAACGCTTAAAAATTTTAAATAATTTCTAACCTTCTTTGTACTGAAAGGGGAGAAAGATAGGCTGTGTGACGCAGGCAGAGCTGTGGAATTCATGGGCTTATCTGGATCAAGTTGGGTCACAAATAGGTGAAGTGTGCTAGTACAGCACACACATAGTTCATGAAGAGGCTGGTCAGCAGGTGACAGCAAGCCAAGGCTTGCCAAACATACATTGCTTAAATGAGAATGTTACATGACTGAGACAAACACAAGGACTTCCTGAACTCTCAGGCTGCTCTAGTTAAGCTGTAAACAAGCTCATATCTATCTGAAACAAAATTAATTTCACAGTCAACAGCAGTCACAGTCAGCAAATGAGTAGTTGTTGAAGTTGTCTAACACAGTTTGCTGCACTTGATAGTGAGTCAGAACCTATCAGCAGAGTAAGCAAATCAACTAACAGAAGGTTTGGAGTGACAAATAAACTTAAGCTATTAAACTCCTTCATCCTGGCTAACCTACAGCATATTGTAAGTGAGCTTAGGTTTTTTTCCTTTTAGTGTATGCCAGTGACTGCATTTTAAGAGAGAGATCTGTAGCAATAAACAACACAGGCAAATGGGCAATGACAGTAAGGTGCTCTTCATTCCTGGTGTGTCTCTGGAGGCATTATTGTAGGGCAATTTAAGAATAGAGGCAAAGAGAGAAAGAAAAATGTAACTAGAGATTTGAAAAGCTGAAGTACTGCAATACTACATGATAATATGCATTTTAGCAAGAAAACCAGGTTGAGAATAAAAGCAGTAGTGGAAAGCACTGTGTGAACCAGAAGAACTACTTATGGCTAAGTATGAAATATTTGAATGGTGGTATTCCTATTATTTTATAATTGATTATGTTATAAAAATAGCTAGTGAATTTTTCTTATGTCCCTCTCAAATCATTAAAATCAGAGAGAAATGAGAAGAAAGGTCAGCCTAAGAATCATCCTGAGAAGTTAAATGACTCAAAAGTGGAGATCAGAAGGGGTTGTAGTTAAATTATCTTGAACATATTAGCTGTTAGAGCAGAAAATGCCAGTATTTTATTAATTTCACTGTTGATGTTGAAAGAAAGGAAAAAAGGAGTTGGATTTTTGTTTTTTCAAATACAGCATAATAAAAGTGATGTGTGAAAAGATAGCTATAAGTTAAACCACCACTTCATAGTAAAGCACTTTCCTGGACTTCTTGTTTTTGCTGTTAGGTTGAAATGACTGGACACATAGACTGAAAATTGGTGGAAGGACTGTAAAGGCCAATAAACCACCCCAGTATCCGCTGGGGATAGGGGGATAGAGGAAGGGAAGTGGCAGCTACAGATCTTTAATAGCCATAGGGATAATTCTTAAGAGTCAAGCCAAGAATCTGGGGGGCACCAGCCCTCACTTAAACTGATCAAAACACTTTTCCATCAGTTCTTTTTACAGAATTTGGCTTAACTTAACAGCATTCTCCCTGCTTAACTTTCACAACAAAACCAGCTGCTTTTGTAAGGAAATTTCAGTATTTTGCTGAAGATTTAGGCTGCTGGACCACAAAACCTCGAGATACTGTAAGGAAATAGATGGGAAGAATTTAATGGAAAATGTAATTCAGGTTCCTACTGTTTTCATCCCTTAGAAGCAAGACTTTCTAGCTAGAGCATTTCTCTTTCCAAATGCATTTCTGCCTGAAATACCTATAGCAAACTTTCTGTCATTGCTGCAGAGAAGAAGTTGTGTTATATTGAACTGGAAAGTCCTGAAGGAAAACAGGAGTAAAGGTGGACAGAATAGGCCACTGTGAGAAAAAAAGCATCTAAAAGAAAGTTCTGGGAGTTGTTTTTTTATTTTTTTCCTAGTTGTAATCTGTGTAATCTGTTGCTGAACATTAGTGGTTTTTTGTTTTGGTTTTGGGTTTGTTTTGTTTTGTTTTCTGGCAAGTAGCAGGATACAATAGAGAAGCAGCTGCATCAGAAGTACCAAAGGGATTGCTTTCAAGTTAACTGAAAGTCTTATAAATCACACAGCTTATTTAATTTATGTGACACAGCTGCACAGGATGCTTTGGTAGTTGCACAAGACACAGGACAAAGGTCAGAAAAATCAGAAATGTTTCAGCCAAATAGAGCTGTTGGCAACTACACGCAGAGATGTTAGGATTGGTCTTGTTATTGAATGTCTTAATTAAAATGTAAAAACTACAAAGCACATGATTTAATGTGGATGAATGAGATAAAATTTGTAGCTGAATCTGGAATTGGTTGAAGATAAACCTTATTGAAGTGCAGTGATATTAGGAAACAAAAGTACAGTTGAAAATGCTGATCTCTGGATAAGAAATTCAAGATAAAAACTGAATAGGAGGAAGACTTTTAAGAATAATAATGCTGAAAGAGACTTAAAATACCCTTTAAGAACACAATCATCCAGCTGTGTCTTGAAATAGGCAAGTTCCAAGTCTCCTTCAGATGAGGGAGAACATTTAGATTAGACCAGACACTTACAAATCAATTTATGGCCAATGTTTCTTTTAACCCAAGTGCTAACTCAGCTAAAAAAGGCCAAATTGCACTTTTCCCATAGAATAATGTAAATTTCACCAACATTTAAAACATAAGGTTTCAAATTGGAGCTGTATGTCGTTGCAGCAAAGTGGACAATTTTGTTTTGAAGTATACAAATGAAGAGTCTAATTGAAGACATGAGAAATTGATATTTTTTTTTAGGTCAGTTTTAGATTCCTCCTCAAATATCATCAAAGATATACCAAAACAACACTAAACAAACAAAAGATTAAAATAGGCAAGGTTTTGCCCATTTTGTTTCTTATAACAGCTTTCATTCTTTCAAAAGGCATCTTCGTGAGTCATGGTAAATGGAAGCACAAACTTGACAAAAAGCTTACCCATGAAATAGTTGTGCTACTTTACACATTCATCATGTGAAAATATTTCTCTGGGTATCTGTAAAATAGATAAAAATGTTTGGTTTTCACAAAAAAGCTGTTACTCATCTTTATGCAAATAGGAGCTCTCCCCACTCATTCCTCCTTGCTGCCTTTTACATGTAACATAAACAGGTCAGGCAGTCTACTCAGTTTTCCCAAATAATAACAATCAAGTGCAGATATCCTTGTGAGCATGGATTTATGGAAGTATTTGGAATATTTGCTTTCCAAAAAAAAAAAAAAATTCAGGTACCTATGAAGACACTAACAGGGGTGTCTGACAGTTTCTCATGTTTAGTGTTCAGGAGAGAGCATCATCTAATTATTATACATTAATTGTTTACTCCATTGTAGACCAACAGAAGACAGCCAAGGTGTCCAGCACTCAAGGATGTCCACTGTTTGCTCAGACCTTTACTCTAAAACCTCAGGAGCAGCACAGGAATATTTTGGCCCACCACCAGAATGTTATCCTCCCAAGGAAACCTTCTCAATGAAGTGTTCAAAGGTATGCACAACAAGAGGTATGTGAGATTCTTGTTGCCTGGTGTTCACTCCCTCCAAGGACTTGTCTTGGTTTCAGTTTCTGCATTTAGAAGCTGATCAAAGTAAAGCTAGGGAAATATTCAAACAAACAAACAAAACCAAACTGAGAAACTTAAAGTTAACAAAGGGCATAAATGTGGGTTTCTTGCACATTTTAAGCATATAAGGGCAAAATATAATTTATAGAGATACTTAGATACCTGTATATCTCCAGATATACATACAGAGCATCAGGGTAGGTCATGTGTGTAATCACTCAGGTGTAGCAAGAGTTAACCTCTGGGATTTAGGAATAAAATAGATACATTCATCTGTAGGCAATTTAAAGATAGATGTTGAAGCTTTGAAGCTAGTTTATTTCTGACACATTCTTCTCAGACTTTTTATCAACTCTGGCTTTAATCCAGTCATCACTGATGTATCTTCATAAAGCAATACTGTGGGAGACAAAACATGAATCCAGTACAACAGCTCTTGAGAAATAACTTGTTTTTTCATAGCTAGAAAGTGACTACAACAAGAAGAGAAATGAGCATTAATGTAGGAGTAAATCAGCCTTAACATTTAGTAAACTTGTTCCCATAAACTGAAAAAGAAACCGTGCTAACATGTTCATTACTCCTCTAAGGGTTTCCCTCTCCCAGGACAACGAGTTTTCTCACCTTGTTTGTAGGGAGTTGAAAGTCCATAGCAGTCTGAGTTGGAAATTGCAGCTGGGTTCAAAGTTTCTGGCCAAAGTCTATGAACTGGTTGTTTCCTCTTAGCCTTTTTCTTTTTTTAAGCACCTTTGAGAGGATTGTTGCTTGTATCTCACAGGCGCTTGTGCCATTTAAGGGCACTACCACTTGGATTGCCTTTCTTCATATATCTGCTAATTCTTTCAAATTACTTCCCTTCTAACAAACTCTTGCCACTTACCTGCAGGTCTACTTTCAATATGTTTTTTTTCATAGGGATGTCACACTTGTGGATCTGCAGATTACAGATTCAAAAGGCAATTGAAATGCACAAGTTTGGCACTTTCTGTTTCAGTCGTAGTGAAGGAGACTTAAGGTGCAGTTTACAGACTGGTGTAAAGTTATGTGAATAATTATATGGGAATAGGAAATAAAGTGTTCTTGACAAAGACAAATCTTTCATCAACTAAGATGCATGTAATAACTGTTTCTTTCAACTTATGCACAATAGTGTGTGCCATTTCAAGCAGAACATGTTGAAGATGACAGGTTTTGGCCTGGGGGATGCTTAGAGATGAAATTCTTTCAGAAGGAAACATTCAACTAATTTTTCATACTGCACCTAAAATGTATTTAGTTCTCTTTTCTGTATAGAAAAACTAAATTAGTAATCATATTTACTTTTTAAAGGACACCCTTTAAAAGCACCTCCCTGGGGTCATTTTCGAAAATATAACCAGATTCAGTGCTTTTGGTTACCAGAGGGAATGAGAAGTGTTCAAGGTTGGCTGCCATGCTGCTTCATTCACCTTAGAGCAAAATCTGAGTTGAACACAAGACTGAACTGCTGATCTTAAATTGGTCACAGATATTTGCTACTTTACCTTGAAAACTTTTAATTTTCTTTTTAGCATGTATATTGGTGTGGAAGATTAGCATGTATATTGATGGACCGATTCAATTCCAGGATAATGCTTCCTGTTTTGGTTAAACACTGAAAGTAAACTGAGTTTCTGCAGGATGCAACTTGGGAAATGCTTGCATGTCTGCCTTGTATAGAATTGTACTGTTCTGAGCTACAAAACTTTTTATTATTATTATTATTAAAATTCTTCAACCCACTTGGCATTTAAGGGAGGCAGCACTAAAAAGGTTAGAAAACAGTTTGTGGGGGAGCAAGTATAATTGAATCCCTGTTCTTTGCTGCCATTAATGGTTTAAAAAGGCACTATGGATAGTGTCAGATTTCCTAGCATATAGTAGGCAATCATGCCTTCAGCCTGCATTATAACATCCACAATTGTTAAACACTTCAAACCAATTTCCTCTCAGAAAAAGACAGCATTATGCTTTGTAACAACAAGAAAAGTCTCCAATTTCAGACATAGCCAGGAGGAAATATCAAAATGAATTTATTTGGAAGAGGAAATAGAATTAGGGAGTAACAATGGCTTTCTTCAGGATATACTTATGCATTAACAAGCCAGCATTAATTCAAATGTAAACGTCTATAAGCTTTTGTTTTTAAAAAGCACAGTCCAACTTTTTTCCTGTAGCTATGCATGCTGGCAAATACTCATAAAACTGGAAAAAATACTGAGATGATAAGTCACCCTAAACACAGGGTTGCCACTAATAGACACTTGCTTTGAGTTATGCCATTGTTCATAACCATTATACTGCTGCTGTTATGTCCTGATACCATTCTTGAGTCACACATAGGAGCAGGAGGGGAAAAATATTTTGCAGAGCACTTTGATTCCTTCCAGTGCTGTGAAAATGTTGGGGGAGAATAGTGGTCTGCAAAAGGCATTGGACTGAAGTAAAAGACCTTCTTTAGCTTCACTGCCACTGAAGGGTCATTAAAGGTGCATAATGCAGGTAACTCTGTGGATTAAAACAAGCATTTGACAAGTATGTTCAGCAACAGATTGGATCTTTAAATCAGTGGTCAGCAGGATACTTATATTTCTGTAGAACACTCAATAGGATTAGAGATGTTTCTATTTTGTAGTCCCCATTTTTACATTCTGCCTTTGCAGTCTGCCATGCTTGGGTGCTTCAAACTGTGCTCAAAACTGTCATATGCTGTTCCCGGGGCAGTTAATTTCAATATATTTCTGCTGAAAGAAGGGAACACCAAGGTCTCCTCTAGTCCTCTAGTCTAATTTGTAATTAGGTTGCTTCCCTCTCCCATCAAAGTGTATTTTAAATACAATTTATCTAACAGACTGAATATAGCATCAAGGTTTTTTAATATTGTAATTGTAAAGACAGAGGATATTAGTGGGAATTGGACAGAGCTGTACAGATTAAAATATTCCCAGTTATTCAAAATGCTTAATTGAAACTGCACAGTAACAATATACATTGACAAGATACATTGAGTTGCAGGTAGCCTTCTTTCTCCAAAGTTAAAAGTATGCCACTTAGAGGTATGTCCTGTTTGCTGTGAAACAGACATGAGCACTTAGCTCTATAAAAAAAAAAATGCAGGTGAGCTGCACTAGTTGCAGATGCCACATGTTACCTTTAGCAAACTGTTGCCCTGCCAACATATGGCACTTCATTCTGCCTATCTCTTTATATAAATTATTTTCATCTCTCTTTTGTCATTGTGCTAATGTGTACAGTATTGATTTTAGAGAGGAGAGAACTACAACTGAGAAGACTCATTTAAGCTGGCAGGGCAAGATCTTGGCAAAGTTACTGTTGGCTGTTAGGTTTGTGTTGGATTCTGCTCTGTGCTGCCCTACAGGGAGATCCTGGTTAAGTCTTCTTGCTATTGGTTTAAACAGGAGTTGCACTGTCTTTCCTGTAAGACCTCTGAGTTTCTCTTCCCCACATCTGACCCATATTCTGGGAGCCAACAAAAAAACCTCTTCTCTTTCAGAAGTGGTTCTCAAAGCTAATGGATACATCAGGCTGACTGCTGAACGCAGTTGTATTTCTTGAGCAGGTGATCTTGGCTCACCTAAAGGAGAAAAATCCAACCAGTCAGGAATGTTGCTGTCCAGGTGTGACAGCCCACTACTGGGACTGGGAATGAGAAGCTCAGGTTCACAGGTGCCTCTGACCTGACCTACCTTCGGCCAGACTATGATTATTTAAGGAGCAGTAACACCCCAATCTTTGTACTTCCTAAAGGCAGCTCAGTTTCAGTTCAAACAGAGGGAGTGGCTATGGAAAGTTGGCATAAGGAACAAGAGTATTTCATTGTTTTCTGAACTCTTTTTAAAAAACTCCTGGGGTTTTTTTGGGTTTGGTTTTTTGGTTTTTTTTTTTTTTGTTTTTTTTTTTTGGTTTTTTTTGGGGGGTTTTTTTTTGGTGGTTTTTTTTTTTTTTTTTGGTACTAAGATATTTGTTTACGACTTGAAAGAACTATGTGTACATTAGGAAGAAAAAGGCTGTTTCCTGAAATGCAGGACATGAAGTGACTGTGCAGAGACCTGCCAGTGCCACAAGTACATGTACAGACTTCTACGGACATTGTATTTAAATCAGTGCTGCCAAATGCTACCATTTAATGCAAGACCTTTCTCTTCTAACCCCCTCCAAAACTGTGGGAGATGACTCATACTTGGTTAACAGGAGAGAAATCAAGAACATGCTCAAAGTGATGCTTTAAGGAACTACTGGGAACAAATGAACCAGAGCTGTTGTTTCCAGGGAGGGGCTGGGTTGTACTGAAACTGAGTCTTGATGGGAAGTAAATCTTAGTGTTACACAGTGGTGGGAAACTGGAACAGGGTAGAGGCTGATGCAGTAGTTCTACAAATAAAGTCCACCCTTTCCTGTGAAAATTGGACAGCACTTTTAAGAAGATGGGAGAGTATTAAGCAGAAGGAATAGAGCAGGTAGGACAGTAGTTCTTTAAGGGAAGATGATACACAGAAAAAAGAGAACAATACATTTGGATCTGAGCACTCTGTGAACATAAGGCTTCTCCAAGTCATTAAAAACAAGGCTGGTCATTCTTTTGAGATTTCCTCATGGAGTGATTATCTTGTCTGAAGAGAGTTATTAAGACTTATTAAAAGATGTTAATTCTTCTTTCTAGAGAAAATACATAATTTAATTTTCCCATTTTTAACTATTTTTCCATCTATTTCCAGTAAGACGGATATCTCAAATGAGCATAAATATGTTGGGCACTTACAAGCCATTTAGATTCAGCTGGCTCAGAGTATGTAGCTCCCTTGGGTCCTTTGAAAAGCCAAGATTCTGTTAGTGTTACATTGCCTAACTCCTCTGTTTTAGGGTTGTGTTATGGGGTTCTTTTCTCCCTTTGAACATTACTCCATTAGGGAGATATTAGCACAACTCAGTGGAAGCAAAATCCCACCACTGGCTGAAGAACACAGAGCTACAAAAACAATGTTGGAGTGGAGGCTTGGAGGGGATTTACGTAAGGGGAAAAATACCATTAGCAAATGTTTAATACTTTGCATCCAGATATATTTTTAATTGCTACTGTTGTCTCCATTTTCTTGTTTAGTTCTCCTCCACTGTTTTGGTTCCTCCCCACTTCTGCCATATTTTTGTCCCCTTCCAAAAGCAGAACAAAAACCTAGTTTCCTTTTACATTTTCTGCCTCTTCTCCCTGTTCTATTCCTCTCACCACTGACTCAGTTTAGCAGAGAGGTGACTAAAGCTGCATACTGAGCTGTGCCTTTACTCTTTGGGGAATGCCATACCTCCAGTGGTGAGAGAACTTCAGCATCTGAGATCCTTTTCAGGACTGCTGCTTTTTTAAGTCGCTATATGTGGTCAAAACACTTGTCTTCTCCAGGAGTGACCCCTGAGGGGGTGTGACCAGGCACCTCTGACCTGTGTGGCTCCCAGCACTGCTGCCTCCCACAAAGTATCCGAGAAGGGCAGGCAGGCACCCCAGGGCTTCCAGCTGGATTCTGCTGGTCCCATTGGGATGTGGTCTGCAAAGGAAGCAGAGGGAGAAAGCAAGCCAGAATGGAGAGTGACAAACATAAAATATCTTAGGAGTACATTAACTCAAGAGGAGGAAGTGATACCAAAAGAGACAGGAGAAAAAGTCTGTGTGCAGTCAGCAGAGGAAGAAAGTTCCTTCTGTGCCAAGATGCCATAGAGGGAGGCACTTAAGAAAGTCTCCTCTATTAGTCAAGGCCTCACAGGGTCAGGAGACTTCAGCAGAAACAGTCAGAACTGAATGTCCTGCAGATTCCTTTATGTCAGTTGCAGAAAAATAGAAACAAACATGAGCACCATTTTAGTTTATGTACACACTGTGATTCTGACACCTGTGGCCATCCTGCCTCAGTGCCTGGATGAAAATGCCACTCTACAGCTTTCGACATGGGAGAATTGAGCACCCAGGTGAGTCACTGGGTACCATGCAATCAGCCACAGTGGTTTTATGAGGCAGAGCATGCAGATTTAACAGCTCACCTCACCTGAAAAGGGGAGTTTCTGGTCTTTCTTTTCTGGTCTTTCTCTGGTCCTGGCTGTGTTATTTTTCCTGCTAAACTCCTGCCAGCACGATTGCTCATCAGACACTCTGTGAGTCACTTCAAGTTGCTAAAGTTGCAGAAAAAAACAGCAGCACACAAGAAAGAGCTGAATTGTTTCCTGATATTTTAATTTATTAAAACAGCTCTTGGAAAGGACTGATGCTAGACTGGAGCTGTTAGTGGGAAGGGGAGAAAAATGGTGATTTCCCAGCCAAGGGTAGAAGCCATTAAAGTAAGGTCATCTGACTGTGGATCTGTACCCTGCCTGGCTGTTTTGCTGGACAGTTGAGCCCACCATTTGATAGAAGAAAAACCCATTGATTGATTAGTGGGTTAATACCAGGGTAACAGCCCAGCATGCAGGGAAAGAAAAAGGAATAGTGCATTAATGGTGTAAATGGGAAGGCTGCTATTTGTTACAAAAGGACACCTACCCACAGCAAAAAGACTGGATTCAAACAAACTTTAAAAATTATACGTTGATCTTACTGTCCATTGCAGAAGTAGATTTTATGGAATGAATTAAACTATTTTCTGGGAAGCTCCAGCAACACCCACTGTCTTTCAGATTGCAGCCATTCTCCTCACCCTCAGTGCTGAAAAGGAGTACTGGAAGGCAGCATGGGAAAGGAAATGGAAATCTGGGGGCCCAGGCTTGAGTCTCATCACATGCTCAGTATGGAGGGGATTAGTTTCCAAAGCCAAGTGTTCACTGTGGTAATTTTAATACAAATCAGTAAAAATTTAGGTAGATCCCAAGATTTTGAACTTGAGAAAGAAAAAAAAAAACAAAAACAAAAACCAGTGGAGTTCTGAGATTTTCAGACCTTCTGTCATTTTACACTCAAGTCTTGCAGTGTGTTAATTGTTGCATGGGATTAGGGAATAGTTGTAGATATAAGTAACTTACCCATAAGAAAACCTTTTAGCAGTCAAGTTTCTGCAGCTTTAATGCTAAGATGACATAGCTAAACCAGCATGTGAAAGCAGGACTGGCAGCACAGACTCAGAAGCATGGCTTTTAACTCAGCCCTTTCTGCCAGAAGTACACTGCTAGTATGTGTGTGTTACCATACCTTGACAGGGCTAAGATTCTAACCGTGTGTCCTTTTCCCCCATATTTCTCAAATGTATCTATCCTGCTAGACTAGCAGGATTTACGTATCAGCTTGTAACTCTCACAGATCAAGGTTGCATGAGGCTTTTGGGGAGCCCGGGTAAAGATCTGAACATATTTTATGGCTTAATATGTCCTTCAAAGCCCTGAGGATTGTACAAGGCATTAGGGATTTCCACTAATTGTCTGCTACTTTCACAAACCCTGCTGGCTCTCATCATAGGCCTGTAATTCACAGCTTCCTTCTACATGCTGTTTATCATTTTAGGATTTTCTTTAATACAGGAGGCTTTGTTACTGCCCTTTAAAAAAAAAAATTAATCCCTGTGATGCAAATAACTGGTAGAGTAACTGCTAATGACCCTCTCTCTATTGTTTAATTACTCTACAAAATTCTACAGCAGGTGTGTTTGAAAGCACTGCACAGGTACATACAAAACCTGTTCAACCTGAATGCCCTGTCTAAGGAATTTTTTACAAACATAACATTAAAGCATCTACCGCTGCAGTTAAAAACAGTTGACCTATATTGATCTTACTTGTTATTCCATGAGCAAAGGGACACATTCTGCCAGCCCTGCTGTGGTAACCAGCAAACAACTCAGTGAAGTTAAGGGGTTGCCTACAGAGTTTGTGTGAATGCATGTTTGGATGTTTTGGAGCTGTGTTGTTGAGGATTTGGGTTAGTTATCAGTGTGGAGAGGTTAGCAGCAGGTGCTGACTACTTTGACAAGAGAAAATTGCCTTTTCCAAAGCTCAGCAAGGTGACATACAGGAAAAGCTGATGGTGAGTAGGTCAGAGTGCCTCACCATTCATAGATGAAAAGGAAATTTTAAAGACAGCAGGAGAAGAAAGCTGACTGGTCATGAATTCTCAACTTCCAAGTTCCCAAACATATTTCAAATTTATGTTTCCCTTAATTAAATGGTCTTTCCTCCCTGTAAACTTGTAAGAACTGCTTCCTGATGGAGCATCTGTGAAATCAGTAGTCAACCCTCAAAAAGGGGAAGTGTCCTTCTGCATCCAACAACGTCAAGGGGCCCGGAGGACCTAAGGCAACTCCCTCTACTTGGAAGGCATATTGTACATGTTCAACTGAGCAGAAGAAAAATATCTGATCTAGTTCCAATGAATATCCTGTACAGCTATTACTCTTTCAAAATATTTTGGACAATCCCAGTAAAGTAATGATTCTGTATCTGCTAAAAGTGTTGAGTCTTTTGGATGCATTGTTTGAATTTGATACAAAGAGTTCCAGGTCCTGTCTCATGGACCAAATTTTAAATTTCCCTTTTTGTTTAGCTTCACAAATATTTTCTTTGAACTATTATGCCTGCTTCACCTAATTCTTCTTAGCATATGAAATCTGTATCCATTTGTGTATGTGTATAGATATAGATATATAGATATAGATATAGATATACATGCAAACTGAAACATGTGGAGCCTCAGACAGGCAGTTCCCAGGTATCACACCATGATCACTGCTCCATTTTGTGCTTCTGGGATGGTTTGTAAGGCCATGATGTGAATGAGCTCAGTACCTACCTACATCTGCACAAGCAGAAGTGAGGGGTCCAGTCTGGGAACAGGAACTCCTGAAGTAGCCAAAGGCCCATGTCAATCCATTGTAACCATCTTCCTGGGAAGAGCAAGCACCAGCAGGAAGGCACTCAGTACCTCAGCTCTCTCTGGAGGGAATAAGAAGGGGCAGAATGGGAATATCAGATAATCCTTCATGGTGGCTGTCACTGGCTTTCTTCAGTTGGAATCATCTGGCAACACAAGAGAGGAATTTAATTCCCTTGCGTGCTGCTTAGCCCCTTCTTTTCAAGCCCATGGAGCCTTGACAGCAACTGAGCCATTCCTCAAGAGGAAGATGCCATGTTGATCAATGTTAGCAGCATAAAATGAAAGTCTGCATGCAAACCACAGATCCTGCCTCACTTTAAAGACAAATATAGGGGACTGCTTCATCAAACATCTTTTGTTCTTGGCTGTCAGACTGCAATGGAATAATAAGATTCACATTCTGTAATTAAGTTCATAACTTGAGGAGCAACAAGCGTGATACATAGGGGTTTTCAGTTCCCAAATAGGCAACTCCAGCTATGCTACACTTCAATATATCTGTCATGTTTCCTAATCTTAGTCTGACCCCTAGTGAGCTGTCGTAGAATAATCAGATTTATCTAACATGCTGCACCTTCCAGAGAGGCAACTGCTTCTACACAAAAAGAGTGCTTTTTCCTTTTTTTTTTTTTTTTTTTTTTTTTTTTTTGCCTTAAAAGACCTTGGTTACCTTTATGAGTAATATAGCATAAGAAAAAGAAAATGTTGGTTCAGAAGTCATATGGCTTTCTTTGGAAGGCAGGGGTGTGGAAGAGAACACACAAGCCAGTAAATTCATTTAACTTACCTCCACATCAAGGTGATTTGGGCCTCTTTTCCCTTCTCCTATTTTGTGCAAACTGCTTCAGATTTATTAGATGATCTTTATCTCTGAAGCACATGAAATAGACATTGCATCTGGTTAGATAATAAGTTTAAATTAACAAACACTTAGACAAAAAAGAGAGTGTAAGTTAAAGCAGTAAGCATATTTTAGAGGTCCTAAATAACCTGCACAATTTTTTAAGCCATTAGAAGCTTCTAGGTTTTTGTCAGCTATAACCTCAGCTTTTTGTTCATACTGGATATTTCTTGCTCAGTGTGTTTATGCCAAGTAGTTACAGGCCAAAATACAATCGCAGAGTGCTTGCCTTGGCAATAACACAAGCACAGTAAAATTTTTATGGATTTCTTTCCCCGCATGAAGATCCATTTATCAAGCACACTGACAAATTAAAAAAAGTAATTTGCCCAACATCTGAAATATACCCACGAGAGCTTGCACCTTTTTTTTTTTTTTTTTTAAAGCAGCTGTCTGCTGTAGCTGAGAGGGTTATCTCAGCTTTCCTGCTTTTCCTCAGCCTGGAGAAGAGGAGGCTCAGAGGAGACCTCATCACTCTCTACAACTCCCTGAAAGGAGGGGGTAGCCAGGGGGGGTTGGTCTCTTTTCCCAGGCAACTCTCAGCAAGACAAGAGGGCACGGTCTCAAGTTGTGCCAGGGGAGGTTTAGGTTGGACATTAGAAAGAATTTCTTTACTGAGAGGGTGATCAGACATTGGAATGGGCTGCCCAGGGAAGTGGTGGATTCTCCATCCCTGGAGATATTTAAAAAGAGACTGGATGTGGCACTCAGTGCCATGGTCTGGTAACTGCAGCGGGAGTGGATCAAGGGTTGGACTTGATGATCTCTGAGGTCCCTTCCAACCCAGCCAATTCTATGGTTCTATGATTCTCAGCAGTGTTCTCTGTCTATGATGGTCTGGGTTTACTTTTGTCACTCTCAGTTTGCACAAGATGTGGTTTTCACACCTATTCCCATCTTTCTGCTCTTTGCAGGCATTCTGAAGTTTGTGGAAATCACAGTTAACCTCCTGGTGCTGATCTGCGTGGCCTCTGCCCAAGCTTCTGTTGCAGGCTTCACCTCCTTTGGCGGCTTCGGCACTGGATCCTTCAGCCTGGATTCAGCCTATATCCCCTTTGAGGGCACGGAGCTCCAGGAGGTGAGGGATCTGGACATGCAGTTCACTCAGATGAGGGCCCCTTGTGTGTACGGTGGAGTCGCCTTCAGCTTAACAGCGGCAGCGCTGACCCTCGTCTTCCTGGTCGTGGGGGCAAAACCCATCCAGCAGCTCCGGACGGGGCCGCTGGCAGGAGAATGTGCCTTCAACCTGCTGGCAGGCACGGCCTACACCGTGGCAGTCGGCCTCTACCTGCATTTTGTCAGCCAGGTCAACTCCACAGAAGTTTGCCGGAGGCGCGAGAGGCTCTACGCACGCCGGGGTTACACCTCCATGGGCTGCGTGGTCCAGGGCGGGGACGCGGCTGTCGGCCTTTTTGGTGTTGTTGCTGCCTGTTTGTACTTTGCCAGCTTTGTGGTCTGCATCCGTGCTATCCGAACTGTCCGAGCCTTCCAGAGCCACGTGGCTGAGACTCAGCACACCCCCAAAAGCAGCATTAGAGACAGAAGCATCAGAAACCACCGTGTCGTCCGCAGGGCCTCTGAAAATTCCCAGAGCGTCCAGGCTCTTGCTACATTGGTGTGAAGTCAGCTCTGGGACTCTCCCAGGAAGCTGGAGTTGCAGCAAGTGATGGGCACTGGGCACTGCATACTAAACAGGTAGCCAGCCCACAGTGTGTTGTCCTGCCAGGTACTGCAGTGTGTACTCACCAAATGTAACAATACTGATGTAACATATTGTAATAAATAACATATAACATGTTGTAATGTAATAACATTTATAACCTGGTGTAATAAAATTGACCTTGAGCGGATGTTTCAACAAGGATTTCTGCGTCAGTCTCTGCAGCCGGACTCCTGCATTTGAAGTGTGTTTGATAATGCTTTCATCCTGCACAGAACAAATCCAAACAGCAGTGAGCTGTTAACAGGCTGCAGCCACAGTGCTGCCGAACTTGCGCTAACAACCGCTTCCTTTCCTCTCTCCTGTGGCATCAGGAATTGATGCCCAGCCAGGATGGGCAGCCTTCAGCAGATCCTGTGCCCATCAGTGCATCCTAGTGCCTCACCACACAGCTCACAGAGCAGAGGATGCTCGATTGCTTTTCTGAATCACAGCCAAAGCTACACTTGTGACCTGTTTCGCTTGGGCTACTGAAGCATTTTCTCTTTTAAGTCACGGGGGTTGACGTATGCTGATCATGTGTCCCTGTGGAATGCTGCTGGGAGGAACTAGCTGCAGTCTCAAAGGCAGAGTTTGGGACCTCCTCCACTTCCCTACTACATTTTCCCCATCTCACTGAGTGCAGATCAGAACCTGAGAGGCAACGACACACTGTTCAGCTATCAGCTTCAGGAACACATCTCTTGCTTCCATAACCATCTCAACAAGGTTTGGTTTGCTGACTCCACAGCCAGTGGTGGGCAGAGCCTGAGTGGTGGACACGCTGGCTGCCTTGGAGTTTTTCATGGGAATGCTGTAACAACGCCAGAAAGTACATGCATCCTTCCATATCTAAACACGCAAAGCATGAGTGAACAGCAGTAATTGTGTGCCCCCGGGGTTGAGGAAATAAATTTAAAAGAACATCTTTCAAGAGTCCTTTTTTTTGAGACAGATGAACTAGATCACTGGTCTTCATAGATAAGAAAGCGAGAAAAAAAGGCTCTTCTTGAAGTACATAAGATTTGTCAGCTTGAGAGCAGGCAATTTTGATTGTCTTTCTTTTCAGTTTTATCTGGCTCAGAGTCATTGGCCAGATGAGGCTCTTCTGAACCACAGTAGAGCTTACTTATTGTATCCTTCATACATATACACGCAGATCTCAAAGGATTATGTTTGAGGTAGTATAAGCAAAGAAGAAAAATTTATGGTTCTGACTAGAAGTGATTACACCAAGCCTTTACAATAGGTATTTATCATATATATATAATACCTTTACCATCTCTTTTAACACTCTGAGCATCAACAACCTTCATACAGTGTTAACTATACTTAGTGAGGAGAGATATGACTGATTTTTTCCCCAGACTTGTTATGACTCACACTGGTGACCAAGTCACAAAACTATGACTTGGATTTCTAGCTCTTTGCCCAAAATCTGACCCTCACTGGTATGCTGTGAGTGGCTGGGAAGTCTGTCACAGGTATGCCTGGCATGCAGCTAAAGCCACTGTCACTGCTTGGTGGGCATTGGGCATTGCTGCCTGTACTACCTCTACATCTTGCACATTTTGAATGCAAATTTAGTTACGTGATGACACACTGTTACTAACTTACATAAACAACAAAAAGCAGCACCTTCAAGTGACATATTCAAAAGATTAGAAACGGCTGCAGATAATGTATAAATCTTAAATCAGTTCTTCAGTATGTGTACAGTATGAATTTTAATCTCAAGGGTTCTCACTCTGCCTCATTAATTTTTTAATGTTTGTCTGTCGTTGCTGTGCAAGTCCTCAATAAGCATTGATTCTGTCTTTTTTTTTCTTGTGTATGTGGTAAAGACCTCATTTGCTGCAAGTTAATTTGGTCTTTACAAAAAAAAAAAAAAAAAAAAAAGGTGGTTTCCCTGTGTACTGTTGCTGTGGTGCTCTTCCCTTGGAATTTTGAGTTCTCCATGGTCACTCCATTTCAGGTCTCTTTCCTATTAATAGGAGCAACTTCATACATATAACAGGATGAGTCAAAAAGTGGCTGCCTGTTACAGGGGGTGTTGGGGACTCTTGGGACTAGATTGCTACCTTAAGCCCCTGGTCAGTCCCACCAGGGTCTGACCCTCTCAGGTCCTCACCTGGCTGCCTCCCTGCAGTCACCATCCACTCATGTGTCTGACCTCTGCAGCCTCAAGTTTATTTCTTAAAACTAGCCTAAATCTACTCTCTTTTACTTTTAAACCATTACTCCTGTCACTGCAGGCCCTGGTAAAAAGTCTCTCTTTCTTATATGCCCCCTTTAATTACTGGAAAACTGCTGTGAGGGCTGCCTGGAGACCTTCCTCCCTGCCTTCTCTTCTCCAGGCTGAACAACCCCAGCTCTCAGCTGTCTTCCTAGGAGAGGTACTCCAGGCCCCTGAGAATCTCCATGGCCCTCCTCTGGAATTGCTCCAAGAGGTCCATGTCCTTCTTGTGTTGGGGACTCCAGAGCTGGATGCAGTACTCCAGTTGGGGTCCCACCGGAGTGGAGCAGAGGGACAGAAGCACCTCCCTCAGCCTGCTGGACACACTTCTTTTGATGCAGCCTAGGATACAACTATATTTCTGGGCTGAGTGCACATCCAATTTTTTAATCCACCAGTTCCTACCCCAAAGGGCTGCTCTCAATCCTTTCATTCCCCAGCCTGTATTCATACCGGTGTTGCCCTAACCAAGGTGCAGGACACTGCACTTGGCCTTACTGGACCTCAAGAGGTTTACATCAGCCCACTTCTCAAGACCTGAGATCCTGACAGGTCCCTCAGCATGGAATCCCTTCTCTTGGGCACCCCAACCACACCACTCAGCTTGGTGCCACATCTTTAAAATTGCTGAAGTCTGGAAGCACTGCAAGCAGACCACAAAGCAAGCCAAAGCCTGGTGATTGCTAGCTTGAAAGCTTTGTGCTTTGAATTTGTTTCCTTCCCTGCTGCCAAGAAGGAAGATCACTAGGAAACAATCACAAAGAAAAAATAAATATCCCTTCTGTTTCCTCCACTCACCTTCAGGGAAGGAAGGCTAGGAGAGAAGAGTGGAAAATCCCAGAAACACTCCTCAGAAGCCTAAGGGCAGAGAAGATACTTTCCTTCCCCTTGGGGTGAAGGGTGAGCCATATACCATCAGAGCAATCCAAACAACCCCCTCCATAACAAGACCATGCTTGGGAGCCTGTAGCTGACTTGAAAATCTTTACCTTGCAGGCTGGAGAGGTGCACTAGAGGGGCACAGATTTTCTGGCACACACGGAGATGACTAAGGCAGGAACAGGCTGTCATCCCCAGCTGCCACTGCAGGTGGTCCTGTGCTCCAGGGCAGAGGAGCTTTTCCATCTCCTGCTGCAGATGGCTCTGCCCCACCATTACTTCTGCACAGTGACTGCCAACAATCCGCATTTGGACCAGTAAATAAAGGCAGGGCAACTGGATCCTGTCAGCCCTGTCATTTCTTTTAACCTTTACGTGCTCCTCACTCTGTGCATGCAGCCTGCTGGGTCAGCACTTGTTCCTCTTTCCTTCTTTGAAGCAGCCCCCCACAGCCCAGTTTCTCCTGTAACAAAAGGACTGCACACGGTTGTCACCCTCTGTCCCTCTTTGGTGTGAGGGATTCTCCAGACACATCCAGACCACCATCAGCTCATCACCTGCTTTGAGGGAAACAGTGACAGCAAAGGTTGAATCAGTGCTTCCCTGAAAGGTCATTTTGCACGTAGACAGCCTGGCTTCTCTCAGCCTACAAGCTCTGGGGACCCCACCTCTGGTACAGCAGGAAGTCCTCTGGCACACCAAGCTTATTCTGAACCTTCAAAAAGAGGGGAAACAAATGGCCATGATCTCATTCCCTGGAGATGCTAGGAAATGGATGCAGGTTGCGGGGTGAACTGGAGCTGCCCGACAGGACAAGAGCCCCACCACAGATGATGAGCGGATGGTGCAAGGGCTGAGCTGAGGAGCTCATTTATCTCAGAGTAACCTGTGAGACTCTCAACCAGCCCCTTCTGGATCCAAACCATCAATTTCCACTTGTCTCCTTCAAGACAGGAGCAAACAGCTTTAGCCAGTCTGAGAGCAAAGCCTCCAGCTGAGCTCACCAGCCCGTTAGTTATTCACAAAGGAGTCCTCCCCCTTACAAGAGCCTTGGAGACAGACTCTCCCTTTGACAAAATGTCTCTCTATGCCCTAATTCTGAGAGGGAAACAAAGGGCATAAGATATTTACAGTGACTACATTTAAAAAAAAAATAATAATTTGAGAGAGAGAAAAAATCCACCCACCTGATTCTGCATTCCACCATTGAGTAAACTGCCAAAGTATTTTCCTGAATGTTCCCTTTAGTCAAATAATAGTGCATAAAAGCAGTTCATTTTTGGGGAAATATATTCCAGAACAGAGTAAATCAATATCCAAAAATGCAAGCATCTTTTTTCCAATGGGGAAAGGGAAGAGGCAGGGGGGATATTTACTCCTCCAAATAAGCTTAACATAACCCCTACATTTACTAAATAATTCAGCTATCTGGAACTGCTGGAAGATATGCATGTTTTAAAGGGCATTGCCCTGCTGCCAACCAGCTGTACAGAGGAGGGACCTTTGTACCCATCCACAGAAAGGTATTATTCAAGTAAATATAATCAACAAGTGTTTTTTTTTTTTTTTCCACATTTTAAGAAAATGTTCCCAGAATATATTAAATTTTATCATGATTCATGCTTTTTTTCACTAGTTCTTCTGAGCAGTCTGAGTATATTCAATGTGGAGAAATGACTAAGGGGCACACAGTGGTTGTGCAACAGCAGAAACTGAATTCAAGGCTTAGGATTAGGAAGGAAAAAGCAGGATCGCAGTTTACATGAGAAGCTGCTGTGAAGTGATGAGAATACACACAGGGATTAGAGTACCAAAGAACACTGTATGGAAATTGTTCTTTCATAATGCAGGTATTTTACTTTCAGTGCAGATTTATCTTCACTAAAGTTACTCTTCTGGTGGTTTTCCACCACAACTTACATTCAAAGTCAGTTCAGCTATAGATACAAACCAGACCTTCAGTAGTTCTGCTCTCTCAATTAGATTTGCAGAACTTGTCTCCTTTTTCTTTCTCGAGACTCAGGTGAGTTATTGAAGAGGACTATGACCGTGTTGTTTATGACATTGGTGGCATTTGTTATTACTTAGCTCCTTCCCAACATCCATCTCCGAGGAAAGGCGGCGCTCAGTGTATTGCAGCAGCTTAATGCCAGCACAGCATAAAAAGTGTCACAGATGCTCCCCATCACCCATCATAAATAAATCATGAGACTCCTTGCAAGGTCCACGGGTTGTCAGGGCGTTTGATGTAACTGGTTTTGGCGTGTGACAGTGCCAAACGGGCAAGTCACAGGATGCCCTTCATTAGTACAAATGGTCTATTGATTTCCAGCAATGCCATTTGCACACAGACCTGCACCTGCCACCAGACTTCCCAAACCTCTCAGGCCATGAGGTAGAGCACGCACGTGTTTTACAGGTAATTAGGTTTTCAGAAGGATGCAGAAAGGCTCGTGAGGCAGATACATAAAGATAAGGACCTTTGTGCCTTAGGAAAATCGGGTATGGCTTGGATATATTATTTTCAACACCATGAAAGGGCCTGTAATGGAGGGGTTTAGGCATAAATATGAAAATTTTGGATTTCTGCAACACTGTGCTGACTTCCAAGATAAATATGGATAATTGAAGTGCAGGAGGAAAAAAGAGCTTTAACTTGCCCAGCTGTTTAATGAAAACTGGAATTTCATCAGCTGTGAAGACCCTACGTGCACTGCATACCCATTACTCATAGGCTTCCCACCATCCCCAGATTTATAGATTTAAGCACAGCTTTGTACAATCATCTGTGCACTCCCACCACTTTTGCCCACACCACAGCAGCCCACACCTGCAAGAGTGAAGGACCTACAACAGCAGCTTCCAAAATCCCAGTATTTTCAGGCAGGATTCTCAGCACAGAACAATGGAAGCTATGGGACACTGAGAGAGGCGGTGACAGAAAATTAATGAGACTTTCTAAGTGGAGATTAGCTGGCATTCCTAGCCACCATAGAGGAGCATAAACAGTTCAAAGATTGTTTTCCTTCTGTCTGATCACAAAAATAACTCGCCAACCAGACAGCCCTCTGTCCCTGGGCAACTTAAATGAGATTCAGATTTTCACGCTGTTGTGCCTCGGCTCTGATGGCCAAAGATTAGGCAAGTCCAAATAAATAAAAGTGTGCTTTGATCAGTATCTCCCTGCCTGCTTGCTGAGATTACTAGACCACCTTCAGAGCTGGTAGCATTGCAGGTGCTCCAGTGAGCAGCAGCAGGCCTGGCTTGCCTGGCTCTCCCAACCCTGGCACCCTCCTTTAGACTCACAGCCATCACTTCTGAGACTCAGGAGGTTCCACGGTGTCTATGAGAGTCCTTGGCCTGTTACAAAGCAGCCACCTGCTATGCCAGCCTTGCTGCCGTCTGTGCACCCGGTGGAAGCCTTCTCTTGGTGTTCCTCTGGGATTTTGCACAGGGAGGTTCATACACAAGGGTGTAAGATGCTCTTGTTTCACTGGCACTTCCAAGGAAGATGCAGGAATTCTGGTCCTGCCCGTCAGTAACACGAGGGGGAGCTCTTGCAGTGTTCAGTCAGAGCAGACAGCACCAGTTGGCCTTTTTCTACCCCAAATACAAAGGCTCAGTTCTTAATCAGAAAAAAAACACGAGGCCTGAAAGCCATTTCTTCTCTTCGTCACAAGGAGATAATTTCTTTCAAACAAGCACAAGCCACAGATCTGTAGGCAAAGGGAAGGTCATTTGCCACAGGTGCCCTCCCCACATGAACCCATTTTCAAAGAGGGGAAAATGAGTCTCTCATCCATCCTATTCCATGTTCTCATAGCAAGGGACTCCCAAGAATGCTGGGGAAAGACGTCACCGGTACCCAAGTTGCTCTGATTAGGCTTGTAGCCAAATTTTGCTCAACAGAAATGAGAGAACAGGGTAATCTCTTCCCCTATAAAATGACCGTGCCAGAGGGGAAGTGTCCATAGGGCTCACAAAGATTCCTTTCAGGGAGCTTTGCTGCTTCAGGAGGACAGACCTCTCCCTTGCCACCCATTTTTAAATACATTTGAGCAAAGTACTTGACAATATATACTGCACAATACTTCAGTATATATTCTGTAATTCTACACATGTATTGTTTCCAAGGACCAAGATAAACACAAGTGCATCTACTGCAATATTTTTTTTTTTTTTTTTTTTTTTTTTTTTTTACACAGTGCTAGTTTCTCTCTTCTTTAGAGGGACTGTAATGAAAAAGCATGTTATTCACAAGTCCCCAACTTGTATACTTCATGTATACCAGCCTTCCTTCACAGTTCTGTGTCCTAATCTTCCTTAAAATATTCAATAGCATACTTTCAATTAGCAAAACAATTCCATCTGTTCTGTGAGTCAATGCTGACAACTTCACTGTTAAAATACACGTTATTTCTCTGGGTGCAGCTGTGCTTAATCTGACTGGAGAAGAGCCTGCTGTGCTGGGAGCATTGTGCCCAGCATTTGGGCTCTCGCACTACAAGGCTGCAGCCCCGCTGACACCAGGGGCTCTCAAAGGCCTCGGCAGCCCCATCCCTTGGCCACTGCTGGCCCCTGAGGCCTCTGAGTCACATCAACAACTTGAACCACTGGTAGAAAATCCCTTTTGTTGTTTGCATATGGCTAGTGACAGGGAAGAACAAGCTGGGGTGAAAATGTGGAACAGGTGTCAGGGGTGCTAACAAGCAACAGGACACCAAAATGGGGACCTTAGTGGGGGACAGAGGAGCCAGAGCCAGCAAAACCTCATCCACTTGCAGGCATGACACTACCTCCCAACCTTGGTAATGCTGACTCCATCCTTTCCCCTCAGCCTGAGGTGCAGAAAGCCACATCCTCTGGTTGGAAACCAGGCTCTCTGATTCTCCTGCAGCAGAAAGCTCCCAGAGCTCATCTGCTCCTGGGCCAGCCCTGCCTGGCACAGGTCTCTGTCACATTGCACTCCTTACATGCCAGTTTCATTGCCACTGCAGTGCCATCACACTGCTGACTGGCTCTTGCAGATGAAGCATCTCCCTTCAGATTACAATACTAAGGAAATACAGAAAAAGATGAGAGAGCATCTGCCTTGTTCAGATCCTGCCTAACTCATAACCCAGAGGACAAGCCTAGCTCACTATGGGAGATAACAAGTAGGGTGAGGTATCTAAATCAACCACAGATTAATCCAAACTTGGAAGCCTGAGAAATTATTACCTAAAGGATGAACTGTTGAACTCAACAGGAATGGCAATATAAATAAATTTTTTAAAAAGGCTGGGGAAAGAAGTAGGGATCACTCATTTAAACCAGGGACATAAAGAAGGAACTTTTTATCCCACTGATGTCCAAAATAAATGTCTCACAGATTATGCCCAGGGGCTGCTGTTAATCTGTGAAATATTTAGGGGTTTCCTACCGCCACCTTCTGATTGAAATGGCTGCAGAAAATTTCACTTGTTGAAAAATTTTACCTTTCAACTTTCCACAGAACACAGCTGTCTTGTTATATAGGGTGTTAAAACACTTACACCATCACTGCAGGATGCAGTGTACCCCTCACCAAAATGCAAGCTGTGCAAGCGTGCAGGTAACAAATTAAGACACAAATTCATTAACAGAACAATAGTGTAGTAAATTGGCCCTGAAGCAAGTCAGTTGAATTAACAAAGCAGTACAGTAAAGCACGTTAACAGAAAAAACTAAATGTAGACATTTAACCAACAACAAGAAGTCCTGCTTCCAGCTGAGCTCATAAGATGATTTTACCAACTTCTGGCCATGCAGGTTACCTTGCAGCAAAAGCTCTGAGGGACTTGACCCTACAGCACTGCTCAGAACTGCTCAGCTTAACACTTGAGGGCCCTCTCCTCTTAGAAAAGCTCATTGCTTCACTGCCAGCAGGCAGTCCAGGGAAACTGAGCTGGCCAGGCTGCAGTTATGTTCTGTTTACTCCTTTCCATCTGACTGCTGTGCCTAAATCCATTCTGAATCCCAGACTGGTAAGCTGTTCATGAGGCTATCCCAACCAGCCTACTCAAGTGAACATTTTAAAGGCCAAACCTACAAGGCTGAACCCAAAAGAGACCATTTGAGGGCAGAGAGATGCACCAATTACCTCCAAGGGTGTGTGACACTTCATCAACCCATGTGGACATGCTTCCCAAGTAGCACAGTTATATTTAACAGAATTATTATTATGCATGATTTGCTTAGAAAATTATGCATATGAGCTATAAGCATGATGGACAGTGATCAAGCTCATAAGACTACAGAGGGACTACTCAAAGGTAACATACAGGGTGCTGCACTAGAAGAGCATTCTCCAGTAGTGAGGGAGGCAACCAACACGGATGTAGCTGGAGCAGTGTCATCATGGCACTGGTTATCAACAAGGAGATGGCAGTGCCACATGCAGAATGCACAAACAAAACGCCAACAGGTTGTTCACACACAACAAAATTCACTATGTTAGAGTACTACAGCAGAAAGCACGAAAAAAGCTTTTATGACACAAAAGAAAAAGGCTCACGTATGCAGGCACATAAGCAGCCGAGTTGCTTTGCAATAGCATCATAAATTCCTACTGAAGTTATCTTCTAGGAAATAATGTTCATTTTTGTGCCACCAGCCATCTACCTCCTCCTGTTCATTAATTTCTGCTTGTCTGAGATATGGCTATCAGCAAGTTTCAAAGGACACAAAAGGTTTGAATGTAAAGGTAATATAGCTCTACATTTTCCCAGTGGAAAGTCTTTTCTTTTTAGCCCCCAACCTTTGCCACTGCTACAGCTGTCAAGTTCTGCAAACAAATCCACTTTTCTCTGTAAGTCAGCTAATTCTCAGTAGGTCAAATGTAAAATATACTGTGCACTTAATCATAAAATCACGCACAGTACTAATGATCCAAAATGAAACCAATGACATCAGCTTCAGTCCCCAGGAGGTACAGACACGCTAACCCTCTTTTATGAAAGAGGACAGAGATATTCAGAAAAGTCACAAGTTGCAAAAACTACCTTGTTTTCCAGGTCCCAGTTTAAAGCCAGAACAAAATATCACTCACCCTTGTTTAAAAATAAATGCTAAACTCTCCAAAGATGCTCTCAGCCATGCAGCCTCCTGATCTCGTTCGTGCTATGGAAGGCCCAGTAGAAGGGATGAAATCTCCCCTGTAAATGCATCAAATCCTTTATGTCCTGACTTGTTCAGACAGGCTATGAACTCAGATGTCTTCTTCAGGCAGACCAGAAATCCAAAGGCAAAATCCTCCTCAGCCAAAATCCTGCCACTTTGATGCCACAAACAAAGCCTGTGACTCCAGAATTCCATCAGTAACCTCACTAGAAGTACCATGCTGGACGTGGCAGGCTTTGGTGGGCTGTCAGTGTTCATGATCTATGCTTCAAGGCAAGGGTAGAAGGAGAGAAACTCCACTGTTGCCTGTAAGCTGCTAATGCCACAAGGAATGGCAAGTTCTTGGGAGTTTGTCCTTCAAATGAAGGGAAGGGAAAATCTTTATGAAGCACCCACTCCTATTTACACAGGAGTTGTGTATGAACACTCAGTGCAGGGCCAAACTTTAGCTCCTGTGAAATGGCTCCCAGCTCCCACGCTGTTCTGACCTCTGTTCCTCTCTCCAGAGTACCACACGCCCAGCATACCAGAGGCACCTTATCATGAATAGAGACCATAGATGGCAGGAGCAAGATTATTCCTCCTTTCTAGCTACATGGAAGAGAATTGCACCTTTTTTTTTTTTTTTTTTTTTTTCCCCTAAGGTACAGAGAATGTTCCAGCTAGAGCTCAGGAAACCCTAAGGTCATAATGACTCGCCCAGGCCATGATAATGTCCTTGCTTGTTATCACTTTCAGTCTCAAGCAACATCTGAACAAGAGAAAAAAAAAAAATGGTAACACTGTCAGAGGACACATTTAAGGAAAATTAATCATTCAACAAAATTTGAAATATACAAACTGTTTGCCAAAGAACACTTAAGAGTTACTAGCCAATAAACCATAAACTTATTTTTTGAAATACATTATTTAATGAGTTTTCTTTAAGAAAGAGATACTTTGAGGCTCAAATTACAATAAAGTACAATCTTCTAGATCTACAGTAGACAGTGCTATAAACATTTACCAAACCAAGTATTTTCATGTTTGCTCCTCTGCTATTATTGTTATTCTTTAAGGAAAAGAAACTCAAAATCTCATGTTAATAGAAATCCTGTCCTGATTTCACACTGGAACAGAATAAGGACAACAGCCTGTTACCACAGTCCTCTCCAGAAATACAGATCAAATGTCAAGCAGGAGCGTGATCACACACTAATTCAAGCTTTTTTAAGATTGGCGAGTAAAACGAAGCAGCTGGTTGGAGGCAATACTGGGAAAGGGTGTTACTCCTTTCCCACAGGAATCACAAAAATGCCTGCTTGCTACCAGAGTCAAACTGCCACTGAACTGATGTTCATTCAACACATTTGAGCAAATCTGCGTTTACATAGGTAGCTCTGAGTTCCATTTTCCACTTTATATTTTCCCTCTTCTCTCCATATCCAATGTTTTCTTTCCCCCTTTTCATAGCGTGCATTATCCCTTGGTTATTTCTATCTTCATTTACTTGGTCCCAGAGGTATAGAGCCAGAGCACCGCTCCTCTTCAGTCTTCTGGCATTGTTAAGACTGTGGCAAAGGGCAAATCAATAGTGCTGAATTAGTTCTGACAAATTTTAAAAAAAAACCAAAAAAACCAGGCCAATTCCTCAGAGACTTGTTTTGTACCTTACAAAGGCCATTTTGCACAGCCTTTGAATTCTAGCAGTACACACGAGCTTCTGCAGTTAGTGTAAAAAATGTGATGGAGATAAAAAAGTTTCAACACTTCTCGGTTCAAACCGAGCAAGCATGCTGATGAAGCACAGCAAGCTACTGTTTGAAAGCTGCTGCTCAGCTATTCAGACATGAAAGCAGACATCAGGTGTAAATTTCATATTTATTATAACAAAAATTATGACATGTTCATTTGTGCATTCGGCTTTAATATAACTCTCGGTATGTAAATGTCCTACAGCAAATGAGCTCTATACAATCATGCTGGTTGTGGCAGCAGTAAGGAACACAAACAAAATGGGTCTGTAAAATTAAGGAAAGAAAGAGACCAGAGGAAAAAGTGGGTTTCTTTAAATGGTCTACACCACCTTGGTTCTACCTAACTTGTACACAGCCACTCAGTCTGTTACGCTCAATGACCATGGCCCAAAGAGTCGCTTAAGAAAAAACGTCAATTTTTCAGGTTGTGTCCTTAATGCCAAGGCTACAAAACATGTAAGCATCACTATACAACACTGAGCTATTTACAGGAATTTCCCAATCAACTGTTCTCTCAGAGAAAATTAGTGAATCTCAGTGACTTAAGTCACCTGAAAGAGTAAAGCAACTCCTAGGAGTTAGTCTCCATATTCTACAAATGTCTATCATTTTCAAGACCAAAAAAGCCTTTTCTCTCAAAGAAATACAGTATTACAATATTACTTAAATCATTTAGCACTGGCTACTGCCCTGCTTTTCAAACAAAACAAACAAGCCATTTTAAAAAATATTACATCATCATCTGTTTCTCAGCAATATATTAAACCTTTTTATTATTTTTTTATTATTTTGTTTGTTTGTTTTTACACTTGATATGTTAAGGGAAGGTTAACTATTTTAAACTTTACCGGCCAAGCGTCCCTAGAAGAAAGTCAATGAATATTAAACCTAAGAAACTGAAAAGCTGCAGTTACCTGTAGTGGCAGGATAAGGAAAAGGAAGTATATAAAGGAAAAGGGTAAGGAAAAAAAAAACCCTGCTGTAATGCGAGCCCACTGGGTCCTGCACTCAAGTCTCCCTGTTTGTTAGTTCATTTCTGAGCAGTAAATAGAGTGGGTCATAGTGGTGTATCGTAATAGTCTGCCAGGTGGTCCATTGGGTACTGCCGCTGCTGCTGCTGCTGTTGGGGCTGCTGCTGCTGCTGTTGCTGTTGCTGCTGCTGCTGCTGTTGTTGTTGTTGTTGTTCCTGGTGTTGCTTCATAATCTCCTTGACTTCTTCTTCAAGCTCCGGTGGGATGATGAACTGGTCATCGGGATCGGGCTGCGCTGGAGCAGCAAAGTACCCCCCCGTCTTTCTGAGCGGCGCATCCGCCGCAACTTCAATTAAGTTATGGCTCCTCTCTTGCGGCGCCACGGAACCGTTGCCCCGCCGGCGCCCGATGGTGCCTGTGGCGGAGCATTTCGCTTTCCTGGGAAGGCCCGGCTCCTCTTCGTTGGCACTGATGACGATACCTTCGTCGCTGGCTTCCACGGGCACTTGGAGGAGCTGCTTCTCCTTGGCTCGGCCGCAGTGGATGTCCACCTCCACCTCCACGCGGCTGCCGTTGCTGAACACCCCCTCGATCGGCTCCTCGTCGTCGCTGTCGAGGCCGTTGTCGGAGAAGGCGCTGGAGAAGGTGGCACTGGAGAGCTGCCGCTGGAAGGAATTGGAAAGGCAGACGGGGTGCAGCATGCAGCGCTGCTCCCCCGGGTAGGCCGGGCTGTTCTCGTTCATGGCCACCTGCGGGGGCTCGTCGGAAGCTGTGGATCCCACCTCGCTGCTCATCTCTGAGGTGGAAATCTCGCTGCTGATCTCCGAAGCCATCCCGCTGCTCGACGAGGGCATCCCAAGAGCATCCGTCGGCCTGTCCTTGATGACCACGTTGACAGACTGAGGGAAAATCCCCGGGCTGGGGGGTGGCACCCCGTTAAGTTCACAGCAGCAGAAGCTGTCCTCCGTCACGTTGAGCTGAACCACGACCGCGCTGATGCTGTCGTTGCAGCCGTAGCCCTGGGCCAAAGTGCAAAGCTTCTTTGCGGCTGCCAGCGCGTCAGGCACGTTTCTGACTGCCTCCACTGCTTCATCCATTGAGAGGCTGTCCCACAGCCCCTTGCTCCCCAGAATGAAGAACTCATCTTGTGGAGTTAAGGTGATGGACTGGACGTGAGGGCGCGGCACAACACTTGGGTGAAGGAAGGTGTACCCCAAAATTCTGGTTGAATCTGTCACACCATTCACTTTTCCATCCTGAAATTAGAAAGGAGAGGAGACTGGAAACAAAGCAGACCAGGATACACAGCACCTGCATCTTCCTGCATTTTACCAATGGCTGTTTCTGCAGCACCCCCAGCATTGGCATTTACATACGAGAAGATGGGAAGGCAAAGTGCCTTGCGAGGAGTTGACAGAGCTGGGATTAAAACAATGTCTGATTCCCAATCCTGCGCTACGCCTCCTACACCCTGATTTGTCATCAGCATCACCTGTGCACAGACCAACAAAGCAGAAATCTGCAACAAAGAGCCATCTATTCTGCTCCTGCAGCTGTGAGAGCCAACTGGACTAATGTTTTACCAGTGAGTCAGACTTATCCCTCTTCTACCCACGATATCTGGCTTTATACAGGGCAAAACCACACACAGCTCTATTTTATATAGGGGTGGGTCATTTAATTATGACTCTTGCAGCTGCAGAAATCGTAGGTTTCATCTTGGATTATCACTTCAGAAACTTAAGTTTGTTGGTTTTGTTTGGGGTTTTTTTTGTTTTGTTTTGTTTTTTTAAGATGAGTCTAAACGAAGCATGCAAATCAAACGCAGCAGAGAGCAAGTCTGCATTTCTCAGTCAGCTGAGTTGTAGTGAAATGTTTTACACGCCCCAATTACTTACTACGTTTCCACTTAGATATGACATTTCCAAGGGGCGGAGGAGTAATATCTGAAGGGAAAACATCAGCAAAAATGGACGTATTTGAGAAGTTAATTCCATGCAAGTACAAATCCCAGGATTCTGTCCTGGTTAGAATCCAAGCTGCCAGAATAAGCAGAGCAAGTGTCTGAAACAACAAGCCTGGCTGTCTCTCAAACATGCTGGGAATAGCTGCACCCTGCTAAGCACATGTTTGACAAGAACAAAAAAGGTGAGGATTTACACTCATTTGGTACAGCTGATGACTGCAGTGGTTATTATAAGGCAGATAACCACAGAAAAGTGAACCAAGACTAAAAAAACCTTCCCCTTTAAAATCACTCTGAAGGAAAACCTTGTCGGCTTGTTATCTTCCCTATTAGAAGGCTGACAGCTGTGATAAGCCATCAACATGCATGGAATCAGTGAGTCATCTTAAAATTCAGTGCAGAAATTTCAGTGTTCCTCTATGGAACAAGTGTGCCTTGGTGATGCACACTACGTTGAAGCGACTCCCTTCCAATTTGTCACGTTTGAGATCCCAGTCGTCACCTTTCCCTGGCAAGATCAATAGGCAACATGACTCATTCCACACACACACAGCAATGAGTCTTCTGTCCTTTCCTCCAATATCAAGAGGATTCAATATTTAGCTATTTCTAATGTATGTGTCACACAAGGCAAAGCAAAACTGACAGTGGTGGCTTCAAGCTTGCAAGAAAGGAACAGTTTTCTCTCCTCTCGTGGTTCAGCTGAGCCCAGAATGGGTTTTCCTTTTGGACAGGTGCTCTCTGCCTATCAAAGGGCAGCTCTGGGACCATAGGAGCTCAAACAGCAAAGCCACCCTAGCAGGACCAAAGAGTCAGAGAGAATAATGATATTGGTCCAAATGCTCTGCCCTCTCATCCTTTTTAACTAGAGAGGCTCTTCATGACGGCTCCGAATCAGCCATCCTCTCACTGGGAGGAGGGTGCCTGCTTTCTTGTTTCAATGCAACACATTCATGTTCTGAGGCTAACCAAAATCCCGCATTGCAATAGGATGGAAAAGCAACTTGACTGCATGGGAACTTGATTGCATAATACAAATCACCTGGAAAGGAAAAGTGGAACCCTAACCCACACCATTAACACCACCCCTTAGAGGTTACCATACCATGTATGGACATACAATTTCATGCACTGCTGTGCAAGGAAGCTACAACATGCAACAGTTCCTAACTGTTCTCTAACCTCTGTAATAATGGCCTTATGCTGCTTAATCCTCTTCAGCTCTTCTTCACAACTCATCACATAACACCTGGACAAAGGCAGAGGTTTCCCATTCCGGCAGAGAACGGTTTGGCACTTCCCTACGTTTGCTGAGGTTAGAGTGAAGCATCCACCAGGGTCCATGGGATCGTGTTTTATATGGCAAAGGACAGCAGAGCCTCCAAGTTTTTGTCCAGCTGTTCCAAGTTTCCTGGAATTTAAACAAAACAATGATTGTTCTTTAATTGCAAAACAAGTGTTATGGGTACTATGGAGAAACAGCCGCTGTTCAGCAACCACAGGCACTCAGGGCATTGAATCTATTGGATCACTGGGACAGAAACAAAGTCCCCACTGAAGACACTAAAGCAGCAGTACAGAGAAATCACATGCTGCTCTGAGGCAGTGTGTTATTTACACATACACAGATACTCAAATCTGCTTAGTTTCAGAAAAAAACAATCCTTGCAGTTTTACGATTTGCACAGTCATCTCTGTGCATATTAAAGATGTTTGCTTTAAAGGTCAGACTGAAAGAAACAGAAGGTTAGAAAAGTACTGGGGACTAAATGACTACAGGTAGAGCTTAAAAAGGGAGGTCCTATAATCAAGCTGGTTCTTTAGCTTCTGAAGCAACACAGTTTTTTTTTTTTTAAATGAACTCCAAGAGCATTGCATATCATCTGTAATAACCCTTAATGAATGGTTAAATGCAACTGGAATGAATACAATTTCTGGTTCTCCAAAGAAGTGGTTAGCTTTGACTTGAGACCAAAAAAGAAAACCAAACAAAACAAAACACACTCAATAGCTTTATGTCAGAAATGCCATATTTCTTTGAAACTGCATTAGTAGTAAACAAAACCACTTAATAAACGCTTTCGATACTCAAATTGTGCAAATATTTTTGAATACTTGAAGTATATGGCAATTATCTTCTCTACTACCAGTCTGTCTAAGGTACTGTTGTAAGCAACTATGGGAAGGAAATGTTTTCGCTGATCTTTGTGAGCTTCAATACCACCCTATGGCTTCCATATCTTTGCAGACACCAGAACCTGAGCATTTTTCTTTTCCAAATGTGCAGCAACTGAAGGACAAGCAATGCTGCTTTTAACTTGATCCATTTCTTCAGTCTTTAAGCTGCTTATTTGCGTTCTCTCCTTTATTTTCCTAACCTCTGTTGTTGTTCAACTGCCTTCATACTCCTCTTTTGCTCACTGTCTCCCCAAGCACAATTTCTTCAGCACACATGCAAGTTTTCAAGGCCCTACACAGAGTTACTGTCACACTCATAGCTATTGTATCACAACCTCTTTGGAAGGGTCCTGCTTAAATAATATTCTACTGCCAAAAGGATGACAGGAGATGGACATTTCTAAGGAGCTAGACTACACATTTTAAATATTTGTGTAGCCTTAAATAACCTGATTTGGTACAGAGAAACAGAAAGGATCAGCTGGCCTTTGCAGCCCATAGTAGTAAGGAAGTTCAAAAGATGATCAAGAGATTCCTACCACTGCTTTGGTTATGGGCAATTGTGAATTGTAAGAACTGCAGAAGATACCACAAAAGAGTAAACCTTCACCCATCACTTAGTCATGAGCACTTAGTAGCTTTGCAGGTGGGTATTTTTGAGTGGGGAGGTGTTGGGCTTCTTCTCCCCACATCTGAAACAACCAGAGAGCAATATTCACAAAACAAACAATAAAAGAAAACACCCTAGCCAGATACCAAGGCTCTCCCCCCTACCTCTTGCACATTTTTGAAGCAAGAAAGAGCAAGTGTCTGACCTGGGAGCAAAACCAACTGCCCAATGAATACATACAAGGCAAAAAAAGCCTTCCAAGACTCACCTCTGCATAACGATGAAAGTGTTGATCATGTATTCCTCCTCATTTTTTGTTTTCTGCAGCTCTTCTGCTAAGATGTCACTCATGGTGCACTGCAGCAGATAGGGCACTTCCACATTGCGGTCACCGTCAAAAACACCATAAAGTGCCTCCCGGTTGTCGCAGAAGTTATTGGCTGAAAGTGCTGCCACACACAGCCTAGGGAAAAAGCAAACCAGGAGAATATCAAGGTTTTTACCCATAGTTAATTTCTCATTTTGTCATTCTGACCAGAAAGATATAGCCTCGTCTGAGAGATAGTTTTAACCACCTCTGTTCACAAGCATTTCAGGACTACTTTCTGAGCTGTAGAGAAGAGTCAGACCCATCCAACAGTGCTGGAAATTCAAGCCAAGTCCTAAGCATATGAACTAATCTCTAATTTGTAGAAATAGGGGAAAAAAAGTATGCCCTATCATCAGTTGAAATCACATTTGCACCTCAGAAAGCCATCCTTGTGATTTAATATTCCAGTGACCAAGTTGCGCATTAAATCAGTTAAATTAGGTAAAGGCTTGCTGGCATTTGCTGCAGAAACCTTGGCAGCAGAAGATTTCTAAAAAGGTATTTAAGGAACAAAGAAAGATTCATCACATTGCCAGCAGCACAGAGACTAGCAGACTCTTGGTACATTATTTGTCAAGTGCTGCCTTAGTCACAGCAGCTCTGCACACTATGAATATTCAGAGTTTTGGCCATTCTGCCTCTTCTTTTAGTATCTCTGATTTGCTTGGTAAACATCCTTTGGTTGAAGATAAAGAAGCTTTGCAAAGAGGAAAACGCTTTTAAACACTCAGATCTCTTGCAAGTCCCAGAGTCCTGCACAGACAAAATGCGTAGGTTACACTTGTATCTTAGCAACTTCCCTAACAAAGACCAAAGTTGAGACCCAGGCAGGGGCCTGGTATACAAATACAGAGTCACAGCACAGCCTCTGCCTTTGTGAGACTCAAAACGTCCCCAAAACTCTCACTGGAAAAAAAAAAAAATAAAAAAGCATTTCTTTGTATCAGCATAGAGGTCCTCCACTGCCAGGATGCTCATGTAAGGAAAACCGTGCCGGGTCGTACTTGTTCTTAACGCCCGAGGCTTCGGTGTAACCGTGACTCCACACCGCCGGCGCTCCCGAGGCGTCACCGGCCGAGGGCTGGTCAATCTTGAAGCAACGGATATTGCTGCAAGGAGAAAGGGAAAAGATGCAATGGATTGAAGGGATGACATGATCTAGCTTAAAATGAGAAGGTAAAACCTTTCCTCCCCCCCCTCCCAGGCCTTAGTAATACATGGAATAGAAGAAGATAAGCGGGACATCCAGAGTGGTTACGCTTTCATGCGTCTGGATACGAAGAATAAAAAATCAGTAAATAAAAGTGAGCCTCTGTGAGGGTGTCAGCTGCGCTGTCTTGCTTAGCCAGCTTTCCTTTCCCTTGCCCTCACACCCCTGAGCTATTTGTTTCAAACCTAGTCTAGTAGGCATGAAAGGCAAATTGGTCACTAGCTCGATGAAAACAAGTACAAGTAGAGTGATTTTTAACTTATACATCTCCCCCATACATTTTAACAAATCTCTGGGCAATTTCTGCTGTACTCAAATGAAACCTGCTGTATGACCCACATCATCCCCCCTCTAGGGCAAAAAAAAGGTGGGAGGAAGGAAAAAAATTCTTCAGAAAAAGCAACGTGTAGTAACAGCCTTCCATGAAAATACACACAAACCAGAAATCCACTCCATCCTGCTCCTGCACCAACCTGCAAGAGCCAGCCTGCAGTCCCAACAGTGGGCACAGCCCTTTTGCCCTCCTTAATTGTACAGTCCAATTTTCACTTAGGCCCTTGATCCTCTGCCCTCCAATTTACTACCAACATAGCCTTTAGCCTGAATTTCAAACATCTTATGCAGCATAGTAAAGATTTAAAAAGGGGCCAGCCTTCTCTGTTTATACCCTTCTCTTCACAGCCCTGCTTTGCTGGGGAGAGATGACCTTCCCCCTGCTCCCTACTGCTCTCTTCCAAAGGCAGGGAAAGCAAGCTCCCCACATGCTGCAGACACTTCAAAGGCACCTGGATCTTTCATGAACCAAATGCATCATTAAAGGACACTAGCAGAAAGGTCTAACTGTTCACTTTGAGCATTCATTTTTCTCTATCCAAATCCCCACCTGACCTAAACACACAGAAAAGTCTTTTTAGCAGTGCACAGCATTCCTCAAATAACCTGAAGTACTGTCACATCCAGGTCAATTTCTTTTTACACTAATGGTCGGGATGTACATCAGGGAGAGCAGATTAAAAGCAAACAAATTACATAAATAGTGTTAGGACCACTGGTGTTTTCATCCCGTGATTTCACAGCCCTCTGTGTAACAAGCAGGAGGCTAACATTTTGCCACAAGCATTAGAAAATATTATCTGAACCTGGATAATTTCTAAAGTAGCAGAAATTTTAATTCTGTCTGCACCAGCGAAACAGTACACAAGAGCAAACACATTTTCTTTGCAGACTTCTCATACAAGGCACTCATCCTCCAGGGCAGAGGAACTTGGATCAGAACCGTTCTACTGTTTGTTTCTGTTTTAACTGGGCTGACTGACCCCTGGTTCCCCCCCTGGTTCCTGGGCAGGTCAGGGACCCAGAGTTGTCTCAAGGCTTTCCAGTAGTAGAGAAAAAAAGCTACGTCAGTGCATTGCTTTCAGTTTCCTCAGCAGCACCACTACAAATAGACCATGTGCCCAGAAAGGAATGATATCCAGCAGGACATTCCATGCAGGGAATACAAGGTAAGGCTTCTGGACAGCACAGTTTATTTAAAATGACTCGTACAATTGAACTAGATGCTCTTTCCTAAAAAACAGAGTGGCAGCATCTTTTTTCTGTTTGTTTTTCATTTTAATTGCTACAAAAAATTCTTAGATCAAATAAATTACTTGCCAACACCCTCCTAAGCATGCAAGCCGCCTCTAAGATCTTCATACAAATTTAAAAAGCAAGCATATCTTCTCACCCAGCACTAACCTACTACCTGCTAGAATCCTGCCAGGGCACAGATGGAGAGCTGCCTTTCACATGCAGAAGGAAAATATAAAAAGTACCAAGTGCACAAGTATTTTTGTGCCTGCCACAAAAAAAACCCCACAAAACAAGTGAAAGGAGCACCTCCTCCCTCTTCCCAGCCAATTATAGCAGTAGAAGTCTGTGTAGTGTATCATTACAGACACTAAGAAGCCTCTCAGGAGGCCTGAAACATCTGACTATGGCTAATGAATATTAGGGAAAAGAACAGACCTGAGGTCTTAAGAATAATTAAAAAAAAAAAAAAAAAAAAAAAAGGCAAACCCAAACAAAACACCAACAAAACCCGACAAAATACAACACCAAAAACCAACCAAATAAAAACAACAAGTAGGCAAACAAAGCACACACACAAAATTCTGTAAATTAAGCATACATTGCATATGCCAGTGAAAATATGGCATGTAACTGGGCCACACTACTTTTCTACTACTTAAATTTGTACAATACTACTCTAGGGCATGATGCCTGAATACTACAGTAGAAAGAGATTGGCTTGCCTGTTGTGTTAGCTGGGTCATAGACAAGAAAAACCTCATCTTTCACTTTCAAGTTTTGACATAATTCAACTAGCTTGGTAATATATACAATTACTTTTTCCCTCCCTATGAACCAAGAACAACATTAGACACTGCTTATTCACAAATGTTTCCTGTATACAATAAAGCAGCTCTTAAAATAGTGGAATGCCCTATTTTCCCCGTGCTGTCTGCTGCAGAACACAGATTATTGTTTTATCTGTGAAAACTCATCATTATTCAAATTCCCACTTAAATTTCATAAAATCCAGATTCAAGCTAAAAGCAAACTCACAGTGTAAGCTTTCCTTGTTTGCACAATAGATGAGGTTTCCCACCCCAGTTTCTGATCTTTGCCATTTAAAAGCAAAAAAACATGAAGCAACTGTGAAACCCCTAAAAAATAAATCAGCCCTTCATGGAATAATTCAATATGCAAGGCTAAAAGAGATTCAAAAGGAAACTCAGATCTGATTCAGCTCCCTTCAGGACCTCAAGAAAGCTCAAGACATCACAGCTGTTCACAGACAATCTGGCTTAGTGCAATAGTTTCTCAACACAGCACAAGGAACTGGGCCAATTTCAGCTATGGATAATGCCCAGGTCCCAGGGCAGAAAACAAATAGGTAGATAGGAAGGAAACAGAGGGTCCCAAAGCAAGGGAACTAGTTTTGCTGCAAGCAGAGAGAGAGATGCAAATCTTTAGGAGAGGTATAAGTATGAATAAATACATAAATCAATTCAAGAACAAAAGCAGAGAGATACGAATGGTAAAAAGAAATAGTATGTGAAGAGGTAAAAAGCAGTGCAATGCAAAGGGAGACCTAGGCAGAGGAATGTGAACAAAAAATATAGTGCACAACTACTGCTGAATATAGTAAGTATTTTGGTTGAATCTAATGTCAGAAGTAAAAGGGAAATCAAACTGGCTCAATGATAGCTCAATGACTCAATGGGATAGCAGATCCCTTCATGAGTTACAGCTAAAAGCAATTACACTGCAGTGGGTAAAGTCATCCTCTTAAATGAAGCATCGATTTCCAACCTAACCCCATAATCTGTTATTTTCTGATTTACTGGCAGCTGTACTCCTTACAAGAGATTCACACTTCCATGTATGGTGGTTTTGTGGCATCCTAGTGACAGGAGTTGCTGTGCCCCCTCCGTGCTCTGTGAGGTAACTTACTTCAGCAGCTCTAGGGTTTTGTGATCCAAGGCTAATCTGGGATTTCCAGTCAGGTCCAGCTCTTGTAGTTTTGGAGGCAGGTTTTCAGGCAATGTGACTTCACTCAGTTCATTGCAGCTTAGATCCACACACTGCAGAAGGAAAGCAGCCAAATAAGCAAGAGAATTCAGCTGTCATCAAGATCATACAAAGTTTGATTAAACACAGTAATGCATGTTTCATGAACAATAAAGGCTGCAACCAGGACCTAAGACCATTCATTTAGGTAAGTGGTTCTTACAAAAGAAATTCATATGGCATTTAGCCATCTCAGCAGATGTCTGAGACACCTAGAAATATGTTCCCTTCATTGTCATCTTTGGCCAGGTGTCATCTTATTACAAAATCAGTGCAATTTGTCTGCTCTTCACAGAGATAAAGTTGGTCAATGTGCTTGTAATTATTTAAGAAAAAAAAAGTTACAAATGAAACCAGTCTTTTAATACTTAAAGGAAACTGAGGTGAAAACAGTTGGAGCTTCTAAGCCATTGGCATTTATGCCCCTATTCTCAAGTCAGTTTAAACCAGTATGAGTATGAGCAGGCTCTCAGGAATTCAGTATTTACTGAGGGATATTAAAATAAGTAGGGTTATGTATGCATGTGGAGGGGAAAGGAAAAAAAGTACTGGAGCAGTTTGAAACGCGGTTTTAATTCATGTCACTTTAGACAGACTCATATTTAAATATGAAGCCAATATGATTAGTGAAAAAAACTTAAAGCTAAAGTACTTCAGAAAAAATACGATACAGCACAGCAGAGAAACTTGCTGGCTATCTGCTAGCTAAGCACAAATTAGCTAGAGCAATTGCCCTAGATTGACAAAACCCCCAAACAAACATTGCTTAATGCTGCATAACCAGATGAAAGTAAAAAAAGGGTAAAATACAGCATTTTAGAACAAATCCAGATCTCCAAACCCTATTACAGGACCACCACTGTAGCATGCAGAAAAAATTGTAAGAAAGAAAGATATAAGATCTGATAAGACAAAGCAGGCTGGTATTTAACAGAGGATAGAACAACTATCAACATCTTTCCGGACTATTACCTATTCCCAGCCTGCAAACAGAGAAAGACTTAAAAAACCTTAATAAAACAGAAACCTGTAAGAGGCTGGAGTTGCTTATCCTAGCTGCACATTTTGACCATCATGCAGTTTCCATTCATATAGGCAAAAAACTTTTATTTTTCTAGGTATATTCAAAGAAATTTGGTCCTGAGCTGGAAGAAGGCATAAGATAACCTAGTAAGATCTCTAAAAGAACAATCTTCCAACACTTTTAAAAATACATGCAATGGAAATACGAGATTTCCAACCCAGATCTTATATCCTGAGGTTGTCCAATATGGAGGGCTTATTATCAATGAAGAACAAACCGATGATGTTATCTAAGCCTGATAAGGAAATCAGAGTTAAAATCTGTCACGCAAACAAAATAGCAGCCAGCTTAACAGAACAGTTACTCCAGTGAACTTTTTTCCTCTGTGCAACTCCTTGCTGCTTCCAGGCAGCCAGTAATTACTTTGCAGATTAAAGAAGCTGCCAGCAGGCCTTGCTGTGTTCAACACCTCAATGCCATTACATATTCGATGGAAGAACATGCTGGAATAACAAGTACAAAAATGGGTGAGTAATTTCACTGTTCTTGCTAAATGCCTGATAGGCCAAAGGTAGACACACTCCCGAGCAGATCCCTTGAGAAAAAGTGAGGACCATTTATTATGTTAGGATTTCTTACATTTTATTTGTACTGTTTAACAAATAGGCTGGGAGGGACTTTATGCAAATCTATTTTTTCAGTTTAGTCCTTATTCTACTCCCCAGGCAAGAAGAAAGTTTATTTCCTAACTGATCCCAATTTCTCCATGCATTATTTTAATGCAAGCTGTTTCAGCCCCACCCATGCAGCACAGGAAGAACAACTCCTGCAACTACACAGAGAATTTTGCACTGGACCTGGCAGCTGGCAGACAGGGCATAACATTCAGCATTTGCTTACGCAGCATTTAGACCTTTGTAACTCTTTTGTTCAAGACTGGAAAGGACTTGAGTTTCCTGCGGTTGTGACTGAAGGTGGCCATACCAACACAAACCTATTTAACTAGGAGAAAAACTAGCAAAGATGGAGAGTTTCATCTGTAAGATGTCATTGCTACTAGAACTTCACTAATTTTAAATCTCAAGGTAATGCTTCTGTGAAAGATAAGCTTGACCAAAACCTCCAACCCATCTCAGCTTCACCACAGCAGGCCAGCAGGACAACCATGAAAGAGAAGCAACTCACAAGTCAACAAAAACTGAATGGTAAAGTCCCAGCTGGGATAAGCAAGCCTGGGCCACTGAGCTCTGCTGAAGCAATTTTAAAAGAGCTTCTTTTTTTATTTACTTATTTTGTAAGGCAAGAAAACTGAAGTCAAACAACAACAGTAGAGAAGAATCTGCTGGTGCAGGTGCATTCACTGACTCAAGTGTGTGTGCTTCCAGCTGCTCGACCACTTCGCAGAAGACATTTCAGCATGCACTGACAAACCTAACTCTGACAGCATACTGTCATAAGATACAATAAAAATCCTAAAAAATGTATTGTATAAGGCACCTCAGAGCCATCCATTGGGCTTTTTAACAGAGGTCAACACAATTTCTATAGCCTTGACTGCAGCGTTTCAATAAGGCTTAGAGATCACTAGAATGACCTTGTGTTTGGAAATCCTGAAGTTACTGCAAGTGTGAAATCATCATCATTTACACTAGCTTTCCTTCTGAAATTGCTTCAGACAGCACAGTAACTAGCTACAGTTACTAACTGCTGCTACTAAGTGCTCCAGAACCACAGAATGAAAAAAGCCATAAGCTATCAGCCTCTCAAGCTAATAAAACACAAAAGAAGAACAGCCATTATCTCAGGTTATAGAGTTCCCTCTGAAGTTCAGTGTTTGCAACCTCAGCCAGAATTAACCACCAAATATGATATAATCACAGAGGTGACATGAGACTCTACAACTCTGTGCTTTGCTACGAGCAGGTTTTTTTCACCAAACAACCAAATCCATATTCAATAAATTCTAAACTTACTTGGGCACATTCTGAATGTTCTCACGTACCTAAGGAGCTCTGCTTACACTACGTAACAGATAAAGTCAGGCAGCACAGGCTTGACCTCCAAACCCTGACCTGGAGAAATCAAGAGGCCAGAACACCTTCCCAACTGGCAACTATACAAACCCATCTTATCTAAGTCAAAAACATTTAAGTACTTTTTTTAGATTTAAGTACTGACCAGGCATTTTCTTTCAATAGAGGTGGAGTCCTAGAGCACTGTGTCCTCTTAGATGAAGTCACATGTGCTATGACTGCAGTCCCAAACCAGATAGTGACACTTATGCCTCTTCTGCTAAGGGAACTAAATAACAGTATAAAACCAACAGGAAGAATATGCCAGGTATTCCAAGAATGTTTTTCTGCTGTGCATTGCAGCAGAGTAGCATTTTATACACTGACACTTTAATAACACATGAAGCTTTCCCCAAAATGTGTGAACAAAAGGAAAAAGTTGATTGCTCCCTATCAACATGTTTACATCACCCTCATTTGGGTGTTTTTGGTTGACATCAACCTCATACATTTAAAGAAATGTTTACTGCATAGAGCCTAGCTCTCCCACCCCAATTCTTCCTTTAAGAAAAAAGGCTTTGCTTCTGATGGATTCTAAATGGCCCTCTACTTCCTCTGGCCATTGTTCCAAAGAGGGAGGAGTATTAAAAACCCCATGAATTTGTTTGAGATTTCCTGGCTAAAACCACAGAGCTCATCTTTACATGTACTTGCTGTCCAACAGAATTTTTGCTCCTGCTGCTTTGCTTGACCTCAGACACTGAAGCACACATGGGAGTACAGGAACTTGGCCTTTTGACTTTACAGAACGCCCAGAGAACATTTAAGTTGTTTTGAGCTTACAACAGGTAATCAGTTCTCAGCCTTGCAGAACCACAGATTTTCTGCCATATCTCAAGATCTGTATGCTGTGAGTTAACCATCTCCCAGGCCTGGCCAGCAGGAACATCAGACAGCACAAAATATTCTGTGCTGTAGCCAGGCGAGAACCAGGAACTTGACTGACAAAAGGAAAACAAGTAGAGCTCTCCAGTGTGGTCAAGCAAAGAATGTGTCCCACGAAAAGAAGTGTCAGGAAAAGTATGGAATCACTTCTGGAGACACATACAAGGGATAGATTAAGCATTCCTCCAGTTGTGCAAAATATGACCGCAATTAGGAAAATAAAGTAGCTTGCTTCAATACTCAAATCTTGGTCTCCTGGAATTTATCTCTGTCCCCAAGGCCTATCCCATTTTGCAGCTTCAGCGGTTTTTAACACATGCTCTTAACAAAGTCCATTCCTACACAATCAACCAACTGCCAACGAAGAGTTAATTATGCATAGCTCTTGCCAAATTTTTAAGTTGTATCATAACAGCCTGTTGCAGAAGACAATTACCACTTATTTGGCAGAAAAGAAAGGATCCGGTGAACGAGAGCACAAAATCAGATTTTGAGGCTGCTCTTCCCTTCCACTCTAAGGCAGTGAAGGGCTGAATATTTTGCACATAACCTCAAGAGGAGAAAGCAGCTGTCAGACCCCTGTAATTTCTGAAAATATACTATCCTGTAGCACCAAGAGACCTGAGGGGAGAATAGAACCGGTAAAGTTGCATTATACCTGCTTCTTCCAAAGCACATTTATGCCTTACCTTTATTTCAGAAAGCTGCATGACTTCTGGGAAGACTTCGATGCAGTTGGAGTGAGCAATAACAGTATGCATACGCCTGCAGTTCATGATGGTTGTTGGAATGGCTTTCAGTTTGTTCCCACTAATATCAATTTCCTCCAACTCTTCCAGCTTGGCCATTTTACTATGAAAACAGAAGTTTGATAATTGTTTCTTTTAATAGACACACATGTATTTTGAAGTGGTGATAAGAGCAGTGGTCTTCATTATTTTAAGAAAATAAAATTGCAGACTTTGTCCTTGTTCACAGCAGTGCCTGTCACCTCTCCTCACATCAGAAGGTAATGCAGATGTGGAAGAAAATGTGTGCTTCTTCTGTTAACGTTTTGTTAATGCTGCATTTCAAGTGACTTATTTTGCCTATATTACCTTTGCTCACCAGCTCCTTTCCATGCTTTGTCTTTCTTCCTTTCCTCTTCTCTCAACTCTAGTTTCTCACTTTAGCCCAGATTTGCCCTTCCCTCTTCTGACATCTCACTCAGCCCTTCTCCTTCTCCCTTGCCATTGAAGCCAGCTGCTCAGTACATCACACAAGGACAAAGATCTCACTTCCTTTATTTATTAGCATCTTTTCCAAGGTTATACCCCATCACCTTTACAGCACGTCTTACACTTGAAAGACTTCTGATTAAAACAGAGTGAATTGAAAGTACAGAAATTGCTGCCAAAGCAGAATATCTCCTTCTGGAGGGAGAGGACTTTTCCTCAGTGGAGTTTAGTCCACTTCCACAGGACATTTACAGACTACTGTGCTCACAAAGCTCTTGTAAGAAGACCACCAGGTGGAAGTAAAGTGACCAAGCCAGAGGAAACAGAAGACCTCCTTGCTTGACTTCAAAAGCATACTGCTGTCATGCTGAATTAGTCCAGTTGAAAAGAATTCCAAGCACAGCCAAAACACACCAACTAACATGCAGCACTCAGTCTGTCTGTGTAACACAAGAGAGGGTAGCAACATGTACGAGGGCATAGCAGGTGAACCCACCCACTGAGTGTATCACTGAATTCAAAATACAGCCTGTGCCACCACATTTCTGAGCAATTTCGTTCTTGATGCAAAAGTGTTTCGTGGTGCCCACCCACTGCTGGGCCAGAGGCAGTGAGACCATTTACTCACCTTGCAGGGAAGCTCTGTAGGTGATTGTAAGCCATGTGCAAGATTTTCAGGTGTGGATGGCCTGTTAACAAGGGCACGCATTTATCTGTGAGGTTGTTATTGGTCAAGTACAACTCCTGTAAGATGCTATGGGTTTCTTCAGAAAGAGTGGCTGGAGGAAGCATTTCCAGTTTGTTGGCAGAGGCATTAAGAAACCTCAGGCTGCAAAGAGAAGTTGCATAAGGGAGTTCAGTGAAACATCCTGCAGGTTTTGCGTAGAAGTGTAAATAAATATCTCTGTTTTTAAGAATTATGTTGGTTATTAAGCAAAGTTCAAAAACAAAAGGCCACAATGATGAATAAAGACCAAAAGTTTAGCCTTATATGAATGAAACTTCTAACCGTGTTTTTAAATGAACACGTTTGTGCAAACTAAATGAGTATTTCAAAATGTCTCTGTCCCTTACCAAGACCTCAGTACCTCCAACTTCTGTACAGACGTACCTACAGGTAACAGCAACAGCAAAACACATCATTTCCCTATTCATTCCACATAAAAATGAATTCTGAATTAATCACCAGCAAACCATGAGAGTATTAACTGCCCTTCAAGAGCCTAAAAGAAATAACTGGTTAAAAAGCCCGCTGATTTTTCAGTATTTTAAATGTTGGTTAGCCTGCAGACTGTTACTTTGTTTAAACCTGGAGTCCTGAAACAACTACAAAATATGAAGAAATATTCTCGGAATATCTGGGTAACTAAAGATGCCCTAGTCATTAAGAAAACAACTTCTGAGACCAAGCAGTTATTTGTGCTTCTGATTTTAGAGAGACAGCACTAATAGAAAATTAAGTTTAAAAATTTATATACTTGCTTGCTGATGTATGCAGCAAGACAGCCAGACCTCTTTGCAGTTCCCGAGTGCCCTTCCCCTAAACTCCCCAAAGTAGCAGAAACCCTTGTCACTGAGGTCCAGCCAGAAGCAGCAAGGACTGAAGCAGCACAGAAATGAAGTTATTCTTCCTCCCTCAAAGGACTTTTTCCAGGATGGGAATAAGTCCTGTTGAGGTACAGGCACTGCCCATGCCAGTTCTGCAGGCAGAGGATTCATATTTCTTTAGGGGACTTTGGTGAACACAGCAGCACTGGAGGAATACACACTGCAGGCATCTCGAGGGTTAGAATTCACACAAGCAATTCCAAAGAAATGGAAAAATAAGGCTATTTATCCTTTAGTAACCAACTCTGGCACAAACATGCCTTTTCAACAGAAGTAAGACTTCTCTCTTCCTTCCTCCCCTTTTCAGAAAAGGCTGCCTTAGAGAACTTGCAATACAGAAGTGTGTGTTTGCCTGCCAGTCTGCACTGCTCCAACCAACTTACAGGAATGGGCAGCTGCAATGGGCAAAGCTGCATTCAAGAAACAAGACTCAGAAGTGAGATGACTGAAGCCTATAAAGCCACTGATCATGATGCAAAAGGTAGGTGCCTTCCTGTCTATTGATCTTAAGCAGCAAAATATTGACGGCTTCACCCACGCATGCAAAAATCCAGACCGACCTTTAAGGTCTATTAATGAATGAAATGGATTTGCAAGGGCTGCAGCTGGTTGAAACTTGCTCAGCAGCAAATAAGGGTCAGACATGCTACAGAAGAGTCACGTGGAATGCCAAAGGATTACAAAAAAAAAAACAAAAAAACAACACAACACACCACTATTTCCATTAGAAGCAAAAATCTCTCAGCACTGCACAGAACTGAAACTAGGTTAGCTGTTTTACTCAGACAGAGGAGTCCACTTCAGAGAAACAGTTTAATCCTCAGGCTCATTCATTATTCACAAGGATGGTTAGACTCCAGAGGAGGAAGGGAGGAGAGAGAGGATTAATTCAGAGAAGGGAATAAGCAGCTGAGAGGAATTTTAAAACTACTTATTTATTCTAAAAAGATGCTGCTCAATTTCACCCTTTAGCTATAAACTAAAAATATATTAAACTCATTCAAAGTTGGATTACTAAACTGAAGCATACCACATCAATGGCTGCTGTACTTAAAAAAACACCAGCAAGCACACTTATTGCTAAAGTGCAGATAATTATTACTTTGCCAACTTCAACCTAATAAACATGACAGTCTTCTCTCTCCACAAAAAAAGGCACTTTTATTAACATTAAAGCTACAATACCTTTTGTACCATTCATAGTACAAAAAGGTCATCTTCAGCTCAGCCTGGAAAGCCTTAAATAATAAAAAGGTTTAGGGCTACTGGGAAAAGGGAACTTTCACAGGAATATGACGGGGATGAGGAGGTGGCAGCAAAACATCCCCCAAGAAAGGGCATGTTCCATTACCCAAAAGAGGGTACATCTGAATGTTACTGATGTTCTTGCAGATCGCAGCAGAATAACCTGGAATATTTCACAGTTAAATCATTACCATCTTTTAATAACCACAGCCAAATAGATAACTTAAAGAGCATCTTATAATTATGAAGTTCAGAAGAATGTAATTTACTTGAGTACAGCTAGCCCAAAACACAGCCGCAAGCTCTGAGTAAGAAAAGGTACATTGCTGTGATAAAGCTGAAATTAAGAGTCTAATATACTGAAGCCATTTTAAATTAAGAAGAAAAATTAACCAAACAAAAGCTCTTTTGTTTTTATTAAAACTTTCACCACTGGTGGAATACAACAAGAAATTTCAAGCTCTGTCCTCTCAGTGGGCCAAATCTGTATATTTCTACCAAAAATAAGTTTTGATGCGTATATTTTCCAGTGGGGAAAGGAGAGAGGAGAGCTGTTGCACTGTACCCCTCTGTTCCTTTTGCCAAATCTTCCAGAGAATGATCCATCAACACTGGGAATACCCATCACCCTGACCTACAGTTTTGTGTCTTGATGTGAGCAAAATCTTGCTAACAGTCTAGAACAACAACCCTGTAGTAGGAGGGTATCTCACCTACCCCATTTGTAACATCTGATGGCTGGGTAGCACTCAACAGTCACGTTCAGCGTAGTCACATACTATGTCTAATGTCTAGCTAACATCATTAGAATTAAATTAACTTTTTAGGAAAGCATATGCTGCTTATTTACATGTTCCTTTTGACCAGCTGTTACATTAAAATAGTAAAAACATTATCGGAATATTCTTTGGATTTTGGAAAAAAAAAAAAAAAAAGCGATACCATTCTTTGGGTAGAGAACAGAATGAACCAGCAGATTGCTCCTGCCAAAGCTTTGTCAATTCTGTGCCATAATCTTATGTAAAAAAACAATTAAATCTGTACTTGCCCATCAGGTTTTCTCTCACAATGATTTAACACAGAAGTCCTCCTCCCAGTTATTTCCGCTCCCCTGTTTCTTCGTTCTTGTACAAAGTGCCAGCTGCTACCTTAGAAGGCACATCTTATAAATGCCCTCAAGAGAAGTGGAAATTTACTTTTAGGCACAAAACTGTTCCCATCTCTCTTGTGCATGGACTTAAAGTGATTAATGTCCCTTGAAGATATCCCACTCATATTGCTTATCAGATGGAAGCGGAATGTCAAGTATTAAAGCTCAGTCCAAAATTAATTGTTTCCCTTTCCAATTCCACCCACACACTATACCACAAGCTCATGAAAAAAGTACAGCATCACTACAAAACCCTGAATTCAGCAGCCTGTGCACATACCAGAAGTATAATATAGCAAGGGAAGCATGAATTAAAAAGTACTTGAAGAGTGTCAGAGATTAAGAAAGAAATGAAGGTGCTAGCAGGGAGATGCCAGAATTCTTCAGCCTTGACAAGGTGCAAATTCTCCTCTGGGGTAATAATATAAACATTGATCTCCAGCTGGAATAAGTCACCTTCACTTTTATGGGGTATTAAAGTACAAACCCTTGCTGGACTCAACTTGTTCAAGAGAGAAATTAGAAAAGAAAAAAAAAATAAAAAGACTGTCCCAAAAAATAGGCTAGGCTCAAGGACATAGATCTAATTCAACAAAACAGCCCTAGTATGCAGTCACGTGAACTCCCTGCTTCTACCCAGAGAATACCAATCTGAATTTGGATTTCCAAAAGCAGAGGAAGAAAATCTGCTGCTGAAAGCCACAAAAGGTATTGACTGTTGTGAGCATACAGCATCTCCCAGTTCCTCACCATTCTCTGCGCTTGGCAAACTTGGCTTGCTGGTAAGACACAGCCATCACTGAAAAATGCAAGTCCTCCAAAAACCTTAGGAATGTTCAACATTAAAAGAAGCAACACAGATAACTGTATCCAATGAAAAAGCAGTAGCAAATCTAAACCACCGTGCTTAGCTTGAAAGTACTGATAAGAGATGGAAAGAATACTGCAGCTGCAAAAAGAGAACATGCAGAGAAATCAAGATCTTCAGTCTGGCCTGTGCCCCAAGATCTCCATCAGCACAGAGCAATCAAATTTCTTCTTCAGGCCCTTCTGCAGAGAAGGGCCCTCAATTTCTGACCATGTAATCCTGAAGTAATTTATGATTGTGGCAGCAGGTGTGTGAGGAAGAATCATGTAAGCTAAGTGTATCTGAGAGAAAAAAGGATGAAGAGGCAGGGGGGAAAGGGAGAGAAAAATCCAAGGCAAATTTGCCAGCCCATGAAAACAAGAATATTTCTGCTCCTTAAAAAAAGAAAGAAAGAAAAAATTCTGGAAGGACAGAAAAATCCAAGTGAATCCCCTCCCTGTTAATGGACTGCCAAAAAACCCCACCTAACTGCTACAGCCTCTTTGGTTCTTACTTTCTAACCTATCTTCAGTTGTTCCATTACCTGGGATTTTTCTAGTTTCTAATGTATCTAATTGCAAAATCTAGCCTACCAGTAAGGAAACAAACAGAGCTAGGCATGTCTGCAACAAAAGTATGTGCATCAAACACTCAGATAGCTCTTTGCATTCATTTGAATTTGTTTCCTCCCTCACTTCTCCTGCATCCATTATAATATTGAACACTTGCATCAAAAAGAAGCAGCCACAGTGGGTGGAAATATCAAACAAGAGCAAGTTTAACTGGGTCACCCTCCAGAACTCCAGAGGAAAAAAAAAAACCAACAACAAACCAAACAAACAAAATTAAATCAAATGAAAACAAACAGAAAATCAAACCAGATAAGAATAGCTGAACAAAGCTAAAAACAAGAATCATGCACACAAGAGCCTAGACAAGCTCTGAACTGCTGACTGGCTTGGCCAACACAGCTGGCCACTACCAGACACTAGAGAAGAAAGGGTTTAATAAGTACACATCACAGCTACACATCTTCACCTCAACTGCTTTAAACAGTCCAGTGGTCATGTTAAGGATTTATTCTGAAAACGTTCATACTAACTGCAAAGGAAGCTTAGGCAAGAAGCAACCCCTCCCCCTTCACTACTGTATCTCCATTTTTAAATAAGTCCCCTGGCCACTGCCACTGCTTTTCTACCATGCTCCACTAAGGTTTGAATGCTTGCCCATACTACCCAATGAGCATTTTGTAGCACTGCTTACAAGCCATTTAACAGTAGTTTGCAGCACGCTGGTCAAGAAAGGCAGTAAAATGGGTATACAAGACATGGACAGAGCAGAGTCCAACACACATCACAACAGATGAGGCAGTGGATAGAAAAGAAGCAGTGCCAGAATGCAGGTGCATGAAAAAAGGTTCAGGATTCAGCTTGGACATTTTCCCCACCAGTTGTAGCAGTTGCATGAATTCTGTTTTTGCAGCATCTGGTAATGAGAAATGAAGAGATTATCTGGCTGCCTCTGTGGCACTCATCTTGCCAAGAAAATCCCCACCCCACAAGAAAAAGCCTTGCTAACATGATCAAGATGTGCATATTTTCAGTGCAATACAAAGAACCAAGCTATGTCTTCATCAGATAAATGTTTCATCAGGTAGTTCTCAAGTTCTCCTGAAGTAACAGTTTAAAATAGAAAATTAACTGAAAAGCAGACCAACAAAATATCTGTAAATTATACTCGTCAGCAATGAAAGACACCTTCCCACAGTCTTGTGAATTAAGGCAGAAGAGTGATGTTTGTTGACTCTCCGTTTAAAAGAAGAGAGGTTTTTCACTATTTCCTTTCCCTTTTTTTTTGGTGAAAGTGATGTTCTCTTCATACATGAATGTATTCATTTCTTTCCCTTCCTCAGATGTTCCAGATGTCAAAGCTCACCAGTGCTTGTGAAGTTTGCCCAAGGCACTTCACACCCACTTTGTCAAATATTCAGGACTGAGGAGGAGAAAGCATTTATAATTCACAGCATGAGACTTCATATCAAGGCAAGATATAATCTGTCAATTGAACAGATCTGAGTACCCTTCCAGAAAAAAAAAAAAAATAATCTTTTCAAAGATGCTAAAGTTAAGTTATTTTGTGGACAGATAAAGGTTCTGTGAAGTAAAGTGATTTGTTCAACATTGCACATTGGGTAGAGACCATGGCAGACTGCTCAGGAAACCCAGTTCTCTTGGCACGTCTGGCAGTACAGATTGTGCTTCCCAGGGATTTCTTGGAGAAGAGAGGCATTTTACCTTTTTAGAACAAAACAAAACAACCCCCCGAACACCTTTCCTTGGCCCAGCTGACAGATGCAAACATTAGAAAACAAAATAAAAAGAAAGATGATTCCTGCAGGAAATTCAATCTGAAAGCTCAGACATTGTGAACGTGAAGGAAAACAGCACTGCAGATTAGGTTATCACTTCTGCAGCTGTCACAGCAGCACCAGCATGGACAAGCCACTTGCAAGCCAAGTCATATAAACCAGTAAAAGGGTAGGGAAACAAGGGGGAAAAAAACCCACTCAAGCCAGCTGCTTCTATTATCATCATGAGTGAGGGAGGCTGCAGCAGTGATGAGATGCCAGAATGGGTAAGCTCTGTTCATCTCCTGCAATGGTGCATCCCTTTGTTAACATCCAGAGCAGACTTTGAACACGTGCCCTGAACTGCTTGTAAGCTGTAGAAATCTGCCAAGGGGAAAAATCCTCAAGTCTCAGTCAGCCACTTAATGTTACTCAATATATTTTTCAATTCTACCTCTTCTCAGCACACATTTAGCAGTTTCTGGAAATCTACCACCAGTTCTGGTTTTAGCCTGTACTCATGCATTTTGGCATCACAAAAAGATAATGAAAAAGTGTCTACAGTTTCGCAGAAAAAATAAAAATAAAAATATTCAGGTTCTCTCTCAGTGCCACATTTGTGCTGATCTATATTCCAGACTTAACAACCTGTTTTTAATACAAATGTTACCAAATTATTTCTCTCTTTTCTTTCAAATATGCAGGTAGCTTTCTGAAACTCACTTAAATATTTCTTTCCTTTCCCAGTAAACAGATAGGAATTTCAACTTGGGACCTGTAGATAGGACTTTTTTTATTGACCTGATTTTGCAGCTTCTTTTAGAAAAGCTTTTTACAAGCTTTCGTTTCTGAAGTTCCTACAGTCTCTAATGTACAATAGCTTGAAGTCATCCACAAGACAATTACAGCTGTTGATGTGAAACATCCTAGCCCATGAGCAGGCTGTAAATTTCACCACTTCTAAACAGAAATGTGCCACATAATCATGATTATTACAGTAGCAGCATGGCCAAGTTTCAATGCTTTGACTGCATTTTATGTGAAGTCAACTGAAAAAATAAATTAACATCAAATAAGCATGCTGTTAAAGGATTTGTCTCAAGGGTGGTACCCAGACAAAGCCTTAAATGTGCACAGGTATGTAATAGTATTGTTCAAAAAATACAACAAAATCAAAGTAAAAAAATTATTTTAAAGGTTCTTTAAAGTAAAACAAGGCTAAAATGAATCATACACTGTTTACCTGTCCTAGCAAAGTTGACCTTTTGAATGATAATTTTTAACCTAAATGATAAACTTCGCAGAACATTACTGTTCAAGAGGAAGTCAAGTTAAGAGTTTATTCAGAAATCATTTCAACTGTAAGCCTTCTCCAGCTTCTTTGAGAACTCTCCAACTCCCAATGCTGTGAATCCCAAGACATTTAAGCAGAGGTTCATGACAGAATGAACAACAGTACACAAGCAGGGGTTTCGCAATACTCTCAATTGGGTCAGGAGCTGTGACAGAGAGATCACCACTCCTCTCACTTCTGTATCACCCAAGAAACCCAGGAGCTATGCATTCCTTTTGACACAGTTAGGATCAGAAATAAAACTCCTCAGCTCACAATCTCACTGTATCTTAAATTATGCATGGGTTGAACACTCAGAAATCCCAGGACTATTTGTGGAAGTGCAGAGGTGAAAGGAACACAGACATCAAGGGGGCTGAGCCCATCTACCATCCCCAAACTATCCTAGCAACATTCCATGTTTCAATGACAGACAGGAAAAAAGATTATGAAGACTAAGACTAAAGAAACAGCAGCATAAAAATAAGAACCCAGAAAGCAGATTAACTATTGACACCAGCTAAATCAATGACAAACATTTGAAAGGCATAAAAAAAGAAAATCACATAGGACAAGGGAATAACTGAGTTATTCTGACAGCCTTATGCACAGATTTTGTTTTGCTTGACAGGTATAAATAAGTTCTAGCCTCTGACTGAAAGGCAAAAAAAAGCTTTCACACGCCATCAAACAAGCCTAAAGAAATATGTATTTAAAGAAACTGCCACTAACCCATCTCAGTGTATGTAGTAGAAAATACCATGTGCTTCACTTACAGCTAGATTTCAAGAAGTAGGTGTTTAGCAGGAGCTCAGTGGCGAAAAGGCACAACCATATAAAGCAACAAACCCAGTAAAAAGAATGAGTTTTGTTGAGTTGGACAGACATCTGTTCTTACCACATAAGGCATGGCAACATCTGAATTAGGAGAAACCCCCCCCCATTACCCTTTCAGCTAGGATGTAACACAGGAAGCAAGGTTTCTCACACACAAGTTGAGATCAATTTTCTTTGCATTTACCTGTCTGCTTTCAAAAGCAGGTTAGATGGCAGTTCAAGGAGCTGGTTGTGTTGCACATCCAGGACCTCCACTTGCGTTCGCTCGAGCCGATCCGGTAGCCTTCCTAACATGTTATGTCCTGCCAGCAGCTTACGTAAGCTGCTATTGTAAAACAACCTAAGAGAAACAAAAACCACCAAAAATGAGAAAAATCTAAGCCAAAGAGTTGCTTTGGGAATTTAGGTGCGATGTCACGGTTTCTTACACGAAAGTGATTCAGCCAACTGATTAGCAGACATGGTATTAATTACGCACAGATCCAAGAATGTCTTCCCACTCTCCACCAACATCTTAAAAAGGTTATTCAGAGACAGGGAAGGAGGCTTATGGATGATTCAGGAGTGAAAGTAGTGAGGAAGAGTTGTCTTACTGCACTGTGCAGAACATGATTATAGAAGCACGACAGTGAAGGAGGTAATTACTAACGATGGGTGCAGAAAACTGCACTTGTGGGATCTCCCTAGCTTATGGGAGAACTTCAGAAGTGTGGGTGAAATCACCTGTCACCCCACAAGCTTCATAGTGCTGTATTCATCATGTGCTGACTCATAATCCAATGCAATTCCACACACCCCCATTTTCCTTTTCTGTTAATACCAGACTAACATAAAGCCTCCTTTCCAGTCCTACAGCGAATGAAATTTATCTAATCGGCTTTACTTTCTTGAGCTTTTACAAATGATAAATGACCTCAAGCCCCATTCTCTGGCTCCATTTTTTTGGGGGCTGGTGGAGAAAAGGGGAAGGAGAAGAGGACACCAGAAAGACACAAGAGCGTATTGCTGTTTTGATCAAATAGCAAAGCTAAAATTTGCAGTATACATAACAAGGAGTTTAAAACCTGCGACTAAAGACCTCAAAAATGGCACAGCTCTTGATTTTAAACAGGAGTCATCTTCAGCAAAATAAGAAGAAAAAAAAAGAACATTCTTCATCTGCCACCTGTTTTATGTTCCTGCTACTGTACTATTTGATCCGGCGAGCCTGTGCATCATGCTGACCTGTTTCAATCAAAGACTTTCGAATTACTCAGCATTAAAGCAAAAATCTTCCCTCTGCTACAATGACCCAAATACACAGAAAGAGCCTCCCCCTGCCTTCCCTACAAAACAACAGGTCATTGGATTATTGTGCCAAAATCATCAATGAAGTATGCTGAGTATTTTTCCCTTGACAGATACAGTCATGCTTCGTATCTGTGCGCCAGTGTTAACAGTTATCTCAGTTGGCTGGATTGTCTGCATTTATGGCCATGGATACAAGTCAACAGGCAGCTGTATTATTCCAGAAGGCTCAATTCAGGGTGAAAAGACTTACCTTACAGCGATAAGCGTATCTTTTATATTTTTATAATTCAATCATTTTTTTCCACTACACTTCTACTTGAAAATTTCTCAGTTACAGATTCGCTTTTCCATTATATTTTCTTTCCTAACCAAGAGTTGCCACTATCATCAACAACAACCATTATAGTAAAAAGCAGGACTGGGTGACCACACCCTTTAAAAAATGATTTATTTGTTCTGATGGGTGGGGGCTCTGCTATTATACAAAAATACAAAAGTTCGAAACATAGTGAAAACCTTAGCAATCAACTTTTCCATGCAAATATATTTTATAAATAATTCAGAAGAGCTAAGTCTTTGAGGGTTTCTTTGTTTGTGGTTGGTTGTTTGTTTTTCTTGTTTTCCAAGTAAGACAAGCACTAAAAGAACTAAGCTGGTTTAACCACCTGCAGTTAACTGAGCTCTTGATGAGCCTGAGCTACCTTGTTTTCAAGCTGGGTGAAGAACCAGGACACAGGAACTGCTCTTAATTGTGGGCACTTGCCCAACTCCCACCAGAAGTTTTGATGGGATCAAAAAGTTCTAAGGATAAGCATGTTGCTCGGCATCAGTATCTTCTGAAAAAAAAACCAACCTGGTTTGATGAAAGCATTCAACCAATTCCATTAGTAGGCAACTGTTCAAGAGAACACAATGTTGAATACAAATATATCTTTTATAAAAAAACAGATGAGAAGGAACAAAAATACATATGGACATCTGTTCACTGGTGGCAGCAAGGTCACTCTGGCAACTCTTTATTAAAGCACCTCCGTTTTCTTTGGGAAACGGGGAATCTTTGGCAATGCCAGCTTCATAGCAATGAATGTGTCCTGCAGAGCTAAGACTAAGTATCCATTTTGTTATTTTTCAGTATTTTTCAAGCAGAAACAGCTTCTTTACAGCCCAGTATGCTTTTTTCCCCTGCCCTCACATTTTCTCTAATTGGGACAAACAGTAATAAACAATCCTCTGTCAACTCTGTCTTGGATAGATGTTTTGTTTCAAGAGGCAAACACCTGTATCATAAACATGTTTGTTTAGATTTGGTGCAAGCTTCAGCCTTGCAGGAAACTGCTGGCCAGTCAAGGCTTGGACATTTGAGGTTAGCATTGCAAGCCTCGTAGGAGAGTCCTGGCTAACTCATTTTACAGGTTTTTCAGAGTGCTACTATATGTAGAAGGAAAAGCACATGGAAGTGTACGTGAACACTTACTGGGTGCTATATTTACATGATACTTAACAATAGGTCTATACGCCTGATCCATTTGCATTTGAATCCAGACCCAGATTTAACCTGAAGTTTAACAGACATTCAAAGCCCGTGTTTTGGACTGGGCTTTAAAACAGACCTGACTTATGAGGAACTAAGCTATCTAAACACATACTACAAAGAAGAGCTTTCACAGATAAGCTGTTTCCTGGGGTTAATGATAAGATGTCAGGATAGACAAGTGGGATGTTGACTGTACCTTATTTCAGCTAATCATTAATCTCCCAAAGATATCCGGTATGCTTTGATAGTCCTTTCTGTTATGAAGTGCAAGCGAAAGGCAAATGAGTTTTTGTTCCCTTCCCTCCCTTCTGAGTAGGAGAAGTTTCACTTTTTGTTAAAAAAAGAGGGATTAATACTCTGCATGTCAGTCCGTTAGTTTGGTAAATCTCGATCCTTTTCTGCCCACATTTCTGAAATCTGTTCTCATTTCTGACACTAAAACTGCCAGTTTACACCATATGGCACATTCATCTGACCCAGACAAAACTATCCCTTTTGGTTTCTGGTGCTCTTCTGTGCTGTACAGCTCCATAAGGAAAATATTTAATGGCTCATCATATACTACCTGTCTAATATCTCCAATGGCTACGCACATCCCCACACAATTTCACCCTTTGCTCCTAGTATGTTCTCCTTCTTTCACAACATCTTTAAGCATACAGAGCAGCCAAGAATGCCGGCTCTCTTTCAGTTAAGTCAGGGACTTCAAAATTGTTAGTACCAGTACCTGACTAGTATACACTCACCTGGAACAGATCTCCCTAGAAACAGACGTTCATTATTTAAACTCAACTCCTGTTTTCTTACTGTTCACTTGGTTTCCTATAATTTGAATTTATCAATTTTAAGTTTAAACTGGAAAAAAAAAACATTTGTAGTGAGAATGACTGCTCTACTTGCAGGAGTTTGCTTGTTTGGTGAGGCTTTGCATGCTCCTTTCAACCCTTTTTCACTCAAACAAAGCTGTGAACTGGAGTCTCTAGGCACCACTAAGTTACAAGATCTGGATCTCTAAACGGCCATGCAAATTTATGGTTGTAAATATTTAATATTCAGTATTAAAAATGAAGTGCTTTCCAGCCTGAATAGCCACGTGAACAGCTTCAAAACTTCCACCTGAAGTTCAAAGGCACTGCTTTCTCTTCATGAAAGTAAAAGAAAAAAGGATGGGTGGAAGCTTGAGGCATGACGACACCCCATAAGGTAAAAATAAAATCAAACAAAAGATAAAACAGTCCTGACAGTCACTGGAACAAGCTAAACACTGAATCAGCAATTACTTCTGAATTGCTTATCCTGTTCCACATTGTGCAACTGGTCTGTGAGACTCACCGGGCAGGCAGCTCACGTATCTGATTGTGGCCAACATCCAACACTTCCAGTTTCCTGCTGTCACATACCCACTCAGGCAGGTTTTCCAGGTGATTTCTATGAATAAAGAACACAAAGAGGTGTAACTACATGATAATCAAGTTGCAAAAGCTATTAAGAATATAGCCTCAAGAGAGATAGATACCTGCAGGAAATAAATCTGCTACTTAATGTTTCCTATGAGACTGTATCACTTCTCCTTCTCTAAGGGCACTACCAGTGCAGTAAGGTCCTGAGTGAGTGGGCAAGAAAGCCAACAGCATTACTGTCTCCCTAGATAAGCAGCCATTAAGAAAATGGAGCAAGCTGCTTACAAAGTATCAGGGTAGAAGTACTAAGAGTATTGAGTATGTATTAAGAGTATGGAGGATGAGTAAGTCTCTCCGTGGAGAAGAAATTTCGTGAGTTACTCATGAGAAGATATTCACACCCAAAACAGCTGGAACACATCTCTTATATCCCCCATAAATTCCATCTTGAAACCTACTCTACCACTCTTCAGACATCTCACTGAATGGAGCCAAATCTCTTTTTTGTGCATATGTAAGTCAAGCGTTTCGCTCTTCTTGCATTTGTCTTCACAAAACTAACCCTTTGAAAAATTAAGTTCTTTGCGGTATGTTTTTCCTAGTCTTGCACTGAGAACATGCAGATAGGCACAGTGGGCACCCCTGGATCTTGCCTTAAAGACAAAAATTAACAGCATGAAATTCAAAGAGGAGAAATTGTGTGCATGTACGTTCACATAGCCACTACTATGCTTAGCCCAGACAGATGCAAAACAAGGCATCAAGTCATTTTCAGGCACTCGCAGACTTGAAGTTCAGGAACAGGACCCTTACATGGCATGAACATAAAGAGATGTTCATGTACTTGTATCCTATAGTTTCTTCATGCTATAGCCTTTAAGCAAAATACTTGACAGGAACCCAATCCCTCCTATCCTAAGATGCCTTTTCAATTTCAAAGAGATTTCCTAAACTCCAAGCAAACCAAAAAGCTAAAGACACTCTACCCGTTTATTTCCACCACCACCAATGAGCTGAGGCATAAAAAAGGGATTTGTAATCAAAATCATGCATTCTGATCCAATTTCATTTTGTGGAGAACACAGCTTAACAAAGAATGTTTTGCAGTAAGTCACACACTTAGTGACACCTGTGTGTTACAGCTAGGTGCACAATGGCAGTAACTCATCATTGCTTAAGATTCGAAGTTGATGGCCATTCGCCTGGGTTAACTCATTAATTGTTAACATCATCCTCAATAGCTTGGAAGTGCTTTAAGCAGGCTTTTTAATGAATGAGATGATCACTTTAACATGAAGATAAGTAATTCCTTAAATAAGAGAGTCTTTAAACAAGTGCATGAAGGGTTTTCCTGATCAGTCCTTAGGTTGTAAACCAAACTAAAACTCCCTTTTCCACTTCTTTCCTTATCCCACTTCCCTTGTTAAGGGGAAGTTTATGGATGCGTAAGACTGCAGACATCCTTGAAGCAGTCAGGGTTGCAGAGGACAACAATGAGCTGCAGGAGCTGTTGAACTCATGAGCAAATTGTCAAACCATCACCTACGCTGGGTTTGTTACACAGACATATCCAGAAGGGAACTTCTGCACATGCCTCACATTGGCACACATTCGAATCACTGTGTTTTAGCTCTATAAAATAGGAAATGTTTAAATCAGGGAAACTCCTTTCCTTTAGGTATAAAGGCACATTTTGCTTTTAGCATCTAAAAAAAAAATGAAATCTATAAACAGGAAACAAGGAGCAACTGGCCAGTAGAAAAAAGCCCATCCTCTAAATCAAAATTGGAATTTCAGTCTAAATTGAAAATCCGTTCAATTTCTCCCCACTCCTTCCCACTAAAGCATCAGGGAATGTAATTTTTCCATAAGCCTCATTGATATTTTTACAGGCCCCCAAAAAAACCCATACTCTTACCTAGAAATATCCATATAAGCCAGGCAATTAGGAACTGGATACACATCAAGGTGAACAAGTTCTAAGGGAAAAAAAAATATACAAAACCAAAAGTGGTGATAAAGCTTTGTACCTAAATGGCTGTTTCATAAGAATAACTTTAATAAGAATTACTTTAAGCAGCTAAAACCCAGATATTTCAGAACAAGTCAGTAACCTAAAAAACTTCTGAGGATCTGGTCCTTTGTGACCGGAGTTTCATTTCCTTATTAAATCTGAGTACATTTGCTGTATTAGGTTGTATGTGCTGTGGCAGACACTGCATAAATCAGAGAGGAGAAACTGGAAGATTTTCAAAGTCTCTTAGCAAATTCTCATTTTTTTCCATTTTTGCTCCAGAGATGTAACTTCACCTCTGCCACTCTCTGCCCCAAATAGTCACTAACAAACCTGCTCCACTCTTTTTTTTTTTTTTTTCGCTAGTCATTAAAGATACTGGCACAGGAAGAGAGGCTCCCCACTCTAAGGATCAGTAAGGTTTTTAGGTACCTAATGCTTAGCATTAAGGTTGAAACAAAACCAGCAGACATTTGTTTATGCCTACAGAAAATCCACTCAAGTGAAAGCAGGACAAGCACTATAGCTCCTTTTGAAGATGAGACCAAATGAGGTGGTTGTGGGTGCAACGAGCCATTAAGAACAGCAAGACCAAATAGGCCAGCTGATTGCAAGATAGGGGTTGACTTGGGTTCTCAGCTCACATTGCACAGCACATGCTCAGATTATGTTAACTTTTCTCAGCTACAAAGATCCTGGCATGAATACTTAATGAAAGCACAGGCTTGGATATCATTAAGGTGACAGCCTTTTAAAGACTGCTCAGACTGTTGATCAAACCCACAGCTCCCTGAGCTCACATTTTGTGTATTCCATACCAAACTACTCAAAACTATGAAAATTGTGGTAAAAACTGAGTATTTTAAGTAATAGCAGCTTCCAGAGACAAATCAAACAAATACTATTAATGGAATACAGGAGCTACTCAACTGGAAAAGATGGTGCTTTATCGAATACAAATGAAGTTACTCATTATAAATTCTGTAGCTTTCTTGACAGGGTAAGCAGCTAGAGATAGTATCAAAAGTATATTGTTTTAGTTTTGTCTCACAAATGCCACTTATTCAAACTTTCTCAACCCTGGGGAGAAGAAATCAATTCCTTATTTACCTTAATGAAGCAACAGATTAATACAACCCAAGGAACCAACACCTTCAAGACCCCTCCCTGCTGAAAGAGGAATTTCAGCTCAAATTCTTAAGATTTTCACCATTTTGAGACCTCCATAGTAGTAGCCCATTTGAGCAGTGAGCCATTTGAAAGTTACTTCTGAAGCTCAGAACTGCCAGTAGCATGACACAGCACATGTGAAACCCTTTTATCCAAGGGTCATGTCAAAAGCCTCCCGAGTCCACCTAATGATGAGTGCCTGCACTCCACAAGCATCCCACAGAGAACCAGGTACAAAACCAGAAATCAAATTACAACCCCACAGCTGCCCTGAAAATGCACTTACCATTGGAGGAAGCATACAGTGCTTTGAGAAAATATCCACTGATTTTGAGGGTTACCAGTTGGTTCCGTTCACAGTGTAACACTTCAACGTTGTTAAAAACTGTTGCATCCAGCTCCCCCAGTTTGTTGTCTCTGAGATCCAGCTGGGTCACATGATGCAGGAAATCTATTTCACCAGTCTCCAATCTTCTAATTGAATTCAATCTTGCAGACAAAACCAAAGATTTAGTTACATGGAATGCTCCTGCTGCCAAGCCAATGCTCACTCTACAATCAGTTGGACTGGATTAAACCAGCACGCCTGCAAGTTCTGAGAAGGTTGATTTTAAATATTTTTCCCCTTTGTTGTGACATTCTAAATGCAGAATGGATCCACTCTGTTGTCTTACCCATTGTGAAAAAGAAATTATGACACCATGCTCCTTTCTAAACTACTTTGAAAACTACTCATAGAAAGTTCTGCAAGAAGTTAAGTATTACTGTTACTGTGTTTTTAAAAATAAAATACAATCTGGCTGTTATTTGTGCCTGATAGTTTGGAAAAGAACAAAACCTCTACAGTTCTGGCTGGCCTATCACAAACATCTGCTGGGAGAGCCTGGAAGATACAAGTAATCTGCAGAAATTAGAGTCTCTTGCCTTATTTAGAAGGCCAAATTGAGATTTATGAATTCCCATATATTTGCCTCTTGTGTTCATAAGCAAGCAAATTCGGAGACCTAAAAATGGGTGTTGAATGTAAGCAAATAAAATCCCAAGATAAGCGTGTCAATCAGTAAAGAAAATGGGGTTTATCACCTCTTTACTGCAGTGCACTGATGTTGCCAATGTGCAGCAGCTTCCCCAGAAGTTACAACTGAATGAGATTATCTATAACCTAGCAATATTTGAGACTGCAGGGAACTCCAAAGAGTTCAGTTTCAAATTCCCAGCTTTAACCAGAACACTATAATCAGTATAGGAACATCTGCTGGCCCACTAAGCCTCCCTCGTGAGGATAAGGGCAAACACCTACAGTTCTGTTGCTGCTCTCGCTTCTGATGAGCTGCACTCTGTGCAACAGTTGTGTTCTCAGAATAGCTACATTTTCCAGTTAAAGTAAGTAAAACGTCCCCTCCAACACCACAGCCTACTTTTTCTGTTTTCAATTTACAAGCAGTGATTACTTGGGATTTCACTGAAGCAAAACACTTCGCTGTGCCGCAGAGTACAATTTACAAACATGTTTGACATTTATTATCCCAGGCAGTGCTACACAGAACCACTGTTCACTGCTCTGTGCAGAGGGATGGAACCACCCTGCTGGAACTCAGGGACAGCCCAGCAACAGCATCCCTTCTCTGAGACCAAATTATTTGTTTGTTTATTTGGTTTTGGCATACGTACAAACACACAGACGTATTTTAACCCCCACCAAAAAGACTTGAAAATATATCCATCTATTTTAGTTGTTTTCTTAATTTATGCTGGCCTTTTCTTGACTGCAAACTCCAAGACCTACACAACAGTATGGTACACTAAGTTTAAGCCTGAATAGCTTAACTAAATGCTTCCAAAATTCATTGTTATTTGGACCTCATGGCCCAGGCTCTGAACTAAATCTTGCCCAGCTGACTGCAGAATCTGGCTTCCCCGAAGACTTTAAGAATTAATAAGTACCTTGTACAAGAGCCATTTGTAATAAAGATCTGCTCAGACTCTGCTGAGAGCATCAATTAAAATATTATTATTTGTGGTGGACTAGGCTTTTTAACATACAAAGAAATAATAAAATATCTATTTTTTTATTTTCACCTTGACTGCCCTTTCCTTCATCTCATGCATCTGTAACATTTCAGACAGAAGATTTTTTGGGTCAGGGACTATCGTTTATTTCATCTAGCCACTGCAGCAACAAGAACTGCAGGAATCACCAGTGTGTCCCAGGCTCCGTTTTGTTTCATGTTTTGGGATGTAAATACTAACTTCCCCATCTGTGGGTCCCCCTGGGTGCTACCCCTTCCCACAGGAGTGCACTAAGCCACAGCAAGTGGTGTGAGTTACATAATGCCACCAGGAACACGCTCCGATGGACTAACACAACAGATTCATACCCAGGGGTGATTCCAACAGCCAAGGAGAAACCATTTCAACACCAATAAATCTAGACTTCCTTCTCCCCTTTTCCAGATACCTACCTCAGATCCACATGTTTAATATGAGGCATCCTTTTTAACACTTGCAGGTTTAGGGTATCTAAGCAGTTTCCCGACATACAGAGCTTATCCATGGCAGTCAGCTTCTCCAGCACTCCTGGAATGTTGGTGAACTCGTTGAATGACAGACTCACATAGCTGAGCTGATGCATATGCTCCAATTCATCAGGAAGGGACTGGAGAAAGTTGCCATCCAGCAAAAAAGTCTGCAAGCTATTAAAAGTAGGGGAGGGGAAGGGAGAGTGAAGGAAGTGAGTGACTTGTTAAATCACATTTCCTTCCTATACACACACAAATCTGCTGCAGTTCCAGTGACAAAAAAATATACAAAAGAGCAGGAGAAAGAAAAATGTTAAGGAATAAATGCTTTAACATCTGCCACAGCAGATAGCAACCAAATAATTAAGAGCCGTGGGAACTATGAAATGTAGGCTGTGTAAGACAGTTCTGTCTTCAAACATCCCCAGAAGTGCAACTAAGAGCCATTAAAGATTTTCTTCACCATGAAGGTGACCCTTGTGTCAAATGCTGGGGACTGGAAGATGTTTGAGACACAAAAGGTGCTTTCCCTCCATCTGCAACTCACAACTGCTTCCATATAGATCTACAAGCCAATCTGCTCTGACTAAACTCAGTAAGTTTAAACTGTTTGTCATAGCAAGATTATGCAGAGTCATGAAACTGCTTGTGTTTATTATCAGGCTGTGTACATTAAGTTATAAGAAAGTACTTGCTTGTGCATCTCGCCTACGACTGCAGGAATACTTCTGAGGGCGTTGCAAGACACATTGAGTTCAGTCAGGGTTGGGATACTGCAGACTGACACTGGGAAGTCTCCTAAATTATTATTGGATAGGTTAAGGCTCTTCAACTTGGTGAATCTACAAAGACATAAGAAAAAAATAAAATTAAAAAAATGGAGACGAGTAAGTGAAGCATAAACCACATCAAGTTGCCTCAAAGTAATTAATACAAGGTAAGTTTGGTTATGTAAATGCAATTTGCATGCATTTTTAGTTTATGTACTCAGAACAATCAGACACACTACTAGACACACAAGTTCAACACCACTTGTAAGAGTTCACTCCCATTAACCTGGTACAGGGAAACAGGCCCTTCTGAACAACATACTAAAGGTATTTTCCTGTGAGTGCAACAAAGAAGGAAACCCCTTCCATCCTTGTGGATGTGTGCAGTTTCCCATTTGGCACGACATCCTGTACTAAATCATTTCTGTTCTTCTGAACATGTTTCTTGCTAGTAAGACTATCACAGTGACACTGGTTACAAGGTGCAGGAAATTCTCGGCCTTTTTGAACACTAAATGTTTGTGGTGCAGCTCAGCTCTAACCACCTGACTAGATACTGCCTTTCAACCAAAAATTCTCCTAAGAATACGCTGGTTTTAATACAACTGTCAAAAGTGTTGAATTAAAGCAGAATTTAGCAAGACGTCTGTAGAGTCAGAAGCAAATTCCTACGCTCTGGGTTAAGTAGGATGCCAAAGCTCACATACATTTCCAAATTTTATCCTTAATGTGTCACAGAACTCTTAAAAGCCCCTTGGTTTATCACATCAGCCAATGCAGCAACTTGCATGTGCTTGCCTTATTAAAGATGACCAAGACCGTCTGAACAAAAAACCCAAGGAGACAATCCAATTAGCCAGCCTGCATGTTCAGCAACATTATTATGGTTGCCTAACAACCACTGGGAGGTATGCCTAAAAGCAAGTAAAAGGATGAATGAAAAGATCTGTGTCAGGTTCCGATAGATGGGAGGAAGTTTCTTTTCTGGCACAGTTTATGTCAGGATGTTTTATTTGGACTTTATTTTCCCTTCATTAAGGCTCAAATCCTTTATTTGTGTGAGGAGGCTTTTATGTAAAACAGCAATGGAAGCAAAACTACACCTATGAACACTGCTACTCCACATGAAAGTAATTTCTGACAGCGTGCCAGTGCATCCCATCGCCTCCCCATTGGCCCAGCACATTCTTCCCTCAAAGCACTTTACCCTCCCTCGAGCAGAAAACAGACAGAAAACACATCAAGCACTAACCAGGTTAAAAGATGTTAATGCCAATGCCTCTTAGAAATCCTCACCAGCTGCGGACGGTGGCACACAGCTTCAGTATTGCCTAAATCAAATTCATGTCACAGACCAAAACTCACCAGAAAAATTTAAGCAGTGCATTTCCATCTTATTTCAATGGGGGTTATAAGTGAAGTGTGGATTCTACCCCAAAAGACAGGCTACAAACACATTTAAAGACTACAGAAACACTTCATGTTTACACAGGTTTGCAGAAAGCAAGGTAATGCTGTGCTCTCTATTGGTATTTTGGTACAAATATGGTAGAAGAAAAAAAAAATAGAAAAATCATGAGCAGAGTTAACACAGATTTTGAATTCCTTATGCCATCCTGGAGGCGGAAGTTTGGAAATGAGTTGGATGGAGACTATGAAATCTTGCAGTCAAATTACTGCTGCAGGGAAAAAATGCTACTGTGCAGAAACAATGACTAATGTATCTCTAGAGGGAGAACTGTAAAATAAAAAGGAGGCTTGGGTAACTAGCTGATAGTAATGAGGGCTGCTAGTCAGAAAATAAAGAAAATAATGCACATTTTAAACACTACACCTTTCTGCTCTTCTCTTTCCAGAGAAAGGACTTGAAAATCTCAAACCCAGAATTGAAACTCACAATGCTGCATTTAACTTGAAGATAGCTCTAGACTTAGGCCACAGATAGACTGTCTTGAAATTTGGGATAATTCTGTGGTGGAAAAGCTGTCCCACATCTTCCTCAACATCAACTGCAATACAAACAAGAATGGTCGAAGTAGTAAACTCCAGAGCCTTTAGAAATTCTTGTTCCCCAGTATTTAGGTAAGTGCAGAAACAGTAGTGAAAATAGCAAGATTAAGTCAAAATAAGCTGCTGGAGAAACATCAAAATGCAACCACTCCAGTTTTCAAGTCAGCCATAAAAAAGAGTTAACTCATTTAATAATCAGTGCTGAGGCTACAGCCTTTTCCTGGGCTGCTCTGGAGCCTCAGAAAAGTCTCAGAGCTTTTGCCTTCCGCTAAACAAACAAAAACTACAGTCTACTAAAAGACCCCAAATACCAACTCAAGATAAAATTTCCAAGATCAAGCTAACATACAGAGGAAAGAAGACTGGGACAGGAGGCAAAGTGGATGGTGGAGGAAGCTAAGAATTACTTAAACCAACTCCAGTGCAGTGTTCAGCTTCAAAATTTTCTGCGCACATTCTTGTGTATAATTGAACTAAGCCAATGTGTCTGAGGGGGAATCAACTCCCCTACACCTGTCTGGATTACACCTCTACTACCCTAATGCATGTTTTAATGTGTGTTTATTAAGGGTCTTCTGTGGGTAATCCAATGACTAAGGACACAAATTGAGCCAGTTAACAAGACTATATAGTATGTAAGGGAAGATAACTACTATCCAGTACCGGATATATTCATACAGAGGCTGAAAATGCACATATAAGTATATCCTAAATAATCCATAAAGGAGAGTTCATTGTTAAATCATTTAAGGAATGTAAACATTTAAGGAAAAGCTGAAAGACACCATAAGGTTAAAGTGAAGAGATTAATTTATGACAACTGGCAGAAAAGAAACATTTTCTTCCTCCTTTGCAAACACGTTCATTTACAAAATGCTAAAGCTGCGTTTCTCTTGATGGAGCACTGTTAAGTACAGAAGATGAGTAAGCCAAACAGCAGGTATTTGCTCCAAGTTAGGATCTAAGTCTACCTCTCATCTTTGGCCACTCACTTCCTACGACCTACATTACAAACAGGTTAGTGAGCTTCCATTATGGAGTACTACATTTAAAATGCTGAACTGTTTATATCTTTTCTTATATCTAGATACATTTACAGTAAAGTAGTATGAGTATCACTTGTAGCATCAATATAAATAATGTAGGAGAGAAGTATTTTATAAGCTGAAGTTTTCTGTTGCTGCTGAGTTTGCACAGTGCTGGGCTTTAAAAAGATTTTAAAGAACAGTATCTCTGCTGTTCTCTCACACTCAAGGCTTTACTTCTGCCAGAAGCAGGGGCACACATAGATGTTTCCCCCATGGATGTGCTGGGAAGAAGCAAAGGCATAACACTGCCCATTTGAGGCATGACAATGTAATAACCTCACATCAAGGCCATCCTGCCAAGCTCCCAACTTCGTTAACAAGTCAACCTGAATAAAAGCATCTCTGAGCACACTGAGTTTAGTTATCTTACTAAGATTTCTATTGTAATGACCAAAATATAAACACTTCTCTGACCAAAAATAGTTCTACTTTAAAAGCTACAGTAAAATGTTGACATGTCAACCTTTGGGTTTAAACATGAAATACGACTGAACACTAATTGCCATAATTGAGCCAAAAAATGCCCACTTACTTAATCCTGAAGCTGCCACTTCAGGAGTGTTTTTTGTTTGACATAAGCAAAATGAGCAGAGGGGCTAACAAGAGAAGTTTGTATCATGGCAAAGCAATGAACTGACATGGTAATTTCAAATTCAGATCTATCCAATGTGCACAGCAGAGGAATTTCCATTACACAGTAGAGCATTTGTGTTCTGCTATGTTTGGAGGAGGAGGGGGGGAGGAATGGTATATTCCAACTGGCTGTCATTGAAATGCAGCCACAACAGACTCCTCTGACAAAAGCAGTCTTGCCCTGCTTTCACCAAAAGCAATTAAAACACAGTGTTTTGCTACACCCAAAAGACATGGCTTAACAGGGGCCTCAGTTTAAGGAAAACGATCACTTTCTCAATGTTGTCTCCAGTATTTGGGCTGTCTCATGACTGTGCTGTGGTTGCAATTGAACATTACTTCAAGCAGCCACTCAGCTACCCCTCAGCCTCAGCACCATTTTAAAGCAGATCAATGGCAATTGCCTAGCACCACTGTGGCCAAGTATCAGAACTGAACTTGAGCTTGCCATCTTCATGAAGACCTGCTACCTTGGCCACAAACTTAATCATGAAGAGATGTTCCCTATAAACCTGACACACCAATTTCCTCCTCGGAAACAAAGGGTCCAATTTACTGTCTTTTTGCAGTTGTGTCAGATTCCCCATCCACAGCCTTATTGCCTAAGGGAGCAGCCAGGCTAGTGCCAGAAGTACTGTCATAGCATTTCCTTTCTGAGAAAGGTGTCATTGTAAAAACCTTACACTAGACAGACAATTAAGTATTCCAGCCCTCTTGCCCTGCTAAAATTGTTGAGGCAGCTGAACATATGTAGACTGTTTCTGCAACACCTAGGGAGACTCATTTGGATCCTGCAGGTGAAGGCTTTGCCTAACTGAGGACAATAGCAGCCCTCCCCAGCTGGGACACAGAAGAGTTTTATCTGTTGAAAATAGAGAGATGGAAGAAGCAGCTATGCTGGTGTTCTTCACTCAGTTTCTCTGGACAAGATTCCCATTTATCCAGAAATCAAGCAGCTCACGTCACACCAGAAAAATACAGATGCAATGATCTCAGGAAAGAGGGTCACTTAATTTTAGGGCAAAGATTGATTCTGGTCAAGCCAGAAGAATCTTGAACAAGTACACCCACTAATTATCAATTGCCCCATTAGATGAATGAATAAATGAAAACACAGTTTTATCTAATTTTTTTTCTGTCCTTCTTGATTAACACCCATGGGGGAAAAAGAAAAAAGCAGACCAATTACTTCAGTGTTGGAATCCTCACTACCCTTTATGTCAACACACCAGAAACAGCCATCCTGATATTTCTACCCTCTCCTCATCTGTAAAACTACAAAGGGCACAACAATTTAAGCATACAGGCTTGAGGCTGTATGCCAATATTAACTGGTAGATTGTATTAAAAACCAAATCAAAACCAAAACAACCAAAGGAAAAAAAAAACCACAAAATAACCCAAACACAAACCAAACTAGACTGTACTGAACAAAAAGGAATAACCTGAAATCCAGGCAGTTCTTTTTCCAGAATTCATAAATAATTGCAGATGTTTTATTCTTAAGACAAGATTTCATTCTATTACAGTTGGTAAGAAGACCATAAAGAGAAGAAAAAAAACCCATTTTGCTAGTGTAAATAATCTGTACTTATATGCCTGTATTTTGCAGTTCTCAATTTCTGCACATACTTAGTGTTCACTCCTTCACTGGGCGGACACAATGCATGACTGTCCTCAGACAAAGAACAAAATCACTAGAAAACCAGTGAAAATATATTCTCCTTCTCTATTTTGGAAATTTATAGTCAAAATACAAAAGCATTAGCTAGGGGTGGGCTTCCAAAGTGAAAAATTTCAATACATTGAAACACCTTACTTTGAAAGCTGCTATAAAAAACAATAGACAAGTAAATGGGTTTAGGCTGCTACAAAATAACTGGATTCTATAAATATCTTCACTGTGTTCTGAAGCATTATTGGGAAGAGATACTGCTGTACTAAGCCTAGTAGTTCCACTGAACTGAAACCAATGTAATAACTGCAATTTCTACTTCTAGACTACACTGTTGTTGGGGTTTTTTAATGCTATTAAAAATATATTTCTTAGTGCCATAGTGCCAGCATATTTCTCAGTGCCATCTATTTTTCTCCTACTGCTATTGAAGAGTTCACTGTTCAAATATAAACAATTTAAAAACCCAGTATGTTTTAGGCATATAAAATACCAATTTTTCAAGCTTCCCCACTGAATCACTCGTAGCCACTTGACTTTGTAGCTTAAGTTTCTTTAGTCAAATGTCACTGATTTTTCCCAAGCTTTAACATGAGGGTACTTTCTTGAGTTCAGAAAGGTACAGAGGAGCTACACAGAACACAACCAGCCATGAAAACTTTGAAAGATGTACTAACAAAATCAAACTCTTCCTTTAATCTCTTTACAAGCTGAATAAAATAAAATCAGTGAAGTTACATAAAAAAGATATTCTTTAGAATTATAAGTTGCAAAAAAAATATTCCAAGGCATCAGAGCTGAGAAAATAAATGTAGTTGCAGAATACAGTAAATACTGAATAGAGTTTGTTACTAGAAGACCTCCGGTTGTCAATATCACACCAAATTCTCTTTCTTGCCCTACAGCTTAGACAGCTATGCTTCAGTCTTTGGCTTCAACTGAAAGAGGAGAAAGCATAAAAAGTAAGGTTCCCTGGCTCTGAGACCATCCAAGTATGAGAAAAAGCTTCCAGCATCTTCCCACACAGTAGAGCATACAACAGAACTCCAATCTTTTTGCTAGTACACTCCCCAGGTTAGCTGGATTCATTTAAATGTGTGCATTTAAAAACAAATTCTTTTCCAGAAGAGAATCCAAAACAAAACAAAAGACAAACTAAAAAAACCAAAAAAAAACAAAAAAAGAGAAAGCTCAAATCTTTTACAGGGCAAGTGGAAAGTGCATTTGCCACGTCATTAATGCATCCCACTTTCTTCACTGACCTCAATGACTACAAGGATCACTTCAATGCACTTTAACAGCAACCAAGTGGCAGGATGAAGATTTTGTCCCTGCACCTCAATTTCTGAAGACAAGCCAGAATCAAATTACATCTAATCCTGACTTCTAGCACGCATGTCTCATGGGTTCTCACCAGTTGTATCACTAACACTCTTCTCCCTTTGCTGTCTGGGACCCAAGTGTTCTCCGAGCAATGACTGCATTTCAAATTACCTACTTACTGCACAACGGGCTTGTAAGAAGGGTTTGGTTTGAAGATGCCCCAAATTCTGAGTTTCCAGATAAAACCAGCTACCCTACAGAAGGAAATAGCAAGAGACTACAGGAACAGGGATATCAGCATCTCACAGTCCCCCAGTCTTCTCATACTGCAGCTTCATGTTCCTGCTACTAGCCCTGAAAAGTTTCAGCAGAGAAGCCAGAGTATACAGACAATTTCTAAAGAGATTCTGGGAGAGAAAAAATACCAACTGATCTTAAGATAAAAATTCATATAATTACTGCTAATAATTAAGAGCCAGAATCAGAATAACAACTTGTTTTTCAGATAAAATTGGCAAGCATAATTTTGTTTATTGTTAAAACAAACTTTGTGGCTTATAACATCCCCTCTTCCCTCTTTTTCCTTTTCTACTTTTTTACATCTGCAACAGGCTTATATTAAAAATCCACATACTGACAACTTAATATTAACAAGTGAGCAGTGTTCTTGATGCCAACAGCACTGACTGAAACAATTACATATAAAAACAAAGCGTGGTTAGCCCAGTGAAACAGAACAACAGTAAGTAAAGACTATGGTTTGTTCATTTGCTTCAAATCTAGACCAATGGTAGCCTGCAAAACCAGTAAGCCTGAACTCTTGTTTGCATTTCAGAACAAGAGTTGTTAAGTTGCACTGTAGGGAAGGGGAAAGTGAGGTTTGGGAACACGGTGTGCATATAAATCTCCATCTTATGGTTAAAAAAAAAAATCCACCAAACAACATTAAGTGTATAAGCAATAAAACCTGTGCCAACTTAGGATAACAATGTCTTCAGTTGTTTTACCTGCAGTATACAAGAGCTAAAACACCAAGGGTTTTAAGGCAAATTTTGATTCAGTTGGGAAATTATCACAAAACATGTCAGTCACTTCTAATATTGCAACAGCTGGGAAATCTCCTCTCCCCCCCAAAAAAATATCCCCATCCTTTCCTATAATTTTGAAAAAGCTACTGTGAGGAAGAACAAGTGCCAACATCTGCTGTGTTTCTTTCAACACAGATGAATTTTCTGATTGCCTACTTTTATGTGTAGTATGAAGTATGTATTTGTTGGTAAGTAGGAAAAAAAATACACATAGCTTTATATACCCTTTAACATTCAGATAGTTCAGTTAGAGGTTCACAGCTCCGAAGTATCTACAGCAATAGAACTTAAAGCTTGAGTGGACCGTAAAGTGAAATGCAGTTAATGGTGAAAAAAGTGCATTGACACCTCTGTAGACCCTCACATGCTACCAGCATTTCAGTTATTTTTAGTTTAATTTTACGAGACAGATTTTTTCACTTACACAATGTACTGAGTAGGACTAAACATTTTATTCAGAAATGTAGTAAGTTACACTGTTTTTAACAACTGAAAGAAGTAACTGCATAAGCAAAAGTAGGAATTCTTGTTTTTCTCCCAGTCCACTCCTGACTGTACCTGCCAAGTCAGTACATATGTCAGGATCTCATTACTATGACCCAGCTGCTTGTTAGTCTACTCAGTGGGCAGCTGAAAAGTTAGTATTTTCTTCTCTGACATACCTCGTTTTGAAATCCAGCATTCATGAGCATTTCTTAAATTACCACCTAACACAATTTAAGAGGAACAGCTAGCACCAAGAGCTGCATGTAGCGAGACAAATTTTCCTAGCCTGCCTTGCCAACCACATTTTAATCAAAAATTTTAACAGAAAGGGTAGGTATATAAATGCCAATGCATTTTCTTCACAACATCCAAACACATGGTTATTTTGGAGCCTTAAAATATTTCTGGGCTTGATTCACTGGTAGTGTGCCTTGTGTGCGGCTGACAATTTGCTATAAAAGCCAACAGTACCAAATCAGAACAGCACAGATTTTGTACTTGCTTTGCAGTGGTTTTAAAGAACATGGATGAACAAAAAAAGACATTTGGTTTATCCAGTCAAGTTTTACCTCATGTAAACCCCCAAAAGATCTCAAAGATGGTTTTATGAAACTGGATTAGGAAGAAAAAAAGTGAGAAATAACTTGTGTTCCCAGGAATAACTGAGCTTTCCTTCCTTTGCATGTGCTTTCATTCTGAGATTCAATAATAATTTTAAAAAGACAGTGTTCCCTTCTTGATAGGCCTTTGAGTATTTACTTGCTATGGAAAAGCAGATTTGCAGTGGCAGTGGAGCTGGCTCAAAGCTTTTTAGCAGCACAAAAAACCCTCAATTTTTCCACCCTGAGGAGGAGAAGCCAGGGCTGTGCCTCTTGGGGTGGGAAGAAGCCTTGGGAGAGCACTCCAGGGCCAGGCTCATGTTTTGGCTGCTGTTGGAGGCACAAGATAACCGATGGGGCACTGCTCTTTCTAACCCTCAGCAGGAACTCCTGCCTCACACAGCCCTTTCCACTGGCACAGCCTTGGGAATAGCAGCTTCCAGCTACTCACTGCCTGAGTGATGCCAGCTCTGCTGGATGAAGATAAGGCTGGAGGACAGCAGCAGTGAGAAAGGGAAGGTCAGTGCCAGGGAGCAGGAGTTCATGAGGCACTGGCTCCAATCCACTGAAACAGTGCCATCTAACCTTCCTAATCACCCATTTTTTTCCTCCAGTAGTTCACAGACCTTCCCCATGCCTCACTGACAAGCTCAAAGCAACAGAGGCAGGGCAAACCATCACTCACTGACAGAACAGGACCAGCTCTCAGAAGAATGAGACACTTAATCAGTTTTGCACCACCTCAGGTTTATGCCACTTCTCCAGATTTTCCTGATGCGGAATCTCAGAAACAGGAGAGAGTTAATTAGTCACCTGAACTTTTCACTCTTAAACATTCAGGCTCCCATTAGTGAAAAAAAGTTTAACAGTTTACTAACTTTCAACAAGAATCTTCAGCTGTTCCTACAATTAAAGAACATGAAACAGACAGTGAACATTTCCCACCACATTATTTATAAAGGCTTTGTAATCCCAAATAGAATTAGCTTACTGAACATGGACAAAACACCATCAAGTTTCTCCTGTACGCATCCAGATATTTAAAAAGGAAAAATTATAAAAAATTCTTTAAAATAAATATACTCATTATTTGTCTACGTTCATCACTGAATTTATGCTAAAATTCCACTTGCTATCTGGAGACATATACTGATGTCCCCAGAACACTGAAACCAGTATTCCTCTCCAGAATGTGTTCATAAGCTCTTGGAATTACTGCCTTTGTTTGTGAAGCAGAGCTGCTGGATTCATTCATCTTCCATTATGCCAATTTTTTTGTTTTTCCAGAACGAAACTGGAACTATATAAAAATACAACAACCCACATAACCCATCTTGTATTTTTTGGTTGTTTTTCAAAGAGGAATGGATTTAAAAATGTAGTTTAAACCATTTTATTTGAACAGGACTATCCACACATATAATCCTGAGATACTCTGCAATTCAGTTACCACTGAAATTGAAATCATGGTTTTATATTCAGTATGCAAAAATTCATCTTTCTAAATACAGAAAGCCTGCTGATTGCACAGGACATACATTAAACCATCCAGATCACCTATCACACTGCTGTCTACCAATTTGTTACATTCTCAGATGTACTGCAGGAAAGAACTGGAACTTTCAGTTACTATGAAAGAATAATTAGGGTTGAACAGAATGGAAAGAGGACAAGAATCAGGCTAAATTTATTAAATGTGGGGTTTCCTTGCTTGGGGGGTAATAAAAAACTGTGCAAAAGTAGTGTCACATGCAGTATTGTCCCTACCTGGAATACATTCCTTTGATGGGCAGCTCTCCAACTTATATTCACTCATGCAAGACAAAGATTAACAAACTACACTCTGGCCTCAGTAGGTAGGATAAAAATATGGTATTCTGAAAATTGCACTTTGGATTGAAAATAGCCTTTGTTTACAAGAATAATGGTGTTTCTTATGAAAGCTACTTTGTTTCTAACACAAAGAGTTAACCAATTGCTGAAACATTACAGCCAGGCCAAACCCCCATAAGAGGAGGCTGGTAATTTTTTTATGAAAGTTGCTGCAGACAAGTGGTCACTTGATTCCAAGGCAACCCGTAGAACCGTATCACTTTACCTTTGTAATTCACTAAGCGCTCTACTTGTGGATGGGCTAGGGTTTAGCCTCAGGAAGTTCTGCTTTAAATTGAGATGAGTGAGGTCTTGGCTATAAAACAGGTTGGCAGGCAGGTGCTCCAGGCTGCAGCATGAAAGATCCACTGAGCTTATGCGTTGTGATGCAACCTGGAAGTCAAGAGGTACACCAATATGTTAATGTTGTAATAAAACACATCCTTTCCCTTCTACTACCACAATATAAACTGGTTGTAAGCACAGCAAAAGTCAGTGTCTGCACAGACAGCTGAGCTAACATTGTTTACTTCACTTCTGCAAATTATGCCGTGATCTCTTGCTTTGCTCTCAGTGCTAAAACCACATTCACAGAGGGTCAGCAGGGGGAAAAACACAGAGGCTTTTCAAACTAGTAAGTGAAATGGATTAATTTTCATCAATGAACTTGTGCAACATTCTGCAACCAGAAAAATAAAAGATTTGACATAAACTAGTTCATCCCCTTAGCTAGCAAGTAACAGCAGCAAAATCATAGCACAGAAGTCTTCTATATTGTTTCCAGACTGGTCAGTATATGAGTGAGTGGAGGCTGAAGGGGTAACAGTCATCACTCTGTCTCAGTTTCATGGGACAAAAGCAGGTAGTAAATGGCAGGAAAAAGTTATCACTTCTATCTTACTGAAGAAAAAAGTATCACAGAAGCAAAGGACCAAGAACTCCTCTCAATAACTCAGAGTGCTAAAAATGTGACAAAAACAAAACTGAGAGTTGGGGTTTAATACCGTTTTCTAGCAAAGGGAAGGTAAAACAAATACAGCCTATAGAGACTGAAGAAATCATAGCACCTAGCACTACATATAACTAGCATCAGTTGATCCACAGGCAACAAATTAAAGAAATAGCAACTCTGCCCCTACTAAACCAAATAGGATCCAGGTAGGTCAGCTACATCCTGCTGCTTTACTTATTAACTAGTCTTTATTTAAAACAGCAAACAAGCAAACAAGCAAAAAACCAACAAACCCAAACAACACTGCAATGCAGAACTATTATGCTTTCTGTCCCATATTATAAAAAATACCCTTTCATAACATAGAGTTGTGGAGCCAACTACATGAGAAAGCACAACCACACAGCAGCACAAGCCAGTGCAGACAGTAGACAAGGAGGAGGGGTCAAGTGTTAGAGGGATGAGAGGCATTTTTAGAGCAGGCAGGGCACAAATCAAAGGAGAAGCACACACCATTTTAGACTTCTGAACATGCACAAACAGTGCTGAAATGGTTACATGTTCTGTCAGCTGCTCACTGCAAGACAAGAAATCCTATAAATTCTGTCATTGGCACTTTTACTGGCCTCACATGCTAGGATTCTGAAAGTACAAACACCACATCTAAGAGACTGAAGGGGGAAAAAAACCACGATAATCAACAATCAATTCCCAGTGACACCCTGTAAGACCTTTTGAACCCTGATGGAGACACCACCCAGCCTTCTAAACAGAGATACTGCCCTTGCCATGAGAGTACACCGAACAACCTAGAGACATCAGGTTTTGTCGGTGTAAGTGAAGCAGCCTGCCACTGAAAGGAAGGCCAAGGAGTTTTTTCTCCCTTTTCTTCCCCTCTCCAAGGCAAGCTACACAGGCCTCAGGATAAGTGGTCTCTCTTATAAACACAGAGCCATAAGCTGTGAGAGGAACAGACGGTGCTGTGTTTTTCTCTAATGCGACCGTTAATAATCCAGTCCTCCCACAGCCATTAAAAGGCTCACATTTTTCTTACTCAATTAGTTCAGTCCTTTGTTACTGTAGCTTCTATTTTTCTTCTCCTTGTAGCATGAGACAAAAATTATTCATAGGCTATTTTGAGCAGACATTTCTGAAAGCCAGGTATTCAGTCTGTTTATGGTGCCAGAACCTGCCCGGTATGGTACAGTTCTCATCACACTGAAAACACACAAGAGATGAAAAAGAACTGACACCTATTAAATTGAAAAGGAGAATGTGTAATTTTAGGTGTAATCTTAGCACACGGTATTGCTCCAGCTACTTGTTTGGAACGTGGCATGAACAGTAATAAGCAACCCAGCAGTGCTTAGAGCAAGGTGTGTTACTCTGAAAGTATCTGAAGTACCAGAATTGGTACCTCTGAGTGTGAACAATGACAAAGCAGCCAAACAAATTCAGATTGTACCCTTGTCTCACAGAAAGATGAAAAGTTGTCTTAAAATCATCAAGTCCTGTAAAAAAAATAAACAAGTAATTTCCCCCCCCCAAGTTGTATGGGTCTGGTTATTTTTTGTTTGCTTGGGTTTGTGGGCTTCTTTTGTTTGTTGTTTTTTTGTAGGTCTGGGGATTTGGGGTTTTGGGGTTTTTTTGGTTGTTCGTTTCATTGTGTGGTTTGCTTGTTTTGTTTTTTAATGAATCATTTTGTTATAGCAAGACTTTAATTAAAGATTTTCATACAATGAACATATTGAATGATGCCTCTACCACAGAGATAACTGTGAAAGTTAAAACCACATTAAAGTGTTGGTTCTGGAACCAACTGTCATTTTATTGAAGTTTTTTTTATTAGCAAAACAGTACTCTAGGAATTAACTTTTATAAATTCTTAGAGAACAAGATGAAAAACAAAGAATGACAAAGGAGAAAAACATCTGAACAATACTTTCTTTGGTTCACCTGAAACCTTCATCAACTGTTTTGAAGTTGTGTATTGAAATGAAATTACGTTGTTCCTAATCAAACAATAAATGGATATTTAAATATTGCGATTGTCTTCAACAAACTTAAAAACTAAGATTGCGCATGTGTGTGTTTGCTATTGTTTATTGAGAGCAAAGAATTTTTATAAAAGATGACAATTTTTAATGAAGCATTGGGCTTCCTTGACTCTCCGGGGAGAATCACTGCAGAGATAAGCTGGTGACAGGTAAGAAAACGCTGAGTAGAATATGACTTGCGTTCAAAGAATAAAAAGCATCCAGAGGAAGGGATATTATCTGCAGTCAGTCAGATTTCCACTGGAAGGGAAAAAAACCCAAAACAACAAGCCAGAGGGAAAGGCTTTCTAGATACATGTGGAACCTGGAATGTCACACCCTCTCAGTTACAGTAGCTACAGCATAAGCTGTAGAGTCAACACCCACCTTTGCCAGAGGAACAGGACATGCAACAGTTTGACAGCAGGGTAGCTCAAAGACAGAAAGATCTTGTACTTTTTGAAGTCCACTTTTCAGTTGGGATCTTTTATCATCGCAAATAAAAAGAAAGCTACACATTTCATCTTCTTTCTCCATTCCCTGAAGAAAGTATGCCTTATGCTACTCCTCCCCCATAAGAGCTGCACACATGGCAAAGAACTAGCTGTCTCCCAAAAATGAAAACTCCATTTTCAACATGTGCTGCATGTGCCTCAATAGTACTTAGAAGTATAAACAACAAAACAGCAATTCACAAAAAACAGCAGTACCTTAAATAAAAAAGCTTCACCAAAATGTTTAAATTTCACTTATTATTTTTTTAAAAAAGAAAACAGCATTTCAATAGTGGTAAATTTTTTAACGGCTGGCAACAAAAATACAGAAAAATACTTGTATCAGCCAATGTTCTTGCCTCTTGCTACACAGGGCTGAAACCCCACTTTTCTTTGTCTTTCAGTATAATGCCACCTCTGTCACCAAGCTATGCAACAAGACTGATTACTGTCTTTGTTTTAATGCCTTGGCTATGCTACAAAAATGATCTGTGGCTGACAATGGATGTCAGCAATGGACACAGCTGAACCCAGCTGTAAGGACAAACACAAGCCTTGTTTACACAAGGACAACTTTTGGTGTGACCTGTGGTATGGATTTAAACCAATGTAATTAAGGTCTTTTTCCTGTTTACCCTCATCCCATTCCCTATAGCTCTACGCAGATAAGAAACTACTATTTAGGACTTAAACAGAAGACAATTAAAATAACTAAACAGCCCACACGGTACAGGCAGCCAAATTCCCAGTCTGTTTGAACTGAGTTGACAATGTTAAATTACACCTGCTCTAGACATGATAATACAAAAGCTGTATAATTTTTCTCCTTCAGGATTTGTTTCTAAACAGTTCGATAATCATCACATCCCACTGATGCCTGAACAAGGCTTAACTAAACAGTGATACAGACACTTGCAAGATCTAAACTAACTGCTTAGAGCAAACAGGTTCTCCTGATTTCAGAACTAACCTTGCTTCAAATTCTAATCCTCTTTTCTATTTGAACATCAAAGCCCTGCTCGGTGGAGAAGCCTCCCTCTGCTGAGCTGGACTCCGTAGCCAGGAAACACATCACTGCCCTCAGCCACAGCCAAGAGCTCAGGAAACATTCAGGCCAGTGAAACAGCCAACACCAAAAACCTTAATGAAAGAAGGTTGGGGGGGAAGAACTGAAAAAATTTCTTGTTCTTTAAAGCCATGTATTTTTGGTTTTCAATGACAGCTTTTTAAATGAGTGAAGTCCAAAGGGTGAAAAGGTAATAGCTTTTCTAGCCTATCCTTTTTTGCTTTCTTACAAATGTTAAATGAGATATGCACTAACTCAGGCTAAGGGCCTTGCAAAGGAAAGATAAAGCTCAGCAGAGGCTTGAAAGCACATCACTCAGACTCAGGAACCCAACAGGCAATGCTGTAGGTAAGAGCTGTAATTGCCTATTAGGATGAAGGGCACACGCTTCTTGCCCCCTCTCTCCTCTGCAGGAAATGCAGCCAAAAGCCTCTGGTACAAACACCTCATGCCAGCAAGACTCAGGGGCAGGAAGGTGATTTAACTTGTCTCTGCTCTCCTCTCCTTAGCTCTGAACAAAGGCTTCTGTAGCATGCAGAAATAGCTTGCTTTTACTTTTGGCCCTTGTGCAAAGCTGTGACAACTTAAGTGAAAACAACAGTAGCAAATACATGGTGGGAGGGGAAAGCGTGGAGGTAATAGAGCGGAAGTAGTGCTCCTTTGCCCTTCACAATAGAAGTCCAGAAGACATTTCATAGACCTGAAAGACTGTTCCAGGTTTAGCATCAAAATCTTGAAATTTGTCAAAAAAAGTTACATTCATCACCTGACATTTGGAAATGTTTGGAACTACCTGAAGTCATTGCCAGAATAGAAGTATTTTTGCTCCTCCGGGAGGAAGAGAGCTCTTCTGTTAAAGATCAGGTACTGGTACCAATATCACACAGAGAGTAATATCAACACTGTTACATTGGTAGTAATCACACAGGGATGTTCACATTGATAAGATCCCTGCAAGGACAAGGCTTAAGATGCAACTTGGAGTTAATTAGCTGTAGCATCAAGCTACTTACAATTCCGACATGTGAATTTCCATTCAGTGGAGCAAAGAATATTAAGACTGTTTTACTAAAACCACATTACCTCTAAATACTACAAAACAAGTGACAGTCTCCTAAAAATTGAGAAATACTCCTTTTCTTCTTACAATTGATTTTTTACCAGACAAGCTGCTGTACTGCCAGCAAGCAGACTCTGCAATGAGCAGCCCTCCAGCAGTTACTTCGCTTCAGCATTTACTACAGATTTCACTCTTGGCAGTGAGATTCACAGTAGATGCTCAGTTGTCTTAGTCTCCACAGTCCCACATAGAGAGGGGTGTGGAGTTTTGTTTAATTAAAATAAGAGGTTACACTAGGTCTGCCATTTCTGACTCAAGTTCTCTGCATCATATCGATTTGTTCTACAATGAGATGAACTCTTTTCATGCCACTGTTTCACAGTAACTCAAAGTCCTTCCAACCCAAGTGTTTGTACTCTAAACCAATCACAAATATAGCTCTAATGGCCCAGTGCCAAGAAATGGTCTCCAGCACTCCATTCCCTGTTCTCCCTGAAGACCTTCCTCCTCCTTTACTGACTACAGAAGAAGCCTAAGGAGATGAAATGTCCCTAAAATTAATTTTTACCGATGATTCCTCTCCCCTGCTAGACTTTGCTTAGAAAGGCTTTCAGTGTTAGAGCCATCCAGTTTCAAGAAAAACTTGGTTATCACCTTATATAGGTATGAAAGTACTGTGCAATAAATATGTCAGTGCTGCAACCCTCTCCAGTCTCACAGGATCTGCTCACTGCAGACATTTCATTCCCCTGAGATTCATTAAGTACAAAGTTAAATTCCCCCTCTCACTCCCAGCCCTCAACCCCACAGAGATTACTGAAAACATTTTGGGAGCCTCCTGAACATACCTTAGAAAGTAATATTTGTGACACCTCACTGAGCTTCTAGCTGTAAGACGTGGTGATGATTACAAGAGCTGCACAAATTCAGCTTCAATAATATCAGAACCTGATTTAGAGGCTTCAGAAGCTTTCAAGTTTTGAAAGCTGTTCCAGATGTGTGGGCGATACCTAGTTTTCTCTTCTCACTCTTGGCTGCAATTCTTCAATAACTACTCTATTATTAACTGAAGGCAGCAAGTTCAAAACGAGGCCCACAGACTCTCAAAATTTCAGCAAGAAAAAAATTAAAACAGTGAAGCTATAGTTTCTCTACAACAGAGATTAAGAGAAAAGCTTGAAGTCACCAATTACACTACTTTGGAATCAGCTGAACTGTTCTGACATGGAAAACTAACCAGCAGAGCCAAAACACTTCTAAAAAACTAAGCTTCCCTCCTGAACCATTGAGAGAAACTACACTGAAACACACTCAGAAGTCCACTTCTACAACATCAACTAACCTGTAACAACAAAAGGGACAAAATCAGGAATACCTTCAAATGTTACCATCAAAAGAGAAACAAAATGGGTTCAAGTTTGTTTTGCTTGATCTTCTTTCAGCCTTGAGACAAGAAGACACCCACGGCAAGAATGACCAGATATGACTGCAGAGCAAAGGTCCCAAATATTGAATATTTCACACATACACAAAAAAAAAAAGGAAGCTCCACATGGAAACCAGAGGTTTGTTTATTTTCAAGTACTTGTGATCACTGCCAAAAGGAAGCTGTGGATTTATTTTTAGGGATCTATTTTTAGAGAAAGCATTATCTCAATATTGTCATTTTATGGTACTAGAGGAAAAAATGGTTTCCTTGTACTAAACTTTAGAGGCATCATGTTTCCTGTAAGGATCAGCTCAAAAAAAGTTTGAGTTGTTTTCTCTTCACTAGACTCTGAATAAGCAGTTGAAAACAGGGTAATGGCACTTGCTAGTCTCCCAAATGCAAAGAAACCTAGGTAGTTGTTATCCTCAAAAAAAAAAAAAAAAAAAACCAAAAAACCCAAGAGTTTTGTAGAGACCTGGATTTTGTTAAAGGCTGTTTTCAAAAGATGCTACTGATGTTGGCAACTATACTAACCTTATTTTTCGGTCATACCAGTATAGAGACTCATTTTCAAGCCTCCAAGTGCTACTGGTGTAAGAAGCAAACCAGCTACTCCATAGTAACCTCCTCAATGACCAGCACATCCCCAGCCTTCAAACTGTCCCCAACACACACACAAACATGGTAGCCTAGAATCATAAAGACATATTGAAACACATGGACTAAGAGTACAAAGCTGTAAAAAAATGTCAAACTCCTAACTGCTAACACTGTGTTTGTTGCACAGAACAGTTCCCTGTAGAATTACCAAAGGTAATAATCAATAGACAAAGGTAAAGAATACTCATCCAGAAATTCAGTTCTCATGGAAACTAAAGCAGAGTTCTGTACAGTTTTTCTCCAGATTACCCATGGCTTAGGGGACTAAACAGACACCTGGAGAGGAGATACTGCATTCAGTGACCCTAAAACATGAATTGGCAGCACTATAAAGAGTAACATTCCAAACAACCTACTTTATCCTTGCATTTGATTTTTCACTATATTTGCCACTGGCACCACTCTGTGATCAAGACTTTGGAAAAAGGCATTCTGAGCTGGTTCTGACCATTAAGCATTAGAAAAGCCTATTCTTATCTCCACAGAAAACTGAAATTTGGTAGTAAAAATCCCACTAATTTTGAACACTGTATAGACATTGTAACTCATTATAGTATCTAGAAACACATGCAAAACAGAAATATCAGCTAGTGGGCAAGCCAAGACAATACCATGTAGGGCTACTTTAACTGTAAGACTAGAGGCTTCAAGCTTCCTTTGTATCAAAAGGCTCTGCAAAGTCTGTTCCACACTGAAGCTGGAATCTCTGCTTTAGTCTTTCTCCTGGTTGATCATGTCTGATAAGGCAAATTAAGACCTTAGTATCTGAAATGAAGCTGAAGCTACAGACACAAGTGGGTGTGCCTCACTACCTGTCATTTTAATTAATGAGTGCAATCTTTTGTGCTGAAGGAAAAAGCAGTCCTGCAGTTGATAGTCTTTCACTAGCTTAAGCACAGCTTAGAGGTGAGTACATCTCTAGCAGTTCTCGCTGCATTTCCTCAGCACTGGTTCTGTAAAACACTTGCAAAAGCCAGTCATCTTGGTCTCCTATTTTGGAAATATATTTGCAGAACTCTAATCAAGTTCACAAATTAATTTAAAAATTACATAGAATTTGTTTATATAGACATGGTCTGTAACACCAAGCTTCTGTGCAGTCAGACCAGCAGACATAAAAATTGTGACTATAGTCATAGACTAGCTACACCCTCCTCACTTCACAACATAGTCTCTGAACACAACTGTCAAACTTGTACTAAAAGAATAGCTACAAGACTAAGGCATCTGATCAGAACTAAGTGACTTCAGAGAAAAAAGCTAAAAAGTTGATTTTGCACTGCTGCTTCAGGTAGGTCCCTACACAAGTTGAGGAAAGATGGAAACTGCTGCTACAGAGGCTCCTGCATTTCTTACTTGTACAGTAAACATAGAATTAAAACCTAATTTTCTGCTAGTTTCATGGAGCAAATAAATGTAGGAAGAGAGCATTCTCACCGACATGAAAGGAATAAGACCAATATGGCAACATGTCCTTCTCCCTTGAATTTGCTATTTTTAGCACTTTTAAAACACAATGTACACTGACATCGTAATTTTTTTTTCTTCACATCAGGCCAGGGTCATTTGGAACATCACACATCTCTACTGCAGACTTGAAGACAAAGGTGACTGAAACAGGGAAGGAAAAATACAAAGGCACACCGGAGAAACTCTGTTTCACAGTTTTTAAATCAAGGATCTGTTTTGCAATACTCCTCATATTTTAAACAGGAAACCTCTTATGTATATCGGTGTAAATCCACCCTGGCACCTAAGCTCCACACAACAGCTTATTCCCCATTAAACATACTGACATTATACCCACAGTTGTGCAACTAAGCCTGGGAAGCAGTCAACAGAATGGACACAGACGACTGTGCGTCCGTACATCTCTATCTACATGGAGAGTGTGGCCATGCACAAGCAGTTTTCATGAGGCAGTCATGGATTATTCACAGCCCTTGTCTCTCATCCTCTCTTCCCTTACCTGCCCTGTTGAACCAAGCACCAGAGCAGGAAATAATTGCTGCATGAAGCTGTTGACATACTTCCTGCTCTTCTGAAGCCAAGAGGGATGAAGTTTGGCAGGGTGAGATAACCTATCTCAAAATGCCTAGTGATGCATGCTATTTCCAACAAGATAAAATTCTGTAATATGTCCTTAGGTTCTTCAATACTGAATTTCTGAGGCAGACTTTAACACTCCATTTTAATTGTATGCCTTGGAACATGGAGGACCGATAACCCTTTTTACTTCACTTAAATCATCCATGTCATAAGTTGTGCAGCAGTCAACACTTAAACAGCGATTTCATATGTTGAAAAATCTTCAAGTTTAGCTACTAGAAGTGTCAACAGCAGGAGCCTGCCACCACACCCCAAACATAAACCTCACGAAAAGCAAGTTTCATTACTTGGTAACACCATAAAACTACCCTCTCATGCTACATTAAGGGTATAGCTTTTTAGGCTTTCGAAGTGGCAAACAAGGAAAGCCCTCCTTATGTCCTCTTCACTGTTAACCACACATTCTTAGCCCATCCTTCTGCATTTGACATTCAAGTAGTAAACAGTAACAGATCAGAATTGCTCTGCAGATAATTGTGTGGGTTCCAGAACATCATGCCAACTTTATGCAGACAAAATTCTTTAAAGCCGTGAAGATGTCCCTTTCTTCCCCCTGCACTCCCCCTCCCAGTTGCATAAGCTTATTTTTCAACACTTGGCATCAGAATGAACATATTAGATCACAAAGGACCAAATTTGTTGTTGTTTTCATTTTCAGCTTCTTTAATTAGGACTCCAGTATTTGGAAAGCAAAAGGAAAGAAATGCACTGTGGTACAAGAGTATCAATATTAACGAACAAGTCACATTTCCAGCTTTTAAAAATATTCTGTTTGAAGCTAAATCAGCATATCTAAAATTGACCTATTTGGAAAAAGTATGTCATGAAGTTCAGTATTTAGGTCAGTATTTTTGCAGTAATTCCAGTCCATCCTGAAAACAGGAGTTCTGTTCACTTTAGGACATACACATGCAAGAACACCAATCCTAACACTCAGTCACAACCCCTTTCCAAAAATTTACTGGAGCAGAGCACAAGAGCTGTCTTCTCTAAGACAGATTTCATTATTAGAATAAATCAGATTATGCAGAAGTGATGCTCATTTTTAATTAAATGGAGTCCATGTCTCTGCAAACATTAATTCAAAACTTCTCTAGCATACAAATATTTATTGCAGGAGTGATGCCTTAGGATTTGTCTCGTTCTGGAAAACCACTAAAAAGCCAACATTGCCAATATTCTGTGGGGAGAAAGACTGCAGAGCAAGCATTTTTTGCAAAGTCTCCTTTCAAGATTAAGCTTGTTATTTGAAAGTTAAAATAACATCAACTTCTAGCTCTTTTGAAGTAGGCAGAAGACAGACATGAAGTCTTTTTTCATAGTTAAAAACTGAATTGAGCTATTTTACTGAAATAGTTTACCAAGGATGTTCTTGTGCATTAAAATTTATAGTTAAAGCTTTCATTACACTTGTAACTATCAGAAGCCTCAGCCTCCATCAGCAACCATCAGGAGAGCATGAAGGACTGCAAAAAAAATCACTAAATTTAAGTTTCAAAACAAACACCATTTAATATAATCTGTATTTAAAATACAGTCTTAATATTATTCACAATAATTCAAAAATCTGTAAGCATCCCAATGCCCAGCCCATAAGAAAAGCTCAAAGTTACAAGAGCCATAACATCCCCCTAAATTTGCTTGCCTTGAGAAACATCATGCTTTACATGGTATTTTCTTAGTTAGCAAGAATATTTCAACTTATTTGAACATGAACAGCTTCCAAACACCTGAGGCAGAGTACCTGATATAAATGTTGGGGTTTTTTTTCCTGTGTGAGAATGCTAGCTTGCCTGAACTACCGAGCTGAATTTTTTTCCTCATTTCTTTATACACATAAATCAGGGACATTGCTGAACACAATTAAGCACTTGGACATGAAGAGCATCAGCTGGAGGACATTTGAGATACTTTTGCAGCATTACTAGTTTCTCTGTTTCTGTTCTTCAGAAACAGTGCTACTGCAGAGTAATTCCCACACAACTGCCAATACAATCACGCTTGGTCTCTCTTTCAGTCTACGGATACAAACCCCAAGCATTAAAAAAAGCAACTTTAAGTGTCAAAGTGCTGTTTCAAAATCCATGAATCCAGAATGGTTCAGATGATGCAGAATGAGCTGCATTTTTGGGGGGCTGAAAGGTGAAGTGTTAGGGAAATGAAGTATTTTTCCCTCAAAGCATGTTTTACCAACAAAAAAAGATAGCATAGTGAGTTTTTTCTGTTCTGGAAGCCTGAAAAGACACTTCAAACTATGTATTTTCTTTCTACTCTTACATAAGGAAAAAGGGAGGATGTCATGAGTTCATGGGGATATGTTCTCATGCTGGCTATCATCCCAATGCTGTTAGTCATTTGGGTGAACTAGAGAGAAAGAGAGAAGCACAGCATGGCACAGAACAGGCTTACACTGCCAGTAATTCAGAGGGGCTTTCTGGCCATTTATCTCTACTTCTAAAGTTCATTGTTTTCCACTGTTTTTCTCACTCATTAGATTTGCTTTTCATTTATCTGATGTCAAAGCCTCTGGAGATGAAAGGGCACTACTCTCCCAGAGAGAGCCACAAAGCGGCAACAACTAAAAAACTTGACAGACCATGCCTCACTGTCTCATGAAACACATCTTGGGGATTTTTACCTTGAGGCTTAACAGACCTGAGCAGGGATACCAGAACAGCTTCTTTAAAGAGAATTGTTAAATTTACTAGCAAAAAACATAAAGGATCCTTTAAATGATGCATGTGTTGGGAGGTGCCATAGTTACCTCTCAAGGAAAGTTTGACATAATAATCAAACCTCTTAAAAAGCCCCACAGCAGCCCAGGCTGTAGCACTGGCAATAGCTGGATAATTCATTATTGCAATCTAAAAAGATAGAACAGTTCTAGTGTGCCATAAATATATCTAAGTAGTACTACATAAACCCAAATTCGTTTAACATAGTGAAGAGCATGAAGAGACAGCCTCATCAAGTCTAAAATTAATGGATAGATTAGGCTCAACTAGAAAACCAAAGAGTGTGATGACAGCACAGCAAAAGAATTTGTGTAGTAAAAATAAAAATAAGGAATCGGTGATTCAGGATACATACATTACTTTAGTGAGGATTTATCAAATAAATGACAGGGATTAAGCGATAAAACAGGTAATTGCAAGAACCTTTCAACAACACCAAGTGCAACAGAGAAGTAAAAATGTAGGACCTAAACTCGCATAATAAATTGTGCTCTAAGTACAGAATAAGATTTTGCTAAAGAAGGTTTCAGTAATTTTAAAATTTACTTACAAAAAATAAAGTTTGCTTACTAGATAAATAATCAAATATTTATAGATGTGAGGAGAGATTCAACGTTTCCAAGGAGGAAAAAAATGTCCTTAATTCTAGCCATTTAATCTTTAGGCTCTGTGTAAGCAAGGAATCAAAAAAATCCAATGCTATTTTATATTTTATTAACACCACAACAAAAATTTTTGAACAGTTTTCTTCTCATCCTTTTTGTTCTAACAATTTCACTCTATCCATCCAGCTGGATCAAAGTAAGAAAAAGAAGAAAGTCCAGCATAGCACCCTGCTTACCCACAGCCAGGTAGAAAGAAGTCACAGCACAAGTGCAGAAAAATGCATCTCCCTACAGCCTATTGTTATTGAGAGCTTCCAAATAGAGGGTTTTTTGTGCACCACTAACAGTAGCAGTTTATGATACTGAACGCATAAGAGGTACTATATTGCTATATGGAGAAGATAGAACTGGAGGGAACTCTACAAACATCCCATTCAGGCAGGAATTAGCACTATTCTCACCTTTGATGCTTGTCGAAGCCATCGCAAATATTCAGTGAAGTTATCAAAACAAATGTAGTAGGTCTGGCTTTGAGGTCCCGAGGAGCTAAATGCTAAACAGTGCTGGTGCTTTTTCACTTCTTCCACCTACAGTAGACACACAAAAACTGTTAGTGAACAAGAATCAAAAGCCTCTGCAGAACTCCCCAGGGCAAAGTTAAAGTGTGCCCAAAAGAGTTCTTCAAGTAGAGTTGGACTAACACTCTCAAGCACTCAAGATGGATTGTGGCTGTCAAATATTCATAAATTCTACACAAGCAAGGAGTGAGACCAGAAGGACAAAGGAACCAAGCGAGAAAACCACCAAGAACATCAACATTTTAAGAAACTGATTACCATAAAAGGCTTCCCAGTGAAATGCGTTTAAGGCTGTTTTTATACAACCTAAAAAGTACAATTTATATTCCTAGTTATTAAAAGCAGGCTTAACAAAATGCTTCTCTTACTGCCCAATTAAATTCTTTGGCATTTCTAAACTTGCTAAAAAACACCCAGAATATATCATTCTGCTACCATACACGATAAGTCCCACACAACTTATGGTCCCAATGTCTCAGCACCACATTCTGGAAAGCCTTTGCAAACCAGGAAGTGCAGAGTATTTATGGGGTTGAGGAAGAATATTTTTTGAGTGATAATTTAAAAAACACTTAGTTCTGTGCCAAGCATCCTCCTCCCAAGCTTTGTCAGCAGAAGCCCTCAGTACATTTTTCTCAGCTTAGTTCTCCTCTTCCTTGTTTCTCTCCCAATGACTTAAGAATCAAACTTAGCAGTATATGCAAGGTTAAAGAGTATTATTTCAGTTGAGAATTCATACTCAAGCGAGTGATCCTCTGCCCATTATCTTGGCTAATCAAGCCAATAGTAGGGTTCTGAAATATTATTTAAGATGAAATATTACTGTTGTAATCTTACAATCTTCACTGACGTTTCGAAGATGCACAAAATGGTTGAGGTGAGAAGGGACCTCTGCAGGTTACCTGCAGAGTCATCAATATCTAGTAGCCCAAGGACTACGAACAGACAGATCTTGAATACCTCCAAACAGGGAAGCCCCATAAATGCTCTGGGCAACCTATGCTAGTGCTCAGTCACCCTCCCAGTAAAAAAAAAAAATAAATCTTGTGTTCTGACTCAACCTCCTGCATTTAGATACAGCCAACTGGAAAAAAAGTCCAGTTTTAGCTTTTTACAAGTAAAAATGTTTGTTGCTGTTAGCTTATGTTAGACCACTACTAATAAAATGCTGAATACTCAAGAAAAGTTCTATGTTGAAAATAATCCCATGCCCTTACTGGCTAATTTTCAGATCTTAGAGTAACCTAGCACAGGTAAGAACTGGATGAAGAGGCACAGTACAGATCATACACAACAGATCTGCATATAAGCTTCAGTTGTGTAGTACTGCACATATAAAACATTTAACACAGCACACATGAAAAGGGAACTATGAGTTTCTCTTGCTTTTCTTTTTTTAATGCAGTCCTTAGAAATGGTTAAATACGACTGACCATAACCAAAGTCATTTATATATAGTCTGATAACCCCATTACCGAAACAAACTTTTGAGGGGCTAGGAGCTATCAGTAATTGAATATAACCTCAGCATAAAGATATAGGGGTTAAGCAATCAAATGCATACAATGAAATCTTACTTTTCCACCAATTAAAGGGAGGACATGCATCTTTCCAGTCTGGCTTTCTTTTACTGATGAGACAATTAGGCATGTTCCACAAAGGATAGCTTGGCGTCTTGTCCATCTGTTGACTGGCAAATGTATTTTCCCTTTTCGAACATTGTACATTCCTGAGAGCTGAATCCGTTCAGAGTTGCCAATGCTGTGGGGCTTTCCTGAAACAGACAAAAAAGCAAGGGCTTAATCATGGAAAATCTTTACCTTTTTCACTCAAGTCATCCTAAGACTTTACCAGCAAGTTTTCAAGCTACAGGCCACAGAGCCGCAAATGAAACAGCTTCAAAATCACGCAAACAGGTAACTCAGTATCAGCTTCACTACAGGTTTATTTCATGGGTGGGAGGATACTAGTTGGGATCATAGGGAGCAGAACACAGCCTTGCAATACATTAGGAGATCTGCAATAGTCACAGAAGTACCAATTAATGGTAACGGTCTCCTCTACAGGACCTGGACATCAAAAGTTCATCCTCAACAGTAACTAATTGATTACAACTGAGTTCCTATTGACTCGATGGTGACTGTGAAAGGGGGTGAGTGATGTACTGCATGCTGACCCAACACCTTTGTTCTTCCACATCTCCTCTAAGCATCCTTAAGATCATGATTTGAACAGCTTCAATAGCTTCCCCATAATACAGTTCCTGCTCTCTACATCCCACCCTGTTCAATCCAAACTCCACAGCAAAGATAGTATGCTCACACATGATGCAAACAGATGCAACCTGGATGAAACCCCTCAAAGACCCTGCTTCAGCCTGAGTAGAGCTTTGGAAAGAGTGAAGTTCTCTTGTCTGTATTGCAATTAAATAGATATTTATAATAATTGAGATTATTAGCAAGACTGCCAATTAGACCAAATCTTTTAAGTGACTTTAAATGTCTCAATGTCTATTAATCTAATCTGTTAAGAAGATTCTACTCTATAGAAACCATCATTAACAATGGCAACACAAAGACAAGCATCTCTCATCTCTGCTCTTACAGGACCACACTTTTTAGGAGATAAATGGGAAGAGGCATAATTTGATCATTCTAATTTGCAGTGTTTACCCATATCAAATTGCCCTATCAAACCTTAAACATCCCAGCACGGATCTGAGTCATTCAAATACACTACATCTTCTGCAAACTTAGACAAGAGGTAATCACACTTAAGCTAAAACCAGTTGAAATTTCTGGAAGAATACCAGAAATTCTTCTGGTGAAACTCTGGAAGAGCACTGCCCTGGATAAACAAACCCAAGCCTATGTTAACTCCAAGTAGCTTCCCCACCATGCTATAAGTCCCTCATTTTCCTCACTAATCTATACTGAAATTCTTAATTTAAAAAATAATAATATATTAAAAAAAAAAAAAAAAAAAAAAAAAAGATTAAGGAATTAGTCGTTAATTAGGGCTCCAGAAAAGCAGAATTGATCCTGTCTTCTAATCTCAGTATTTCAGATCAGTACCAATCAAACTATGTCAGTGACAAGTGCTGCACACTGTTACTTCAACTTGCTATTACTCCTGCTTGTATGACAGCTCATTTGTCCCAATCAGTCTGCTGTTGTTCTCAGACTGTCTATGGGAAGATAGACGACACCTACCACATGGCCTGCCCACTGACATTCTCTCACCTACACCTACCCTGTGCCAAGTCTTGCCCTTATCTTTAAAGGCAGCCTTCTTGAATCTTCCTGCGGGCTGAACAAGCTAAAACTTGGCATAGTCACCCTCAAGCCTTGCTCTGCTCTAATGAGCACTACCATTTAGGCTACTGATGTCTGCCTGTGTGGATCCATAGGAACATCACTGTTGCTTGAAGCTAAAAGACTGAAACTTTAATGCCCACAGGGCAGCGCCATCTAATACAAAAATAGGTGCCCCAAGAAAGCAGTAATTTTACTGCCAAACAAATTCAAATCCAACAGCAGAAGCTGTGGATAAAGACTTTGCCTAACAGAGGAGGGGAGCAGGGGACATTCATTCCACCCAAAGCTACAGAAAAACCGATAGGGAGTAAAATAGAGCAACTTAATTAAAATACAAAAGTCAAATCAAGCTTTACATTTGGAACACAAAGAATATGGTTGCACAAGTAACTGATAATTCACCTAGCTGTGCAGAACGACGGATGCCATGCCACAAAGTATTGCTTAAAAAACTAACCACACACAAAAACAATAAAATCATGAAGAATATGACTGTATAAGGAATAGTTGCCAGAGGTGTGGGCAGTTTCACCTCAAAAATGGTATTTTATGGTCCTCATTTGAGGCTTATTCTTTGAGGCTGTACACTTTCTAACTTCCCTGGAAAAGCACAATCCACTGCTGTTTGAACCCTTTAGGACTGCACCTCAGTCCCTTGGGAAGCCAAGCCCATTTAGTGACATGCATTTTAATACAACCAAATGCAATTTTACCCATCCAGGAACAAGGGGCATAATTCACACTTATTATGGGCAGACCTGTGCCCTGGAAAACACCAAGCCTCAGAAGTTCTTTGGGATTCTAGTGGATAACACAGAGGAGGAGCTCCCACTACAGTGCTACGGCCAAGAGGCTTGGCAGGAAATCCAACAGCCCTCGGGAGCAAGGGAGAAGTAACATTACCCTGCTGACTCCAGGGGCAAAACAACTACCACACTGTGTGCCCACATTTCACAAAGGGTGTTAAAAATCAGTATTCAGAGAAGTTTCAGGGGTAAAAAACCAAAAATAATCAGAAGCCAGAGAAACCTGCTTCCTGGGCCCAGTCCCTCTTGGTCTAGCTACTGAAGTTAGGCACAGCTGGACCTGTAAAACTACTCAGAAGTCTTTAAAAGACAGTTCTTCGAGTTTTATATAAATTCACAGAGCTTAAGTCACAAATCACTGTAACAACTATTATCATCAGTAAATTTTTACTAGAAAAATCAGAACAGAGCTACTTCAGAAGTAGAAGTATTCATGCTATGTATGAATGGTACATTTTCTCGAACCTCAGATCTGGTGGACAAAGCACAAGGGGGCAAGAACCTTCAGTAATTCCTACAAATATAACAGTACTAAAGAGCATCTCCCTCAAACTTTAAAGATCTAAGGTGATTTTTCCCAGCCCTTGCTACACGAAAGCTGATAAACAGAAATAAAATGCTGGGCCTACTTCATTAAAGCAAATGTCTTCCTTTCTTTCTTCCTATTCTTTTCTAATTCACTACATAAACAAGCATGTGGCCGGACCAGACCATCTTTCAAGATCCTTTCCAACCTGGACTCTTCCACAATTCTATGACTCTACAACTTGAAAAACCTATGTTTAATACTGTATCACATGTTGTTGCCTGAGCCTGATTCTGCTCACATACTCAGCTTCCTTCCTGCTGAAGGGTTTTAAGCATTGACATTTTATAGTATCACAGTGTTCTATTATCATGGAAGCGAGGCGGAGGGAGGTGGAAGGGGTGGAGGAAGTCAAAAGCCACTGCTTATTTGGATTTTAGGTAGAGGTTATTCAAGGACATACCAACTAGTAATGGAACCAGATCCCTAAATCCACAGAAGTTAGGCAGGTCAACTGTGAGCAAAAGCTGTTTGTCAAGAAGTAGCCTTGCCTACTGAAAGATAAGCTTGGACAGACCGCAGCTTTAAAGAGCTCAGGTACTTGCTGCCAGTAGAGCACAAAAGCAGGAAAAGTTTAAATGTCAGAGCTCTGACATAACAGAAGCAGGATGGGACTTAGAAACGGTGTGAAGCAATCACAGCACTGGCTGCTCCTCACTGAGGGGAGGAAAGCAGCAGGTAGTAGATTCTCACACTGCCCCACAGCACAGCTCCTGCAAGAGGGGTGATCCCTGACATGCTGGGGAGCAAAGGACAAGGAAAGGGCTCAGAAGTGTACCTGCCTTTTCTATGGACTGGAAAGCAAGCAAACAGAAGAGAACACAAATGACCTTTTCTTCAAAGTTTACAGGAGGATAGGGCACTTCGGACTTCATCAGAATGCCTTTAGGCTGAGGACTAAAGACCACAAATTATGGCATAACTGCAGCACAACCACGAAAAATCACATGGTTTAAAAGGAACCTACCAATGCCAGTGAAAGCACCGTTTTCAGCAAAAGCATCAGCTGTTCTGAAATTACCTTCCTCAATCTGTCTTCATAGACCTCCTGTTCATGATACAGAAGACAGCATGAGATTCATATTCAGATTTTTCTTCAGTTTTAACTGTACCCGGAGGGAGCAAATGAGTTCGCAAAGGGGCCTGTGATATTACACTGAAGCCAAAAGTCATGCAGATAAAATTGTAATGATGATCCTGTGTGACTGAAACACAAATCTGAATCCTGCCAAAAACTTAAGGTAATTATTTTTGCCTCAATCAGAGTGGAGGCAAATAAGCCAGAACATGTAGAAGAGTCGCATACCAGAAAAATGTTTTTCGAATGCTAAGCCTAACTAGAGCTGTTTTAACAAAAAAACATAAAAAGATTATTTTTCATTCTTGTCAGGACTCCAAGACTACAGTAACTCCTAAGCACCCCCACAACAGGACTTTTGTTCTGTGCAACACATAACAGAGGATGCCTCGAGGAATTATGAGCAGACCACTTATTTGCCTATCTTGACATTCATGGTTGAATTCCTCTCAGTTTTAGTTTGTCTCAAGTCCTGGAGGGAAAGCAGTGGTATTTACGACAAGGACAGAGGAAAGCAGGGAATCTGACTGAAATCGTGGGACTTTTTTGGAACCATAAACCCTACCTGTACTTCACAAGAAGCATGGATAGGCCACAAATGATCTTCCCATAATGCTGAAGAACTAAGACCTCACTACAAGAAGCCTGAAGAAGCAACATAACTGACAATCCCACCAAGTGCAAAGACTTCAAAAAACTAATTCAATAAATAGCCACAGACACTTGCTTTGGATTCTAGAGTAAAGCTCTTTATCCAAGAGAAGGAAGCCATATGGAATACATTACCAACAGAAGTTATAAAATACAAGCTCATTATGGGACATAAAAGTACTTGGAAAAAAAACCTCTACAGCTATATGGCTGATTAAGTTGCAAGTACTTACTATTCCTCCCTCTGTTTGAAAAGTACAGTCAATAAAGTCTGCCTCTAAAGAACGATTCAAGACATTACCAAAATAAGAGCAGGGGAAAGTGTTGACATAAGGAATGCATCCACTTCAGTGCATTGGATCTTATTTTTATAACAAATAACTGGTCTTACAGAATGAAAACTAAAAATTCTCCAGGACCTGCATGGCACAGCCAGCTCCACAGACTGCCTGCCCTGAGCCACCTTGGGTGTTCACCAGCAGTAAGAGCAGCTCAGTTAATCAGTAGGAATAATGTTTTAAGTTTGAGGCTTTTCAAAACCAAGTGACTCCGAGGTGCCTAATTTAGGGATGTCCTTTTCCTGCTACAGCTGGGCCAGCTACAGAGGTCGTCATCCTCATCTGCAGACTGCTGGGCCCCTGGCCCCAGGCCAGAGTTGCATCACCCTACTGCATCAGCTGCTCCTGGTAAGCTGTCCCTGAGCCCTTACAAACAGAACAGGCTCTTCCATTTCTTGTCTCTCTTTTTGACTAAGGCCTTGGGGACAGCTCAGGGTGTGCAGAGTTAGCGTGGAGAGCAGAGGAATGGCAACGTGAGGGTCAGAGATGTCACACTGGGGGCTGCTGCTGGAGAGGATATGAAACCAGAAAACCACCAATCAGAGTTTTGAAAACTTTGGCCTGAATCTACCCAGGAAGGCCACATTATTTCCTAGCCAGAGGGGTGAAATCAGGGGGCAGGTGGCAGCTTAGTTCTCACCTGGAGCACCATCCCCACAACCCCTCTGGACTGAAATCAGGAATGCCTCATGGCCAATGCAAACATGCAAACTGAGGTTCAGCATTGTTCTTGCCTAAATATAAGTGCAAAGAGGACTCAATTAGCCCAAGATACTGAAAGCCCTTGAGTGTCTTTGCCCACCCTTCAGGAAACTTTGGCACAGTAGCTGACGCTGAATCCTTGCTGCCAGATTATTCTGCAGATTTTTACTTTTGCTCAAACCTTTTCATTAAATACAGATAAAGCTACTGCCTGCACTATTTTTGAAATTTCTCAGTCACTTAAGGCTGCTTCCCTTTGCGTTCTTGTCAAACTAAGGACAGCGGTGATGACTTCAGGCAAGGCCCAGTGCAATGAGATGTATAAAAATAAAGTTGGATTTAAAAAGAAGAAAAAAAAGCAGGCAGCGAAGCAAGCAGGAAAGAACAAGTAAAAACTCTGAAACCATTGTAACTGCTCATTTTTATGATGAAAGTTAACTCAGAATTACATTCTTATTAAAAGTATTTTTCCTTGAGAAGGTCTATGCTGTCATGATTTAAGAACAGAAGTACAGAATTAGCAAGTTTTAGATTTAACTGAGACCGAGGTTTCACCTCGTACTCTCTAGCAGAACCCAACAGAGGATGCTTTTGCAAAGCTAAGACCAAGCACATGTATATCAGAATTTCACCTGGCAAACCATTCTAAAAGGAGTAGCTGAATTTTTGCACTCAAACCTACTTAGACTCTTAAAAATTCCTCTAAGTTTTAACACAAGGGTTTTGATTGATTCTGTATTGCTCTGTGGAGGAGGGATTCAGCCACTATCATGCTGCTCTTATGGGCATATAACCATTAGCATAGACTTTACTAATTATACTCCTCATTTTGCTGCACTCTATTAACACAGGGAAGCTCTGAAGTGGTTGTGTTTCTTCTAAGAATTAGCAGTTCAGGCTCAGCTACTTGAAGGCTGTTACCTTTACACCTGAGAAACAAAAGCAGACCAGAAAATATGAATTTTATTGAACTGCATTAACTACATTAACTCAGCTTCTTTCTTTAAAGAAATGATCACAAGACAGAACTGGCAGAGCAGAAGGCAGACAAGCCATTACTCTTTTTGAAACATATTCCTACTTTACAGGAAGATCATTCTTTAAGACAAGCATTATCACTGTATGATGTGATACAATAAAACACAGTTACTAATTTTATAGCAATAATCTGGCTTTTCACTTATATTGAATCCTCACTGGAGGAAAGTTTTGTATGAAACTGATAATGAAAAAAACATGCCACTCTTTTTCCCCACTGAGAAAGAGTTCAATGTTTTTTCGCTCAGTCATTTGCTGCACCTTGTTCTCACAAGATTCACCACCTCTATTGCAGAAGCCCTAAAACCTAAAAAAACATCATAGGCAAAATGTAACAAAAATTACTTTTTTGAAAAAGCATTTTTATCAAGAGTTACATATTTATCAGTGGCAAGTGGCTGCAGTAGCTTTACTGTCAAGAGCTAAGTATCAGTTCCCATAGGCCAAAAGCTTCTGAAGAGAAACATAAATGATTCAGCAGAATTAATTTAAGACTCATTGTTAACCTGTGCAACTTCTACACCAGGTCAAAGACAATGAGCTGAAGTAGGATATGTAATGGTGAACAGGATAATATTTGCAATTAAGAGCAAGCAAGCACAGTGGAAGTTCATGTGGATTATTATGTAGAAGCTGCAAACCCAAAGGCTTTGAATCCAACTCTTCTGACTGTAACAAATGAATTTCAGATCTTGCTGCTCCAACGTGTTGATGGGTTTTACAGTTAAGGAGCACATGTATAAACAAAACCCCAAAGACATCCCTCCCCCTACTCTCCACCCCCACAAGCAAACTGAAAACCCAATTATTCACAAATCCTTCATCCCATCTATCCCTACAGACTACTCCTGCAGATGAAACACTGGTCCTTCACATTCAAACTCAGCCCTATGCATTCCCAAACACCTCAGGAAATTCAAGCAGGTTACATGCAGGCAAGCTAGTTTATTTCAGCAAAACAGTAAGGCACTTCAGGCAGCCTTGATATCCCGATTTCTGCTTGCATTAGAAATAGAATGGAACGTAGGTTGAACTCTGTTGTTACATCCAAATACTTCATTTTGAAGAGAGCTCATAAAGGGGAGAGAGCTGCCTGCTATTCAGCAGTAAAATTCAGTATCAATTCCTTTGGAAAAGCACAATATGCCACTTCTGCCAGGAAAGACAACTTAAATGTCCTGAGAAGAAGCCATCAGAAAAAAAATGTCATCTTCCTCCTGCGCTCTAACAAAGTTGTAAAAAGCTGTAATTCTGGTCCAGAGCCCTCCAGTACTATGTAAAACTTTCTCAACTTGAATTTAGGATTCATTTAATAGAGCTACTAAATAAGTTCTTCAGTGAGATCTACCAAGTATTTTTGCTCAAAGTAAATTTAAAACTATCTTACATTGAGAAAATCTGTGCTAGTATCTGATCACATCCCATACATGTATATTTTAAAAAGAAGACTTTAGCCGCACATTTCAACTTACTCCTTAATAAGATGGCCTCAGGAAACTCAACTTCCTGAACAGTTTTATAGTTGTATGCACTGATACTAAAGAGGTGAAAATTCATAAGCAAAGGCCATAAAGCTAAGCCTGAAAGACTTGCTAGTAGTACCATCACTTGCATAAGAGCATGCAGAGCTTCTGTAGGATGGGACCCAATGACTCTTCAACCTATCTTTGCCCTTTCTCTCCAACCCCTGTAAAGCAAAGCTGAACACAATGCTGGAAATGCACATTTATTTTGTGAAGTCATGCAAAATTGAATTCTACTTGTTATACTCCTGATGCACAATAAAGCCACAAGCACAGTGAAATCCCTGGCATCCCAAAGGATACTTATCCTGTCTAAAGCAATTGCTGTACTGGCAAAAGCTCTGAGCTAACCAAATGTTTGAGGCAAAGCTGAAGTCTTGATACCACTGAGAATAACAATGGCTTTTAGGTTTTATCAGTATTAGGTGCTCAACATGAAGCACAACAGTGTAAGTTTCAAGCTAACTACTTGAATGCACACTCCTCTAAGAAGGAATAATGACAGCCCCTGGCAGAAGTTCATCTGTTCATTTTAGTACTATCACAGAAAGGTAGAAACCTGTGCTCCTTACTAGGGAAAGTTTAGCAACCCCTCCCACAACCCTGCACTTACTTGCCCTGCCCTGAGAATGGAAGATGTGGGTAAATCAACCATTTTGAAAAAAACCAGAGGAACAATGACACACTAGGTCAAAGATTGTTTCATATGAACTTCACAAGCAACACAAATATCATCTTTCAGTGTATTCCAGACTAAAATTCCACCAACTGCAAGATGACTGAGCTATTTTCTTCAAATATAGTCAAGTTGCAATTACCATGATTTTTTTCCTTGCTCTTTAACCAGAAGAACAAGTCACGTATTCTATAGCATACCTAAAAGCATGTGGTATTTTAAATCCTTGTAAAGGTAAAGCATTTTAAACATGACACTTCCTACAATAGACTACTGTACCAGCATTATTGTAGAGATCAAAATCTAAACTCAAGTTTTATCATACGACCCAGCCGATAAGCAGCTTATGTCAAAAGTCTGTACAGTATTACAGGGCTATTACTAGCACTCCTCATTTAGGTCTAGTTTAAAGAAAAAAAAAAGGGCCCCAAAATTATGATATCGAACAGTACTTAAACACTTATATGCTATCCTGTTAAGTCCCTCCAAAATTTAGGACTGTAAAAAGGATGCCACGATGATAAATCTGGAATCATCAGCCCATACAATCATCAGTCACATTATCTAATAAGTAAATAAAAAAATAAGCTAGTAGGTAAAAACTCAGTCACTGCTTTAAGTTGCAAAAAGACAGAAAAATAAAAAGAACAGAGAGAGACAGCATGAGCACATTAATCAAAGAGAACTAACTGTCACTCTTAAACACTAAACATTTTCAATTCAGTAACACTAACATGAGATTTCCATGCTATGAATAGAAAGAATTCTGGCTGGGCAATGTCCCTGGTAAGCCTGTATTATTGTATCATGTCATCAGTCTGATCATAATTTGGTAGGTGAGCTTAGTTCATACATTTTGTGGCTATACTTTGGCTGCTTTCCCCACATAACAGTAGCCAGTATTTGTTCATGCATGTGATTTTATGTGGTTTGTTTACACAGACCTCTTTCTCAAATAGCTAGTTAAAGCAAGAGAGAGTCTTTCTCGTTTACAGCTTTGAGTTCAATGAGTGGCAGAGTCCATCTTCAGCTGAAAATGAGAGCTTCAAGAAACTAGGAGGACTCTCTCCAGTTGCCTCTTTGCCCCTCTCCTGCAACTCTGTAACTGTCCCTAACAACACCCCTAGCAGCCCTTATTTTTCACTTTTCTCTTATCAGCAAGAAAAGCTTCAAAGAACCACATGGAAGCTTGGAATGATGGAAAAGGAGAGACAGGATTAGCAGCTGCCCTTGGAAAACTTCACTCGCCCAGTTTCTGCCTGCTTATAGCCAACCACCTTGTTTAGTTGCTGAAGAACATGCACCCTTTTATTCAATCTAAACCAACTTCTGTCATTCAAGTGTTTCCTTTTTTAAAATTTACATGAAAAAGGCTGGATTACGTTGTCATACATTAAGCTTGTATGTCAATGCATGGAAATAGGCAGCAGTAAAAGGCAACTTCTATCAGAGCTCTGTACTTCAGACCACATTCCTGGGAAAAAAAACAAAGACAAGGGAAGCTGATTTTATAAAGTGAGAAGAAGGAAACAGTGTGGAGTGAGAGATATATATCATGAAGAAACATAAAAGGAAACATTCTCCCTGTGCCTTTCTACCCTTAGAAACAGAGGCAGAGAAGATTTATCGCGTGCCCACAGGTATCGGGTTTGACACCACTTCTCCTCTTTTCTACCCCAGAGACCAGAAGTAACTGGATAGCATATGGGAATTGTCTAGGAGTGCACATCACATGGTTTTATGACAAAGGAGAGGAAAAAACCAGAGATTGGCTTTTTCCATTCCCTTTTCAAATTAAATCAACTATCGCACATCTGAGTCATCCCCAAAACCATCAGATTTCTGTCCAAGGCACTCCAAGGGTCTGTGAAAAGACAATCACAAGTGCCAGCTCATAAGGTTGACTACACTCTGAGGTTTTTCATATCATGCCACACATCTCTATATGAAAAATGTTGAAAATTTCCACACTCGTACAAGAGGAAAAAAAAAAAGCCTGTACGAAGGTCCAGTTTAAAAGTACAAAGGTCCAGTTTAAAAGTACACAGTCTGATTTAGAGCTCCTAAAGTCTCTTTTAAGTCAGGAAGTTATCTAGGAGAAATCAAAACAAGTTTGTAAATTCAGCTTTGACAGGAAAGCAAGTGTGCTAAAAACAACCTCAGGAACTTGAAAATTCATCAGAGCACCACTTCAACTCTGGTTCATGGTAATTTTAGAAAGGGATTCATAAATACTCACCACGAATACTTTGTACAACACCAGTAGGATGAACCTGAAGCTGGGGCAGTTTGTCAAAGCTTTCTCCTGTCAGTGAAAATACCCAGAAGATCAGAAGTGCCTACACATTTCTGAGGACTCCACAATGAAGTCGAGCACCCTCTTTACTGGTTACCTCTCACTAACACCACAAGCAGTCCAGATGGACAGTGTCCAGAGCAATCCACAGCACGAGAAAGTCTGTTTAAGTACATTGATTGTGGTCACATCATAATAATATTTCATTTTCCTGCCACAGAAATGAATGTTTTATCATCATAAAATACATTGTGGCTGTACAGACACTGTATTTAAACTGTTTACTTCAAAAAAGCAGAGCAACTCAAACTATTCCAACCCTCCATCCATGTCCAATACTAGCATCCAAAAACAAACAAAAAAATCCCAACAAAATCAAACCCATTCCTCTCCAATGCACAACTTTAACAAGTTCACCACATCTAATATTATTAAGACTGTACTGAATCCTCCACCCTGCAATCAGGAGAAAAACCTATAATATGCAGGATCTTACTTAAGCAGGCTATTTTGATCCTCCCACCCTGACCAACTATCTTTAGTGCCTGGGTCATCAACAAAGGAACAGATCACAGCACATTTGATTTTCTTAAAGTTAACTTCACAAGTCTCCTCCATGCAGACTAATGCAAACAGCCTGTACCCTAATGGCAAAAAACCTCTCCTGAGCTACCTTCACCAACCATTTTACTAAATGAATAGAGAGTAGGAACTGAAAAGATGAGGTGGGTCAGAATACACTCCTCTGCCTCCCCTTTCCTAACTGGAAACAGCGTAACTGGAGACACCAATTCGACCACTATATAAAGGCATTCTTTAGAGATCACTGTTAGAGCTGATCTAAAACATGCATGAAGCTTCACTGTCAGAAGAAACACCAAAAATTTTGCGATGCTCTCTCATTCACAAACATTTGCAGGTTAATTTTTTTAAGTATTTGGATAGATTTTTTCAAAGAATGCTTCCAAAAATACTATCTTTTTGATTCCTCTGCCCGCCCGCCCGCCCGCCCACCCACCCTCCTTTGAGTGAGAAGTGAGATGCCTGAAGATTTATTTTTTTGACACCATCTATTTATGTTTCAAATATCTTCATCTCCACCCCAGCAAGAAAGGGAAAAAAGGGGTCAAGAATATACTATAATTTGCAAGTTCTTTTTTAATCCTCTTTGAATTCTCAGCACTTTAGTTTCATTTCTAACATTGCAGAAATAAAAATCTGGTCAGTGAAACGTAGTATTCGGAGAAAAAAAAAAAATCACTAATTACAACTGGACTATTTACTTTGTACAAGGGAAGTCAGTTGTTCACAAAATGCCAAACACTGCCAACCTCAGAACTGATACCGTTCTGTTATACTTCAGATCAACAGTATTCATATTGATGAGTATTTTTTTCTCTTAATGGAAGCTTCATGTAAGGTATCACCAAGCTAACTGATTTTATAGATACTCTATTTTCTAGGCATTTTAACTAGAAGATTTCTAGGTAGTTATACAGATCACATTAAGCTATATAAAGGACAATGAAACTTAAGCGGAAAGATAATAAAATAATTCAGTGTTTCTGGTGAACACCAGCAAAATACTTGTAACACAATCAGATTTATTTTCTCCTGTATTTAATGCATATTCTGGATGTGTACAAACCTAAAAATAAAGGATAGATTCTTGAAAAGAAATCTTAAGCAAAACCCAGCAGGAAGGAAAAAAAACACCTAAAGCACACACTGGCTAGCATGCTAAATGTGAAGGTATACACACAAGGAGATGGCACTAAGAAAGGATGTTGCAAGAACAAAAATCTGAATTATCTTATCATCAACAATTTAAAATTAATCCTGTTGTTCAACACCTAATGAAACTTGTGTCACCCTCCAGGACACAGAAGACTTAGATAAGACCCCCAAAGCAGGTCGATTACTTTACCCACACAAGAAATAATTTAGTGTTGGTAAACACAACTCCGAGCATTAAGCAACAGGCCAAGTTTGCCACATCCACCTCCTCAATGCCAGTTTCCTGAAGAAAACGTGGAACAGCTGTTCCATCAGCTACTGCTGCGGAGGTTGATACCTGCATCTGTGCTCTGTTACAACAGAGATGGGAACTGCTACTGCATCCTTCATACAGGGCTGTGTGTGCACACACGTACACGTGCTTGTGCTCATGAAGCATCCAGGCAGAAAGATGAGGCCTGAAAAAAAAGGCTGGGGCATTGGGCAGGGAACCTGTCTTGCTTACACCTCTCCAAGAGGAACCAGCTGCTCTATGACACAAGAAACAAGGGACCATGTTCATCAACAACTGCTTTTAGCTTCAAGGCAAGCTGGCATCAGTATTTCAGTTTTGCTATCAAACCTGGATGATGAGGGGAAGTCTTACGAACATCATGCCCCAGGGGAACCTCCACAGAGTTCTACTAAGTAGGGATGAGAGGGAGAGCTGCCCCTTCAAGGCAAAAAAGTTGAACATCTCCCCCCAGCTGCACTCGTTTGCCTTGATCATAGCCCTACTCAAATTCAAGTTTTTGTAGTGGCCTCTCACTGCTTTTTGAAGTAAAGTAAGCCACTGACCTGGAATGCAATTAAGAGAAAGGAACTGTACAGTTTACCTCATCTATTTGCGTTTTGCATACTAACTCATACTATAAAAAGCTGTTTCGATGTACTTCATCTTGCTGAACTATTTGCTACTAGAATTGCTAACATAATGTAAGAACTCATGAGGTGAGTTTAAAACATTTTGCTTCATATTTCCTTTTAATTATTTGTCTTTTTCTTACAACAGTGTACAGTTGTCTTGTCTGTTCATAAAACACAGAGGCTTTGAACAAGCATAGTAGCTGCACTCAAATATTTATACCACTTAGCATTTCAACAAAAAATCATTCCTGCAAGTTTCTTAGCTTCTGTTCTGGGGGAGAATGAAATCTTTTTCCAGTAGTCACTGTTAGTTATTTCCCATCTTCCCCATTCCTGAAATGCTTTCCCTATTCCTTTGCCTCAGGTTTTGCTACTGTCAGGGCAGAACTCACCACAAGTTGGCTTCAGCACTGCTTGTCCTGTTTCCCGAGGATGAAATGAACAGACCAAAGTGTAGGAAATGCTTATTACGTAAACCAAGATCACAGTTACCTAGTACAGCAGAGATTGCTTTCCTGAAGATATCTTAAATGTATGGTAAAAATCATACAAAGCATATTTTTAGATCGACGCTCAAGCAGGAACCACAAGTGCCGTATCATCAGTGATGCAGGCTTAACAGATTTCTGAATCTGAAATAACCAACTGGAGGCTTTGGCAAAAACAGGTTCAAATTTGTAAGATATCTCTGAGGAAAGCTGGCTAGCATATGCTAATACTCTGAAATAAACACAGCAAGCCAACCAAAATTTGCTCTGAGTCAAAACTAACCACTCCAACAAATGGGCTTTGTCTGAATTTTTGATTTGGAGATTTCGGCTCCAAGGAGATGATGAGTTAGCAGCTGTCACTGAGGTTTTGTCTTACTGAATCATGAAGCAGAGTCCAAGAACTTCATGTAGTTTCAAAAGCCTTTGACTATCCTTGGAAAATAAACTCATCAGTCCACCAGAACCTGATCACTAGAGGAAACACTAATTGTTTTGGATTAACTTATTTACTTCTTAATGGAGAAACTTAAAAGTCTCTGCCTCTTCAAAGTCTAAGCTGAAAGAGATATTGCTTTCATCATCTCAATTTGAAACAGCCATACCTACCCAACTTAGACAGTTTAAAATAAGAATGTAGGCCACATCTGAAAAAACTGTACAGGGATTAATTTTTTTTTCTAGAAGCAGTTACTTAGCAACAAACATGAAGGTGCTCTTTCCCAATACTTTTTTTAAGCTAACTGAAAAAGACATTCTGAATCCACACATAGTATTAAGTTTTCACCACACAGGAGTCAACGCATGGAAAGGAAATTCTCATGTTCCCTCAGTAAAGTTTGCTTGTGGAGAACATGGAAATTATCTGACAGCACTGTGCTAAGCCTTAAGACACTGGATTGAAATACAAGCTTCTATCCCCAGCTTTTCTTGCCTTTTAGATTTTATGCCTTGCTACCATTTCAGGAAAAAAAATTAAAGAGCAAAGAAAAAAGCACACAGATAAAATAGCTTTCAAAGCTGTCTATGAAAGCTTCAAGCAGAGCAGCTGTGTTCATTCAACTCTCATACTCTCACATTAGGGGAAAAAAAAAGCTGTTAAATGTAAAGTAAATGCAATTCAATATATACCAAGTCACACTTTCTTCAAAATCTATTTGCAAACTTGATAGTCCTAACTAGGTAGTGTCACAATTATAACCTCAGTACAGTAGGTCAGGACTACTCTTACATTTCTTGGAAAAAGTTGCAACAGATAGTTTCCCTCTGACTAAATATAATCTTCCCAGAGATGCAGCAGACAGGCTCATTAGTCTTCTGTAAAGGAAGCCTGCTGAAAGGTAAAAATGTGACAGCAGAAATTTTAGAGCGAGATCTGGCCCAAGAACCATAATGATGAAAAAAAGAGGATTCAAGAAATCTGTCCTTTCAAAGCACAAGTCACCTTATCAAGTCACCTTCAGTTTAGCTACACAACTTCTAAGCAAATAATAACATTTCTGCTGAATAAGGCCATTAATTGGTGTACTCTTCCAATTTCCTAATTAGGCTAAAGGACAGTAATGCTTCAAGGCATTACTAAATTTATTCCTTAGTGAAAACAAAACAGGAGCAAAACACATTTGAGACACATTTCTCTAAGGTATATTAATGAAAAGTTAATAGATGCTATCAAGTACAAGACTTTTCCAGCATGGCATAGATACCTTATTTGCTGTAGATGCACCCCTGAGAAAAATAAAGGCTATACCATGCTGGAAAAACAAGAGAATGCTGCAGGTTCTCATTCTGCTCCACGTTTCCCACCCAACCTGGATGCCCATCCTCTGGTATACTGTCCTTCTATCAGGTATAAAAAAAAAAAACCAACCCTGCCTAAACTGCAACAGAAGAAGCACAGAGCAATTAATACTCCTCTTGTTGCCAAAAGACAGCTCTCATTTATTATTATATAGATATGACTAACTCCAACACTTTCTATAAGAAGTTTAATTTATTGTCTCCTCCACATAACAGTCCTACCCCTGCAGTGCTGGCTAACATCAGAAGCAGCATTTTAAAGCAGACAAACAACAGCATTACACCAATCTGTGGAGAAAAAAATTATTTCAGTGTAGGCATCATTAGCAATTCAGTCTTCTGCATTATGTGCTGTGTCAGAAGAACAGTAGCAGAAGTACACATTCAGAAAGGTAAAACAAGCCTGTGAATCTGCCAGCTACAAAAATACTCATCCACCAGACCCCTTAACCTGGAACTAATGCAGATTTGGTTAGAGTCTGTGAAAACCCAAGTGCACTGAATATTAAGCTTTGTTATTTTTTACTGATTCCCTAATGAAATATCTGAACTTTTTTTCAAGCAAAAGGTGCAAACTTTTTGTAGGCAGTCATTAGCATTTTATCTGTCCCCCAACATGCATTCCATTTCCCTATGCATTTTTAGTCTCATTCTCCCCTCTCTTCTGTATCCACAGATGATGATCCAATGTTTCCCAGCCTGCAATTATAATGAAGTTTGGTTGATTTTTTTTCCTCCTGTTGTCTTATAAGTGCATTGCCCCAAGACTTGTCATCCCACCCCTCTAAAACAAAAGTATTACTTATGAAGAGAACCTAGCCACTCGTTCATATAAAAAGATTACCATGCCAGAACAAAGGTTGTTGAGTTACTCGAGCATCCTGCAATAAGCCATTCAGAAGTTCATCGTTAGTTGTCCACCCAGATTAGTCATATTAGTGCTGAAGCAAGGGCATTATGTAAAAGACTGCTTCTCTCTGATCTGCTTCATTAGCTCCAAATCATATTTACAAAATGCAACATGCTACTTCAGCATGTCTGAAGCAATCAGCAGTTAAAACAATTTCTTTTACCATCATCTGTAATATATGAACACATGGGTGGCCAAAGTGTAGCCCAGGGGTGCCAGGCTCACAGCTGCCTGCTCACTTAGAGTACAAAAGGTAGAGCCCATGGAGACTAGGAGCTGTAGTTCTCATCCCTTCATCTCAGTTTTAGTGAGTTTGTGCAGAGTAACAGCCCACAGACAAAGGCAGCTAAAACGTGCTGCCCCATTTTCCAGAAATTGTGGGCCATTTATATCTGCTGATGAAATGAAGCCATTCTCCAGTGGACAGAATTTAGATATGTATTCAACCTGACAGAATCAAGCTATTTAACAATGGGAGAAGAGCAGGCATGAAATAATGGGACTACAATGTTATGAACTAGAGAAGAGGTAGAATAAATACTGACATATCCCATTGTAAGTCTCGAGCCGACATTATTGAGTCGGTCTTTGGAAAGTAGGACAAGTCATCTGAATCATGACAAAAAGGCTTTCAAATATACACTGTCTGCTCTTTGTTTGCATTTGAAGAAAGCAAGCAGTTTCCCTGAGCTAGTGAGTACAATCTCAGAGCTCTCCCATTGAGAGTAATTTTCATTTTACCTATTTAAGATGGAAAGTTTTCCACAGAAAACAAGCAACAATTTACCCTCTGGACTTGTTTGCTGTGAGAGACCACACAGGTTTTGTATGTGAAATAGCAAAGTGCAAGAATGTAGACTGTTACTGCACAAAAATGCATTAGTTTATAGGGTGAGAGTATATCTGGGATCCTAAACATGGTTCCCACAGATCACTCTATATACACAATATATGTAACTACAGAGATAGAGATGCACTACAGTAAGTAAAAGGCAAATAAACTTTGTGGTTTTTACACTACCTGATACTGAAAGGAGGAAAATACATCATAGAATCATAAACTGATTAGGGTCGGAAGGGACCTTAAAGATTATCTAATTCCAAACCTCCTGCAAGGTTCCAAGCCTCCCGCTCGACCAGTTGCTCCAGCCTGACCCTAAACACTTCCAGGGACCAGACAACCACAGCTTCTCTAGGAAACCTGTTCTGGGCTCCAAATAATTTCTTCTTAATGTCTAACCTAAATCTATCCTCTTATAGTTTAAAACTGTCACCACTCATCCCTTCTAAATACTCTTTCCTGTAGGCCTCCTTTAGATACTGGAAGGCCACTATAAGGTGTCCCCAGAGCCTTCTCTTCTCCAAGCTGAACAACCCCAACTGCCTCAGCCCATCTTCATAGGAGAGATGACACTGACAAATTTAAGCAACTCATTCCCATCCTGCCTATATGCAAAGCAAGCAGTATTTTCAAGGTCACTGAAATTTGCAATTCTCAATATGGGCACAAAGCTGCCTGACTGCACAAGTCCTGTTGCCTGTCCCTGCTGCTCTGCATGCCCCACACACAGATTGTTCACTTACACCCTTCCACAGGGAGACTCTCAAAGGTGACTGGGACCCCAAACCTCACTTAAGTCTACTTACCTGCTTATAGGTCTTCCTAAACATGATTTATTATTTTAAGGCTTTCTTGCATACACACATGTACACACATTCAACAATGGGGCTGGCAGAACCCCATAGAAGTTAGCATGTCAGTTTATATTTGAGCAGGGATGTGCAGTATTTATCAGAGTAACTCCCTCCAGTCTACTGCATTAGTACACAGGAATTATTCCTACCAACCCCTTATATCAAGGTTACAGTGCTTTTTTGGTAGATGCAGAAACAGACTGGAGTCTGTGCTGTCAGTAAAGATGTACTTTCCCAAAGAGTCCCTGCCAGCAGTGGAGGACATATTTCCACTCTTGTTCCAGCACTTAAAGTAATTCCTCTCACTTCAGTTTTTATTGGAGAAAGAAAATACTGTTCAAGAGACAAGGCTAGTTAACAGCTAATGGCAAATCACATTTTGGAACCAGACAATGCTCTTCTAGGGAGTGCCCACCCCTTAAGGCACTAAGTGCTGCTCCCAACATCATCTTTCTATACAACAGGATTAGAGGTGCCTTTAAGTGCCAGTAACTGGCCCTCAAAAACCCCTGGAAGTAAGATTCTACCCCCACTTCTGTCTCTTCATTTAGCATGCCAGGGCTTCCATTTTAAAAGGACCAAATCCAAAAAAGGCAAGGCCATGCAATTTCAGGAATTCCCTTCCTGTGACATTAAAACCAGAAATGGGACTCTATAATTACTGCTTGTTCATTTCATTTAAGAATTTGGGGACAGAAGAGGTAGTATCAGATGTTGCCAGATCCTGATTCAGAGTTAGAGGGGTGAGCACTACTTCATTTCACAACTTGCATAAATTTTCCACCCTTCCATGAAAGACTATGGCTCCCCAGCTTATATGCACCCATGTACAGACCCAGCAAATAGGCATCATTTGGCCAAGGTGCTGTACACAGGAAAAACAAAAAAACAAACCAAAAACCCCCACAAACAAGAAAAAAAACAAAAAAACAAACCCCAAAAAACCCAACAATAATAAAAACCAACAAACCCAACCTCCATAGACCCACTCCAAACCCCAAAACACTCCATTAAAATGAACAAACATATAGCAGACAGGCATCTTAAATACCAGATTCTCTGGCCAGCCAGGTTATTTCTGGATTGCTGCTTTTTTGGTACGTTCTTTTCTTGCAGCCACATGAACCTATTTCCCACATGACACAGAACAGAGTCTAACACCTGGAATACAAATGCTGTATGCCGGACACATGATAGCAAGACAAAAAAAAGTAACATTACTCCAGAACAAATTGCAGTGCCATAGACTTCTTCACCACAATCTCACCGTTTCCTTTTCTTCATTTTCTTAGCACTAACGTGAATTTCCAAGGTCAGCTACCTCAGCAGAAAGTACCATATGGCTATTAAGGCTTTAAGATGGTCAGGGTAGCTCTATTCTAAAGATGTTGCTTCAGATTTGCAAGTGTCAAGTTCATAAATGAAACCAGGACCCTTTTTTTAAAAAAATTTTTTTTTTTTTTTTGCTTTCTACCCCGTATCCCCTGCACAGCATAAACTTCGCTGTCCAAGACTATTCTGCTGCTGTCCTGACAGAGATCACCAGGAGGGCACACAAAGCTTTCTTAGGTGTGAAGGAGGCAGCAATTCTCTGCCAGGCACCATGGAACATGCATGCCATGATGAGAGAAGTGGCAACAGGTAATGACACCCACATGATTTCAGCTACCAGAAAAGCATTCAGATGAGGACCTATTTGTAGACTCTGCTCTTCATGGCATATTAAATTCTTATTTACCTCATTCTTAAAGCATATGGAAGTATGTATAAAATTCTTACAAGCAGATTAGAAAATGGGAAGTCACCTACGTAAAGATAAAGTTCTCCTTGAGACTGATTGCCTACATCTCTTGCAAAAGCTTACTCAGTTTGCCTATGTTCATTTCTCAACCAGGAAAGGCAAGAAAACAGCTCCTACATCTGACTTGCATACTTACATCTCTGGAAATGCCAGAGAAAGACAGAAGCATCAAACAAAAGAGCTCTATGCTCAGTTGAAAGGTATCTTTACTTCAGACAACATGGATGAGATTCTACAGCACATCTTGTGGTTTTGAGGAATAGAAAGTAAACCTTTTACTTGGAGACAGATAAGCCTGTTTTCTGAAGGGCTTTGAAACTGACAAACTTCTGAAGCTAAAAATCCCACTGTGATAAGGTTTTTTTCTTAAAGTAAGCAACCTCAAAGTTTAGCATGAAGTATGCTTGCAATGGAACTTCAAACTAGATACAAAAAAAAAAAAAACAACCCAAATTATATTTCCTTATTAGAAAAAAAAAAAAAGTCTATGTGGAATGCTCAGTTTTGATGAAAAAGTGAGATAGCCCAACTCATCCCCAAGTTTACAGATTATGTAAGAGCCCATTCTAAGTTTGGAGCAGAGAATTTTGTTAAGGACTAGACAAATAAAGCTGTTTTAGTTCTGACAAAACTAAACTTACTCAGTAAAGCATAAGAAAAAGGCATCACCTGCGAATCTGAAGTGTTCCAAATAAAAAACTTTGTTTATGGCTTCCTAGAGACAGTGTTCTTCTGTAGCATTCATAAACCATCATTTTGTCCCCAAATCCCTGTACATTCTTAAACCAGAAAAAGAGTAATGAGTCATAGCCATAACTTAGAAAAAAATCTTAAATCTATGTTGGCAACATCAAAGTGATGATCAACTTCACCACCTTAAAAGGGAAAAAAAAAAAAAGGAAAAAGGATCCAATAAAAAAACCCACAACCCAAAAGCTGAAGTCTGTTTATATTCAGTATTTTCAGAGGCACCTTAGAAGTGGCATCAGCAAACATTGCCCACACAGAAATAGCTGATCCACTCAGCAGCAGAGGAAGCGGAGCTCTTAGATGAGCATACATGGCAATATCACTCCCCAAAAAATCTCACTTGAATTAACATATATTGCAGCCAGAGATTACATAATTTTGAATACATACAGTCCTTATTTATGTCCCAACTGAATGCTACACATTGGAAAAAGGGCTACTCTGACTCAAACCACTAAAAATTTCATCTATTAGCCTATTTTCCTTTTACAGTATAAATCCAAGAGTGTAACTACATGATCAGAGGACAGCTTAAACATGTTTCATTCCTTCAATTTGTCAGGTTTTGTTATTAAAGCAACAAAAGGGCTACTGCCTACAAGGACATAGAGGGTCCTACATAAGGACCCTACACACCACATAAGGGGTACAGGACAGCAGGATTGACTTACCAGTGAAGACAAAACCCAAAATTGCATCTCAGCTGCAAATCACTAGTTTGTCTAAAATGAAAGTAGGGTTTAAAACACAAGTCTGCTCTCCTCATCTTTCAGCCTTCCTACCAAAAACCTGCCATGTGAAAGAATATACATGTCTTTTCTTCACTTTTCTTCCACAACTCCCACTGAGGAATGAAGACAGAAATATCTCAAGAGAAGTGACACCAACACTCACTAAATCAGTGGCATTACAAGGACGCAGAGATCAGGAGAAGCAGCACCAGTGAGATGCCCTTCATGTTCAAGGTGAGAAAATGTCAAGGTATTCTTTGTGAACAAACATCAAGGTCTCAAATATCAAGCTTTAGCAAGGGTGACCCAAATTACATGGGAAGAGAAAAAAAATCTTGCTGAATTTTATTTCACTGGTGGTTTCAGAACAATGGAAGGAGAACTGCAATAGTGCATTCCTTGTTTAAAGGAAAGCATGTTTTCTGCCTTATCACATAAACTGTAAACTTGTAGACAATACAGAAAGTGACTACAGGATAAAATACTACAGTAAAAGATGTTTATAAATTTATTATCCCAACTACCATACAAACAAACAAAAAAACCCTCTCAACAGCTAGTGTTAAGCAATTGTACTCCTTTGATACATAAAACTGCTAAGCTTTAAGTCTCTAAAACTAAACTAAAATAAAATAAAGGTGTTTCCTGCTTTTTGTGCTCTGCAGGTTGAGTTTGCTCATTTAATTACCAAGGGCTGTCAACTTTCCTGAGTCTCATTTTTTCTAATTAAAACTGCAATAGCTCATGCATGCTTAGGATTATACCAGCATTTCTGCACATCCATACAACAGCTTGCAGCTTGAACCACAATACCATCCCCTTTGAACTGAAAGTCACTTTCACTAAGTGGGGGTGGGAGGGAAGAACAATTTTAAATCTGTCTGATAATGCATTATCAATGTAGGAACCTAAGAAACTGTTACAGTACAATCTATTCATCTTCCTATAAAAGGGAAGAAGTTATTTTAGAACTGACACGCTCTTAAGACTTGTGAAAGAAACTTTTAAAGAGAAAACTAGTATTTCTAGTACTTTTACATTAATTCAACATTTGAGAAGCCATTTTTGAGCGTACTAAATGCTTATCCCTGCTAGGATTTTTAAGATCAGCTGGACTAGACAGAACGAAGTATACTAGTTAACTTTGTAGTATACTGGTTATGTTTCACATTCCAGCAAGAAGCTGCTGTTGCACACAGGTTGTTTTATCGCTGCTATGGGGCTGTTTTGTCAACAACAACGAAGTAGTATATTACTCTTTTTTATAGTATTTCAACAGTCAAGCACATAATCTGTGTCTCAGTAGAGTGGCATCAACAATGTTAACGTGAGTTTTGGGAATTGCTGCAGCCACTTGTCTTTATGGAGACTGCAGAGGTGGCTTAGATCTGTCCCTCTCTCTAATGCAGGTGCTTTGAATTGCTTCACCACGGGGCTGCCATCTCCCAAACTTGCCTCTGAAACACTTTTATTCTCTCTCCTTTCTGTCATGAAGGATTCCTGAGTGGCTGTTCTTCTTTACTCATGTGTAATCCCTCCATGAAATGGCCTGCCATCGGCTGCACATTGCTTACCAACAACAGAAAAGGTGAAGGGAATGCTTAACTTTAGAGATATTGAAATAGAGCAAGCACTAAGAAAAAAAACCTCAAAACAACCAAAAACAAAACAAAAAGCCAAAGCTGAAACAAAAAACCCCATGCTGTTGGTTCAGTCCATTTATGACTCTTACACTGTGCCTCTGCACTCTGAATACAAGACTGAAAGCATTCCCTTTATGGTTCCTCTTCAGAGCACAGTTTCACAACACCACATGTCCAGTTCAACAGTAGGATCATCCTGAGGTATTCCAATTCCTTCAACCCCCATTTCTGCAGTTTATTTCCAGTGTTCCTTTCCTTTACCACCCACAGCCATGACAGTACACTTGTTTTGCAGGAACAAGCAGTTGGTCAGACCATGAAATTATCCAGTTATGAAACAGCTTTCTTTTGAGTTTTTCTAAGATACTATTTCTTATTTCATCTTTTTACAACCCACCACCTTGACCACCTCCTTCCCCCCCCCTGTAATTTCCATGCCTGCTATGTGCAAGTAACTTCCCCCATGTGTAAAAATTCACATGCATAACAACAGGTCAGGTGGCAAACTCATGAACCAAATACTTTGGATCTCAATCCCCAAACAAACCACAATCACTACACAAAGTTCCATTCAATCTCTCCCACCACATAATTATAACACATTTTATAATCAGTCTGCAGAAGCAATGGTAAATGAGCAGCATTAAGTTGCAACACCAGGAGAAGCTCCCATGAACCAGATATACATCATTAAAACACTAAAGCAAGAAGTTCTAGAGCTACATGTGATCAGTCCTAAGTCCATTTGCATGTCAACATACAAATCAGTCTTCTATAGCTGAAGTAATCTTTAAGATCTGGGAACAAACTCAAAAAAGGTAGAGTACCAACTACTTGCATGTAACACATCCAAACCTTGTGGGCTAAATCTGAATCTTTCCCATGCCAAAATAATGCTCAGGGCATGTACAAAGCATGTGCTGCTCTCCCAGATACTGTTAGGGAAACTCCCAAGGACTTCCACAAAAGAAGTTTTAGATTAAAATGACTCAACTATAAAAGAGGATGACAAAGCCTACATGAGATTATGTTTCAAAAAAGAAGAAATCAATCACAAGTCTTTACTCTGTGTTGTATTTATTTAGGAAACTTTGCTCAATAATACATTTACCTATAAAACAAGGCATCACTGAATGCAGCAGCATTAAAGCAAACAGATTCCAGGCCTCAATTCTAACACAGGTCTCTATTCCTTAGCAACAAAAGTCTCTGTATTACTCTTTTCAAACAAACAACCCTACCAGCTGATACACCACACCATAGCTTGAGTATTTAAATGTGTCAAACCATTCTCTGAGGAGCTGAGACTACTCTGATGAAGTGAAAAGCAATGCAGAAAGTTACATTACACAAATGTCCTAAAAGAAGCTCACTCCCTGAGTTTTGAATGCTCTATAGGCTCCCTGCCCATAGGTTTAGTGCCCTGACAAATGCTTTCCCAGCAAAATGTGTTAGTGTATTAACTGACTGGAAGAAGAAAAAATGGCTAGAAAAGTCACAGCAAAGCAAGGTCATGGAACTTCAATCTGACAGCTTAGCATCTCTATCAGATAGCTCACAGCAGAATCATAGACTGGGTAGGGTTGGAAGGGACAAAGATCATTTAGTTCTAAACCTCCTGCAAGGGCAGGAACACCTCCCACTCAACCAGGTTGCTTCAAGTCCCAGCCAAGCTGGCCCTGAACACTTCCAGGGACAAGGCATCCACAGCTTCTCTGGGGTCTTACCACCCTTACACTGAAGAATTTCTTCCTAATGTCTAACCTAAATCTACTCTTACAGGTTAAAAAAGCCACCACTCATCCTGTTGCTACATGTCCTTGTAAAAATTCCTTGCCCAGCTTTCCTGTAGGCCTCCTTGAGATACTGGAAGGCCACTGTAGGGTGCCACCCAAGCCTTCCCTTCGCTGAGCTGAACCCCAACTTTCTCAGCCCATCTTCATAGCAGAGATACTCCAGCCCTCTGATCATTTTTATGGCCCTCCTCTGGACTCACTCCAACAGCTCCACATCCTTCTTGTGCTGAGGACTCCAGAACTGGACATAGTGCTCCCACCTGGGTCTCACGAGAGCAGAGTAGAGGGGCAGAATCACCTCCCTTGACCTGCTGGCCCCATTCCTTTTGACGCAGCCCAGAATACTTTCTGGGCTGCAAGCGCAGACTGCCAGCTCACGTTGAGCTTCTTATCAACCAACACCTCCAAGTCTTTCTCCACAGGACTGCTCAAAATCCATTCTCCACTCAGCTGCAATTGTGCTTAGGATTGCCTGACACCATTTGACTCTTTCAGGTAAGTATCAGATAGTTAAACTTCAGTTTATATTGGATCAATAAACACACACATTAACAGATAAACTCATACAAGTAAGTTTGCATTAGGATACAAAGTAAGAGGAGATATTCCTGCCTAAATAATGCACAGATATTCCTGCCTAAATAATGTGTGTCCTGGTGTGGTTATTTTTATGCTCTTGTAAACAGACACATTCCATTCCACCTGCAGGGTCAGGGGCAGGCAGTACCTCCAGCCTCCCTGGTCCATTTGTTTCTCTTCTAAATTTGCTCCAGCGTGGCTTTCATTTTACATACCTTGCAAAGAGTTTAGAGCTCACTGGTGTCAGCACAGACACTGATGCAAGGGAAAAAGTAGCAGCTGGAATTAATTGTGTAGCAGCCCCCAAAACAGAACACTGCTCTGTAGGTCTGGTGTTGGTGGTGGTATGATTTTTAAGTGTTGTTTATTTTTTAAAATTCATTTATTAAAGTCACCTAGGGGATAATTATTCAGTCTGCAATTATTTTTAGCAAACTAAAATTTGTTTTAACTCCAGGCTTCAGAGAAGGAATGGTGGCACTTTGCTACATGTGTTTGAGTCCAGTTTTCACAATTTGGAGACACATTATGCTAGGGGGGATGTGTGCGTGCAAACCTCTCACAGGGGAAAAAGAAAGGCTGCAAAGAGCAAAGAAAGAAGAGCAAAAATATTAGGTTCCTTATTTTTCCTGTAACCAAAATGCTCTCCTTATTCTGATCTTAATAGCTAGATGATGTGTTGTCATGGAAATCAAGTACACAAGAAGCCTTGAGGTATGCCCACCTCATTTTGTGTTCACTATTCTGTGCCAATTAGTTTACATAACCTTTTAAAAGATACAAATAAGTGTCCATAGTTTTTGGAGTTTGGGATGTCAGATACAAATAAATCAATATTCCAGTTACTCATATTTACTGCTTTTTTTTTTTTTTTAATTCCCTGTCTAAATCTTATAACATCTGGAAACAAGTCTTTCCTCTCTTCCATACAGGCTGCAACACCATGGTATCTGACAAGGCATCCTTAAAAATACAAATAAAGGATTGTTCTTTCACTTTAATAACTCTTGTCAAAATGCTGAGATGATTAAATTTTTGAATTGTCCCCCAACCAAATGACAAAGTGGCCAAAAAATTTAAATTAAAAAAAGCAAGAATAACTAAAAACACTGTCTACAGAAAACCAGGCTTTCATCCATACTGGCATGCCTCAAGCATGTAACTCCCTTCCTCCAGCCCTCACAAAATTCTTAAAATATCACTATTCAATTTGCAATTTATTGTTTAAGCCCCCAGGCTGCTCACTCTCAAACTTCTTCTCAGAGCTCTAGAATTAATTTGAAGAGTCAGATGGAACAGTCAGAGCTCCCTAGTGGTATATTCCATTCCTGGTTAAGCTTGCTTTTTAATATTAAGCCTAGTGCCAACAGCACATCCCACCAACTATTGCTTTACAGTCACCATTAGTCTTGGGACAATTATACTCCTGTAACTTCTTCTAAGGGGCACGGGTTTATCTACAGAAAACAGAGTGAAGTAAAAATACTGTAGGAGGCTCAGCAGCATTTTCCCTGTGACAGATTGAGGCATTCATTCTTCACTCGCTGAAGGACTGCATTGACTACAATGCCCTTTTTCTAACCCCTTTCTACCCTTTTTAGTAGAGCCATAATACACTTGTATTATGCAAGATGGATGAGATGCAACCCTCCCATGCAACCTCATACATGTTCACTGTTCATATCCCCTTCCCTCTCATCCTAAGGTATGAACGTGAGAAATAAAACTGCAAAACTACTGAGGCTCTGAGACTCACACCTTTGGTAGCTAAAACCAAAACTACTACTTAGCTCTGAGCTGCTACATCAAGTGTTTGACTGTATTTTGGACAGCTACAAACAGAGAGTCTGAAACAGTGTTCTTTCTTCCACCACTGATCAAGGAGAGACAATGAAACCAGAATACAAAATAAAGAAATCACAGTACTGTGAGAGTTTACACATAGCGGCCTAGGAACAAAAAAAATTCTCTCAGAAGCAATCAAAAAAGAACAAGGTACTTCTCAGTCATTTCAGAGCTGGAAATATTTAATAACCTCACTGTATCTACACTAAAATAATTTCACCAGCTAAGAAGAAATTTCTTCTTTAGAGACCAATTAATCATTTTTGCCCTCTGACACCAGTGAAATCTGAACTGGAATCTCACATTCATCCCCACTACATTTGGAACGACAGTAAGCCTAGGACACAGAAAAATTATGTCAAATCAAGATGAGAGGCTAACAGAACTTAGAAAAAGCTCCCCATCCATTCTTTGTCTCATTTCTTAAGCATCAAATCCAAACAAGAAACTGCAGTAACATTCAAGGTATCTTGCACAAACCCATTTCAAACACTGCTTTAAATGGAATCAGAAGCCCAACACCCGTAATCTCCCACTTTGGGAGAAAAATAAGGGTCACAAGAATACGTGGTAAGAAGTATGTTGTTTTTAGGATATTAATAGATGCTACTACAGGAGGCAGGCCTTGAATTCCTTAGTTTGAGACATCCTCAGTTTACAGTCATCTTCTTACTCCTGAGAATTATAAAGGCTCCAAATCCACCTCCCATCAGAATCATGGGCATACTGTAGTCACATGAAGAGAGAGAAGCATCATATGATGCTTGATCTACAAGAGAATATGGCACTTTAATTATTTTGGCTACTTTGAACAGCTACCTTCTTAGCTAAACAAAACAGACTGGCTGTTAGAGCCCAGTGCAGTCAGAGCAGGCAAGCTTCATTCCTCTGAAGCACCTGCACCTACAGCAAGTGATTCTGTAGAACTAGATATATGTAAGTTACAAGTGGCAAATATTAGCATCACTTTTAGAATAGTCAAGAAAGAAAATTACCTCAAGGAACTTCAGCTGCAATTAGACAGTATTTCAATGACTCATCTTACTGTAGCAAACCACTGCAGACCAGTGTTCCATCATTCAGAAGGCAATAATGATTCACAGCCACCACAAGAGAGACAACTGTGATTCAGATGTAGGCCCCTCAAGAGAAAGAAGGCTCCAGGGGAACCTCTCTGTCCTGCAGAGCTGTCGCACTACCAGGTTCACTGGTAGTGAACCACTGGTATCATGGGAGCTAAATGAGAAGAGAGGAAGGAAAAACCAAACTCTCATTCTTCTGCACATACTGATCAACCTCTCTCACTTAGCACAGATTTTTTAGAGGCGTCCTTGCCACTAAGCAGCCATTTGTATATTTGACAGGGGAGAAGGTATTTATATTTCAAACATCAAAGAAGGAGGGAATGGGGAAAGCGTTCAGGAAGAATCACACAAATAAACAATTGTTTTTCAACACATCAGGAAGTGCATAAGGACAACTTGTAAGTGGTATAATCACTGCCTCTGCTTCTCATAAAGGATTAGCTTTTCTAATTACTGCAAATGTTTTTATTGCTACAGCTCAAACTGAAGAGTAAACAAAGCTGGGGAAACAGCTCTCACAGTCCAAAGGACAGACAGAGTGGATCTGGTAGTGCAGTCATTTCAGACTGCGAGGAAGTCACTGGCCTCTTGAGTTCTCCTGACCCTCACTCCCCTCCCTCCCCCAGCACTCCAATTAACTGACTGAGAGGTTATATAGCTCAGTTCTTAATGCAAGATGCTATTTCTCCTCCATTATTTCCAAATTGACTTCCTCTATAAGACCACAACACTACTCCTGCCCTTCCCTCTTGCCCTCCTGCAACTCGCCTTTGCTTCCCTTCCATTCAGCTTCTCCACACCTAATCCAGATCAGAAAGCAAAGCCACTGCCACTACATTTACCACTCTGCTTGTTTATGCCTGCTTGAGCTACCTTGCCTTGTCTATAGACAGATCTCAAGGTCAGGAATTAATATTTTGTACAATGCCTAACACTGTGGCAACCTAATCCCAATTAATCACAAGCACTTCTGTAGCGTATGTTACTAAACGCCAGCTTGCCAATGTATCGCTATTATTGTTATTAACAATGTCATTGTTATTAAAGTTTGGCAGAAACAGTATTTTTGTTTCGTTACCAAGATGTGAACGTTAAACAAAACCAAATCAAAACAAAAAAGAATAAAAAAACCCCAAAACATCCCCCCCAAAACAACAACACATTTTCTCCTAAAAAAATTTAGCACTGTTGCTTTGAAGGTTCTTCCACCTCACCCCCACCTTACAGCTACTGCTTAATTTAATCCTATTGAATTAGAAGGGAAAAAAAAATACTGGAAACATACTGTTTTAGGAGATGGCAAAGTAAACCCATTTATATCAAACCCAACACATTTTCATATTTTTAATCAAAATGTAAGCTCATCCTTCTAGAAACACTGATCTTTTTCAAGTACAGTTGAAAATGGTTAATTCTGCTAAAGTAAGATTTACAACAGGCTTTTGATAGATTTCTTCATACTGTACAAACTAAGACAGTATCAAACCAACTGGTTAGCAGGCCATAAAATATATGGAAAACTTCAAGGTAAACAAGACTAGCAAGGGTCAGCAGGGATGGTTTCATAGTGAGGGTCAGCAGGGATGGTTTCAGGGCCTAGAACTGAGGTCAGGAGCAGAAATAACTAAAAGGACTGGTCATCAATACAGAGCCAACTGGAGTAGCTGCAGAGGAAGAAATCACATGGCTGTCAAAGTATAAAATTTGAAGCCATAAATTATCATTCAAGTTCAGATGATAAACCAGCTGACTCCTTTGACAGGCATCAGTGCCCAGCGTACCAAGGACAAACAGAATGCATCTGTTTAACTTGTAGGTGATTATCTTCCCAGCAACTACTTTTGCTACCTTGAGAGGTGACTGTCAGTCTTCTGGGTGATGTTTCAAGTGGAATATCACTAAGTCCACAAAGACACACAAGAAAAGTGATCTGTAAAGATCTGAAGAGAGTCAGCCAAGGAGAGAGATGCGGTGCTAACAGATCTAATCAGGTAGAGGCTATGAATGAAAATATTGCTTATAGCAGGGTTTTACAAGCAGTTGAAAACAGATAATTCTGCAAAAGTAATAGACACTGGCTTGCCTTTAAGTAGGCCTAGATGAAATTCCTATCTCTTTTGTTAACAGAGGATGGCCAGCCATCAGTCAGCACATGAAATATTTTAAAGGTACTCAATTAAGCAAGACTTCTGTTTACTTCCAGAGAGCTGCAGAAAAACACCCATGCAGGATGTACTTTCAGTAGCTCACCTTAGAGACACACTGTGGTCTTCGACAACAAGTAAAGACTTGACATCCCTGTGTAACGATTTTAGGCACGAGTCTGATCTGTTCTCCCACCTGAATCAGAAAAGCTCCACGCTGCTAGATAAAAGGAGCTCACTTTATCCTGAAGAATATAAATAGACAATAGCAAATAGGATTAAAAGTGGTGTATTACCAGTGCAACTGCTAGTGAAATACTAAATACTATCGTCAGAGCTCAAACACTGAAATGAGATCTGAGTCATGAAAAAAACCACACAAAAATATTGAAGATCCACCTTAAAATGAAATAATGAACACTTTGGTCTAGCCTACTGAAAAGGCAAAAGGGGCAATCAGTCTTCAATTCTGCTCTAAACTGGAAGAAAAATTCAAGAACTATCTTCCAGTCTGGGACATATGTAACAATACAGAGTGATGGAAGTTGAAGTTATGCATATTTATACTATAAGACAAGGAAAAATACATTCTTTCTTAATGTTGAAATTACATAAAATTCCCCTAAGAATCCTACAGAAGGCAGAAGTACATTTAACAAAAACACTGCAATTTTCATTGGGTACCAGGAACTTTTAGAAAATCATCTTTCTGAAAAAAACTTCACGTAAAGGAGTAGTACAGCTTAAACAAGAAACTAGACTAGCTCTTAAGTTCCTGCTACCATTAAATTCACTCTTTTCTTACAGTTTCACAGCAGAGGACTTTGCACATCAGGAAGGAACTGAAAATACGTGAAATTTGTTTAAAGCATATGTGGAGTTCAGGTACTCTGCAGATCTGCAAAGGCTGAGGTGTCAAAAAAAACCCAAACCAAACCATCAAGCTAAAAGTAATTATGAACCAAAGTAACAATTTCAATTGTTACAATGATTTCTAACACCCATGCTAAAAAGATACAGTGCATAGAGAAGCACCTTCTCCCAGGTGAGTAATGCCTCAACTACAAATCACCAGTTTATTTTAACAGCTTTAGAAGCACCAGAATCCAGATGTGCTTTGCTCAAAAACACTTCCTTTCAGTAATCTAAACCATCAGAAACTAATGACAACAGTAGCCAGCTTAAAGCAACTGAAAGGAAGGAAGTAATCTAGAAGGTAATTCTGAAATTTGGAAACATTTTATGGTATTTGTCCTACTTGCATGGCTAATTCAAATTGGGTACTTCAAAATCTTTTCCCCTATGCTCAGATTTTAGCTTAATATTACATCATTAAAAAGCTGATACCAATTTTTAATGTTTCCCTCTTTCATTGTTTTAAAAATACACAGATTAAAATCTTTATGGACAAGATAGCACACACAGGTATGTTTTTAAAATTCAGAAGAATCTATCTTCACCTTGTTATCTAAGCAGCATACAGTGCCCTTTCTGTTTCTTGTTCCAGCAATCAGAGGATAGCAGCATCCCCTCCTTCATACCAGACTGGCTTGCTGCAAGAACAAACCCAGTCCCTTCCAAATATCAATAAAGCAGTGAAGGACATTGCAACAGTGCAGGATACCACACAGATTCCCTTTTATTTTCTGAGAATCCAAAAGGGATTGGCAAACAGAGAAAACCAGAGCTTAAGATTCAGGTAAGCCAGAGAATGTACAGCTAGTGCTGAAGCTGACATCAGCCACCACAGGTAACAAAACTGGTGCATTGCTTTCCCTTACCACCACAGAACTTGGGTTCAATCTCTCCTCTTTATATCAAGCATGCTGCAACTTAAGAGTATGCAAAAATACCAGGAACTTAAAAGAAACCCAAAACAGCTCAGGGGAAGACTCTCACCTTTCCATTTGGTATAATGACATTAAGAAACAACACTCTTTGCTATCAGGACCAAAGTGCATTGCTTTTCTTTAGATGGCGAGCCCACTCTTGAAAACTGCTGCGATTCTGAAAGGAAGGTCAACAGGATTTAGAAGGATGTACTTTCTAAACGCAGAATCCCAGAGAATTAAGTGACTTCAAATGAGTCATTGCAGCCCAGCTCAAAACCCTTCTGATCTATTTAGAGAAGCAGAAAAGGAAAAAGCCACGTGCTTACAATTAAAGATATTTCACTACTTTTATTCACTGTGCTCTCACCACGTTGCTGATACCTCCTCTGTTCCTATCAGTTGTCATCCAAGCCATCTGCTTCAACTGTTTCTACATAATTATTTTGCTTTGTAACACTTAGGAATCCTCATCATACCACAGGAACCCAATATGATAGGTAACACCTAAATACAGGCAGCAAACTTACACCCACAAAAACAAAAAACCCAAAGCACATGTGCATCCAGAAAACACAAGCCTGTCCCAAACAGCTTACTTCTACAGAAGCCACCTCTTCCCCAAATACCTCTGTGATCCTATGAAAAATGTGACAACTTTGTATTAAAAAAAAACAAAACAAAAAAAACTTTTCCCCAACAACTACAACTTTCCGAATTTGCTAAGGAAGAGATCTTGGAATAATTCCTTTTTTAGGATCCGTACATTGGATTTGTATTAGGAATACGTTATGAACCTGGTGTGGTCTACTGTCTGTCATCATTTACTTGTTTCCCTGAAAAGTTTTGAAAATTAAAATTAATTAAAAATACAGTTTAATCTTTGGTTAGAGGATTTTAATGGGAATTGCCAAAGCATCAGCCACTAAAACAAGTTCTAGACCACCTATACCAACACTAAGAGCAACTTCAAAGAAAACATTTCCTACCAGCTAGATGTTCAGGAGGACTCAATATCTGAAGAAATAGTAAGGGTCTTCTCACTGTGTCTTGCATGTGGTACATGATTCCTTCCTTCCACAGGTATTATAGCCACCATCTCCCATTATCCAACCACCTTACTGTGTGCTATGTGCTCAATGAGACCTCACAAGCTTTTCTAAGTACCAACAGAAGTCACCAGACTTGCAAATACTGCCATGAACTCTCAAATTTAAAAAGTAATGTGCTGTACTGAGTTGTAGTTAACACGTTAGGCTCCATCGTGAGGCCTTCCAAGTTCTTAAAATTATCAGATAAAACTTACAAATTAGAAAGTAAGGTTGCACCAGGAGCCTTCCACTCTGCAGAAGAGTATTCACACCTCTGAAAGCGTAAGTTCATCTGTGTAAAAAGCACTAACCACAGAAAAGGGGGATCCTGCTCTGCAAATGAGACATTATTTTATCTTCATCCAGTTAGCAGCTGATGCCTTATTTATTCCTCAGATGCACCAAACGCTTAGTTTCTCCAATACCACATTAACTGTCTCACATGCTACAAATTACCACCATGAGAAAAGTATCATCTTCATCATTCTGCAGATGGTTAAGATGAGAGACAGCATTGCCTCAGGCCACAATGAGTCAGTGGTAGAAGCAGGATCTCATCTCTCGTTTCTCAGCTCCTTCCTTCAGACAGCGAAGTTTAACTACTCCCACTGCCTTAAGAATTGATAGCTTGAATTGCTGAAGTGCATCTAATTAAAAAGAAAGATCTAGAAAGCAAGAAACAAACAACTGTAAAAAACCTGTAGCTTAAGTTACTCAGTAAGTGCCTTGACAGAACATAAGGATATAGAAGAACCTAGTCCGATGAAGCTAACTACAAAGCCACTCTCTTGCCTGCAGACCCAGTTTTAGCTTGTTGCTTCATCTTTAGCTTTTATCACAAATAAAACACTAAAGAAACTGTCCCCTTGACATAACAGGTCTGATTTGTGCACTGCAAGTCTTCTATGTTGCCTACAAAAAGTCACACACACTCTTCGAAAATTAGCATTAGCTCCCCTTTCATCTTCCGAGTGCTGATCGCAACAATATTTATTATAATTTATGTAATAATTGGATGAAACTTGGGCATTCCAGGACAGGGTGACATCAAGGAATACTTCCTGGTAACAATTTACACACAAGTCAGTTCCTGCAGTTCTTGCACCACTATAATTCATTTGCAGTGGAACAACAGGAGACTAAAAAACAAAGTAGCAAAGCCTAGCTGTAGACAACACTGCACATTTTAAATGAAGTTGGTTTGGTTGGGTGTTTTTTTTATAAGCTATTATTGAAAAAAATGCTTTCATCCTTCAAAGATGACATTCCAACACATATTAAGATAGCAATTGCTTTGGATATGACTGGGTTGATATGGTTTGCAGTACTGATGTAGCACCAGAACTCTTCCCAACTGAGTTACAGCTTATGTGGCTCATCAGCCTTTTTAAGGCACTCTGACAAAGTGCAACCTCTCTGCTGACAAAGAGCATGAGTCCCTTCAGCTGCAGACTTTGGCTGCTCCATTTTAAATTGCAGTCTCTGTGGTTGTATTTCCTCATCAGCACCAGACTGTTCTGCTGGCAGTGATTGAAGAAGTGCTTAAAGTGGCTATCAGATGCAGCATTTAAAGTGCTGCACATTGGACTCCTTGCCTCTTGAAGTGACAAGTTCAAAATAAGTAACAATTGTTTTTCTTGTCTCCAGAAGAAAAGGAGAAAGGCTTTATTTTCCTCATCAAGAAAAATGCTGCAACTCAGATGGGACAAATGACAAGCTAAACTAAAACTATTAATAAATATTGCCCTGAAATAGTAACAGTGGCTTTCACAGCCTTCCTAGCTCCTGTGCTATGGAAACTGTGTAAGTGCAAACAGTGGGTGAGGGTGGGGAGGAAAAGAAAAGGTGGCAACTCAGTAACTGGTATGCTTAGGCTTATTTCGCCTTTCATCTTGCCCGTCTATTCTCTTCCATACCCCTTTTCTGCTTTCCAGAGTCCCAGCTGCTACGAAAGAAACACCAGAAGTTACCCTGGACTTGAAGCTACAGCTGCCAACTTGTTTACCCCATCTGCTACCACTACAGCACCCTGTGCACTGAAGAACATTATCTTCCAGAAGAGAGTTTGACTTGAGATTCTTGCTATTTCTCTAAGATAGTTTGTTACCTGCAACAGATGAAGTCAAACTAGATGTTTATAAGCAAGTAAGCTACACAAAAAGGCATCTGCATTCCTCTAATACTGATTTGCCTTTACAGTCTGTTAAGGTTTTCCTTCATTAAGAGCTGCCCTACAAGACACAGCAGGCAGGCATGCCAGCCACCACTTCCCAGAGGGCTGATAGCATTGCTAAGGAGTCTGTTTCTTACCCTCAGCTTTGCCCATGATGGTATCTGACAACTCACGAGTGCAAACAACACACACATGCAGAGAAACAGGTCTCTCCAAAAAACCAACCCAGCCCTGCACAGAAAGCCAGTGGGGTAATGGTAGTCAGCCCGCTCCTCACTGAGAGGTATTTCTGTACAAGTAATTGAAGCTTTGCTACTACAGGATACCAGATGAAAAACTGCTCCATGAAGCCAATGAAAAGGAGATTCCCCATATCAGTAAATACCAAAGGTTGTTACTTCACACTGTCCCCTGGTGACCATCCCAAGTGTGCTCACCACATGCTAGCAGCCAGTTTTATAAATATGAAGATCTGTGTGCAATACTACTTTAAGAGCAAGCAGGTGACATTGAGACTGAAGCCTTTTGCAGGAGGCTTCCCACTGAGTTCATGACTTACATGAAAAAAAGATTCGTTAACCAATCAAGCAATCCAGATGGATTACCAAAGGACAGAAGCCTCTATTAAACATTAATATTAGAAATGTCAACTAAAGATTCACTACTGAATAATTCAAAACATGAAAAAGTCTCTCTCACCTTTTGTTACCTGCTTTGAGCAATCTTTCTGCAGGATGTAACAATCAGCTTCAGCAAATGATGGCTGGGCTGAATACAGGATGATGAGGCATACAGAAAATTTAAAGAATATATACAAACAAACAAACAAGAAGCTTTGCTGCACAAGGTATATGAACTCTGTCTTGAACCAGACATTTCAAAGTTTTGGAAATGAGAATTTTTTTTTTTTTTTTTTTTTTTTATTTTTTTTGACAGAAGAAGTTTGGTTAGAACAAGAAAGCTCTGGCATATGTTCATCGTCTTTTCTGTCAATAAGTGAAATATACTTGATAATTCTCTGTCACTTTACAATTGTGAGCAACAAAGTCCCAACATTTTCAGAGCTGAAGAGAGTTATTCTTTCAACTTTACAACCCTGGTCAGATCACTATAGACTTTTTTTTTTTTTCCCTTCTCAGTACCAGCTGTCTCCACAGTAAGTAACAGAAAACAAAGAAGCAGCTTTAAAATTTGCCCAATGTTGGTTCAGTTATGTTGGCAAATTCAGTAAAATCTGGTCTTCGTAGAGTATCATAAAAAAAGCTGAAGCAACCATTTGATATAGAATGAAAGCTGATCTTAAATCTAGCAACAGGGAGCAAATTAGGAGGAGCTGTCTCAGATTTTCTCCATTCCCTACTAAAGATTCTGCTGAGATCCATCCAAGTTTTTCTCACTCTCCTCATAAAACACAATCTTGAGGACCCTCTGCATAGCAGGCAAGACGTCATTGTTGGCAAAACTTCATCTTGCACGAGAGAAACCACTATCCCAGCAGCTTGTGGTACGAGTTCTTTAAGAACATTCAGAAGTGGGTGTGCAATTCAATTTAAAAACCCGTCATCAGTCTTTGCAAGCCTAAATAGGAAAGGTACCAATTACTAGAATTCCCCATTATCCTGTATACTGCTAAGTTAGCAAGAGCATACACTAGTAATAATTCTCAGGGACATCAAATACAATTCTTTCCTCACTAAAGAGCTGCAGAAAAGCTCAAAGGACGGATTTTTTTTTCCCCTCACATTCCTTCTCCTTTCCGTGATTTCATGACTCAAGTTTCTCAAACCAGTTCTGTTCCATACAGAAGCTACATCTGAAAAGAAACCACAAAAATAATTAACCAGAACTATATAATAATGTTGCATGTTACAGAGTGCCACTGTATTCTCAAGTATTAAAACACAAGCAATTTTTCCAGGTTTGTGTACAAAGAAAATTACTTCTGGAAGTTCTATGGAGTACTACACTTTAAACAACACAGAAAAAAACCCCAACATTTTATGTTCATCAGGCCCACCTGTCTGGGAGATTTGGAATCAATTGCTGTGTGCCTGAATAGTAAATTTGAAAGAACTAAGGAAGCAAGAAGCAAGACCATCCCTACTCTTCCCTCCAAATTGCAAGATATTTTCACAGTCTAAAGATCTCAACAAGAGATTCTTTACAAATTAAGGGTCTCAACCTGAGACTCCAGCAGCAATAAAAACCCAAGAGTAAAGTAGCTGAAACAGCCTAACTTGGGAAAAAAATCTTGTTAAAAATTCATTCATTCATCTGAAGCTTACAATTGACTTTTCTTCTTTTTTTTTTTTTTTCTTTTGTTTTTTTGGTTGTTTTTTTTTGTTTGTTTGTTTTTTTGTGGTAAAGAAAACTAGACTTAAATTCCAGTCTTTAATAGTAAATACCAGGGGAGCCTCTCCCACAATAAACACATGTCAAGCTCACTCATTTTGTATGACTGTGTTAAGTATTTGGCCAGAAACCATGCAGCGATTCCTCCTCTTGTTTTAGGATTAAACATCCGTTACTCTACAGAGCCCAACAGCTGTGGCATGAGAATGAGTTTATCACTTGCACGCTGTCTGAAGACTGCATGAAGCTTAAGTCATTTCCTAAACTTAAAACATGCACGAAAGTTAATGAGATTCCAATACGGCCAAAATACAGCACTGAAGCTACTTCATCCAAGGAAACTGGTTATACCTCAAAACCTTTGCTGAACACTCAAGTAAAGATGAAAACACAGGGATAGAAGATATACACTTGGGAAGCGAAGTTCTACAGCCTGCCAAACAATCCAGCAATAGAGCACTAGCCACAGACATACAATGTATGTCTAAAAAGCTTTTTTATTTAGATGTGATAAGATGGTTTCTCATTCCCTTTTGCCAGGAAGCCAAATTTGTAAATCCCCCCAATATTTTCTTTAAAAAGGGGGTTTCTTCATAAAGGAAAAAAAAAAAAAAAAAAAGGAAGAGGATATCCTTGTTTTCACTTGCATTGTATACAAAAGCAGCACTATTTGTATCCTATATGCAGTTGCAGAAATCCTCTTAGCATCTCAAGGGGAGCAGAAGCTCCATGTTTCCCACACCTGATAATCTTCCAAGAATGTGGTTTCCAAACTACATTTCTTCCAAGAATGTGTACAGTAAGATTTTCAGTTTCTTGAAAAGTGATACATAAGTTTGAAGATTTTCACTGAAAGAGTAAAACACACACTACCTGACAAATTTTAGTTCCCCAGAATACAGCAGTGCTAAAGTTGTTAACACTCCTCCCTTCACTATTCAAACATAGAGCCCTGCATCTTCCACATGAACAAAGTTTAATTGCCTTAATCTTTCATGAAAGTAGTTTACATATTTTTCTTAAGGTTTTCTAAAAACAATTCAAAATTAAAGAGACACCTTGCATGGAAAGCATAAGCTGAAAAACTCTGGCCATCTTACCAACAACTGCACTGTTCTTTCTTACGGTGGAAAGCTGACTGATAAACAAATGCAGGACCACTACCAGTTTTGATTGTATTGTACAAGCTAGAAAATGGAGTAGTTTTAGTCCTGTAAATGTCTCAAAGACCTCTTTTTTCTTTGCCATCTTAGCTATTTGCTGCAGAGGATGTATATCCTGACATCAGGGTCTGTGTTTTATTTAAAAGCCTTCTCCATTTCTTTTTTTAACTTGCAGGATGAAACCAATCAAAACAGAAAAAAGTACTTATGAATCATACACCCTAAAGAGAGGGTCAGTCTTTAACTACCTGTGTTAAATCAGAGGCATCCTTTGGAGGCAGCCTTTGCAGCTCATATTCACTAATAACACTACGTACATCTTGGCTGCTTCTAAAACTGACCACAAAAAGCTGAGTAGCACGGTATCTAGAGGAGAGACCAGAACAAAACTGCCCTAACATGGCATCCTCAAGTCCTCTCAGAAGAGACTTTAAACACCTCAACTTTGCTAGCCCATGAGAAGAGGTCAGACCTTGTGACCATGCACAGTGACAGGGAGAACACTGCAGTGCCTGTTCCTGTCAGCACCCTCACGTGAGAACAACGAAGCTTCCATAAACTAAGATACCTGAAGAAAGTAGGGACCCATGTATAAAAAAAAGCTACTGACTCTGTCAAGCTTTGCATTTCCTCTTTGAGAAAGTAGAAGAAAATGTTCTGAAAAAACAGAGGACTGGATTGAGGGTTTGTGACCACCTAGTGCAGTCTAGCTTTTTAAGCCTTCAAATCCCCTACTAGCAGAGACCAGAAATTCTTTTAACCCTTCTTCGCTAAAACTGCACCCAGTCCTCAAGGAACAGGGTTTCTAACCCTATGATCAATACCTTCTTTTTTTAGGATAACTAATTGGTACTTAAGTGCTGCCGAGATCAGAGACAGCTGCCAGGCAGGGCACTCTCAGTGCTTTCACCCTGTCACAAAGTAGTTTGACAAGGAAGATGTTACTTATTTCCAGAAACATTTTGGGATGGAAAAAAAAACCCAAAACCAAAACCCACCACCAAACCAAGGAAGCGAAGGAAAAAAAAAAAAAAAAAAAAAAAAGCATACTCAACACCCCACCACAACAAACCTCTCTTTTACCTCTAAGTTAGCTTCTAGGCTGCAAATAACTAAAAAACCTAAGCATTAAGGTTAGCTATCCCCAGTAACTACACATCATTTTAGAATCAGATCCACAGCTTAGCCTGACCATCCCAGATTGGTAAACAGGAACTACATTACTACAGGCTGTCAGCTGCAGAGTCTGAAGCCCAAGCCCTCTCTCCCCTCAAGGAGACAAACACTTGGAAACTGTGATATTCTCAGAAAGCTGAGCTACTTGCTGTAAAAAAAACCTGTTCAGTAGACTACACATTATCTTGTGGAAGGCGTGATGAAATATTCATTTCTGGTCTGTGCAAGGCATCAGTCATGCCATATGGAGACCCAATTAGTTCTGAGTAACAGCTAAGGCAAAAAACGTAGCACTGGAATGAAGAAACCCAAATTCCCAGCTATTACATAGCTGCTCTGAATGCTACCAAAAAACATCTTCCCCACCCATACCATGCTTTCAACTGAAAGTACCATACAATTGAATGTCCAAGATTTAAGGTAACAAAGGAATGTATGTACTGAACACCTTGACTGCTTCTGAGAAGACAGATCCATTATACTCTGGCACAGAGATACTGAGGAAATAAATAGTGACTAGCAACATCCATTGAAGGTCAAGTGCCTAAAATTTGATTCTCAACTAGCATGATGCAGAACTCTTCCATATGAAACTATACATCAATAAAGAAGACAGGGACAGAATAATTCAGACAGGAACATGCACTCAGCCAGTCCCAGGCCATCTCAGGAGTTTAAAAAGTAGTGTTGTTTAAAAAGTAGTGTTACATGCCACTTTACAGCCCACACACCTCTCCAAACCCAGCAACAAAACACAAATTTGCATGAGGTACAATTACATGAAGGTCTCTGCTAGGCAAATCAAGAAGATAGACTGGAATAAACCTATATCTTACTCTGGTGCATAAAGTGACAAGGCAAACGTTCTCTACAGCCTGAATGAATGTTAACGAGGAAAGCATTAGAAAACAGCTTACTTTAAGAACTCAAGTGTCCTCTTTTACCCCAGAGCAATTACAGAACACAGAACACATTCACTCTGGAGAGAAGAGTACAATAGCTGTTTGTTACCATCAATGTTACAATCTAGCATTTATCTAAGCCGATCACACACAGAACAGACAGTAGGAAAAAAATGCTCAAGATAGAACTCAAAGTACTACCCTGAGAAATTACAGGCAAAAAAACCAAGCACCAGGATTGAGGCTCAGCCCACAACTCACAATTTAACCACACAAAATTCTATCTATTGAACATATATTTATCCAAGCTTCATCTGAGAAGCAGTAGACATAGATGAAAATAAGCAGCAGAAAAATACTTGAATTTTTGTGATTTCCTGCTAGTATTGAAATGTGCATTTTACACAGCAGAGGCATGGGCTTGGTGTAGAGGAAGAGTGCCCATACAGGCTTATCAGAAACAAGTTTGATATGAATTTGGAGTCTACAAACAACAGAAACTAAGATGTAAAAGTCTGCATTTACACAAGCATCTTTTGTCCTGCTCAGGTACCTCACAAAATTGTCTACATTGAAGCCTAACCTCAAATTTAAAAAAGCACAAGGTGTTGTCTTCCCACATCCACCCCAGGTGAGAAGCTGGTATTTCTTTATTCCCCATGCATCCCACAGCAGTGAGTGCCAATTTAGAGCTTACTAAATCACAAACTTTTACACACACAAATCCTGGCCCAACATCCACTTTTGGTTTTTTGAAAACACCACCAGATTAACCCACACCAGAGCTCAAAATGAGAAAATTATTATCTGACATTGCTAGACAGTATTTTAGAAAGGATCAGACTCAATCTTCTAAAATGTGTAATTTTAAAAGCTACCTTGTTTATGTGAAGAGCAAGATTGAAAAGCACTTGGTGAGACTGGTGTGAGCTGCCAGTCCCCTCATTAGCTGTATGCCCAAGCTTCTGCGGAGAGCCATCCAGCATCACCGAGATACATCTGAAAAAGCAGCATCTTTCCATGCTACAAAGACTCCTGTCCCATCTTCAGAGGGCAAAAGAAATAACAGGATTCCAGTAATATATACTCTATACACTCCTGGGTAACTTCCCACCCAGAGGTGGTAAGAAATTCAATTAACAAACTCAAATAACATCAATAAATACTTCACCCCTTTCTCTATTACAGAAATATGCATAGCATTAATAACTGTTTTTTCTAAACATACTCAGTTCCAAATAAGGAGGTTAACTGTTCTACTTAATTTACTGTGGTTAGTATATTTCAGGCTCTAATTTTTGTTTTTTAAAGATTGTACATTGGCTGAGGGAATGCAATCAGCTGAATACAAATACTTATTTGGACTCTTGCAGAACAGCAACACAGACGTTTTCCCAGAAGGGCACGCTGTATTGAACATGTAATTACAAGCACAATCTTAACAGCACAAATAGACTAAACAAGCATTATTGAAGTTACTCATGCTCAGCTTCGGAAGTTTGACCCCTGAAGCCAGAATTATATTCACAAAGGAGAACCAATTTTTCCCAACAGTCAGAAATACTAACACAAGTTTAAGCAAGCTTACAAATTCTAATAGTCAGGGTACCCTTAGTCAAGGTTAATTACTCCATCTCAAAAGTTTCAGCTCAGGCACTGAAAAAAAAAAAAAAAAGTTGTATTTCCCTTTCCACTGTTTATATTTCTTAATAGACTACTATAACAGCAGGACCACTGACAGGCAATTATTCCATTTTATCTGCATCACTAAAAATAAATCTTATTTTTAAGTAGAAGTCAGGCTTCCCCAGCAAGTAGCCTCCTTCCAAAAATCCCAAGATCTCATTAACTCTCTTCTCTCACAGTTTTCTGCCAGAGAACACTCATGGCTTCAGGAGACAATTGTCTGTGTTTTCTTTCTTCCTGTAAAGAAGTACACTAAGAGCCAAACCACCTGCAGCTACACCTCTAAGATCTGCAAAGCAGGTACAATTTCCTTATTGTACTTTTATCTAGGACAAGCTAGCATTTGCAGCAGTATACAAATATAAAAGATCCTTAATCAAGTCTACTCTTTCTACATTTTATTGTAGGTTCAATACAAACTACTTTAGTACTTGGCAATAACTGAGCTCCAGAAGTTTTATGAGAGAACTATGGCTCTGTACTAAATCTGCATGGCTTATCTCCCCAGTGCACCAAAACTGCACAGGCAATACCAGGTTCACTGGCAATCCCCCTACTGTAAAATGACAGACCTGTGGGTTGGATCAGAACTCTGGAGGCCATTAGCATCACCGTTCTCTTCAGAAGGCAAATATCATCCAAGAAGCAAGATCTGAGATCAGTCAACCCAACCCAAGTCACTACAGAGCCCATCCTCCTGGAAGCCATTTCTAGGCACATGAAGGATAAGGCCATGACAGGGAACAGCCCGCACAAAGCTGGACTGCACCCAACCATCCTGACAGTATTCTAGGACATAAGGAGGATCTGTACAGGCAAAGAGAGAGCAGGGAATGTTGTTTACTACCATTCAACAAAGCAGTCTGGGTTTGCTTTAGGTCATCCTTCTGCCACCCTGCTAGTTTCAACAGATAAAATGGATTAGGAGCTACAAAAGTACTGTGGAAAAGCACAGTAATTGCTCTTCTTAAAGGGTTCGCAAGTTGCTCTGAAACAAAGCCTTGATATTGTATTCTCAAGAATTTCACAATTGGTTCCTAGAAGGGATTAACAAAAATAACAAAACATCCAAACAACCCCCACCCAAATACCTCATCCTCACACACCTGCAGCTGAAGTGCTGAGAGGACAGACAGTACTAAATTCTTAACTGGACTACTGGAACAGACACATTTTATTAAATAAGTCAAATATATTTAGACTGTTGTGTTGGGTTTGCACGTAAAGGCTTTGCTAGCAGCAGGACTACAGGGGTGACTTCTGTGAAGAGCTGCTAGAAGCTTCCCCAACATCTAACAGAGGCAATGTCAGCTCCAAGACGGACTCATTGCAAGTCAAGGCTGAGCCCATCAGCAATCATGGTAGTGCCTCTGGATAACATAGTAAAGAAGGTGGAAAAAAAAAAAGTGGAAGGTGGAATTGCAACCAGAGAGAGGAGAGAGTAACAGCTCTGCAGACACCAAAGTCAGTGATAAAGGAGGTGCTCCAGGTACCAGAGCTGAGATGCCCTGCATGGTGAATGCCATGGTGAGACAGGCTATCCCACTGCAGCCCATGGAGGTGCACGGTGGAGCAGATATCCACCTCCAGCCCAAGGAGGACCCCCAGAAGAGAAAGTGGGTGCTCAAAGGAAGATGTGATCCCATGGGAAGCCCATGATGGAGCAGACTCGTGGTAGGACTTGCAGACCCATGAAGAGAGGAGCCCACACTGGAACAGGTTTGCTGGCAGGACTTGTGATCCCATGGGTAACCCATGCTGGAGCACTCTGTTCCTGAAAGACTTCACCAAGTAGACAGGATCTATGCTGGAGCAGCTTGGGAAGAAATGCAGCCCATGGGAAGGACTCATGTTTGAGAAGTTTGTGGAGGACTGTCTCCTGTGGGAGGGACTCCATGCTGAAGCAAGGGAAGAATGTGAGGAGTCCCCCCCTGAGGAAGAAGGAGCAACAGAGGCAACTGTGATGAACTAACTATAATCCCCCTTCTTCATCCCCCTAAACCACTAGAGGGAAGGATGTATAAAAATCATGAGTGACATTGAGCCTGGGGAGGAGGAGTAGGGAGGGAAGGTGTTTTAAGAATTCAATTTAGTTCTCATTAACTTTCCCCAAGTTGAGTCTGTTGTGCCTATGACTGTAACTGTGGTGAGTGATTTCTCCCTGTCCTTATCTCGACCCACGAGCTTTTTGTTTTATTTTCTCTCCCCAGGAGAGACGGTGTGGCTTGGTGGGTACCTGGCATCCAGCCAGGGTCAACCTATCTCAACTGTGAAGAATTTAAGAAAGAAGAAAAAAAAAAAAAGAAAGAAAGAAGCATGGACCTGGTTTGCAGTCAAGACCCAAAATTAGAAAGGTCTATCATGCACCAAAGCAACAGCAAAAACCACTCAAAAAAGCCACCACAAAAAAATCCCACCCTTTGCTGTCTGCATACCTAACAGAGATAAGTAAATTGACACCCATGTCTTATCAAGGCAGCTAAAATTAAATAGATACCACTTCAGTTCCCTCTCCTTGCCATTTGCAATAATTCCCACAGAAGGACTCTAGTATAAAGATTTTAAGCACCAGCAGTAAGAGAAGTCATGGCATCATTTGCTGGAGGGAGGCCAGGATCTCATCTATCCACTCAAGCTTGTATCTCTGGAGACACTGTTTGTTCCTACCATAATTGAGTTACGTTCTGCACAAGGAGAAGGTGAATCAATTATGTTCACCACTAAACAGACAAGCTAAACTATTCTCTCAAGAGCTTAAAATTTGTGCAATGACACCTTCAAAATACTGTTTGTTCTTCTATTTTAAATAATGAAGAACACTTTGATTCAATATATCCTCTTCCTGGAAATTCCTGATCTCACAAACCAGTGAAGCGCACTCAAGTTTTAACCCTTTAGGGACATGAGCTGGGACTTCCTGTTTTAAGTTTACAGTAAGTTTCTGATGGAGTAATTTAAGTAGGTTAAAGGCAGAACTGGATAAACCATTTAAAAACATCTAAGCCTTTGCTTAAGGACATCAAGGAAATTCAAGCAATAACCAATCATTGCCTTGGACACTTAAGTCCCACTTAAAAGATTTTAATCACTCACTAAAGACAAGTATTAATACTGTAAATTCAGTGGATTTTAGAAGTGAAGCCTCCATGTTTGCTGCAATATTGTCTCACTGTTTTGGAACATAGCAACAAATTGAAGCAAACCCTTGTAGGGCTTTAGGTAGCTTTCATTAGGTGTTACTCTTCTGTCCTTCTTCAACTGGGATAGACAGGTAACCTTGCTCAAAAAAAATTTAAAAGTCAAATTGAATTTCTGTACTTAATCATACAACAAAATTAAAATTTATTTTTATTTAGTCACATAAGTCAGTGAGCACCAATCTTTGAGTGCTTCCTGACAGTCCCACAGATGTGAAGTCAGTTATGTGCTCTGCAAGACAACAGATACAGACAGGCATATTTTTTGGCCAACTCTTTAGCTAAAGAAAGCAGGCACAAATGTCCGTGCCTTTTCAAGTCTTAACGTTTTAGGTGTTTTTTCTATAAATAAAGTCTGAACTCACCTGTATTTAGAACGAACATTACTATCAAACTATCAAAGTGTCCTGGTTTGGGCCAGGATAAAGGTGATTTTCTAATTTTAACCATGACACAAAGTAAAGCCAGTATCATTTCTATTGTAGTTATTACTCAGTTTTGCACAGGAATGAAAACCTGACAGGTAGATCTAAGAGGTAATTACCACAGCTCACTGAGGAAAGTGGGCTTACTCATGCTATATTCAAAGTAAGATAAATCCTAGGCAGGGCCTTACAAAGATTAACTAAACCCTTATCAAGAGCTGTATAAGCCATTTTAAAGAAGACACAGAACATATGTAAGTGAAAACAAAGGGTAACTACTTGGAAGGAAATAGACAATACAGTCTCAGTCAGTCCTGGTTTAACCTCTATTTCTGCCAAGGACACTGATCACAGAACTTAAAGTCATAAAGATAAATGGCCATTCCCCACTAATCTTACATATTAAGAAGTACCTGAACAGGGTCCTCTGGAGCACTCCTGTCAGATGTAGTGCTGCAAGAGTGCAAAGTAACTTGTCTAGATTCTCCAGTTGAAGCTTCTGCTATTAAACCCTATCTTCTGTGTCTACTTTTAAGTAGTAAGAACAGAGAACAAGCTCTACAGGAGCTGCTGCTATGGATAAAGCCATGGTGAACTTCCAACATACAAATGAGTCACTATATACCTTTAAACTCCCCTACTTCAATGAAACAGTTGCTGAACAAGAGACAATGTCCAACAGTTGTGTTGAATAATGAGCCCTGCAGTTCAAATTAATCCTACAAAAGTATTAATTTTGCCAAAGCATTCTGCTTTTGCAAGGTTTGCCCATGTTCCACAAAGTTAATTCAAATCTCTCTGGCATACTTATTCTTCAGCTCTGAAATAGTTAATTTCTTTTAAAGGCAGAACACCATATTCTAAAAAATACCAAGAAATTAATCCACTAACATAGAAAGCTTTGCTTAGAACAGCTTGAAAGAAATTTTGCACAAACACATATATACTAACTTGGATGAGAAAATGTATTGCCATTCAGGAATGCTGACGAATCTAAACTTTTAAATTACAAGAGACTTAATTTCCAATTCAGCAATACAAAGATTGGTAACCTGGAGAGAAATTTTTCTCTCTAATATACAGCTTTCACAATCTAAGTTAACAGTTTTCTTTGTACAGAAGAAAAGCCCCACCACTGGCCAGTACTTCTTTGAACTCTAAGGACACCTTATAGCTAGATCTGTTTTATCCAGCATCCTGTTTTCCCTCAGCTCCACTCAAATAAATTGTATCAGTCTTGCTTTCTATTCTTGAAAGAGCCCCAAAACAGCCCATCCAATTCTGTCCCAATTTTTTGTCTGCACTATATTCAGCCAACTTCCATACACACACACACACACACACACACACACACACACACACACACACACACACAGCTCATTTGTGAGGAGTCAGTTGAGAAGTATATTTTCAAAAACGCAAGTATCATATACATTTGCTTTTGCTGTGCAGTACTACCCCTTCTATATAGCCTTTGATTAAAACAGGCCGCTTTTCATGCAGCCTCTACACAGTAAAATCATCCCTTCTGTGGCCAAAGTCATCACTCATCCACCAATTAGTTTCCTTCCTCCTAAAATCATCTTTTATGAGAGTGACAGAAATTTAGACTCTGAGTCTGTGCCTGAACTGACAGTCTCAAGGATGCATCTGCCCTGTCACACTGGTAACAAAGGATAACATTTTTAACACCAAATGAAAGAAAAAAATAAGAAAAAGAAGAAGGAAAAGAAGCCTTATTAGAGAAAGGTTTACTGTGAGATACCGGGTATCTGCCAACTATATTTGTAACTATACAGAGATCTGTAGAAGCCCTTCAGATTATCTTTCTAAGAGAATATCCAGGCATGATCTGCACCCTCCAACACAATGATACAGGACAGACAGGAGGACTGAAACAGGACTAGACATCTTCCCTGCAAGCAAGTTTTTAAGGCAGGAGATAACCCTTCCTTGAAGTCTAAAAGCCTGTCTGGCTTCCCAGCTAAGCTACAAAAAGTTCATGCACCATTATAGCACTACAGAACCACAGACTCACACTTTACGAAGCCTTTGAGAGCAGAAAAAAAACCCAAAACCAAACAACCAAAAATGCTGAAAGAAGAAAGAGAAAGAGAGAGAGCCACCTTACTCCTAATGAAGGCAAGACACAGGTTTAACATTTAACACTAATAGCGATAAAGCACCTATGTAAACTCTGTTCAAAAACAACTTAGGAAGGTAAGGGTAGTCCAAAACCTGGCTTGCCAGAACAAGGATGAATCTCTCCTGCATAAATATTTCTTTTGGTTTTCCAGTCTTGCCTTCTTATAGCACAATGTTGTCTACGTTTAGTAACAGCCCCTGACAAGGTATTTTCCTCCACTAGATATCAAGTATGTCCTCTGCTGAAGGAAGTTCTTTTAAGTTTTTCATAATTCCTAACCAATAATCAAGCTACACTTAATGGGGTAAAACTCATCCCACTGACAGCAGAGTAATGTCAAAATAATTTCTTCTCTAGTAGAAAAGCATTGGACTACACACTACCATGCTGCCCAGTTAGCCAAGTTTTCCACCTTCATCCCACTGTGGTCCTGGGAGAACACAAAGCACAAAACATTACAAAATTATAGAATGGTTTAGGTTGGGAGGGACTTTGAAGATCATCTAGTTCCATCACAGCTACATGAGCAGGGACACCTCCCACGAGCCCAGGTTGCTCTAAGCTCCATCCAACCTGGCCCTCAACACTTCCAGGGAGGGGGCAGCCACAGCCTTGCTGAGCAACCTGTGCCAGTGTCTCACCACCCTCACACTAAAGAATTTCTTCCTAATATCCAGCCTGAATCTCCTCCCCTTGTCCTACCACTACATGCCTTTGTAAAAAGTCCTCCAGCTTTCCAGCAGGCCCCCTCCAAGTACTGGAAAGTCACTAGAGCCTTCTTTTTCCTGGCTGAACAACCCCAACTGTCTCAGCCTGTTTCCATAGGAGAGGTGCTCTGATCATCTTTGTGGTCCTTCTCTGGACTTTCTCTAAGAGCTCTATGTCCTCCTTATGTGGGGGGTTCCATATATATCCAACAGTGCTCATGGAAGTATTCAAACGTATTTCCCACTACAATGTAGACAGAAAAAATCTTCTTAGATTTCTCAAGATACATCTGCCTTAAATTTGAGAAGCACACCTTATTAGTATAACAGCCGATTTTTAATTTGTGTTTCAAAATTTGCATTTGACAGCCAATACCCTCTACACTGGACATCAACTCTGCGTGAGCATTTCATCCACATGTCAACAAAACTGCTAGATAAGGGGTTATGCTGCTATTCTGTACAGCAACACTACTTAGTAACCAGTCAGTTTACACTAGCTGATGAATTTTAGATAAACCTCAGCAAGGTAATACTGACCAAAATAAGGCTCTTTGAATCCTTCCCCAAAAAATTCCCCATACTGCAAATACCATTCAGGTACCTAGCTGAAATTGGCAACTCAAAAAGATCTAACAGAGATGACCTCCTCGTGCAGCACAATTTTCTATCTGGTGCTCTGCTTTCTTTTTCACAGCAAGGCAGGACAGAAGAACATTTTTTTTAAAGGGTCACCCAGGTAAAACCAACACATGCCACAAAACAAAAGGACCTCCTCCAAACATTTAGGCCATGGACACAGTGGAGAAGCCGCATGGAAAAAAAAAAAAGTACCAGTAGCAATGCAAAGTGCTTAGTTTTAATTAACATCCTAATATCATACCAATTTCTCCTACCTCTGAGTCATTTTTACTGACCTCTGGATCCAGAGGATGCCAGTAGACATGTCAACATGATACTACCACTACTGTGCAAGTTATCCTAAAGCAATTCTCTAATCTGTACCAAGTGCATCTTCGCAGAAGGGCATGATGGACTCTTTTGTTTATGCCTGAAGCTTAAGTCTTTACAAGTTATGCAAGTTAGGGCACCCAGGCTTAACCTTCAATTTTTGTGTTTAGTAGTGCAGTCATCTTTACTTCAAATTCTTCCATATCACTAGTTCATTTTCAATTGTCATTTAAGAATTTTTAAAATGTTTTGTTTAGCTGTAACACATCACGCAATACTTTATGGTAAGAAAGGCTCCTGCAGAGTTACACATAGTTGAAAACACTAATTACACAACTAGCAAACCTTCTGAGTAAGGTGACAACCCAGCACCTGGAAGGAGAAGGAAAGTGAAGGTCAACTTTTGCCTTGATGAGCTTCTTAGAAATAGGACAAGTTCCTTTTACCCATCATTTCTACAAAAAAAAAAAACAAAAAAACAAAAAAACAAAAAAAACCCCTAGCTAACAGAAAGGTCTCCAGCTTCAAGAAGGAAAGATGCTATGAACTTTGTGTTATAGGTTTTTCCCCTCATACCCCTTCAGGAGTTAGTCACTTAACTGCATGCAACTTGTCTTTTTTCAGTATCTAGACATTAAAATTAACAAAGATGAAGAAGCATGGAATTTAAAGATTTTTTTTTTAATTTATTGATGCTAAAAGCAGAGGTTCAATATACTAATAAGGATAGCCTGTGATTGATTTGTTGGTATGCAGTGAGAGATGTGGTATCATATAAATACTTACACGGGTTTTTTTTTAAGAATATTTCAGTTAGAAGCCTATGAGAATTCAACAACTGCTAGAGGCAAACTCTTCACTCAAGATAATTCACAAATCAGATTTTGAAAAAATTTTTAATAAGATGTCACATCACTACCATCTGGTTTTACGGCCCCCATTATACAGAATCTTTTTCATAATAAAATGCACATGGACAAGAGGGCACAGTTAGACACCACCATTTATTCAGCTACGAAAAGACATCCACAAAGGCAAAGGTAATAGTACTGACATTCATTTACCTTATTTTAAGATTTCTCTGTAGCCCCCAGGTACCAATACTGCAAGAAAGGAGATGATGAGCACTGCCTGCTGAACACTCCACACCTAACCCCACAAAACATGCTTTTCAGACTCAGTCTCTAATATACATCAGAATAGAAGAACTTGCCTATAGAAGGCAACCCTACAAGTATCACACCGTAGGGGGATGCATCAGGCCCATGCAAACATGAAAAATCAATTGCACCAAGTTCAAAACCAGGCACCACTTCTAGGTGACTCCAAAGCAAAGTCTTATTACTGCAACTGGAGATAGGGAATAAAGAGGAAAAAAAAAAAGAAACAAAAAAAATACTTAATACAAAATTGTAATACCATTCGTTATTATAAAAATTGGCCAGTCTTCAATAAAATACTACATATTAGTCCACAGCAGGCAGGAAAAAAAAAGTCTATGCTAACAGAGAACAGAATTTTTACATATACCATCACCATCACAGTAAAACCCAAGCCAGCATCACCACATACACTCACTCAAATTAAGCAAAATCCCTTTTTCAGAAAGCTTATATCACTGCTGTGTACCTCTATGGGCTGAAAGAAAAAAACCCAAAACCAACGTGCTTCAAACTACAGATCACATAGATTTTACTTAATCATGCCCTGCAGTCTACCAAGCACAAGATAGAATGTTCTCCTTTTAACCAATATCCAGAAGAGCTATGCAGAAAAGACCCATCTAAACTCAGGCCTTAGGAAAGCAGCTGCTTCAAGAAGTTTTCTAGAAAAAAATGTAACTGAATGCTGTCTTAGTACATAAATGCCTTGAAAGGAAACAGATTTCATCTTCATTCAGCTCAGACCAGCCCTGTGGCACTCAAGGGTCAGATTTCCCTGAAGCTGTGCAAACAGTGACAGACTCCCCAGAGCCTCCATCAGCAGTGGCTCAGCACAGCACACAAGAGCTCTTCAGGAACAATCAAAAAATAAAACAATCAAGAACCCTTCCCACCTTCCCAAGCTGCATTCTTACAACAAAAACAAACAACTAAAAAATCCTATTCTTCTGTTCAATTAGAAATAAGTGATCTTAAATGGACAATAGGGCAATTGAGATGGCAGGATGGCAGAGCATCCTGCAATGCCTCGCCTCCAGGAAGGTCTGTATTTGCTCTCTGCATCCCCCCTTCTTTACCCCTCAAATCACTGCAATGGCAATGCCCTTGCCTATGACTGCATTTTATTTTCTTCTGCAGTAGAATGTACACTCAGCCAAAAAAAGCTATGGTGAAACTCCAAAAATCACAAACATTTAATCTCAGTAATCTAGATAATTGCCTCTGATCTTGAAAGCAATGCTCTGAAGTCTGATTAAGGTTTAAAGTGTACAAAAAATAGAATAGCATACCCCATCAGTAGTGTTTACCTAGGCTGTTATGAAAGCTAGGCAAAAAATAAAGCTTAACAATGTGGAAAAAAAAAAAAAAAAGCCAATATATTTTTTATTTCATTAGCGACCTGAAGCAATTTCTGCCTTCCAAATCCCTCCCACCTCCTCTATGTTTAATTCTAAATTTTACACTTAGAATCTTTAAGTTCACAAATCTAAACTATTTTTTTCATGCAGAAGGGAAAGAAAGATCCGTGTCTTTCAAGCAACAACTTGATTCATTAGCTAATTAGAAGACTGGAGAAAAGCACTCCAGTGATTTCTTGCAACTAATCACAAACTAATCTCAAAACAAGAGATTTGCAGCCACTGAGGTTGCAGATGATTTAGCCTAGGATCGTGGAAATGCCAACTATTACAATTTCCAGTATCAGGGCCACATCAAACATCTGTCAATACTCACAACCTGGACAGAGGTCAGCTAGAATGGAAGGACACCTGACTGCTTTAGACAACCGTGTGGCAGCATATACATGGTGCCCATCTCATTTGTTGGCAGGTTTCCTGGGAAAATATGTGAGTGCTGTTGCTTACAGCACTGCCCACCTGCACTCTTCAGGAACCAAAAGGCCGCTCCTCTCATGACTTCCCATCATGTCAGTGTCACAGCACAGCGAGGAGGGATGGGAAAGGAACAAAAGCCCTCCACCTCACGAGCCTTTGCTCCTCCAGCTTCCAAGACAGAACTCCCAACAAAAGAACACGAGCCCAGAGGTTCCCGAATGCACCACAGAAAACCCCAGCCAGGAAAAGCCTGGGGAAAGGGCTCGGGGGCAGCAGCCGCAGTGATGCCAGAGGCAGCTGCACTCAGCATGAGGGAAGGACCCCCCCATGCAAATACTGTTTGCAAAGGGCAAGTCAGCTGAGGACTAGCATGCTTCTGCTATAGGTTTTCCTCCTTTTTTGTGTGTGTAGTGAGGAAGCTGGCTTTCTGATAGTATGCCTGTGACTTGCAGGAATCCCTGAACTAGGTGAAGAAAGACACATCATAGACCGGGTGAAAAGCTTAACTTTGCACTCAAGCACTCCTGGGTCAAGCATTTCTGTGCTTGTACTGGCAGCAAAGTTGAACAGCAGTACAGCCCAGAGAGACTATTTCTCTCACTGCACTTGTGCTTTACCAAAGCCATCTGGAATCTACCTTGCTAGTGGCTGCCACTCCTGTGTCAAACCATCATGCTTCCTCTTTCACAGGCAGCCATCAAAAAGCACTACCTTGTCACCTAATTTTTTCCTACTATTCAATTGCTCAAGAAGATAGTATTACCTCTTTATTTTGCAGAATGCTTAAAGCTAGAGATTAAATAGTAACATGAAAGGGAGCAGGAAAAAAAAGAAATTCACCATTTCCCCTCATGGTTTCGGTATCAGAACTCTGGAAGAAATGTGTGTACTAAAACAACATTGCTCACAATTTTCAGCAACATGGGAAAGGAAGGGATCTGGTGCCACAGATTTCTCCATCTAGCCCAAAGCTTTCCTAAATATCTTTAATCTCAAAATACTGAAGCAAAACATATAAATAAAAAAAGCAGATGGCATGTCACATCTATGGAGTTGCCTATGAAGTTTTTGCCCTCAGGAAAAACTGTAGACCAAAAGAACACCACAGCATCATTGCATCAGTAAGATTACACAGTTAAGTTTTATCCGGTATGGACACAAGAATCCCAGGAGAGTTAAGAGTCCCAGCTAAATCAGTGACTTTTATACTCATTACAAAATGCAAACACTGACCACCAGTTGAAAGAATACATGCCTGTAATAGTGTGCTTCACGATTTTCAAGGTTTGAAGTAGAAAAAAAACTTTCAAGAAAGGTGCTACACAACAATCACAAGTTTTTAAACTCTCAGGGAAACTGAAGAAATGGTGAAAACTTGCCAGATGACAGAAAAACATAACCTCCATCTGACTGTCCGGATTTGTACCAAACTGGATTTGTGCTACTGGTTTCCACATTACCCTCTTGAAAAGGACAGTGCAATGCTGACACTAAATGTAAAACAATGGCAGTCAACCCTTTTATTATGGTGATAATGGTTAAGTGAAACAGGACCAGAGGGAAATTCCAAAGCCTAATTTTATCCTCTTAGGTATCTAGATATATAGGCATGTTTGCAGAAATATTTTCCATTCACATGATGGCTACAGCATTTATTACTATCTCGCCACATTCAGCTAAAAACACACACACTGACAAGTTTAATCTTACAAAGGCACATGTTTCAGCAGAGCAAACCCTACACTACTGACAGCAGGGGCAGGAAGTGGCTTTCATTAAAAGCCAAGACATTTTTATGTGTATAGCTTGTACCCAGAAAGTCCTGGCTAGTTTACCTGTGTGATGGTTTCCAAACACCAAATAAGAAAGGCAGAGGGAACACCACAGTTCTATGGAGACTGACACTTGCAGGTGGCAGTACCTTGCACAAAGAATCTTGTGGCAAATCATCAACTCACGTAAGACAAAAGCTAAACAAAAAGACTGAGTTGCAGGAGAGACTCTTGAGCCTTCATCTAAACTTACAGCTAGGAGGAGCAATAGTATAATTTCTCTAACCCCCCATTTTGTAAGAGTAGTCATTAACTCACCATAACATGCTGTAACAATAAAAAAAAGCAAGAGAAATTACACTTCCAGTGCTGCCCAGCTCTCTTCTTACTCACAATACAGACTTCAGAGACAGTTACCTTCTCTTTAATATGTTGTATTCTGGAAGTAATAATAAGCTAATTTAAAATCAGTCAAGTTCATTCTTTTTCTATATTTCTATATTTCATTGTCCACTCTGCTCCAACATCAACCCTTAATTTGCCTCATTTCTCAGTGATGCCAACCCATTTCTTAGGCTGCCTGGCAACAGGAGTTTTATCTTGTAAACCTTCCCTCAACTGACATACTCCCCTCCTCCACTAGTCAAGAATGTGTGGAATAGCTGATGTTATTTATCTCCATTTTGCTGAAGACTTTCACAAGCTGTTAAAAAATATCAGAACACCAACCTGAAAGTAAATGTGTGCTTCCATACACTTTTTAGTCTTGCAATGAAATTGTGTTCACAAAAAAAGTTTAAGTAATGACCTGTTAAACTCTGAAGAGCTTAAGGACTTATATTCAGTTTTATACATAGAGGCAAGCAGAAGGTCTTTGATACGAATCTGTAAAAAGCAAAGCAGTATTTTTATAGTTTAAAATGGGAAGCTGTCTTAAAAAGAAAAAGATGCCATAGATACTCAGTACCATTACTTTTAATACAAAAGAGAAATAAAACCTCAGTTCTAAACTAAATTAAAAAATGAGCAGTATGAAAAGGCTATCAAATGGTAGTAATTTTACACTCCTTGCTTCCTTGTTTTTGCTAGAACCATCCCGATATCTGGCATTACTTTCACACCGTTGCACGTGTGTTAACATGTGCCATAAACCATACGTAAATGTTCTTAATAGACAAAAATTCCAGAAACACATTAAGAAAACAACTTCATTCACAACACAGTTTCCTCAAGAGGAATTAAGACTCATCTCTCAAACTCACAAGCTAGAGGATGGGAGGAGAAAAGGGCAGAAAGAGCCAAAATACTCCCTCCCTGTCAGAGTATAAAAGCAATGCTTTTTCCTTATAGAAATTACAAAGAAAAGCAATGCAACTCAAAAAACTCATTCCATTTTTCAGGAGAACAGGAAGTTGTAAAGCAACGTGACAGTAGCAAAGCAAGTCTCATAGCAGGGGAATCACTAAGTCCTATACATGCTGGGAACCCAATACATACGGAATCTTAAAAAGGTGATTACTTAGCCTTAATATAATGCAAATTTAAAACACTTTTTAAGGGGCATAATCTTGCAAGTTTTATACACCAGCATAAAAATGTGTCCTACACCACATCCTATGAGCTGGAGACACAAACTTTGTGTTCTGCACCTCCAGTACAGTTTCCAGATAGAACATGTTAGACGAAGCTCATCCTGTCGACATGAAAAGGTTTTCACCTATGGACCTTCCTGCTCATTCAGTCATCAAATGGTGAATTCCCACTGTTCTGTCCAACACTTCTCATTTTGCAACAGAGGATCCAGATTTAGAAGTTTTAAAGTGAACACCAAATCCGAAGGAGTGTCAGTGCTACCCTAATTCTGTTCATTTTGATGTAAAATGTAGCTTTTTCAAATACCTGATCCACTCACCCTAGATAGCTGTGCACTTCCCACAACACATCAGTTGCACCAGCAGAAAACCCACACTGAGAAGTCACTTGCCTTTCTCCTGTGCACTTTACATATGTCAACTATGTCTACCACTGTGGTATTTCGTTATAAAGATTAGATACCACAGATTGGAGAATGTGGGAGAGTTCCTGGGAAGTGAAATGAATGCTTAAGTTTGCAAAGCATTCTGTACTTCCCATCTACTCACTCTGATTTAGACACTGCTTTCTCAGATTTCTTTCATCTTCTTGTCCTCTCTCTCTCTACCCCTCCTTCTAACCCGTCACCAGCTTCCCCTCACCATGCAGCAAATACACTTCCTCATCCCCTCAAGACAGCATTATACTAACAGTATGTAAAAGTCAACAAACGTATTGGCTGGAGTATCAGAACTCAAGTACAGAAAGAATAACTTAGAGAACAAGTATAAGCACCCAGCTACCACATGCCAGAGTGAAGTTTTCCTCATCAAACTCAGTACTTCAGAATATGTGAGATTACATGCGCTAACAGAAAAGTACTGCTCTATCCCTGTTCAGACAAATCCTAACATACCAAAGCATTCAGTTATCTTGGGGCTGTGGACTGTGAACTTCTCATGATTCTTTGCTCTTTCTCAAGAGCTGCCAAGTGTATAAACTGTTTCCATTATTTACTCACAGATTAACAGTTGGTAAATTGGTCCCAGGGAATCGCTGAAGAATTTTCCTTATAACCATTTCCCTTGCTTAAAAAAAAAAAAAAAAAAAAAAAAAAAAGCCAACCATACAACGCCTTCCACCCCCCCAACCCTGAATGAATGTGAGAACTTCCTGCACTCAGAACAGCATGAATAGACCTGGCAAGTAGTCAGGGAGATAGTACAGGCCCATGAATGCTCTGAATTCAGCTTCTGTGCTGCCGCTAAATTAAAGGAATTCAGGAGCCTCACAAAGGCTTGGTTATTTAATTATATTATAAAATAAAAGGCTGAATCTATTAGACGGCATAGGAAAGAAACCCGATTTCCCGAGTGCCTGTGCAGAACAAGCAGCCCCAGTGACTGCCCAGCCCGCTCCCTCTCCCCGCGGGGGCTGAAGTCACCACCATGCTCCTGCCAGCACCCAGCAGAGATGGAAATGGTGGCACAGCACTGCTCTGCCTCTGGGCAGGAGCCTTCACCAGAGAGTGTGCAGGTAAACCATGCTTCTTCATCCTCTCGGGATTCTACCCTTGCTCTTCATTCACCAGGAGGCTCGTGACACTTGCCAAAGAGCTACAAGTCTATTTGCCACTCTACCTTCAACTCCCAACCAGCTGCACCCTCACACAGGCATTCAGATCCTCATTTCTGTTCAGCTGCCCACACAAAAAGTAAAGCATGCACATTAAAATAAGAATAATAACAGTTAGCAGACAGCAAGATGACAAACACTATTTTTTTCCAGTCATACTATCTTCCCTCCCTCTGTAACTTGCAAGGGAAGAATGCACTCACCAATTGGTCATTGGGAAACAAAACCAGAACAGCTTCCTGAGAGCTCTGATCTGCTCCACAGCTTCACAACCACTCAAGAAAACAGACAGGGTGAGACTAGCACATGGTGAGAAAGACTGAAGTAACCTCCACAGCATACTCATTTTTACAGCTTATCTAGCCCTGCTTCAGGAACTCAGCCTGGTACACACGACACCTCTACTGATACCAGCACCTCACCCTTGTCCCTTGCCAGAAAGGTGACAGCCCCTCTATCAATTCAAAATGCAGTGAAATGCTCAGATTAGTGGCCCTGCCAACATGGCCTAATGAGACTTATAACTAGCCACTGGCATGTCTTTCACTAACAAGAAGGGAAGCTAACAAATATTCACATTGAAAGTGAAGAAGCCAGGCACATCTGCCTGCAGAGTGTCTCATGGGGGTACAATCTCCTGAAGAAGAGTTGCCAAAAGGACAACAGTAATTCCAGCACAGAATAGCAAATGCTCAAGAGATTTCAAGAATACAAAATGGGATGTTAAAGGCAATGTTTTTCTAATACTTCATTAGGGAAATAGGGATATTGCACTATTACCCTGCTGCTGTACAGGAAAACAATAAATTCATACATTTCTACTATGAAAAGTTTAGTATCAAATTTATGCCACAGCATTTATTTCTAGTGTGGACAGTACCTACATTAGGCATGACATTTAGACATTAGTCTCTGACCATCTTTGAACAGTTACACGTTTTTCTGAAAAGCAGTATAACCATGTTTATGGAGAGAGGCTCAGTGTTTTCAGCAGAGTACATGCCCTACGTAAGTAGAAAAATCAGTGGATATGAGCAATACAGAGATGAGCAAAAGTGAAGCCTCAATGTGAAAAAAGCCAGTGCCACCAAAAACCCATTAAGTGCCAAAGGACCAACTGAAGAGAATGCCAAATAACATCTCTGATTAAGACTTGCCATCCTGCACAGCCTCCAAACAAACTTGAAGTGGCAATGCAACATCTGGAAATTTTATAAGTGCAGTATGATTAAGAACTTCACACAATTAAGACATCATACCAGTGCATCCCTACCAGAATTACAAATGTTCTTGCATTTACCAGCAACAAGCAGAATCACAGACTGGTTTGGGTTAGAAGGAACCTTAAAGGTTATCTCGTTCCAACCCCCTGCATGGGCAGGGACACCTCCCACCAGCCCAGGTTGCTCAAGGCTTCATCCAACCTGGCATTCCAGGGAGGCAGCAGCCACAATTTCCGTGGGCAACCTGTGCCAGTGTCTCACCACCCTCACACTAAAGAATTTCTTCCTAATGTCTAATCTAAATCTACCCTCTTACAGTTTAAAGCCCTTACCCCTCATTGTATCACTCAATGGTCTTGTGAAAAGTCTTTTCCCAGCTTTCCTGTAGGCCCCTTCAGATATTGCAAGGCAGCTATAATGTCTCCCCAGAGCCCTCTCTTCTCCAGGCTGAAGAACCCCAACTCTCTCATCCTGTCTTCACAGAAGTACTCCAGCTCTCTGATCATCTTCATGGACCTTCTCTGGACTTGCTGAAACAGCTCCTCATGACCTTACATGAGGGCCTTCAGAACAGGGCACAGTACTCCTGGTGGGGTTTCATGAGAGCACAGTAGAGAGGTATGCATATGCAACCCTCTCCTGAGCAAAAGTTTGCACACTGAGTTTCCAGAACCTTCTTACAGGGAATCCATCCTTTCTCTGGGCTGCAAGAGGAGACGAGATTTACTCTGTACCATATTCCTTAACAGGACCTTCCTTCACATTTCAGGAAGGACAATTACTTCTAACTGTATTTTTTTTTTTTAACTTGACCAGTTGATCATGCCTACCTTAGCTGGTGACAGGCAAGAAAAAAAGCAGTGCCAAATGCTCAAATTCCCCCATGTTTGCTATACACATTCCTAAAGAGAGTAAACCTTCCGGATGTGCCACACATAATACCACAGTTTACAAGTTGGTATAAAGTTAAAAATTCGGTACATTCAATTTTAGGTTCCAAGACTGTAACAGCATGAACTCTTCTACTGTCAGCTGCAATTCTTACTATGCAAAATTAGCATAGTAAGATTAGCAAGATTTTTCCTTATTTCAGAAATCTGTTCACAAATTCCTACAGAGAAGCACTTTTACATTATGTGGGACACATCCTTCTAAAATCCTACATTTTCAAGAGATGCGCTGCTGGGTGACACAGGATTTTATGTTTAAACAAAAAAATAAACAAACTTTTTTTTGCTCCTGTAATATTAAGATACAATACACCTTAAACCCCTTTGAAGCTTTGCTTTTTCCATTACTCTCGATTACATCAATACCTGACCCTACACTGTTAACATATACAGAGAAAACAATTGGTAGGAAATTGGTAGTAGCTATATACTGTGGCTTTGTGAAGAATATTTTGCTTATTTTTGCAGACCTGTGTTAATCATGCTAGAATGAATGCTCTTCTCCACAAGTAATGCAGTGGTACTTTTTCCTTAAAAACTTTACAGATACAAGGAGGAGAAACACAAAGAATCATACCGATAAATGGGCATTGCAGAGAAAACCCCTAAAAATCTTCAAGATGACTAAACTTTTACAAAATGGATGAGCTGGCAATGAAGCCAAGAATTCCCCAACGCTTCCTTTAGAATAAAGAAGGAGAAAATAAAAAAGTATAAAGGCAGAAAAGTGCTTAACTGCGTATTCTAGGCTGAAAGGATCTACAGCTGATCTGTTTTGCAGCCTGCTGACAGTCTCAAGCCCGTGCTGTTCTCAACTAAGGTGACAAATCTGCATTCTCCTGTTTCCACAGTGTAAGTAATAACAGTTGTTTGCCAAGAACTCTAAATATACCTCCTTCTAATGCAAAACTGAAGCAGCAGTAAGTTCTGAAACTGCTCACACTCCAGTGGAGCACTACATGAAGGGCAGTACCTGACCCAGTGTTGCCAATTCAATAGCTGTCCCAGGCTCTAGTAGTGCATTTTCTCCAGAGCAACACTTACTCTGACACTGACAGAAGGAGTATGACTTAGCTCACTGCAGGATACAAAGCCTCTTAATCTTTGTACTACAATATCTTACGATACTGATCAGCATATTTTTTTTCTAAGTTTCAATTATGAGGAAAAAAGCTGGAAGCTGCAAAATAAACCAGGATCTTTATCACATGGATTTACAAAAGAAACATTCCGAGACATTTTTCTTACAAGAGACACTTCCAAGATGGAATCCGTAAGCAAAACAAAGGAAGATAATTTAATGTACTCTTCTCGTATTAGCAGGAATTAAAGCTGTCATTTTACCAAGAAGATTAAAGAGAGACAAACCAAGCAGTTCTCAGTGCTATAGCCTAATCTTAAAAGGAATTAATATACTTCTACACATTGTACCATTGTTCTAAAATTATTAAATGGAAACACTTTCTGCATTTAATAGTCTGAAATGCATCACATTAATCTTCCATTTATTCGCAGGACATATAGAGGCTACAGATTCTATTTTGGTTGATACAGATAAGGGACATGACTTTTATGCAAAAAAAAAAAAAAAAAAAGATAACACATGTCTACATGTCTACAGCCACTTCACAGAGCTTGGACATGTCAAAGAATTCAAATTCCCATTTTCACCAGTCTTGTTTTATTAGCTGGAACACCCAAGACAGAAAAGGTTGACTACTTGCTCCGAAAGGATGTAATATCAAGCTTATTCTTACCTGTTGAAATTTTAATCCACAACACCACATTATGAGCTCCATGCTTTTACCAAGACAATACATGAAAAATCCTCAACTCTAGGACTGAAAAACAGCTTTCAAAAAGCTCCTGTTGGCATTTCTGAAATGCAAAATTGCATCTCTCACACGTATGTGATTAACTGCACTTTGAGAAACATTTCATTTGCAACCTGAGAACTATCTTGCCCTCATGTCTGCAGCCACACAATACTGGTACCAGAAGAAACCAAGAGCTCCTAGCCTGTTAACTTCAGTACATTACACATGCCAGCCCTCTTCCAGGTGTACTGCTACTTCATTCATAATGGTTTTTGTCATTAACTTTCTTATTCCAACAGGCAAGCTTTATAGCATGAAAGCAAAGACATGTAGATGCAAAAAGCCAATACTAACATACAGCATTAGGTTGCCTCTTACTGCTAAGGGAGACTGTTGCAACCTGAAGGTCAGTCTGTCTGTCCTGTCAAGTAACACACAGTAGAAAGAAAAATCTTCCTCCATCATTAACAACTTGAGTCAATGATCATAAAATAACGGGTGATAAGAAGTCACTGGTACATCTTGCGAGCAAGCAGACTGCACATACAGTTAGCTCTGCTGCTACTACTTAATATCTTATTTTAAAAAAAACTATTAGAGTGGATCAGATAGGAAGAAAACACAAGTGTTTGAGAACAGCAGACTTTCGTTGTGTGAAATTCTGATCAGAAAACTCACAGCCCACCTAGAAACTTAAGAGGTTCAAGGTAGCTTTACAACTGAGAGCTGCTTAGATAAAGACCATCTATGGCTTACATAAAAGCAAAATAGTTGCTAGTAAGAACACTAAGCTTTTCTGTAACATTTATTTTAAAGCAAATAATAGGTTGACCTAGGCATAGTTATTGTTTAAAGAAGCATGCAGCCTTTTCAAAGGAAAAAAGTTGGTATTATTCTCATGAACTGAAGGTGCCTGAATCACAGGTTTTGTTCTGCCCTTAATGCTGCATCTGAAATTCTCTCCTCACCAGAGCACGCATTCAGAAAAGGAGTGGCCTGGTACTTATCTTAATTACAGGTCTCACTATCTCTTTCTCTTTGGACACAAAGATTCATAAATGGAACAAACAAGAAGAGAAACTGCATTCACATTACAGAATGAGGTTTATGTAAATCGCACCTACAGCACGGGGTCCTGAACTTCAAAGGCATTCCAGCTCCTCGTTACCCCTTGGACCAAGGCCCACTGTTTTGTCTTTATTTAAATAAGTTGGCACGGCACTTGGAGTGCTTGCAGATGAGAGGAACCGGCTCAGAGAATTAAGAATACAATTCAGTCTAGTGAAGATTCCCGTGGCCACTGGGCAAGACCAGAAACAATTAATACCCTGCAAAAGGCCAAGCTAACATTTTTTTGTGGGCCGAAGGTAAAAAATTTTAATAATCTTTTTCACTTAAATACTTTTTTTTTCCTTTACCACCAGGAATTAAGCTAGATAAAATTGGAGAGAAAAATCCCCTGAAACACAGTATTTTACATCAATATATAAATAGTTATTCTTAGCTGTCAAACTGAAGAACACACAGTTAGTTGGGCAATGAGTATTTTCAGCATCCCTTCAAATAAGTCAGAGCCAGCTGGAAGAAATTTTACTTCCCCATCAACAGAAAAAGCTTCAAAGAATAGCATGGTATGTTGTGAAATTAAATGACTTTTCACTCCAGGAGGTCTTTTGTCCTGATTTAACAGTTGTCATTTTTAAATGCAATGTTCTTCAGAGAACAATTTTTGCCCCCCATATAGTAGGAGGGAGGGGGCACAAAAACCTCAAAGAGATGCTGCAACATTCCCATTCTTCCAGATTTTTAACCACAACCACAGGAGCAGACTTAGCCATCAGACCCAGAGGGTGAGGAATAGCTAGCTAGCTCAACAGGGAAGCAAGAGGAATCCTGATTGTGGCAACTGGCCTGAAGAATCTGGCCTATCAACTTACGTAACTTACATGATTTTATCTGACAGCAGCAGAAGGTATGGAGGAGGTGACCACAGCAGTGGTAACTTACAGACAGGATTCCAAATGGCAATCAGTGCCCCTGGTTCTTGGGTTTGTTTTGTTACAAAAAAAAAAAAAAAAAATCAAACAAAACAAACAAACAAAAACCATCAAAGTGGATGTGCCACAGCATGGACACCACAGAAAATTGGTTTTACTATTAATTTTGCCTACCTGAAATCCTGAATGGAATTTCAGCAGGACACAATACTGTTATTCATTTCCAATCCATATACATCCCTCTGTGCTGTTCGAACAGCTGCTGCGTTCCAGCAGGCAAGTGATGTCTATTCTTTTCATGCAAAAATTCATCATATTGCATACATATGACAAAAAGTAAATTAAGATTCAATTACAGAATAACATAAACGAAAAGGCTTAAGTTTAAAATTATCCAATATCTAAGATGGCTTCAATACTTAACATCAATCAGTGGGAAGATGTTTAATTAGAATTTGCCACTAGTTATTTTCAGAAAAAGGTATCTATGTTAAGATAGTGTAACTGGACAAATGCCAGCCTCATTGGAAAAAAATTATTCTAGACCAAATACAAGGTATTTTATAGTGAAAAATGTAAAAATTATTCTCTCCATAAAGTAATGCTGCAGCTAACTCAACTGTCCAGAAAAGTTATTTGAAGGGCAAATGTTACCAGTGAAATAAGGCACTTTTGAGTGAAGCATGAACTTGAAAATCTATAATTTTCACTAAAGCTTTTTGACATAAAATTTGTAGATCTTGAAAACCTCAAATCTATACACAGTTCCATCACTACAGGCTGTTGGAATTTTAACTTAGGTTTCCAACCTCACAGATGATTATTATAAACAAAAGGTTATTAATTTTTAAATGAAGACGTCATTTTCAAATGACTTCCTGTGAAGTTTCTTAAATATCTTGAAGAGCTCAGTGTTTCAGAATTCCTATCACAGCCAAACCTAGAAAAATATTAAGACACATATATTTTTCAGTGAGTTTAAAACTTGTTAGTCGTTGACAAATGTTGGTTGCATTTCTTTTAAACGTCTTTCACTAGAATTAGCTTCCCCACACCAATTGCAACTGACTCCAAGCACCAAAGTCAATTCCATTGGAATCCACACAAAAAAAAGAGACCTCACCAAAAAGCCTCAAACATAAACCCAATATTCAGTTCTGTAGGCCAAAGAATAGTTATTACAGGGCTACTTCAGACATAGGGCTTCACAGAGTGCAAATCCTCATTTGAGCAAAAATCCTAAAATAGAGGAATAAAACTGAGTAAAGGGAGTCTGAAAACAAATACACTTGCAGATTTATCTGCTTTAAAATGCCAGTGTACTACATTCCACAAGCAGTGAAATAATGAAGCACTGAAGACTAAGTTGAAGTATCTTTGCTTCTAGTGTCCAACAAAAAGTCAGCCTTTCATTTTTGTTTTTGCTTTTTTCTAAACAAAGGTACTAATAGTTTAAACAGTCAATTCAAAATTAATATTCCTTAAATGCACAGGGAAATACAGTTGTAAGCATGTGAGGCGCAGGTTGCCTCCAAATTAAACATCTGAGTGTAACAAGTGGTACTCATCAGGATTTCTCTCTCTAAGCTTCTGTTCTACGAATTCTATACTTTTCAAACTGACCTTCTCAGACATGGTCTTTTATACTGGCATCTTTTGTAGAGGATCACTTGGGTAACAAAGAAACCTCTCTTTATATTGTTTTATAAAACTACAAAATTTTTGGCTTTTAAGAATGGCGTGCCGGTCGCTAACACTCAAAATCAGTGTTTCTTTTTTACACTATTAAGTAGCATCTTTCCAAAAACCACAGAGTGCTTTAGATGCATAGCAGTCTGTCAGTGTCCTAACAGAACAGATGGATGCTTTAATTGCACAAGGGCTTTTAGGTATATCGGCAGTTTCATTATCAAGGGGATGCTTATGCACAGTTTCACAAAAAAAAAAAAAAAAAAAAAAAGCAAAAAAAAAAAAAGCTGGTAACATATGGAAATAGGGATAGCATCAACACACAAAGAGAAAAAAGAAAAAAAAAAAAAAAAAACAAAAAAGAGAATGCTGCATTCCATGTTGCAACAGTGAGGAAATTCAGCTCCTGGATGCACCACTTTAGGTACTACATATTTAGTGTATAAATAGTAACTCTTATGTACATCACACTAAAATCTCCCGTGTTGGTACTTCACACATACTTAAATTATGGATGCTAGCCAGAAGTACAAGAGAATTTAAAAGCTGCAAAAACTACTGTACTTAACAGCTGCTGCATACCAAAGCTCAGCTGTGGTCCCACCAGCATTCCAGCCCTATCTGCAGGGCTCTTTCTGAGAGGAAGGGAAGGCCATGGCACCTCTGAGCCCCAAAACCACCTACCTTAGGGACCCCATTCCAACAGTAAAGAGATAAGCATGCAGCTGTGCATATGGCCAGCCAACAGCACCACAGACATTTTAAACTTCCCTGCTGAACAGGACTAGAAATTTCACTGCTTTAGTCCCATCAAGGACAAAGCTTGCATTTAAACACACTATGTAAATGAAATGAGACAGTTTCTCAAAGTGGTAAATTTTAGGTAGTACTTCTCTTCGAAGATGTCAACACATACATTATTACTATGTAAAAGAACGTACATCTGAGTCACAACAGGAAGAAAACCAATCATGGCAGCTCTAGGCAGAGGTTGTTCTTTCTTTCTATCTCAGACAAGTTCAGAGAGACCTCTCCTTTCCAATCACATCTGTTTAAAAAACATCCATCCACAGTAACGCGAGTTAATTTATTTCATGTTAAACGAGATACCGTATTTCAGAACGAAGTCAGTGCACCGAAGACAGGAACTCCTTATGGCATAACTGTTCTCCTACTTTTAGAGAAGAACCAGGTCTGTCTTTGCATGTTTTCCCACCTTAAATGGCACCTAATCATCTTAAATTGAGTTTACCGAAGTACTAAGTCTCTGAACTGAGTTATTCACCAAGTAGTGCAACAAGCAGCTAGTGATTCAACACAATTTACACTCCACAAAACTCAGTACAGCCAGGTTTACGGTGTTTTCATATAAAAGCAAGTGTCTAAAACCATGTTTTCATCCATCTACTTGGAAGTCTTGGTGTGACCCCAACTACTGAGTGCATTTAAAAGAAAACATATATAAATAAATAAAAAGAACCAAACAAACAATTTCTTAGATCACTGCAACTGATCCTGACACTAGATCTTCCCACTCTTATCTTCAGACCGGGCAGATTAACATTTCTTGTAATGAAAATTAAGGTAAAGGTGGATTCGCTTTGCCTCATAGCTATCTAAACTGTCACACAAGCAAAAAAGCATCTCTTCCAAACTAAGACCTGACAGCCAATTGCAAAATTAACACCACTAATTACATCTGGCATTTCTTAGTATTCTGCCTATAGGCAACCATCTTCTGAAAAGTGATATATTTGATGACACCAGCAGGTGCAGAAGCCCTATGTCACATCAAAGAGAACAGAATTTAATGGTGGCCAGGTGCCAGAATCACAAATAACATCACCTTTCAGTAATAAAACAAAAAAGCCTCAAACACCCATTGTACTGAACCAGTCTTCAAGACCGGGATCATGTTACTCATGCTCCTTGCCATGCAGATGCTCAAAAGCACAGCACTGAACATTATTCTATGTTATTGGTTTTTTTTATCTAAAGTCTCAAAATAAACAAGTAGCTGATCAATTTTAAAATCATGAGATTAGTGTATTTATCTATTTTTCCTTCTACCTGCAAGTTATGGAGAAGTGAAGGCCAGTGGGAGAACTGATGCTTTACAAAAATTATTTTTACAGAGCAGTAAGGAATACTATAACTTGTTTGTGAGAAGCCTCCTGGATTCCAGCCACTCTTGTGGTTTTAGTAATAGTTTAGTAAGTCTGACCTAATCAGTCTCCCAGTGACAATATCACAACTGTAATTGCACTATGGAACCTTATACAGTTCCATAACTCAGTAACGAAATATCTCAGCAGAAAGCTATTTAACCATAACCTTTTAAATAGAAATTAAGTATTTCAAACCTTGAGAACAATATCTTTTGTTAAGATAGATTTCGACAGAGAGAAAAGTTGACATGCATGACCAGTCACTAATGCCCAATTCTGCTCAAATTGATGTTAAGAGAGAGAAGGATCAGACCCTTAAAGCTGCAAGAGATTTTGCTTTAGCAACGGTGTTATCTGTTTAATGCTCAGAGTCAAGAGACTGAAGAAATGAACCACCACTCACACTCGGAGTAAGAAAAGGAGAGAAGATAAGGATGCACGAACCACACTTTGAAACAAACCAAGGAGACAGAAGCAGTTTTACCTTCCTAGTACTACATTCTCATGTCAGGGGCTTTCAAATTTGGAATGCTGTATTAAAAGAACAGCTATTTCACTTACATAATTTTTGTGGACTGCTACTCATTAAGAATGTTGTTTTGTTGTAGTAAAGAATCTGGGTTATCTGCAGTTCTTCTACCAATTTTTTTTTAAATATGTATTTTCCAGATTCCACAACTAGATAAATTACTGACCTACAGCGACCACAAAAATTACTGGATGTATCAGCTTATTTGGAATTTGTAATGTTAAGCTGCAGTACAGCAATCTTCCATTCTTAAAACTCTCTCCCCAGAAATAAAACAGTTACCACTATGCTCTCTTCTCCAAAGGGATTTAGGTGGAAGAATTCTTTTCAGAAGCAATGCATAAATCCGCAGCAGGTTTATGCCATTTTATATCGGTACAAGACCAGGATCACCAAATCCTACTGAGACAGCTTGCAGGAAATTACAGGGATAGAGATGCTAGTGGTTCTTTGTCCACTGGGACAAGCCAGGCTGCTTAAACCAATGAAGTCCCAGGCAAACAGGAAATCACTCTTTTAAAGCTTTCCTTAGGGTATGATCCTGGAGGATCATTAATAAAAAAGGTACCTCTCCTAAACAAAACACCTGAACTTTGGAGCCAAAAACCACTCCCCCTTCCAGTTTATTGCAATATGTATTCTTTCTTAAGTGCCTCTCCTTCTCTCCCTTTCATCTTTGGCAGGAGGGGTTGGGGGAAATATAAAGTAAGGAAGCAGAGATTACTTGCCAAGACAGTTACACAAAATCGGAATGATTACACATCAGTAATATTTTCTTAGCTGGTTTTGGCTGGTCTGGTACATTAGATGCTGCAATCATTCTGCTACAAGCACCTGATCACAGGTGTTTTAGATGTTCATCGCAGATCCCCTCAAAGAGATAAAGATTTCAAAAAACACTGCACTTTTGAAGTACAGAGCCTTACTTCTTCACATGTGAACTCGCAGAAGAAATTTGCATTAGTTTAATAATCCTACAAATGCTTATAGAAATAGATTTCTATTTAGAAGTTTTGTACAAGGAAGTCCAAAACGAACAAGCTGTGTCAGCACCCACGTTGAGACACTGAAATAAAACAGAATTGGAAAACATTCGCATTTAACATACAGAACTAATCATTTAATATATAGAAACTACATGCCATTAGGCATAACTGTGTGCAAGGCTTAGTGGCCTTTTCTAATCATTTTTTCCTTCAAATGCATCCTGTGAGGAAAAAGGAGGCATGTGGTTGTCCCATTTTAAAGTGTGGCTGGGCATCCCCATTTGACAGTAGGACTACAAATAGAGGAAGCAGTATCCCCCTTTTACGAATCACCTGCTGACTTCCATCAGTGCAGCAGAGGAATATGCAGACCACCATCATAATCTGAAAAAAAAAAAATTAACTCCTTTCCAACTCCAACATATCTAACCTACTTCTGTCAATCCCTTGAACAAACATTACTTTCTGCACTCATTATGCTGAGGTCATTATACAACCGACTGAGAAAGCTGAAGAAAAGCTGAACTGACCACTCACCACCACTCCCACATTCTCTTCTGAATACAGCAGGGCACTTATCTAGCATTCTGCTCTCCTTCCCACCTCGCCATTACCGCCTCTCTCTGACATTCAGCGGAATTCACTGGAGAAGAATCTCTGTATTTTTCAGAGTTAAAGCACTGAATTTTCACGGTTCACTGAAGGATCACTCTGCTCAGCCAACCCCGCAAGGGGATGCCTGGCATTTGCTACTTTGCTAGCATGACCTTATCGTGTGATACAACATCTACCTATTTCAAAGGAAGACTCAATAGATATTTCAACGCCTACTTGGACATTTAACAATTTCTCCTTCTTGGAGAGCTGGGCAGGGTAGTTGAAACCCAAGGTATCCCAAGATTACAGTAAGAATTTTATACATACCTATTCACCTGACACACAAGGTGTTTTTAAAACTGTCTAAACTGCAGAAGGTTGCATAATTACAACGTGGGAGCCAACTTTTCCACTCAACACTCCCTAAATACTGTACTGTAAGTCATGACAGCAAAACTGCCTTAAAAAGCTTTTTCTTTATAAAGGTCTTGACCACCCTGTTGCCAGAGGCTACGTCCTGTGACTGAGCACTTTCCTCGATTACTGCCTCAGCCTCCTAGTGAAGCCCTTAAAAAGCTCTCAGTGAAGCTCTTAAAAAACGGGAAAACTGCTTCAAATGCCAACAACACGAAAAACGAAGTACAAGATTCTGTTGGGAGGAACAAACAGAAAGTACCAAGTCTGCAGGTTCCTCAGCTCAGGAATCTGCACGCTCTGCACAGTTCCAACCTACTTCAGGAGGAAATCTGCACGGAGCCTCTCCCATGCCAGCCATCCCGCCTTCCCGGAGCACACCGCCGGCATCCTGCAAACACTCCCACCGGCCTCCCACCCTCCCTCCCCTAGCAGCGACAGCGGTGCGTCCCTTCTCAGCACAGAAAGCAGTGGACTAAAGCTGGTTTAACCTCCAGCCCCCAGTGCCGCTGCTGGAAACGGGAAACAACAGAAGACCGACCTCCATCACCCACGAGTGGGATGGGAGGGGAGGCTGCCCCGGCACAACGTTAGCTCCGGGGCAACGCGGGGGCTTCCGAGCCCCGCTATCGCCCCGGCTTCCCCCGGCAGCCGCTTCGGGGCAGCCCGGCCCGCCGCCGCCGAGGACCTCCCCGAACGGCCCCGCCCCGGCGGGGAGACACCCGCGGGCCACCTTGCCGGCGTGGAGAGGAGACAGCCCCACGGGCCGCCCCTGTGGAGGGGCAGCCCCCGCTCCCCCACCCTCCTTCCCTCCGCTCCCCCCGATGCCTGCTGCCCCAAGGGCAGGGCTGGGGTGAAGGGAGGTGGGGGTAACCGCGCCCGCCGCCCCCTCCCCACGACCGCCGCCTCTCTCACCGGCGTAGAAGCGGATGAGGCAGCCGGTCTCCGAGTCCATGCCCTCCTCCTGTACCCGCCACAGGTCCCGGAAGCCCAGCTGGGAGAGGTAGTCGTTCTGGATCTGCAGCGGCTTCTCATGGGCCTCCAGCCGCCGGCTGGTCTCCCCGTGGAGCTGCACGTACAGGGCGGGCGGCCCCGGAGGCGAGGCCCCCGCCGGCAGCTCCCGCCCGCCGGCCGCGCCCGCCGGCTCCCCCCCTGCCCGCCCTGGAGGCAGCTCCCCTGGGCCGGGGGGGACCCGGCCCGGCCCTGCACCTGCTTCTAGCCCGTCGGGGGGTACCGGCTCCACCTCCAGCTCCTCCGAGGAGGACGAGCCGCCACCGCCGCCGCTGCTGTAGGGATCCAGCCGGTCAGAGACGCTCTCGGCGCTGGGGCTGAAGCTCTCTGTGTCGGAGCCGGCCGGCCCCAGCTCCCCCAGAAGTGAAGGGCAAGAAAGCGGTGGCCCCGCCAGGTACAGCTCGGCCGGCGGCGCCCCGGGGCTGAAGTCGGAGGGCGCCGGGCTCGGCCGGCCGCCGGCCAAGTCACTCTCCTCGGCGCTGCCGCCCAGCGGCAAGCGGCCGGGCCGCGCCGCTTCCCCGCAGTCTTCGCCGGCCAGCCCGTCCCGCGTCCCCCGCCGGCTCCTCGGCCTCTCCTCCTCGGGCTGCGGCCGTTGTCCCTCCGCCGCGGGCTCGGGCGGTGCCTCGGCGGGGGTCGCCGCCGCCGCCGGCTCGGTCGGGGGTTGCGGCGGCGGCGCGCCCGCCTTGCCCAGCACCCGCACCACGCTGCTGCCGCCCCGGTGGCCGAGCTGCTGCAGCCGGGCGGCCACCTCGGCCGCCGTGGTCTCCAGGGTGCAGAGCACCGGGCGCAGGTAGCAGTTCATGTGGCGCTCGTAGACGTGAACGCAGCCCCGCTGCAGGTCCCGCCGCACCCAGTCCCGCTCCGGGGGCTGCAGGGGCTGCAGCTGCCGGGGAGGCTTCAGCAGCAGCGCTTTCCTGTCCAGGCTGCGAGTGCCCAGCGAGGCGGCGGGGGCAGCGGCGGCGGCGGGCGAGGAGGCGGCGGCGGAGAGGTTCCTCTTCAGCCTCCCCCGCCGCAGGAGCAGGGAGTTGGCGTTGCCGGCTCCGCCGAGGGCCGCCTGAGTCCCGCCGACCGCCAGCGCCGCGGGGGGAGCGAAGCCGCCGGCTCCCCCTCGTCTCCGCCGCGGGCCGCCGGTTCCTTTGCCGTCCAGCTGTCCGCCGCCGCCCGACGGCTCCACGCCGCTTTCCGCGCCGGGCGCTGCTGGACTCCTCCCGCCCGGGGAGCTGCTCTCCGGTTCCCCCCTCCCGCCGCCCGCCGCCGCCGGGGCTTCTTCTCTCGCTCGCTGTTGCGCGGGCTCCATTGCCCGCGGGGCCGGGGATGCCGTCTCCGTCTTCTCCGCCGTCTCCGCCGCCACCGCCGCCGCCGCCCTGCTGGGAGGGCCGCTCAGCGGCCCGGCGCGGCGCGGGGGGACGACCCGAGCGGAGCGCGGCGCCGCGTGCCGGGGGAGGTTACGTAGCAGCAGCGGGGCGCATTCCGCCGGTGCCCTCGCGCCGCGCGCCCGGCTCAGCCCCGCGCCGCAGCTGTCGCGAGCGCCATTAGGGAGGCAGAGGGCGAGGGACCCGGCGGCCACCGCCCCCCGCGCGCCCGCCCGCGCCCCGCGCCTCATGAATATTAATCAGCCCCCTCCCTTCCCCCTCCCCTTCCCTCCCCCCCCCACCCGCCGCCGCCTCCTCGGCTGCTGAGCAACCCGAGAGGGCCCCGCCGAGCGGGGGAGGCTCGCGAGGGTGACGCCACCGCTCGCGCGGCGGGGCGGGGCCTCGCCGATAAACACAGCGTGACCGCGCCTGAGGCTGGGAAATGGGGAGGGAGGAGGAGGGGGGGAGAGGAAGGAGGGAGGGGGAAATGGCGTGGGGCATGCTGGGAAGTGTAGTCCCCGGCCGGCCGGTTGCCGCCCGCTGACTACAAATCCCGGCAGCGCCCGCTCGCCGCCGTTCGGTTTCCCGCCCTTTCCGCCGGTCCCGCTGTTGGCCTTCGGCGGGGGGGCGGCGGCGGGTCCCTCATCTCCGATAGGCGCTCTCGGCCCGGCCGTCCCCACCCCCCCCCCCCCCCCCAGCCTTTCCCCCAGAAGGCAGGCGCGGCGGGGTTGATCCTTTCTGCATCGGAGGCCCGCCCGCCTCCGGGATGCCGAGCAGGCAGCGCCGGAACGGGCGGCGGCCGCCAGCGCCTCGGTGCGGAGGTTCTGCGGGCCGCTCCGTGCGTTACAGCCCGGCCCGTCCTCATCCGGCCGGCTTCCCCCCGCCCTCCTCGACGTCTCCAGGAGCCTCTGGTGGCGGGGCCCGCTGCCCGGCCAAGCGTGAGGGCGGGAGGCCAGGGTGTGCTGGATGTCACACCGGCCCGACAGACCCCGGGGGGAGGGGGGGGCAGAGCGTGTCGCCGCCACACATCTTAAGGCACAGGGCTGAATCCGTGGTCAAAACTATTGCGGGGCTTTGTCCGCCCATCGATGGTTATGATTCCTTAAGTCTTATCATAAGGTTGTACAGAAATAGCCGATGAAGGGAAAGCGTAGGGCCTGGAGCGCGCTCATGGCCTGTATGCGGTCACCCTTGGGCAGCGGCTCATGAGGAACGCCGGGGCTTGGCAGTCGCCGCTGGCTGATAGCCACCTGGCAGCAGGTGTGAAACGATTTTGCAGGTTCGGTGAGGTTCCGCTCTTTCCAGTCTGACGTGTTCTCCCTCTTGGCTGTCTTGGTGCAGAACCCGAGTGCTGAGGCTGGGTCATCTTATGCTACGAGGGAGACGGTCTTTTCCCATCCCAGATGGAAAAAGATGTGGAAATATGTGTGGGATATGCATGTGTGTGTGTATGCTCACGCCAAGATAAAGCTGCTTTGTGAGGAGACTCGGAGAAAGTTTCAGTGCTCTGTCACTGTATTTCAGAGACTAAAATTCCTGCAAATACTTAGTCTTGAAAACTGCTTACAAGCAGACATTAAGTAGCAACGTTTCCCCCTCCTTCCCAAGTTATTGTAAATTACTAAAAATTACAATCAGATAAACTCAATTAGCAGCGTGAAAGCATATGTTTCCATAATGGAAAGACACCATGCTACAGTGCAGCGAAATCTCTTGTGCTCCTGGGGATTTTTTAGCTGAGTAATGTCTGCTGGATCGGTTTAACTGCCTGAGATCTTTCCCTTTTAATACATTATGTAAAATCACAGTGAAACATCTTGCCAGATATCAAAACTGCTATAGACTGCAATAAAATGGAAGTTCTGGGCAATTAACCAGTTGCGTCATTGTTAGGTAAGATCAATCACCACTGAGAACCCGCAGATAAACCCTTATTGAAACAGTATTTTCAGTTGATGGGGTTCTTTTAGTGCACACATACAAGATACAAACCATGAATAAACCAGAACCATCATAAAACTGCAGTTCACCTCTCCTAATAAAACATTCCTCCACGCTTCCACATTACTGTCTCCATACCCTAAACAAGCAGGTGAAACACATCACAGAAAACAGAGGTATTCCCTAAGGAACTTGTGATGGGAGTATGTGACTACCTTTCAAAAGGCCTTATAACAACAAAGCTGATGTTTTACCTTTATGTGGAAACCAGGCACTTTCTGAACAGAACAATCTGTAAAATAATTACAGTCTGACGTGCAGTTTGTTGGCCTGTATCTGGAGTTCCAATCACCAGCAAGAGCGTCTTTGGAATTCCTGCTGCTCAAGAGAGCCAGGACCACGTCTCCAGCACAGACTGATAGAAGATGACGCCAGCATTTGGCCATTAAAGGCTTAAACTGGTGCCCAAAAAACTCCCTTGACAGTAGCAGCACACAGCAGAAGTGCAGCACCGAGCATATTGAGGTCTGGTTTATGACAGCTTCATACGTTCTCGTTTATTTCTACTGCTTTGCACCACCCTCATGCCACCTACTTCATGGAGGTTACTTCAGGTCTCCTGCTTTAGATGTGTGAGAAATATACAGCTTGCAAACACACACAGAGACATGCTCAGAAGAAAGAAACAGAAAGCTCTGGGGACTTAATTGTCAACAGTATTATATGAAATACAAGGGAGATTCTAGAAAACAGGTTTCAGCCCTTTTCTTCTTTGGAGGGAGCAGGAAAAGAGAGCAGTTCTGCTTTTACCCAGTTGCTCAAATACCTGAATGTACCTGCATATACATGGAGCAAAAATCCAGGACACAGATAATCCCAAATAATACTTAGGAACATGGAAACAAAGTGAGGTCTCCTGGGACAGCCAGATTTCTCCTTTATGACTGGAGATCCTGCATCTTGCAGTGCTTCACGTTAATGAGGCCCCTGTAACCTGGCATGTAAATGAGCTGACCATCTTTTTCAAATGAGCTGAGCTTATTTGTCCTCAGCTCTAACTGGAAGACTGTCCTAGGGCCACCATACCCTCACAGTGGAGAACTTCAAGGTTTTCAGTATCCGTTTACACGAGTATTCTATACCCATTTGCTCACATGTCAGCATTGCCCTTTGACTCAAATAGCGTTTTTTTTTCTTTTTTTTTTTTTAATAAACTCCAGAATGTTTTCAGTGTTTACCCCCAAGGTGGTTATCATAGGCAGCAACTGTCTTTGCTAGACTAAACAAGCCCCTTTTTTTTTTTTTTTGTCTCCTCTGGGGAGATAGTCCATATAGTGTAGGAACACGGAGTTAAGGTCATTTAAATAACCTTGGGTCAGATTCTCTGTGGTGTGGGCTGGTATAGCTCCAGCTCTAGATTTATGCCACAGCATTCTCAGCCCCCTTGGAGCTGCTGCCATCTGCAATACAGCTCTGAGAACTGCCCAGGGACTGAGAGGACCTCAGTCTCCTTCTTGCCAGGCTAACTCACCACTGCCAGCTGCCTTACTAATGAAGGGATTTATGCTGTATGCAATTAAAAAACAAAGTAGCAGTACTGAAGTTCTGAGGGTGGAAAAATTATTTAGTGCTGCCCTGTGAAATTTGTTCAGGAGCAGAAGGCTGCAATGAGGGTCCCAGCATCCTATGAGGCCTGAGGTGCACCATGAGGGAAAAAGGGACTGCACTGTCACTCTTAATAGTTCCCTGCATATGAAGATAGCAATTTCTGTAGTGACCCATCATCTCCAAATGCTAGTGGTTTGAAGCCCAGTTCTTTTGCTTTATACAGGGAAGTGTACTTGAAATCTATAAGTACATGCATATTTATATTGAACTCTCAGGCTTTTCAGAAAGCAAGGCTATACTCTGTTTCCCAGTAAACGAGAATTTACAAACTCTTCTGGAATTGTGAATTTTGATAGGGATTAACTGCTGTTGTGAGACATGGAAACGGAGATCATTAAATTGATGGTTGTCAGGAGGAAATGGAGGGGTGAAATACACATTTCCTATTTCTAAAGTTTGATTGATGGTGGCTATTTGGAAGACAGGTACAATGAAACAGGATGGTTTGCAATCTGCAGTGTTCCAACCAGAAACTGGCAATCTTGAAAAAGGGTTTTCTGACTATAGGAATTGTCAACAGAAAACAGGAGAATAAAAAGTAATTTATCACAGATTACAATAAATTACTCCTTTCTAAAATCCTTTATGCTGACTGAAGAGATTTTATGATCCTACAGAATGTGGAAAGAAAATGCCAGAAGATCTTGAAACCACAGGATGAATCTTAGGGGCCACGTTACATTCAGAGTTATCAGAGCAAGAAGGTCCTCTGAGCAACCAAGCAGACCAAGATTTAGCTGAAGTCCTTGCAGAGGCTGGAGCTGTTATTATCTTTACCACCAACACCTCTGCCAGCAGATACTACAGCTCTGGCAGGAGGCATCAGGCTGTGAGGTGCTTCTGTGGAGCTCACTGGGTAACTGCAGTGGTGCTTGGAGTATGTGAACTCCTCTTCAGCTTCTTCTGAAATCGGCCTCCCCCTGATTCTCAGAGATTTCTGTAAAAGCCTTTGCATTTAGACTGCACTGTTATTAGGTATTTCTACAAAGGAAGGGGCAGATGATGGGCATGAGCTGATGTCTGTGGTTTTCCTTACTCTTCCACTGTGAATGGAGAAGAGAGGACCAGGTCCAGCTTCAATTCCTATTACTGCCACTTCTGTCCTGTTGTTAACATCATAGCACTCCATTTTGCATAACCCTTCAGTTTAGCTACAATTAATATTTTGTTGGGCATTTTTCAGTGGTGGCTTACTGGTCTGAAATGGCTACTGCTGTGGGGTGGCACAAACAGCACAGAACCTTTGTAGACTCAGTTGTATCATTAACTCTCCTCAAAGACATTTTTTTGGTCATATCAAATATGCAATGATTACCTAGTTTGGCTTTTGTTTTCAGAGCTATCATTTCAGAATAGCATGCCCTCATTAAACAGGAACTGCTTAATCCTCAGTCCTTGACTACAGAAAACTCAACTGACAAGTCAGTTCTGGATCAAAAGCTGAGCTGAGAAACACTAGTGTGGGAAAGATGATATGTATACTTTCTCTGGTATAAGTCATCATCAATGCTGCTGTTAAATGTTCATCTGTATTTTAAGAAGGTGTGAATCACTTCAGTGATTCCAGTTGACATGAAGGTAGGGAGGAAGCTTAGAAAGAAGGAATTTAATATCCTTCAGCCCTGCAAAATATTAGGGACGTGGCTCAGCACTCTTCCTTAGTAGCCTGTTTTTCTAGTAAGGGAAAATTTCCCTACAGACAGGGAAGCAAGAGACTTACTTCAATGTCAAAATGCCAAAGCAAAAGATAAAACATTTACCACTGTATGAGTAATGCAAAGACCAGGAGATGGATGAGCAGAGAGACCATTTCAAATTGAACAACATAATAATATCCTTATTTGTAACGAGAAGCTGAGTGTTATCATATGGAAGTTGTTCTCAAAATAATACTTAATTTTATCAGTGGGGATTAATTTAATTTTTTAAAATGCTAGGTATGCACCTGTATCCCTCATCCATATGTGCAACTGTGACAACTGCAAGAGCAAATTGGATATGCAGATAACAGGGAGATGGAAATTTATGTTGATATTTATGTTATGCTCCAGCTGTGTTTGATGCCAGTTGTGCTCATCTTGGCCTGTAAGTTCTTCAGTATAGTAAAGCACTTAAGATAGTGCATGTTCAAGGAAACTTTTAAATTTAAATGTGTTCTTAGATTAAGCATATGATCAAGAACTATTCTTGACCTGTGAAGTTTCCATTAATTGATGCCTAAAACAGCGTGAGGCTGTAAATAATCTCACAGTTACCCCTGTGTTTATATATTCAGGAACACTGGGCTGCCATCACCCGGAAGGCTATTTGTACCTGCAGCCCTTTAAATAATTTTCAGAAAGGGCTGATCTTTACTTCTCATTCCAAAACCACTTCTATACAAGTAATACTGACACTATTTCTGCAGCAGTACACATCAAAGCACTTAACAAATGTGATTAAGGGTGATTATTTCCATATTACGGAGAGGTAAGAAAAGAGGCAAGTACCTTCTTGGCTGCATGTTAAACCCTTTTCAAAGCAATCGGCAGAACTCGGAGGCCTGTGTCCTGAAAGTGGAACACCTTGGCTGTAAAGCAGCCTTCCTGTTGAACAGAAATCCTGTGCCAGCTTCTTCTGGGTGAAGGGGCTGGAGCCAGGTGCAGTGTCCCTTTGTGAGGCTGTTCGACTGACACGCAGCATTACTCTCCAGCAGTACGTGGCCACCTGAATTTCAGTTTCTTGTAGAGCTAAGCTGTAACGTTTTCAGCTGGGTGAGGTCTTCCTAGGTTGTTTTCAGCAGTGTGACACCAAGGTCCTCTGATGACACAAATGTTTTTGATTGTGATATGCACAGGCTGTGTTGTGTTAGCATTGCAGAGGAACAGCTGGGAGGTGCAGCTCCCTTAGCAAATTTTGGAATTCCTCCTGCAGCACAAGCTTCTTGTCATGTATGAAGAAGGCAATTTATAGAAGTAAGCAGCAGCTTCTCCATTGCTGTTCACGGTAATGAGCAGCTGACACTGAGTTAACCATACAGCTGAAAGCCAAGCACCAGGAGACAAATTTGAGAAAAAGAAATGCCAGTTTTGTTACTTGGATTGATTGCAGGTCTGTGTTATAGACTGTAGTGTCATATTAAACGCTGTATTAAAATTAAAGCAGTATTCTACAGATTTTGTTTCTCATTTGTGTTAATACTAATTGCAAACCTTGCAACTGCCATTAGACTCAGCAGCCCCTACACTCTAATCCTCCTACTGCATCTTCAGCTCTTCCATTTTAAGCTATGTATTTTGTTTGGTTTGGTTTTTTTTTCAAAAGAAAAAGTCTCCTTGCCTGTTAGATATTAATGCACTAAAAGATTCCCTTCCAGAACTGTATAAATCCTTCCCTGTAATTATTTCTTTTTATCTTTTATGTTCATGTGGTGTCTTAAGCCCCTTTTTGTCTTAAAGCCCCACATCTCCCCAAGGTACAGTATTCATCACTACTGATAGAGATGGATCATTGTGGATTCATTAAGCTGCAGCCAACACCAGAGACTTGAGTGCAATAGTTTTATATACTATATTGCCCTAAGTAGCATGACTGGCATATTTGAAGTGACCCAAGAGATTCAGACATTTTTGGTATTAGCTTTTCATGAGGTTGGTCATGTCCCATTAATTCACTTGTAAATATCTTAGAGAGTACAGTCTGTTGTTAAAAGGCTGTACATAAAGAGCTTTCATGCAAGACTGAGGATGTGTTTCCACCATACAGCAGGTTTGGCAACAAAAGTGGCTCTGAAAGTTCATGGCCCTACTCACTTGTATTCGCCACTCTTGCACAGTGTGTTGCCCACTCTGGTGTGCCAGTGTGACCAGAGCTGCCCTGTCAGCCAGGTAATGGAAATGCTCTGCATTAAAATTAATTGCACCTTAACAGTCTCAGGTATTGCTTCAATACAGTAGGAATTTCTTGCATAAATAGACACTATTTATTTGTGAATGGCATAAACGCTGAAGGGAGAACAGCTAAGCAAAAGCTAAACTCTCAAAATACATGTTACTGGTGATTTATACAAGTATAGAGTGCTATCAACAGCTGCATCTAGAGGGATTTATTGGAAGTACAAACAAAGGTGCACATTATGCCCTTTGAAAGAACCTTTTTATCTTTATTCCTTCAACACCAAACCTGCCTCTTGTTAAACATGAACATAGACATTCTCCAAGGAGATTAATAAAATAAGTCCTTATACAATTAAAATATTGGCTGGATCAACCTAGAAGTGAATTCTAAAAGAACTCACTGTCACATCTGCAGCTCCCCAAGCAGCCGTCTCAGAAGCACTTTGAGGAAATGAGTAGGGAACACATCTGAGCCCTGTTTGATGAATAGAACCAGAAGGAGTTAAACCCAAGAGAGCAGCACTTGTTTCTCTTTAGCTACCACAGTGACAAAACGCCCATTGACTTCCTGGCAGGTGGCTGCACACCTGTGTGCAGCATCACCCTCCCCGTGCCATGTCAGCAGCAGGTGAGCCTGCCTACCAGAGATGCCTCAGCCCAACACCTCCACCCCTCCCTTGCTCACTCCCTTGGCCATCTGAGCTATGGCTGCATGGTCATAGGGCTGGGGCTGCCATTTAGCCAGCAGATCCCGTGGCACCCCCATGCAGTAACACCACAGGTCACTCTGAGACTCTGCTCCCTGCCTTCTATCCGTCTGTGCAGAAGCTGGAGTGGGACTGGGAGGGAGGGAAGCCATAGAAAGAGGGGGATGGCTAAAGTTTTAACATCCAGGTTTCCCTGAGGTGAAAACCTGAATTGTTAACTTCGCAAATGTTGGCTGGGGCGTAGTGTGCTATAGTTGCATGTATTTATTTGGCATCCAATCTGTTTCAGAGGCAGCAAAGCTTGATTTGAGCTTTCCAAAGGTGTCCTCTGCTGTTCTGTAAGTGCCAAGAAAACAGCTGAATGCTCTGTGAGACTCAACCTACTCCCATCAGAGCAAGGATAAACCAGGTTCTCTACACTGATGTGAATTTTCATTGCTAGAGCAGAATAATAAGAGGTCTTATTTTTTTCAGGCACATAAATGCTGAGGCACTGTCACCAGTAATACACTCGCTAGGATAATTGGTGCCTGTGACCTACCTATTCCACAGACACATTTTGTGGTTAAAATACTTATGTGCCTCTTGAGAACTCAGGTGATGAACATATGAAAAGCCATCAATGGCCCCCATGCAGTTTGGAAATGCCGTGCTTTGAAAGTGAGATGGATTTTCAGGAACATTGCTCTGCCAACAGTCACCAATAAATTGTTTTCATAACAGTATCACAAACTTCATCTTCTACCTGTCTGACATATTTCTTTGCTGCAGCAAACAGACCAGTCCTGCACCAGTACTGTGCCTGGGACTCAATACTTCCCATGCTTTCAAGCATGTATTTTCTAACAAAGTTGTCACCTGGAGTAGAGAGTGAAGGTTTTCCTGGCAGAGCTGAAGAGATGAAGGGGGGAAGCTAGCTTGGTACATGTGACTCTGAGCAATCGTATTTCTTTTTTTAAAAAATCAACAGTGGTCTTTTCTCCCTATGGTTGGTCCATAGTAAATAAGAGCTGGCTGCAGAGCACTTCTCCACAGCTGGCAGGGCTCACATTCATCATGATTTAGCACAGCTGGGCTGGATGCATTTCTGTGTGGTAGCCAAATATTTTGTGTCCCACCATTCTTGACTGCCCATTTAGATTTTCTCCATATCAGATACCTTGGTATAGTAGGAACCTGCAGTAGATTTTTAGGTGAAGGGCAGCAAACCGTTTACCACTTTGTTCTCCTACATGGCAGCATTGCTTTCAAGAAGCATTCTCATTCTCAGAGTGTGATGCTTTGTTTTCTGGTGCTTCAGCCAGAGTTCTGCTGCAGCAAGGGACCATTCATCTTCAGGCATGGCTGCTCTTTGTCACTTACCCTAGGAAAGACCTCTTTTAGATCAGATAAACCATGTAGGTCTCCAAAACCAGCGTCTGTACTCAGGGACTATCAGGGGAGCTGTGCAGGAACATGCAGAAAGTGGCTATTAGAAAGGCTCTCCTGACTCTCTCATAGTCCTCAGCAGCATGGACCAGCTTTCAAGGGAAGGAGCCATGCTGTGCCCGAGTCACCGTGGAGTAACAGAGGTCAGGCAAGATAGGAAGGCAGGCTGCTCCGTGACCAACGTGTAGCCCCAAAGAAGGGGTGCATAAACAGGAGAAACCCAAGGATTTCAGGAAGCCTCTACACCAGACTTGCAGTGAACGCACCCCGTTTCAAAGGGGAAGTTCTGATAAGTAAGGTGCGTTAAGGTGAATGACCTCTGGACCTGTTCTGGAGGTCATCCTACTCTGAACAGGCCAAAGGTCAAAGTGAGATGGCATCGCCCAGGGCCACGTCATACAAAAAACCTGTGTGAGGCAAGACCTGACAGGCTGAAATTAGCAGTCTGAGTCACACAGCAAGAAATTGCTTGTCAATGTGGTCGCTGTCAAACAAGTGCAACAACAGATTGTTAAATACCTAACCAAAGGATTTTTTTTTTTTCTTTTGGTGAGGGTTGAGATACTGAGAGTATTTGTAAATAATTTATAAGATTTTATACCTGTGACTTTTCATGAATACAAATGGATTAGGCTACTAAACCTTCTAGATACCATCCTGCTGCAAAGTGGCTGTGAGCACACACTACAAGGACAGGTGCAAGGAGCCTGATGTAGGTAGGTAGTGTGGGATAAAAAGCTTCAGAAATCTTTTCCTAAAACTGCAGTGCTTGGATACTGGCTTCTCCCCAGAAGCATGAGAGTGTAAATCCCTTCCAAAGCTCGTGTTTATTTTTATGCATATATTACCATTTGGTTGTGAGGATACTTAGAAAGGAAGGGCTCTGGCTGAATAATTCCATGTTGTGCAAAAAAATTATTTCCTTTCTACCAGTTTTGCATATCTCCCTTTTCAACTTAACTGATTATTCCCTCGTGTTTATTCTGTGGAAGGAAACCAGCAGCATGTATTTATGAGTGGATTTGCCGGACAGGGTCTAGGATTGGTTTCCCACTGCTTTGAACTGGGGGAAATCGCAGAGTAGAATAAGCAAATTAAGGGTTCTGGTTAACCAAACTCAACAGTAATTTGCAGCAGAAGGAAAATCTTGAAGAATTTCTTAGGAATGTTAGTCCTTATAATACACTAAAGATTTTTTTTTTCTGTTTCCCCCCCTACTATTTTCCTTCCAGGAAGGATTTAATACAATGTCTTATTATAAGACAAAAAGCAAGCAAACACCCTAATCTTTTGTTCCAGCTGTAAAACAAATGTAAGAACATCCCTTATTAAACAGGCTAATTAAGCACACAATCCCTTTTTCACTCTAGTAAAAGCTGTTGCAAAGCAACCCAAGCAATGTCTTTAATAAAGTTTTGCTGCAAAAGTTCCTTCTTTGGCAGGGGAAGGGTGATTGTGCTAGCAAGTTTCTTCTGTTCCAAAATTCCCTGATGTGCTGGGATGATTCCACATGTTTACCCTCTGCTTTAATGAGACAAACAACACAGACAGAAGTGCTTATTTTTGATGTCACTACATTTGGGCAGATGTTACAGGCTCAACTATCTTGGCACTTCATCTGTAATATTGCATTATTATCTATACTTCATTTATGTAGTTGTGACTGTTTTGTTGGAAGGCTCTGCTTTCTGTAATCTGGTGCTTCTGCTCCTCCATGTAGTACAGCCTGGCAGCTACCTTTAGTAAGCAAATTTATCTTTTTAGATTGCTTCTGCAGTGTAGCTACAAATCGTATTGAATGTACAGCTGAACAAAACATGCTTTATGATAGAGAATATCTGCCCATTATAAGAATACCCAGTGTTTCAACATAGCACCATTAGTTGCCAAGAGTCAATTGATAAAGTATCAGGTTCTGCACGTTTCAGTCAGCATTCAAATAAACTACACTTGTGTAAAAGAGGAATATTTTGGGTTCAGCATCCTCACAGCTTAGGTGAATAACTTCATACATAACGATGTTGTGAAACAGAAAGACACATCCTGCAGCTCCTGAATCACAGCTTTGAAATGCAGCATGACAATTATTTCAAGGCTAACAGTGATGAGCTCTGTCAGCGTGGCAAATAATTATAAGAAGTAAGGATCACTTGACTCATTTTTTCTTCCTGCCTTAACCAAACCTTTAAACATACTGCACTGTCTAAAGCCTCCTCTGTTTATTTACTGCATCACCTTGTGCTGGAGTTATGTTTATGAAAAGGAACTCTGCATTTTTAATTTAATGGCTTTTTCTCTTTGCAACAACATAAATATTTTAAGCACGTTCTGCATTTAGAATGCGTAAATGAAGTTGAAAATAACTGAAAATAATGAGTCAAGCCACTGAAACTGGCAGAGGAATTGGCAAAAAGGCAGCTCAAGCAACATAAATCCACAACTTAAAAAAGAGCTGAATCATTTTCCTTTAAAATTCAGCTGAACACACAAATTCTTATCTCTGTCACCTAAATGTCTGCTACATCTGCTTTATGAACACACATATACTTTGCCTGGTAAAAAGGCAGAATCTTTCACTACAATGTATAGCAAGATGAGGCAGCTTTGCACTATTTCAGTAGGATTATAATGAGAGGGGACTTGTTAAAATTTTATTATTTCAGTAGCAGTGTTCTCCAGAGAAAATACTAATAAATTTTCTACACAGTGTCTGTCTAAACAGATTATCCAACAATTACGTATTAATTATTAATCACCCAGTGATTCAGAAGCCACCCTGTGGCTCTCTAATGCAGGAACACTACTGCCTTTGCAACCTAATGATATGATTTTCCCAGTTGCAGTGTTGCAGCACTCAGCCAGATGGAAGACCTAATGGTGGAGGGAACAATAAAGTTATAGAGATACCTAAGGTGATACCTTGCCATGATTTGAGGTCTTGAAAAAGTAACCTAAAATAATTCAGCAGGCAAAATGCAGAAAATGAGTTAGCAGATAGATGATAAATAAAACTGGAGTAGTAGTGTGCTTTAAACTGTCTGTATAGGAATTAATGGAAATACCTGAAAATAAACAAATGTGTCAAAATGACTTCTTCTCAAGCATCCCCCAAGAACACCTTTTCTGACTGGATGTTTAAGTGGCAGACGTGTGAGCTGTGATTCCCATTATCTGTGAGCCTTCTTGGATCTGTATGTTTACCGCGTAGGAAACCAAGATTGATTTCTCATTCTTAAGCACATTTATAATGTCTGTGCAAATGAATGTAGGGCATATCCTGGCTAGATCAATATTTATGCAGCCTACTTTGGAGAAAGCAAGGGAGTTGCTTCAGAGCAGCAGGGGATCTTGCAATTTCTTTTCCTGTCGTTTCCTTTTTTCCCTGTTTTCAGTGGAATTAATTTGCATGATAGTCCACGCTTCTTACCAGTTAAAGGGGGTTTTAATGACGGGAGCTCCTCTCATCCCTCTGAAGGGGTGAGCTGCTGCTGGGATGGGCAGCTGGAGGCAGTACCAGCCATCTGGGAGACACTGGGGAGAAGGAAGGTGTGTGTGTGTGTGAGCTCAGGAAGCTGTGGGCCAGCTGAGGCCTGAGGAGTGTGTGGTTACAGCGAGCTGTGCAGTGCCAGACATGATTTATGCCACCCGCCACGGCAATGAGAACTCTCCTCGCCGGCCTGCGGTGAAGCTGGTGGCTTCCTCCTCCTCCCTCCAGCCTCATCAAGCCACTTGTCTTTGGCCTGTGGCTTTGCCCACCTCATTCCACTTGCAAAAGAGCAACAATTAATTATCCTAATTAAATCCAACTGCAGGATATTGAATACCGAAACATTTCATACTTAAAAGGTTGACTTCTTCTGCGCATGCTTTCCCCATACTGCTTGTCACAGCTGATCCCTCTCATTCCTCTTGAAACAGAGGAGGGAGAGGGAATGGTACAGGTAATAAAGCAAAAGACAGTAGTGAAACATTGAAAAGAGCCAGCCTCTCAGCAGTATGCCAGCATCCATCTTTAAAAGGATCCTCCTAAATAGCTATTTTCTCACAGCTCATCTTTCTTCTTCTTGATGCTCAGGAGGCGGCAAGCTCACCAGCCCACAGACAGAAGGTGGCCTCTGGGAATAACCTTTACTCTTTCTTCTGCCCTATTTACCAGAAATTTCTCTTTTTACCCTGGCTTGAATAAACTCAGGAGCCTTCAAATGCTCCTGCTGGGGTAGGTTTCTGCACAGTGGTGCATGTCTGTAGAAATAAATTGGGAGCTGAAGATCAGTAACTTTACATTATCAGCATCCTCTGATTCACTATCTCAATTTAATTCTCTATTCAATAAAATACACTTTCTATAAATAAAATATTCCCTGCAAGCATTATTTTTTTTCTACAGGGACTCCACCATGATTCAAACATCACAAACTTCAGGCTGTTATGGTGTCTCGATTTCCATGGCTGTACCACTGAAATGCAGCATTAACAAACACAATATATTGAAGGCCACTGTTGTAAATAGTTCGATTTTTCTGAGTAACTAACTAGACAATAAGAACCCTGTCACTTCTGTGTTGACAAAGTATCTTGGTTACTGAGTAACTATAGAGATGTTTCCCTTATGCTTGACGTAATTATCAAAATGCTTTTCATTAGCTGGTGAAAATGTTAAGGCTCTAAGACTAATTCCTAGAATATAGTTTGTTGCTTGTAATGGCATGCAATCAAGAGCAGCACAGACCAGCTATGCACCCACAGCTAAAAAGATTTTAAATTTATTCCTTCTTTCCAGCAGCCCCTTAAAAGCAAACTGCAGCATCTGAGTAAGGCCACCCTACAGTTTCAAATTTGGGCTGCCCTGGACATGAGTTGAAGAAGAGACAACCACAGACACATTGAGTGGCCACAGGTACAGCATGAGTCGCAGATTAGTTCCTCTTAAAGCTTCAGATACTGGAGTGGCAAGGACTCAAACTCTGTGCTTTCTTGATCAGAAAGGGTTATACGCTTAAAGGTCACACAAAGCTTGCTCTAGGAGCTTCAAACCCAAAACCCAAAACAATACCAGTTTTGCTACATCCCTAATCCATAGGCAAATTTTTTCTGCAGGGTTCCTGGCCTGTGCTGCTCTAGTACTTAAGAGTACTTCAGATTTTGCCCTGCTGCAGTTCAGTCTCTACAGATCCTGACCTGCTGGAGCCTCTGACAGACATCCTAGAGCTGGATTTGTCCCGTGGCCTCGAGAGCACAGGCTGGGGCACTGCACTGGGGGATACTTCCACTCGGCATTCACACTGCACTCTGCACGGGTGATTTTTCTCCTGTAGGTGATGTGTAATGTGTAGGATTTCAGTCTGAGATGCAGGCTGGAAGGGATCCCACTGGGCTATTTACTGCCTCTTATTTACTTAGGGTATTATACATGCCATGCAAAAATATTGCTTTTAGTATAAAGCACATAAAAATATATATACTGCACCCACATTGTTCCCACAGATTGTCTTGGAAGATACATGGTGATGAAGGCTCCACCACCTCCATTGCTGTTGTCTGTCCTCTGCCTCACCACCCTTACCAGCTGCAATTGTTGCCCTGTGACTAAACAGAAACTTTCTTGCTGCTTCCACAGGCAGAGAGTAGAGTAACATGTCGAAATACTCTTCTTTCCTTCTTCAGGCAGAAAAGCAGCAGCCATTTTGTCTTTCCTTGTAGGTGACATCCCCCAGGGTCCCCCCCACAATGTCCAACCAGGGTGCCTCCTTCTTGGGGTGCCATATGCCCAAACCAACTGCCTGACCTCCAGCTGCAGCTCTGCAAGGGACAGGAACAGGGCTTCTTCCCACACCTTGCAAGTTATATCCTTGTTTGAAGATCCCAGCATGGCATTTTTCTCAGGAATACGGTGCTCTCAGGCTTTGGCTCACAAGCCAGGGTCCTGCCCAGCCAGGCTATTGCCCAGTTGGATTTGTCCTTTGTTCATGTCTGCACCATCTCCTATGAACTTACCCCTGCTCTGAATTGCACTCTCTCTTTCTCCCCATCCCACCCTGCAGGGCAGAGGTGCGGACCAGAAAAGCATCCATATGGAATCACAGAATCAGCTGGGTTGGAAAAGGCCTCTGGGATCATCAAGTCCAACCCTTAATCCACTACCACCATGGTTACCAGACCATGGCACTTAGTGCCACATTCAGTCTCCTTTTAAAAACCTCCAGGGATGGAGAATCCACCACCTCCCTGGACAGCCCATTCCAATGTCTGATCACCCTCTTTGTAAAGAATGTTTTTCCTAATATCTATTCTCAACCTCCCCTGTCAGAGCTTAAGACCATGCCCTCTTGTCTTACTGGTAGCTGCCTGGGAGAAGAGACCGACCCCCACCTGGCTACATCCTCCTTTCAGGAGGGATAAATCATTCCCACTGCCCTCAGCAGCACCAATGACAGTGCCAAGTGGGGTGAGCCCTGGCACCAGCCTGCCCTCTTGTTCCTGGTACATCTCACCACCACACCCGCTGCTGCTCACCCTCTTGCTGTGGTTTTCCAACAAGCTTTGTGTCACCCTCTCATAAATCTCTCTTCTTGGCTTACTTATGATGAGAATGATGTCAGAGATACTGTCAGAAGTACTCAGAAGCCAAGATATATCACATTTACTGCCTCTCTCCTTCCTGTAAGACTGATGACTGGCTGAAAAAGGGAATAAAGATGTGCTCATTCCTTATATAACCAAGTATGAACTAGTTCATTTGATTATTTGCTCCAGTATTTTCCTGGGTATTGAAGTTGGCCAATCTTCTCCTGTCCTCCTGGTTCTAAAGGCAACCACCCTACTTGTCCTTCTTTACTGCCACAGTTCGACTCACCTTCCATCAAGCTTTACAAATGACTAACTACTCATGGCCCAGAGGTGTAATTAGCTGGGTCTTCAAGTATCTGAGGTCGAAGTATAGCTGCCAATTTGCAAATAATTAACTTCTGCGTGAACTCTTTCCCTTGTCCCTTCCTTGTTAGAGACAGATATGTTACCCTTTGGTGTTGCTGGCATTTGCATTATCCACCCACATGCAACTGGTGTTTTAGAGAAGCAGAAACTAAAAGGCACTAAACGCTTCTCCTACAGAAAGGAAAGCAATGAAAGCTTTCTTATTTCAGTGAGTAGATGCCTGCACTCAGAGAACCATACCTGGCCTTTCTGATGCCCCTTGGTAATCCCATCTGACCTTCCACCTTGGGTCTCTCTTGCCCCTGCATGCTGGGTGATGCTTTGTACATGCTGCCTGTTGGCTCACCAAGTCTCCTCTTCCCAGGCACTTCCCTCTCATGCTGGGGATGGAAGATGACAATTAGAGAATAAAAGGTGGAGCATATAGAGAGCAAATAAGTGAATCACGCCCTGGGACCCACCACAATAAATAAAATAAAGCAATAAATCTGTGTGTTTCATGGAAACAGCGGGGCTCAGGCTTTGCTTTCACAGCCAGCACAAGAGATACCCACATCCACAGATCCACACAAATGCTGTCATCCCAGGAGTGCCACACACACCCACCACAGCTCGCAGGACCGACCAGGCCAATTTTTCACAGTGATGTTTGCACTGAAAGGAGTTGGCTCAGCGTGAAAACACTCTTCTTTACAAGCATAAATCATCCCTAAGGAAGCTCAGCACTCAGCCACATGATCAAGGTCGGAGCTGTTGTGCCATTTCAAAGCTGGGAGCAGGGACATACCCAAAGCACAGGGAAGGCAGGGAATGGGTACCAGGATTGCCAGTGTACAGGTATTTGACATCATCGTTGAAAAAGGCAAGTGGTTGCTCTTTGCCACTTACCCACCATTTCTTTCTTCTCTTTGGCTGACAAAAAACCCCCCAAACCAAACACTTGGTTTTTTTAGTAACAAAGGAGAATGACTCTTTGCTGACAGAGATGCAGTTGCCCATCCCTGGGCATGTCATGAGTGGCTTTGCTCAGGATACCAACACTTATTGAAACTGAACCCTGACTTCCAAAATACTGGAGCAAGAGCTGATGTGGGGCCTCATCCAGTATAACTGTGGGTTGCTTTTTTTTTTTACTCTTCATCTGTTCTGATTTTGACAAGGCCAGAGAGCTACTTGACTCAGTGCTCTCTGCTCCCAGCAGTATGAGGTGAACGTGAATTGGCTGACCTTACTGAGGTGCCTGTCAAATAAAAAGCCTCCTGCCATCTGGAGTCTTACCTGCACCCCTTTTTCTCTTTCCTTCATGAGTATTTATAGTGCCCAAACTAGATATACTCTGAATTAGTATGGAATTTTAAAATTTTGCATAAGCATTTTCATATAAAATTAAGTTTCTCTGCAATTCTTCCATGTACGTGTATCAGTAAAAATTCATGCATTTGCACCACCCAAGGTGAAATCCAAAAATTTTTTAGGAGGGGTTAGAAAATGAAAGGGATTCTCCATGCACTTTCATCCACAGACATTGCAGTTTTCCTCTCTACTGTAAACTGGTGGTAGCGTACTGCCACTCATTTTATATTTTCCTTTGCTCAGATTTTTACTTTCCTCTTCCTAGGGTTCTCTTAGTTTTACATTCCTTTTTTGTAGCTCCTTTTGTTTTTCATGCCACACATCTAAGATTGTTTTGTTCTAGCATTGTTCTAACAATATAACATTGTTTTGTTGTGAGACACTGTCTTCCTCTAAAAAAATAAATATGGGGAAGGCAGTCAATGCCATGGTAGGCAAAAGGGGTAAAATAGGGTAGGCAGCATTCACCAGGTATTTAGTATCTGATGAATACAAACCGAGGCCAGCTATACAGGATCTTGATATGCTTTCACTTTGCGCAATTTGGTTAGTCCATTGTGTAAGTCTCTGCAGAGCACCCCAGGATTTATCCATGGACCTGACCTACATTTTGCATGGCCTGTACTCCCATCTTTCCCCTAATGGCAAAGCCAGGTCTTGAAGGGGGTTTCCCTCCTATTTCAAGGTGCTCACAGCTGCCCCAGCAGAAACCCGGCAGCCAGCCCCCGCTTGCCTTGGCTGTGCCAGGGGCCATCACCCATGCAGCTATCATAGGTAAATATTCATAAGCTTGTACCATAACAGTTTCTGTGCTTCCTTTTTGATTATTCCACCCTTTTGTTATTCTGTTTTTGTGTTCTTATAGGAGGCACAGCTCTGGAAGATGCCTGTGTTTCCCAGTAGTAAGATAAATTGAGCCAGCATAATTTTCCTAAGCCACAGTGCTGGAGGGTTGGCTTTGGTTTGTGTTGGGCTGTTCTTTTTTTTCCCATAAGCACCAGGAAACCCATTAAGGAAATAACCTATAGAGGCCAGGGAAATGGGCTGTCAATTCAAAAAGGCTTTAAAATTCCCAGGGAGGTGAAGCTGGCAGGCACTGTGTCATTTCTGCCTCAATCGTGCCACCCCCAGCAAGCTGCAGCACACTCAGAGTTTGTCATGTCTCTGCACCTGGGTCCCAGTGGTGCCCATGACAGACAGGGCAAAGTATTTTCTTACACAGGGCTGTGTTATAATGCAAGGACCTGTGCCTGTCCTGAATCTGCTGAGACAAGGACCTGGACAACTGCCTTGCCTTATCTCTGAAACCACACAGCGTCCCCTTTCCACTGACAGGTTTTTTTCCCCAGCATCCTAGGTACTGCTTTACTCAACAACTGCTTGATGGCACATGGATTCCTCTTTCCTTACACCAAGGCTGAGGCTCCCAGCAGCTCCCACAGTTTGTCTTGGTGCCACTATTCCCCTCTCATCAAAATACCTGCTAGGAAACCACACACCTTTTGGCTCCCACAGCCCAAACTCGTGGGGTCTTGCACAGCAGGTACCTGTTGAGTGCATCCCTTTGCTTTCATTTTGGTTTATTGGGATCCCTGTGCACTGCTGCTGTCTGCCTGTTGGTTCCCTGTGTGTAGGGGAGGTTACAAAAACAGGAGGCAGGGGGATAAGCAGTGAGGCACAGGCTCAGAAATGTTCTCCCATTTGCTAAAATTACCCGGTGAAGCTTAGAAAAGTGCCTTCAGGCACTTGCAAAGCATGAAAAAAAAAAAAAGTAGCACCTTTAGGCAAGCATAACCCTAATTTCTCCACCTAATAATTAAAAGGGCAGATTTAGGGAGAAATATTAATCCCTGTCCATGGAAGACTTGAGTTTCTCTTTTACTCCAGGCTATAAGTGTCAATGGAGTTAAACATTCATTGGTGCTTGCGCAAGCAGAGACAGAGCAAGAGCGCTGAGTAGAGGCAAACCTTTAAAAAGAAAAAAAAAAGCCAGAGAGAACTCTGACACTGGCAAGGAAGGGTTTGAAGGAAATGAAGACGAGTGAGGTTGCAAAATCGTGATGCCTGCACTTGCAAATTATTTGTAATGGGTCCAGAAATGACTTGTCTAGGGCTGTTGTTTTACCTTTTACCTACCCCTAGGCATGCAACTAAACTCATTAAAGGGCTGCATTGAGTCACAGGATTTGTTTACAGGTAGTTATTTTCCATTGTAATAACAATAGCATGATACATGCAAAAGCATGCTGGCGTTTTGGTGGTAGTATGCAGGCGTGCCTTCTGATGGCAGCTTATCACTTGCCGAGAGCCCCGTTGCAAAACACTATTTAGTCCCATTAGGGGTAATTTCAGGAGCAAACCAGGGAGCATGAGTCTTCTCTTTGCCACACACAAACACACGCTGTTTAAACTTGTGTCCTTCCTAATTGCGGGTGAGCAAAGCACACACATTTTTCTTTCTGTCTGGGTCATTTAGGGTTGAAGAAGAAGAAAATGGGGAAGGCAAGAAGTTATAACAAGAGGGATTTGGCTTCTTTTCCACATAAAACTGCACCCATGCAACAAGCACCATTAGAAAACCAAAGTGTTTTCTAATTTCTCTATCCCAGATGTAACACACAAGATCATGAAACTTCCTTTGTAGCAGGAGTGATTCTTCCTGCTCCCAGCAGAACAGCCTTAGCCATTCATAGAATCATAGAATCATAGAATGGGCTGGGTTGGAAGGGACCTCAGTGATCATCAAGTCCAACCCTTGATCCACTACCACTGCAGTTACCAGACCATGGCACTGAGTGCCACATCCAGTCTCTTTTTAAATATCTCCAGGGACGGAGAATCCACCACTTCCTTGGGCAGCCCATTCCAATGCTTGATCACCCTCTCAGTAAAGAAATTCTTTCTAATGTCCAACCTAAACCTCCCCCAGCACAACTTGAGACCGTGCCCTCTTGTCTTGCTGAGGTTGCCTGGGAAAAGAGACCAACCCCCACCTGGCTACCCCCTCCTTTCAGGGAGTTGTAGAGAGTGATGAGGTCTCCCCTGAGCCTCCTCTTCTCCAGGCTGAACACCCCCAGCTCCCTCAGCCTCTCCTCATAGGATCCTCTGGATTCCTATGAGTCTTCATAGGATTCCTCTGGGTATCAGCTCTGGGAGTTACTGATTTCTTTTGGTCACAATCTTTAAGTTGACCCCATGTGCTGGGATGACAGAGGCAGTGAATCAGCTCAAAAAAAAAAACCCAAAAAACCCCAGCCCAAGTAAACAAACAAAAACAAAAAAAACAAAACAAAACAAAACAAAAAAGGAAAGCAAGAATTATATTGCTGGCTGAACCTCAAGTGCTAATGGGAGTTTGGCCTGCCTGATGCTGAATGCAGATTTGGACTGGTACATTTAAATCTTGATAATGTCCTCTGGCATTTGATGCTTCCTCTTAAAAAAAAATTCAGATGTCAGGATTTGGAAAGGAGATTTCCAGTTTTTTAAGGAAAAATAAAGAAAACCTTAGGGAAGTAAAAAAAGATTAAAAAATTGTACCAAATATGCAGAAAATTGTTTCTTTTGACTGGCTTTAGTAAGTACACTAAGATTCTGACTAAGAGGCATGCACAGTGGTTTTTGGAATGGAAATATTTTTCCTAGTAATTTATTAGCAACTGTCCTTAATGTGCCCTGTCAACACAAAAATACCTTGGATAACATCTTCTACTGCAAGATTTTACTTTTCAAATGTTCCTCATTGCAGTGAGCCCTGTGTTTACCAAGAAACAGAAGATATAAAGAGAAGAGGTTGTGTTTGGTACAGTAATATATCTAGAACAATTATTTTGTGGTTATGGAAAAACCCTGTCTGTTTTCACTGTATATCTTGAGAAAAATTCTTTCTTGCCAAGACATTTTATGAACAGCTCAGGCTAGCCTATAAAACCATGCTGCTGCATCCTTAATTTAATCACAGAGAGCACAAGTTACACGGGGTGCAAACAAACCTCCCATCAGAACAGCAGACATGCCAGTTTTGTTAGCATCACCTTAGCAGGGTATTTGGTGGCTGAAGGCTGAAATCTGTGGCTGAAGGGTTCCCTTGGGAGTGTGATCTCCTCCTTGTTCATTTTTTCCACCTGATTCTGATTTTCATGGAATAGAGAGCAACTTGAGTCTCTATGTTATCCTAGTTGGTTTGGTTTTGGTTTGGCTTTTTTTTTTTTTTCTGGATCTGGAGGGTTTTTTCTGCATTTGTCTTAGAAACCCCCAAATTACGTTTTCCTCCAGCGCTTCCTTGCAGGGGTGTTTCTGTGTTTCTTCAGCAAGGAGAGACACTGCTGACATTAACTGCAGCAACTACAGAGCATTTGTTAAAAGCCTTGTGCTGTGTTATGCAGAAACAACAAGAATTTAGTTGTTCTAGTCTGGTCCTGTGGGGCTACAAGTTGAATCTAGGTGTCTCTGCCTGGGCCTTGAGAAGGAAAATCTACTGGGATCACGTAAGAAGATGGCAACTTCGTCTGCCTTCCAGAAATAACCAAGATGCTGCAACTGCATGGGATTTACAGCACTATTTTTCCAGAAGCAATGTGAAAAGGATTCAGAGGTGCTTCTTCTGAAATGTCCTTCTTTCGGTAAGCCAGATAAACATGAGATGCCCTGGATATGTCTGATAAACCTCAGGAAAGCCAGGTTTGACACAGATTGCTTGCCCTGGCTGCTTAAAGCATTTCAGCCTCACTGTGACCTCATATGAAAATTTGCTTTGTTGAGTTGTCACCACTGTCTGATGCTCTTAGCTGGCATTTTGCTGCTGCTTTGACCTTTCCTTCCCCTGTTGCTCACCGATGTGACTTCCATGAAAGTATTAGTTCAAGTGTGTTATCTTTGTTCCCTGAATGATGCCAGGCATATTTAATCTTGATACAAAACCAATTAAAGTGTTGTTGACTGTGTCAGGGCAGTTTCTCTGTGTGTATATGTAATGTACAAAGTTGCCAGTGTCTGGGGTGTGCTTCATTACCCAAAATCAATCTATCTGAGTTCCTTGATCTCCCGTACAGGATCCAACCATTGTGTAACTCTGGAAAAACCTTCTGTTGTTACACAATATTATTTGCTGTCACCTCCACTGCAAGGGACACAACTGTGCAATCAAAGCTGTATTGCAAGCATGAGCATATTTGTACACCATACATACCTCTCCCTGCCCAGTTGTGTACAGATACACCAAACACTGCTTGCTTGCTTGGGCAAACAGAGAACAATCCTCTTTGTCCAACAAATCATGAGGAAAATGAAACCAGAAGCTGAAGCAGGTTCACAGTGGTCTGTGGCCACCTGGATTTCGTATCTGAACTGCATGGGTGAATGCCATTTTACACACAGAAAAGATGACCATCCCTTGCCCTCGAGTACCAAAACCCCACACATCCACAAAATTAATCTTGCAAAATAGAATCACCTGTTACATCTGTGAGTCCAGGGCCAGCTCTGCTTTCCTCTCTTGACTTTTCCACCCGAGATCCATAAACCCTGGGTCATTCCCATTGGTGTCACTTCAAAGAAGACGAGAAAACCACCTCCTGCCACCCATGCATTGGTCAAACTTTGTACCTGTGGGCACTGGGGGTGTAGCTATGGAAGGCATTTTGCTCTGTTCAGAGAAGGGGCCAAGTTGGACACTACTGTACAAAAGCAGGTGGGGGTCACAGGCACTGCCCTGGGCTGCAGGACAAAGAGAGTGGACACTCTGCTGTGGCAGAAGGAGAATGATGGGCTTCTTTGATTTCACTCAAGCTTAACCTCATGTTATTTCATTTAAAATGAAGAGGAGGGGGCAGCCCTTGGCTGCACCTCACAATAGCCCAGCAAGTGTCATTAGCATTGGTGTCCCTCTTTATTGCCAGGGACTGCGAGCTGTGGTCAGAAACATGGGACACAGCTGAAGCTGGAACATCAGAATCTGGCAATTCAATGCCTTATAATGTCCTTCAGAGAAAAGCAGTAAAAATCAGAGCTCATCATTTTATAAACACCTAGGGACCACTCCTTGCCCCAGAGCTCTTGCAACACCTCAGAGATGAGCAGGAAGCAATGAAAGAGAGAAAACCAAGAAAACAGACCTTCTAATTGTATTTAAATTCTTACTTCCTGCTGAAATTGGAAGGCAGAATTTAGCCTGGAAGATCTGGCTTAGATGGAGCAGGAGGTGGCCACACAACAGGTTGCATGGTGGTAGAGAAGACAGTAATTCTAAAGTCTCCTGAGTCCCAGCCTTGTGCTCTTTCTTTGCGAGTTTATGCCAGAATGCTTAATCTTTGAGAAGCTTATGGTAAGATCTCCATGTTTGTTTAAAGTTTTAAAATGAAACCTAATCCTCTACAGGGAAGGCTACACTGCAATTTTTAATTTTTTTTTCTTTATCCCAGATGCAAAACAAGACTAAAGCTGCTCTGCAGATCTGCTGACACAGAGGAGATGAAATATAATTTTGTTGGTTTTTTAAAAGCCCTTATTGATTTTTTTCCTGGGTTCATGAGGGGTTCACAAGTGAGAGTGATGGTCCTTTGGGTATGACTGTCCATTTTAAGTGCCACCTTGTGCATTAAAGTTTTAGAAGACAGGCTGCAGAAAGAACAATATGGACAATTATGCCACAGGGCCTCCTCGTGCACTGGACCCCCATCAGCTTCATTTGAAATATGTTTTTCATCTGATGTAGTAAAGCAGCAGAGAAAGGCCTGTGCAGAGGTTGCATCCATTTTAACCAAGCACGGTGCAGCTGAGTTCAAAAAGCAGTGAATTCAGAGCAATTCACCTTCTGCAGGTGGCAGAGGGAAAGAATTTCCTTCCTTTGGACCTGCTGCCCCATCTTAGATTGTAATTCTTGGCACCAAAAGGCTGGCCTCTGTCCTTGGTGTGCAGATACAGAGCCATTGTGTGAGCCACGGCCATCCTCTGGGCCCAAACCTTGGGAGCTTGGGCCAGATTTTGGAGGTGGTACAGCAGGGCTCCCACCAACACCAGCTGGTAGTCAGAAACACCCTCACATAGCTGTTGGTCCCAGCCTCCAGAACAGAAGACTACTACAGAAAGGAGGCCCAAGAGCTGAGCTGAAGAGTGGTCCTTGATCATCCACATAGCTGGGGCATTAGTCACCTGATAACCCTGTAAGACACATTTGCTGGAGATGCTGCCCTGTTTCCAAGCTACCACCTAGCTCTTGGTCATGACTTTTTCAGAGATCTTATTCTTTGAATTGGTTAGAGCTCATAAGCTGGAACACCAAAGGCAAATACATGAATGTACTGAAAGGAAAGATGCTGCTTAAAATATTTCTCTGACTATTTCAGCCTAAAAAAAATGCCCTCTGGTAGTATTACAAGAAAGTGAAAATGAGGTGTTGGACAACAGTGATTACATGCATGGCTGCCTGAACTGCAGGCATACATATACATGAAAAAATAAAACCAAGTGTACCTATAAACAAAACACAGAATTGCTTTATAACTAAGGCTGGGAAGGACTGTGTGGCCCAGTCCCTACCCAAGGCACAACCAACTTCAAAGTCAGAGCAATCCTTTGTCTGGGAGAGTTTTGCACATATCCGCAGGAGATGGTTTTACCATCCCTGTGAAATTTTTTCCTAATGTGTATCTGGTATTTCCTTGTATGTATCTTCTGTTTGGTGCCCCTCACCCTGTCATCATGCCCTTCAAAGATGATTCTGGCTCTGTATTTTCTGTAAGGTAGTTGCAGAGAGCAATAAGGTCTCCTTGCAACCTTCTCTTCTTCGGACTGGATGGCTGGACTGCTCTCCCATCCCCTTTTGGTACACTATATCCTTCTGTTGGACTTGCTCAGGTATGTCAATGCTCCTCTTGTACCAAGGACCCTACAACTGAGCCCTTAGATGTGGCTTCACAGCTGCTATGCTTTTCCTCTCAGGTGGAGCTGAAATTTGTTTGGTTTGGAAGTTCCAACTTCCCATAAAGCAAAAGATACTGCTTTTCACATTTAGTTACACTGCTGACTAACACTGGGCGTGTGATACTCAGAGGGATCCTTCAGCTGACCTCACACTGCTGCTCCCATCTTCTTACCTGGTTTCTAATCACCAGAGTAAGGAGGCTCCAGAACATCCTTTCCCTGAGAGAAGGAGGGCAAAATCCACCCTAATTACCTCTATAACAGAACTAGGGCAGAAGCTGTAGCAGAAGCCTACAGTAAGCTATGGCTGATGATAGGGGTTGTAGCCTCCATCTGGAGCCTCAGGGTGACCCTTTAAGTCCTTACATTCCTCTTCACCGTTTCAAAATGCAAAACCCTCACTTGTCCTTCCCTCAGTGCCTGCAAAGCAAGGCAGAGCCTGCAGCAGTGATCTCAGGCCACGCTTCCGCGCCGCTCCTTTTTCCCTCCGAGTATGCAGAGCCGCGCAAGTCGAGCCAAGCAACTTCTCCTCACCCCATTTTCTCCACCCCTCCAGGCATGGACGCTGCTCCTGTGCGCATCCTCCCTATTCCACAGGCGTCTTTTTTTCCCCCATGGTACAACTTATACATTTTGTTTGTTTTGGTTTTGGTAACAAGCTCCACCTTGGCTCTGTGAGAATGACACGGGCTTCAGCCCGGCCTGGCTCATGTCCCGGTCTTATCCCCGCGACTCCTTCAGGGTGGCCTCTGTGCACTGGGAAATCATTGCAATAAAAGCAAACCAGCAGTGAAGGCTGAGCTGGCTTTTATTCTGTTAAATAATCAGGTCGTGTAAATGTTATTAGGCACGATCAGTTGTGTGATCTCTGCAGGCAAGTGTACTTCAGCAAGGAGGGAAGGTGCTACACTTTGTGGTAGAGCCAGAGCTTCACACAGTCAGTGGACAAATCCCATGGTGTTTGAGACCATCGCACCCACCTCTGGGATAACAGGAAAGGAGGAGAAAAGGACAGGGGCACTGTGGCCAGCTTTGCAGAGGCTGCCTTGCTCCTCTCTACCCTTCCCCCAGGAATCCCTCCCTGCCCTTTGAGGCGAGCTGAGGCACGCGGCGGCCTCCAGAGGAGCCAAGAGCAGGAGCCAGTGCACACCAGCAGATTTCAGCCTCAGGATATTTCCCTTTGAATAGCTTGACAGCAAAGGTGGAAAAGACTGCGTTTGCAGCTTGTCCTCCCCTGTCACCAGGATTTGGCTAAAACCTGGCTTCAGGTTCGAGTGCTTGAGTGGAGCTGCCAAAGTGTCCTCCCTCCCTTTGCCAGCTTCAATCCCCCCCACCCTCAAGGTCTTCCAGGACAGCCCTGTGTATATATGGGGTGTCTTATAGCTGAGTTACACCTTGGCAAAGCTGCTTAGTATTCATCCTTTAGGGCCAATCGCTGGCTATCATACGGAGCAAGGGCAATTCACAAGAAAGAAAAGGCATCTTTTTAAAGAAATAAAGTGGGTTTGGTTTTGTAGTTTGTTTTTTTTTTTTCCCTCTTCCAAGGAAGCCTGTGAGGCAGAGTGACAAGATGCATGAAGAGAACATTTATGCAGACAAGCAGCATGGCCTATTTAAGGGGAAAGTGAAAGAGCGATTATTCTGCAGCTCCATTCTGATGTTAACCAAAAATAAAAAAATGTCAGGATTGGGCAAAAGGACCACACGCAGCCAAGGAAGCAGCATTGGCAGCAGCGGGGGTCATGCTGGTGAAGGGACACTGAATGGGAAGCAAATGAAAGCCAAGGCTCCCACTCACAAAATCGCCAACCCAGGACTTGCAGGAGCAATTGCCCTGAGTAAAAGCATTAAAACCCCTCTGTGAGGCAGACTGGAGGCAGTACAGAAATTAAGCCAATTACAATTGTACTCATTTCCCTGTTCAGAAAGGCTGAGCACAGCGAGGACAAACTCTGCCCTCTATTTCTGGCCAACCAAGCTCACACAACCTACGCCTCATCTTGGACTAAGTGTATGGTGGAGCTGCCTGTATATTCTCTAAGCAGAACCCTGTAGCTCTGAGGAAGAGATTTTGGAAGCCTTTGCAGAAACCACCACTGAGTTCCACTAAAAGAGAGCAGCTTGTTTTGTCTACAGAACAGCAGCACTTTTCATTTTGTCACTTAAAGGAGTTCTTATTTCAGGCTTCAGAGAGGGGAAGAGACTAAGTCTGGGGGACAAGGTACCAGATTCATTACCCCTGGGTGTAGCTGAAGTGGGGGACTGACTCTCCCAGCAGCTGTGTTGATGCCTACAGAACCAAGGGAGAAAGTCAAATGTCGTGGGTCTAAGGCAGGGAATTAATTCATTTTGGTATTTGAAGTACTTGTCTCAGATTTCTGAGTGAAAACCTCACCTGGATGCAGAGCAGCTCACATGGTGTTAAAGTAACTGCAAGCTTCAGGACCTGGGGCCCTCTGTCCCCATTTTTTCCCTCTGCTTCGCTGCCACTTTGTGCAACAGTGACTTAAAACACAACAGGGTTTCCTGTTCCTGCACTTTTAAGAGGTGGTTCTTAAAGACTGACCAGCACTTGTGGACTCCTAAGCCCTCCAAAGCAGATTCCCAGAGTACTCTACTAAATAGCTCCCTGAATAGCTTTAAGTTTGCTGTCCTGAAGTTCAAGGTGGCTATTCTGCTGTTCCTTTTGTTCCAATTACATTAAAAATTTTAAACTTGACAATTTCACAACTACTTAATTACCATATTCACATTACTAAAACAGCCACCTACCATCACACCTCCCACAAGTCCTTCTCTGATCACAAACATCAAATCTAGGAGTTCATCTTTCTTAGTTGGTTTACTGTGTACCTGTGACAAGAAGTTATCTCCTACAAACTACAAGAACTTCCAAGGTCTGCATGTCACAACAGTAAAAAAAGATATTCCCTGTTAATATCTCCCATAAAGTTGACATCTCCCATAAAGAGAAAGGTTACTAATCCAGAAATTTCTCCCGGTTGCCTATAGAGTAACTCATCTGTGCTTTTGTTGATCTGAAAGAGGGGATTCACAGTCTTTCTTATACTTGCATTTGGCATCTAACTCGAGTGCTCTCATCTGCCCCTTTCCTTCCCTGACTTACCCCTGCCTGGCTACATCATGGGTGCAGGGATTTACCTAAATCCAGGAGGCACAGAAGATATGGGGCCACCACCCTCCCATGCTGCAGCATCATCCTGCCAGAGCCCAGTTGAACCCCCTGGGCAGGGGTCCTAGGCATGGACAGGCACCCAAGAAGCAGTACCAGAATGTCACCATGCATGGTGGGGCAGAGGGGTCAGTTATGTAGGGCTGATCAGCACCATGAACTCCATCCCATGGTTAGGGAACAGGCCTGATTTAGGAGCATGGAGGTGCCTGTGGGCTACTAACATCAGTCACCCACGTTTCTCCCAAAACCAGGGCCTGCTGCAGGCAACATGATTGTTGATTGCGAAGCCTTCAGCTTTGTACCTCTGTTTACAATCAGAAGAAAAAAAAAAACATCTCTGTGTCTCATGGAGGGATGGAAATAATTATAGAGAGAATTCCTAAGTGCTCAGATAAGTGAATTTTTAGGACCCCTCTATATACTGTAGCTACATCCTTGTAGCTTAAAAAAGAGAAGGGAAAAAACCCCATGCCGTGAACATCCCCAGAGCTGGGATGTTCTTCTAGGAGTATGCAGAATACGATGACTGTCCTTCCAAGCAGGACAAGGAGTGAGGCACATGGCTGCATCACAAGGGATGTGACATGTTCAGAACAGAGGAAAAAGCAAGAGCACAAGGAGAGTGTGCAGCACCATGGGAGAAAAGAATCAGATCAGATGCACCAGTGCTAAGGCTGGTTCTTAGGCAGCAGCAGGTATGCCTCTGTTTGGATGCAATTCCACTTGTAGCTAGTACAACAGAGGGGAAGTATTGATAACAACAGATAATCTAATTATACGAATTTTGCCCACTGCTCCCACTGGAAAGGTGTGCAGTGAGGGCTTCCTTCAGCTGCCACTCAAGTCATCCACGCCTACTTGTGGCAACAATGCAGGGATAGAAAACGAGGGTCAAGACATACAGGAGATGTGCACGTGCCCCCTGTCTGCAGCAACAACAAAGGTAGCATGGAGTAGGACAAGAGAAGATAGCAGTTTATTAAGGAACTTTCATGTGAAATCTAGAAGGGAGATGTCCCACGGATCTTGGTTTGGATGCTTGTGGAAGGCACTTGGACATATCTGTGACAGGAGGCCACCAGCTGAAGCATAGTCCTAGAGGAGAGCTAGGACCTGTGGGACTTGCAGCACTGGCTGGCTTGGGGCTGGAGATAGAAGACGTGTTCCCATGTTCCCATGTCCCCGTCAGAGTGCTCACCTGAGCCCAGCAGTGGGAGATGCAGGAAGTGCTGTAGCAAGAAGCCTTTCAGCACCTTGAGGGCAGGGCAGGAGAGAACCGTGTTTCTTAGTTTGCAGTTCACCTGCATACATTCATCTGAGAGGTTTTTTACTGCTGCTCTGTTTTCAGCTGGAATTTCAGCAAGAGGATGTGGAGTTCTAAGAGCAAAGGAGAAGCACCCTCAGCCTGTCTTCAAAAAACAAGTTGTTGGGTTTTGGTTTTAGTAGAAGAGAGAGATAAGCCTGTCAAGGGAGGAGAACCTCAACCCCCCTACTGAGGGTGGCTTCAGAGGTCCTTTCCCCTAAGTAGATGCCCCGAATACCTCGAGGAGGAGAGACATCCACTTTCCAGGCAAAATAAGCAGGACAAGGCCACTGCAGAGCCACCAAGATCTGCCTGCCAGTTCCACTGTGGGGTTCCAGTGGGGTTTCCACTGCTGCTCATGTGTAAGTGTTGCTTTGCCCATGGGCTGTAATACAGAAAAGGTCAGTGCCAGTTTGGTTTCTGGGGCAGCAGGCGTGTCCCAGATCAATGCACACTTCCATTTTATGCCATGCTAGGCTAGAGATGAGCATGCATCACACTCCTGTCACACACTCAGCTCCAGGGACTGCTGAAGTGACCACATCACCTGTCCCTGAGTTTACACTTACATCCCACTAGAGACAGAAGCCACACCTACACTCCCATCCAATATCCTGTGCCCAGGACACAGGTGGGCCTTGTCTCCCCACTGTAAATGGTGCTCAAGATGTGTGAGAAGACAAGGCCAATCTGACTGAGGCTCAGAAGAAAATCTGCCTGGAGACCAAGCTTGTCCCCAGTTACATTTTCTGAACCTTTAAGGATCTTCAAGCCAAACCATTACATCACCCTAACCAAACATAATGCCAAAATAAACAACACAGGATAAAACTATAGAAATTAATTAAATGATAGCTCTGAGAAACAATTTACAGCCAGTGAAACAAAAAAGAAACAAAGAAAAAAAACCAAACAGAAAACCCAAACAGGACAGAGAAAGGACTTTGTGGATGCACTTAGGCAAACAAAGACTACAGCTTTTACAAGGGGATGAAATGGAGGGAAATGACAGGAAAATGGCGTAACAGGAGAAGAGAAAGCACTGTCCAACACACCCAGGGGGAGACCTGGAGGCAGGGATTTTGTGGCTGAGCCCATTGCCTCAGTGGATGCAGGCAGGTACAAGGAAAAACTTAAGAGGTGGTTGCACACTGTAGGGGTTGAGACCAAAAATCAGAAGATGAGAGAAGACCTGACAGAAGCAGTGCAATGGAAATAGAGATGAAGGGACAAACAACCTGTCTTTCATTTGAATAATTGTGCCCAGCTGAGCACAAATGTTGCTCTTCCCTGGTGCCATCCACATACCCCTCAGGTGAGAGCCCAGCTGGATCCTGTCTGCCCTCACTAGGTAAAACAAAGGGAGGACAAAGCCCTCCCTGGGGAACAAGCAGTCTCTAGGCTAAAAACATCTCTGGCAATGAACCACTCTCACTCAAAATGTATTTGCATTCCAATTTGTAAGGCAGTGCCATGGGATTACTGTTGCTCTTTGTCTCAGGGAGAGGAAAGTGACATTTTAGACCCCACATGGTGATGAGCACCAGCAAAAGTTTTTAGCTGAGACTGGGATATCTATAGATTAGAGAAATACATTGTGCTTTCTCTTAGGAGGCAATGGTGATCCAGTGTGATACCTGCTCTCTTCCATCTGCCTCAGGCACACTACACAATACCTTATTTTAATAGGTCTCAAATGAGAAGTGAAATCCATAACCACGCAGGTTAATGGCTTCCGTGCTGCTGCAAAAATATTTGCATACAAGTGTAGCTGCAAAGCTCTGTTTACTTCACTGGAGAGACACGGGTGGCTTGATCAGCACACCACTGGTCTGGTTTCCATTGGTTGTGTGACAGAAGTCAGCTCAAGCGTACCTGGGACTGAATTTGAACCTGAACTGGCTTTAAAATAAACAATATTTAGTGGCTCTAATAGCTACATTTTAGTCTGATTCTTTCCATCTCTTCTTCCCTTTTCTCAGCTGTGTTTTTGATGCAATTACCAAGCAATTGTGAAGATGTTTTCTATGAGCTGGATGACCTCGGTCTCAATTTGCCACTCACTGCCCTCTCCCCCACACTGATACAGAAAGAGTAAGAAGGAAACCATGTACCTACCTGGAAGGGGGTTTGCAGAAGATCCATAGACAATGAAGATGATGACTTTGCAAGACACTGACATGTCAAAGATGAACCCATATCTCCTGTAGCCCCCAGAAGAGCAGGGAGCTGGGCACATGTCCATCCACAGCCCCAGGCCACTTGTGGTGGTGGGGCAGGTCCAGCCCCCACCCAGGGTGTGCAGGCAGGAGAGGGCAGGATGCCTACAACATCGTGGTCTGAGACCCACGTGGGAAAACTTATCCACCACTTAACTGGGATGAAGTGCACGGACAGCATCTCCCCAACAGGCACCAGGACTCCTGGCTCAGCTGAACTGGGGCTCCCGGGCCCAGGGCAGGGTGTGTGTGGGCCCTGGGACAGGCGAGGCAGGCTCATTAAGGCCTATTAGTGCTCCCAAGGCCCTGAGGATGCCAGCTGTTCCTTTTTGCATGAGCTTTGGCTTGTTTTTTTTTTCCTTGTCCTTTATTGAAAAAACACGCTCTACGCGGTGGGTCGGTGGAGCGCGGCTCCCCACTCAGGGACGGTGCAGACAGCTGTGGTGGCTCCCCCTCCATCGCCCTCTCTTCTGCCTTTAAACTCTCACGTCTCCATGTATCAAAGGCACAGCCAGCTGTAAAAATAATATCCTGGCAAGGATGGAACAATTACGGCAGGATATGCAAACACCTAAAGCAGAGCAGAGCAGAGCAATGCTGGGTACCGCTCAAGAGAAAAGAGCGTTTGAAGCGAAATTAATTTTATTTAATTTTATTAAAGGGCCAAGGGCGCTTCCCAGCTTTCAAGTGGCAACAGGAGGAGCCTGGCGTGTCCCTCCATCAGAGGCAGAGATGGGAAGAGCTCCCTGACCAAAGAGAAACCAGCATATGGAATATGTTACCCGCATCCTTCAGAGACCTAAGGAGCTTTAAAGAGTTCAGGAGGAAACTAGATACATTTCCAAACAAAGAAACACTGAATAATTGGGGATGAGTGGCAAAGCACAGCAGGGAGTGGAGAGGGCTTGCATAGCTTTCCCTCTGCCTGAGTAAGCCTGAAGTCTTTTCAATATGGAAGTTGTCTAAAACTGGTTAAAGATGTGCAATGAAGAGCTGCAAAATGAAAGCTTAAGGCATAAATTAAGAAGGTTTGTTTGGGGGGTTTTTGAGAAAAGAAAAAGTAAGGGCCCAAATAACTTTCTAGGTGCCCACACTCTGGCTAAATACACCTTTGGTACTGTCAGGCTGGCTTGACCTACTCTGTCCCAAACCTGGCTGCACTTGCTTGCAAAAAGACTGATGTGGTTAGGAATGTTTTTGCTTTTAAAATCTAACAAAAATGCAGAAATGACTTAAGTTTGGAAACAAAGATGCTGCACCAGCAATCCTGATTCTGCTACAGTTCCCAATCCCAGCAGCTGCTCCTCTTTTCCACTGTGAACAGCATCCTATACACCCCCACCCAGGCACAACCCCAAACTTGCTTTAAAACTGTGTCTGCAGTGCATTCACCTGACACCGACCAAGAGGTGGAACTCCCCTGACTCAGGGGATCTGAGGTGCTCTGGGAAGAGCAGGGGGAGTCAGGTCAGATCACCAGCTAATGGCAGGGTGACGTATCACCTTCAAGGCACAGGATGGTCACTGCTGAAGTTAACTTAACCCTCCAGCTGTTGAACACCTCCTGTGTCTGTGATCTTTACCAGAAATGAGAAGGCTGTCAGCAGCGCACATGAAAACAGAGGTCAGTCAAGTGCCTGAAAAGAAACCTTCAGAAAATGATCATCAGCATCCTCTTTTGTTACAATCCTGCGCCAGGTTTTGGGCAGCAGTGCCCTTGTCCTTGGCCAAGGCAGCAGAATGCTGACTGGGAGGTAACTGCCCTGTCCCTGGGAACCTTCTGGGCTGGCACCAGGGGCTGGAGAAATCCAGCAGTCCTTCCAGTCATCCCACGCAGGCGTCAGCATTAAGAACCTGCTGGCAATAGAAGGCAATAAAAGCATTACAGAATTCTCTTTCACAGTCAAGAAGAAAAATTAGGGAAGTCCTGTTGTAAGTCTCTAGCAACTTGACTACACAGCTCTGGCTTGGACAAAGTGTCAGCCATGTCCTGTCTCAGGGGAGCTGCTCCCTCCAGCAGCACTGGAGCCATCACAGCCTTTGGGCATCACACTTTAGCTGCAGAGTGGCCAAGCACATTTGTTTTCCTGTCTAACTAAATTAACATCCCTTTCTTTGCCTCCTCTGCCTGAGAACTCACTAGAAATAAGATATCCTTCCTTAGAAAGGAAGAAAAATATGATGGTTTTAAAGTGCAATGCTAAGTCCCAGCCTTCATACAGTCGCCTTTGCCATGGCAGGTACTGACAGGCTCACAGTGAAACAGTTACCCCCTGGCACAGCCCAGTTTATTTTGGCTTAGAGAGTTTCCAGTCTTATGGTTTGGGAGGTTTGCATACCCTGGAATAAAGCATTTCAAATGGCCCTCCATCACATCCATGGTTCTGGCATGCATGTAACAGAGACTTTAACAGGTGCATCTAGACAAAAGCAAGGTGAAAAAAAAATCGCAAACACAGATTAAAAATGGAAAACAAATCAAAGCAGGACAGCACTATAAGAGTTCTGCACTAGCTAGGTGACAATTCTGTATAGCCATAAGAATTATAAACACAGCAAGATTTGAAATGTTATTAAAGTTCCTTTTGAGTCCACATACATTAGGTTTATGTAGGTTGCTGGGAGTGCCCATCTCCTCTGGCACATGTCTGAAATGGTCAGCTGCACTGTGGGGAAACAGAATTCAGTTGGGTTTGTACCAGTTAGTTGAAGTTCTTTGATATGAAATGCATCTGAGCTGCAGTAAGAAAAAAGTGATGCATGAAAACTGCCTCACCTCAGGCACACCCCAATACCTTTTAGTACCTTTTTTTGTTGTGGTGGTTTTGTTTTGTTCTGGTTTTTTTGCGGTTGCTTTCCTCTTCACACAGTACTGATCTTTTAATTCAATGTTTTTATTTCTTATCCAGAGGCCAGGATTTACATACTCAGTTTGAAATACCTAGAAATCCCTGTCAATACGTACCCTGGGAGATGATCTGGTCTTAAAGGAGCAATTAAGAGTCGGTCCCATGATGATTTCATTCAGAGGTCTTGCCACAGCTAAGCTGTCTGCTTTGTTGCTGGGGCATGTGTATATCCTGTAAAAAACACTTCTAGTAAAGGAAAAAAGCATTTTGATAGTAATAGAAATATTTTCATATGTTATATTGACTACCTAGACAGCATATCAGTTTCAAAATTCAGTTTCTGTCAAATGAAGGAAAAAATCTAAAGCTGTTGAAATTACCATTGCTTAAAGTTTTATACTACAAATTATGTAAGGCTACCTTAGTGAAATATTTTATTATGTAAAATACTTTTTTTTTCTAAGGAGTCTCCTAACCTGTATGTTCAATCAAACTTTAATGGCAAGTAAGCTTTTTAGGCAACAATCCCCATCTGTCCTCAGTTTCATAGGAGTCATTAATATCCTTTGCGTCAGGAAAAAACATACTGCAGAAGTCAATTTAAAAATGGCCATTTTAGATCAAAGATGGGAATGCTAAAATAAAAGCACTAACGGTTAAGACACAGCTATTCTATCTTTTACCAAGTTCAGCACAATTTTTTAAGCCTGTCCTTTTGTACATTGTTTTATTGACTGATTTGTACAACAGTGACCCTTTACACTAATTGAGGAGCATGTATTAGTATTAAATATAATGGGTTTATTATGGCCTGTCTTTTGTGCAAAATGTTCCTGAGCCTGAGATATTCCAGACAAAAATCTAATCTGTGGACCTTCAGACTAAGTAGAGACACAGAAATAAGAAACATTACCCTGAAAGATAACCAGAGTCTGGTTGGCAAAAACCCTCACCAACTGTATGTTCCTCAGAAATTACTCCTCATAATATGAACATAACTATCTAGAACTATGTCAGTGCTTAGTAGATTATAAGACACAGTTTTCACATGTGGCTGCAGCTCTCTGGGTCTTCAATATCACTGAGACCTGAGCTATCTTAGCTCTAGGTAGTTAATGCTTCAGATACCCATTTAGTGTGCTTATTTTGGGGGGAGACAAAAATTAGTATGCTCCTCATGTGAGAAAATACATAAACCCGAGAAAACCCTGCTGAAACTGATGCTACAGAATCTCAGGTGAAAGAAAACCCCCAAATAATCTTACTTTGATGGCAGAAAGATGCTGAAAACAAATTAAACCGACTTATCTTTCGTGGTGCCTCTGAAGTTCCCGCAGGTTCTCCAGACAGAGTTATGCTGCCACCTATTGTGAAGATGAACCGGAGAGACCCATTTCCTTCTGCCAGGTGACGTTTGCAGCTACTGCCCCTCACCATTGCTGTGACCCCTCACCATTGCTGTGACCTGAGGCTGGATAAAAAACCAGAGCCGTGTTTCTCTGCTGTAGTCACCTCTGAGACACACAGCAGCCACAGGAGAGGGGCAGCACATTCTCCCTGCGGTAGCGTTTGGAGCTGTGCATTTCCTCCCACCCCTGCCTGAGGATCTGGAGCCTGTCCAGGTAACTGAGACAGCCCAGTAGCCCGAGTACAAACCCGGGACTCAGCCTTTAGAACACCTTCTTCTTCCCAAGCCCAAGTGCAGCTCACACACCCCTTACGCCTGATCCTAGCAGCTGTAGTTACCACCCCGAGCAGGAAGCACTTCTACCCAAAACTGCTTTTTGTGTGTGTGTGCAGAATTTAGGCAACCTGGACGCAGGGGAGCAGATGCAGGAGATCAAGGTCAGCACACCAGGAGCTGAACCGAAATAAATTACAGTGGTTCTTCCACCTCTCTACAACTAGAGTAGCTTGGCACAAGTAGTTTCGGTGTTCCTCTTTCCCTACCTTGGCACGATGCACGTAGCCTCTGTTCCTTCACTGCTCCAGTAGTATCAGCTAAGTTAAGACCTAGGCATTAGGCCATCATTGCTTTTGTAAGGTTGCTGAGCTGGGAAAACAAGGCCATCTGTTCACTCCTAGGCAAGCAGTGTGTATCATCACGCTCCCTTATGCTCTCATTTTTCCCATCCTGTCCATGCCCACCCCATCATTCATTTTCTCTTCCAGCTTTAGGGACCAGTTTGTACAAACAAGAAGTTACCACCTGCGACAGCACTGCAGCAAGAAACATGAACCAGGACCAGTGTAGTACTCAGGAGTCACCCCTGGACAGCCTGGCCCCTGCATGATCCAACTGGCTAGTGGAATTTTCTTTTATCCTTAGGATATTCAGCTGTTTCCAAGCCACTCAGTGGGAAATAGAATCTCTCTCTCAAAATCCAGTTGCAGTTGAACCTGATTGCCCAGAGAGCAGTGGTGCAGCCAAAGAGAACAGCTTGGTATGGGTGCTGTTGGGTCTTCAGCAAACTGAGCATCTTAAGAATCACAGACCCACAGAATACTGGGGCTTGGAAGGGATGTCTGGAGGTCACCTGGTGCAAACCACCTGCCAGAGTAGGTTTATGTGCAGCAAGTTGCCAGGATGTTGTCTAGGCAGGTTCCCAATGCCTCCAAGAGACCCCCACCTCTCTGGGCAGATGGTTCCAAGTGCCCTGGTACCCTCAAAAGAAAAAAAGTTCCTTCTTGTGTTAAGATGGAACTTCTTTGGTTCAAGTTTGTGCCTGTTACCTCTTGTCCTGTCACTGGGCACCACTGACAAAAGGCTGGCCCCATCCTCCTGACACCCACCCTTTAAGTATTTGTAAGCATTGGTAAGATCATCCCTCATTCTCCAGACTAAGAAGTCACTCAACCCTACCTCGTGAAGAAAGTTTTCTAGTCCTCCAAGGCATTTTATACTGTTTTCTGTGCCAGAGGGTATGCTTTTTAGAATTTTTTTTCATTTACATATCCAACGAGGAACTCTTGAAGTCAGGGTTGCTTCCAGCATCGAGGTAAATGAGAGTATCAGCAAGCTGGATGGATGGCACAGTAAGTAGCAGATTGTATTTTCAGAGTAATGCAGTAATTCACCAGTTCCTTGGGCAGGCGTATGCCCTCCCTTGTGTCCAGGAAGGGGGACACACAATATTTAAAGAAATGGAGGTGGTATGATGACATCTGCACGACCCTCGGATTCAAAAAATCCCCCATTACTATGGGAGTTGCCTGAAGAAAATATGTTGGATCTATTGGCAACTTTCATCTTTCTCATCGCCTTAGTTGGTTTCTCAGAAAGTTGGATGTTCTGGGGAGTAAGCTGGGATAAAGATCTAAGATAGTCTGTGGTCCTCAGCTCTGTAGATAAGCTGCTGATAAGCACTAGGAAGGAGAAGCACCATCTGTAAAGGGAGGTGACAGAGTAATGAGTACCCTTCTCTTTCTCAGTACTAACTGAGCAACATTTAGGTACTAACTACATTCACAGCAGAACTTCAGCTGTAACCAGCACATTTCTAAGCTTCTTCCCTACTCCTGGCAACTCCTGTTGTCCTCCTATCTATTTTAGCAGATGGAAGAAACGTCTTGTTTTCCAGTTCCTACATGACTTGCACACGCATTATTTGCATGGGAGTCAAAAAAAAAAAAAAACCAAACAAAAAAACACCAAACCAAAAAACATTTTTAATCTGGGTTTAGCCCAAACCCAGGAGCCATCAGAATATAAAGCAGACTTAACTGTTTTGCTGAAAGTGGTTTGGTCAAAGTCCTGGGTCTATCACACAAGGTTATCATCTTTCTCCCACAAGATCTACCTATCTTCAAGAAGTTTTAAACGAGGACACAGTACTCTGACTTCACATAAAAGACTGACCTTAAGACAAATACTCTCAGCTTTGTCTTAAACATGACAGATTCCAGCCACAAGGGCAGCTTGCCAAAGCCTTCCACAATCCCATGCCTATACCCAGAGGCAGAGCACCACACATACTTCATTTTTCTCAGGGATAAAGGACACTGGTTCCACACAGTTTTGTTTTTGTTTTTTTTTTTTCCTTTTTTTTTTTTTTTTTTTTTTATTGCTGTTAATTCAAGGAAAAAGGTTGCATAAAATCCAATCTCTTCTAGAAATATAAGTGACCTTTCCAGTACATTTCAAATATCAAAGTATATGGTAAACATACAAATAAAGAGAAGGTAACATACCTCCTATTTACAGTACAGTATTTTAAATCATAAAATAAGTTCCATAAAGTACAACTGGCAGGTAAATTCACAATACAAGTCGATTGGTGGTTTAACACCCTCACTTCAACTCAAACGCAGTTCATTCATTTCAAGTGGTCCAAAAATACCCAGATCAAATAAAAATTTTAACCAAAATAATTTTCCTTTACTACTTAAACTTTTTTTTTTTTTTTTTTTTTAAATTAAAGCTTTCATCTACCTCCCTCCCCATTCCCCACCCCCCTCCAAGAAAAAAAGTTTCAAAATGTACACTGGTGCTATAAATATAAATGCTACCTATGAAGAAATGTAGTAATCAAGCTTTTTTTCTTCAAGTTTTTTGTTTGCTTTGCAATTTATTCAACGTCTGAACCAAAGATTGATTTGATTTCATCCCTCTACTGGACACCAGCTCTGATCTTACAAAAAAACATTTCTGCCATGAACTGTGAGGAATGCCAAACCCTATGGATATACAGTGGTAGTTGTTCATCGGTGTTGAATGCAGCAGTCAAAAAATACACTCATCTTCCAGATAACCTCAGTGCACTTTAGGAAATCAAATATTACCTGGAAGCAATTTAGTACATATATTGGCTTTTAAAAATAAAATAAAAAATACAGCAGCATTAAACTTACTTACTCATGATACTGACATGATTAATACCATCTTAACACTCATTTCAGTCTTTCACATTATACCGTATTTACGCATAGTGGTAAATTGTTATAAAATAGTGACTTTGCTATTTGGTAGACAGGTTCTAATACTAATACCTGACTATTTTGTAGAAAACCATAGCTTTTGTTCAGTTTGAAATAAAACATTTACATTCTAAGTACAATGCAACACTGTAATAGTTTAGGAAAAAATATTCCATCAAGTAATGGTCATTCTGTTTTGACACAATGTAGAATAGCTTTAAAAAAGGAAAAAATGCTGTCAACGTTCATTACAAATGCAAACACACTGAGAACAACATTCATACCATTTTTTTCACCTTTGTTGCTGAACATACAGGCTAAAAAGCTACAATGGAAGAAAAATCTGTCAATTTAAGTTCGTTCATTTTCTAAATCTGTTCCAGTCCACAGTTTCAGCCCCTCTATGGGATTTTCATTTAGTTGGGACTCTCAAGAGCTGTGTATATGTATTATTATCAGGTATAGTACACATACAGGATCTTGTGTTCCTTTGGACTTTCCTAATAGGACATTTGAACATCTCCCCTCAATTCATGAACATTAATTTAGAGTATGGGCAGGGTCTGTATGAACTGCTAAACACTCATGCAAGTCCAACGAATCCACGTGGACAAATAGGGAAACAAAATTAAAACAGCAGCATAAGGAGAAAAGGGAGGGAGGGAAGAAGATTGTGGTAGGGAACATGAACAAGATTCTTCTTTCACCATATGGCTGCTCCACCAGTGATGTCAGAGGTCAGAGGACTTTTTAAATTTATTTTTTTTTTAAAAAAACGCAGTAAACATTGCACATGTCTCAAGTCTTCAGTGCAAAAGCATGGTTTGAATGCTCTTTTTGATTGTTTGGCTGTGTGTTTGAATTGCATGCATAACGCAAGCCTTTTGCAGAACCAGGAGACCAGGGACTCAGCTTTCTTCTTTTGTATGGAACAGAGGTGCAAAAGCAATGAAAAATTCCAAAATAATATAAAACCGGGAATGTCCCAAAACACAAGACCAACCCCTCCCTCCCACACACACCTTCCCCCAATTTCCCAAGCTTCAGTTTAAGTAGGCAATGTTTACTTGTTTCAGTCTGCAGAATCCAAGGTATCATTGGAAGGGGGAGGGGGAGGTGCGTATCTCAGTCTGTAAGTGCCTAAAACAGGAAAAAGAACTACTAAGTCACTGCTTACAATTAAAATGAATTACAAAACCACTACAAGGTATCAAAATGGACATGCTCCTCAAAAGGCACTATCACCCTTCAGTCCTTTTAATGTAGGTCCTAAGATTTTATACTATTTTCTTTTATCTGCTTGCTAAAACTGTGAGGTTAAAAAAAGACATAGACTGTAGATACAAGACTGTACTGGAAAAATGCAAGGAAAATATGACCCCCATCAAGGTTTGCCTTTCCTGTTCCAGTCTGACCAAACAAGTGAAGTCAGAACGGATAAAGGCCAAGAATCAAAAATAGGTTAGGTCCTATGCAAACACTGTTTTTTCCCCATTCTCCTGGAAGGAGAGAGAAATGGCATGCAAGACGGAAGCCATTCCTTAGATTTCTAGTTCCAATTGGTTCCTGCCTTTCTGCTGCAACTTTTCTGAAAAGTTGAAACCTGTCTCATTATATGTTGCATGACATGAGGCACAGAAGGAGGGCTGATGATGCAAAGGTTGGCTTTAGAAAAGTTACTTTGTCAAATGGCCAGTCTGTTGGTTTGTTGTTTTGTTTTTTTTTAATCATCACAAGTTTTAAGAAGCCAGGTTTGTACCATAGGCAGTAACTGAAATCTTTCGCTTTTTGCCAACAAATTCTCTCCCAAAAAATTGAACAGGACTGGAAAAATTGAAACAGCATGCAAGTCCCAACATAATGCCAAAACCAAACCAGTGAAAAAAGAATTAAAATTTAAGACTGACATAGTTTGACTTCCCACCTCCGCATCACGCCCGTTTTCAATTCCACACGGTGAACCCCGTTCCCTTGCACTGTTCTAGAGAATTTTCAGGCAGAGATAATTTGCAGTTTTAGAGCAGGTCACGAGTGCACAACCATTTACACAAAACATACACACGCACGCACACCTGTCTGCAAGACCAGAAACGGCACATTCAGAAAAGGTAAAGAGAAAACTGCTAAACTCCAAAGCAAGTCCGCTGGGAGTTATCATGATTACCTTGTTGACTGGCCTCCAGGGATGACTGCTTACAGTCCTGCGCATAGTGCCCACTGACACCACAATTGTAACATGAAACGTTCCCGTTCTTCTTGGGTCCCGACCCATTTGTGTTGGCAACTACGTTAGGTGCTGGATATACAGGATAGAACCTCCCGAATCCTGCCATCTGCTGCATACCATAGTTGGCTTGGCTCCCCATCACTGGGTCATGCATGAGCCCATTTGCATACGGAGACTGATGCAGGAAGAAAGGGAGTTGTGTCCCATTGCTTTGATGTGCTTGATTGAGGTAGCTGCCATTGCAAAGTGATGGCAGAGTGAAGAAAGACGGAACTCTGTAGACTTGTCCGTGAAGTGGGTTATGATAAAAATAGCTATTAATCTGAAGGCTTCCATTGGTCCCACAGCTACACCTACGTCCGCAAGAACCGCAAGGGCCAGACCCCAGCTGCTGCGGAGGTAACATTGTCCCGTTAGTGTTGTTGTTTCCAACAGCATTTATGTAGGATGTGCTGTCGCTCTGTGCAGTGCTGTGTGTTAAAGCAGGGCTCGGGCTGGGGGCAGGGCCTGGCGTGTGTGTAGGGATTGCGGGAGGAACAGTGGACTGGACCTGACCGACACCTAAACCGGCGGACTGAGGTGGTGAGGAAGTTGCTACAGTGTTTAGCACGTTTGTATTCTGGTTGGGCAATACACTGGTAGCATGGGGGCTGCCTGGCAAAGCGTATGAAGCTGGTGGAGGTGGTGGTGGTGCTGCTGTGGAGAGACCAGCTGCTGGAAGAACTACCTTGAGACTGGTAGGCTGAGGGATTGCTCCTGGGTTTCCCTCAATGTGAGGCACCATTTGATTCAGTCCTACCACTTGGGATGCAGGTTTTGTGATGGGATCTGTAGTAGGAACTGGGGATCCTGGGAAACTACCTGGATTGTGGACTGGGATAAAGGCAGTACTTGGTGATCCAATACTTAAATTTCCTGTTGGCTGCTGCGGTCCATTAACTGTGCAACTTTCCGACGATCCCTGCGGAGAGGGCATTTTTAACCTATGTATTGCCAAATGCAAAGCAGGGCTACCAGGCTGGACAGAGTGTGGAAGGAAAGTAGATGGGACTGGCAAGGGGGAAGCCATCAGCTCGAGGCGTTTCTCAGGTTCACCAGAGGTCACTGGGCCCATTCCACCAGGAGGTGAATTTGCAGACTCTCTCACTGGCGAGACAGCAACCGGCGTGGTGACCAACATTCCCACTGCTTTGCCATCCGCGGATATGGGTGGTGGGACAACTGCTTCAGGCTTCTGGGAAGCGCTGTGCATTACACAGTGTAAGGCAGGCATGAAGGAAATATGCTGAAACTTTGCATTCAAAGGATCTTCTGAAAGGCTTCCGTTTTCATTACTCACTGAAGAGATCTGAGCAGTTGGTTTGTTCATATTTGATGAACTGACAGCACTGTAGCCTGTAAACCTGGTTGTATGTGGATTCCCAGAGTCCTCAGAATTGCTGTCTGTATCTGCAGAGACAAAATGTTTGTCAGTCAGAAGAACAAATCTGGAAAAATACACAGTCATGCCCTAGACTCATCTACCCATATAAAACTTCCTAAGATGACACAATGATAGTTATGTCTTCCTAAACTGTATGTTTTGAGATAATCTTCAATCATCCCAATCAAGCTAGCTCAATCTCCATCACTTGCCTAGATCAAACTGCCCAAGTTGCTGCCCTGCCTTTGACTCGTGCATATCTGCAAATGGGAGGAGTAGAACATGGACCTAATTAAGCATTTGCATCTACCTAGAAAGACATTAACATGGCTTACTCAAATCTGGAAGGGTGGCAATTTGAACTGTCAATGCAAAAAGAAAGACCTCTCAGACATGCCACACATAATTCGATATAAAACCAAGTCCCTTTCGTGTAGGCAGCAGGTGGCAGGACCTGCCGAGTAATGAGCTCAGCCGGTGCTCAGCTCCACCTGTGCCCAGTTAGGGCTGGCCCAAGTGCGCATGCTCAAGGGCCAATAAAAGGTGGGGCTTGAGACTGGCAAGGGGCTCACTCTGAAGCAGGTTTGCAGCCGTGCTGGTTGCTGGCCAGTCCTCTACCGAGCCTGTCCTCACTCTGAGCTTACCATCACTTCGAAGTTCTTCTCCTGCAACATCTGGTGGAGAATGCGGGCATAGACCCTCGCCTAAGCCCTCCTCTCCTGCAACACTTTCGTGCCAAAGTTTTTCCCACTTACGTTACTGCTGAAATTTCTCAAGAGAGCTATGCCACGAGGTCACAAAATTACCACATGCCTGTAGTAATTTAAAAGGCAGCAGGATTTAAGCAGTTCTGCTATTTGCTAGAAGCCTTCAAACCATCCAGTGACAAAACCCACAAAGCAAAATGTGTTCTGTGGCCAGTTCAGAAATAAAAGCTATTAAAAATGAGAAATTAATTAAAATAAATAAGAGACTGGTCTAGGAGTAAAGTTGTTCATGCACACTCTCCATAAATACAACCTCTGTCTTTTTCTTCTTCACTATCAAAGCTTTCCCTTCCATCATGTCGTGGACTAGAAGGAGAACTGTAACTTTCAGATGACGTTTCACCACATGTATCATGACCAGATCCAGCATCCAAATTCAGATCTAAAAATAAAAATTGGTATTTTTATTTTTAATCTCAATATATGAAAGTGAGGTTATTCTGGTTTGCTCACATCCCACGCTAGTTCCAATTTTTGTTTTTTGCTACTTAATTGCATCTGTCCTGTGTATTCCTAGCATTCCCACCCCTAGCATTCAGAACTGGTCTCGCCCTTAAATTTGAGATGACTGAATCCTCAGTGTTAAAGACAGTGACACTGAAAATTTACATTCATGCAGAGAAGTGGAAACAATGATCAGTTAAGTTTTGTGATGCTTATACCAAATTGTACCACAATAATAATTTCCTCTGAATGACAGTAATCAAACATTTCCATTCAAAGAGATTAAATACTCCTTGGTCACACCAGCAAAGGCAGAAAACTATCTCAGAGGGCACCATCAAAATAATACACCATACTTTATGATCAGCTCTTCCAGAACAAACTTGAAGCCAACTGTGTCAACAAAACCTGTTTTAAGAAAAAGAGGGTACTAAAACTAGGAAAGTGTACAATTATTTTCTAAATTCTGAATGAGATAATGGAAAACTCGTTTGCTGGAAAGCAGCTTTCATAGTGGGTTTAGATCCTATCAAGTAGGTAGTATGCTCTGACTTTCAACTTCAGCTTTGGAGGTGAAGGAACAGGACAGATGCACCCTTCCCTCCAAATGTATGCCAGACACTAGCTTCAAGAAAACCCCCATCTCCTTGGTTGGCAAAACCCTGGGACAAAAATTAGAATACTATTATTTCATTTAATTCTAATTATTTTATTTACAAATTATTAATTCATTTATTGCTGCTACTGCAAGTCTAACAGGTAGGGATAAGTCATCAAAAAGCTGCCTTAATGCTTCAACTCTTGAAATAAATTTCTGGATTAAGCCTGTAATTGGTCAAATTATTTTAAGATGTGTTTTGACTATCTTATATAAATGGAACAGCAGCATCAACGTCACATCACTGAAAGCAAGTCTAAATTGCTAGTCACAGAGAATCAAATCTTCAAAGTTACAAGTGTAACTAACTGATGCCACAGAAAAGCTAAAAATAGAGAGGGGGAAAAAATTAAAGGAAACATGACGCATTTAATTGTAACTGACTGGAAACCAAGCATTTCAAGCCGAGCCTGGATATATAAAGCTAAGCAGAGATTCAGACTGCAACATCAGTTTTTTTTCTTTAGACTATCCTCTCCAATAGGGTACGTCTAAAAAGCCATTTTGATGTTTGTACACAAATGCACAGGTGGAAAGCTCATCTCTGAGCAGGAGTTAATTGCCTCCAGCCTCTGCAGGTTGCAGTTTCTTCTTGAAGTGGCCTTAACTAGGTGTCAGTAACAGACAGGCAGCTTCACATCTGTAGGGCAGTGCATAGTGAAGGAACAGAACTTCTGTGGCAAAGCACTCCCTATTTAACTTTGCACCACACCACACAAAACTGCACCACCTCTTGAAGTTATCATCAGTTTGTAAAAGTTCAGTGTGTTTTGCCCAGCAATAGGAATCAACAAGTAATCAATCAGAAATGTAGACAGTAAAGTCCTCCTGTAAAGGATATTTTCTATCTATACAGCCCTTAGCTATAGCTTTCTAAAACTGCCCTGGTTTTGCAAAGTTTGTGAGTTTTGAATTTTTAAAGTTTTAAACAAATACTATTTGTAGGAGGTAACAAAAACGGCCTATATAGCACAAGACAATAATTCAGAATAGGATCCATTTGTAACTCTCAAAGGTGAGAGAAGTGGTGAGAAGAAAGAATGAAAGCTTATTCAAGACTGTACCCCAAGTGGAAGCAAGAGCAAGACAAGGCACTTTGTAAGAGCCTTTTCAGTACCCCACTTAGGCCAAGCAGGTGATGTAGAAAAAGGCAAATTCTTTGTCAGCTTTATGTCATGAGAATCATAGAAGTGAGGCAAGGCTGCAACTGACATTACACAAAATTTTGTGTTAAAACTAACTGATGTACACAAGTCTTGGCTAGACACTAGGCACTGAAACTTGTGTTAGGGCAGCAGACACAGTTCTGTTGTAGCTCAGTCACTTGATTACACACTACACTTCATTGGTGGCTGCAAAAGAAGTTTTTTATACAGGCTCCTCCCTCATGGGCCATTCCACAACAGCTGAAGAATCAAGTGAGCTGCAAAGAGAACACTAATGACAAAATGCTGGACCACCACACATGGGGGCTGCTAAATTTCATATAGAAGAAGCCCAGCAGTAACTGTTTCTGCAAACTACTACTCGACACATTGGCCAACTTTAAGGAGACTTCACTAATATTTTTCCAGTTATGCATTAAAAGAGACACACACTAAGCTACTGCATAAAGACTGAGTCTTCAATGTTCTTATACCAAGTCAAAGCACAGGCTAGAAGCCGACATGCTGACTTGCACCAAAAGCAAATTTCAGACTTCTGATCTCCCCTTTACAGAAGAACAATGAATAAATCAGCAAGCTGGGGATTCTGTTTCCTATAAACAGCTTGGGAAAAAACTTCTTACCTTTTGTTGTCCCTGTACGGATGTGCTGTGATGCTGCAACTCTAACTCCATTGGTCCTGTTATTCAACCGGCAGTCAGTTTTCTTTGCTTTATCCCTGCATAAACAATTTTCATAGTTTTTCTTCCAAAATGCACGGGAACAAATAACCAGCCATAAATGAACATATAATGCCACTGTAAAAAAGGCAGTGACTCCAAGGAGAAATGTATATTTAACAGATGTAACAACAAAACAAATTGGTAAATGCTGTTTGCACAAGATACCCAAAACTCGACTGTAAGCAGTGCTACTTAACACAATTAATAAAGATCTAAAAAAGAAAATGCACGCCAAAAACAAATGGTGCAGCAGATGTTACAGTTGTCTTTGGAAGCTGATTCCTGTAACACAGCCATACACCAGCCTAGCATAAAAGTATCTGGCTACAGAGCAACCAAATGACAGAAAATCAACTTGGAAAGAGGCTGAATACTAAATAAGGACAGAAATGTTTTCACTTTTTCACAGTGCAGGGTTGTGTTGCCCACAGGAAGTTCTGAAACCCTCTGATGTGCAAAATATCTTCAATAAAATATTTCAAGAAGTTGCTACCCAATGCAAAATGTTAAAGGTTGCCTTCAATTCTTGTTTGATTTTCAGTGTTTTCTGGACAGCTTTATGCCTTTTAACTTTCAAATAAATTTGGTATTCATATATAAATAAATAGGTGAAAATATACTTTATATATAAAGAAAGGAAAAAAAGGCACTGAATTATCGGTTAAGAACCTACTTCTGCTCCTTCATCTTTTTTGCCAAATGACAACTGGTATTTTCAGAAATGAATGCATATGATTACATTTTATTTTCCGAGTTACTTCTTTCCAGAAAATTAAATAAGGATTTTTATGTAGACTGGCTCTTCATACTATGCCAACTCTTGTTCCACAATAGCAAAACAAAGCCTTAATTAATTGTCTGTACTGTTAATCAGAGTGAATGCACCATGCAGTTTCTGCATTACTGGTTACATTGGAAACCTACTTTTCCTGTGGCTTTCCTTTTTTCTTGCTTACTGCGGACAGACTTCGTTTTTCTGCTGTATGCTAGACAGAAAATAAGACAAAAGTCAAACAACAGATTTTGAATCACAAAAGCCAACTCCTTCCAGACTTACAGGTCCGTGAGTCCAAGACTACTGTGCTCACAGGTGCTACAACCATACAAAAAAACTACTTGAACAGTGCAACAGGCCTTTAAAATAATTATCCCGTCTTGCATTTATGCCATTATCATCAAAACACTTGGCAAATATTTCAAAAGTACCCATCAAATTATTACTTGCATGTTGTCTTTCCTCTTGAGGATAAAAACAAATATGTTTCATCATATACCCACTAAAAAGTCAGCCTCAAGGCTTAAGGGGTAAAATTTATTATTTAAGTGTAATTATTTGACAACTGGGAGGTGGGAAGTACATGTGGCAGATTATTTTTAAAAACCGACAAAGCAGGTACCCGGACTTAAAATGGAGGCTACTGCTAAATAAACTCTTGAATACTACCTAGAAGAATATAAGAAAAAAACACATAATCTGCCTAATTCTTTAAATATACTATTATCAGCTGCTAGTAATATCTCATATTTGGGAAAGGAGTAAAATCTATGAACACTGAGAAATAATCTCTGTCCATATATGCCATGTTTGGACATCCACAGGAAGCAGCTTTTTGTCTGCTTTAATATACTTTGATTTTCCTGCCTCTGGCTTGTAATACTTCAGTCTTTGATCAAGTCTACCATTTCATCTTTAGAAGCAAATCTCAATTCATTACCCTGCTTTGTGAAGTAAGGAAACTGTCTTTTTTGGCTTCCTATTCCCCACATAATCAACAGCCAAATTCTGTATGTAGATTAAGAGTACTATTCAGAAATTCTAACACTGAAGGTTTTTCAGACATAAGCAGTAGGCAACCTTTCTTCCCCTGGTTTCAACAGATGGTTTTATTTATAAATAATTATTATTCCCCATTATACTCACACCAGAATTGACCACTGAACAGAGAACTCTCACAAAAAGTGTATATATGCAGCTAGCTATTAACATTTTCTCTACAAAGCTTAATATTAATATACTTAGATAATGTAGGTAAGAGAGAATGTTTAACCTGTTGTGCCTACTGTAGTATTCATACAGCTTAGTTATTGATATAGCTTCTAGTTTGTTATTTGCAAGAACACAAGTTCCCCAGAGGTTTCAAAATTCTCTGATGACAGTATTACAATGAAAACATAGTGCCTGATTACAAATTAACATTAGACTTTTCTGATTACTTATTTCCTACTGGGAGACTTTATCTACATATTGGTAAACAAAACAGGCAATTTTATGAGACATCGGCAATCAGTTATGAGGTTTTCCAAACCAAGATAAATCAGTAACAACTTCAACACTTACCTGTACAATTTTAGCAAGGCCCTTCAGCTTTTAAAACTAAATCTGATCATGTGTAGTAGACAGTCTTAAAGTATGTCAGAATATTGTTTCCATGAAAAAACAGCAACACACCTGGTCAAGTAGGTTTGTACAGTGCTCTGGGTGCTGCTGGACAATGCAGCTTTTTCTTCTCCAGTCCAATACCCCATTTTGCTCTGTGTGCTGCATGTTAAGGCTATCCAGTGAAGAACACTTTGCACTGTTAGTGCTGCTGAAAGGAAAAACCCCAAAATTATGATGATGTGATCAAACTTGCAGGCTTTTCTTACAAACATATACGTTTGCATCATGTTGGGAAACCATGGTGTTTTGCTTCTAGAACACACTAGAGAAGCTCAACATATTTAAAAGATGTTAACTACAGGAGTTCTTGTGCTCCAGAAGATACACTAATGATCTGACCATAAGTGGTGTGTTCTTCTGCATTTGTCTATGTCAATTTGACCTGAAATTCAGAGCAACAGAATTGGTAGAAAACGGTACTTGAGAGAAGAGTTTCCATGGATATTCCCACACACAAAGTACTTTGTTTCTTTCATACCAGATGTGGGGAAATTTTCCACACAGAAATGTATTGTAAATTAATCTTCTTTCTCCCTTATCGTTAATGACTAAGATGGAATTACTTTGTAATTCCTACTTGAGAATTCATGAGGCATTTAACAAAAGGAGCACATGGCTACTTACAGACCATACAGCAGCTGTGTTTGTTTGAATTTAAGAAAAGTCATCTTGCTTTATATTTCTACCTTGAGGACTGGTAGTTTTAAATAGTGCTGGGAAAGGAGAGTTGCATTTGGCATTTACTTTGGACCTAATGCCTTCTACTGAAGCTTCACTGGGTCTGAAAGCACAGATCAACAAAGACTGCTGGAAAAAGTTAGGGTTTTGACAGAGTCAGCAGGGCACACAGACCTACTAACTTTCCATATGTTATACAAAACCATGCCCTAAACACTTTTACATTCTTATTAAAATCCCTGTGCTTATAATTTAAAGTGCTTTTTAATTCAAGGCTTTTGGCAAGCTGCTTCATGAAGGTTACTGCAGTATGTGAAGCTACTTAGTTTGCATAATAGCAGAAATCTAGCTCACTCCAAAGCACAAAACATGCTGAAGTTTCAGCAGCTACTTACCAAGTACCTCTGGAAGGAAGTGGCCAAATGACTTAAGATATACACTAGTCTACTAAATTAGATAAAAATTGTGAGAAGCCAAGGATGTTCCAAAATATAGACATGAGTCCATGACAGCAGAGATTTAAGCAAGGTCACTTTAGAAACTTCTGCTGAATGGAGTTAAGTGAATCCACTGCCAAATTTGCAGTCATTTCATGCAAGCTGTGATACAACTCAATTTTTTAATTTTGTACTCTCCCATCGCATTCCTACCAGTAAATTTTTTACCTTTCCAAGAATAAGGCTGTCAGACTGAATTAAAAAAAAGGCAGACAGACGTAATGCCCAAATTTTTTTGAAATGTACCAATGTTATTTGAGATCAACTGCTCTTGACTCTAGACAGTTTTATATGTATTTAAATGAGAAATGTTTCATTCAGTGCCATTTTTAGAGCCCATGAATAGCAGGCACAGCTTTTAAGATGACAGACACACAATGCAAACAGGAAAAGACCAACAGACCTCTCTCAGTCAAGTAGTAAACACATTTCACCCCTCTCCAATAAAGAGAAAATAATAGCTGGCAAAAGAAGTTTCTATCACAGAAATTTGTGGAAAGGCCTGTCCCTGTCTTTCCCATCTGAGAGACAGATCTTAAACTACAGTCAGCTTTCGTGTACTTTATTAAACAATGACTAAGACTTTTTTTTTATTAGTCACTATATATTACTAAGTTTGGATCCTACTCTTACACCTTCATAATAGGCTATCTAATCAGAGATTTAAACAAGATGACACTCTCTTCTCAAAGAAATGTAAGTTAAAAGTAAGCATAAGGTTAAAAAAGACACCAGAAACAAATCACTAGGTTGTCCAAATTGGTAATTTCACTAGAATCTTGTCTGTTAAAGATCCATGAACCTTAAACAACATTGTTCTGTGATATGTGTATATTACTGTAATTCCAGGTAATTCCCTCCCTCCATCACTCCCCCAAAATAAACCCATTACAGATAAAACAACACAGAACAGTAAACTACAATAAATTTTGTATCCATTTTTTTCTCTTAATATAGTTAGATATTGCCCAACCATGTGCAAACATATCCAAGGTTTCTGATCAAAATACATTAATGGGTAAATTCACATTACATACTTCACATATCTGAAAGCACATATAAACTACTTCAAGACTGTCAAGAAGTGCTTCTGCTTAAAATGAACATAAAACAACATGGTACACATGCTTTTGCTACTAAGTAAAGGAAAGAGGATTGGACAACCTTTTCCTATCAGGTCACCTTTTAAGCAACTAAGAAAAGCTTAAAATCAACAGCACTGGTAATATTCAGTATATGCCTCTGTGTGTGTGTGTGTGTGTGTGTGTGTGTGTGTGTGTGTGTGTGTGTGTGTGTGTGTGTGCACATGAGAAAAATACAGGCAATATGAATGTATGTTACTCAGCTTATAAACACAAATAAAAACATCAACTCAAAGAATCACAAAATCTGGAACTGAATTCCAAACTACCAAGACCTGCAGATTCAGAAATAGAATCTTTTGAAATATTAATCACGCCCTCTCCCTCCAAATAAAAGAAAAACAAAAACCAAACACCCCAACAAAACAAAACCCCCACAAACTTTAAATTTAGAAGGAAAAATAAATTCCCAAAGAACTAGCAAGTTCAGAAACGTAGCATGGTCACATTACATACTAGTACCTACTTGGCAACAGGACTTTTTCCATTGTGTTTTTTGTGGACTGCTGTGTGTTGCATTACATCTGGGGAAAAAAAAAAGGCATAATTTCAATAGCAATTCTTATTTTAGATGAATGCAATAAATCCAACTTTCCATCAACTACTAGACAATGAGCAGGACACATCTCTGTTGAATAAGCTAGATCTAATTTACAGTGCTGAAATTAGCAGGTATTGCATAGAGGACAGATCAGTTTGTACAGACAGTAAAATCAATGTGCTTTACCTTCTATTTCACAGAGGAACAAAATAGAAAAATAGGAACTATGACAGCTGTTATGTTTGCCCACTTCTATATGTATTCGTAAGGACTAAAACTGTGACTAAGTATCACCCAGTATGAAAGGATGGAGAGAGAAGAAAGGATTCAGTCAGAAAAGTACATAATTTTGTAGTTTTTTCTTTACTGCTATAAATAAACTCAAAACTTTGTCACACATTCTAAATAGTGAATTAATACAAAAAGGACAGTATGTAAAACACTATTCGAGTGACTTCCAAATATATTGTAAATTTACCTGGTGCGTTTTGAACTCTAAAGAATATGGTGATTATTTTTTTAAATAAGAAAAAGCTGTCTGAACTGCATACGTAAATTACTGAATGAACATAAGATTGACTGCAATCCTCTTAGTAGTTAATAATACGTAACACAAGTAGGGTGGTGTCATTCTGTGAAAGCCAGCCTAAGTGCTCAGTGGTCCACGTTCACCTATCAGTCCTGTATCTCTTATCCTTTCCCCCTACCAGAAGGTTGCACTTGTTTGCTACTGAGAACAATGCCAAAATGACTTGCCATTCCTTTCAGAATAGAATTACTGACTAGCCACCTAGGCTGCTGCTTCCACATGTTAACTGGTTTTCAGGTACTCAGGGAAACACCAGCAAACAGGCTGTGATCAGTACTCACTACAGTCCCTTATTAACAGTCTATAGAGTTTAAGAACAGCACAGGTTAAGAGCAAAAAGATGAAAACTTGAACACCCATCCTGTGTAAAGCTAAAAGCTAGACAAATTTGGCACATTGAATCCAAAACAGTCTGCAACTCTTGAAATGCTGCACTCCACTTCAAACCCTGATAACCGAAGAATAAGTAAAGACATGAAAAGCTACAAACAACTTTTGCTCAAATAAATTGTCAAGTACATCTTTCTGGTTGCTCAACACAGCTGTGACCTTCTGCCTCAGAGCTACCTATGAACACTCCCACTCCTTGAATTACAAAGCAACTGCTGAAAGTATACCAAAACTCTTCATTTACATAGTAGATTTCAAACAAATCTCTCAGCTTTGAAGAAATTGGTCAATTCTATGGTTTCCAGAACTGAGTGCAATGAAATTTCTCAGAGAAGAACCACCTTTGAGTGCACAACTACCTTCCTCCTGACTTGAAGCTTCTGAACTGTCCTCCTTGAAGTGTTCTGGTGCCTTAACCGTCTTCAAAGAGGGTTGTAAGTTACCTGCAGAGAATAAAGTTCACGTAGTAACTTTATAGATCTTCAACAACTGGAACTTTCCAGAATGCTTGCACTAAACTGGAAGCTACCAAAACGGAAGACTGAACATGCTGGTTTGCGTGTGGCAATAATTAGAACATTGCCTTCTTCAAAGCAAGCCACCTCCAAGAGTAATGGCTCTATGGAAACACTTCTGTTTTTAAGAAAAGTGTGTGCAAAACAATTGTAAAGCTTGAGTGCAGTTTCACAAGCTTGTGATTAGAATTACAGTATTAGAAATATCCCTAATATCCTGCACACCTCAGGTTTTTTACAATTCTTTCTTGTTAAAGCAAGAAATACAAGACCAGTGATAGCTACTAGAATGCTTCTGCAACAGGTCAAACTTCTCCACTGTCAAATCATTTGCCTGACAAGACACCTAATTTGGCCTAAAGTCTTCTAGTGCCCTTAACATAGTCTTCATACAATTTTTTTACCTTTTAATGCCAGATAAGATGGAAAAATAAGTGGCAATATTATCAAGTTTTGTTGCAAAAATAACGACTGCCATGCTCTAAAAAAGGACTATATCTAGTAATTAATCTAATTCTAGAACACTACTCTTTCCCTCTAAAAAAGTTCCAACTTAACGCATGTTGCTTAGGAGCTTGAAATGATAGGAAGATCCTTCTGAATATGGTCTACACTGAAGATACCAAGTCCCCAGAGATTATGCTGTGAGATAAAGTCTGTTGGAATCAAGCCTACTCCAACCTGAAAAACTGTCTCAGAAAGTGTCTGAAATAACTGAAGTTATGAACAAGAAGGGAGCTAATTGATTTCCTCCTTAACAGAACCATGACAGAACAGTTATGCTTATTTCCACATAGGAAAACCATATCCTTTGCCTAACTTGCAATTCCAAGTACTTGCAGGATTCCAGGAATCCAAAACAGGAAACCTAGAAAACCAGAGGCCACTAATTAAAAAAATTAATGAGTTGTTTAATTGTGGTGATTTGGGCAATGATCAGGATGAATACTTTTGTCTTGGTACAGCTTCACTATCCTGCATAGAAAACGTGATTGTGAGCAATCCCAGACAAGTCATCTAGTCCCCCTTCTCAAAAGAATAACAACTATGGTTAAATTTATTGCATTGTCTTCACCAAATTTCTCCATAATATCTCACTCAATGTCAGGGCCCTGAACCACACCAATGGGCTTTGCAACCTCTTCCCCTACCCTTCCAAGGGCCTCATTTGCCTATTCTCAAGATCCCATCTGACACAATTTTGTTTGACACCGCTGGGAAAAGAACTGTGAGAAGCCTCATCTGAGGCCTCCAATCCTTTGTCTTAGGAGCCACATTTGAACTCAGACCTTTGCAAGGTGTGCACTGCAGCTGTGCCCGTGCCTGACCATGCACCAAAATGATCCTGCTCTTACCCCTGACCTACTGACTTGTTTTTCTGCCTTGACCTCTGATCTGCTTCACTGCTTTGGGTTTGCCTGGTAATCACAAGATTCTTGCCTGCCCCTGGGTCTTAATCTTCCTCATAGCAAGTTAAGCACAGTGTTTTCTGTCTTATCCATCAGAAAGAACAGATGATCCTCTTTACATTATGACTCTGGTGTTTGAACCAGAAGTCATCTTCCACTGGAGTTTTTTCTCCTCTCTGCTAAATAATCATGTTTCTCTTATTTACTTATAGAAATTATCTCCCATTTATGAGCACCCTGTAGTCTGTAAGACTTCCTGCAGAACTGACATACTGATTCTTTTTCAGACCATTTCAAGCTATAATCACATACAACAATGCATTTGCAAGTCTTTCCCACCTACATGTAGTTTAAATACTAAAACAGGCATATCCTGTGCAGTGTGCCCATCATTAACATGCAACTTTATGGACTTTGTAAACTCTTTCCTCACCACAAAGCCTTTCAGTGCAACAGAATTGTTAGAATTTTCACAGCAGTAAATTCCATCCAGTTTCACAACTGGATGGGCCTCCTTAGCTTAATATTTTTCAGGAAGCTGCCCTGTAAGAAGGCTCTAAGTGCTACTAAAAAAATAAAAATCACAAAATGACCTAAAGCTTCTCCCCTAATCACAGTTCCTCAATACAGAAAGAATCAGAACAATCTTGTTATGGAAAGAATACATTTGTTACAGGTGACACACATAATCTCAAATTAGTCAGCTGTCATTGCTCTATTTCCTTCCAAATGTATATGAGTAGTCTCTTTGAAAACTTCAACTTAATTCCTTATTAAGATCTTCTGCAACTTCTAAGGCAGTGGCCTCACAGTCAGTGCCTAAACTGTCATGTTGGGTAACATGCACTGAAAGAAGAAAAGATTGAACAGATACAAAGATCACATCCTAAGGCATCCACACAGATACACTAAGCTTAAGTCACACAAGCAATTTACAATAAGCAAGGAGATAAAGAGGTCCACCAAGGAAATTGCTGCAATGCAAATGCTCTGAACAAGATTCTTTATGTTCTGAAATTAGCGCCATCCCACCATTTATATACTATGTAGCCAAAATAAATCTAAGTTTAAATATCAAAACAAATGATTAATCTACAAAAGAGAGAAAAGAAAATAGAGCACAGTAAGTGATTGTTTCGGTCAGCTCAAGATTTTTGTTCCAAAATTCAAGATTTCTCAAAAGGAAAAAGTCTCAAAATGTTGTACATAATTGATCCATAATTACCTATTTTAATAGCATGATGGTACAGATGATGTGAAGGGGAAAAGAGAGGGGAGAGAAAGCAAAGGAAAGGAGAGAAAGCAAAGGAAAGGAGAGAAAGCAAAGGAAAGGAGAGAAAGCAAAGGAAAGGAGAGAAAGCAAAGGAAAGGAGAGAAAGCAAAGGAAAGGAGAGAAAGCAAAGGAAAGGAGAGAAAGCAAAGGAAAGGAGAGAAAGCAAAGGAAAGGAGAGAAAGCAAAGGAAAGGAGAGAAAGCAAAGGAAAGGAGAGAAAGCAAAGGAAAGGAGAGAAAGCAAAGGAAAGGAGAGAAAGCAAAGGAAAGGAGAGAAAGCAAAGGAAAGGAGAGAAAGCAAAGGAAAGGAGAGAAAGCAAAGGAAAGGAGAGAAAGCAAAGGAAAGGAGAGAAAGCAAAGGAAAGGAGAGAAAGCAAAGGAAAGGAGAGAAAGCAAAGGAAAGGAGAGAAAGCAAAGGAAAGGAGAGAAAGCAAAGGAAAGGAGAGAAAGCAAAGGAAAGAAAGCAACACAAACTGATGCTATGTAACATGTCCCCACTGTCAAAAGTGTAAGTATCTGTTGAAGTGACTGTACATTGGCAGGGAGTTCAAATACAACCACTGGAATACAATGTGACATGAGTACATAATTATAAAAATGCAATTAGACACGGAAGGAAGGATATATAAGTCTATAAAATTCTAAACTAGTATTAGTACATTTCTTACTGTGAGTGTGCAAAGATTCTGATGAAATTGATTGGAAGAAGTTGTATACTCTCTGATTCTGCAGAAAAGCTTGCGATGTATTTGAAAATAGCTGCCTGAAATTTAAGTGAGACTTTGTTAGATGTAATATTTCATAGGAAGAATAAAAAAATTGCTACAGGACCTTTAAAGACAGGTTTTTTTGCTTTGTGGTTCTGTGCTCACATAAAGTCAAAGTACAGCCAGTACAAGGAACTGGTATCATTATTTTGCTTTTTATTTATTTAAAAGGTATAGCTTCCGATGCATGTCAATTCAAACATTTTACCCACCTGTAATATTTCATGAAAGAGGAGTCAATAAGCACTGGACCTTATATATTTTTTAACCTGAGAACATGTTTTATTTCCCCAAATAATGCATCTGTTCCTCAAATATGCTTATTTGTTTAAATACTAAGTTGAATTAATCTATAATGTCAGTATTTGAGTTTTGCAATTAACTCCAAGAGCATAGGGTGGGATTCTCATTATTGCTCTGCACTGCTCTGTTCCCAAGAGGTCAGCAACAAATTCTATTAGCTTCAGACAAGAAAACAGGCCAAGAATAAATGTTTTTTACAACCCACACCAAGTTTTCAGTTACTGCTTGTCAGGAAGCAATACCTAGTTCTATTTTTTTTAGAGGAGGGGTAGGGAGAGCAATTTTTTGCAACCTGAAACATTCCTAAGACTGCCAAGTTAGTATATACTTATGCTAACTGACCATGTAAGGAAAGAAAATATGTATACTGTATTGCTATTGTCAGGAGATTATTCACATAGTGTTCCAGTATAGTCACAATAAAACTTGCAAATTGTTATTATAGTTCTGTATACATTAAAAGGTTATCCTCAAACTGAATTTCTTGGGTTTGTAATCACTGTGGAGTGAGGATTCACAAACCTTTATTAGATATAATATTTTCTTCAGTCAACCTCTAGTTAACAAGTTTATTCAATTAAAATTACTGTGTTTATTAGCCCAAATTGTTGGCACAGATTTAGTTTTTGGCTTGAAAGTCAAGTCAATTAAGACACATAAATAATATTACAGATTAAGATAGAAGGAAATTGAAAAAGGGGGAGATTGTGGCACACAGCAGCTTTGCAGCTTCTTTAGCTGAGCTATTAACATAAAGCCCAGCAGCCTGATATGCTTGAGACCCTCAGCGTAAAACTCAAGAGAGTCTGTCTAACCTGATGAATTATTGAAGTTGTTTTGAACAAGGCTGAACAACCCTGACAGAAAAAGGCAACAAGATACCCATAGCATACAAAAAGAACAAGGAAGCACACCCAAACTTATATTGCTGTTCTGAGTTACAGGATGTGACCAACACATGCCACATCCCACCAAGTACTCTCATAGCTGAACAGCAGGTTATAAGGAATAAACCATGCCCTTAGAAGTGTGTGAGCTACATTTAAGTTTTATATGCATATTTCACTATTTCTGTTTATTCTTCCCAAATTCTGTTCTGTCTCTGACTCTATCCCGTCATAAAATTAGAACACATGCTGAGTTACTGTTTCTAGTATTTCTGAATATTCCTTTGCATAACAGACCCTCACAGAAGTGCCAATCATTGTTATATAATGATTGCTCAAGACTAATGTTTTCATAATTGTGCGATTACTTCTGAAGTAATCCACTAAATTTTAGTAGGAGTCTCAATTAAAAGAGGTAAAGAATATGTTTCATTGATGCCTTCCCATTTTCTTCACAAATTGTGTTTAGGCAGCAGAATTTCCATTGTCTCTTGAAGTCATCTGGTTCTATTTCTATCACTTTTCAGGTAATGCTTTTCATGTTATTTACTAAAATATTTACCTGATTATGGGCTCAAGATCAGCATGCCTTCGTTCTTCCCTCTTCTGAAAACCCTGATTTAGTGCTCTTAAAATAGTCTTGTCAAATGCTTCAGAAGACAGTTCCTTTGGGAGCTGAAAAAAAGGTTAATATTAAAAAAAAAAAGTAGTTGACATTTTGAAGACTACATTTGTTCAGCATCAGTCTGTATCTTTTGGTATCAACCAGCGACTCTACTGCTCCACTTTAGGTATGGTAATTTACAGCCTAAAGATACAAGAAATCATGCTAACTTAGTTTTGCTAAAAAAATGCTTTGCTGCAATGCCTCACATCAAATCCAAGTGCAAGACAGTTTAAAGATCTGTTTGTAAGTACTACATTCAGAAATTTACCAATACTATGCTTCCAGAGTAATTTACAGCCTTCTTATTCCTTTAAATCTTTCACACAGAGAAAGAAGGTCTGAAAATAGTATTAAAAAATTACCAGGGGGGACTGAATGCACTGTACTCACTACCATCATTTAGCTAGATTAAAGAAACACAAATATCAAGATTGTTTCAGTTATACAGTACACCAGACTTCAATGATCAATACTGACATCAATCAATAGTAAGTCCTTCTCAAATTGCTATTATCACTGAAGCTTCTTTTGAGAATTTACAACTGCTTCCAATGCCACTATTGCAAAGTGAGGTCTTTTGATGTTCCAGTTCAGAAAGCAAAATTCTTGCTACTAAAAAGGATGTCTATTTTAAATGAAAAAACTTCCCTAGACCCTAGAAATATTTTTTTCCTGCACTTACCTTTTCTGAAATATGTAATTAAGAATACTAAAGCTGAAAAAAATCATTAATTCAAAAAAATAAGTATTTTAATTTTGAGGCAATTAAAAGCAAAGTGCTATATCAAAAATGTTTTTTCCTAAAGTAAAAACCTACTGGTAACCCGGTTAGCATGTGCCACCAGTTATGATCAGCAGCACCAAGCAACACTAGAGCAGCATCTTCCTCCTGTGTATCTGGAATACATCCAGTCCAGAGCACCAGCTGGGTATTACATCCTGCTAGTGGTACCACAGTAAAGTACTAATTCTTTCACTGAATGAAGTGCTAATAGAGAGATTTGATGTCTAATGTAGGTAATTGCTTGGCAATATACATAAAAGGAACTTCTGGAATCCAGACAGGGACTCCAGAGAGCTGCTGTTAGTATTAGACTAGTACAGTGCTACAGCACCTAATGTGTGTTAAGATATAAGACCAGAAAGAAGTGCTGAAAGCAGCTGTTCTTAACTGACTTCTTTGTCATTAATATGCACTATGGAGAAACTGACTGAAAAACTAGTCACTATTAACTAAGAGATACCAAAAAGCTACTGCAGTAGCATGGCATGAGCAAACTTCCTGTACTACTTTTGGTGGGTTGTTTCTTGGTTTGGGTTGTTTTGTTTGTTTGTTTGTGGGTTTTGTGTGTGTGTTTGGTTTGTTTTGGTTTAAATTTATATTTGTCTCCAGAAACAGTCAACTTTTTTTGCTTAGAACTTTCATTAAAAGGAATTAAATTCCTTCTGTAATTAAAGATTCAGTTCTATAAACCCGAGATTAGGTGCTTTACTTAACTTCAGGTAATGAGATAGTCTTGTTACTTACAAGCTTATTAGTCCTTCCACGTCTGAGGGTAATTTCCTACATGCAAAGAACTTTATATGCTTATCACCTAAGAGAACATGCTCTTTAAATATGAAGCATCCAAGTTATCCCATTTACTACTTTAGCTTTTCCCACCTATGCTTCTATTCCGAAACAATGTTTACAGTTATCTTGCTCCTATTACTCCTATTAAACCTTGAGTTTCCTATCGAGTTATTTTGACCCTCTTTTCTGTCTCCACAAAACTGAGCATACTACTTAACAATGCCATACAGATTGCAAGTAAGAATAACAAAAAGCCAGAACTCAAGTGTGTATGAAGTAGACAGCATTTGTGCTTTTACAGTGATTTTTAAAGCACAGTGTAAGTTTTATCCTGTTTTATTTATTCTCTTTGCTTCTGACTACTAAACCAGCATAAGCCAAATATATTTTGCAGCTGTGCACCTTCCTCCACAGAGCACCTCAGCAAACTTGTAGCAGCCTGTGGTTGTCTTCCCTTGTCCTGCCATCTTCCATGTATCTAGACTCTGCTACAGCACTCCAGCCATCACATCTGAAGAGCTGCCAAGAGTCAAACACCACAGCTCTAACATTTTGGATCCTGTCTGTTTCCCTGGCTCCTTCTCCTGGCAGCAAGTAGGTACTAGGGAGTCATTTCAGAAACTAGTGACATCTTTTTCAGTTAGGAGAACAAGAAGTGCACAGTTGAATACTCATCCTGCACAGGATCCTGGTATGTCAGTCCTGCTTTTAAGGTTCTGTTCAGGTACAGGTGCATGTAACCTATGTTGGGACACATCATCCACCCCCAGACATGGCATCCAAAATTCAAATTGCCCCACATCAAGCTCTGGGAACTCTAGGAACTAGATATGCTAGCTAGATTAAAGCAGCAGTGGATACTCACTGCTTTGTTTCTACAATGTGGAAAATGTTGGTAATTCAAAAAGTGAATAAAACAAGGATCACTGTACAGTAGCTGGCTTTCCATTTGCAATTAATACTGCAGTAAAGAACATCAGATGCCATCAAAACATGCCCCAGACAGATCTTCCATTAGTGCCCTGAACAGTGAGTTATTCAAACACAGAATTTCCCAGCATAGGTGGAACCCAGAATGTCAGACATTGACAATGAAACACCTAGTTCAAAGCCATCACATGCCTGAGGTCTACACATGTTCTTCCTCCCTGCTCAGGGAGGAAGAAAAGCATAAGAGAACTTTTAGTATCTTTTAAATACAGGCAGGCACAAAGAGTTGCTTGATTTTCCTCAAATTTTAACTCCTTGTGACAGTGAATATACCTGCCTTTGTTCTACTGATGAATACAACAGGAAAATTAAGAGCTATTATGTTCATGACTCCACCTTGCTAACTAAAAAAAAAAAACAAATGCAACTTCTTTGGCTCGTTCTAATGGGGACACCAATAAACAAATATGTACCAGTACATCACCACTGTGGGTAATATTAAAAATTCCTCTGGAAGTTTAGTGGTAGTTCAGTTAAAACTACAAGAGAAATTTCAAAGGAGATTAACTGATCTTCTCCTGAGGAACTCCTCAAACATCCTGTTGAGCTTCATCTATCAAGCTGCTTTACCACAATATACATAACTTAAATGGTTAATACAGTTGTGAAGTAAAATAATCTGGTAGCATCCTTTTGTTTCTGCAATTACAACTCAGAACTCATAGTTCTCCTAGACTACTTCTGAAGTTATAAACCTTATGTGCAAACTCTACTTTTGTATTTCAATACATACTTTTAGCAGGAATTCCTGAAGCTCCTGATGTGTTTTTGTTACACATGTTACTGAAAGATCAGACCAGGTTACCTGTTAAGGAAGGAAAAAAGAATAAGGGAAGTTTCTTTTTCCACATACCATACCAGTTAGCTATTCTTAACATTGCCATAAATCTGATGGTCTCAATGTAAGACTTAACACCTGTGCATAAGTAAATACCAGTTAGAAACAGGATAATGATGTACTTACTGTTTTTTTGAAGATGTACGCTAGTTTTGAGTGGACATTTTAAGATCACTATGTTATTTGTGGCTAAAAAAAAGTATGAACAAGCTGAGGTGAATGCAATGAAGTCCCTGAAAAGTCCTGGATTGCTGACTTAGAAAGAAGCCAGACAGAAGGCCTTGTAATTATAGGACTTGTATTAAACAGAGATCATTAAGTGCAAAGGCCAGGTACCAGAGAAAAAGACTATAGGTCAGGTACACTGGATTGAGCTCTCACTGTGATTATCATGAATTGAGATAAAAAAGGAAAAGAAAATCTCTCTTTGCTTGTATTACCTGTAAAATCATTTGATCTGCCTCAGTTTGGAATCTTACATGGTTATATAGAAGTTGTTTTAGTATACAACTCAAAAGAAGTACTGCAAGTTACTATAAAGTTACTCAAGAATCATACACCATTTTGGTACATGCTTGAATAAAATTTCAGTAGGTTATTGCTCTAAGACAACATGCAAGTAGTATACCAGCACTCTTCACATGCATATTTTCAGGAAAAAAAAGTAAGCTTTATTAGGTGAGTGCTCCCTGGCTTTAAGCCCACTTCTGGGTTTAAGATTCCCACTACCTGCATGGGAAAACTGTATGTAATGGGACTAGACATGGCAATTATAAATATTCATTTACTCCCAAGAGTTGCTAGGGTAATGTCAACCACCAAATGCCTTCAACTTAGCCCCCAGAAATGCCAACTATTGTTGGTGCACTCAGTTGTGAAGCTTACCACTGTAATTGCTGTTAAAACCTTAAATAAGCACAGTCTGGGCAAACACAACCTGGAGTGAGGAGCACAATATATATATACCTGCACAGATGAGGAGAGGAAACTCTTTCCTAAAAGAACTGAGGTAGAGTAGTTTCAAGCTTACTTAAATACTTCCTAAAATACCTCCACATTTCCCCTTTAACAAAGAAATTCAAAACCACTGTCAAATCCATCTACATGCTAAATTTTCAAAACAGTTTTGTGACAGTAAATATCAATAACCCATTTGGGTGTTCTGTACAAACCTCTCCTATCTCCTTTACCTTGTACTCAGTTCACAGACTATTCTGACAAAAGATCTATTACAAAGTTAACCTTTAAGGCTTTGAAGGTTACATTCTGCATTACTGTCCTCAACAAAGGAAGAGTGCAGAATTTTTCGCAAATTTCACCTTCAGACATAAACAACAAAAAGTTATCTGTTGCCTTTATTTCAAACACATAGATAGTACACCTGAATTCAACTAGTACTACCAAAAAAGACAAAACTAATTCTCATCCATTTAGAAAACACAGTATCAAACTTCAGCATCAACACATCGGTTTTCAGCACAAAATAGCATTTTTTGAAGTTTGCCTCTTCAAAAGGCTTCTATGACCCATGTCAACTGGCCAGTTATGATGTTTGATCTAAAATGTTATTTTGTTTGAGAAAAAAAGGTAAAATTTAACTCTTATTCTCGAACCTATTATAGCACCAGATTTGTACTATTGGCCAAATGGCTCATAATGTTAGTCAGCCCTTGCTAAGAAAATTACTATTTTGACACATTTAGAGTATTACCATCTATGGACTTAGAAGCTATTATTTTACTCTACCATCTTGAATTCAGACCTCAACACCGAAAGCTTCTCTTACAAAATAGCAGGAAGCAGCGTTTCAGTTTTGTTTAAAATTCACTCACATAATTGTTTTATATGTTGCTTCTGGCTATTATAATACATGAGGACTATACTGGGTCGATGTTTAAGTTGGTTGACATTTTTAGCTTGTTTGCTTTTACCTTAACAAGCCAACAAACCCCAAACAAAAAAAAAATCAGCTCCAGTTTTGTTAAAAAAACAAAGAAGCCACCCTTATACTAAAGAGATCTAAGATGACCATGACTACAAGCAGTATATAACTGCAGACACAAGAACTGCAACTCACTTGAGCAAACATCTAACTAGTTTTAGAATTCTTTGCAATGCCCACAATTACATAAAGCACCTGCTCTGCACAGAGAATCTGAGAGAATTATAGGATAATTTCAAGAATCTCTTAAGACCCTATAATGTAATTTAAAATTGCATTCTGAGCAGGTGTTTGAAAGAAACTGTATATTCCTACAATACATAGATACCATAAGACAATTACTTTTATCATTCTAGAGGCAATCTGCTTACTTTGAAAGTGTATTCCAGATGCTTGTCAGCCCTTTTTCTTGGTACTCCTTTCAGAGTTATCTTCTCAATGTGTACAGCTGAAAGAAAAACACCTTATTGTACACACTATAATTACAGTTTGAAAATGTGACTACTTACGTAGCCAGTTTAAGAATCACTTCAAGCTATTTATTCATACAATCCCACTCTACCTCAGATGCTATTTTACTGTAACAAAATGAAGCATTGATCTCTAATATGTACTTCTCCAGCTTGACCATAACCCCTTCAACAGCAGAACATGAGAATCTGTGCATTACTCAAGAGCTTATTTAGACCAAAAGTCACATAAATACAACAATATTACTACTTCAAGTGAAAAAGACAATTGGATGAAATAAAACTGCAACTTTACTCCAAGAAGTAACCCTGGATAATAAAAGCCAGTGATGGTGCCTCCCACATCCAGATTTCTGAAACATCAAGTAGCAAAAAGAGCAAACTAAGACACGGGAACTACATTTCTGAAAATGTAGATGGAAGGAAACAACTGGGGAAAACCTGAAGGAGACAGAAATGAGTGTTAGCAAATGAAAAATGAAGAGGAAAAGCGGAAGACTACTACAATCCTACTGTGGAGAGTTATCATTAAATTGAACCGAAAAGGAAGAAAGATACTTTTAAAGTACTTGCTGCTTGAACAGTCCTTCCTCATAATCTACTCTGTTCAGGAACAGGAGAGTTCTGGCTGTGACTTGGTAAGCAGCAGCACTATGTGGCTTTCAGGGCCAGAAGATTTTCTTGAGGGCACATAACATTGTCTAGGTAGTATTCTACATAAAAATCTTTATGTAGCCCAGATAGACTTTTCACTGTTTCTGCTATGATGGCCTAAGAATTCAACAGAATTTTGTATCTCAGCAAACGTGAACACATTTTTAGATGTAAAAAATTTTGAAAAAACAGTTTCTACACCATCAATGGTTCCTTTCAGCGTTTTTGAAACTTTTTCTGTTTGAGGGGAACATGGGGGAAAGGTGACGTTACCAGCTCAAGTCTTCAATTTTTAATTGCATGTTTACATGGAATATATTGGTAACTAATACGTATCATTTTAAAAATAAGTATTAAAAAACCCCTCCTACAAGCATATGTTACAAAGCCTATTTTTTTTATATTAGCTAATTACCATTTTTTCAAAAACATCTTTAATAAAATTAAATTACAATTAAAGTATCACTCCCATAAACATGCCAGCTTTAAGATATCTAAGTATTGGCAATTTCCTTAAAGGCATAATAAACCAGCACATAAGCTTAGCTATGGTGCTACAGTTTCCAATTCTCTTTGCAGAAAAGACTGACAAATACTGATTGTGCTGGTATAAACTACTGCCTGGAAGGTAAGAACTAGATGATAATTTTATTTTCATCAGTTAATGAAGATCAATTATTACAAAGCAGAGGAATCTGAGATGCCAGACAAAAAAAAAAAATGTACCTATATGGCATAAAAACCCAAATGTTTATTGCCCTTAATTTTTACCTGTTTTGTATAGATAAAAGCACTGTTAGAAAAAGGAGTATAGCATAACAAAAGTTTTGGTGCAGCAAAGTTTCTTAATGGCCAGTATTAAAATTTATATCATCAGTTGAGCTGATATTCATAAGTTAATTAAAAAGTTGATTTCCATGACTGGAACTGAGAATAGTGGTTTAAATTGAATTTCACTGCATGCATATATTTAGCATACATAATTATGTAAACTAACACTTTTATTAACATGCACCAAACAGCTTTTCTGGTGATACTGTGTTTGTTTTAAATTATTGAGTGTTCCCAATGCTAAATATATTCGTCCTCAAGTATAAAGACATTTTATTACACAACATAGTACCTTGAGCTTCCCTGACTTCTTGTTGCTGCTGCATGCTTCATAGTAATAGGTGATACAACAGGTAATTAATTTAAGTACAGTGCTGTTGCTGCACAGCTTTAGTTCCACAGTTTCAGACCACTTTAAAAATGTTTCCACAGTCACATTTTACATATTCTAAATGGCTAGACCAAGAAAAAACATTTGAAAATACAAGCTAATGAGTGCGTGTCTGCATCTACTCTGGACATAACACATGGATTCAGGATGATTAAGTCAAGCATGTATACATGACACTGCTACCATTTTAAGTATAAGTCAAGATTTCTAAAAATCCTAATAATTACAGCTGAGAATATAAACATTTTATTATCAGTGCTATTTCTAACCCAGTAAGGAGATCACTGACTCTCCATCATGTACCTACCTATGCAGTAAGTACCACAAAATTATTTGGATCCTTCGCTATCATTTCTAATGCCAACAGAAATGCTGAGAAAAATCTAAGCTCTTCATTAGATTCAATTATTCAACTTTTTTGTGTTTCTGTAACTTTTTAATGTATTCAAGAGTGTTGCTAAAGACAGTCTCGCTTTTGTGTTTCACATTTATTAATACAAACACTTTGAACTCTGTTAAAGGATTTGAAACAGGTTTTTTGTCTGTAATCTTCCATAATTTTCCTCTCTGGGCATGGGCTTTTTTTGTTTGTTTGGTTAGTTGTTGTTGTTTTTTTGCAAGGAATTTAAACTCTCAAATTGCCTGCCTTCAAAGTGTAATTTAATCTCCACAGCAGAGACAGGAGGATATTTGTGAGGACAAAAGGAAGAGCAATAGTCTTTTGAGATTGCCAGCTCTTCACTATCTGCAGGACAGCTAGATTAATTCTGAGTAGACAAGTGATTCACAAATCTCGTTGAAGAATAAAGGGTAAGAATAAATCTATTTTCAATAATGCTCATTTCTTCAAAGAGAAGAATCCGGGCTGGCAATTGCACAGAACAGTTCTGTGTACACTCTGAAGCTTTGTTCTCATTCTCCCCAACAGAGACAAAAGATGACTGACTTTCATGGAAAGCCTCCCACTTCTGCAAACTACCACTCCTATAAAATGTCCTAGTATGTGCTTATTTTTTCTTTGTTCTTTAAGACTAATCAAATACAACTGAATCAAGTAGCAAAAGCTATTGCACTGTTTCACAGTATCTTCATGTTTAGTTTCGCTTAAAAAAATATAACCTGTCAATAAAACTGCATTAAATTTTCTTGCATTGTCTTAAATGCCACCTCTTTTTTTCAGAAGCAAACCCATTTGCAATCAATTTTTGTGCATGCAGCCACTAGTATTTAGCAGCTAACAAAAATTACAACTTACAGTAACAAAAAAAAGACTAAGGATGCAGAAAAGCAGACGTTATACTTACCAGTCATTGCAGTTTCTCATTCAGATGAACAGCAAGGCAGAACAGGCAGAGTTTAGCATTCAAAAAAACCTTCAAGTGTTCCTTAAAAGAAATCTCAAACATACCTTCTCGCTGAGGTCTATGGGAAGCCATTGGTAGTCCATCATGAGGTGCTGTGGTTCGTTCTAGCAAACTGGTCTCATTACTTGACATACAGTCACTATGGGAGAAGTCGTTCTAAATTGAGAAGGAAAAAAAATGAAGTGTCTTAATATAATGTGTATTAGTAAAGCTTAATCAGAACGACAGAAATTACAAATAAGTTCACTATTTGGTATTATGTAGGGGAAAAATATGAACTTCTTGACAGTGGCTAAAAGGTGGTTATTAGCTGTTTCAGTTCTTACTGGCTTCATTTATTTATGTATTAAACATCAGCTAACCTTATTCAGACACAGAATGGCATGGGGGACAGTTCACATATCTTGGGGTATCTCGAGCTGGACAACTCAAGATCATTAGCTCAACTTCAGCACAGAATTAATGTTACTATAAATGTTTTCCATTACTACTTTGAGTAGTCACTTACTCACTGAATTCTAAATACTCTCCTCAATTATATTTATGTCCTGTACCTTCAATCTGCCATCTCTTCCATATAGGAAATCATTAACTGTTTGGACAGTCTAAAAGGACATAGGGTCCTAACAGCTTAATCCATGCACCACTTGTCTCCAAAACATTCAGAATACAAACAGTTGCCACCAACAACCTCTCTTCCATAGAGAAAAGGACAGACTGAAAACTCATCTTTCTTCTCTTACTTACTTGTCTATGTTATCTGTATTACATGCTTTCCATTTCTGTCCCTTCTAATGTACTGTTTTAAAACAGCTGAGAATTACTACAACAAGGACAGCTAAGTAAGAGAAGAACAAACTACACTAAAAATGATTAACTAGAGAAGAGTATGAGGTGACCATGGACTGCAAGTGGTTTCTCTAGGGTAACAAAAGCCTATGTAATTTTTCCCACATTAAGATAAAACATTACTGTATCAAATTACATGTTCTTCAGTGACCAGATTCTGTTAAAACAAACACAAACTGACCAACCAAGCTAAATTTCAGAAATGTTCTATAATGTCCAGATGCAGCTTTTTTTGCCTGTTGACCAGAGCAATTCCATGTTTCAAGGAAATGACAAATTGCCTTGAAAAGATACATCCACAAAAAAAAAAAAAAAAAAAAAAAAAAAAAAAAAAAAGGAAATACTGGAAGTTCCAAGTGAGTTTCTAAATTAATCTGTTTTTAAGTGAGGCACCTCTATTTATCTGTAGCAAGCAGTCTAACTCATGGGCTTAGCAAGTATGTAAATGCCATCAATATGCATTCCATACTGATAGTAGCAGCAGTGGCAGCAGCACAGAGGGGGAAAGAAGGCGGTTCTATATTAAGCACCACAAATCAACCACATTATATTTTTTATAAAGAACTGGAGGATGAAACAGAGGGTAGATTTCTTGAGAAAGCTTTCAACAGAAGCAGCTTAAATAGAAGACACTGAGTGCACCACAAATATTTATCAACTGGTCTGCATGAAAACTAGAACTATCTTATTAGTAGGTCTATGAAACAAACGAAATTCCTGGGAGAAATGGATACTTTCTGGAGTAGATGTATACTGAAAGTTCAAAGTCTGTTCCCCTCATTCAGAGTGAAGAACACTGCTCCACAGAAAGACCTTCATAAAGGATGGGTAAAAGAAAAATACAAATCTTGAGACGGGCAGACCAGAACAGAAAGCACAGAAGTGTCAGAAGACATTGTAATAGCTTTGCAGTTTGTGAAATCCTCTATGAACTTCTTCAGACTTGACAGATGCATGCATCAACTAAATAAACTTGGCCTCATCTTACTAAGCCAGCTTTACATTACCTACAGCACAGGGTAGAAACTGTGGTAACTTCTAACAATACATTCAACTCATTTAGAACCCACTAAGCATATAAGCATCAAGCCTGCCCTGGGCATACTCTTTATCTAACTTTCATCAGTCATTTCAACAGCAGTACACAAGTAGCAAGTGAGTATCTATGTGCCTTTTAGACTGCACTACAGATGGTCAGAGGAACTAAAGAACACTTTAGCTGTTTCATCTGAATCTATGTTAGCCTTGTGTCCTACAATGTCAGTATTTTGGGTTTCAAAGCAATCAAACTTGAAGTATAAAGCATGCTTTGCTTCCTCAAGATAAAACTCACACCAGTCCCCCATCCGTCAGTAAACGACCACAGAAAGCTTAGAGGATCAAAACAGTATTTCATGCTTCGATCATCTAACAACTTATGAGCACAATGTCAGATTTGGAATAAGAAAGGAAAACAGCTGCATATCAATGAGAATGCATTTCAAGAGATTTAACAAATTTGCAAGCTTAGTTTAATTAATAAGAAAAATAAATAAATCATGAGCATGCTCTGAAGAGAGCCACTTTCAAGATGTCCTTAAGATTGCCATTGATACCATTTTGTCTGACATTTCAGAGCAACTGTAGGCACAACCAAATCCAAATACTTCATTTTTTAAGTGTTAACTCCTGGTCATGCATTATTCACAAAACTGTAGGCATTTGAGCATTACAGTAACTGTGTAAAAATTGTGATATGTGTAAGATTGCCCATAAAAAGCACTACTGCTATAATAAACCAGCTGCATCCAAACTACATAAGCTAACAAGTTTAGCATATATTTTTGTATGAGAGTGAATGTCTCCCTGACATGAAACCAAACAACTGAACCAAGATTTCTAGTGAAGATCAATGTCAATTCTCTGGAGAAGTAAGGTCTTCCTTAAACTACAGCCACTCACTTTGCTGGAAGTCATCCATGTTGCAAACAGAAGATGACAAACCTTTGGATTAACCCTGACAGAGGCTGTTAAATTATCCAAATTGTTTTACATTTCTAAGATGTCTTTTTCTAGCTCTAAAATCATGATTGTAAGAGCTAAAGGCAACGCTTCATTTGTTTTAAGGAACAAGCTAAGACTTCCACCTAATCACTTTTTTTTTTAATTCACAAATGGATCCAAAACCAATCAAATTTAAAGCCAGAATTTTTGCATTCAAAGTCAGGCTCCTTGTTATGATTAATGAAAAAATTATTAAATTACAGTCTATTCTAATAAATAATCACTAGTTAAGAAATCAAAGAAGCTGTGAGCAGTTTTTAGGAGAAGTATGGGATTAAATTTTACTTCAAAGATGTATTCTGCTTAGCTCAAAGAACAACTGCCCCTATACCTCCTAATACTAGAAAATTTCTTCTCACCTAGAACAAATATTATCTCTGTAACGATGTTCAAGTATTTTTGCTGAGAATTATTCTAGAATGCTTACTTTTCTGGCCATGGCAGCATTCTGTACCAGGCTAACTACATCCACATTTGAAGGCTTCCTCTGAATTGCAAAATATAAATACAAATTCAAAACGGTATTTAAACGTGTCCCAACATCAAAGATTTTCAATATCATTGCAACAACAAAATACCTCATAATTTAGTCACTCAAAATATTTGCCTGGGAAATTAAACCAGTATACTGTGAATTAAACAGAATTAAACAGAATTAAACCAGAAATTAAACCATATAGTGTGTGTATTCTTTGAATGGTAGCTTTCACAATACTAGTGGAATGCAGGAGGTAGACAGTAGGGTAATGCAGGGCCTCACTGCTTTACAGCTTATAGCCTGTGAAGGTTGATTCTGTGCCAGCTCCAGACCCTGTCTTAGGCTGGATTACAACTCCTCACATCTGGTGTTAGCTACTGGGACAGTCCTACCTCAGACACAAGTAATAAAAATACAAGAGCCACTGTCAGAGTAGACAACTCTAGCATGCAGATGACTGGAAAGTCTAGGCAGTCTGGAGGACTAATAAGTATTGTGATACTGTGGGTTGCTGCCTGGTGCCAGTCACACCACTAACACAAGTCTCTTAAAAGAGGGTACACTGCCAAGGAGTTGCTGACGATGGTCCTGCTGTACAGCATTACTTGCAGTAGTCATTGCCTGTCAAAGTATTCACACAATGTGTGCAAGGATAAGGTTAATTCTTGCATAAGCACTATAAGGCTTCCATATGCAAGGATTCACTGCTGTTGCTAATGATTAAAATACAGTGAAGCGAGAAATGTGGGTGGCACCAAACCAGTTGCCAGATAACAAATTTGATAATCGCACAGATCTTTGTGACAGGCTAGATGATTAATTACAATTTCTCCTTGAAAGTGAAATAAGCTGAGAGCACTCTAAAAATTCTCTGCTTTAGACCAGTTTTTCTATCCAAGACACCTTCTCTCATATGACTGAAAGCAAGTGCCGTATTACAAAACCAACTATCACCTGAGATGTTTCTCAAGACTAAAGACAAGCAGCAAATGTCTAAAGTGGAGAGGCACCCTACTCAAAAGGATGTTGCTCTTTGTAACTCATCTATGTGAGCTGAGCAAATCTCAGCTAGCTTACACGACAGGTGTCCAAACCCTGCCTTCCATTAACATAGATGGCTGATCAAAAAAAATATCATGCTGATAGTGGTTTGGCAATATGTAATGAAATCTGCTACTGGATAGCCTTGTAATCATCATAAGCAAGTGACTGATGCATGGAAATCTTCTGATGTTTGCCCTGCACTTTCATAAAAGAGGTATTCATGCATCAGCTCTGATGAGCACTAACAAGGGAAACCTGCTTACAGCAGCTGGGTAGCTTGATTAGTTTTGCATGTCCAAATATGAAAGCTTATTTATTCTGCAAGACTTCAGTAAATGTGCTGTTTGGGACAGCATTACTTAGCCTTGCAGGATGTGCAGATATAAATTGCATTCATGTACAAGTGGGAACTGGCAAACAAAACCAGATGAAAGACGACATCTTGGAAGAATCAAGGTTTAACTCATGATCACAGGTTATCAACTGCAGCATTTGTCCCTTAGAGAAATGTGAATGATGTCAGAATAATCCTTAATATATGTGGTGCCAGTTACAAAACCAATGCCATGATTTGCTTAAAACAATCCTTACAAGCTACCACTCTTGCTGCTTCACAACTGTGATACACAGATACATAGCTGTGTAGCTATGTTTGCACACAGGCTGGACATTACCTCTTAAGGACCAATAATCAGCTGAAACTGCATGTGTACTTGTGTGCTGCTGAAGCCCCTCCTGATGACAACAGAAGCAAATAACCCTTACTCAAGACCATGTGCAACTAAATCTGTATCCTGTCACCTTACTATTGCTGTTGCTTGGATATAGGGATAGAACATCCATGCAATCCTACATGTAAATGGAAATCCAGCACATGGATTTATTACTCACAAATGTAAAGATACAGGACAGCAACACTTCAAAATCTGTCAATAAGTGCAACTATTGATGCAACAGATTCCCTCCCATGCACAAAAAATTCCATTTCTATCTTGGACAAGCTGCTAGCCAAATGCAAGAGCAAGACTAAAGACAAGTGCCAGCTGACATTGCTGCTAAGTAACACTTCAGTTTGCACACTTTGAACTATGCAATGGCACTGTCCAACTTATTTTAAATGCAGAAAGTTGTCCTACAAGACTAAGTACAAAATCAGCCTCAAGATCCAAGACCACAAAGATCTAGCAAATTATCTTTTATGACCACAGCCTTGTTAACAGCTTCCTTGTTAACACAGCTTCCTCATTAACTTATCTTTCCACATGCAGAATCAACCTTCAGAACAAAAATACTTACTCCACATAGAATCACAGGCTGGAGAAATGGGCTGAGAGGAACCTCGTGAAGTTCAACAAGAAGCAAAGTGCAAAGTTCTGCAGCTGGTGAGTAACAACTACAGACACCACACAAGCTGAAGCCTAACCAGCTAGAAAGCAGCTTTGCAGAAAAGGCCTATAAAAATGTATATATATATATATATATATACACACAACTGAAGGAAGGATGCAAAGAGGGTAGAGCCAGGATCTTTTCAGTAATTCCCAGTGACTGGACCAGAGGCAACAAGTGCAAAATGAAACACAGAAGTTCCTTCTAAACATCAAGAAACACTTTTCCACTGTGAGGGTGACCAAAGACTGGCACAGGTTGCCCAGAAACGATGTGGAGTTTCCATTCCTGGAGCTCCTCAAAAGCTGACTGGACAAGGTCCTGGGCAACCTGCAAGTAGGGGGAGATGGTGGACAAGATGACCTCCCAGTCCCAGCAAACCTCTACCATTTTGCAGTTCTGTGATCAGACATAAAACTCCATCATATGTGAAATAAAAGCCTGACTGGCTGAACATATGGCTCAAATGGATACTGTGCAACTGCCCTATTAACTTGTATCTAGTAAGATGAACTGCATAGAGATACTTAAATACTTCAAGGTATATTTGTTTAGTGAAACTATTTTAAGAGCTCACCTTTAAAGAGGCAGCAACAGAATATTATGAGTGACACAGAAACCTTTTAAAATCATGTTACCTGATTTAGGGTGGAAAAGCACGACATATGACTTCAACATACCACATATTGACTAACTTGTAGCACCATTAAGTTCTGACAATTTTAAGAAAAAGGGCATCCCAACCTCTTAGGCAGCATTAATAAGTATGGCTACCAAGGTCTCTGGCAACTACACCTGAAGTATAGTACCAGATCATGTCAGCTACAGCAATGATTTACAGTGCCAAGGGAACACCATGCCTTGTGTTTGCTAGGAACACAGTACAATCTGAACTTCTAACTGGATTTAAATCATAATTTCAGTCCAACCTATCCAGCCCACGACAAAGTAGAAAAGATGAAGCTAAAGAGATCAATGCAGCAGTTCAGGTATGACTGCATCACCAGTTGCCTGCTCATCCAGCAACTTTGTACAGCTTCAGAACAACTGCCTGTTGAATGAACACGAAGAAAATTACTTGAATGTACTGGTTCAGACTGATACAAAAAAATTTCCTCAGCCCTGAGTGACAGAAAGACTTAAACAAGTGTTTAAGTACCATTAGTACCAAGAAGAGACAAAGCCAACATTACTACTTTTATATGTTGGTAAAGGGTAATGTCATTTTGTCCAACTCTTAAACTCAAGAGGTATAAGCAGCATAGTTTAAAAGTATTCTTCTACCTATGGGAGTTCTGAGTAACAGAAAATCTGTCATGTTCGAATCTCACTTTTAAGACACTTCCCGACGTGTTAAATCTCCTTTCAGTGTTAAGTGTTTTTACTTTCTTCTCCCAAAATGGACATAATTAAGAAGCTGAGAAAAGGCAAGAAGCTCACAAAGGAATTAAGTTTCCAGCTAGATCTCTGAGCCTGTCCTCTTCAAGCTTCAGTCTTTGAAAGTATAAATCTTAAGACTTCAAGGGCACTACAGAAATTCACCAAGTCTTGGAGAAAAAGTAGGCATTTATTATTAATTATAATTAATGGAGAATCAAATGTAATGTTTGCTAGGGCAGCTATGGCTAGACACTGATATCGGCAAGTAAATGAGGTGATGGATTTAACTAGACAGAATCCTACAGACTTCAGTGGTTTTGTAGACACAGCCATCTTACTGCTGCTGTCTGCATCCTTTGTATCTCTTCAGAAAGAGCTGAGAGTCCTCTGTACTCCAAGCCCAATGAGTCCTGCTATCTACAAGTCAGCCAACACTGGGTAACACTGCAAATGTGGCCACAGCTTAACAACAGTGATCTAACTGCAAGCATTAGGAGGCCATGGGTGTATTTTCATTGCCTCCAGGGATCATTTAATATGCTGGAGAAGAAACTGGCAAGGAATACAGCAAGAGGCTGATTAATCCTGGCATAAAGGGACTAGGGTGAGGCTACACACTTGTCTTGTCCTAACACCTCATATTTAGAACTAAATGACTAAGAGCAGTGAAAGTTTTTACTCCACAATTTCCTGAAGCATTATCACACACGTTTAAACTTTCGTTTTAGGCACTGACTTCCTTTCCAGAAGACTTCCAGTAGCATTTCTGGAAATCCTAATTCCTGTTTAGAGTCAGAATTCACCGAGGGAGCCAGAATTCTTTTTATCTCAGTATACAAAACTTGTAACATTAGTGTTTTCCTGGACTGTACCACCATTTAAAGGTCATTGTCAAGAACAAAATGATGGGTTCTATCAGCCACTGATTTAAACCAGACTCTGAAGACACACTTTTCTTTATACTCAGCTCTACGACACTAACAAGAGTACACAGCAGCTTCAAAATGGGGTTGCCTGTATTTTTGTTCCCACACAGCTTAGTTTCTAAATTTAAGTTCTACTACTTTGCTCTGGTGCAAGTCACTGAAGATCAATCCTAAAACCACTCCTCTAATTTGCAGACAAAATATCCTGTAAACAGAAGCCTAAGAAAAATACTTCATAAATAGAAACTTTCCCTTTGTTTGGAAGTCAAGAGTTTTTCTCTAAAGAATCTTTCAACCATCTAATTATAATACCCTTCAGCAAACCCTTATCTCCTGCCTACTTCAACAGAACCTTAGCTCTATTGCTGTTAAGTATGCTTAATTAAACGTTCCAGTGTCTAATGCAAGGCACATTTATTATGTTAGCACATACACAGACCTCCTTCAGTGTTTCAGCATTCTGATCTCAGATCTAGGATGAAATGGAGCAAGACAGGCAATCAAGTCAAACAGCTTTGATACTGATGCACTTATTAAACAAATGTTATCAATACAGGAATTAAACTATGTGTTCTGTTACTCAAACTAATATAACAGTATGAGCTGACTATTTGCACATTAATGTTTTGTTTATGACTGCAGATGTAAATGCTGCTCATTTCTTCTAACATTACAACTTTAGATTCAGAGTTCGTATTCTGCACAGCTTAATGTACCAGTGACTATTTTTGCAAAATGTTATAAGCTTTCATTTTAAAATCTGCAAATAGTACCATGTTTCTATCTTAGAAAAAAACAACAGTATTTCAGAACACTTTCTTAAAGAAACAAAATTTATGCAATTATAACGCAATTATTATGCCCATCCCACCAACAGTCCTGTCACCCTACAACTTCTGCATTTAGCAGCCATTTTCCAGTGAAATTCACATCACTAAGAACTGTTACATTTTTAAATGATCACTAAAATATGCCACCCAGAAAGAGCAGCAATACTATTAATCCTTTATCAAGAAGCATCTTTTATGTGAGCTCAATCTTATCAGATGGCACAGATCCTATCCAGAAAACATAATCCTAATCACGAGGAAAAAGCAAATTGCTTTACGTTTTTGTACACCACCTACAACCTGTAGGTGAACTTCTCAAGGTCTGCTTGGTCGTTACAAATAAACGTTATAGGGCCCGAAAGCGCAAAACCAAGTAATTTTTTTAGATATGTTACACGCAACAACACAGTCCTTGCCCTAAGGAATTCAGATCCAAACTTGACAAACCACCTGGTTGGATTCCAGGTCTGAGATCTATCACCTCTGCAGGCTGATTCCCCACCACTGCTGCTCGCCACGGATCACGTGCACAACAGCTTTTCCCATCTTGGTGCTGTTCAGATGCCAGGACCTGGGAGAGCCCGGGAGCGTTCAACCCAAGAGCTGCGGCAAAGCCTTCCCACAACAACCTCTGGGTCTCCCCACTCCCCAGGCTTTTTCCCTTCGGGACTGGGGCTACGGCCGGGCAGGAGCAGCTCCCCGGACCGGCGGCGTCCGCGCTATCCCCGAGCCGGGGGTCCCAGCGGTACCGGAGGCGCGGCGCGGGACGTCACGCCGCCCTTCCATTGGGCGGCCCGAGAGCGCGGGTCCTCTCCGAACCCTCCGGGCGGCGGAACCGGCGCGTGATTGGCCTGCACGTTGGTGCGACAGAGCCCGGGCCCGCCCCGTTATGCAACGGAGGCACCGCCCCGCCCCGCCCCCGGCGGCACCGAGGGGAAACCGCCCTGCCGGCACGTGACCAGGGGCGCGGGCTCCGCGGCCGCCATCTTGAACGGGGGCGGGAAGCAACGCTCGCCGGGAGTCACCGCATCCCTGCCCAGGGAAGGCTCCCGCAGAACCGGGTCGGCAGGCGACCGGCTTTTTCGCTCCCACCGGCACGGCGGAGGGGATCGGGGGCCGTGCCCTCAAGGGGCAGGGAGGCGCCGCGATCGATCCGTCCTAGACGCAAACAAAGCGAGGTCACCCCCCCCCTCTCCCCGGCCGCCCTCGGGGAACGGCCGCTGCCGGCCGTTACGGTGCTACTTGGGTTGGAGTCCGTTACCCCCCATCGCTGCTTCTGTCCCCTCAAAACCGGGCTGTCCCTACGAAAGGGGAAAGGACTTGAACATCCTCCGTTCAAGTCCTGCCAGGTGCGGCCATTGCAAAACGTGACAGGAACCGCCCGCTCCAGGCACTTCCCGCGCAGCCGTGAGGCGCGGAAGCCAGCGGGCTGGCTCTGGGGGCACGACCCCGGGCTGGGCTGGGCTGGGCACGGCACCGTGAACATGGCACGGGCGGGGCAGGAACAGCTGGTGCTGCTGCACGGCTGCTGCCTACACGGCCACGGAGCGGGTTATAACCAAAAAGGGAGCCCAGCTCTTCTGACCCGGTGCCAGATGAAGAAAAGTCAGAGCTCTTTACGAAAACATTGTAGTTCACAAGTGCAGAGCCCCTGCAGGAACTTGAATCACAGAAATTAAGGGAGGACAAAAAAAAACTGTGAACACCTTACAGGATTTTAAATCAAGTCTAAATAAAACAGTACAGCTGCATTTTGCCAGAGAAGTTCTTAACCATGCTACTAACTCAATTTCCTCCAGTGTCTCATCTGTGAGGGTTCCACTGTTCTGTGAACATGAACCGAAAACCCTCAGCAGAAACCCATCATTCCTCTGTTCCCTGTCAGCCATTATTTCCCATAAGAGGGTTTGCTGTATTTACAATTTAACCATTAAGAAATTAAAAAAAAAAAAAAATAAAAAGCCTGCAATAGGGATGCCATTTGAGTCCTGCATGGACTCACAAGGCACCTAGTTCCACAAGGGACTAGATGATGTGCACACTCGGCCAAGCTAACTCAGGTCTCTCCATGTTTCCTGAGTAAATGAAACCACTGTTACTTGGAAGGCTGCTCAGACACCAAGGCCAGAATACTGCACAAAAGACGACATCAATTCCAGCAGTTCATGAGAACCTAATCTAATGAGCTTGATGGGACACACTAAGCAGCTACAACTGATGTGCCAGTTTCAGGCAGGAAGTATGTTTCCAGTTACTAGCACACTTCAAACTCAGCAAGAAAACTGTCCACTCTTACCACTTCCTGCAACTTGATCTTCTCCCCCTGGAGACGAACTTCCAGGATTCATTTGGGGATAGAGTTAGACTTGAGCCAAAATAAATATTTGTTGGAGTTATGCTACAAATTAATTATTTTCAGTACCATAACATCTACCCACTAGTTTATGACCTGCCAAATGTGCTTTGGCCTTAAAATCATACAAGCCTTCACTTAACGTATTTGAAGGCTTAAAAATTCCTCCTCTGCATGCTCCTCAAGAGCACAGCTCATCTATACCAAGCAGCAAAAAGGGCCATTCCTGTCATATGGTAGACAACGTAACTTTAGGAGTGGCTGGACTGGATAGCACTGAAAGTAAGCTCCAGTCCTTACTCCTTTGTATCTTTTGTTAAGTACCCAATAAAAACCTGATGCGTTCAGCTGAACAGCATTATGAACACTCCACTTCCAGCCCTTTCTTCCCCTTTGCATGAGAGGCCATCTATAGACTGAAAACTGCAGAGCTCCAAGATAATATCTTGGTTGCATAAACATGGGGCAAATTTAAAAGCAAACACTCATCAGAGGGCAGCAATGAACCTCACTGGAGGAAAAACCTGAGTTTAAACATAACTGCTGCACAGGAGAATGCTTCAGTGCCACCCACTGAAAGTCTTCATTCTTAGTGACAGCCACCTTCTAGCAACAAGTGGCACATCTGCTTTCAAGATGTGCTTTGCTGTTTCCTGACAGCCATCCAGAAAATCAGCTCTACTCTGGACAGAAGCTCCAGTTGTAACATTTATATTTGCTGGATTAGTGGAATGATGACCATCCCATCCCAAACGTCTTCAATCACCTTCCTTACTGATAAAGGTTTTTCAGAAAACCAGCCTTAGGCCCCTGACAGCTGCCCTGATCCTCACCAAGCCTAAGTCTCATTTTAGGGAGAGAGCAGCTTCCGTATAAAAAAAATATTTGAATGCATTCCGTAAGCTGCTGGAGAGGCTCTCTTAGGCTGTTTTTATCTAGCATTGTTATTATTACTATTTTTACAAGTTTAGTCATGCTGTCATTCCTCCTTCTGCATCGTGTAACTTATTCAGTGGCCTACAGCGTGCTGGACAGCCAGTCAAGCTGCAGCAGCACTTTGTGCCCTGCGCTCCAGCAAGGCAGGATCCGAAAGCCGGGGCCTAAACGGCCGGGAGGGGGTGGGTAAGCGGAAGGGGCCACGTCCCAGTGGGGCCTTCGGGGAAAGGCAAGCGACCGCCGAGGCTCCCAGAAAATCAGGAGGGGGGTGAAAAGCGCAGGAAACAGCCCGACGAGATGGCGCGGCGGAAAGAGTGCGGGACGGAACGTTACCTGAGCTTGGTGGCTGCCGAAACCCTCCTCTTCCTGGTCCCCGCACAAGGCACGCCGCAGCCGCTCCAGGTGCTCCCGCAGGGTCACACGCTGGTGGAAGGAAAAGGCCGGGTGCAGCGAGGCCATGGTGAAGAGCAGGAGCAGCTCCTCCTGCGCGCCGAAGCCCAGGCCCTGGGCGGGAGGGAGGCCGGCCTGCCCGTTCTCTCCAGCTTCGTCCATCACCACCACCATGTCCTCCTCCTCGGCGGCCCCCTCCTCCTCGCCAGCGCCCGCCTGGGGCCTCCGCGCCGGCCAGCTCTGCAGGATGGAGTCCACCTGGGGCAGGAGGCGGTGGAGACGGCCGGCGGCCTCTCGGTTCTCGGAGCCCAGTAGGGCCAGGTAGACGATGAGCTTGGAGCGCACGGCCGGGTCACGGAAGTCGCCGAGCTGCCCGGGGTCGCTGAGCCCGTTAGCCTTGGCCTCCGAGTCGCGGAGGCAGTGGTAGTCCTTGCGGGCCAGGTCTTCCAGGCAGGAGCCCAGGAACCGCAGCTCCAGCGGGTTACACAGGTCCAGCAGCCCCACCATGAACTCCAGCCGCTGCGCCGAGCCCAGCACCAGTCCAAACCACTCGTACACCGTCTCCTTATCGGTGCGGGCCGCCGCCGAGCCGGGCCCGCCGCCGCCCGGAGCGCTAACCGCGGCGGGGGGGGGCGGCGGGCCCGGCCCAGGCCCAGGCCCCGGTCCCAAGCCGTGCAGCTGGCTCGGCCTCTCCAACCCGCACCCCCTCCCCGCCGCGGCGTTTCCGCGGGCCGGCGCCCGGGGTACCTGCTGCAGCTGGAGGTGACAGTCCAGGGCACCGCCGGGCTCCTTCAGCCCCAGCCCCGCGGCTGCCGCCGCCGCCGCCTCTTCCACCGCCGCTGCCTTGTGGCTCGTCTGCTTCAGGGGCAGCTTCATCTTCAGCATCCTCGGCACGGGGGAGACGCCAGCATCCGACAGGGCCCGTCCCGGCGGCGGGGCAGGGACGCAGGGCGGCCGGCGGTCAGGAGGAGCCGCTCATGCTGCCGCGGGGCCCGGCCGGGGCGGGAGAGGCGCGCGCAGGGGCAGCGCTGCCGGCGGGTGCGCGCGTGGGGGGAGTGGGCGGGAGGGTGGGGGAAGGGCGGCACTCGCTGGCGGCGGCTCCCGCCGCGCTTCCCCTTTCCTCCCCCTCCCGCCCCGGTTCCCGGTGCCCGTGCAGAGGCGGAGGCGGCCGCCTATGCTGGCAGCCCCGGCCGGCGCGGACTGATCCCGAGCTGCCGGCGGGGGAACACGGCCGGGATAGGGGTGGGGAGGGGCAGAGGGGCGGGAGGGCAGAGCGCGCCTCTCCGCCTATCGGCACCGCCGACGTCAGCGCGCTCGCCAGCGTGCGTCGCGCCCGCCGGTGGGGACGGGTCCTACGGCAACCGACCCGCCGGGGGGGTTGGGAGAACCGGGAGCGGGGCGGGAGCGGCGTTCCGCGCGTGACTTTCTGGTGCTGCCGTCTCCACGGGCGCCGCGGCTGGCGTCAGGGCAGAGGCCTCGGTGTTGCTCGCAGTCGAGAGGAGCCCCGCCGCCATCAGCGGCCGCCGCCTCTAGAGGCGAGGCTGCCCTCGGTGCCGTGGCGGGGGGAAGGAGTGACAAGTGGCTGTGCTCGGCACCGGGTCGTGTGGCTTCCAGGTGTGACCGCGGGCGGGGAGTCGTGCCCCCTCGGTCCGGTCGGTGTCAGCGGCCTAGCTCCTGGCTCGGCCTGACGTTTGCTTCGTGAGTTCTGTAACGCAGACAAATGGCAGCAGCTCCACGGTTTCCCCGAGGCCGGCGGAGGAACAGAGTCTTCCGGCTAAAAGATTTCCCTGGTGCTGGGCCATGTGTTGAGGGATGGATGACCAGGCGTCGGCGTGCTGAGGTGCCTGGATTTACCCATAGCTGGCAGGAACGGGCCCAAAGCCCGATGGAACACCCAAAGCACACCGATGGAACAATGCTAATTATAGAAACATGCAGGCTTTCGCATTGCTAATGATGTTGAAACTATTACTGTTGAAAGATGTCTCGTTTTTTAATTATTACTGTTGCAGGATGGGAGCTTTCTACCAAGCATCCTCGCCGTAGAGAAATACAGGGAATATTACAGAAAAAAAAAAAAAAAAAAAGTATGGCAAAATGCCTTGGGGACAGTCTGCCATGAAATAGCTGGCTTGCTTCATTCTCATTCCCCCTGTTCCGTTCTCAGCTGTTACGATCTGCGACGGCAAACAGCCTACAATTACAAGATTAAGCAGTGCTCTGAGTAATCAGAAAGTTGCAATGCCCCTTACTTTCAATCCCACACATTTACATAAAACCAGTACATTTGAAAACAGAATCGAGCCCGTGGCTTGCAGAACAACACGGTGAAGAACGTTTTAATTACAGTTATGCAAAGCAGCATCCCTGCACTGCTTAGAGCAATGAAGTGTGGATTGCCAGTGCTAACTCCCACTTTCCTCTGTCTAGAACCGGAGCGAGATACAATGGAAGAGACTGCTTATTAAAAAACTAAGCAAATGTCATGCAGATTATAATAATCTTGTACACATCACTCAGATTTGCCACAGAGCAGTCTTGAGTACTGGTTCCAGACTAATGCGTATCCTCCATTTTTATGTATTTGCAGTAAGCATGTGTATTTTATTTTTAAAAAAAATAAAGGACTTACTTGAAGGTAGCATACCTTAGGTTTATACATTCCTGATTTCTGTTCAGTCCTCTTCTAGTAATACAAATGGACTTGAACCTGGCCCACTGCAGTTCTCCTCACTCATTAACGTCACAGCAGTGCAGTCACCATCCTCACAGCCTTTCTGCAGACGTTTGGCATCAGGAATGTAGTGGGGAAAGGGAAATAGGTCAAGTCCTACCCTTGCATCCTGGGCTGCTAGAGGTTCTTTGCTGGTCCCAAGGCTGTGAAGGTGAAGAGTAGGTGCAGGAAGTCTTGTAAACCCATTTTATCATCTTTTATTTTGTGCTGTTGCCTGGTTAGGGCCTGACTGGACCCATGAATTGTTCCAGATCCCTAAAGTTATTAGTCAAAGCAGCTATCATAATACCCCAGGATAATATTTTCTTACATTGTCACTGTAAAGTAATTCTGGAATGATGGCAATTTTCGTCATATTGTCATTATGGGGTTTTTTCAAAGAAAAATTACATGACTATCCCAGGAGATTTGCCAAGCTGGAATCATGGAAGCACAGAAACAAGGCTTGAGGTTTTTGCTTAAGAATTTGAACAGATATTTTGCCTGAATAGAATTTGGAGGATCAGAATGACATTGATCTGAATGCTAGAAATAACATTTCCTAAATTAACTGTATGCAATTCAAATAAAATGTGACATAGTTCCAAATAACACCACGGAGAATGAAAAAGGAACTTAATTTGGGAAGAAAGGGATGAGGGGGATGACAGAAAAAGAAGGTCTGCTGATCTGTTCATAAAAGTGTAAGCTAAATTGTGCATGTGTAAAGGTAATGGTTAAAAATACACACCCAACATCAGAAAATACTTGAGCCCATCCCTATTTGTGAGAGTTCCCAAGCTGCTATTTAGTTTCACAAATAAACTCGAGAACTTAATTACTTCAGCCTTTCTTAATTTTCCCTCCTTTAGTGGCCTATGATGCTTGTGAAAAAGATTGAAAAATGGGAAGTCAGGAAAGAAGGGAGGGATAGCATGAGAAAACAAATCGAAGACAAAGATATTCCAAGTGGACTTACAAGTATTTCAGTATCTGAGGGAGGTGGCAGCAAGAAGAAAGAGGACAATGTGGAAAGAGAACTGAAACTCAAGTGCCCAAGAGAAATGAAAGTGAAACTCAGGGCTGTGGATGGAAGAAATTCCATCCTCAGGGAAATTCACAAATGCTGACCAGCCAGTGCAACAGGAGAGGCTACTACAAAATTCGACTTACCCAGAGCAGCTACCATTGAGGTTTTTTAATCTGATTTTCTTTAAGGAAAGTATAGCTGGCTTTTTAATGACTGTTGGAGTCATGCTGACTTAAGGTGAGCACAGTACGCAGCCTTAGATGGAAAAACACGATTACACCTCTAAGGTGAAAGGCAGATGAACTGTGATGCAACACAGAGCAGGCAGAGGAGTAGGCAGGAGTGCTGCCAGGCTGGGAGCCCTACATCTCTGTTCTGGGAAGTGGTGTGCAGCAGGGGTCCAGTCTCACACCCAGTGCCAAGAGCCAGAAGTGAGCCATGGGGAGAAACAGTTGTGTCCAAGAGAGTTGTCATTGCCTCAACTGGATTTGCAGTAACAGGAGTAGGGGACTTTTTTGAGTCTTATTCCACCTGCTGTCTTTCCAGCTCTGTAGCATCAGCCTGGTTCAGACTGTCAAAGCCTTGGAGCTTTCTGAGTACACAGAGGCTTCACTGCTGATCTAGAAGTATTGTTCATTATTCCATTAACCTGGCTGCCACAGGCTGCTGCCTCAGCTTTTACACCTACCTGTGACCTTTGCAGTTTGGATGAATGAGCTCTGGAAAATGCCCAGAGACACACAAGCCAAGGAGCCCCAGTTTCTGGTACTTTGTGTGTCACCACACGGTCTCCAAGCAGACACAATAAAAGTCTGTTGAGTCTAACAGCCTCCCTTACTTGGTTCTTACAGAGCAGGCATCCTTATTGTGAAGCTTTTGTTCAGCAGGCCCGAAACTTCCAGCAATTTTTTTAGAAGGGAGAAATCCGTGAAGAAAAAGTAGCCTTCAACACTATCAATATACATTTGTTTTGTTTTTAAATTAACTTTTTTTTTTTTCAATAGTGACTTCTCACAAAGGCAGTCAAAGATTTTCCATTAGTTTTGGCACTAGATAAAACCAATTTCATAGTCTCAGTTTTCTTGTTCCTTAGCCATTACTAAGGATCTGCTAAAGCTGGTGTGTAGAGATGTGAATGAGGTTAATCTGTGGCCCATTTAAAGTTAATATAGAGATGCTGTAGGATATATATATCCATACTGTATAGAGTAGTACATCTCTGGTTTTTATATATATCAGGATATATATTTTTTTTTCACTTTGATACTGTTCCCCACCTACTGTCTCTGCTGCTTAGTGTTTTCACTTTTACAAAGTAAAACATGTACCAAATGCCCAGTGAGTATCTTTGTGTGGATTCCCATACTATGCAGGGTAGAAGAGATGTAAATAAGGAAACAAAAACTTCTTTTCCTCCTTTCCTTCCCCTTTCCCAGGCTGTAGGAAGATCTACTGCCTCCTTATACAAGGTTTGCAGGTGTGTTTACTTCACCATCAGTAACATGGACTTGTGTCAGGTCTCTCAGTCCAACCCCCAATGTATAAGAGAATTGTTTCAGGCAATCTAGCAGAAATGTCACACACAAAAAAAAACAATCTGGAAGAAAAGTTACCTGATAAACCTTCGGAGTAATCTTCCTGGCTCGTGGTTTACCATTTGTTTCAGGCTTGTCAGCATTTTTTTGAATAGCTGACCTTTTGTGAAACAGGAGGAGGTTACCTTTCAGAGCTGAGGTCTTAGAAGAAAAGGTCTTGGGAACATGACAACTTGAAGTTGGCTAGAAACATAACATGACAAATTACTAGGTTCTTATTACATTCTTTTTTACTCCTACTGCTTTGGTGTGTTTTGAATATTTGATCTGTTTTATTCTTTCTTTGAGCCTCTTTTTCAGCAGGAATTAAACAAGCTTACATTTGGAAACTGAAGATATGTGTAAGAAATTACATTTTTTTCAATATGCATTTATGGAATGAAGATATTAATTTTTAGGACTTTTAATTCAATATGACTAATAAAATGCAGACGTTGCGTGTTAGCATCCTGTGCAGCAATAAACATACAATTTCGAACACAGTTTAAACATAGTTTTGGAATTAAAGTTACCAGAAGGTAAGTTCAGTGTAGGCATAAGGTGTGTTCCCAGGATCAGCTTCATTATGAAAGACTATTTCTAAAGTCAAAGTTGTTGGTTATTCATTTGCAAAGGTCACCCCTTTGGCAAGCTTGGCAATAAAGGTACTGTTACGAAACAAAGTTGCAAATTTCAGCTCACCCTTCAAGGGGAGCTGAGCTGAGGCCACAGTCATTCTTTTAGATAACTGTCACAGGTGAAATATTAGTGTTTTTGGCAGCTCAGAAACATATGAAAGATGGTAACATTACCAAGATGCTGTGGTAGGGGGGCCTGTTTCAACTTCTGGGCAAATGGAGTGGGTTCCTTACCCAGCTACGTTCCAGCCTGTGGTCTGCATGGCAGCCTGTGTCAGGTTGCTTTTCTTCCTGTAAAATAATAAACCAAAGTTATCAAGGCAACTTAGGGGAAGTTAAGGATACAGTAGCACTGCTCATCCTTTGGATCTTCTGGCCAGCAGTTTCTCTCTTCTGACGGAAGTTTTCAGTGGGATTTTGCTATCAGAGGGCACAGCTTGCACTGATTAGGATCACAATGAGTTCAAGCCTGTATAAATTGTGCAGTACCCAGGTACATTGGAACCAGAACTGAAATCTGACAGAAAGCTACTACCTGATCTAGATGACAATTCAGTTTTGGGGAGAAAAGCAATGAGATTCCCAAGAACATTCAGCTTCAGGCTTTATAATACTCCAGCAAGGACAGTAATGAAATGACTGTGACTCAAAGAGATTACAGGTGAACCATCACTGTGAGCTTTCACGGTGCAAACTCATACACGCATGCAATCTGCACACACAGCCCAATTTATGCTGGGGTTTTGCTGTCATGGGAAGTCCTCCTTCAATAAGACCATGAGACAGAAGATCATTTAATCCCGTGCACAAACCAGTGTCTGTTCTCCTTAACACTGAAGTACGTCCTTAAGTGTAAGACAGTGAAATTTAACCACCTACACAAAGAAAAGAAAAAAAGACTTAGACCACCTTAAACATCTGATGAAAGTTAATTGAAATCTGTTCTGAAATGAGAGCTGGCAGGAGGAATGTGGGTGTGGCTCAGGCACGAAAGAGCCTCAGCACCAGGCCTGCCTGATATTAGTCATGTACATGATAATTATGGATGCGATGAGCACCCAGGAATCAAAATCTCCTGAGAGGTTTATTGGCATTATTTCCTAATCCCTACACTTAATCCAGGAGGAAGAGAAGAGCAACCTGCTGATCAATCTGTAAGAAACTATCACGTGCACTGGACATTCTTTGGAGCAAAGCTCTTATCAGTAAGGACTCAAAGGTACCAGGGAGGAAATGCTGCATCCTGACCTTTAAGCTGTTCAGTCACAGTCTCACAAAGACCAAAGGATGCCAGCATGAGCTGCAGAAGAGTCATGAGTCACTTGTGAGATTTGTGCTGCAGAAAGAACACATTATCCCTTTACTCTGCTGGTAGTGCCAGTCTCTTTCTGTCTTAAATGTTCCATCTGCTGCTGCCCAAATTAGACACACAGCTCTCACCATCACTGTGCAAAGTGGTCGTCGGTAGCACTCCAAGTGCACTGTATTCTCTGTAGCCTGAGCCTTGCTAAGCATCTCACCTACAGCCAGGGAGACCTCCTCTTGCCAGGTGTGGCTCACATCCCACTGAAGACCTCAAAAGATTAACTATTGTTGCAACAGCCAGAGCTGTTTTGTCGGTGTCAGGAAGATCTCTGCCAGCAAGCCAGGCTGAAGGACAAAAGGAGAGATCTTCCTCGGGTGGGAGTTGCTGTCATGAGCCTATGGATGAAATGGAGTGTGGTTGAAAAATGAGCACCTCAGCTGCACAGCTCACTGTGTTACTGGAGGTGTGAGGGGGATGGCTGCTACTCCTTGTTTGTCTTCTGCTCCACACAACTTGGTTGGCTCAGGGCACATGACTTGGCTGTTTAAATAAATTCTCAAGCTTCATCTCAGCATCTCAGCACACTGATGCTTTTTTTTTTTTTTTTTTTTTTTGCATCTACTGCATGCATTAACCTGGAAACAGTGCTGGAGTGCTTACCAGAGCAGGTGTTACACACTGCCATTCAGTTATTTTAAAGTAGACAGTGAAAATACCTAAATCCAAAGAATCAACTTTCACTTTCCTCATGCTCCCTCCCACAAAATGTGTATTTATATTGAGATGCCCATGGTTCAAATTACCTGTCCTTGAAAGTTTTACTAGTTGCTCTTTGTGGATGTCTAGCTCTCAGTTCAGGTGTGACTCCCTGCTTGGAAAGTGGGAGTTCTCCATTAGGCAACCTCTTGGGAATAAAACAAGAAATTGGAAATCTCTTGCTAGGTAGGCGTTTCATACAGTAGGTGTTTCTGGCTTTTCACTTGTGAAGAATGAGTAGGTTGCCTTGAATTAATGACATTTGTGGAAGCTTTTGAAGTCTGATGTGTATTTATCAGGATGTTATGGCATATAAGAAGGATGGCTTACAATCTGGGGTATATAAGGAAAAACATCACAAACTTGTTCTGGGAAAAAAGTAATTCCTTAAATCAGTAGAGTGGATACCTTCTATGAAAAAGGAAAAAAAAAAACCAACAAAAAAAGGAAGCCTACATAAGCTTTTGTTCCTACTGAAATTGATAGCTCAAATGTTGTCAGAGCATGTAGGAAGGCAACAAGAAAGGCCAAAGACCTCTTAGAACTAAGACTAACAGAGGAAATAAAAGGAAACAAGAAGAGCTTCTTCAAATACATCAGGAGTAAAAGGAAGAACAGGGAAAATGTGGGCCCACTGCTGAATGGGGTGGAAGCCCTGATAACAGAGTTGCTGAATGACTTCTTTGCTTCAGTCTTTACTCCTAAGACCAGGCCTTGTGAACTCTAGACCTTGGACACAAGAGAGAAAGCCTGGAGGAGGGAAGGACTGGGTCAGATTGGGTGAAGATTGGGTTAGGCCTCAGTTATGCAAATTGAATATGGACAAGTGCTTGGGCCCTGATGGGATGCACCCAAGAGTGTAGAGAGAGCTGGCTGGTGTTATCACCCTACCACTCTCCATCATTTTTGAAAGATCATGGCTAACAGGAGAGGTACCTGAGGACTGGAGGAAAGCCAATGTTACTCCAGTCTTCAAAAGGGGCAAGAAGGAAGATCCAGGCAATTGCAGACCTGTCAGCCTCACCTCCATCCCTGGAAAAATGATTGAGCAGCTCATTCTGGAGCACATTCTCTAAGGACATGGAAGAGAAGAAGGTCATCAGGAGTAGTCAGCATGGATTTACCAAGGGGAAATCATGCTTGACTAATATGATGGCCTCCTATGATGTTGAGACTGAACGGGTAGATGCAGAGAGAGGAGTGGATGTTGTCTACCTTGACCTTAGCAAGGCTTTTGACACAGTCTCCCATAACATCCTCTTGAGCAAGCTCAGGAAATGTGGGATAGAAGAATCTGCAGTGGGATGGATTAACAACTGGCTACACAATAGAGCCCAAAGAGTGGTGATCAATGGCACAGAGTCCAGCTGGAGGCCTGTGGCCAGTGGAGTCCCCCAGGGATCAGTGCTGGGCCCAGTCCTGTTCAAGATATCAATGTCCTTGATGAGGGACAGTGTCTTCTCCTCAAGTTTGCTGAGGACACAAAGCTGGGAGGAGTGGCTGACACCCCAGGAGGCTGTGCTGCCATTCAGAGGGACCTGGACAGGCTGGAGAGTTGGGCAGGGAAAAAGGAAATGAATTACAACAAGGGCAAGTGTAAAGTCTGGCATCTGGATAGGAATAACCCCAAGTACCAGTACAGGTTGGGGACTGAGCTGCTGGAGACCAGGGAAGGGGAAAGGGACCTGGGGGTGTTGGGGGATTGAAGGATGACCATGATCCAGCAATTGTGGCCAAGAAGGCCAATGGCATCCTGGGGTGCATTAGAAATGGGGTGGTCAGTAGGTTGAGAGAGGCTTTCCCCCGCCTCTACTCTGCCCTGGTGAGGCCACATCTGGAATATTGTGTCCAGTTCCGGGCCCCTCAGTTCCAGAAGGACAGGGAACTGCTTGAGAGAGTCCAGCACAGAGCGATCAAGATGATGAAGGGAGTGGAACATCTCCCTTATGAGGAAAGGCTGAGGGAGCTGAGTCCCTTCAGCTTGGAGAAGAGGAGACTGAGGGGTGACCTCATTAATGTTTATGAATACATAAAGGGAGAGAACCAGGGGGATGGTGCCAGGCTCTTCTCCATCATGCTGAATGATAGGACAAGAGGCAATGGATATAAACTTGAGCATAGGAGGTTCCATACAAACACAAGGAAAAATTTTTTTACTGTGAGGATGGCAGAGCATTGAAACAGGCTGTCCAGGCAGGTTGTGGAGTTCAAAACCCACCTGGACACATTCCTGTGTGACCTCCTGTAGGTGACCCTGCTCTGGCAGGGGGGGTTGGACTGAATGATCTTTTGAGGTCCCTTCTGACCCCTAACTTTCTGTGATCCTGATTCTGTAATTTCCTGATTTTTAAAGGACCAATGCATCAAATTGGGTGTTCTGTTGGAAAATCTGGAATACTGAGCAAACCTGAACTAGGGAACCTGTACAAATAATATCTATACCACCCCTGGGCACTGAATATCACATGGCTCCTTGGAACTACGAGTGCAGCCCAAGGGAAGATGTCTTTACCACAAGCGCTGTCCTCAGCTCATCCAGCCTCCAGCTTCTCTGGGGCATCACAGACTCCCACAGATGGGTTCCCCTCTGGTTGTGTCATTCTGCCCAGTCTTGCAAGCAGGTGTGTTTCTTTTTTCCTAAGAAAGAAGAGTAGTTTCAGTGTGGAGGTTACAGGGCATCTTTCACACGTATGTGGATGCTCACCTCATTCTCACTCCAGTTCATCAAGGGCCAAACAAGGTTGTTCAGTGTCTTTCCTGCAGAGGTCCCAGTGATTCTCTGCCACAAGAGAAGACTTTATCTGTAGAAATCAGGCTCAAGGACAACAGGAATAGGGACTGGAGTGCCTCCAAGAAGGACAAGAGAGGATGCTTCCAGAGCTGGCCAGACTGGTAGACTGGTAGACTACTGTGTTTGCCTCAGGTCTCCACTGAAGAATTTCCTTTTCTTCTACCCTACAACATGAATGATCCATTTTGATGATAAACTCATCTAACCATGACTGAGCCTTTCTCTGCATTTGTGCAGTGGCTGAGGCATTGATCAAAGCCTCTAGAAAGTAACAAGACCCATAATATAAGAGTTAATTAAGAAATCTTTTAGTCAGGGGCACATATTTCTTTCTGCATCCTTGACATGTCTGGTGTATTTTGAGACACCAAAAAACCATAATACTTTGAGTTTGTCTGAAGATGATGAAAAAGCCCTGATAAGAGGACTTATATTGGCAAACAGTATGAGCATGCAGTTCACAATACAGCATTCTTTTCTATCTTGACAACCAGCTTTATCATCTTCCAGAGAAAAGGTGACAAAATCAGTTAAACCCAGTGAATTACTGATGCATCCTTTTGTGAGATCCCTATAAAGGCACTCCAGCTCCTTGGGAAAGGATGTTCTGTACCTGCATTTTAAATAATAGCAAGAGTTTAACTTTTTACCAATTTAATTACTATTCAGTGTTGGAAGCCAGTTGCAAGATAATTTTGCCCACTTCTTTCTTTTTCTTCCTCTCCCATTTTACAGGATCTCCAGAGATCTGCCTTCTTCAGTTCTGGATGTTCTTCTTGAATACTAAATAAATAAATAAATAAATGTATATTTGAAATATGAGCACCTGTCCTGGTTATGTAGCTTAAAGTTGACACTTAATGAATTCCAAGAGGTCCCCATCTCCTTCAGTTCCTCTGGGCATCACACTCTGACTAATTTAAAAATTTGACTGTCCTAGGAGCTCATGTTTTTGAAGCATTCAGAGAGCATAGTAATGAACACAAGAGAAAAGCCAAAGGAAAGTGACAGAGACATGAATTTCAAACTGGAAAAAAAAAAGTGAACACTTCCTTTTAAATAAGCTTGAAACCATAAAATTAATAAACAAAATAATTGTTGAAACTGATTTGAGACATGCAGCTCAAAAAGAGGTTTCCTCTTGCTATGTCTCTGAAAATGCTTGGTCTTTTTCTGGCATCTGCAAAGTGCTCTTCAAACATTGTTTACTTAATCTTAACCCTCTCCTCAGTGGGAAATTACTGCCTTGTTTTTCAAGGTGTAGACATTGAAACAAACACAGTTAAGCCTCATCATTTAGGAATTTATGCTCAGCAGATGTAATCTCTTCATCAGTTCTACCTTCAGGAGTGATGGCTGGAGGGAGCAATGGGAGAGGACAAGAACTAGGAAATTAGGAAGTTTCCAGAAGAAGGGTGAATAGAGATCAAGAAAGACAAATATGTAACCTGGAATCATGCCTTGTAAAATGGCTGAGAAGTGAGGTCCACAGTCCTGGTGGGTCTGGGGGAGGTGACCACGGTGTCTGAGAGGAGCGTGTGTGCTCTGAAGGAAGGGGCAGAGCCTGCCTGGGGCTGTGGCACTAACACCCTCTCCTGTCTCTGTCGTCCTTTCTCAGCCTGAGAAATTGACCTAATACTCAATAACACAAATTTACTCAGGGAGGGGATGAAAGCACCATGACAACATTGAGCAAATGAGGGCATTTAATGACAGAAGTGGGAAATACAGCTGCACCTCCGTGTCTCTGGTCAGCCAAACACTGACTGACCACCATCCACCATTGCATATATATCAAGTATATATATTTCAGCACTGGCAGTTCTCTTGTTTTGCCTTGTTCCAAAATACTTGCCTTGTTCCAAAAAAATCAGCAGGTTGAAAAACCTGGACATCATATCTGAAGAATATAGTCTTACCTTGCCATGTAATGCCATCAGAATAATAGTGGCTTACATGTTGGCTGTAAGACTCAATAGGCAAGGTCTAATAGCTTGCTTTCCACTGGCTTATCTGTTCTGTGACCACCTCAAAGCTTTAGCCCAAGAAGCTTAAAAGAATTGGTCCACAGTGTGCAATTAATTGCAGATTAAATATATAGCTTCAGGAACTTTGCCAATGAGATAATGTGAGACAGCACTCTTAGGTGCTCAAGTAGACTGATTTATCCCTAAGCAGTAGCTGCCCTTTCAAGGATGATCAGAGCAATCTGAACTTTTGCCTTGAAAAAAAAGGAAAAAAACCCCCAAACAGCAAAGCTTTTGAAAATTATACTGCATTGCATTCGGTTCAAATGGGTGAATGATGTCATACCTTAAAAGAATTGCATATAATATTGTTTATGAAAAGCAACAAATCCTCTATCAAATTGTATTGTATGGGGTGCAGCAGAAGCAGGATGTCATGATAGCTCTGTATTCCTAATCTGCATTTCCTGCCCCATCAACAATCAGCATGAAGGTCCCTTTCACTGCACTGCAGCCATATAAAAAGGAGTTCAAAATGGAAGCAAGATGATTGGAACGAATGAGGACAGCCAACAAAATTAATTTGCATTGAAAAATGTTGTTTTGTCAAACCTGAAATGATTTGTAGGGATGCATTAGTTGTGATGAAATTCTTAATGGCCTCGGGAAACCAGCTTTACCTTCTTACTGCTGAGCAGGACACAAGCAGAAATAAAACATTGGGATTTTTCAATCTCGCAATAGATGCTTCTACACAATCTTTTTCTGCTGCATAACAGTTGTTTCCAAATCTAATACAGCTTGATAACATATTCCCAAATTGTGGGAGGGAATTCTTGTCCTGAGGCTAGCTACAAATTATACTCATGTCTTCTTAAAAGCCCATTTACATGACTACAAGGGTACAAAATTGCTGTTGCCTGAATGAGACCAACTCAGAACATGGAGAGTATCATCCCAGATGAAGCTTACATATACACTCACAGTGTAAGTATTTGATAGTTTGTTTTTGTAGATGCAGCTTTCTACACCTATAAAAAAGACCAGCATAGGTGTCATCAAGGAACAGCTATTAAAATAAGAAACACTGAAAGAAATAGACCCTCTACCATCCTTTTGGATCATCATTTCACATAACAGAACATCTGCCCTTATGAATGTCCATAAAAGTAGCAAATTCTGGATACTGTTTATTCAGTAGGTATAATAAACCTGTGTATTTTTGATGGGAAATGCTGCTTATTAGGCCCATACTGTCTTTAGCACAAGGGAGGGGAAACATCTTTTAAATTTTCAAACCACAAACCTCACTAGAGTGAAAAACAGCTGACAAGTAGCAGGTTGCATCAGTTACTGGGCACAATTACGAAGAAGAGAGTTGAAAAAAACAATGGGGGGAAAAAGGCAAAGTAGCCTGGTTTCAACCACACCAAGGGAGATAAGATTGTAAGGCTGTGCAGAAGGATAGCAAGGTTAAGAAGGAAGCACAGGAGAAGAAAAGCTGCCAACAAATGCCTGGTGCTCAGGAGAGAGGCCAGAGCACTGCTCCCACGCCTGACCTGTCCACACGCCTCAGCTATCAGGCTGCAGGATGACAGTGTCATGTGCTGGTAGTTTCTGATTCAACTGCAAATTGGCCCAGGCTGCTGAATGAGCAAAAAGTTACCGCTTTTTGTTTGTTTGTTTGTGTTTTGTTTTGTTTCCAAATTGGTAATTTCTCTTTTGTACCCAGCAGTTTTCTGGTTTGCTCTTTGAACTCTCTCACCATCAGACAAACTTTGTGTTGGGGCAAAGTGAGCGTCTGGCTGGAGCTGTGCTTGTTCCAGCTCTGACTTAGAACAGCTTAAACTGTCATGGAAATACACCTAAAGTGGTTTCTAAGCCTAGCGTGAAATCTGCAGGCTTGGCTCAGGGTTTTTTTTGTTTTAGAGTATCTGCTAGCTGTACAATGGGAATCTCTTCAAGTTCAAAACTCGTTTTTTTCCAGAAACCACTGAGCAGACATCACAGGCTTGATAATTATTAGATATCACATTTGTGCTTACTTAAACTAGCAATTAATCAACTTGATTAAAATGAGGCAGAGGCCTCATCCCCTATTACACATAACTTTAACTATTCAATCACTATTTTCAATGTTCTTTGCTTAAATCCAAGCAAATCCAGAGTCTTTCTTGAATCCCAGCCCACCCCTAATACTGAAAAATAAGAGAACTTATAAGTATTTTTATTTGTGCTGCCTCTTCAGAGACATTAACAGAAGTGCATGGATATATACCTCATTTGGATGTGCTAATGCACAGTGAAGTTACCCTGCTCTACTTCAAGAGCTGCAAGAGGAAGAGTTATTTGACTTGGGCTAGTCATGAATGCATTGCCTTTCCAAAAGGCATCTGTTCCCTTTGGACTAACACAAGTAAAACTTATCACATCCTAGCCTGAGTAATCATTTTCACCTGCCAACAGGCAAGGAGGAGGCTGCCCTGGCACAGTAGAACTCCAGTGGGACTTGAGAGCAGTAGGTTGAAAGCAGGAATGCACAGCAACCTGGGAAGGCTGGTAGGAAAAGTGGTCAGGCCAGACTGACATGGATATGCATCAGAGAAAAATGAAAACTAGCTGAACAATTAGTAATGGAAATATCCCTTAGAGATGAAGGGTGAAAAATACACAGGGCAGTGGAGTGGGATATCAAAATGAAGAGGGGGAGGGAAGTAATTTTGTTGCTGCCACAGAGTTGTTGAGTCCTAGTCACCAGTTTTCACTCATGTTTTTAGCAGTGCAATCTGACCACCATCTGACAAAGTTTCAACTCTTCACCTTTGCTGCTTTTTTCACTGGTTCTTAACTGGTACAAATATAAGTGATTAGTAGAAAAGCACTGCTAATCCACTAACAGCACCCAGAGAAAAGCATTTTATGCCCCGCAGAACCTTCTGACATAAGATCGTACAACAAATTGCAAAGAGCACTATGCTAAAGCTGAGATCATCTAAGCCAGGCAGCTTTTTTTCATCTCATATTGCAAATAGCAAGTTGAGGTGCTGAGAGATGTTAAGTACCTGGTTTAAGTCACAGAGGCTTGAGGACAACTCAGACCAGTAATTCCCAACTCAGATGTAACTCAGCAAAATGAGAACCCTCCTTCCCCGAAGTAATAATTTGAAGCAGCAATGGAGGAAGCTGCTTTGATCAAATTTTAAGCTCAGTTTTAAATTGGAGTAGGTAATGGGAATATGAAGAACAGGATACTGAATGTGTGTATGGAGTGGGGAAAGCAGTGAAGGGAGGCAGGCTAGGTAGAGGTGGTGGGATTAAAAACATTAGATGTTTTTTCTACTAGATACAACAATAAACTTTCCAGCAAAAGCATAGAGGAAACATACAGGGTGTGACTGGAGCATATGTGTACATGGGCTATCTACAGTCCTTCTGGTCCAGGTAACCAGAGAGCAACAAAACTGTGGCACTGCAGACCAACAGAGTCGAGTAACTGGCAGAGACCTGTTGCCTCCCTTGATGTCTGATACTGCTTGGTACCTGACAGGATGCCACCACACAGCTCCAGGCTGCAAAGTCAGCTGGTGTGTAGCTACCTTGTGAGGCTCTCCACAACACTTCATCACACAGCTGAGATGTTCTTCTGGAAACAGGCCCAGGCATTGATCTGGCCAGAGAAGCACTTCATTAGGTTGTGCTGATGAGAAAATCCAGAGTTGCCAACCATTAAGAGAAATGAGTGGGCTTTTTCCTGTCTTTGAGGAAGAATACTTGCCTGTCATATTTAATTAGCCAAATTATGGCTGTCATTGTGTTCTGCAGCTCATTAAACACTAGGACTCTGCTTCAAATATTATGTGGAAATTAAAGAGGCAGTCTTGATAAGATACCTTCTTTCAACCAGAAAAAATATTTCTTTTCTATCATGATGCTTCACTGAATCAAGCCTTTGTTTCATCCAAGTTAATTTTTCCCTGTGCATTACACCTTTCTACTAATATCTAAGGACTTCAGTACAGTGATGCTGTTCTTAGGGAGAAAAAAAAAAAAGAAAAGAAGAAAAAGAGAATAAAATCAATAGCTGGACCTGCCCCTGCTATCAGGCATACTGACCCCTCACTCTTACAGCCAGGATGCTTTAGTACTACACAGCTTTGGTTCAAGCACATAACATCTTTGTATTCTTTCATCAAAGACACACAGCCATGATTCCTGACCAACCACAACCAAATTCCTGAACTGGAATTTTCCCTCCCTTGATGGAGTTTATGGAGGTTTGATAATAAATGTGGCACACACTACTGTAATTTTTTTCTCTGCATAACGATTTATCTGTATTGGAGGCAGCTGTCTTACAGGCTCTAGTTCAAATACAGTGTATTACACAAACAAACTCTACCTTTCCACTCTGGTCATATTTTTTGTTGATTTAAAAAAAATATAGATCCAAATCTACCTGGCTTATAAAGCATTCACACTGAACCATGCATTTATATACAAAAAACACAGGAACAGCCAGTGAACAAAAGACTTCCGTGTTTGAATTCTCCATTACAGTAGGAAAAGTGGCATTGGTGAAAACCTGATGGTGTTCCTTTCATTAGCTTTATAGAAAGTGGAGATGTCAGTGTTTAGTGGATTACAGCTCAAGGGGCTTTTTGAGGGCATGGGGAGGGTGTTGCTCTGAGCATGAGCTGAGGAGAGAGCAGGGAGAGGGAGAAAGGCATCCAGAATCAACATCAAGGAAGAAGGCCAAGTGGGAGAGGTTAGACAAAGAGATGGGAGATGGACAACATATGGCAATAATATTGAAGGAAATGAAAATAAAATGCCCTGCTGTTTAGTACAGGAAAAAGAGCACAAAAGAGAAAAGTCAGGTGGGGCAGATGCTGCAGAGAAGTACAACTCTTCCAGTAACTTTAAATCTAAAGAAAGGAAAATTAATCAGTTGAGTGCAAAAACAATAATCAAGGATGCTTCTACATTGCATAAAGCCTTGGGAGTGATACAGCTATGTCTGCCTGGGGCACTCTCACCCCCCGTGGCTCCAAAGCTTTGCCCAACTTTCAAATACATTTCCAGGGCTTGTTATTAAACACAAACATATTGCTTACTCTCTCTTTCCCTTAGACATACCAAGTCACCCTGGCAAGATGGTTAACTTTTAGAAACTTGTCAGCACACTGTCTAGTAATTTATTCCCTGGTGTGTGTATATATATACATATATATATATATACACATATAGTCCTGCTATATGATTAAGAACTGGGCCACATGCTTCCTGTTAAAATGGAACATTGTGACCCACCTTGAAAGTGTCTGCATCTAGTGGGGCAAACTAAGAGGTCTGATGGGGCAGCAGATCTGAAACCTATATGACACTAGCCACTTGCTTATCAAGTGGCTTTCCAAATGTGCAAAAAAGATAAAGGCTTGTCAATAAAATAGGCTTAAATTTAATTTTCTCTAAGGCAGAAAAATAAAAGAAGAGACACAGAAAAAAAAAGAAAAGAAAAGAAAAATATTTTTGGCGCCCGAATGTCTATCCATTCATTTTCACAATCTGCTTTTATTTATCCTCTGGTTTTCATTGATCTCTGGTGATAAACGTGCCAGCTGAGAGAAACTTAGTTCTGACAGACAGTTTTTCTTCCCTCTGCCAAAAATTATCAGGTTTCCTCTGTGAGCCTTTCTTGGGAGTCTTCAGTCAGCTTGAAATATATCTCAAATCAGAGGACTATAACAAAATTAAATACAGCTTTGCTCCAAAAGATTTTATATATATGTGTGTGTGCATACATATATGTATATATAAGGGTTTCAGAATGAACTTTCATTCCTTTTCTCTGTAAAACACACTGGTTTATTGACAGCACATTGCTGTCTCAGAAATCCGGCGCAAATTTTTTACTACACCTTATTACAGATCCCTCCTCTTTTCTCATCTTCCTTGGCCAAGCATCTCCCTGCTCTCTCCTTCCCCTCCTCTTTTCCAACCTGAAGGCTCCTCCAGCACCCCCACACACCTGGCCGTGCAGGTCCCCAGCATGGGGCAGGCCCACCCCAAACACACCCGTGAAGCCCTTACCACTGTGTCCTCCCACAGCAGATTTCAGCTGCACTTTGCAGGCTCCTCGGCCACCTCTGGGGTTGCTTCTCAGGGGCCTCCCAGTCCACAGGCAGGAGATGAAAATTACCTACTTGTAGGTCTGCAGATGGAAAAAGGTAGAAAACTGCTGCTTAAAACCAACCTGTGCTGCCAGTGAACCCCTTTTCCTAGGCACTTTCCTGCAGCTTTATTTCCCCCTGAGCATCTTTGTGTGCATTTAAGTGTTTTTATTGCAAGCAGCTCAGAGTCAGCTCTGTCCCATCTGGAAAAGCTGAAAATCCCTTTTATTGCAAAGGAGTTAATTCAGCAGCAAATCCCAGGGAGCAACTGATTTACACATTCTTTAATTAAGGGAAAGTGCTTCTTCCTAGCCAAGACCTTTTTTTGGTGCATCTGTATACACCAAACATACACTCAGTGGTTGGAATGGCTTGGCCCAATGTGTAAAGCTATGTGTAAGGTGAACATCAATTATGCTTCAGTAAACCAGGAGTTACCTGGGGTGATTAACTAGCTATGACCTAGTCTTAACCACAGAAGAATTGGCAGCTTGCACCCCAAAGGATATAGGGACTTGCAGAGAAGGGGTCACTCTTATAGCTCTGTTACCAGTATTGTCTGGTTGGCTAATATCATTAATAGCATAAATTAATATGCTTTTTAAATACCAAATTAATTCCATTTGGTAATGGTAAAATAATGCATCTATAAATAACGCTCAACACATTAGGTAAAAATATTGACAATAAAAAGTGTATGAGATTTTATCTTTCCTGAAATTAAACTTCCTGCCACTACAGAAATATAATTTAAATGTACTCATGAAAACCCAGCAAGAAAAGCAGGGCAATTACTGCTAAGTTGGTAAAATATTCCTATGACACCATGAAATGTTTCAGTTTTAGGTGGGAATCATGTTAAACTCACAAACTGACTGCTTCTGGTTATTCACCATCAGAAATCTAAATATCTTTTGATTCAGGCTCATGGAGCTTCTTGTATGGAAGTTCCCATGGTCCAAGCAAGAAAGCAAAAGTGATTTATAGTAAATGCAGCCAGGCACATTCAAGCATCACACGTTGTGATGAGCCCCAACCCTCAGCACCACCAGAGCTGGGGATGAAAGGGTCCCTTGGTTAGTGGGGCTGATGAGCAGGGCACCCCAATCTCAGCCTCATGGCAAGGAGTGGGAGGGCTGAGCTGCTCCAGAGGAGGAGGAGGAGGAGGATGTGGGACCAGACGGTGGTTGTTTAGCTTGGCTGTCCTCACCTCCCACGGCGGCTGCTCCCTCTGGCAGCATCTCCTTGTTCCCACAGTCAGCCTGGGATGCTTGCATTTAGTTATTGCTTTGAACATAGCTGAAGTTTTCCTGAGAAGCTTGAGCCACAGCACGGGAAGCACAGATTCAAAGGGATTGAAGCCTGGGCCAGCCCAGAGCAGGATTCCTCTGGCAGAGGAAGAAGGCATTTGTTCCACCTCTGGCTGGATGGTGAGGGGGGGTGGGAGAGCTCTGCACAGAAACCCACAGGAATCTCCTTGTGGAAAACCTTCAGCTGCCTGAGACACTGGGCTTGAGCCACTTGCCCTGGAAGTGAAAACAACTATGGAACAGTTTGAAAACAAGTGCTTTGAATGTATTTGTAAAGCATTCTGTGACAGGTGAGTTGTCATTAACTCCATTCCACAGGGAGCAGGAGGAGACAGAGGAGCTCAAAAGCACCCAGCAAGCTAATGGCACAGCTGTAAAGAGAAGCCAGAGCTTCTCATTCACAGGCCATGCTAAAAAAAAAACAAAAACCAAACAACTAAATTAATGAAATCCATGGGAGGTAAGAAAAGTGCATTTGTCTGTAAAAATGTTTTCCTAGGATCGCTGTTAGAGCAGTGACTCCAGCTGATATTAATTCAGTGAGCAGACAGCAGCTTTGCAGTGAGTTCACCTTCCTTGAGGAATCACATTGGGAAGAGCCATTTGGACAGAAGGAAACGTGTCTTGGATGCTGACAACATGACTTCATTTCTTATTTTAGGAGGACTTAAGCCCTCAGAGGTACATACCAATTTGCTTGTAGCTTGTTCATGATGTGTTAAGTCACCACATTTCCACTTTATATAAGAACGTAGAAGACAAATTAGTGATCTGCTTTATTATTCCTTGAAGGAAAAGAGGACTATTTTGCTCCATTTAAAAATGCAGTCTCTGAAAAGAATATTTTATAAAATTTAAATAATGAATAGACTTAGGTCCTTGCTCAAAGTGCCATAACAAACACAAACACCAAGAAGCAGGCACAATGGTGCAGCAATCAACCCAAAACAAAGTCCTGTCAGCAATGGTTCTGAATGGTCTGGGGAAATGCACATCAGAATCACTCTTAGAGTAAGAGTCTGTATCTGCTCTTCTCTGTTCATTGCCAGAAAAGAGTCCAATGGCAGTAGAGCGAACCACGTTTTTATTTGCTGTACAGTTCCCCTGTGGCACTGCTTTGTGTAGCCATCCTTATTAATTTATATGTGGAGCTACCACATTGCTCAACTTAACTGCATCCTTGCAACATCAGAAATATGCCTGCAGAACTGAAGGAATAACTTCATTAGCTCAGCCAGCAGAGGGAACTGCTAATCAGCAATAATTGCTCATGCAAGCTTAATGTATGTCCTACCATGTTCAGTAAATACCCAGTAAATAATGGGACTTCATGTTTTTTACTCTGTCAGAATGCAAATCTTCCTGCACCATGAGCTCCCTCTCCAGCACCCTCCTCATGCCTTTATCTCCCCCCCCATCTTACAGCTTTCTCCTGAAAGGAGGGCAAGCTCTGAAGCATTTTGCACAATGGGGTTTTTTGTGTGTGTCTTTCTAATCAATTGAGCACTCGGCTAAATTCAAATACTGGTTAAAACATGCCAGCTCTTCCCAATCCTCCCTCATCTCCCCTATAGTTCTAAAGTTCCCAGATGCATCCTGCCAAAAGAGCAGTCGTTCAAAGGGAGGGTTCAACCAGACAGCTGATGTTCAGCCACACCTCAATAAAGCCAGAGGTAGGTCTGGCCACACCACCTGGCTCTGTGACCTGGCTGCCTCCTGCTGCAGCAGTGCCACAGCCACCCCTCCAGCAGGTACCTCTCCAACAGAGAGGCCCTCCCAGCTTCCCACAGAGGAAACAAACGCCAAAAGTGCAAAACACCCTTCCCTGTTAGTCTTGCTTGTTAACAATCACTTCAGAAGCCTTTTGGTTATCAACAGCTATTCAAAGCATGGTTCATTTCCACCCCCTTCCCTACCTTACCTCAGGCTGAGCCCATGCACTTCGTATCTTCCAACACAAAATAATTCCCAGTGATGCCCAAGAGGGCAAACCAAGGCAATTCCTGACACCATTTGTGGAACAGTCCAACTTGCTTTATCCAGTGTTCATCCTGGTGTTTTATTTCCCTGCAAAAGGTAAAATAGAAGGCATTGGCAACGTCCTCTCCCTGCTGACAGCCATAGCTGTCATTCTGCCATTCTGGCAGAAGCAGCCCCACCACCCAGAGCAGGAAAGGAAAAAGCCTCCATCAAACTCAGGCTGCCTAAAGGGATCCACCAGCTTGAGAGCAAGGAAAGCATCCAGCAAAAACCTCATTAAACAGCTTCTAATGATCCCAGATCTTAGAATTCATGCTACAATGAGAGGAGCTAGGGGAAGCTCTCATACCAGCTATATGTGGGCCACCAACCTGGCTTTAGAGGCCAGGGAGCAGCCAGCCAGAGGGAAGGCTGGATCAGCCATACCTCTATTATAGAGGCCCTATAGAAACCTGGATAGCAGCTCCCTGACACCTCATTTCCTACACCTGAGAAGCATAAGGAAAGGCTTGGGCAGCTGGAGACCTGGTCTGCTGCATTCAGGTGAAGGGGGGTCTCATTTGGTGAAATATAAGGAATTCAATTGGAAGAGGTCCAGGATTCAAGTTACACTAATTATGAGTTTAAAATTAATGTAACACTAAACATCTGCTGCCTTTGATCCTGAGAAAGGTGCCTTTGAAGGGTATTATGTCTAATTTATGCTTTTACAACCTTGAGAAGAAGGTGCTTCTAACAAGTGAAATTATTTGCTAAGGAGCCCTCCCTGGTCCCTCACATGTGAACTGGAGCCTTTGAAAAAATGAGGGTGTTAAAACAGAACAGCTGGAAGATGAAACTCATGATGGAATAAAGGTAGCGCCTTAGAGAATGAATTTTACTTTTTCATGTAATAGTCCATGGTTGGCTTTTTAACCGTTCCTTTTACATTACAATTTTTTTTTTAAAAAAAAAACCAAACCTAACAAACCCCCAACCAAACTACAAAATCTGACATGGCTCATCTATTCCTGTTGCAGCTAGAATTATTTTTATTTTCTGTGTTTGAAACAAAACGAATGTAGGCACTCAAAAACCGTCAAAGCTCGGAGCTAATGAACCTCATCTCATCCTCTGTAAGAGAATTCTGGGGTCCCACCCATGGCAAGTCAGCCACCCTCCTTCTCCAGGTACCCTCTGGCCAGGCACAGCTGGCATCAACTCAGCAGCACCAACTAAGTGGCCTGGGGGTGCCACCTGGGAGCAGCAGCAAAGCTGCCCCTATAGCACTGCAGTTAGGGAGAAGTCAGGGAGAGCCACATGCTCCAAAAAGCCCTTTGAGGGTTTCTGGGGACTCCTCTGATGGCAGGCTGGTGACACAGCTCCTGCCCATCATGTGGCAAGGTCCATGTCTCTCTGCTGTGTGGCCTGGCGTGTAGGTGCCTCTCCATCCCATGGCATGGCCTCATGGAAGGGCATGGAGGAGAGACTTAACCATTCCTGAACTTCTTTTCAAGCTGTGTGGCTTGCACTGAGCTGTAACACCTGGAGCATCAGTTCCCTTTAGGACTGGCTTACAGCTTGTAAATATTACTCACCCAATGTAGTTGTGCTACATATTTTGGGACATGTGTACTCACTGTCATTCTTATTTCTTGCAGCTGTTTGTGCTTCTCCCATTTCTGATGCCTCTTGTGTCCTGTACCTCACCCACAGGGATACTCATCCCTGTCTTCTAGCTTCTTGGGTAATTGGGAGTAATGGCCATTTTATAAAGGAAAATAATGAAACACAAGAAATATTTTCCTTTTCTCATTGCTGGCTGAGTGGGATCCTTAATCAAGTAGAAACAGGGATTAGCTGCCCAGCATTTCAAGTTTGACAAGCTTAGTCCTGAAAATAGCAATATTGTTGATGTCTCACAGTCACCCTGTACTCCATGGAGCAGCACTTAGAAAATGGAAACCATCTGACTGACTTGAAAACATTTTCTTACTCCAGGAAACCAGAAAACTAGATAAACCTTCCTCATTTTGCAAGTGAATCTTTCCCAAACTGAATAAAATGTAGTCATTGCTCCCAGCTCTATGCTAACTGTGAACGCTTCTTGCTTCCCACTGCTGCACCCTCAGTATGTTGGGGCCCCAGAAGTGCATCCTTGATAAAATGGCCCCATTGTCATAGCTCCAGGAGAAGGGGAGTCCCAAATGGCTGGGGGAGGAATGTGGGAACAGGCACCTTTGATCAGAGGAGGTGGCAAATTAAACCCTGAAAGGCTTAACTCAGGCAAATGGGTTAAAACACTTAATTTTTTGCACTTGTTGGTGCTATTTCAGTGCCTTCATCAGTAACATCTGGTTGCCTTAGATACACGAGGTAACTACGGCAACTAGATATTACAGGGAGAAGAATAAGAAATAGATCAACATTACTGAATTTGGCAGGCTCTAAAATAGCTTTTCTGCAAAATAGAGGTACAAGAGCATTGTGAGGCAGTGAATGGCAAAGGTGGCCCTGGCAGGAGAATACCCTGGCATTAGGCTGTGTAAGCATTTGGGTGTGTTACCCCTTTACACCTGCTTGCAGCAGATGTGCATTAGTAGCACTTTGCATGCTCAAAAGGGCATACCCAGGGTTTATGTTGGAGATATTTTCACAGTAAGCCATCCCACCCCCACTTCCTTATCACCTACCCCCCCAAAAAAACCCAAACAAACAAACAAAAAAACCAACCAACCAAAAAAAAAAACCACCAAAAAACTAAAAACAATGAAGGAGCTGGGAGCTATAAGTTGTGTTCTCCAGTTTTCTAATTAATGGAGGGGTTATATGAGGAGAAAAGATTGTGGTGAACAGACTTGTTGTGAGCCTGAACACACTCATATCTTAAATATCACTGCTTTAATGGCACAAGTGGCATCGTGTCTTGGTGATGTAATGTACTGTAATGACACAAAACAGATCAAAAAATTATGCAAAGTTGTCATTTGCAGATTATTTTGCTGCTTTTTGGAATAATTAGTTAATCTGTTAGAAGGCAAACAGCTTTCAGGCTGTGTATGGTGGGTTATCATCACTGTAGAAAGTCACTGAAGTGCACTGAAACATTCCAGTGACCTCTTTGCTCCAGACAGTAGGGAGGAGTGGGTGTTCCCAGATTTGAAAGTAAACCATCCCAGACTGCCAGAAAGACATGTTTATACCCAAAATGTCTGTCTGGCTTTTTTTTTTTCTGGCTTGCAGGAAAAGCTGTGTTAATAAATCTGCATGAAAAGCTGGAGCTGCATGATGTCTGAATATATGCTGTCTGAATATCCTTCACCAGGGTGTATTTCCTACACAGAATTTTTCTCTACATAGATAGGACAAAGTCTTAATTTTTCACTTTTCTCCAAACTGCAGACATTGAGAAACAGAATAAAGCCAGCACCACTGCTCCATCTGTTGTATTTCATAAAAAATACCTGTAAGATCAGGGTGTTACAATAGCTAACCAGCCCCAAATCTGCAAATGAAAGGCATCGTTCATTAATCCTGGCAACATATTTTTCCTGACCACAAAGGTCATTGCTTCTTTATTACTATCACTACTGCTATTGCTTTTGCTATTACTATTATTATTCTTACACATGAAATTTGTGTGTCTAAACCAGAAAATTTTCACCTCAGTGTGCTCCTTCAGTGACGTGCGCATCGAGTTTTGTTCTCCTTGGGATGTTTGACTCACTGAGCAGGTTAGTTGGTAACTAACGTAAGGCCATATTTTTCCCAGCAAATCGCCCTCTCAGAATACTTTGCTATTTATCTTCAGAGATGTGAACTGGTTAGATGAACAGAAATGAAATTCAGTCTCAGTAAATGTAAAGTAATACATACTGGAGGAGTAGTGAGAGCAATTCAGGCACCTTAAGGGCTCTAAATTTAACTGCTGCAATTTCATAAAGTAACCCAGGTGGCAGTGCATAAGCTCAGTGAAAATCATTGCTCAATATGCAATCAAAAATGCTGACAAAGTACCAGGGTGTTTAAAGAATGAGCTGCAAGTTTAAAAAAAAAAACCAAAAAACAAAAACCAAAAACTAGGACCATTTAAAATTACCAAGCACCAGGCAAACTCAGGTATAATATTGTATATTCACAGAAGATTTCAAAAGATTGCAGAAAAGGTATCACAAGGGTTTGGAGGACTTTCATTAAAAATAGCAAATTAGAAAGTTTTACAATCAAAAAGAGATTTGAAGGGGTGAGACTATATTCTTTAGGAAACAAAACTAGAAGCAGATTCAGGGCAGACACGGAAAATGAGAAGTGATCTCCAGAAGAGAGATCAGGAGCTTCTACTTCTTTGTACAAATAGGGAATGTTCAGAAAACTAAAATTAGTACTTTTACACAATATAAATCCCTGGAGATTGGTGTGAAGGCAGTCTAAGATGTTACTGCCTGGACATCCTTTCATATTTTGTCCCTGCACTGCGGGAGCACTTGAAGGGTCAAGTGCTACCTCTTTGGTCACCTCACCTCAATGTCTGAAACCTTAGTTTGAAACCTGAATGAAAGTGGCCACATAGCAAGATGTATGAGGTCTGGCAGCTGGAAGCTGGGGTGCATGCTCTACTTCACTTTGCTGTGGGGATGAAATCCAACAACGGAGGAGTTAAAACATGGCAATGAAGACCTGCAGCTGCTGGCTCATTGCTTGTAGGTCAGAGCCAAAGCATACCCAGATTCACACAGGACTGCAAGTTGTGGGGGTAACCAGAGCTTTCAGAGTTCACCTAAATTCATTGACACAGAATTTCTCTCTTTCCATGTAGATGCAAATGCAACAAATCTCAAAGATCTTCTGAAAACCCAGTGACCTGGTCAGATACTTTGGAATGGTTCTGAGCTTTTTCTGCCCAGTAGGCAACACGTGACCAGGACCTTTCAACCATGGTGCTGCAAGCTCACATCCACTGTCTGCTCTTCTTGTGCTATCACCTGGGCAATGTTTGAAATGAGAGGATGGGTAGGGGAATGGGGTCACACCACATCACTTGGGGGCAGAGAGGAGCAAAGTAACTGCTCTGGGGGAGATGATCCACACAAATACTGGTGCATCACTGTAAGCTAAACAGTCCATATGTAAAACCTGACCGTGTGTTAAACACTGATGTATACACATTAAATGGGGAGCAACATTATGTGCTAAATGGAAAATGGAGAAGCAATTTTAAGCCAGGCAGAAATTTCTTCAGAAGTCAATTAGCATTTCACCTATGAAGAAGTTCCTTTATTGCAATTTAAACGCATCTTTAGATGTTTCTTCTCTGTAAAACTGCTGGAAGTGAGTCCCTCACCATCAACAGGTTGCCATGTGAATGCAGCAGCAGAAGACACACCAGCATGGCTCCCACCACCAGAAGGAGGGGTAAAAGGGCATGGCAGGTGTTCAAAAATTTCAGCTGAAGAAACTTTACTTTTTTTTACAGATTTTAGTTTTATGAGGTGTTTACTAGGGCATTTTTCTTGACATGGGCCAAAATTCACATGTGAGCCAGTCACATGAGTAGTGTTGCTAGGTGTAAAACACCCAATGGTTTCAATGGGAATGTCATATTTGGGCTGGTTGCAGAATTCAGGGTCCCTGCACTGGCCATAACATCTTTGGAACCATGTCAGCCTTAATAGGAGACAAGTTGCTCTTTTCAGACATCAGTTTAGGAAGAGAAAAGAGATGCTTTAAGTTTTACTCTTTGCAGACACGTCTTTCTAACTGTAAACCTGGAAAGTGACATAAATTATTTTCTCTTAAGGAAGCCATGGTTACTTAATTTATATCTATTGAGGTCCGTGGCAAAGCCTTCTGTGAAAAGAAGCGAAATTTTCACAGCTGACTTAACAACTTCTGTGATGGGGACAGAAAGAAGAAGAACTAAGTCTACTGAAAACTCAGCAAACAAAGTAGACAAGGGTTTAAGCCCTCTGTCTGAGCTACCTCTCAAGGAGCAGGTTAAAGTGAGGCTATACCCCTGTGATCAGGTATTTTTCTTTATTGAGCCATACACAGTGAGTTTAACACTGTACCCCTTTGTTCCTTCCCTGATATTCAGGACATTAAGACTCGCTTGAGCACAGAGGCAAAAGAGCACCCTGGGTTTGGCTTTGTGTGATGGGACCTGGTTTTTACAGAACTGGATTATTGGAGCTGGTTTGAACAAAAAGAAGCCAACTGATCGATTATTTTAACCTATAAGGCATCAGAAACAGAACTGAAAAAGCTCTCAACCATCTCTTATAATACAATGAAGTGTGGTGGCTTGCCGTGATAACCTCATGGTCTCTGAACAAAACAGAGGAGGAGAGGGGCAGTACCTCAGGCAGTGCCCATGGGGACGTGCCCCATCCTCCTCTGACAGAGAAAGGGATCCCCTGAATGCTGGTTCAGTGACTGGTTCAGTAAGTGTGACAGCTTTGCAGAGGCCAGAGAAGCCCTCATGGCCATCCCCCTGGCCTCCTCAGCTTCCTGAGGTGGATCTCATCACCCGCTGAGGCGTTCTGCTGCACGTAACTTGACTACTGTATTTGGGCTGACTTATTTCCCTGCTCACTTCTTGTTGCTTCAGACAACTAATTCCTTGTCCTCTGAGGAGGAGCTCTGCTCCTCAGCCTTTCATGTCCTCATCCATCAGGTAATTCACCTTTTCCTCTGCTTCCCCTGCTGTACCTGGTGGCTCTCCCTCTGTCTCATTGTTTCTCCTTCTGTCCTTCTGTCAGACTCCTCTGTGGCCACGGAGCATTTGGGGCTCACCAGCCTTGCATGAGGCACCAAATGCCTCACTCAACCCAGAGTGTTAGGGAGTTAGGGAGTAAAAAAAGATTTTCAGCAAAGATTTGCTTCTGCTGCCATTATGTTCAAATCAATTTGCAGGTAGCTGGGAAAAATTGGGAAAAAATGTTTCAGGGTGAATGCATTTTCTTCAGAATTTAGTACTATGCATTTTCTACATAGTATTAGTATTACTTATTGGCATAGCACCACAACATTCACTCTTTAACTAACAGTATGTAAAACCTCTGGTTTGTTAAAACCTACTGTAAGCAAAACCAAGTCCTTTTTGTGTTGTTTTCAATGATGTTTGATATAAAACCAAATATTCTGCTATTTTAACACTGTGTGTAATAGCTTCTAATGCAGCGAAAGTCTATCAGGATATTACTAGGCTGCCAATATTTTCTTTAAAAATTTAAATTTTATTGTAGCTGTGTTTCATTTCCATGCTATTTTTTTGCCTCAATATATAGCCTTTTTTCCCAAAAATTAACAATATTATAATAACGCTTTGCTTTTTAGGATATCCATATGATCTTCAGATATAAGCTGAATTTTATTAATTTTATAATTTTAATTTTATAGAAAAGGAAGTGCTAAAATACACCCAAGTGTATTCCATCTTTAATACTGTGACATCAATAAGACTCAAAAGTGCAGAGGTTACAGTAGTTCTAAATGGAATTGTTTTCTTTGTGTTGAGTTTGTTACACAGAATGCAATTCTCACTTTGGGGAAGTATGTCTCTGTTAGACTCAACAGGCAAAAACGACTTCCATATTGTAATTTTCAATACACTAAGAATCAGGGATTATTTTTCTCTACTTAGAAAAGGCTTTTCCCCAGAATTTCTCCTCTCAGAGGCAGCTCAAAAACGAGAAGACTTCTAGGAAAGGATTTAAAATGGAGGCCCCTGTATGACAAGAGTCAGATAAGAAAGCTTTAATACTAGCACAAAACAGTCTTTGACTTCAAAGGTTTAATTCCTAGCTGTCACAGGACTGATAAACCCAGTAATTTCCTTCTCAGATTTTGTTTTCTACTAATTGAATGTCTGTTCCTGTCAGGCACGTTAGTGAGTGGCACACACTGCTGGCTGCAGCTCATCCAGTTGATAAAATACCTGACTGTGGGCACTGTGTGTGTGCAGCCCAAGGCCCCACTGACTCAGACAGCTGATAAGATCTCATTTTAAGACCATCAAGCATCTGCTCATAAGTTACTATTCTTCCCATTCTGATTTCCATTCCGTTATTTGTTGTGGCTGTTTATCCTCATTGGATAAGGACTTTAAAGTGGCTTTGGGGATTTAGATAATTTTCTGGTTTATGTCTGTATTCTTTACATTTCTGTGAAGAATACCAGTTACCCTATTTATAGGCCTTTCTTAAGTTCCGTGACAGTAGCCTCTTAGGCTTTTGGCACCAAATTTATGCCTTTCACTTAAGGCTTGGTCACTGGGCGAAACAGACTGAAAGAAGTATTTGCAGAGCACAGGAACAATCTATTCCCTGTGTACAGAGAGGCCTGAAAACAAGAATATAGGCTGGAATTGTGGAAGTGGTGACTTAATTTAGGAAGAATTAGTTAGCAATAGAGGTGACATGTAGGACTAATTTGCCTTTGGATGCCATGGTGTTTCCATCTTCAGATTATTTCTAAGGGCAGGTTAGGTTCTACAGGATTTCATGCCCAGCTATTTCATGCCCAGTGCCTTTGGGTTGGTCTGTGGGACTCTGGCTCTGCGGTTTCATCCATCTCAAAGAGAAAATGTTGCTTGGTGGGGAGGTGAGGTGGTCATTGCTGAAGGCAAGAGAGAAGGAGGTGCAGCTTCAGATGAAGGAGGGCTGCTGGGGTTAGCTGGCTGGACCTTGCTCCACTCTCCATACTCTTTGCCTCCTTATCAAGGAGATATTAAAAGTGCTGTTCAGAGACAAGGAAAGAAGAAGTGTGTGTATTGATGTAGCACACTTAACACATGAAAGCCATGGTAAACCTCACAGCTGCAAAATATAGCATATACACGATGCTGACGTCAGAGGAGATGGAGTTCATCTGTGGTTTTAGTTTTTTCTTCCCTTTTCCCCCTGCTTCCAAAACCAACATAACCCTATTTTACAGGTGAAGGCTGGAGGTTCAGAATTAGGTCCAAGGCTAGCAAAGATATCTCTCAGGTCATAATAGGGGTGGTCGAGGGTGAGCTGGATGGGCACTTCTGGTGGCAGCAGCAACTCCGGCTTTAGGTCATTTTCAAATGGCTGATTCCCAGGTGGACAGAGGGAGGTTGCAAAGACTGGGGCTCCGTGAGCTCCATGAAGTCTTTTCTGCCTCTGAGCCTTAAGAGTCAGTGTTGGCATCTTCACACACTGTGCCAGTGAAAAAGGCAGTAAGTATGACCACACTGCTTCATGAGGGGTTGCTTGGTTCATCCCAGCCTTGTGTAGTTATCTGTATGCTAGGTATAGTCTAATCTCCCAGGTATATGCACATTAAAGATGTTATGTGCAAAAAGCAATCTGTTGTTTTCTATAGAATGCTGTCCAGTTAAGAGGATTTTCTTTGAGCTTACACACACAGTCAGAAGTCCACAAACAATCACACATGACACTGGCACTACCTAGGTTAGCTGAGAGCCACAATGGCATTTTTATGCTGGGAGGCTGCAGGGAATACACACCACACCAGGGCTTCTGAGTTTCCATTTTGATCACATTGCTCAAACATGAGAATGAGTCACCCACCATCTACTGAAAACCATGACCTTTGTATTCACACCAAAAAGGGAATGATAAGCTTAGGAGAAGGAAAGAACACTAGGGACTAAATAAAAATCACCCAAACCAAAGCATGCCTTTTCTGTTTGAAACAGTCAGCTGCTGTTATTCAGAGGTGAGACAAAGAAGCTGTTGCTGTGATTGGGTTGATTTGTGCACCTGCATGAACTCCAAAGGGACACATGTCAGCAGCAGGGATATTCTGGTCACAATGAAGCATGGCAGAGCTTTGTGTGTCCATCCATCCAGTAAATGTGCCATATGAGATTTATATTTAGAAATAGACTCCATCTTTAATTCTGCCCTTCAGCCATCTCCAGAAAAAAAAAAAAAAAAAAAAAAAAAAAAAAAAAAAAAAAAAAAAAAAGTATGCTATTAGAGAGCAAAATGATGGCATATAAGAGTGCCTGCTGTCAAAGTAACCAAAACATGGAGATTCAGAAGCAAATTAGTCTTCAATACCTTTAAAAATGGTTAATGGGACAGAATTCTTGAGTCTGCTTTTCTTCATGTTCTGTCTCCTCCTAAAGAAGAAAAAAAAATGCTCAACTAATTTCTAGCATTTTTCATCAACAAAGTGCCAGCTGCAAGATGTACTACAGAGCAGATAAAAATACATAGTATGGTAGACCTGAATGGGAGCTGACAAAAAACATGACTTTGAAAACAACAGACTTGACATGCATCAACAACTAAATAGAGCAGGCTCTCCTGATGGACAAAACCTAAGCACTGAAGTGGATTTATTTTTATGTGCCTCTCTGTATCATACTTGGAGCATCCTTTCAGGCAAAGGGAACAAAACCCTTGCAATGATTATTTTTATAAGTGAAGATGATGAACTGGATGGGCTTCTGATGTGTCCATGGAGTGTTGTCCATCCAGCAGACAAGATGGATGCACAGTGTCAGGGTGAAAAGATTAGGGGCTGCAGGAAACATTCACAAGCAGACTGCTGAGATGATCATTCGAGTGGCTTGCATCCATCCCATTCTCTGATACATTCAAAGGGTGTTCTCAGAAGGAAACTTGGCCATGCACCAGCAAGCAGCTGCATTTTTAAGTGGACATCCCTATTAAAGAAAAATTTTCTGTGTTATAGCATGAGCCCTACCATCTGTTGTCTAGCTCATTTATCACTGGTTAAGCTTGCAAAAAACAGTGATGAGGAACTGAAACGAGGCAAAAAGCAAATGTCCTTGGGGAAACAGTGTTTTGTACTTCCCACGGGGAGCAAGAACTCCTGTGCTTTAGAAGTGCCTACAAGACTAAAAGAGAGAGAAATAAATGTTAGAACAGACCAGAACCAGAGAGAGTAAAGAAAGCAAGCTCCTTCATAACTGAGAACTGTAATGGCAGGTTTGCACACTGAAAAATACCTTCTACATTCTCATTCAAGGTGCTTCAAATAATTGAGGCTTTTTTAAAAATAGCCTGCCATTAAAATCTGGTGGAGATCAGTAGGAAAATCCTGTTAGGTCCACGGTGTCTTCATTTGAAACTGTTGGTCCTCATGTGTTGCCTATGGCCCAGTTGACTTCATTTTGTATACACTGATTTACCCCTTTTGAGAGAGTGACACAGAGTGCTGGTTTCATCTGATGGAAACCTTGGACCTCTTGACAGCTGCTTCTTCCCCTATGGGACAGAGGGGACCCAGGTCTCAGTGGGTGACACCTGGTGCTGACCACTGGGGACAGAAAAGCCTCTGGGATGCTGCATCCCCGCTTGCCTCCACTGGAGGGGCAGGGGTCATCTCCAGCAGCAGCAAGTTGCTTTCTTCTCCCCTCATCTCCACAGGGCAGTAAGAAAAGGGAGCATGGCTCTATCAGCATCTCTGCATTGTACCAGCTCCAGCCCTTGCCTCATGCCCTCCCCTTCCTGCAGGTGGGAAATTTAGATGCCCAAGATAAAGCTTTTGGAACTACAGCCAGACAAATGCACAACACTGGAGAACTTGCTGAGATATTGGGTTTTTTTCCTGCCACTTTAGAAACTGGCTGATGAAATGGCTGTATTAGAACATAAGTGGCAGCTTGTAAACTTTTGAAGAAAAATAGGAAAGGTGGAAGAGGAGGAGGGATTATGTTTTATGTAAAAGGGTGTTTTGAGGGCAATATGACAGCTGAGTGCCTTTGGGTCAAAATAAGAGGTGTCAAGGGAATGGGTACCCTGCTATGGGTACCTGCTATCAGTGGGTACCTGATAGGAAAGAAAACCAGCAGACGAAACTGTTCCAGACCACTCAAAGACTGACAATGGCAGCCTTTGCAGCACTGGTAAGAGTGTAGAGTTTGACATCCTAAGGGGTGCAAATAAGGAACTTCGCAAGAACAGATTTTAACTTGCTCAGCAAGCTGTTAGAGGTATCCCAGAAGTGTCTGCCTTGCAACCCAAAAGTGTTCAAGAACTACTGGAAGCCTTTCAGAGACAGCCTTCTCCAAGCACAAGAGCAGTCCATCCACCTACGCAGGAAGAGGAGCTGGCACAGCAAGAAATCACCCAGGTTAAACAATGAGCTACTCACGGAACCGAGATGCAAAAAAGGAAGCAAAAAGAGATGGAAAAGGGGAAGAGGTTTCCAAAGGAGAATACAGAAATACCACTTGGGCACACAGACAGGAAGGCTAATGGCAGATAGAAACCAAACTGGCAAGAGATATGTAGAGTGGCAAGAAAGTACTAACAAGTTGGATGCATCTTAGCAAGGTGAAGGAGAAGGAAAAGGTAGGTCCACTGCTGAGTGGGGCTGGCAAATTACTTACAAATAATAGAGGGAAACATAAAGATTTTCCTTCATGCCTTCTTCACCTTAATCTTCACAAGTAAGGTCAGGCTCCCAAACCTCCATGGAAGATATGACAAAGCAAGCAATGAACTGCTGATTGTGGGAGAGGGCTGAGTTATCTGAGGTAGGTGTCAGCTTCTCCCAGTTGCCTTCTCCTTCATGCCTGGAAATACCTTCCATGAAGATCCATTCCATAATTTTTCAAGGGACTCAAGTGAGGTTGACTCATCTGTAATTCCCCAAACCTTCTTTTTTGTACTTTTTATAGATGGGTGTAACATTTGCCCTTTTCCAGTAAGCTGGGACTTTCCCTGCACCCCATGTCCTGTCAAAGACTTTAAAGTGTGGCTTTGAAGCCATGTCAGTCAACTCTCTTGGCAGCCTCGGATGCATCTGCCAAGTCCCATTGACATGTGTATGTCCAGCTTGCACAGGTGGTCCCCAACTCTCCCCTGAACTCCTTTACCCTCCTAGGTAAGCTTTCTAACTGTGAAGTTAAAATAAGGAGCAATATTGTTTTTGTTCATCTGCATATGATGTATGGAAATCTAAGACTGATGATAGAGATATAGGATGCAACAGGTCCGTTACCTTTGAAGCAAGCAATATCTAGCGCAACAGCCAAAGATCAATCAAATGGTCATTTACTGTATAGCAACACTCTTCATTCTGGAAATTAGGAAGAAAGTAGAAACACATTTCATGACAATCTCTTTGAAATGCAACTCTCCCATCACCACCTGCGATCATATTCCCCTTGCTTCTGCAGTGACTGCCACTGCCACAAGATTACCAGTTGGATTTTTCCAGAGATACCACTGCAACTCAGCCAAGGTGAATGTGGATACGAAGCATTCAGCATCTTGGGGACAGGGAGTGGGAATCCTCATGAGCCAAATGCTGCCAGGCAGAGCTCTGTAGTGCCTGTGTCTCCACACAGGGTGCTGCAACCCAGCATGCTGGGCAGACTGTAGGGAGGTTGCCCTGCCACGTGCCTTTTGGATCAGAAGTATCCCTGATGGTGTGAAAAGGACACTTGGAAGGAGGTTTGGAGAACTATTTTATAAGGTTTGGAGTGGCTTAGCATTCCTTGCAGGAAACCTCAAACAGCTTGGTCAAACACACGTCAGTTTTCAAGTGACTGTTATTAAGTGTCCATGAAAAATACATATTACTTCAGAAATAACTTCTCCACACAAAGTTTGCAGCCATTTTACCATGTTGAGTATCATGTGCTGGCAGAAATGAATTCTCTAGTAGACGCCTTTTAAGAGTGGTGGTGAGAGGGCACTAATACCTAATTTGAATGGAGGTACCTGATAAAACTCTAGCTCTATAAAATACCTAATTAGCAGAAAGACATCCTTCAGTGGGGTTCTATTTTATAATAGACACAAGGGTGTAATTGCTTAGATACAATCAATGTGATAAAAAGGAAAGGAACCTGAACAGACAAGATTAAGTTATGACATGTTAGTGATACTACTCCTAGGTATGCTGTAAGTTTTGCAGAATGATTTCCAATCTCTGTGTGAACACAGGTTAACAGCAGCTCCTGTTTGTATTGATCTTTAATGTTGTATTGTTTTCCATGGGGACAAGAAGGGCTGCTCCACTGCCCTTGAGCAAAAGACTGCTCCTTGTTTTCCCATGGTTATACGCAGAATTACTGCTGCCCTCATACCAAAAGACTGGCAAAACACATGCTGCACAGGGGGGAGACTTCAGGAATGAGTGCTCAGCTCTCAGCAGCAAAGTATTACCACACCGTGTCTAATAGAGCTCCTGTTTGGGCCCATGTGTGTGCATGGATATGCTTCTGCATTCCTGCAGCACATACAAGGGAGGGAAACAGTTTTTGTTAAAACAATTCCACATACAAAAAATGTTACAAAAGTCTAACCAGGAATGTTTTTAATCAGATTTGATTTTTTGTGGGTTTTGGTTGTGGTTTTGTTTGTTTGTTTGTTTAATAATCATGGAGACATAATAATGCATTTTATTCTGTTCATTTCTATAAAATCTTCGCTCAAGTGGATCTTTAAGATTTTTATTTTCATTAATTACATGTATTACAATAGCAGCCAGAAGCCTCCAAATTAGTGCCCGGTGCATAGAGCTCCACTGTACAAACAGATGTTAAAGCACAGCTCCTCCTCCAAACTGATGACAAATGAAAACATGAGGATAAAGAAGTCCCTTTGGGGTCCATATCTAAGCAGCCAGGCAGAGACTAAGGGAAGATGCAGCATGCTGATGACCATGATATGGCTTCCTTCACTTTTGGATAGAAAGGGAAAGAATTAGATCAACTGGAACACTGTGTTTCATATAATGGGGTGGCCAGAGTGCCAAGACCATTATGATCCATTTCTTCATGCTTGCTGATGATCCTAGTTTCAATCCTTGCTCAGTAGGATCCTGTGAATTCACTGAATGAAAAATGTGCCCTTACTGAGGGCACGTAGTAAACCTCCTATTGTCTTCCCTGAAATCAGGATTCTGCTCCTGCTCTCTGGTGGCAGAATCAAAACACGGGAAGAAATATGCTGCAGAGGGAGAAACAGGAGGAGACAGACCTGCAGACAGGTAGTTTACCTGCTGAAGACAAGAATTCAGTCCCTCCTGCCCTGTAAGTGAGGCTGGTTGAATGCTTTCAAGGAAAATATGACTCAAAAAATGAAGTGGGAGAATATCTGCACTACCTTGCATTAAGGTGGAGGTGGCTCTCTTTCCTGTCCCTATGGTGGCAATGCCTAGGGGACAGGCAATGAGGTCAGTAAAGGCGAGAAAGAGGTTGTTAAGGGATCCAGCAAGACAGACAGAAGAGTGCCACAGGTAAGAGAGAGCCTCAATTATACCCCTTCAAGGAAGCAGAGGTAGCTTTGGGCTGTCACTGAATGGCACAACCTACCTGCCCAGGTAGGCTAGGGTGGTCTGGTTTCCTGAAGGCCATGCAGAGGTGAGAGGGAAACTGGCTCTTCCTGCACCATTCGTACCAGTCACCCAAGAGGGTGTCTGGTGTGTTTGTGCTGAATTTTGTATCCCAGATACATAAACAATGCAGAACTGTTCTCCTGAGGGGTGAAGATGGCTAAGCCCATCCTTTTGTTGTATGGAATAGAAGCTCATAATGACACAGTGGTGACTTTGACAGCTTTATGGGTGCTCTTCCCCCTCAGAGCAGTACTACTGCAAACAGAGCAGCTATGTAGTGAACCCCTTGCCTTTAAAAACACCCCTGGAGAAGAGATCTCCTTACCAGAGATATTTTCCATGAGGGCACATGAGATGACGCTAGGTAAGAGATCTCTTTGCTGTCTGATGGGAAACATAGGACTAGCCTTCCTGAAGGCTCAGGCTGAAGATAGTTTCCTGCAGCACTAACATGTGCAGAAGAATGTCAGAAAATTACCCCTTGTCAGGAAATCATTGAAACTGTCGTCTTTTCCTCTTGGGAGTTCCTCGAGTCTCTGTTCCCTTTACTTCTCTCTCTCCATCGTGGCTGCTGGAGGAGGTTGCAGGATACAGGACCTGAACTACAGGCAATTAAGTAGCTGAGACTCCTCACTACAGCTACTATTATTATTTAAATCCAACCCTTTGGTCCCACTGTGTATCAGCTCTCAGTGTGACAGTGGCTACACCGATTTCAGCTCAGGCAGGCCAAGCTCTGGAAATAGCTTCACGCTACCTAAATAGAGCTCTGCTTACTAATGAAAATATCAGAGGGAATGACAAAATTGTTTGGTGAAGGAATGTGTGTTTGACCCTGACCAAATTCTCCCTCTTTGAGTATTCCCCCCCCCTCCCGTTCAGTCAGGAAACGTCCACAGCTGGTTATTGTAGACCCTTCCTCCACCTGCTAGCAGCTCTGTGTCTTAAACTTCAGTGACATCACTTACACAGCAGTGTGCTGGGCACACATCACTCTCATCTTCAGGGCTTTAAATTCCTCTGGTGATGTGCAATAAAGCAGAGGTGAATTAGGGTTCAAAACCATAAATGCTCTTTGCTCAGGATTAATCTGATATGTTTGTACAGCATATCAGCTGTATTTTGCCTGTTGTCTTGCACTTGGGGAGGCATTACACCAACTTGCACCCACAAGTTAGTAAGGGAGAGAACAGGATCTTGACTCTGGTGCCTGTTTGCAACTGAAGCCATCTGCACCCTTGGGGAAAGATGGGAAGGGCTACATGACCTGCCCCATCCCCATGGGGAGGCAAAGTCTGGCAGTGCCTCTAGGCTCGGCCTCAGAGGTGACCAGTGCCACCTCCCATCACCAGAGGCACAGAGGAGGCCCAAGACCCAGCCAAATGAGTGCAGTTTATCTGCAAAAAGGCATTCGGGGGGTCCCTTTCCGCGTGCCAAGTTGTCCCTTCCCTGGGAGCACCACGTGCGCTCGGCCAGCCACTCTCCTCCTCACCAAGTCCCCGTCCCCATGGATCTCCTCAACTCTCCCTCACTGCTTGCCTGGCAGAGGTGACAGGGAGCAGGGGGCAGGCGGAGAGGCCCCTGCCCCACCAGGGAGAGGAGCGAGCCCCACCGCCGGTCCCACAGCAGAGGCAGCACACCCGGCTTCACACCCACCCCTGTCCCCACCGGTGACCCCACCGCCTGTGCCACAAGGGTCCTTTCCACATGGCAAGTTTCCCAGGAGGCACCTGAGGCGGCGGTGGCAGCAGCAGCAGCAGTCTCCAAATCTGTCACCGCGCCTGGGATTCCGGCAGCTTCCCGGCAGCCCTCTTGCAAGGACACTGTCTGTCTCTTCCTCAGTTCAAGACTTTCTCCGAGAAGTGTCCCAGCTTCCCTTCCTCCTGCACGGGCTGCGAGGCCTGGCCACAGCAGGATGGGGCCCACTCTTGGGCCGGCGGTCCCGTGGGTGGCCGTGGCCCCCGGCTCCCTGCCAGAGGGCAGGCACCCTGCAGCTCGGCGCACTTCTCCTTGTAGTGTTGGGCGTTGCCGGCAAAAGTCTCACAGCGGCTGACGTTTTCCTCCTGCACCGGGCTGCCCACGTTCTCCTCGCTCGGCCCCGAGGCTGTCGCCCCTTCCTGGGAGTTTTGGCTAAGGTAGACAACAATGATGTCGCCCTTGAAGTTCATTACTTGGCCGCTGGAGATAAAGGTGGAGTTACTGTTTCCAGTCACATTGCCTGAGGAACGAGAAGGGGGTGGAAGAAAAGAAGACACGTGATTAATATTTTCCCCTCACGAGATGGACGCTTAGCACAGTGAACTTAATCTGCTGGGATGGCTTTACTCTTGTTCCATTATATTTTCCCCGTGACATGGGGATGCTCTTATAATCAATGCTTTCCACTGAGCCTTTTCATTATTTCCATTTCTGCCTCCTCAGGGTGAAGCCTGTCATCCATGGGGAGCTTGTCTGGAAGGCTTGGAAATATCTTCTCTCTCAATTGCGGTCTGGGAAGCAAGAGAGAGCACAATCATCTCATGCTCCCGGGGTTGCCTGATGTGCAAGCTGCCTCCAAACTGCCTCAGCCTGTGGCTCATGAGGAAATGTTCATAATTTCTTAATATGAGAGGTGCGTTGTTTTGGTTTTTTTTTAGAGTGCCAGGCATCACATTATTGTTTTTTTTCTCCTTGGCAAACAACCAGTCCTACCAAGTAGGCTACGTAGCAGGCTTATTGAATAAATACTGATGGACTTAACATCAGACCCTCCAGTCACACAGTGTCGAAATGACACAGAGCTAATGCAGTTGTCTTAAATCATCCTGATGTAGGAAGAAGTCTTCTATGTAGGAAGACTCTGATACTCACCTAGTTCCCTCATGGATTTACCTGAATATACACTGACTCCAGTGAAGAGGCAGAGTCTATATCATAGCAACATAACAGAGTTACGGTTTCAGTCAATCTGCCTGCGGTTTGAGATTATTTGGTATAAATCTGAGCTTTCTGCCATTCAAGGACGAGGCTGCTGAAGTCAGAGCAGGACCAGATTCTAGGAATTATTAAAATTCCCCTCAGAGCAGGAAGAAGAAAACGGAGTAAACTTTCAACAACAAATTAACAAGCTTGCTAAAATTTGAAAATTAAACAAACCAAAACAGCCAAGTAATCTTCCTAGACTATAAATGTTCGTCCTAACAAATGTTTTTGTTTCTGTGTTTAACTTAATCATTACTTGTGGATTGTTCTGACACTTTTTTGGCATTTTGTGCCTTTTCCATTGCATTCCTTAACACTTGAGATGTTCTTATTTTCATTTCAGCTGTGCATAGCCCAGCTCAGAGAAATGCTGTTTGTCTCCCAGCCACAAGTGATATTTGCACATCAGCAATGGATACAGGGCTCCATCTGTGCTGAATTAGGACCTGTGCCTGCTCATAAGCAAGTCTGGGTAGTGCTCAAGAGCCTCTCTAATAGACCCTCTCAAGCAATTCTATTTATTGTAGCTAACCCAGTGCATTGCTGGCTCTTTGCTTTCTTTCGAAGTGTCGTTGATTAACGTGAGGCGTCAACAAGACTTTTCTCTGCGGGAGAAAACTCTCTTCCACTGCTGGTTGTTTCCCCAGTGTTTGGTTTGGTTCGGCTGTTTGCCATCAAACACAACTCTTAGGAATTATGGCAGCACAAAAATAACTGTTTGCTCGTATCACTTAGTGTCACTTTCAAAAAGTACTGCAGAATGGTTACCAGCACTCAGTATGAGATAGAGAATTTAGAAATAGATGTAACAGAAGGGAGCTGAATGTGGCTGGCAAATCTTCGCTGATTTCTGAAGACACTGTGCTGAAAGGAAAGGACATTTGAGGTCCAAAAGCACAGAAAATGGATGCAAGAGCTTTCTGAACTGGACCAAGAGATGTGCTTCCAACCTGGAAAGTATAAGGAACACCTTCACTGGATAAGGGAAGGCATTCTCTGCAACACTTCAGCCTTTTGATCTCTTCAGACTACCTGGAGATATTAATTACAATGACAGATTAATCTTTGTGGTGATTTTTCATTAAGAACTGGAACAATGAAGGCAATTAAGTTTTCTCTGAGGCATCTTATGCCCTCTAGGTGGTAAGATCTGTTTGTTGCTGCGAAAGTGAGCTGGTTTGGGATCTGGAACTGAATGGCTCTGCAAAGCCATTCCTAATTAAAAATCACCTAAATCTTTCAGCACCCAAGGCTTTATGCTGTAGCCCCACACATAATTTGAAGTAGTCATAAACCAATGCTTCATGTTCTGACTGCCTCCAGGCTTGGGGGGGGTGTGTGTGAAAGAGTGCTTCAAGGCTTGCCTCCATCTCTAGTGGTGACCTCTCTAAGTGGTACCTGCCCAGAGGTCTGCTTTGGTTCTCTAAGGTTGCTTGGCAAGGGGGACAGAGTTTGCAATTTCTGTAGTCATTTTGAGTATTAGGGAACTAAAACCAAAAGTTCATGGAATTACCCATGGCCTTTTTCTTCCCATTTTTCATCCACCCTTTTTTGTACTGTTCTGTCTTAGTGTGACTGTGTGCAAAGCCCGGTGGCTTCAGTGGCTTTGAGAAGCTGGGCAAAAAGTTGTTTGACATACATGTTTATTCCATTTGGGTGTTCCACAAGGCCCAGCAAAATGACCCATGCAGTCACTGCTCCACATGCAGCTCCACGTGCAAGTTATGGCTAAGCTCTTGTGCAGCCAAGTGTCACCAGTGGAGCATGGCTATTCTGTGAACAAAAAAACCCAAACCCATGCTACCTACAGATCAACTAATCCACACTCTCATACTGCTCAGACCTCAGTCAGTACCTGCTGGCATAAAAAATGGCAAATTAGGAAAGCTGCACCTGTGCTCAGGTTTCAGCAGATGGCACTATAGCATGAACATACCCGAAGGCACAGATGCAATTCAAATCACACATAAAGAATTGTGCTGCAGATCTAAGAAGGCATTTTCTATCTTGCCCTTAAATCCTATTTGCCTGATTGTTCCTTAATATTCGCTTCCCCTTTGTGCCAGATTTATAAAGAAAATCAGTACTGCTGCAGTGCTAAATATAACTTGGCTTTCAGTTGTACTACAAAGTCTCCTTCCAACAACAGAAAAAAGATGATCTGTGTTCTCTTTACTACTGCGGAGCTTTATACAGACGAGGCAGTGAAACTGTGTTGGGATTTCAGGAAACTGAAGCAGCAGAAAGAGTGTCTGCTCTTAGAAAGATGAACACTACATCCTTTTAGATTCCTGCATAGCATGCATGTTGAGAGAGCAAGGGTCTTCAAAAGTGTTGCTTTAGTACTTTGGCAGACTGACAATAATGTCTCCATAAGAAACTTCAAGACATTACATGGTTTTAAAGAAGGGCAGCTGCTCATGACTGCTGTGTGTATTACAGTAATACTTCCATGTCCTAGTCAAAACTAAGGTCTCATTGCTCTTGGCAGTGCACTGACATAAATAAAAATAGAGCATCTGACTTTAAGAAATTATAAACTAAAATGACTAATAACACATGAAAGGCGGATTGCAGACTTTTATACTGAAAAAAAGTCTGAGGGAGGTAGGTTACATCCAGAAACGGTTCATAACTTCCCTTCTGCTAGTTTTGCTTCAGTAATTTTTTTTCCCTCTGCTTTCAGTTGACAATTTTGATCTATTTACTCAATTAGTAAATTAGTAATCAGTTATTAAATTGGCGACAGTGTTTCTGAGTTGTTTAGGGGACAGAGCACTTGTGTATGGAGGTACAATGTTTATGTGAAATTATTTTTAGGTGAACTCTTATGTCCTAGCAAATTAAAACAAAGTGAAAGAGCTAAAAGCAGAAAATTTAGCATCATCTCTCAGACCCATTTGTGGACACCGTTACATCTGCAGCTGGAGTTTAACTGACCACCATATAAATGTAGCTGGCTTTAAACCTAAAAGCAAAATATGTACGTGAATGGAAAATTGTCATAAATTGTCTGAGTGCTATGCATCCTTTCTTGACTCAGCCTCTAGGTCCCCATACTCTTTCTTCCAAGTTTTCTCCAATACACACTCTACTATCACCAAAACACTTCAGTGATAGAATTGCCTTGCCTTTGCAGTGACTGCCAGATGATGGGTTCTGCATTGCTGGTTACATCAGGGCAGGACAATAGTAGTCCCTCACAGTGCTCATCCTATTTGCAGAATTCACTAGAAACCAAATGGCCTTGCTATTTTTGTATTTTAGATTAACTTCAGGGCAATTAATTGTAAATGCATAATTTTGTTCTTCCTCCTAATCAGACCCTCTGAAGAATTCTGAGCTAGCACAGAGAATAATCCTATACAACCATACAGGTCAAGCCTAAATGGGCTTACCAGTTGCTGGAGGGAGGTCTGAAGTGCTGCTGTTTGCCCCTGAAGTGCTTCTGTTTGTATTCTGGTACTTCATGTTGGTACTATCTGAAGATGCATCTTCCATACTCTGATCACTTGCTAGAGTGCTCTGACCAGCAGAGAGAAAATTCAAGCCACAGGTGCACTGTGCACAGGATCCACTTTCCGGGGAGGTGGAGGTACTGTCACCTGCAGCACAAAAGGGTTTGCTCCACTTTCTGGGAGATTCCCTGTATGAAATGCCACACCTCACACAGATCTTCTCTGAGTCATAGTTAGTTGCAAAATTATCTGTGTCTTTGTTGCCTGTTTCCTTCAGGCAATTGTGGGTACATTGGCAAGATTTCTGAAGTAGTTTGTCCGTGGCAATGTGTGCCCCATCCTTGTCGGAGGAAGGGTGAGAGCCTTGAGACATTGATACATCCTCTGTGCTCCCAATCCCTGAGAAGTACTGATTTAAGCTGTCATTCTCCCCTGCCTCCATTGGTTCTGAAAATGATGACATGGTTTTACTGGCAGCCCGACTCAGTAAAGACAAATAATCAGTGGCACTGAGATCCTTATCCAGGTATTCATCTTCTGTGGGAACTGGTGGGAAGCTGTCATCAGTCTCAGTTACCACAGCCAACTCTTGGAGGCTCCCTCCCACCTCGCATGGCACCATGCCAGGGTTCCCATTCCTGCAAGGAGTGTGGCTGCTGGTGCAGGATGAGTTTCCAGGGGCAGGAGAGCCAGCAGGGTCCAGGAGACACATGCCCTCAGAGGTCTGGGGGGCAGCAACATTCGTGGTGTTCATATTAACAAACACATCCCTTGGTGGCTCCTGAAATAAAGTAAAAATAAAAGCATGTTTAACAAATAGATCAGCAGAAGGTTGTTTTCTAAAGAAGAAACCCGCAGATCCGAGTTCTTCCTCAGTGTGGAGATGCTGAGGCTGAGCAGTGTCACTACATTTGATTCTTGAAGTGTAATTCTCTTTTGCTGTGAAACTGATCAGTAATGCTGGACTCAGTCAGTGGCTGTTTCAGAAAAAATCTGGTGGCTTGGGTGCCAATAACAGTTAATTTTGGGAGACAATTATCCCTAGTTCTTAGGAAGGCACTTGAGAGTTACTCAATCTAGAAGAGTTGCGGGATTTTGCTGTTCTTTATGGACCATCAGTAAGACCTACCTAACTGCTTACAAGATTTGGAAACTCCCTAAGCCATCTATGTGTCTGAAGGGCTGTTGATCTGTGAAGGCCTTGCTAGGAGAAAACTGATTGTTATCAGTAATGATTGAAGAAAGAAAGTGGAGGGCCCAAGACAGACTAGAAAAACAAAGAAAACATGCAGGCTTTAACCTGGAAAATGTTAGGACAACAAAAGCAAAGGCCTATGGTGTCACATTGCCAGTACTTGTAGAACTGTATTTTTGGGTTGCAGCTCTACCAAAAAGGGTTAGGAAATACTTCAAGGGTTCCCTTCAGTTCATGCAAGCAGCGCTGTAATGACGGGTGTTTGGGAACCACTGCCTTTCATTCCTAGCATCCCTTCAGATCTTCCAGGATGGAGGAGAGAGTGTAAATGTTGCCAACCACTAATTGCTGTTGATTCACTCCTCTGCCCCGAAGGATCTGAGAAGCTGCCAGTGCAGGAGGTTGCACAAAAGAGGAACTGCCTGCTCAGAAAGGTGAGTTTGGGTTTAGTTTTTTTTTTTTTGGTAGCAATAAAATTTGAGTCTTTCAACAGCTAAACTAGACAGAGCTCCTAGATGAGGTGGTGGGGAGAGCATGCACCCGGGACATCGCAGTCCAACACCATGGTGTGCAGCAGGCAATACACAGGAACTTGAACCTTTGTCCCCACCTGAATGTTTTAAGCATGGGATCTGAGCCTGTTCTGGAGCGAAACCTCTTGGAAGGCTTTACTTTTTTTTCACAACTGAATGGAAAAAGGGGATTGCTCTTGCTTCAAGTGAAGAATGCAGGTATGTCTGCATTGAGGCAGAAAATCAGAAAAAAAAGGGTCTTTTTCTGAGCTATCTGGAGCCGGGAACAAGCTGTGACAGCTCTGGGGCAGGCAGCTCGTCAGAGGGCTGTAGAGCTTTCTGTATCCCACCGCCACTCGCAGGAAAGCGGCTCTGTGGAGCGGCAGCCACCGGGGGCGCCGAGAGCAGGAGGGGCGAGCAGAGCGTGGCACGGCAGGAAGGGCGCGGGGCGGCAGCGGGCGCAGGCAGGGCGAGCAGGGAGGGCAAGCGGGAGTCAGAATGTTGGCCACTGGGAGGAAGGCTGGAGCCGCAGTTCTGCCCGGGGGATCTGCGCTCTCCACCTCGGGAGCGGCCGCCGTGCTCACCCAAAGGGAGCTCCGGAGGTGCGAGGCTGCTGTGCAGACCCCAGGCTGCGGTAGCTGCCTGGACCGTTCTCTTGTGCCTGAGGTAAGGGGCAGCTGCCTGCAGAAGGTGTGAGCAGGTGAATGATCTCCCGCAGCATTTAGCTGAGCTGCAGGAGACAGGGAGGAGGCTGCGTAGCATTAGGGAGGCAGAAAATGAGCTGGACACTGTGATCCGTGAGCTCACTGCTGAGCATGCACAGCCTGTGGCCAGTCAGCCAAATACTCCCCTAGCAGGGCACATGGAAAGGAGGGAAGCCACCGGAGTGGAGAGGTGGAAGTTGGTAAGGAAAGCAACTAGAGAACAAGAAGGAGGCAGGGACCTCCCTCGAAGTCCAAGGTGCCCTTGAAGAGCCATTTCACTGCTCTGCAAACAATACAAGAGGGAAGTAACCATCCTGCACTGGTGTTGGAGCAGAACAAGGTGTTCGGTCTGTTCCAAGTGTAATGACCAATGCGACCAAGAAAAATCACCAGGTGATAGCAGTAGGGGATTCTCATCTCAGGGGCACAGAGGCACCCATTTGCAGACCAGACCAGATCTCTAGAGAGGTGTGCTGTCTAATAGGTGCTTGCATCAGGGATGTCACTGAGAGGCTTGCTCACCCAACTATTACCTGCTCTTGGTGTTTCATGTGGGTTCCACAGGTGAAACCACCAGCAGTGTTAAACATATTAAAAAGGCTCACAGGGCACTGGGAGTAGCAGTTAAGAACTCTGGAGCACAGGCAGTATTTTCATCAATCCTACTGGTGAAAGGGAAGGGGATAGATCATGCCAACCAGATACAGCAAATCAATAGCTGTCTACATGACTGGTGCTACAAGTAGGATTTTGGCTATCTGGACCATGGCACCAGCTTTGATAAACCTGGTCTGCTGGGGACTGATGGGATCTACCTATTAGAAAGAGGGAAGAACATCCTCAGATGTAAGCTAGCCAAGCTGGTGAAGAGGGCTTTAAACTGATGTGGCTGGGGAGAGGGAACCTCAATTCATCCCACTGATCAATGCTGGTGTGATGCTGACATCAGTAATGATGCCCTGAGCCTGGGCTGGATCACCTGGAGGGTGTCAGAATAAAATCCCAGCCCCTCCAAGCTGGTTGGTCAACATCACAGGAAGCGCACCTAAAATGCCTCTATAGCCTCATGCACACAGCATGAGAAACACACAGGAGGAGTTAGAGATATGTGCTTGCCTGCAGAAATATGATTCTCAAAAAAGAAGGGCTGGTGAGGGATGCTAAGCTCACAGGTAACCTTGGTTGTAGTGCCCATGGAATGGTAGAGTTTGAGATCCTTAGGTCAGCTAGGAGGGCTCACAGTAAGCTTAATGTCCTTGACTTTAGGAGGGCAGATTTCAGTCTCTTCAGGGATCTGTTCATGAGAGTGTCATGGGGTAACAGCCTGGAGGGAAGAGGGAGCCATGAAAGCTGGCTGATATTTAAGCATCACCAACTCCAGGCCCAAGTGCAATGCATCACAACTAGGACAAAGTCAGATAAAAACTCCAGGAGGCCAGTGTGGGTGAGCAAGCAGTTCCTAAAAATCCTCAGACTTTAGAAGGAAGCATACAGAGGGTGGAAGCTAGGGCAGGTACCCCAGGAGGATTACAGAGAGGTTGTCTGAGTAGGGATCAGTTTAAGAGAGCCAAATCCCACTTAGAATTAAATCTCACCAGGGATGTAAAGTGAAATAAGAAAAACTTCTATAGGTATGCTGGGGATAAAAGGACAACCAAGGAAAATGTAGGCCCCCTCCTAAAGGAAACAGGAGACCTAGCTTCACAGCATATTGAGAAAGCTGAGGTTCTCAATGACTTCTTTGCATCAGTCTTCTCTGGCAAGTGCTCCAGCTTCACTGGAAAGGCCACAGCAGATGAAAGCAGAGATTGTGAGAATGAATTTCCCCCCACTGCAGGAGAACAGGTTCATGACCATCTAAAGAAGCTGAAAGTGCACAAGTCTATGGGATGTGATGGACTCCACCCACCAGTCTTAAGGGAGCTGGTGGATGGAGGCCCTAAGCCTCTATCATATTTGAGAGGTTATGGTGGTCTGGTGAGGCTCCCACTGGCTGGAAAAAAGTAAACATAGGCCCTATTCTTAAAACGGGAAAAAGAAGAGGGAACTACATGACAGGTCAGTCTCACCTCTGTGCCTGGCAAGATCATGGAACAGATGCTCCTGGAAAATCATGAAGGGGCTGGCAGAGAAGCTGGGGTGGGGCTTTTCACCTGAGAGGATAGTGACAGGGCAAGGGGTACTGGTTTTTAACACATCCCTGGAAGTGTTTAAGGCCAGGCTGGATGAAGCTTTGAGCAACCTGGTCTAGTGGGAGGTGTCCCTGCCCATGCAGATGGGTTGGATCCTGATGATCTTTAAGGTCCCTTCCAACCCCAATCATTCTATGATTCTGTGATTTCTGTAAGCACTAGAATTAAAGGGTGTCACAGCCAGTTTCTTCATCTAATGGCTCTGTGCTTAATGCCTTACATGTTTGGCATTCTTCCTGTTGTCCCAAATCCAGGTTTCTCCTCATGAGGACTCTGGTGTGTGAAAAGGTGCAAGCTTTTCTTAGGATTTAGAAAGGCAGTCTCAGGTGTTCTGCAACCAGCGGGCTCATGTATACAGAAAATCAGACTGAAAAAGCCAACATTCTGAGCACTTTTTAAGTACTTAAAGCTTGTTTTGTAGCCAAACATTATTATGGAGTCTGAGCTTCAGGAGGGGTGTCAGGAATGCCATAAGAAAAACATAAATCAGAGAGAAAATGTTAGTGTCTTTGACTTTACCTTTGTTCCTTTTATTTGGCTGCACACTTCGTTAGCCCAGTTCTGTAGATCTGCTGCAGGAAAAACAAAAAGAGTAGCTATAACATATAGCAGGCACTGAAGTTAACCACAGACCTAAACACCCACAGTCATTCACAATCCACAATATCATATTAAATGAAAACCAGCAAGATTGTTTTTACTGACTGTTCAAGTGTCCCAGCATTGGTCTAGCTGAGGATTCATTGTAACTGGAACAGGGATATATTTCTATGGAACAAATGTTTCCAAGCTCTTAAAATAGACCACGGTTAAACTGTGTTCCACATCAAATGGGGTTTCTTTCCTGGTCATATGTCACACCAAGCTATGACTGGCCGGACCCGCTTGAAGCCTTACAGTCTATTTCAAGAGAAGTCACATGGATGGCCCAAAGAACCATTCTCAGACAGGAGAGAGGAGCTTGGGGAGCAGAGGTAAGCCACTGAAACCACGGGATGGCAGGCTCAAATATAGCATGCTCCACTTCATCAGGGTGTGCTTAATGAGGAAATTCACTGCACTGGAGTATCTCCCAAGGCAAAGCTTTAAGTTCAGCAATGCTTCCTGGCTAAGACTGCCACTTGCATGGAGTTAGCAAGTCTTCTTGTTTTCTATTTATACTTCCAGGAGATTTTGTTGGACTCAGGTCTAGCATACATTTGAAGCTCGTGCTGGTTTTGTATGTTTGAAGATAACAGCAACACCTCTGTTCCTCTCTGCACATTCACCATCAGTCCCCAAGCAGGCAGAGCTTCTACCTGCAAGTCCTGGGGGCTCCAGTTAGCAGGATTTTACCATGCAAAGGCAATGAAGGACTGTCACTGCAGAGCAGCAGGGCAAGAGAAATGCCACATAGAGAGCACCCCCTCTAAACCTGCTTTGGTACACGAGGAGAGTCACCATTTCCTTCAGCCCATCCCAGGAACTCCGAATTTAGCACAACCCTTGTTTAGCATGGCAGAGACAGCCTATTTCTAAAACACAGGCTGAAATATACTTTACAAGAGAGGGTTGCTGTCTTCCCTTCCACTGATCCCCAAAAATTTCATCAATTCCTAGAACTGGAGAAACCAGATGATGGAAAGACTTTCCAGTTGTAGAAGTTGAAAATTGAAAATTAAAACAATAGGAGTAAGTAATTAACTAAGGTGATCTAGGGCTTAACAAAGAATTGAGTAACTATTGGAGGTACTTTGGCCATATTAATAATATATTCAATGACCCACCCACTGTTATCCAATATGTCGTTGCTAGAATATTTCTCTTTTTCTACCTTTATTATTTATTCTATTATTATTGGCTATAAAAGCTCCCAGCACCATCTCTCTTTCATCCACACAGCAGTTGCATCTGCTTAAGGATGGTCACCCTATGGTCAAGGCTGCAGGAGAATACCAAGTAATATGCATTATGCATAAGTGTAATATGCTCCCTGCCTAGAGGAAGGGAATTCAAAGACTAGATTTGTGCTAGTTAAAGCATATCCAAATGGAAAGATGTAGGAGCAGCACAGAATTTCCAAAATAACTCCTAAGATTCTTAACCCGGTGTTTACCCATGAAAACAGTGCACAGCCAGCCATGAGGCCTCATATTCATGAATACCATTAGCTATCACATACCTGTCAGTTTTTTTCCCTTATTCTTGTAGTATATTATAAAGATGACAATGCCAATTAGTGCCACAAAAAACAAGAGGACAACCAACACATATAGGATCCTGTTTGTTCCTGCAGGATGTAAAAAAGATAGTGCCATCAACATGCAGCTTTTATTCAATAGTATGACAATCCTTGCTCATTTTATCTGATTTTCCACAGAAGAGGGTTTTTTTTCCTTCCTTTTTGATTTTCAGTTTCTATAATAAGGACAACAGCTCTAGCACTCATGGGGTGCTATGCAGGCAGCCATGCAGGCAACCAAGCCATCCCCAGAGTCTCAGTGTCTCAGAGAGGTGCAGTCCAGTCATGTTCCTCTGAATGTCCCCTTGCAGTCTGCTAGCAGCCCATGTGCTGTGCTTGCTCTCCCTCAGGGTATGGAAGCACATACCTCTTGCTGAGACTATAGAATTCAGCTGGCAATATTTGTTCTTTTTCTCAGGTTATGAAGGTTATGGAAGATCATTACATGCCAGGCAAGCAGCCTCCCTGTTACCATATCCACACTGGAGGAGGTAATGGGCAAGAAGGGAGAGCTACATTTAGCTGAGACTGACTCCATTGTCATAAAAGAAGCATGGAGAGAAGCTGGTACCCTTTGTACAGATAATATGTGTATAAAAATTTAGCAGGCTGAAAAAATGAAAGAGCTGTAAAGGTAATGGAGGTCATGAGTATAACAACAATGCTGCTTGCCATGCAGTTTCAGTGGAAGGTGTAAAGCTCTGCCTCATAGTGGACGTGGACCCTAGAGCTGCCAGGCTAAAAGAATCTTTACAATCAAGATTTTTGCAGCTGCTCCCCTAGGGTCATCTTCAATGGGACTGGAGTTTTAAGCCAGTCAAAACTCCTAGCAAACACACCCCTCCTCCCACCTGGTACTTCTGACAGATAATCTGTACAAGGACACATACCATCTTCTGATGTCTCAGGCATCTTCCGTTCTGCACAAACTGCATCTGACTTTTCAGTCCCAGGCACAATTTCTTTCATCCCTAGAGCTGTACAGCTGAAAGACAGAGAGGCACAGTTCACAGACAGGGAGCTTGTGGTGTCTCCTACGCCTGGGCAGAGTAGTACTTTCTTTTGTAACACACAATATTTATTCTGCATTTTGCCACCTTTAAGAACCTATGATACTTTCCTTGGTTTTAGTAGTGTTAGCTCAGCAGTCCTGGTTTTTTTCTGCTCTTTCTTTCTCCCCACCCCACCCAAGGAGAATTCAAGCTTCATAAATGCCCTTATTGCTGCACAGTCAACAGAACTGCTCTGTGCATTCTGCAGACAGCCTGAAACACCCTCCTGAAAAATGCTTTTGCACTCAAGCTTCTCCCTGCCTTCTGGTTGTTGTGGTCCTTTTACAAGATACAGGGACTTACTTGGTCCAGGATTTACACTTGTCAGTCGATGAAGCAACCTTTGAGAAGGAGCCCCTGGGACATGGTGTACACGTTGTGTCCTTGTCTTGCTGCACTGTGTGTAGTAAAGGAAGAAAAACTTAAAAGCTGAGTTTCTGTGGTCTCTTTTCAGGTGAGGGGAAGGGTACTATGCTCTCCATCCTCCAATTCTACACCCCTCCCCACCCCTCTTGAAAGCTTCCCCTGAAGAGAGAAGGATCACATTAGAAATGCAGCGACAGTCACATGTAAGCAGAAAAGTGTGCTAGTATCACCCAAGCACTTCTCTACATGATCAAAATGAGAAAGGACCAGGAACTATTTGCAGTCACTGTAAAATAACACACAGCTAATATATCCTTCTCCTTCCATTAACTTCCTCATGTCAATACCATATCCCAGGCAGCGATGCTGGTACTGTCACTTCTGTGAAGCCACAGTAAACCAAATGCTGTATCAGGATTTGCTAGACTGGAGAAAAAGCAGCACTTCATTCCAGCTTTTCATTCTCCATTTCTCTATTATGTACTACTTTTGGGGGGTTCCTCATGCTTGGCACAGCAGTGTTCATTGCAACTGATTTTGACTGTCTCTCTTTTCCACCCACAAAACAGCTGCATTTTGTTTTCAAACAGATTTAACACTGAATTAAATGTAATAAATCTTTGCATTACAATTCATCCAATATAAAGAATACTTGCACTACCTGAAAGGTGTTAATCACTTTTAACTCACGTGTAACACTATAAAATGGCAAAGAATTGGAAAAAAGCTGATTTCAAATCCAACCTCAGCAACAATCCCCAAGGGGCCACTTCTCTGAAAACTGGGTCAATGCATGTCCCAGTGACTCACAGTCAGACACCTCGGCAAATGTTAGAAATGCACTGGACAGCTTGTAACTATTGCCATGTCTGCATGATCTCTTGCAAAAGTCACTTGATCCAAGATACTGTTTAAAGTACAGAGGCAGAGGCCTTCAAAATGCAAGCGGTCCAGGAAGGTTATATACAGTAGTAATTCAAGAAATGCATCTTCTGTTGTCACTCACTGAGCAGATAAAGCATCCTCTCTAACATCTCAACCCCCACAATGCTGGTCTCATCCACTAGGCCTGAGCTGGACATTTCACTTTGTATGTCCTGTTTCTGTATCTTACCAGGATGCTCAGCTCCAAATCCTGGAGCACATATGGTGTTTCGCTGACAGCAGTCACAGTCTTCATTCCAGTGGTATCCCATCGTACAAGCACATTGCCGCTGGAATGTGCTGTTCCCTGGGTTCACTTCTCTCAAAGCTTTCCCTAAAAGAGCAAGTAGTTCAGAGTAAAGATCTCTCTGACAATAAGCCTCAAGCTTACAAAAATCCTGTTCTAGTTATTTCCTGTACTTGAAGGCTAGATGCAAAACCATCCATGTTACAGGAAATGTTGTATTTCAAGAAGCATGAGAGATCCTTGCGTGATCAGCACCAGGCCCCTCACTGATTGCATCCTGAGCAATACTTTTCCTTGCAGCTGCTGTAGAAAATAAACACAGCTTTTGCAAGAGTGAGACACACATGCTAAGGGAAGTGAATACACAGAATGCTGGGCAAAAGGACAACCTTCACAGCAATGAATGACCCCAGTGAAGACAGTAATTATCAGCAGCATGGAGACAATGGTTGTGGTGCCCAGTACAACACAGAATTTCTGCTGTCTGGGGACTACCTTCTCCAACAACCTCTTCTGCAAGCCCAGCCTCCTGCGTTGGGTACCTGAATGATGTAACTCTTCCCTAGATCCACTTTTCCATCCAAGTGCTTCAGCAATTTGGATTAAAAGGCTCTTTGGTATGAACAGCTCACCTTGATCGCATATTTTATGTAGTAAGCATTTCTCTTCTTCATTCCAGACATCCATATACTCGTTTGGACCACATGGCTGGCACACACTGTCAGAAGTACCTGTGCATCTAGCAGACATATACTTTCCTGTGAATGAGAGAAGGAGCAGCAGGTCGTTTGCAAGTTGCTCACCAGCTGTCTAAGGAGCTTAGAGAAAATGACAGGTTGGGCTAACGCTGCTGTGCTGCTGTGGACAGTAATTTCTTCCTGCCACCTTGTCAGTTCCTCAATCTGGCCCCCAGTTAGTGTGGCAGTGAAACCAGTGTGAAGCTTATGGCCTGTGAGCAGCCCTATCTATGGGTACAAAAATCAAGCTGCTTCCCATCTCCCACGGTGGTCAAGTGCTACACTAACAAAAGAGCTGCTGTGGCTTTTGCTGAGGTCAGCAAGAACACTCCTGCACTACAAGGCACTTGTTAGCCTGAAATCATGCACCTGTGAGGGTATGTTCCAGTGGATTGTCAGAGTCACAATATGAAGCTGCTTTACTGACCCATGGAGCTGTTTCTAGAGGGCTTTTCAGTCATGAGGCTGGTACAGCCCAGTGCTCACATACCTGGCTCACACTTTGTGCAGCACTGTCCTGAGTACTCATAGTGTCGTTCGCCTTCACATGGTGGAGCGATTTGTAGTGACAGCTGGAGCAGAGAAGGAAGGAGAAGATATGAGAATCAATATGCCTGGAGAGTTTCAGACCTACCTAGTCACAGTGCTGGCAGAGAAGAGGAAAACCTTTCCTCTGGATAGCATTTTAGATAGTTATGCAGTAAAAAATCACCCAACATTTAAGACTTCAAAGATACTTTGTAGACACTAAAGATACGTACTTGTTGCTTATATACACAGGGACTCATAACACAGCCAAGTGATAAATAAACAACACGATCTTGCCTTTTGTCATGAGCTTTTAGCCTGTTATATAACTCTTTCTTACAGTACATAATTATTTGAAATCTACAACTTTAAAACAATTGTAAAAAAACAAAAAAATAATCGGCATAGGGATACTTCTGTAGTCTCTTCCACAGATAGGACCTCAGATCAAGACCAGGGCAACTGAGAGCTTTAATGCATAGCATTAAGCAAACCAGTAAGGTGAATGATTTATTCTTCTGAAAAAGAAGAAGTTCCCAGCTTTCCACTGGGATAAACAACACTCCTGAGCCAGCCCCAGAAAACTGGACTCCAGTTTTGCATTTTTGATGGCCTCCACCACTTTCTGCAGAGATGGTCTCGGGGAACTCAGGCAGCTGGTGATACAATTAAGCCAACACCTTTTTCCTTCTCAAAAATAAAAGCAAAATCAACACAGACCACCCCTCAAAGCACCTGAGAAACTGCTACATGCAAGGGCATCTGCAAAGCAGGTAGTAGTGTCTTCTTTAGCTCTTATGGGCCTTCACATCCCCTCCCTGCTCTCAGCTGCCTGTACACATAATGGTCCTACCTGCAGATCAGCACATGTGTGCTCTCTCTGGTCTTCAGGGCATGGCTTGTGCTGGGGATCATGGCCAGCCAAGCAGCATTCCCAACCCTTTGCTGACCCTGCTTTGGCTGCCCAAGAGTCTCCTGGCAGCAGTCCTCCAGGCAAATTCAATGCCTTACAACCAGCTGTTGATCTTGCAACAGATAGGATGATTCAAAATCTGGCAAGCATAGCAAGGAATCCTTCATCATTGTATACAGTTGTTAAAATCTCATTTAGTTAAAGAAAGCTTCAATAAAGCTTCTGTTGCTGGTTAAAGAGAGTTTCTGCTGTCTAATAGTGTACAACAGCCCTGTGCCTCCTAATACAGTTTTCCTTTCCTCTGCTTTTTTTCCTGTTTTCCTTATTTCCTCCAAGTCTTTACCTCTCCTCTTTCCTCCTTTTCTAGTTTCAGCAACAGCAATCTCTTTAAATAGCAAATATTTTTCACTATGCACCTTGTACTCTTCTAATGCTAAAAAGGGCCTTGTAACTTAGAAATGACCAAAAAGCTTAAAATTTTTCTTTAAAACACAACCTTATAGCCTAGAGTTTGAACCATGGGTTGTTGCATGACTTGCATTTACCAAAATTGTTCTAGCTTTGTCTGGAACACAGTAGGCATCTCAAGTCAGAGGTCCTGATTTTCTACATTTTTGCAGGTAACTTACAGCCTTTTTAATTATCATTATAACAATCTCAGGTCAAATAAAGAGTCTATCTTGCAAGAAATCTTCTGTTGCTTTATTTGTTTCCTTGTCTCTTCCTTTGCATCCATCAGCAGTCCCTTTCTCACTATTAGAGTGCATGGTTTTTGGAACAAAGATTGCATTTGGTGTTCTCGCAGCATCTCCCAGGAGGGACGCAGGAAAGCCATCGGTGCTGGCAAAGTGAGAAGCAATCTAGGAAAGGGAAAGCCAGGGCAGCCTGGCAGCTGAACTGTGACACTGCCCAGTGTCCTGGGGAGAAGCACTGAAAACACTCCCGTAATCAAAGAAGCTCATTTTTTACTGATGAACTTCAGGCAGCATCTGCTCAAACACGAAGCTGGGCAGCACAAGGCTGAGGCAGCACTGCAGCACTGAGCAGCAAAGCCTTGAGCAACTGATTCCTTATTCCTGACCATCTGAAGAGGCAACAAAAGCGATGAGACCAACATGAGGTCGAGTCACTTGCTTTTTGGCACAGAATGTCCTCTTCTTCCTCGTTTACCCCAGTTTGACAGTTCCTCTTTAGAAGAAAAGGCTAAAAAATTACTGAAGTGTTAAACAAGGGCAAAGCCTTCCTTTTTAAGGAAGGATATGCAAATCTGCTAACGCACATCCAGCTAAGAGGTTCGGAATAATTTTTGAGAATCACAATTTGGCATGAGGAGAAGCAGCAACCACGCAATGCCCAGGTTAGGGAAACAGGCTGATTGCTCAGACACCTTTTGGAAAGTGTGTTGTGCCTCCCTGCTTTACCCTACGAAGAGGGCTACCATTACAGTGTACTCACAGCTGCATACATCCACTCTCCAAGTCAATAGAAACTGTCATTCTCTTCTATGAAGGTGTCCTTCCCCTTTTCTGCACAAGCTAATGCATTCACAGAGCTGCAATACTCCCTTCTTGGATTTATGCTGAACATCACAGAGACAAGGCTCTACAAGTCCACATGCTAACCCCCGTGTGACCCCAGCCTCCTCACCAAAGTGAAGAATTTTGGCTTGGTGTGGACTGTCTGGACCTGCTGATAATGAAAGCTGAAGGAAGAGAGGATAGGAAGGAATACACAAGCAACCTGTGGTTTTCTTAGGGTGGGAGTCAAACTTGGGACTCTTTTTCTAAATTGAAGCCATGTTATCCTTTGCTTAACCCTCTCCCAGGGGACTGTGTGTGTCTCACTGTCAAACTGTGCAGCAGCTTCTTTGGAGGCTGAGAAGGACTCGTGTCCCCAGCAGCGGGATGATCTGACACATGGCCATCACCAGTGCATTCCTGCCACAGCAGGACAAGGAAGTGCAATTGATTTTGCAGATGAGGAACTCTCATCCAGAGGCTGGCTGGCTTACAGAGGTGACAGGAAACCAGAGCAAGTCTCCCAAGTCTCACGTTTGTCTCATAACCCCTGGAACATCCTTTCTCACACCTGGCCTTGGCCTATGGGTAAGAGTGATTTGGACTCCACCATGTTCTTATCTTGAGAGAAGCTGCCTCCATTAATGGGAAGGTGTCAACCTCCACTAAAATGATTAATAAGAACAACCACCAGCCTGGTCACTCCTTTAAAGGTCTCACTACTGATGAAGCTGCCCATCAAATCCCACCACACATGCAAATGACTGCTTCAAAGAGCTCTCGGTATCCTATGTAAATTTAATTTGTCACTTACTTAAGAATTGAGTGAAGCACATAAGTTTGCACCAATTTCTAAAAAAAGTCAGCTTTCTCTCTTGATTAACACTGCTTCAGAACAAGCCTATCTGGCAGAGGAAGGATCCAGGGGAAAAAAGACAAACCTCCTCCAGGGCTTGGTGGATCTGCTTTGGTAAAGCATGCCAATGCCTGCTTACCTTTAAGCACACGAGTAGCACCACTGAATTCTTTGGAAAAACAGGCACACTCATGTGAAGGTTTGCAGGAGGACTGTGCTTTGGTGTCAAGATGCAGGCAGCCCTTTCCACTTCTTTTTTTCACCTCCATTTGTTGAAAAGGACGCTAAGCAAGAGTGTGCTTGTGGGGTCAGAGAGCTCTGGTGACTCAGAGATACAAAGCACCACTCTGTTACTCAGACCTTGAAAAAAAAAACACACACAGGTGCTGCTGAAGGGGGAAACCAGTAGCATTCAGATTCCTGTCCTCAGGCTTAAGGAAATATTTATTCTTGGTGCCGTTGAGCAATCAGATGGTAGCAGAAGCTGTGTGTCATGGATGCTAAAATTACTTTCTTGCTCAGATGAATATTCAGACAGACACTTCAGGGAAGATAGAGTTGCTTGGGCCTCTTTCCTTTAAAAGAAAAAATCTGGAAGAACAAGCTCGGGGGTTTCCACAGTCTTTTTCCCATGTCACTTCTGAACAAGAACCTGAGGCCTCAGTGGGGATCGCTCATTAGCGATAACCTTAGTTTTGCAAAAACTGAAATATAAAGGGACTTGTCAAGGGGTAACTCCCTTAAGGTGACACCTTGCTCAATGTAGTTCTTTCTGGAGACTGTTCAACTCATCTCTCATCATTTTGCTGAGCAAAGCACATTTTTTTCTCAATTTAGTATTGCAAACCTAAAGTCCCGAATGGGAGAGCCAACTATGGTGTGTCCTGCTTAGCACACCACTTGCTCTTTATACTTCAGAGCCTTTTTTTTTTTCAGACCACTTGTTTTTGAGGTCCTGAGACACCTCTGCTGTAGAAATACAGTATTTCTGTGGATTTGGGGCTTTATTTGCCTTCATCAAGGGGACTAAGTTTTGACCAACGTTTCCTGATCTGAAGTAGCTGCTGCAAGCACACAACCTGGTATCTAGCCAGGGTGGCCTCTGTGATCATCTGTTGCTTTTTTTCCTACAAAAATGAGCCACTCCCTCTCCTGTCATACCAATTGTGTGCCCCTGGCCCTCCAGCTTTCCACCTGCTTTTGGGTCAGCCGTATCGCCAAGCAAAAAGCAGATTTCTTCAACCTATTTCCAGCTTCAGAGGCTTGCCTAAAAAAATTATTTAAGAATGAAAATAGAATCTGGCTCTCCATGAGTGCTGCTCCATGGCCAGTGCTCCCAGGCCCTCTATTAATGCACATAATAGTAATGAACAACTCTGGAAATTTTTACAACTGTGAGTTTATATGAGGAAAGAGGAGTCTTACATTAAAGACTTAATCATAATCACATGGACCCTGAATGCAACCACTCCTACATAGATGGTCTTCACTGGTGATAAAAATTAAATCAAAGCAACACACAAGTCACAGCTTTGCAACTCCAGTTATTTGCTCGGAGGTCTGTAATTCATCACAAAAATCTAGGATTGTGAATGAAATGCTTTTGGTGATGTCAATTTTCCAGTGACCAGTAAACCACATCACAGGACTACCACCACGTGGTAAAACACAGCCGGGAAATGGCAGCAGCTAAAAACTAAATATTATTTCACTCTTAAAAATAGGTCCTTGAAACCCTGCTAGAGCCTGAATACCTTAGGAGGCCAGAAAGAACATGAGGGGTAAAGCCAATAACGAAGAGGTAAAGAGAAAACCATAGCTGGCAGCCAGAATGCAGGTAAATGGTGGTAAGAGCCCCATCCTGGCTATTCCTCTTGTCCCTTGCAGCAAAAAGCAGACACCTGAGCCACTGGTGTTGCTCCACTGATGGGAAGGCCCATTCAGTGTCAAAACCACCAGAGTTATTTCTTGGCAGCAGACTACGAGAAGGAGAAGTGCAGCACTGACCACTCTCGTGGTGGGGTGGTGGGGGTAAGGCAGACAGGAACCTCAGGTATATCAGATGGGAGATGACAGGTGATAGATGGGAGGGCTGAAATGGGTAATGACCAAAGGTGTGGAATGGGCAGCTTTCCGCTGTGGACTGAAAACTTGCACAGCATTCATCATTCAGAGACAAAGTCATCTTCATACAACAGCCAGAAGAAAGAGTACAGCAAACATTTTCATCAGCTGGGCAGCCAGGAGCATCTGCATGTTGCCTGCTCTTTGGTGCAAAACCTGATGCTTTAACCAACCTGTCCTCACTGGCACAGCAGCTCAAGCACTACCAGCTACTAGATAAAATATTTTAAAGAGTAAAAATCCAAAAGCTAATTAACCCAAAATATTTAACAAGAAGGCCTGACATCAAGACAACGGTCCATGGCAAACAGAAGTAAAAACTGCATAATAATGACACTGCCAAAGCCAATACCCAGATGTGCTTGTAAAAAGGCCCTCAAAGACAAGTATCTTCTGGACTTAGCAGGTGCATTAGCACCACTCCATAGGAGACTTTAGCAGCCTCACTGCTCCAGATAGTTTCAATGACTCACCATGAGTAACTCTACACCCACTCACACTTAATTAAAATCATAAAAAAGGCACTAAAGACACAATTATTTATGAGGAGCATATTCCTCGTGCATTTTAGTTGATGATTTTTCTATGCTTTATCAACCGAAGTCAAGTCTTAATGAAGAAATTAATAAAATTGTTTTTTTTCTGGATGCCAACTTAGAAGTTCACTGGGGACATTCTATACTTAATCCTTATCTTTATGTATATCCTTTTCTTCCTGCATGCCACCAGGGGGAAACATAATGTATTAACCTCTTATGGTGTGAGGCAAGACCTTGCAATCCCAGCTGAACTGCTGAGGAGAATGAGAAAGCCTGCAGAGAAGAGAGGAAGCCTGCTTTCCCCACCTCATGCTCTGCTTCAGCTTCCTTCTCCTGGATTACACATGGAACAAACGCTTAATATTCTGCATGCAGAAAAATGAAGGGCAGTGATAGGGCTGCACCCCTTACTTTGGATGATGGCCATAAAGAGGGGAAGCACGTAACACCCACGGACAGTTCTGCCTGGGCACAACTTACAGTAAGAATTGCATGATCAGATCTGCACCTTCTCCAGCAACAATAAATTGTCACCTATATTAAAGGGCTCGGGAGTGGGCTGAGTGTTGGTTCATCTACTCTTTAGGTGTCACCACAAGGAACCAGCTCTGCCAGGGACTGTGAACCAGCTGAGTTGAGAGAAACATTCCTCCCACATTTGAACAGGTTTTTGTTATTTCTGCAAGCAGTCTCTTTTACTGTATGTGGTATTGCAGGGGAAAATTCCTTTTTTCCATGGGAGCATATCCAAGGAATCAGACCCTTGTTCTTGCTCCTGAACAATCAAAAGTTACTGAAGAACATGATGCTCATATGGCAAAACTATTCACTGTGGCACAGTAACAAACTCAAAATAGATTTCCTTGCCTGCTATATAAGCAACTTTTAGGACTCCGTATGAACCTAGTAACACATTTTTCCCTATCTGTATTCCAGATTAATGGGTTGACTAACAAAACTTCACAGTATTTTTTTTTCCATAAAGATTTTTTTCTTTTCCCTCCACTTTGACCACTGACTAAATATATTCTACACCCATCTGCAGTCACAAATGTTGTTCTTTGTCATTCTTGAACAGACCCTATATACTTTTTTTTCTTTTGGAGTAGCCACAAAGTGGTGAGGGTGAATGACCTCATTTCCACCCCCCCTTCTCTCCTTGGCTAATTTGCTCTTTCAGGGTGGATTAAACCGGCCAGATTGGCTCTTTTACCAAACACAGCCCTGCGTGGTCTCTTTTATCTGTATCTTCAGAGAGAAGCAGCAATCTGATTCTGCAGAGCCAAGCAGCAGCTCCATGTCTCCACTCTTCTGCCTGCATGCTGCCCCTCCTCCATTGCAGCCCCAGCCTGGTGAGGAGCCTCCGTGAACACGTTCCACCAAGTGGCAGATGAACTGTGCTCCTGACACAGGGAGGGGGGTGACTGGTGGGGTCACGGGCAGAAGATGGCCTGGGGAATAAGGGTGAGGGCTGGATGCTGCTGCCTGTGTGATGGCAGACAGACAGTGTGTGCAACTTTCCTGGGTCCACAGGGGCTGACCTCCTGGTGACTTTGGTGGTGATCATCACAGAATGGTTTGGGTTGGAAGTAAACTTCACGATCATTTAGTTCCAAGCCCTTTGACATGGACAGGGACACCTCCCACCAGCCCAGGTTGCTCAAAGCCCCATCCAACCTGGCCTTGAACACTTCCCAGGGAGGGGGCAGCCACAGCTTCCCTGGGTAATCTGTGCCAGTATCTCACCCTCACGCTAAAGAATTTTTTTCTAATGTCTAACCTAAATCTACCTGCTTTTAGGTTAAACCATTACCCCTTGTCCTATCACTCCACGCCCTTGTGAAAAGTCCCTCCCCAGCTTTCCTGTAGGCCCCTCCAGGTCCTGGAAGGCTGCTATAAGGTATCCTTGGAGCCTCTCTTCTCCAGGCTGAACAACCCCAACTCCCTCAGCCCATCTTCATAAGAGGGGTGCTCCAGCCCTCTGATGATGACTGTGGCCCTCCTCTGGACTTCCTCCAAGAGCTCCATGTCATAATTAATGACTCTTTGGCTTTGTTTGTCTCTGTGACATCCTAAGCACTGTACAAACACCACAGAAGGCCAAGCCCTCAGCCTAGAAAATTCATACCCTGAAAAGACAAACAAGAAAGGTAACCAGGAGAAGCACTGTGAAAGAAACAAAGCATGCTGCATAGGTATGGGACACAAGCCAGGATGTACCCAAGTGCCTTACAAAAGTAAGCATCACTTCTCTGGTGCGGTGCTGAGCCCCTTACAAGGCACCACATCACAAATACAATTGCACACTGCAGTGACACACAAAGAAAGAAAAATCAGGAAACTTGCATTTCCCCAGAGCTGAAGCATCACATCAAACCCTGCTGTCATGGAACAGACACAGCAGAGTACCCTGGGTACCAGCACAGCCTGCAGAGCAAGGCTCTCCTGCAGCCCCCCCTGACACTTTCAGCCATCACTGCTCCATGTCCTGAAGGTCCAACAACAGTCTGTCTTCCACTGCATGAACTTTGGACCACTTTCAAAGAAGAGTAAGTCATAAAAAGGGGCATGTTCTTGCAGGAAGGCTATTATTGTGCGATATAGGCTGAGGCCTACCCAAGTCCATAGTGCAACCTGGTTAAACAGCACTAACTTTTTATATTGCATTTATAACACACAAATATTTGCCTTTGTGTTTTCTGTCGGTAATAATGAACCATTCTCTGAGCAGCTGCTTCTCCATGCAGGCAAAGCCAGACAGTGCAGACTTAAACCAGAGCCTGAGCAGCTGCAGCAGAAGCCTGGCAAGTTAAGTTTCCATGGAAAGGAAGGGGCAGCAAGAAGCACGGGTGCAGCTAAGGATGTGATGAACCAGACATGTCCATTTCCCTCCTCTCTCCACCTCCACTCAGCTAAACCAGCACCTGGAGCAACTCTCCCCTCCATGTGTCCAGCAGCCTTTGCACTGCAGAGCAGCCCCTTGCAGCAGGGGGTAGAGGATGGAAGGAGGTCTGGATTCTCTCATCACAGCACGTGGTGGTAGGAACCTTCCTGGCTCTGGTCACCACAAACAGCTCCTGGAGACCCGGTCATGCAGAGAGGAAGTTGGCAGGGAGAAGCAGAAAGAGGACAGTCTTGCAGCAGGGGTTTGGTCTACAAATGTACCAAGTAGGGCAGGGTCCTCCCCCATTTGGACTCCAGTGGACAGAAGATGAACATAGCAAGGTGACTCAAATATGATTCCTCTAAAGAACTTCAAGGTATAAATGCCAGAGGGCACCACTTGGACATTTTTTTTATTCTCTACATTGTAGTTATGCCTGCATTCCTTCTACTGTCTGCAATGGCTCTTGTAGAGCAAATTCCATCCCACTTCTCTGAGCTTGAGGGTGCTTGGGATGACAATAACAGGCAACAAAACAGATCCTTAGGGCCACACTTGATCTCTCTGCTTGACCTGCTATTTTAGTTTCTTCCAGCAGAGTATGAAGAAATCCCTGTACCACAAATGACATCTGCCAGTACCCGTGAGATAGCTGATAAGCTTTGAATTCTACTGACTTGTGAAATGTGAAGGTTTGTTTTGGTCCTACTTGTGGGAAAGAAGAAATTACATTGGGAAGATGATGCTTACCATGAAAAGAGAAGTGGCAGAGGTTTCTTAAATTGTGGATTGGTTCAGTTTTAGATACATTATACTCCTTTCATATGAAGTGCTGTAAGATTTTTCACATGTTCTAAGGGGAAACTGCAAAGCAATGAAAAACTTGCTGGTTTCCCTTGCAGGAATGGTTCCTGCAAGGGCATTTTCACTATTGAAATACTTGAATTCAAGCAACTGTGAAACCCTTGCTGTTAACAACAGAATAAATCCAGTTTAGATGAGATATTGTAGCAGTTTTACTCTACTGAGTGATTCCTTTGGCCTTGATCAGAACAGGAATACTGAACCAGGAGAACCCATGATATAACACTGCACAGACACTTTTATTCTTTTTCCTGCCCCTCTCATCATAAAGATTGCATATTTTAGGAAGTTAAAAGATGGTCTATATTTTTTAAAAGAAATATATCTGTCTTAAAAGAATTCCAGATGCTTGCAGTGAGCAAACTTTCCCTATAAAGTAAATATCATGGAGTAATGGAATAACCCATATCTTGCCACATGAAGGGAAAAGAGTCCTTGATGTTAAACCAGGCAACTTTGAGTTTTGGAAATGCCCATTCTCACAGGATTTAACTAGAACAGAAGTAGAAACAATTATGCTTTTCACCAGCGTTAAAAGTAAGGAAAGAGGTGTGACTATTCTGTGGAAGGAAGCTGAGGACATTGTGCCTCAGAAAGTAAAATATGGAGTCCTCTGACAGCCACCCAAGCCAAATCACTTGTAAAAATCATCCTGTGGCTGAAGCACAAGACAAGGAAGGCTGAGCTCTGCTCCCAGCACTTCTGCTCCACACTTGGTGTGTGACCTAGAGCAAGTCACAAATTCTCTGTTCCTGTTTCCTCTTTGGTGAAAATGATGACAATGACATCTCTTCTCAGAAGAATTATGAGTACTCACTAACTAACATTTACAAGTATTCCTCATTCTTCACAGGAATGCATCGTAAATGTCACTGTCCTACCATTACTTCAACATATTATTGACACTGCAGCTAAGACAGCTGCATCAGACAAACTTCAGCCCTACCACACTCATTCCCACAATTTGTTTGATCTGCAAACTTTGCTCTTATAGAACAACCCACTGTTCAAGGAGCAGCAGCTCTCTAGGCTTGCCTTGCTTTCATGTTCTTGACCTGCAGATACTCTTTGCTGTTGCAGACAAGATGTTAGATTAACAAGTTATTTGAGAAAGTATGGCTTATCCTATGTAAATTTATACCACAACTTTCCTGGAGCCCCCTACTATTTTGTATTGCTACTTGTCCAAAGCACTGACTATAGAAAATTGCACCCTGTGCAACCACTTACAGACTCAGAATTAAGCACATGTTGAATGCAGTGGAAAGACTTTACACATCAGCCCCAAATAAATACAAGTTCCCTGTTCTGTATCCTCTGAAAAGTTATGAACTCGGAGGCAAGAAATAACAAAGAGCTCCTCCTGGCTCCTACATCAGGGTACACAAAACATGCTGGGAGCTGTACCATGGAAACCTGAATGAGGAGATTCCAAAGTGAACAATTGCCTGTAATCCAAATGGTTCCAGAAGGAAGCAAATATGTCGTGTTTAGTGACCTGCAGCACAAGTACAAAACCCACTGAAGTCTTCTCATTATGCTGCACTGATCACAGTCCTGAACACCAGGCCAGGAAAAAAAGACAAATACAGGAGACACTTGGGAATGGGACAAACTACCTGAGAGCCAGGATGTAAAAATCACTTTTGAAGTATGCAGGCTTATTCACATGCATTTGGAGGGCACCTGGAAAGCAACAATTTAAGAGAAGCCTAAGGAGTGAGGGTGGATGGAGTGAAACATATGTTTTAGAGGGGAAAAAAGGTCAATGTGGTTTTAGGCAGCATATTTAGGACCAGGGATCCAGTGGAAAGGCTCTCAGGACTATGTGGTCAGACATTAAATTGAAAGCTGTAGACAGCACAGGGGGTTTTGGTTTGGTTTTTTATCTTTTTTTTTTTTTTTTTTTTTTTTTTTTGAGGCTGCACCTTGCTCTTAGGGAACCCAGCCATGCCCCAGTCCTAGCACTATGTTGAGAGAAGCACTTAAAATGACAAAACTAACCAAGATTAATGAGAGACAAAGAAATACTATAAGTTCAAATGGAAGAAATGCAAATGGTAGTGAGGATTTCAAACACTGATTGATGGAGGAAATAAAGTATCTGTAGTATGGGATTTGCAAACAGCCTAGAAGGGTCTAAATTACCTGAAGGGAGAGGAATAATTTTCAAGCTGTATAACTAGAATAAGAAAAATCAAGACTCTGCAATTTGAACAGCTGGAGGAAAACTGATGAATGCCATTCACAAGTCTCAGCAAGAATGGTCTTTCTGAGAAAGAAAATGGCCTTTTCTGAGAACAGGGGAAGGCAAGCAATGACCCCAACCATGAAACACGCTGACCATGAGCCACCTGGCACAACACGGTGCTTGCAAAACAAGCACATTCTGTTTGCAAACAACTGCAGAGCCAAACCACACTCAGATCTTTCCCTTTGCGAGGACAGGGCTGCCCTCCCGGGGCAGCTGACCTGGCACTGGGGTTCGGTTCTTGGCTCTGCCATGAGCACCATGGGAACCTCCAAGGGAGTCGTGTAGAAGGTCCAGGCCCATCCTCCACCCGTGAACACTGCCCTGACACCCCCGGAGCTGCTCAGGGGCTGCCAACATTTGGGAGAGTGGGTGGGTCAGAGTGTGAGGGGGGCTACATCCCACCGAGGAGCCGGAAAAGCCGTAGCTGGGCTGCAGTCCCACGGCCGAGGGACAAGTGTGCTCATGCTCTCTTGAATAAATCTGTTCGGTAGGGTGGAGTCTGCCTTATTTTTACTCTACATGCAAATTATATCCCTCAACAACCTCACAGCAAATATTTTCTGGTTTCTCACACCCTGCCCTGGGCAGGAGGCAGGCTGTTTTCCCTGCAGATCCTCTGGTTTCCTCTGGAACTTGGGTTTGGGCTATTTTGATTTAAAAGAAGTGAGAGAAGCTTGTAAGACAGAGTGAGTTACAGGAAAAACAAACAACCAAAAACAAAACCAAAACTAAACAACAACAGAAAAAAACAACAGCAACAAACCAAAAAACAAGCAAACAAAAACCAACAAAAAAACAAGGCGAAGCTGTTGTGTTCAGCCCACCTCTGCCAGCGCCGGCAGCGCAAGATGCCACCGGCTCTGACCTCGCCACCTCCTCCGGGCGACGAAACAAAATCTCCTGGGGTGAGAGGTGACAGAGCTTTCCCCCTCTTCCCTCCAACACAGCCCTGGCAGCACAGCCTCACTTACCTGTTTGCCAGCAGCAGCCAGGCCAAGGAGAAGGAGCCAGCAGCCAGATGGGACGGGCATGTCTGGATGTCCGTCTCTGCCTCCTCCTCTGGCTCCTTTTCCTGCCGCCAAAGAGAAACTAGATCCTTCCAGCCAAGCCCCCGTGCCCCGGCAGCAGAGCGAGGCACATTTGAGCTATCTACTTCTCTTTCTTCCTTTCCTTCCTCTCAACTACACGAGGGGAGAAGAGAGAAGAAGAAGAGAGCCAAAAAAAGAAAAAAAAAAAGGCGCCTGGCTGAAGTTCCCACAGCATTTCCTCAGCCTTGACATGCAGGGTTGTTGTTTTTTTTTTTTTTCTTTTCCCTTCTTGTCCCTCCCTTTCCTTTCTCCACCCCCTTTTACAAGAAGTTTAGTCACCATGCCCATGTCCCTCCTCCTGCCCATGGAGAATGCTTTCCTGGTCGTTCTCAGCAGGGACATCCAGCCATCCATCCAACTGCCTCACACTCTCCGCACCCTCCTTCCCCAGCCTTCCTCTTACCTGGCTCCATCCCTCACCACCCATCTGCCCTGCAATTGCTTTCTCCTCACCCTCGGTATTTTGGCACAACTCAAGGCTTCTCCCCCCTCCTCTCTCTCCCCCAATACTGAACTTTGGCTGATGGTGGGAGCTGCCAGATGGGATTGCTGCCAGGGGAAAGACAGTGGAAGCTGGGCTTTGGGAGCTCTCCTAAAAGCATGAAACAGGGTCAGTCCCTGCCGCCCCCAACTTGGGACGGTACCAAGTAGCCTTCTGACCCCCAAAACAGGCTCCTGACCCCCAAAACAGGCCCCTCGCCAACACCTCCAGCCCAGCAGCACCACCTTGGCCTAGCAGAAGAGCAGCTGAAGCTGCTGCAGTGCTGCTCAAACCTGGGCACAGACCCAGGTGCCTCTCATCTTATAAAGGGAGCTGGAACCCTCAGTGGCGGGGCAGGACAGGACAGGACGGGACAGGGCTGATTTATGGGAGCTGAGTATCTGACAAGTTTTGTTACACCACTTTCCCTGCCTCCCTGTGCTCACAGCCCACTGTGAACCCAGGCGGGAGCACGCTTCTGTCTTGAGTGAATAAGGAAGTTGGTCTTTCACTTGCATATTTAGATTTAACCCTTGACCAGGGAAAAATAAAGAAAAGTTAATTATAAGTTGCTCTCTGTTTGCACATGAATAAATAAATTCTAACACAAAAGATGAAGAGGTTATATTATAAATAATAATAATTTTAAAAAATCCTTTACCTTTGTTGCTGTGGTCTGGTTTCTTCTCAGAGGAGCAATGCTCAGAGATAGGGAGTTCTTGGGATGGAAACAGCTTCTGGGTTTCCCACCTGCATGGTAAGGCAAAGTTATGACCTTCCCCCTCTGCCTACTTTCCAGAGACCATAAAGCCAGACCTTTTCTTTCTTCCTGAAGTTTGTTTCAACACTGATGACCCCCCACGTCCTCTGGAAGCATTGGGATCTGCATGATCTGTGCTCAAGCAGGCCTCGGCATCCATATTCCTGTGCCTGGTCTCCAATACAACATGGGTGTTTGGGTGCTGGTTTGATGTTCCTCAACTGGCTATGGGGCAAAAGAACACTGCCTGGCTGGCCCTATTGCCCATTAAACTCAAAATAGCTGTAACAAAGGACATGCTGATGGGTTGCAGCAAGCCATAGAGCTTGCAATTGCAGCATCAGAGCCCTGGTGACCTGCCAGGGGAATCAGGGCCTCACCACACTGGAGCTGGACAGGCCTCAGCTCTAGCACCAGACAGGAATCAAGCTGGGGGTGAGAGGCAGCCTTGGCACTCAAAGTTGCCTGGTAGGCAGCACATGTAAAGCCAACTTCAGTGGGGGCTTTTTGAGGTGAGGCGTGAGGTGCGGGCGATGTCCATGCTGTGCTGCTGGCAGTGGTGCTGGTTCTACTCCCCATTGGACCTGGAGGGAGCCTGGTGAGACTCTGGGGGCAGCATCAGGTGGAGATCCTTCAGCCAGAGCCACATTAACCACTGCTGAAAACTCACAGCCCCGTTCTGGCCAGAGTGTTTTAAAATGCTCATATTTAAAGTACAAGGAAATGTTTCTTTTTAAACAGAACTGTTGAGTCTCTTCCCCATTTCACAGTGAGCACAATACCGAGGCTCTGTTTATTTACCAGCTGCTCATTCTAACCACAGCTTTACAGGCGCAAACTGAGGCTGTCATGAGCAGTTAAACATGTTACTGGCTTGCTCTGAAGGTGTTGAGTAAAGGCTTTGAAGGCACTGAGTAAAGCCAAGCCCTGTTCAGCTCAGAGAAACTCCAGACAGTTCAACTATTGCCCGATAACTTGATTGCTTTTTCGTTTTCACTCCTGATAGCTGTCTGAGGAATTGTTGTTCAGACTGAATTGCCCTCTTTTCCTCCTCTCTGTGAAAAAAGCCTCTTTGTGAAAGCTCAAACATTTTCCTCTGAGTTAAATTTTATGTTTCTGAGCCAAAACCCACAGAAGCCACTGCTGGGTGCTTTATAGTCTTAATTATGTATTGCAGTAGATCATTAGAAACTGAACTGTGAACAGTAGAAAATATGAACATGGGAATTTATAGGAGAAAGTGCTACCAATGCGTATTTATTTCATACATCATGCTATGTAACCAAAGTAGAAACTAAAAATCTATACCAAAATGGGTTTGTCAGCCTTTTCTTCTAGAGAAAAGATTTTTTTTTTCCTACTACAGAACACTAGTTTTACAGCTACCTGATTACCTCCAAGACTTAGTCTGTATATTTATCATTTAGATAAGAGCAATCCTGGCATGAACTGAGGAGCTTGCTCTGCCCAGGATACACCTCAGATTCTGTCCTGCCTGGCAGACATTCACCAATCCCCTATCAGGAGGACTGAGACAAACAACTCCTCTGAAACACCATGCAACACCCCATTACCAGCTCCACAGAGCCACCCTGTCATTTTATCTAACAGCACACTTTAATGATCTTGAACTTCTTTGAAAACTCACCTGAATTATCGAGGCAACTCATGCTTGGATCAATTGGATGCATTCATCCCTCAGCACAGGTTCAAATCTAATTGAAACCTTATTGCCTATTAAACACTACAGCTGCTCTTCCTCCATCCCCTCTTTCTGATCCCCTGGCAGCATATTTAAGGTGTAACAGACCTGGCAGAATGCCACACAGCATCCTAGTAAGGCGAATTCTTCACTACACCTGCCATAACTTCAGCAGGACTCCATTGTACGGCCTCCACCACAGCTGCCACTGAAGCTGAAAAGGCTTCTCAGGTTTTGGGCAAGGGGGGAAAATTCTCCACTAAAATGCAGGGCAGAAAGCAGCAGGACAAGATCACAGTCACAATAGTTTTGGGTATGGTAATATTCAAATAGACTACAAATAGCACTATTTGTATGCACGCGGTATTGAAATGGTAGAATAAAAAGGTATCAGCCTCTGCAGGATAGAGAAGTTGGAGGTTAGGATACAGACCAGCCAGAAATAGAGTGAATGAGCAAGAGGGCGAGGAGCACGGACAGTACCAGGACTGGAAAAGGGACCAGAGAGACCACTGCCTTGGTGTCAGCCTTGTACAACTCATGAGTTGTCTTTTCAAATCTGCAGTAGAACTTTTCAAGTTGAAAGGTTATGACTTGAAAAGTTACTGACGCCTGCAGTAAAACTTCTCACACCCAGGAACTAGAAATCTTCAGTCTAAGAAAGCCTTTTGCTACATTGGCAGTAAAATGGAAGTTCAAGCTCCAGCTGCAGTGCAGATGCCTCCAAAGACCCAGGCTGCTTACCACTGGCTTGCCTGTTACAAGCTCTACAGGCAGAACCATATTTTCTTACTGCTTACCTTTAAACATGAAAACTGGCCAGCATTAAACCCAAAGAAGAAGACTTTAGAAACAACTTATCTGGAAAATAATTACTCATACAAGGTTACTCACTGGGATCAGTTAACACATGACATATTAGCATAGAGTACTAACATCCAAGACCTGATTAGCCAACTCATTCAACAACAGCATTTCTTAATGTCTTTGCTGACCAATGTTACAGTCTAAAAAAAAAATTTACTACATATCTGAATATGTTCACTAGGAATATTAGCCAAATGCACCCATTAAACCTCCAAGACAGTTTCCTTGAAGTCTTGTTTCCTGGCACTATGCCACAATCCAGAAACTCATCAGCATTTACATCTGATGCAAGAAATTCTCCAATTCTGCACTGGATCAATGCTGTGCCAATAAGCTGGTCACATTAGTATATTAATTTTCTACCCCATGAAGCTTTGCTGGTACTTTGTGGTTTACTTAAATATGAACATCAGTGAGTTTCATGTGGGGAAATTATTTAAAACATTCTGAATATTTGATACCCACACCATTAGAAACTGCAAGAAAACAGAGCTGCTTGCTCCTGGAACAGAAAAATTCCATTAACACTTTCACAACACAGAGAACAGAAATGTTCCACACTTCTGCTTTTTCTGCACCATTTTGAATCATCTTATCATACACGTGGGGCAATGAATTCCCATAATATAGAACAAAAGCTCCTCCTTCTTCTTCACAATAGAGCTTTTTCATGGATAATTTTAATCTCTCCAATGTAACATTTTCATTTGCCAGCAACTGTTTCCTCATTTTCTCTAGCCAATCAAATAAAAAACTGTTTTTAGTTCTCCTGAGCAGAATATGCTGTTACATGCAGCAATAGCAGCATTTTTTATTTTCTTGGTTCAAAAGAGTGGAAGACACTGAGAGAAGAACGTGCTTTCCTGAAGGAGCTCCCTTTATTCACCCTGGATTAGAAGACAGGAGAACAACAATTTACTTTATTTAGTTTTATAAAACAATCTCTTTCAGAACAAAAATATATAAATGGCAATCAGCCTTTAGTCTACAGAAAACATATTTAGATCACACAAACTCATTCGGGCATCCATGCTCCTTCAGCCCACTGTCACCTTTGCATAAGAGCACCAGTCAATCCTTTAGAGACAATATTAAGTTTCTGCAGTTTTCACTAGGCAGCATGAGACCTTCACCCTCTCCCACTTCAAGCCTTTTGGCAGAGCTGATACAGCCAACTGGGATTTTAGAATTGCTATAGGCAACTAAAGATAACCATTTGGGAATTAATTGTTTTCCATGATGGATATTTGTCTTCTTTTAATGAAGCATTTTCTCCCAAAAGGTTTACTTAATCTGTTTTGTATAACAGGAGGAAAAAAGTTAATTAAAAATATTTAGTAATTCTTTACAGATTTATTGCTTTCAAAGAAAGCCTTACTCCTGAGTGCTATACTGACATAGCTAGGAGGAAAAAGAACAAACAAACAAACAAACAAGCCCCCTACATAGAATAACCTCTTTGCCAGCTCCTTGAAAATTTGTCAACATTTAGTAAACTAATAAACATTTAGAAAAACCCTGCAATCAACATCGACTAAAAGAAGCCTGAAACTGGGAGATAAAACTCCTAAGGCAGCCTATGTGACGTTTGTTGCCTGCACAGATTATTTTTTTTTAGCCTCAGTAGTTACCATGAGAGGTGAGTTGGCATTGGGATGCTCTCAAATTCCTCCTTGGATCAACCAGTAAAATGCTGACTAGCAAAAGCCAAACTTTGTGGGGGGCTGGAGAAACCAGACCTAGAGGGGTAAAGGTGCCACATTTATAGTAACAAACTCGAGTGTAATCCCACAGTCATCCATAGTGAAACTGCTGTCAGTTTCTTGGCTGATAAATGGGTTTCCAAACACTGGTTAAGCATAGGCCAGGAGCCACTCTCACAGGCAGCCTGCCTGCAACAGCCCTGCTTTGGAAAGCAGTTTAACTATAAAGAAGTAATTTTGGTCTCATGACTCCAGACCTATCTCTGGCACTGCAACTACTGGGACGGACACAGAAGGAAAAAAAAAATATGAAAACACCATGGCACCGCAGAGGAGGAGACCTTGCATGAAAATAGCAATAAAGCCACATGACTAGAAGCCAAAGTGAAACAGGCACACTGATGTGGGAAATTCAAATATATTCATCTTTCTGCTATGTAAAAAAAGTTAAGGGTGAAGAACTTCAGTGCATTCGACTTCTCTCCTGTAACAGTTGTTTTGGTCTGATAACCTTTTTCAGAGAAGACTACAAGTAACAAGACACGGCAGGTATACAAAACTTTTTATTGACAACAGAACAATAGAGAGGAAGGTCACCACTTCCCATTCCTCTGGAATGTTTCCATTTCACAGTCAGTCTGCTAAAAGTATACTTTTGTGGTAACAAGCAACACGAAGGCATGGAGCTGTCTGTAATCTCAGGAAAAATGTTCCCTCAGTGCAGTGTAAAGGGACTGACAGGGTGCCAGTGTGCAGCAGGCCCTGTCACAACACAAACACAGCAGGCAACTGGATATGCAGAGCCAACAGGCACAGACACAAAGCACTTAGAAGCCTCAAGTTATCTCCAGTATTTCTAAGGGTAATACCTGAAGTGCTACTCCAAACATACTCTGTTTCAGTAGTCAGTGCTTTCCTCCCTCACTCTTTTTGCTTCCCCTGTCCTCAAAGATGTGAGTGCTTCCAAAATGAATGGTACCGTGTCAGAGAATGCCTGAGCTTTAACATTTTGCTACCTCATGCATGCACTCGAGTTTACTTTCAGAAGCTTACATTGACATAAAGAAGGAAAAAAAAAAAAAAAAGTGCTGCATAACAATAAAAGGCTTTAGCTGTTAATGCATCCTCGCTAACAAAAAATTTTGCTGGCTGTTGAAGATACTCCTTGCAATATCATTTTTATGAAGTGTGTATCAAGTCTACTTAACATTTGAAAGAAACTGCATGTCAGACTCCCTTAACATAATTTTAAATACTCTGAAATGAAGTTTGAACTGAGAGTCAGTCTAAACAACAAAGCATTTTAATTGTAGCTTTCATAGCACATAGGACTACACACCAAGTGCATTACAAAAGCACTCTTTCTCCTGCCTAAGTTTCCTCTGCCTGCACAACTCTACTGGGAGCCCTGTGTGGTAGCTTACACATTTGTTAACATCTATTAATTTATTGTGGTTTTCCTTTACTTAGTAGATGTGCCTCTGGATGTGTAGACTGGTTGTTAAAGTGCTTTAAAATAAAACAAAACCCCCAACAAAAGAAAGCAGCCCTCAAAAAACCACAATAGATGTGAGAATTTTATCTGAAGGACTTTGTACAGCGCATTTACAATGTCAGCATAAATCACCTGAAACATGAGCATTCCCTGCAGACCGATGCAGTGCGAGCAGCCTCATACATTGGATACTGCAGCTCCTCTGGATTCAAGATGCAACATACTTACAAAAACAACCCTAGAAGCGCAGACAAATGCTGGTGGGTCTTCCTCTTCTTTTTTAGAAACATAATAAAAAAATCTGCATTACTCTTTCATAATTTAAATACATAAGTAATCTCCACTTTTATTACTTCATGACAATGACTTCAAATTTACATTATTTTAAGTACCGTCATAATAGCTCCATGTATAATACAGATATTTGCCCATATCCTGTCAGAAAATAAAAAAAAAGAAAAACCTTCCACTATATAAAAAAAAATATGCTGTAAAGACAAGAACACGGAACTTGGGGACTTGGTACAGACTATGATTTCAGTTTTATATCAACCACAGTTAACCCAAAATTAACAGATACACAGCGATATTCAAAAGCAGTGCAAATATCTTTGGAAGTTAGAATAAAATTATACTACAAGAACATAAGACAAGAAATTAAAAGGCAAGTACTTCAAGTACAGGAACCAGTCTCTGTGAGGTCCATCTTAGTGTTAGCTGGGAGTTCCTTTTCCCACCCTACTTCTTCCTCTGAAACACATTAGCCAACATTGCACCTGATGTAGTCAGCTGGCCCATTTTGTTCAAAAACTTGGTCTTTGTATCTTCACTTACAAGGCTTGCAGCAATTGACATCGAGCTAGAAAGTAAAAAAAAAAATTAGTGATGTAAGACTTACCAAGAAAACACTGTGCTGTTATTTAATAAGCAACTGAACTGTCTTTGCATTTTGGAGGTTAAGATCACAAAAGACCCATCCATCAACAAGAACTGAAAAAACATCACCACCAAGGCCAAATACACACTGTTAAACAAATTATCATGCCTACTGCCATTCAGTCCTACTGAAAAGTCATCAACTTCAGTTTTTAAAAAAGTTGCACATCCTACTTTTTACTGCCTTTAGAAGTCACCACGTTAGCATTTGTTAGCTATCTGGCAATTGCTGTACTGACCAATACCTCTGTGAAAGATCAGCTTTGCATTCTCACTAGAAGCATCAATCTTATTTAATGCAAGAATAACAGTACTGGTTCAGACCAGGCATATATCTAGGCCCAAGTATCCTGCCTCCAACAGTGACCATTGGCATAGATACAGGGAAAAGTAATAGCCTTCATTTCCAACTCTCTTATTTTCCAAATATTTCCATCTGAGCAGAATTTCAAATTGGTGTGGACTATCAGCCTAGTAACTCCCAATGAATCTTTATTCTTTATTGCCTGTTCAGTTCTCCCTTGATCCCCCTGTGAATTTCTTGTTAATCCCACTCTGGTGCTCTCAGTACTACCAGGTTTACCCCTTCTGCTTGCTGTCAATGTGATTCCTATTCCCTTTGCTCCAGTCTTCCATTCCCACAAGTGGGCTAGAAGGAGCAACCCAATCAATGTTGAACCTACAAGGTGCTTTGAACAACATGTTAAGAAATTATCCCAAAGCTCCATAATTAACAGGATTTTTTTAAATTTGCAACTGATGACTAAGCTCAACTTCAGATTTATGTAACAGTCTGGCAGAGTAGGAATAAACTGTCTCAAGACAGAGTGCAACAAGGCAGAAATATAATAGCAGGAGTATAAATAAATATGCCATACTTCCTATAGCTGTAGTTAAAGTGTCAAATGTATTTTTCAGTATTAGACAGGGCCAATTTTACATAAAACACTACCAGTGAAGCTCTCCCTTGTGAGCTCAGTGTGAAGCCTGCATTTCAAAATTATCCCTAAGATCACAAGATCTGTCTTACTGGCACAGGCTGCCAGCTTCCACTAACAGACACTTCAGTCTGCAAGGTTCTGAACAGTTCTTTTAGACACTTTCATGACAGGGGAGGTCAAACTGAAGTTAACTCCAAATTACTTCAACAGAATTTCAATTATTTCTTCAAAGGTAGCAGGTATGCATTTATAACTTTCTTCCATTTCATACCACAAAGAAAGGTGCTTAAAGGTACCAAATTCTGACTCTAAAAAGACACAGTACTTGGAAATTAAAAAAGAAAAAACAGAAGGGAATCTTCTCACCAAAGCTGTACTGCAGGTTCACAGATAGCTTAGCTGTATCGTAACTCTGCCCCCTCAAATGTATATCCCCCCCATTTCTACTTTTAAAACTGAAGTGACTCCCTCTCATCTTCATTTCCACAGTGCCCAACAGCCCCAGATCCTTGAAGGGGCATTCAGGATACCCAACATTATCACAAAGCATTCTATTAGGTGATTTTGTTTTTTTCAGTACATCTCCTATTAATGGAACAGATTACTGAAATCAATCATATAATTTAAAATCTTAGTATTAGCTGGTATTTTCTGAAAGCTCTGTGAAGTTCCTCATTCAATATTTACTGTTTAAGCAACATTTTTTTGAAAGTATGCTGTTTAAAGTTTCAGTCAAGAAAATTCTCAGGTTGTACCTCCTTTTAGATAATATCTGATTAAAGACATTTTGAGGGACATCAGCCATCTGACGTTGAAATTAGAAGTTAGAAACTGGAGTATCTAGAATGCTTTCTAATCTTATGTTAACGTAAACAGAAAGATAACCCACTTGACATTCTTAAAGGTTTAAATATGCTCCAGAAGTACTATTATTATACAAATCAAACATTTAAACGTAACAATAAAAAGAATATTAAACCAAATAACTTGAGTCTCATTAAAAAAAATAATCAGAGCACTCAAAAGGGCAGTAACAAAAATTGTTTGAAAAAGCAGTCCTATAGAAAAGTCCTTGCATTTACTCATTATTTTAAAAACGAAACAAAAAACAACCCACAAACAAAAATAATGTCTACACATCTATTGTTTGATCAGTGTCTAGATGAAATACATGCTATACAGAATTCAACTTGTTTTGAGGTTTAGCCCAAAATAAAAATTCATACTGGGTATTTAACAGTTTGTAATGTAAGTTGGTACCCATGACTGAAAGACCTTGTTAATTTCTAAACAAAATGTTCAACAGAAGTGGCTATCCAATATTTAAAAGGCAAAGTTTAACAAAAAAGGCAAAGTTTCTTAAAAAAAAATAAATTTCTGTGATCCCATATTATTTGGCCAACCTTTTCTAAGAGTAAGGGGCAAAGACAAGGTAACAAACAATTCTCTTATGACTGTTCCTGCATCCAAATTTATTTTTGTGCATACGTTCTAATGTCGTTAAGAAAAATCAGCAATTTGTCTCCTGATTGCATTTAAATACGTTGTAAAATATATTTAACACTGAAATTAGGAACTGAAATTGGCAAGGGCTTGGCAAGAAAAAGGAGATATTCGTGTATATGAAAAGGTCATTTTCTTGGTGGTAAAACATTTCATGTTAATATTTTACCGTGAAAGATTGCAACCATGCCCTGATCTTGAATAAGAAAGGGGAAGGCTAATTAAAGAATGAAGGAACACATTCTAAAAGCTTTTCCTTCTCAAATCTTACCGTACTCAGCAGTTGCATTCTAGAAGGAAATACACTGGATGTTGTACCATATCTGCATTTACCTGTTTTTGCAGTGGCTTAATAGGCCTAGTTGTGATTTCAAGATACTTTCAGAAGAGGGATTTTAAGTAATACAGATCTCTTAAATTTAGGTTAACATCTCTGCATTGATATAAGCTAAAGCACGGTAGTCTAAACCCCACATGAAATAAAAGTTGATCACTCAAACTCTAGGCACACGAAGAACAGGTTTGATGAACTAAGAAGATTAAATATTTGAGAGAAGCAAAAGCACATTTTTTAAAGAAACAAAATTAAAAATACTGTCCAATGCAAGTGCACCACTTGAGAATTAGGAAGAACTCAGCCAAATAATTTTGTTTCATGACCTTAGGTCTCACAGTTCAGCTAATATAGGTAAGATAACAAAAAAACACTTCATGTTAATGTTAATGGTGTTCTTTAAAGAGACCAATTTGATATTATGTTAATTTGCTGCACTCTGTGAGAGAAAAAAATTATTTCAGAATACATTTGCCTGAGAAGAAATCAATTTCATATATTCTAATAGTGTATGTCTCCTAAAAGACTGTCAAGAAGTCACTCAAGAGGTACTAAATTAAATTAAAACCCCATATATCAGACATAAAAGTCTTATCTTCTATGCTTAGCTACATCAACAGCCTTTTTTTCTTTACATAGTCAAAGTCTGATATGGTGGCTTTTTTATTGTACAAAGAATTAGAATGAAAATGAAAAAAAGAGTATCAGTTAGTCTGTAGATTAAAAACAGAGTCCGTAAAACCCAGGAAGGGGGAAACATTTGCCAAGGAGCTGATGTCCAGGTATGTAGCTGATTCTGATGAATCCACTTGTTAATAAAAATACTCAGTCATTGCTTATGTGCACAGGGTGGCTGGTGAGCTCATAGCAATTGCTTAGCGTCAGATCTACAAAGAGCCTGGGTGTTAATTCTGCCTTATCACAATTACCTATTGGATATCTGCTACATAAGGTACATATTATAGGAAAAGCCTCAATAAAACTAATGCAAAAAGTAGAGTGTGTCTAATGGGGCAAACTTAGCAAGTTTCTAACTTGCCAAGAATCATTATTGGTAGGTTGTTTTCTTAGGAAATAGCTGTCTTAGGTGCCCAACTTTAACATAGCTGACAGCAAGCTAAGCTTTCACCATTCTTTAAAAATAAAAAGCAAATAGGTGCTGAAGAATCTGAAGGATACAGAAGGGGGATGGGCATTCCCAGTATGACTACTGGGAGAACACACAGGTATGCAAGCTAGAAAGCTCCATTTATGGCAAGGCAGAAAGGGTAAGGCCAAAAGTACAAAGCTTGAGGAAGTAACATAGTGAAGCTCTGAGGAAAAAAAATTAACAGTATGAGTAAGTGCATCTTTTTGTTCTTGACTGACTGGCTATTTATGCTGCAAGCAAGGAACATGCCTGTGGAGTGATTAAGTCAAATAAACCTATTCTTATTCTGTGAATAACTAATATGAGAAAAAAAACCCTATTTTATCATGAAAATAGCTACTCAACTAGAATACACTTAGTACAGCCCCTACTTCATAATATTGCCATGTGAACAGGAAAGAGGAAAGAAGCTGACTGGCAGTGCACTTTGTGGATCTTAAAGGTTTTGTATTTCTTCTCCCTTACACAGGACTTCTATATGTCTAGACAGAACCAATTGCCTTACTAGAACAGATACACTATGGATTGTGATTAGCTGTAGAACTTACGACATTTTCAGACTTAAAATTATTTCACTTCCAAAGTCTGAAATTCCCTTCTAGTAGACCTTGAAGCGTTGACCTGATGCTCATGCCTCAAATGGATTCAGTTCTTGCCACTCCCTGGTCATTATTAACTACAGCAGTAAAGAGACTAATTACCACTAGTAAAACCTGAGGTATTTTATCTGGTGCATGAGAGACTGACTCTTTTTCCCACACTTTTTTGTCCATTTCTTGTAACCTTTCCTATTTCAGTCAACTGCCAGCTGCTTCCAGGATTTTGGCTGAGCTCTTTCAATGAGTCAATTTGTGCAGATACAGAAACATGCCATGAACAAGTTTCAGTAATTGTCCTGATTCCCATGGCAAGGCATCAAAGATGGAGCATAGATTCTCTTTTTCAGATACCTACTGTTTCTTCTCAAGCTCTTCCTGGCAACACTGCTGAGGATGGATAAAGTTATATAACAATCCATGAGAAGTTACCTGCCAGTATGCCATTCCAGGCTACAAGCAGGCAAGAGAACATAATGATGCCTTATAATGATGCTTAGCTTTCTGAATTTGTGGGTATGTTAGCTTCTTTTGTCATCATGACAGACACAAATACATATGATACCCCCCTGCCACAGGGATGCATAGACACCATGTGTTTGATGCCTCCTCACTACAGAGCTGAGTTTACAGAGCTTTTACAGAATGGGTGTTATACTGAAGTGCAACACAGGTGGCATTTCCCCAAAGCCAGCATTCACTAAGCAGCACATTCACACAGGTAGGACACTGGAGAAACTGTGCTCATGTGCACAGTCACATGCAAGCAAAGGAAGCCAGGAGCAGGTCATTACCATGACCAGAACAATTCCTTCAGCCTGCAAGCCATCCCCATGACAGAGGCTTGCTAGGTGCATGCCACATGCATTGCTGTAAGCACTCCCTGCTTTCTCACTTTCAGAACAGGAATTCAATTACTGTTCTAAATGGGTAAGAAATCTAGAAGAAAGTAACATGGGAAAACAAGAAGGTCATTGCTACAATACAATAAAAATGTCTTTTCCTGTGTTTTACACTGGAAATAGAAACAACCACAAACTGCATGACAGTTCCTAAGACCTGCCTTTGCATACACAATGTGTCAGTGCAGCATTTCTGATCACAAGCCTCAGACATCATTGCGGAATTCACTCCGCAGAACATTACTCTGGAGACACTGAAAAGGAGAAGTGGATGCCTTACCCCTGTGGTTCTTGGACGGTCTTATTATCCACTTTCTGTTCACATTCTTTTATCATGGAGCTTAAAATAACCTAAGACACATAAGGAAGAGAAATGCATGATATTTTTTTCTTTACATTAACACCTTGTAAAAAATCTACTCTGCAACTAATTCTGAATTTAGCAGGAGTGTTAAAAAAGTTTCTCTGATGTTCCTCAGGTGTATTTAAATTCCAGTTATCTGATAATGCCTTGTGGCTAGAAACAACACAACTATTCAAAATACTTTAAAGGAAGAAAATATTTTTAAATAGTTAAAGGCATTAAAGACTCCCTCCTCCTTCCCCTGGCTTTATAAAACAAAGTTAAACAAGTTTAAAACTCAGTTTTGTAACACACTTCCTTTTTTTTCAAACAATACTTTTACTTATTAGAAACTAACTTCAACATACATTCATCTTCCCTCTATTTTCCTTCAAAGAGTTTAAGTACCTTTTAAAATTTAAATCTTTACCAACATTATACATAGAAGAAAAAAATAAAAGGGAAGACAAAAATGTGATGGCATCCTGAGACATTTTAATGGAAACGAAGTTCTAAAGCAAACTTGATATCCTGTCATTGGTGTCTTTCAGGGTTTCTGAGAATCAAGGCTTTTTTTTCTTTACGGTTTCTGCAGAATATTTAAGACTAAATACACCCCACGCTTATATTTTACATTTTTCCAGCATACCAAAAATTTGAGAATGTTTTCCAGCAGCAGGCTTTGAAAGCAAATATAAAATGCATTGGACAGATATATAACTCCCTGCCTTGGTCACAGTAGTACTGTTTTAACACATCAAGGCAAGCATTTGAAGTATTTTGGCAAAACAGTTGCAACACAGAGTGTTAAACTACAAACATACACATACACACACACACAGGTACCCACTGCATCAATAGAAACTTTTTGAGACATTACACTTAAAATCTAAAAGGTAGAAAATTAGCAGTGTCTTTCTTACCCAAACCTAACTATATACAATAAAGAAAAAAACACCCTAATTTAAATCTCCAGAATACAAATCAGTCATCAATGGTTACTAACAAATAACTATTAAAAATGTGTTTATATACATAAAAAAGCTGGTTTGTGTCAAATACCTGTTAGACAGCTGCAGCACAAAATATCCTTTGAAACCATTCATTACACTGGCAAGCTGTGGCCTGGTTTGCAGATCTGTGCCAGTGTTCACTCTATTTCACCAAAAGTATTACTTCAACATTTGAAGCAGTTTGGGTAGCAAGTGTTGTATACTCTCAAATGTTTCAGAAAGCAGCAAACATGCCCATGAGTTTATCAGGACTACAACTCTTACTGCTAAAGTTGCTGTCCCTTGTTTGCATAAATTATGTACTTAAGAGTACAGAGGTATAAGAGAAATGCATTCAGAATTCCAACGAAAAAGCAAGCTTTGCTTTCTGTATCAAGAAAACCCTGAAAGTTCTAAGTACAGTGGCCACAGTTTTAGATACTTAGCAATTCTACCTATGCATTGGAGCATTTTCTGTATTTTTATACACCTATCTGAATCTAGATGTTCCAAATATCAACAATATGAAGTCTTTAACAAGGGGCAGAATGATTTAGAAGGACCCAGAATAATTTGAGCACTGGGATGGAGATTCCTCCTTCTGGAAAGGCTGCACAACACTTGGCTTAAATGAAACAATTCTGGCCTCTTCTCCAAAATAATTTGTCTTAAAGTTCATAGTGAAACAGAGCAAAGGTTTTTTGCAGTTTTTACATTATGATACTGCACATACTGCTCACATGTATTTCCTTGTGTTCCTTTGGTCATAGGACTGTCTATGAAATCACTTAGAAATTTAAATACACATTTGGTGACATTTAAAAGGCATAATATGCTTAAGTATTATAAACAATACTGCCAGTGGACTAAATATTTTTATCAAGTACTGATATCTCACTTTCAAACAACTCAAAATCCAATTATTTTAAAAAGAAGTAGAAGGCAAATGGAGATAGGGGGAAAAAGGGACTTGACATGGAATTAGAGATATTGGCAAAGTATCTCAAATGTCTGCAGAAGGTGAAATATTTATTTTAGAGATCAGAGGGCCAGGCTTAAATCCCCAATTTGCACTTCTGTTTAAATGAATGGAAGGAAAGCAAATATAAGGGATGAGTGAAAAATTCTGCCTGCCAGGATCCCAGGCAAATCCCACAGATGTAACATTTCCCAGCTGAGCATAAACTGTGTACTGATGTTAGAGCCACATGGGCTAAGGCTCTGTAAGTGAGGAAATGTGTTTTTGTGATATGCTATTTGAATCATGAATAACACCACAGTGATCAAAATAATGAGAAAAGTCTTACTTCTTTACATGCAAATGTGTAACTGACACAGTAAACCACATTTACTTCAGAAAACAGTTTTAAGACAGAAGGCTGGAAAGGCAGACACCAGGACTAACTTGGCCTCACAGGTCTCTATTATGGTGCCTACAAACATCCTGTTGTAGCAAGGAGCTGATTAAGCATCAGATTTCCATTTCTACAGTAAAAGCTGTAGTGAATTTTCTAACCTACTGGAGCGAGAGCATATATTTTTAAATTTATGTTTCACTCTCCTAAAAAAATAGGGCACTTGGCATCATGCCTGAAGCCAATTAATCACAGTGATGCAGAATGTGATAAAGGAGGATTGACAGCTGTCTTTACTAATTTATTTATTTATTAATCCTCTTTAAGCTGTCAGTTCCTTCTCCGGCTAGAAGACAAACTCCATAAAACAAGTTCTTTTGTTCTAATTGAGGCATCATTTGAGCTCAATATGCCCACAGACATTAGGAGTTGCATTAACAACTATATATATAAAAAAAAGGATTAGTATTTGTATCAATTATCCCATTACTGATTATGATAGAACAAATGAAGTTAAACCAAATCCAACTTTCAGATATACTCTTAGACTTCCCAAAACACAAAACATCTTCCCGCTCTCTCTGAATATGGAGTATCCCTGCCAGATCCCTTCCAGTACTGCCTGTGGTAAGTGCAATTCTGTCTCCTCTGACTGACACTCAGGCCACTACTGGCTGTTCTGACTCAGCCCTCTGAAGTCAAGAGTCATTCCTTTTAGTTCTGAAAGCTCCTCAAATTAATTCACCTCCAGCTCTACATACTGTAAGTTATAGAACATAATAGAATAATAAACAGAAAATAAAAGAATGAGACTATAGGCTATTATGCTGAAAATATAACTGGAAGAAGGGAAGATTTTACCAAGTATAAGAACTTAGAACACCTAGAGAGTATGATCACCTCAAGTCACTTTGTCTCAAATAGAAAACTAAACTATCTCTCATTTTCAGCTACTGACTTAATATCTATGTGTTTCAATCTGTTAGTGTTCATCCTCTTTAAGTATTTACAATAATTGGATAGTCATAAGGGTAAGATTTCTGAGTTTCTCAAGTCAGCTTCTCCTGCTAAGTCTTCTCTTTTGCTACTTTCTGTGAACTCCTTCCACCAGGGAAGATCTTGCTAGCTCCCATATAGTCCTGTTGACTTATAACCTGCTTTTTAAACTCAAAGAATCACAGAATGGATCAAGTAGGAAGAGACTTCTGAAGACCATCTGGTCCCAGCCCCTGCTCAAGCAGGGGCCAGCTGCCCAGAATCACATCCAGATGGCTTCTGAATATCTCCATGGATGAAGATTCGACAATCTCTGTGAGCAATTTGTGCTAGTGCTCAGTCACCCTCACAGTAAAATGTTGTTTCTTGATGTTCACACAGAACCTGGTCCTGTCACTGGGCACCACTGAGAAAAGCCTGGCTCTGTCCTCTTTGCACCCCCCTCTTTGGATATTTATATAAACCAAGAAGTTTCCCTCTGAGCCTTCTCTTCTCAAGACTGAACAGTCCCAGCTCCCTCAGCCTCTCCTGCTCGGAGAGATGCTCTGGTCATTTTTGTGGCCCTTCACTCAAGACTTTTCAGTTGGTCCATGATTTTATACTGGTGAACCCAGAACTGGAAACAGTATTCCAGATATGAAGTGCAACCCATGCATCTCAAGGACTATGCTTTCCTCATCCTTGCCTATAATTTTTTTCTTGCACTCCACCAATTTCTCCACCAACCATCTGCACTTCCTTGAATATATTGTGGCCACTGATTTTAATGTATCCTTGTTTGGTGAAAAAAACACAGTAAAAACATTTCCCTTTCCTTCTCTTTACAAAGATCTGTGTTTCTACATCTGTTTCGCTGCATATTCATTGAATATTTCGCTGCAGAGGGATTCAGCCTAAAATTACTTCTACAAGATTTTACTCTTTTCTAAATCATGTGACCTTCAAAAAAACCCCCTTCATACTATGTTTTAATACTACTTTAATACTATCCTTAACTTTTAAATATCACTACATTTAGCTACATTTTGCTGCCCCCTGCACCTCATACTCAGTTAGTAAATCTGGCTGCTCACCTCATGCTCTGGTGAGAGATGTTCCATGTCGGTTCGTAAACACTTAAGTCCTGGTAAAAAGTGATTGACCATTAAATCCTCTGAAATAACTAAAAAACAGGTTGTTAAGGTATTATAAGGATTGTTGTATACAATTATACACATATCTTTTTTCTGTCTTCTGATAGTTATTCTACTAAACACAGGGGCAAGCTACAGCCACAAAACCCAAGGAAACAGAACAGCATTTGGCACTTCATGACCAATAAAAAGGTTAAAAGATTTTAAACATATTTAACTTCATGTATTTCATATCTCCGTACCATTCTTTCATATTTTTTCTTAATTTACTGGTGAAGATCAAGGTTTTAGTTCCTGTAGGGTTTTTTTGTTTGGTTGGTTTTTTTTTTTTAATATCTATCAGTTCTACTGATAGATACTACTGGGTCTGGTTGAGATGGAGTTAATTTTCCCTATTGCAGCCTGATAACAGCTGATAACACACCAGTGTTGTGGCTACTGCTGAGCCGTGCTCACACATCAGGGCTGGCTCTCCAGCATTGTCCCCTCACCAGTAGGATGGAGGTGGGGAAGACCTTGGGAGGGGACAGGCAGGAGAGCTGACACAAACTGACCAAAGGGATATTCCATACCATATAGTACCTGCTCAGTAACAAAAACTAAGAGAGAGGATGGGTGGCACTTGTTAATATGATGTTTGTCTTCTGGTGCAACAACTATGTGTTCTCTGTTTCCTGGGAGGTGGCTGGATATCACCTGATGATGGGAAGAATAAATCTTTTGTTTTCCTTTTGCTGCCATGAGTGCCTTTTCTTTTATGAAACTTCTTTTACCTTGACCCATGATTTTTTTTGTTTGTTTTTTTCAATTTAATTTTCAACACATTCCAACCCTGTTTCTACTGAAATGGGGAGTGATCACAGAATCACAAAATGGTTTGGGTAGGAAGGAACCTTAAAGATTATCTAGTTCCAAGCCACAGTTTCCCTGGGCAACCTCTGCCAGCATCTCACCTCCCTCACAAGAAAGAAATTCTTCCTAATGTCTAACCTAAATCTCTCCTCTTCCAGTTTAAAACCATTACTCCTTGTCCTGTCACTACACACCCTTGCAAAAAGTCCCTCTCCAGATTTCCTATACACCCCGAGGTACTTGAAGGCCTTCTAGGTCTTCTAGGAGCCTTCTCCAGGATGAACAACCTGAACTATCTCAGCCAGTCTTCATCATGGCCCTCCTCTGGGCTTGCTCCACAGCTCCATATTTTTCCTGTGTTAGGGATTCCAAAACTCACAGTACTCCCGGTGTGTGAGCCCATGAGAGAGGAATAGAGGAGCAGAATCACCTCTCTCAACATGCTGGCCATGTTTTTTATGATGTGGCCCAGGATCTTGGCTTTCTGAGCTGCAAGTGTATATTGCTGGCCATTGCATGGCTCTCATCTCAGAAATTCCAAGTCCTTTTCCTCAGGGCTGTTCTCAATCCATTCTCTTTCCAAACTTGTGCTTGGTCTTGCCCTGAACCAAGTACAGGACCTTGCACTTGGCCCTGCTGAAATTCATGGGGTTGGTATGGGCCCACCTCTCAAGCCTGTCAAAGCCCTTCTGGATGGCATCCCTTCCCTCCAGCATCTTGACCACACCACACCACACCACACAGTTTGGAGTCACCAGCAAGCTTGCTGAGGGTGCACTCAATTCCACTGTCCCTCTCCCTGACAAAGATGTTGAATAGCACAGGAGGAACTAAAGGCAGTAAGACAGAGAAGCTTGGTGGGCAACTGGCATCCAGCCAAGGTCAACTCACCACATCCACTTCCTGTGAAAACATCTTTACACTGAGCAGATGATGTTTTACACCCCATATTCAAAACCATACTTAGTTATTTCTCAAGTATTTAATCTCACACCAGAGAATTAGCAGCTAAACTTCCCTTAAAAAAAGGATACAGCAACAGGAAAGAGCACTGTAGGATTCAAACAGGTGTGTAGCAATATCCAGTCTCTTCGAATCCACGGACTGCTGGTTGTTGACCAAGGCCAGCTTGTGCAAGTGTGGAATAACAACTGTAAATACAGGAATAAGAACTTGAAATTGCTTTCTGTAGGCTTGTTTATCATTAAACAGTTGCTAATTGGCAATTCTCAGGCATCTGAAGCATTACACATCACTGTGGAATAAGAACTGCAAATAATGGTTTTTGATGGGACTATCATTGCAGATTTAACTGATCAACTTGAACTTGAAATAAAACTGTTATAAATCCATCTAAAATGAAAACATAGTAACAGTGTACAGAAAATATTTTGCAGCATTATTACTCTCTTGCTGCTACAATTGTCTTAAAAATGCTTCTATTTTATAAATACAGCTGATAAGCTAGTCACAGAGATATGCATATCAGAAATATTTGCTGGCTAGAGAGGAAGCTTATCTCATGAGCTTAAGCTGCTAAACAAGATGCCTGCAGTTGGGAGGCATGGTAGCTTCTTATGCTTTGTATACAAGTATATTTAAGACAATCTGAAAATTTACATTGCTTTTCTATGTGCTTTACATATCAGAGCCATGAAAAAAAAAATTTGTTAATCTGGATTCAATGAATTTTAAAATGCGTAAAACATCTGAAATTTATATGACAGGAGCGGGTGAAGCAATAAGGGAAGTGGGAGCAGGAAGCATTTTACACATCAGTTTAGAAAAAAAAAAAAGACAACTTCAAATTTTCTCTGCAGTTATGTGACCATTCCCCTCCAGTCCAGTGATGGTGTTCAGTATACACTGGTATGTTAAATTAAGTGAAAACTGTATCAGTAAAATCTTAAATATTGGAATGTACCAAACCCTGAAAACAAGAGTTTTCAGGCTTTTTATAAAACCCAGAAAGTAAAAAAAAAAAAAAGAAACAAACTTAAAAAAAAAAAAAAAAAATCAACATAATTGGCATACTATTAGCCTATTAGCTTTGGGACAGAAAGAGGGAAACTGTATTTTTCCCACTGATGCAACTTACATTCATCTCTAAATCTGGGCTCAGCATTAGGTCCGACTCTTCCAAATGTTTTTATGATTTCTGTATGCAGAGAATGTTGGTCTTGATATTGAGGATCTTCCAGGAAAGACGCCAGCTGCATTTTTACTCTTTCCAGAAGCTTAATTATTCCCAGAGAAATGAGAAGTGCACAGAAGAATTAAGATTCTAGCAGCTGCTATGGTTAGTTCTCACATGATAAACCTTGGAACTTCTATTAATCTATAATTTTTTTCTGACAGGATATTCCAAACTCTTTAATGCAGCTCTACATATAAAGACTAAAAAGTTCTAAAAATAACATTTTCTGATACATTTTGGAAGGCTGTATCACCTCTGTACTCCAAGGCTTATTATAATTAGTGCAATGGATACAGTATTTTTTGTGTGGTAACAAAACAGTATTCTTCCCAAGCTGATTATAGGCATGCATTCCAAGCTACAAAATTGTAACATCCATCTTCCAAGTACTTGTGAGTCATCACCGACTTCTTACTCACATTTCCTCAAACACATTCTTTTAGAGTATGTTGAAATTACAGGAAGAATGCAAGCTCTGCAAAAAGTTGTCAGGACTTTAAGAAGAAATTTGATTGTACAGTTACCAGATAAAACAAAACACAGTATTTCTATTGCTGCCCTGAGTGTCTGATTCTGATCTATAAGTGAAGTTCTACCATGGAAAAAAAACAGGTGGAAGTTTGCACATCTGTATCATCCTCCAGGATTTTCCAGTTATGTCACTATGATGTCTTTTATTGTAATCTTGGACACTGGGGTCTAAAACAGCAGATATAGCAGATTAATTATATAAGGTCATTATATAATGACAAGAGATTTCTAAAGTAGTTGAAAATCAAGGAGGATACCCCAAAGCAAATAAAATGGGACAACATATTGACATGTAAGTAACTGAATCCCACCATGACTTTCTGATTAGCATTTTAGAGTAAAGCTATTTTATCTGGAAATAATGGACTTAGATTTCTCAAATGCATTGGAGAATGCTCTAAAAAAAATTTTGAGCATAGGTTTTCCCATCCTCTAGCACAGACCTCCTCCTGTACATAAGCGGTTTCTTGTTTAGTTTGGTTTGATATTTAAACAGAAATGTCTTTATTAGATTTCTAGACTAATGAGGAAAAAAAAAAAAATCACCCACTTCTTATGCTACAGAAAAAACCAGCCTCACAACAGGTGTCTTACCTCTCTCTGAGTAACAGTTTCCATGATGGTCCCAAAAGCAGGAATTGTTGCAATCCTGACTGAACTACAACAGAAAAAATAGTCTTTAAGATATTAAACCTTAAGACTATAATTAACTAAAAATAAAACAAAATTTAAATATTAGTACTATAAGTTACATTAGTTTCTAGCAATGACAAAACAAAAAAAGCAGGCCAGGAAAAAGACAGACAGGATTAACTCAAGTCTCAATCTGAAACTCACAATTCAGGATCACTGGACAAGGTAACAAGGGCCGGAGCAACCCGCTTGTCAATTAAGGCTTCACTCATGCCTCGAAGAGTCAGCTGTAAACCAGTCAACATGCAATAAAAAATGGTTTGGTAAACTTGGAAGAACTGGGTTAGCTGTGACTGAGGATGGGCAGGCAGACTCTTGGGGTTTTTCTTGGTTTAGTCATCCACACAAGACATTAAAACATTTAAGACTCTATTCATGCTGCAGAATTTATTAGCAACAACCTGTTAGTGAGATTAGCAAAGCATCCCTCCTTAGTTTGAAAGAAATATCACATCAGAATCTCTGAGAAATTAAGTACTGCAGCTATCCACCAGAAAAATTAGATACAGCCAAAAATGCAGATGACATTTAATTTTCCAATAGTAAAGCTAACAGCACTACAGAAAATTTTAGGATCCAGCTTTCTGCTAGAAATGATCTGAGCAAATTTCAAAACTAAGATTAAATATAAAAAGCCATAAAAATTAAGTGGCATTGGTTTAATTTTTCTACTTAGAGTTTATCTGGCAGTTTTATCCAGTTTGGTTCTAGGTGTTGCACTAAACCTTTTAATTTACAAACAACTGAGTTGCTTTTCTTTATAACTAATTCAAGTTTTCAGCCAGAACAAGAAACAGAACTGATGGTTATTTCTTCCTCAGTATTAAGAGGGATGCCAGGTATACAAGACAGTCAGGAAACTTACATTTCAGGGTCACTGGAGAGAGTAATGAGAGCAGGAACAACTCTCTGAGCTACCAGAGTTTCATGTACCCCCTTCACCAACAGCTGAATGGTCGGAGCAGGGGGGTATCACAGGTGATGCACGGAAAGAGTGAGCACAGTATCATGGGAAGAAGAACGGCACAACCAAGAGAGAGAAAGAAAAAACACAAAAAGCAAACCAAAATTAGAAGCTAAGCAGATACTGCTACACTAGTGCTTCATATATGCAAAGGCATGAAGAAAGCTGAAGTGGTCTGGCAATCAGCACAAACCTGACAGATTCAACAACATGATGATATTTTCTCTATTTTCAGCTACTTTCAAATTCCAACTCTCAAAAGTTTAGCAATTATTATGTATTATAATGCAATTATATTGCTAATAGAATCATGTAATTTTACATACCATTATGTAACATTAAATACTAAAGCTATGCTAATTTGAGCTTGACAGCTTAATCTAAATGTTGTTTCTCACTAGGTGGCCTTGACATGCAAAATACATGTCTTTAGCTAGGTCATATGTGTGCACTTTTCCTGCACTGAGTGGTAACTTCCAGACCTTTTAGTGTGCCCAACAGCACCTTACCAGATGTCACTAAGCTTTCCTTAAAGTCATTCAGGACTGTTTTAGATTTAACTGCTGTCCAAGCAGTATGTATGCAAAATTTCCCACATTTGCCTTGCTGCTCTATGCAGGTAGAAAAAGGAGGATCTTTGGATTAGTCATGAAATGTATTTCACTTAGTCTTCCTGAAAACTAAGGAAGAGATATATTTGTGGCAATACATCCCAAACATAAAAAATTGAGGTAACAGTGGAATTTATTACCCATACATATATGGAAATCATTTGAATTTAGATGTTACCAGGTGCCATTTATGCCATCTAACTAGAAAAGGTTTTACATTCTGCTGTTTGAGCATTCCTGCTTTATAAACACTGAATGCAAGCATGGCCACACACGTGCACTGAATGTCTTGTGGCATTTCAGAAGACAGCTGGAGAAGGAAGAATGGGGAGAGAATTGTAAAGATGTGCAAGAACATTGCATTACTGCTGCAAAGCATCTGAAGGGGGAAACCTGCAACTTCCTATATTTGATATTCAGAAAGTATTAGGAATGTCAGTTCAACTATTCCATTTTAATATTAATACTTTCCATGGTTATTTACACTGCAACAACTTAAAGTGCTGACTGGTTGAGCTTATGGGCTACTCTTCAAGCAGCTGCTAAGGAAACAGCTTACTGCTTTCTCTGTGATGATTTTACTCTCACACACATTTACCAGCTTTCCCACTTACCAAAACAGAGAATGCTTAACATTTTCAATTTTAAGGAACTTCAGTTTTCTTTACATATCTCATTCTGAGAAAAACCTAGAGGTAATGTAGTGCTTTGAAAAAAAAAAATGCTTGGGATTTACACAATTAGCAAGCAATTTAGAACAATCTCAGCTGCATGACTATGTGGGCTGCCACACTTCCCATTATGGTAAAGCATGGTGAACAGAATTATTCTCTTACAGAAAATAAAGTATACTTTATAATTCAGCTGTCACTCCAACTGTGTTCCTAGCCTTGAACCTACACAGACCAACAAAGCTTACAACTCAACTATGAGCTTCATGTTCAAACCAGCAGCAATCAAATCTGTTTGCATCAACATCTAAATGGGAAACTACTGACTGAAATATTAACACAAGCAAGAGAAACTGCTGGATGGGGAAAGCCAGGTTAGCAGCATCTAAAGGCAAAGTGAGAGAGATGGCACAAATTTTTATCCTGTTTTGACTCCACTAGATTAATGTGTGATTGTTACTTATATATACTTATATATTCTTATATATAAGAGACCTTAAAAACCATTGCACAAATCTTCCTGTATTTGAAGGAGAGAAGTGGTACAATAGCTCCAAATCATTTCTGTGTCCTTCCAATCCTTAACAGGCTGTAAAGGTTTGGTATTGAAGTTTGGTATTGAAGCAGCAAATCATAGCAGCACGTGTGCTGCTGTACAGACCCCTGTGCTGCTCAGAATCTTGATAATTCTCATAGAACTGTCCTGCAGCTGACATATTCTTGATTTTATTACCTAATAGCTGGGCTTTCCCATTCAGCAGTCAGACTTCAGAAATTCCTTGAATGAAGGAATCTTCCAAAAGTAAAACCAACCATTACCTTCAAACAGATGACTCCCAAATTTCCATGTCACCATGTATAAATATGTATGCTAACGTATAAAAAAAGTGATAATACTACTTTCAAATGAGAAAAGTGTCTGCAACAAAGCTGCCAATGTTTTAGTAAAACCTTAAGTATGCTAGGAAACAAGCAGTCATGGCAGGGCACCTGGACTAGATGACCTTTGAAGGTCCCTTCCAACCCAAATTCTGGGATCTGTGAAACAGCGTGCAAGACTGTCAAAAAATAAACATAATTCAGCTGAATTCATAAAGAAACTGAAAATAAGACAACAACCTGTTATAACTCGAGGTCTTTCAAATGTTTGGCTGATGTTTATAAAAAAAGAGCTTAGTATTACAAATATAGAATGCAAGCAATGTTCTTGATAGAGTTAGGAAAAAAAAATAATAAACCCCACAAACAAAACAAACAAAAAAACCCCACCCCAAACAACTCAAAAATATTTCAAGGGTAACCAAAAATTGTCATCTCCAAAAACACAAGGCTGTATGTTTTCAACTCAAATCTCAGTAAGTCTTAAAGTGGCTGTTAAGAGCTTCATCTGCCACGACTTGCAGAGTTGCAAAGAACAGTAAGGGTTATGTTAAATGCTCTTTTTTTTCTGAGGGAGACTTGAGAAATACTTTTGCAAATAGATACAAGGTAGCAGGTCCACTGCAGAGCTATCCAAATGAGGTAAATGTGGAAAAAACTGTAAAGGTATAGAAAAAAAAAACGGAAAAAATCAATGGTCTGTTATTTATTGGATGCCATTAGAAATATATCTAAAAAAAAAAAATCCCATTGTTCAGCAAGTGCATAATTTCCCTGAGTTTTTGTCTGTGCCATTTTTAATGAACACTTGATGCAACAAATGCATAAAGGCATTATGTGGAAATAAAAGCAAACTTATTACTTAAATGGAACAGGTTTTATCATAAACAAATGATATATAGATGTTAGGGAAAAGATGAAGTTGTCACTATGTGGCAAGTAAAGTAAAAGCAAATTATTTTAATTTTAAAGTGAAAAAACCCCATAATTGGTTAAATTTATATTTTTACCATCATATTTGGATCCAAGGGCAACCATTTTAAGTTGCAATTCACCTGCATTATCTGAGTATACACAAAAAGTAATGAAAACCTGTAACCTGTGAATTAAGACTACTGATGAGGTGTTGTATAGCAAAAGTAAGTATTAAAACTCAGAGATATTTGTCTATTGTTATCTACAGACCTAAGCAAACACATTTGATGATGTATTTAATTGTGGTTTGAACAGTTTAGCAATGAAATGCGTTTTCACAGTTGGAAAATGTTCAGCATGCAATAATCAGAAGAGAACAATCAAGCAGCAGATCAAAGAACACACGCACAGCTACAACAGAAACAGCTTGTAAGTGGCCATTGACAAATTGCTCAATGAAAGATATGCTGTTGGCTACAGAACAGATATAGAAACAACTGCACAAAAACTACCTGCTCCATCACACAGTACACAACTTATTTAAGTAATTTGCAATTTTTAAGAATGTAGCAAGATCACATGAACAACTGTTGTTAAAAAAAATCATCTCTAGTCTTATGAAGTTGTAAAAAAGTTTAGATAAGGCTTACCTCAAACATTCTAGCAGCTGTACATCGAACAAGAGCAGATGTATGGACAACTCCATACCATAAGACAGTTAATAGCAGCTCATGGTAAGCTGGGTTTGCACTAAAAGAAAACAGTTGGGCGTTTAAAACAAAACAAAAAAATACCCCCAAATCCTGAATATGTTGTTGTTTGCCTACAAAACGTTGTCTCAAGGATCCATTGTTCAACAAATGTAAAACTCCCAACATCTATCCTCTCAGAGGGATTCTGAAGGACATGAAATATGTTACTGTCTAGAAAACATGCTGCATTTTGAAGTTGTTGGTTTTTTTTTTAAAAACACTTAATATAATTTTTAATAAATTAGGATAATGAACTGAGTGCAAATATATATTTAGAATGCATCATAAGACTACGCAAAACACAAAATTAATTTCCATTTTGTCTTCAGTGATTGATTTTTGTGGCTTATTTTGTTTGGTTTTCAGTTTCTTTTTTACACTTCGGAATTTTTTTTAACCACTAGTTTTTCATCTACAGATTAAAAGTTTAAATTTTGTGGAACACTAAGGAAAAAAAGGCAAGTATACCCTTTATTCACCCACAGCATCAAAGTGATTGGAATTACAGCCAGATTGGCAGCTTTTAATAAAAACTTCTAATATATTTAGAGCTAGTCAATTCCAAGGTACAGTCTTTACCCCAGTTCCACAAAGGAAGCTTTCAGGCTATCAAGAGGAGCATGGGACAGTGACAGCATGGTCATCACATCTTCTAAGAATCCAACCAACAGCTTGCGGTCTTCCTCCTGAAAGCAGAGTGAACAATGTTGAATGTTTAAGAAGCAGAGCTGTGGCTGTGATGACCTACAGCTGCAAAAGAGACAAACTGTAAATGAGAATAAACTAGATTTAGCCTCTAACACTCTTATTATGTACTTTAAAAATGTGGTTTAACAACAAGAAGCCTTCAAAGCAAACACAAGAAGGGACTGTGTTTCTGTATTTCATCAACTAAGCACATACAGGGACTGTTTTTCTCTATTTCATCAACTAAGCACATACTTGTGCATCAACTACTAAATTGCTTTACTAAAGAAACACTTAAGAGGAGGACTTAAGCACCTTCATGGCTGCTCACAGACCACTAAACATTTGCTATAATGAAATATTTCATATTCCTGTAAGCTCTGTATATGCCAGTTCATAACTGTAGGAGCGCTAAGCAGTATTATTTATGGAGTGTTTATTTTAGTACTAGGTAGCACTAAAATTTTAAGATTCCAACTATGCCTAAAATGGCAATTTACATGCTTATCTGTTACAGTTAATTTTGTAAATATATTTGCAGGGGTCACTGTTAAATGGCCAAGTATACATTCACGGAATAACAGTAGAGGTAGATGGCAGTTGTTTATGTTAGCAGTGGTGAAGATGCCAAATGCTGTTTTAAAATTTACTGAACTCTTATTTAAACACTGATGACTATCATCTAAATGTAGCAGACAACCTCACTAGAAAACCTTAGTGTTTACAGCTACCCACTTATTACCTTCAAAGCACAAAAGGAAAGCAAGTTTTCAAATAAAGCAGTCAAGGCTTCTTTGTGGAATAAATTACACATATTATTATATATTTAACAAAAAAACAGAAAAACAAACCTACCTGAATATAGCATGTAAGGACCCCTGTTGCATAGATAGGAACTGTTGCTTTTGTTAGCACTCCGTTACCTGCTGTGGAATCTAATGAAACATAATGAAGAAATAAAGTTTTACATATACATATGTGCATACATGTGTGTGCAATATATATTTTTGTATATATGGGGTAGACTTGCCAGACTTTATAGGTGCACAAAGAATGTGTATAGTTATATAAGCACACATACACACACGTGCTAAAATAAAGCTCAAGTGGTATTTGGATTTGAGATTGTACTTCGCACAAAGTTCTAAGTGTTGCATTCATATGAAGATCTGATTTTTAGCATTTCAGAGCAATGACAAATTTCAGAACTGCAGTCTGAAAATGTTATTTGTACAAGAGATTGACAGGGTTTTTCCAGTTCTGATTAACATAAACTTTTATATATTTACATGACTAAAAAGCTACTTACCTATGTTTTCCTCAGAGAGTCTTAAGATTTCCTGGAACTGAGGTTTTACCTATAGATAGGATGATGAATACCATTTAAGAAAACCTGTCACCAGTATCAATTGAGAAAAAAATTAAGAATAATAGGGGGAGGGGACCCCAACAAATCCACAACAGACAAAGGATATTTCGAAGATATAGAAAGAAAAAACACCTTTAAAGAGCTTTTACACAAATTTAAAGTATGACATAAGAGCATAAACATTTCTACTGAGTACCCATACTAAAGGTAGCAGTACTTAGCACTCCTGACACCAGAAATTGAAGTCTCTTGGCAATACACTTATTCAGGCTTTAGGGTTATATGGTTTTATACAGTAAACCAAGTAAAACATTTTTTACATGTAAAAACCAAGTTTTTTGTTTTATATCTTTGCTGTCCATTAAGTGCACATAGCTGTGATAATCAGTATCAAAAGAATTTGTAGAAGCAAGAGTTCTAAAGATAACTTCCAAGCAGGGAAAGCATTAATTTTAAGCTTCCAATCAAGCACATGCTGCAGTATTTAAGTACACCACAAACACTGTTCTGAAGAAAAAAAATTGCTAAATTACTAGAACAAGGATCTCTCACACTCCGTCCCATTCACAAAGAAAATATAAATAGAGTTTAAAGAAAAAATTCCTTCCTTGAATGAAGATGAGAAGGCCATTTGACATGCAAATATATATGGTCATATAAAGTGCAGGTATTCAGGTACACTGTAAATATAGCGAATATGTATTATCAATATACTTTTTTTTTGTGAATATTTGAGGTAACTTCTTACCTTAGTGTTCGTAAAAATTTTCCCGAATGTCCTACAAAGTCTCCAGAAAAATCTAGAAAACTCATGGACACAGGCAGTTGATGCTACATTGATCTTGCCAACTATTTCTATAAGCTGTGGTAGCCTAAAAAAAAGTCAGGAAACAAAAGGACATTAAGGAATACGCCAATATTTTGTTTCTCTTCAGTTATTTGTGTAGAGATTTATTGTTAATTTGAATAAATACACATACACACAGAGACAACAGTATTACTTTTAATAAAATTATCTGTATGGTCTGTACAATTTCTGAGCCTTGAAGAAAGCAAAGGTGTAAATGCCAGAAAGGTCTGACCTACATTTTCAAACACCTGTTATGGCAAAAGAGTCTATTTCATGAGATATTCAGAATATAAGAATCTTCAATATGGAGTTGACTATACTATTGCAAAGATGAAGGAAACATTTTTCTAAAGTAGTTACCTACACATCCTGATAGATAACTGCTACTTTCTGATTAATTAAAGTAAATTCAGTGTGGCAATTAAAGTGCACCTCTTCCTTTTTAATAACTATTACACAAAATCATACTTAAAATCGTTAAAGTTTAATAATTATTAAACATAACCACACCTAAGGACTATTAATTTTAATACTTCTGAAATTAAAAACCATAAGATACAAATTAACTCACAGTTGGTTGACTACCCATAGCAGTGTCTCCCAGCCTGTGGTACCCTCGTGTTCTAGCTGATAATCATACAGCTGCAACAACACTGCTAATTGTTCACGACTCCCGATGATGATGGCCACATCCTGAAGAGGTGACACGGGTCTGGGGAATCTGGTGACTGTCACAGTAGAGAACAAGCAGTCACGAGAAGAACATGAAAATACCTTGGAGGTGATGCCAGTAAAGATAGTTAACAAAGTCTGAAACTCTTTGTGTAAGGTTATCAAACTGCTTTTTAAATGCATCTCTGAAGAGATTACATAATCCCCACTGAAGACAAAATGCTGGTACAGGGAGATTATGGAATTATTATCGCCAGGACATATTCCCCAAGGGCAAATCTTGCCTGACCAACCTAGTGGCCTTTCTATGATAGACTGACTGCATCAGTGAACAAGGGAAGTGCTATAGATGCCATCTAGCTGGTTTTTTACATGGTCCTTCTTTCTGAATAAGTGAACTATGGACTTGATGGTCCTCTTGGTGAATAAGGAATTGGCTGGATGGTCACATCCAGAGAGTAGTGGTCAACAATTCCATGTCCAGAAGGAGACTGGTGATGAGTGGTGTCCCTCAGGTGTCTGTGTTGGGGCCAGCACCCTCAGCAAGTTTGCAGATGACAGTAAAATGAGTGGTGTGGCTGACACCTGAGGGACAGAATGCCATCCAGAGAGATGTGGACAAGCTTGAGAAGTGGGCCCATGTGAACCTCATGAGGTTCAACAAGGCCAAGTGAAAGGTCCTGAACCTGGTCAGGAGAACTCCCGGTATCAATAGAGGCTGGGTGATGAAGGGATGAGGAGCAGCCCTGAGGAGAATGACTGGATACTGGTGAAGGAAAAGCTCAACGTGAGCCAGCTCAACATGAGCAGGTCAAGAGAGGTGATTCTGTCCCCATACTCTGGTCTCGTGAGACCCCACTTGGAATACTGTGTCCAGCTCTGAAGCTCTCAGGACAAAGAAGAGCTTTGTCCTCTGCTGGTGGAGAGAGTCCAGAGGAAGGCCCTGAAGATGATCAGAGGGATGGAACACCTCTCGTGTAGAGGACAGGCGGAGAGTTGGAGTAGTTTAACCTGGAAAAGACTTCTAGGGAGACCTTACTGCAGGCTTTTGGTACTTCAAATGGTCTTACAGAAAGATGGGACAGAAATTTTAGCATGCCTGTTGGGATAGGTCCCTCATGAGAGGGAATGGTTTCAAACTGAAAGGGCAGATTTAGACTGGATATTAGGAAGAAATTCTTTAGTGTGAGGGTGGTGAGACACTAGCACAGGTTGCCCAGGGAAGCTGTAGGTGCCCCATCCCTGGAAGTGTTCAGGGACAGGTTGGATGGAGCTTTGAACAAGCTCTGTCTAGTGCGAGGTGTCCCTGCCCATGGCAAAGGGGTTGGAACTAGATGATCTTTCAGGTCACTTCCAACCCTAACCATTCTATGATTCCAAAGAGCATCATGCAGATTTACAGTAGACTTACTTGCAAGCAAGGTTTTCTGAATTGTATTGCTAAAGTTAAATAATTAAACTTCTCCAACCTTTACATAAAAAGCTCCTTCCTCAGACTCCTTAAATATTTGAACTACCAGAAGAGAAGAATTTACATGTAAAAAACAAGACCTCAGAAAAATTCTAGACCATCAAGTACCTGGAGATTGAAAACCTACTACAATGGCATTGTTTTCATTATTCTTAATTAATTTAAAGCACATTTAAAATTATTCAGCAATAAATTTAAGCAGTACCAATTTCATCTTTCCTACTGCAAAATTCAACAAAGCAAGCTTGTAGTTGCTGCAATGTTAATGGATTAGTGGAAAAGTACATGATATTTTTTTCATCTACTTTAATGCAGGAGCAAACTGTCAAACTAGGCTAAAGCCTTAAGTTTTTTAATTCCTTGTTAAAGTATTAGCCCTATTTAAGCAGCGGCCACTGAGGGTAAAAGTGCTCATCTTCAAAGGACTCAAGTCAGATGAACAAGTTTTATCAGAGCATTTTTAACATTTTCACATTAATATTGTGCAATCATGTACCACTGGCTACCTTCCAAAGTCACCTTTCTTTGCATCTTCTCACACAGCACTATTATCACCACGTAGCAGGTATTAACAATAATATCTTTATTATTTATCTTTATTTATAATATCATCATCTTGAGCTATTACTGGCTATTAAAAGAATCTATTCTTCAGAAACCTTTAAGAATTCAAAACTGAGGATTGCTTTGTTTTCTCAAAAGTTACTTTCAAGCAGTAAAGAGAAACAATGAGAGATGAAATAAACTTTTTTGGTGATAATGAGGTCTCTCAAGTGTAGAAATGGGTGGGGAAAAGGAAGCATTATTTAAGGATTTGTCAGGAGAAATGAATATGAAGAAAAGCCAAGCCATTTAAGAGTTAAATCAGAAAGCAAAATAATTTTTTTCCACAATATTTATGCCGTGTACTAGGACAACAGAGTATTTCTTTGCAAGACCAACTGGATTACATAAAACTTTGCCACTGGGCACAAAGAAGCCATTTTGCCTGTAACACTGGCAAGTAAATAAAAGAATAAAAAGATAGCATTTAGTTCCCCTTATTCTGCTGCTAATCACTACTTCATAAATATTCATGATTTGGATATTTTTTCTTCATCAATAATCTGATACTTGTAATTAGGTACGTATCTGATAAGCCTTCATGTCAGACTGATTTCTTTTGTAGGAATGAAGTGGGAAGAAAGAAGGTAGAAAGATGTTTTCCCAGAAAGGGAAAAACAGAGCAAATAGAATTTGACAAGTCAAGACAAATCTTCCTATGCTGGAATCTGCTATTAAAAATTACAACAAAAAAATTCTGTCAATTCAGCAACATTAAAGTAAGAAAGAAAAGTCAAATCATGACAGAGGTTCCCTGGATTTCTTTCTCTATACTTGCTATATATGAAAATACAGGATACAGAATAGGTGGATTAAAAATAAAGGTTCGGGGACACAAACTTCAATCATTATTGTACAGATAGGATATAAAAAACTAAAGCTTATTCATCAATTCTGCAGCTTATGTTTATGAAGTAACCTCAAAATACAAACAAATGCCAAGTAAAAGTGGACTTTTTCCTGAAAACAAATTTTCCTGAAATTCTTCCTTTGCAGTTAACAATGATTTTAAATTTGTGACCAAATTACACTGAAGTTTATAAAAGTTCCACATTTACCTTCTATTTGTGGCACTTCTCCCTGAAGTTTAGCCTTGCTTGTGAAAGGTGCATTCTGTAGCACCAGTGCAAACAGTGAAGGGATCAATGACTGCAGAGCAGACAGATACATGTGGAGCTTATGTTCATCTAAGCCATGTTCTCCTTCCTGAAACAAAACAGGACATTTAATTAAAACTTTTGGTTTGGATGATCTGTTGCTGAGGAATGTATTCCCTAGTGAGACATCAACACATCTGCAATGAAATTCGACACAAAGCCATTAACTATAAAATAATTTATCTTAACCAGAAGCCTGTGTCACCATCACAATTCCCTTGTCACCCTTAAGTCACTACTCAAAACATTAAAGCAATATAGCCTTTGGCATCTAGTAGTTCATGTTAATGAACTTACTGATATTCAGAAGGAACATTTTTTCAGCACATTTTGGAAATGTGAATCCCTGGTCTCAAGAGACCAATGCATCTAAAAACTGAATAAACTAGTTGCTTGTACTCTGAAAATATGTGCCTCTGTGAAGTGTGTTAGATTGTTCTTCCAGCCCTTTCTAGACACCTAGCAAATCAAGTTGCAAAGGACCTAACTCATTCAATTCTATTTTTTATGTTGTTGTTTTATTAAAACTTTATTAAAAACTACGCTATGTGACACTCAAATTGTTTATAAGTATAGGGCAAATGCATTCAGATTAACAGATAACATCAAATAACAGTCCCAAGCAAACATTTTCTGAACTGCACTTTAATTATTGGGCTATAAAGCAAAACACTGTTAAAGAGAAGTATGGGTTTTTTGGGTTTTGTTTTCAGTTACTTTTTTTCTGTTCTTCCAAAGGATGAGACAGAATCACAAAAATCTCCAGAAAGTTTCCCCCCCATAGAATATTAATTACTTATATTTTTGTATTTTTTTAAAAAAGCCTTCATATGTAATCATGATACAAATAAAATTTTCCAATATAGAAACAGCTGAACACATACCCTGAGCAATTTTTCGATTTTATTAAGCAGTGTAGGTATAAGATGGAACTGTAGATTTCCCAGTTCTGTTGTCCAGGCAGCATAAGCAGGTAAAAATACCTGATGTGTTGCACTAACTACACGTTCTGAAGGGTCTCCCAAAGCTGAAAGCAGCAGTTCAAAACCCTGGCAGAAGACAGTAAAGAATGCAATTATTTTCCTAAAATTCATGCTTCGGTTTTCCCACAGAAAATATGCAGACTAGAAAAAGATTATAATCTATTTTTAAAACTTTACATTAACAAACATAAAACAAGGTAGTACGTGGGGGGCATTTCAACAGATGTTCCCACCACATCTACAAAGTTAAAATAGCATGTGCTTGAATGATCCTGGTAGTATTTCTCTACAGTCAAGTTATCAGAATCAACACAAACACATTCTACCATTCTGCCTTCAAAGCATCAAAGACAGGATTAGAAGGTCTTAATTTTCACTTACCTGAAACATTATTAGGCAGAAGTAAGTTCAGCTACAAGTAGGCTTTCTTATAGTAGACAGATTTCTTTTAGCAAGTTGTGATATGAAACTGGCTAATATTACCAGGTGAGCAGCAATGAAGTGTTATGTACTTGAAGGCAAACTGAGTGATTAGAAAAGCTTCTCTATGGGGCTTATACCTAAGCTTCTAATGATACTTTGAAGCATTTGTTTTCTTTTTGGACTTGGTGATAAAATAAAACCAAGTCATATAAACCACCGAATTTCTACAAATATCTGAAAAGATATAGTAAAAATGCATCAAGTTATGCATCCCCCATTCATAACTATAGAAGAAATAACTATAGAAGACATTTTATCCATACAGAATCTAAACTAAATTTTACCTGTTGATATTTGTCAGGGTCATCAATATATCCCATAATTATGCCAAGGCTTTTGATTACAGCTTCTCGTACCAAATCTGCCTTATCTTCCATTAGCATTTGCTGCAGCATGGAAAGTACTAATGAACTACGAATTTCCTTCTGTTTGAAAACAAGGAAAATACTTGTTAAAATCAAATGAAACAAGAAACACAGGTTTATATCAACTTTCAGAAATAATTTGCCCTTCTACTAGTGCTCACAAAATTCCTTCCTACAACCACAGATCTCTATGAATATTACGCATGCAGTTTCCAAAATTAAAAGATGAAGATGACTTAAAATAAAATGCCAGCAGCCTCATTAGATTGCCTTTTGTTCTACTAAGCACAGAGCTCAAGTCCTTTATTTCATATAGAAACAAAAAATAACAGCAAAAACCACTATACAGAATGTTTAATTACTGCATTGCTAAACTGAAGAAGTGGGCTTTAATTTGGGTTACTTTTTTCTTCCTCTTAAGCTTCAAAATCCCAGTTTGCTAATGACTTAATTTTGCTGGTTCTTCTGACTAGCAGCACTCTTCACGTAACACTCCAGTGTCTGATGAACTTTATTATGGGGTGCCAATTCTTTTTTTGGAGATTATTTCCTTTAATCGGTCCTAACCTAACATAAACCTTCATTTTTACTGAAACACACTGTTTTTCAAGACATTTTATAGCTTATTAGAAAGGAATACAGTTCAATCTAGCTAGCTCCTTCTTAATGTCATTAACTGAATCTTACACACGTGATATAAAGTAGAAGACAACATCACTGTCTCTGCATAACATACACACTTGAAAATATTTTAAATTAAAGGGGATCTTTACATTATGCAACAGATTTTCACCTCGCTTTCACTAGCAAAGATATTCAGAGTCAGCAGTAACACTTACTGGAAGGTAAGGTGCTAGAGCTCCACAGGATTCTGCTACCAGTAGCCGTCTCTCTGGGTATTTGTGGTTGATCTGGTAAAGAAAAAAGAGAATGGCTATTTGCTTTGCAGTAACCAGAATTCAAATTGTGGTTAGAATGAACTGCAATGGAGGGCTATGTCTGCACTTCTTAGATAAACACTGACTGTGCCCATAGATGTTGTACATGGGTACTAAGCAGCCTCCAGTTCTTGCACTGAGGCATTTGCAAGGCAGATACAGCCTTCACTGGTTGCCCTATAAAACACAGCTTATTGTAAGAGAAGAATTGGAGAAGTATGTATGTATGTATATGCAGTGAAAAGAAGAGTGGAAAGCAGCCTATGTATGGGCTGCTGTATTCTAAAGAACATGAGTAACTTCTGAGCTGGCATGTCAAGAAATACTGTCTTATGTAAGCCCTTCAGGAACTCTGTTCTTCTCAGAGCTACACAAGTGCCCTCTAGTGCTCTGAGCCAACTCGTGTAGCAGAGCTGCTGGGGTCTTGCTGAGCAATTAGGGTCAAAAGAAGACAGATGTACTAAGCCAACAAGTGCTTCCATACTACTAAAGTTCTGCTCTCAAGTCCAGCATAAACACATCACACCTCTAAAATGTGACTGAAAACAACTCCTGTTCCTAAGAGTCTCTTGATCCTGTGCTACATCCCCTTCCACTCAAAGCCCATTCAAAATTCTGCCTGATAAATTTATTGACACTTCAGAACCAGGTTTACATCCTTTAATAGCCAGTGTAATAGTTGTACAATGACCTGACCACTGATGTAGTATTAATGCCTTCAAGTTCACCACTGTCCTGATCTGAAATCACCAAGAACTCTCTCAACAATGAAGCATGGAAAAGATAATTTGAAAGAGACTCCAATGAACAAATCATGAGCCTCAGAACTAAACTGAAGTCTCAAGCATGGGAGAATGTTTCTTGAGTGTGTCCATCATCAGTAAGGCACCTGTAACAGTTTCTAGAAATTTGGAGATTTCACATACGAGAAACATTATGGGCTTGCTACAGGCTGCTTTAGTATCCAACGTAATATTCACTGACGTATAGGATACTTTTATACTTATCATATATATCAACTAATGTGCCATCTTTCCAAATGCAAATTCCTTACTGGTTACAGAGATCATTTTGCCTCCTGTGGCCCTGCCTACCCAAGGAAAACAGCAAATACTAGTTTCCAACTGATTTAAGTGGACTGTCAAAGCAATGTAAGTATCACCTCTGATATTACAAAGGTATATTGGCACACTGGAGAACAAAGACTCAAATTTCTGGAAGGTTTGTGCTCAGGGAAGATTACTAGTCCTTGGATCTATAAACATAACTGTAAAACATTTATTATGATTTGTTTTCCTTTTGTCTTTAATAAGCAGCAGCACAATCTTGGAAGCCTGGTCACTAAGTTCTGAGGGAACTTCTAGCATTCACAGAGCTTTGATCTAAAATCAGATAAGCCAGCTACCAAATTCTACCTATGGAAGACCAGGTAGAAAGATCACAACTACTAGTCTGATAGCTCAGAGCTCCAGAATGTGTGGATTAAAATGCCGAATCTTCTGAGAGCCCAGTCCTTTGCATCTGTAAATAGATTCTGGTTGGAGACAACTGCGTGGTCATGACTAACGCATCTACTTAGAAAAGGTAAAAATTATGGGTAATTTTGAGTTCCTTTGACCAACTCGGTCTTGTGACAATGAGATTCAGACTGTATTTTGATGGATCAAAGAATGACCTGGTTTCAGTACAGCAATCAAAGTCTGGTAAACTGCATTAACACATGCATGATGACATATGGGTTGGCAGCCTGATAGGCTGTAACGTTACTGCTGGACTGGTTTTTCTTTTGCATCAGCAATTAGCAAGAAACTAGTATGAAAAAAATGTGCTGTTCTTGAGGAGTTTTTTAAACACTGTTTCAATTTCATGAGGACTAAGAAAACAAGGTGTGCTTCATTTTGTGTTCAACTATACTGCTACCAGTCTACAAGTCCTTCATTTAATCAACAGATATACATATACATATAAGCACAAAAGCTGAACATAATAAGTACTTCCACTGTCAGAAAGCACTGAGACTATTAAAGCTTAGACTTTAGTGTGAAACACAGATGGTTGAGTTATGTAAGAAACTGTAGACATTTATCAGACCAGGAAGACTGTGCCATTAAAGCAAGCATTACCAGTCTGTCATGGCTTAGTTATTCACTTTTAGGCAACAATGAATTTCCTCTTTTCCATTACTGTAGGAAAAAAACATGCAATTTCAAGTAAACACATTTTTCTGTATCTGTGCCTCAGACAAAACAGTAAGAGCATTTTAACCTGGATTTTCAGTTATTTCTGTTGATTTATAATAGCTGTGGAAAAGGTCACTGTGATTCTAGCTGTTACATTTAAACTTCAGACTGATTTTACAGGTGTAAAACATTGCTTGTCTACAGGGCACTTATTTGTGACTGCTTTGATCTTTCATTTTCTGTTTAAGAATTTCAGCTATCTAAAGAATGGATGCTGCTCCAGAGATATAAAAATCAGTGAATGAAATCTTTGAATGAAAATAGATTTTCAACTGTTTGAAAATTACAGTACAAATTACAAAGGCACCTACCTGGCAATAGCTTAGGCAACACTGAAAATGAACAGGTGCATATCTACAATTCAATACAGTCACATGCATGTGATTAATTAGAATCTTCAGATTAGATTCTTCAGATTCTAATTTGTCTTTGATAAATTTCCTGCTTCTGAGTTCTTTTGAATGTTATATAAAACTATAAATAATGAGAACAAAGAACATCCACATATCTTTCTGAAAAATACTTTGAGCTGCCATTCATCAAAAAACAAAAAAATTTTCTCATCAAACAAATCAAACTTGACATCTATGAATTTTTAACTAATTTTCCAGGGTAAAGCACAGAATAATCAGTTACCTGTTCCCAGCACTGCGGTAAAAGCTCAGCTTCTACACGTGTTGGTCCAACGTGTCGGGCAAATGCCACACACCCAGTCAGTATCATCTGTCTGAAAACATAATTTGAAGTTTTAATTTGTTTATAAAGTAATATTCTATAATGTATAGAATTTATACTTTAAGCTACGAAAAGCAGATGCTGCCAGGCAACAGGCAATTGTATATAGTCAAAATTTTACACCACACACTGAATTAATATATGAATCTTAAATTGAAAGCCATTACTGTCCCCACTCCTTGCAGAAGGGGTTGGACTAGATGAATGCTAAAGGTCCCATCCAACCCAAACTATTCTACGATTTTATCTTGTTTTCTACTTAATACACCTTTTTTAGAAATTTTGTAGACATAGAGATGCACTTAAAATTTCAGTTAAATTTTACTTAACTGTCATTTGCAATATTTTACCTTTTATTTATTGATTGTTTACCTTGCTGATATTTTTACTTTAACTTTTTCTCCTTTTATAGGACTGAAATTATACCAAATCTGCATGCAATCAACCAGTTATTTAATTTTAGTGCTTATATCAAAATTAAAATAACTAGTCTCAAACGATAATTCATGGACATTTTCATTTTATAACCTCTACAGTAAGATTAGGACACCACTAGGAATTTGTTTGCTATTGCTTTGTGGAAGATAAGACAGAATTAGTATACTACCATTTTAGTGTCAAGCCTAAACTCCTGAGTATTTAATGCAGCCAGTATGCCCTTAAGGTTGAAAGGCAGAGATTCTGCTGGTTATTTCTTTAAAAAATGATACATATATATCTATATATATATATAAAGAAAGACTCATTCACTTTCAGAATATTTTCAAGGAGAGGTAGGAAAAAGTTTATTCATAAGATTTTTTTACCTCAACCTTCTTTAGGCCAAAAATATGAACAAGCTCTTTGGTATTGTATTGTGAGGTTTTCTGGTTTTTTTTTTCCCTCTCTACCATATCTAGAACTAGACATGTTATCAAGGTAAAAACACTGAGGGAAAGTAAAAATGCAATTACTAGTGATGACGATACGGAGACAATGGCCTGTGGAAATTCTGAGTTCTACAATAAAGAAAATAGATCCTTGAATGCCTGTCTTTGGTTCTACATGCTGCATCTAGCAGAAGAGCTAGGCAACAAAATACACTTTTATCAGATATGTAAAAAACAAATAGCAGAGCACAGTAACCCTTAAAAATCTTCTGCATTAGAAATGTGGAAAACCGAATTTTTTTTTTAAACCAAAACTTCTCAAAAAGTTCCATGAAATATAAAAATTCACTCAGATTTCCTTCTGCCTTTCCTGTAAGTTAGGGAACTTTTAAGATACTATAAAAATATTTTTAAGATAATAATTTACATGTTACTGTAACCATCTTAAAAGTATATGACAACAGTAAGTATTCCAGGGGAAAGAAAGATCGTAAAGATCTCAACAAGAGGACAGTGAAAGAAAAATTTTAACGCAAAGCTGTTATGATAATTGCAGTCTGGGTTGGTTTTGAGAAAAAATGCTTTCTAGTTATTGTCATAATGATCTCTTTTGTTAGGAAGATGCTGAGAATGCATTCCTCAAAGAGCTCTCTCCAGGTTATACACATATGATCACTTAGGAACACAGAACAAAGATGTATGATTCAGCAGAACAGTAGTTTGCTTCATGGGTACAGAAACCAAAGTGAAATCAAGAATCAGAGCAGAAACACAAAGTAGAACAGACATAATTTAACACTTCTAAATCCTTTCTAAATGTGACAGAAAGTGACTGCAAGCACTGGTAAGCAACCTAATCTTATATTTTGTTCTTTCATCACTCCTAAACGTTATATTATAAACTATATTAGAATTTTCCTTCATATTTCAGGAAGTTGCGTGTGTTCTGTAAGATGTGTTGTCATATGACTGATGAAAAGTCATCCTAGATACACTAAGCTTAATGTATTTTAGCTTCTTTTCATTAAGAATGCTGCTTCTGAAAACATCACTCCAAAATCTTCCAGTTGACATTTTGTAATACGTTTTAACCTTGTCCTAAAAAGACCCCAACATTCATCTGACTTCTTTATGGCTCCTTAGTTTCCAAAACCAACACAGGTGTCCAAAAAGAAGGTTAGAAATAGCTACACATATTTGTTCCTTTTGAGAAGGAAACTTCAGACATTTTTAAAAGCAGAACAGTATACTGATGAGCAAAGCCTTGAGGATAAAACTGGCCTTGTTAAATATAATGTTAGTCTGCAAGACTATAAGCTATATCTGCATGCACCAAAAAGCCTCCCACAGGGGCAAGAAGTGTAATACAACCTTTCTGTATAATTGTTAATGTATTTTACAAGGTCAAATATTAAAATAAAATACTTATTTTAATTGGTTCATTGCTGGAAATACAAAGTCATTTTCCAGTCTCTTGTATTTAACAGATTTGAAGAGTCAACCTGTTATCAACTGCTACTTTCATGTACAGTGTTGAACTTCACAGTATAGCAAAAGGTAAATAATGAGAATCAATACCACCTGAATGTTTTTGCTGACTTCATATTGCACAAGACTACTAAAATATTATTTAAACTTACTTAGATAAAACCAAGCAGGCATAATATATTTCTATACAAGTATAAAAAAATGGAAATTCTCAGTAAGTATTTGCTATCTAATTTGTATTCAGAATCTCTTTTACTTGATAGAATTTTACTTATTCTGTCAGGTGCTATGGCACCTTTATAGCAGATTAAGATTTTTATATATGTAAATGTATGTTATATATATATATATACACACATGTGTTTTACCTTGGAGGTTATAGCAAAATATTGTTCCCAATTTTCTGATTAAAATGAGTTATTTTTAGATACAAATCTGTACCTCAGAATAAAGAATGGATAACTTTGAGCTTGTCAAAAGAGAAGCTTGTCTTCTGGAAAAGAAGCCTAACTTAAGCTAAACAGGCATATACAAAAAATCTACATACTAGGCCACCATTTCTGTGAGAAAATAAATTACAAGAGACTATACACAAGATGTAACTTCCTTGCCCCCTCAACCACAAGATAATTTTAGCTTCCCAATCTGCATGGGACATGAAAAATATTTTAGCTAATGATAGACATTTCATTAGAATACTTCTAATGAATCTGAGGCAGAAAAAGGACTGCATCTTTTTGTAATTTCAATCTGCATGGTGCCACTGTCCTTCAAGTTGCTTTGATTTGTTTATGCATGTTTTGTTTCTGAATCACCTCTTCCAATTGCACCTCATCACTAAACTTTACAAAGGAAACAGTTTAGCAAGACAGCAGAACACTTCCATTTCAGGGAATCTTCAAAAGAAATGCTTTCCACCTGTTTCATAAAGCCTATTTTGTATCAAGACTGAACAGAGCAAGAAAAACATAAATGTTTTTATAAACAATAAAAGAGACGCTTTATAAAACATCTCTAATGAAAACAATGAAAGAGCTACAGATCAAATAGAAAAATCTTTCCACAATTAGAGAAGGAAACATACCAGCTCGCATACTGTCTTTCAACCTTAAAGAGATTTCTATCAAGATCAGCAAAGTCAGTTTTCCTGAGTACTAAGAAAGAACTAAATTTTAAAAGAAAATAAAAAAATGTTTTGTTTAAAAATCAAATAAAGAAAACTCAGCACTTGTTAGAACTAAATAATTGCTGCACTCTTCTGAATTTTTTATTGCTACCCATGGTACCGAACCATAAGAAGGAAGAGTACTATTTTTTTCATGTTATTTTCACCAACTAAACACAGTAAACTCATTCAGATCACTACGATACACTAACACAGAGATTTTAAAAAGCTGTTTTGATTTCTAAATCAACCACTGCTAAAAACCATGATCTTAAAGCTCATTTTAACAAAGTGTTTCAGTTCATCTTTAAAGAAAAAAGGAACTGAAATGTTACACTACAGCTTACCAAGCACATTCTTGTATTTCAGTAACTAAAAATTACAAGTAATGAAACAGAAAGTCCCGGAGTCCACATAATTTGTGAACGTTATACCAGCAAAGCATCAGCTTAAGTGAAACTTAGTTAAAATCATCCAGCAATATCCAGTTTCTATTAGTTCTGCTTTTTTGACAAAGAAAATGTTCTTTCTTGTCCCGCAACATAGAAACGCAAACACACCTTTGCTCATCATCTGGTCGTTTGATCAAATTGAACAGTATGTGTAGAAGCTGATCTCTCTCTTTGGGCTCAGGATGGAGGCAGGCTGTGCACAGTATGAGTGGAATCAACTCCTAAAAGGTTGTGGGTAGGGGAAAACCAAACAAAGTAAAAATGTTTTGGGCATATATTCATCAATGGCTAAAGAAATAAAGAAGATAAAACTAGTCATGTAACATCAAAATAGTTAGAGAAGATGTTCTAGAGTCTTGATCTCTTATTAAGTGACCTGAAAAAAGTGAATGTCTACAAAAGTTAGAATTGTTTTCCTGCTAGGAAAGATCAGGGGAGAACCAGGACATAAAATCAAAAACTCTGCAAAGACTACAGTTAACAAATGCAGGTCACCTGTAACCAGAATTAGAGGACTACCTACGGAAGTGAAGCGAGCTCCACAGACATCTAGGGGAAAAAAGCTCCTATTTCTGATGCCAAGGAGTTAAATATTTAAATTTCCAGTTAAGCATGCCCACAGTTTTGTGCACAAGTTTCAATAAGCACTGAGAAATATACACTGGTAAAGGTGACTGCAGACATATCTTCTATTTCATATTGTTGGTTGCTTTTGTGTTTGTTTTTTGTTGTTTTTTTTTTCAATGAGAGGCAATATCTGAGGCTTAATTTTCTTTTTAGACCAAATTAATTCCCTTAAGGAGCAAACTACCGAGAAAACACCGTATAAAACATTAAATGAAATAAAATATAAGGCTGTTGACAACAGTAAAGACCTCCTCCTCTTTAAATACGCATTCTAAGCTCATGGTATTCTTTCCCAGAAGAAACAAATAATTTTAAAATATGGACTGGAAGTCCGTTTCCTTGACCTTGTTGATGTGAGCATTTACTCCAATAATTTGAAAGCCACACAATATCTATGTGATTTAATATCTCAGGGACAGAAACATCATGCTAGGAGGTTGGGGGAAAAGGCCAAGACAAACCTAGAGTGTCCACAGAGAAAACCTGGGCAAGTAATTTGGAAACACCTCCTACATACTTTTAAGACACTTTCAGCAGACAATCTTTTTGTGAATTAGTAAGCTGTGATAAACAAGCAGATGACAGTGAGAAACACTTCTGAAGTTACCAGGGAAGATTACACAAAACTTGGAAAAAAACATAGCTATTTGCTGTAACTTTACAGGGAGGTGCCAGTTTTGGAGATGAATTCAAGGTGAGCTACTCACAGTGCTCTTGAGAGTAAGCCTAATAAGCAAGGTGGACATGTGGAAAAAAGCATTAAAGACACACTCACTGCTCAACTTTTATTTTTCTAATCAGCAAGTGCTATGTTGTTTTTTTTTTATTTTTTATTACATTGCCTAAACTAGTCAACTCCTGATAATTTGTTTTCATTTTACACTAGTTTGACTCAGTATGCTATTTTTCTCTCCTGAAGATAACAAACATCCTAAAATATTTTAACATTCTGGAAGATATTTTGACAGTATTTAACCTGACTATGGTACAGATTAGAGAATTTATGATAAAACAGAGGAATGAATGTAGAAATATCCTACTTAAGGCTTAGAAAAATTTTAAAGTACAAAAGGAAAAATATATTTTTTTACAATTTGGACATTTATATTTTTCAGTATTTCCAAGTGAGTCAGGTTTTGGATTTGTGGTTTTTTTTTTAATAGTGTAACACAACACAATATGTGAAAACCCGTATTAGAAGAAACTTTATAAATCACATCACACCACACAAAAAGCTAAATAACTTTAATCTGAAAGTTCCTTTTCCTCTAGAATTTGAGTATTAGATTTTATTTTTTAATATACTTAACGTTCAATATTTGTCCATTTCATGTTCTGAGAAGGCAGGGGGGTTGACCTATTTATTTTTTTGTATTTCACCACAGAAGCATTTTCTTTCCTACACTGTTTTAACTCAAAAAAATTTGAAGAAATATTACAAAAATAAAGAACCTTGCCACTCTAAATAACACTACTTTTACATTAAGCTAAGGCCTTTCAAAGAGGAAAAAAGATTGCGACTTCTAGGTGCACAATATAATTACTAATTTCACCATTTCACAGATCATAATAAAAACCTGAAATCACAAAAAGCCCTGTGTCACTTTTCTGAAATCTACACTAAGTTTACATTATCTAACGGGTCTTGCTATTCTTCTTAAATATTCCTTACAAAGAATTTTTAAAAATACTAAATCTCACCAAACAGGACATGATCTGGGGTTTTGTTTTATCTATAGAAACCATGACACATGGAACCTGTATGTTTGAGTACCTACTCGAAAATCTCAACTGCTCATTCAAAGCAGGTCTGTGAACTTTCCTTTTTTTAAAAGCTTATTTTCAAATTTACAGAAGTTAGCCAAGCTGTCTTCTTCCAGCTGAGTCTGTATGACAGGAAAACACCTCCAAATATTCAGCTAGATACTACTGAGGTAGTGTGTGTGAAAGGCTAATGAGTAACCTAACACCACTGAGGTGGGGCAGATACAAGGCTGGTTCGTTACCTTGCAGAGAGCTGGTTATTACAGCTGACGGAATTAGCTGTGTTTCCTTGTCCATTGGTCACATTCTCTCCTGCATACTATGGGAGAAGGAAGAGAGTGTTCTCTGCATCGCTGCATCAGTGCTTCTACAGCTCCTTCTATTAAGGGGAGTGGAGAAACAGTGAGAAGTCTCGAACAGCGTTTTATGTGCTCCCTACAGACCTAATGGGCAGGAAGGTAAAGCTGGAAGCAAAAGGGATTTTCTGTGGGACAAGAAGAACAAAACTTGGCCACAGATGGACAAAACAGATCAGGTGATGTCTCCCAAAGAGTTAAAAGGGGACAGATTTTTCTCAGTATATTCGGGATGATTAAAAACAAAAAAACCCAACATCCTGCAGGCAGGTTCAAGCTCATTCCTTCCTGTTGCTTAGGCAATGCCTTAGATGTAGACTTCTTTTAATAAAACTCAGATTTTTCATTCTCAAAACCAGCAGAGAAGTGCTGTAGAAAGTAATTTACCAACAAGAGACAACAATATTAGCATTTGTTTAAATTCAAGAGTAAAGTTCGTATTATTGTGGAGATTGTATATAATTACTAATAATCAAGGAGAGGACTTCCAGTGCTCTTTGAAACACTCTGCCTTCCTCGGGAAGGAATACCACTTATGCTGACAGTCAATAACAAAAACCAACCAAGCAAACAACAACCCTCCCTCTATTTCATTTGGGTTCTTTCCTAAATGTTCTGTTTACTCCAAGTCCCTCTTCTCCCTTTTACCTGACTTAGGAAAACCCATTTAGTTCATGTTGGAGTTGGTCAATAATACCAGGAGTGGATTTCAGAACGGAGATGCTGCTTTCCCATTAAATGCCAAGCACACTGCCACTGTAACATTTTCAGCACTTGCAACTTCATGCAAAAAAAAGTGTCAGAGGTCTCACCTCCAGTGCTGAAAAGGCAAGTTCCTATCTGATGCAGTTTATATCTGAGCTACTCAGATGCAGAAGAGAGAGAAAAAAGTCATTTCTTTCTTATGGTGAAATGTGCTACACACCAAGAGACAAGGCTATGGAGCTGACCCAAGACTGCACAGAACTGGAACTGTCTTCCCTCTGTTCTACTTCTGTGTAAATGCCCATCTGAGTCTCTTCTAAGAGAAAGTAAGGTTTTGGATTTTTTTCACCATAGGACCTCTGGACAACTTCTCCCTACTTTATGTCAACATTTTCTGTTAATATTGAACAGATGCAACATTTGTAATGATTCAAGTTTTCCAGTTCTCAGTAAAGGCAACATTTACACAGGTAGCTCTTCATTATGGTCAAAAAGAAGCTGACTTCTTAAGGGTAACAGGAATCACCTCAACTACATGCAACAGTTACTCCTACATATTAAAAGTACTAAACCAAAATATTAGTGCTTGTGATTTTTTAAATGCATCCTATAGCAAGCATGTGTATGGTTTGCTGACAATTTTCTTACAAGTTTGTGACAGATTCATTATGTGTTGAACAAAAAAAAAAAATTACAATGAAAAAGGGGACAGATTCTTCTCAGGACATTCAGGATTATTAAGAAAAAAAAAACAACCTGCAGGCAGGTCTCTCAGATCTTAGTTTCTCTCACTAGGTACTGTCTTTCTGTTGCAGTGCTCATAAGCAAAATAATTATTTCAAAGATTAAATTTAATTAGTATTAATTGTCAAGACTGGTTACTTCTTATTTTATTAGTATAATAATATGGCAAACAGTTGATGGAATAATACATAGATGAGGATGCCATTATGACCAGTATTTAAGATGTGTCCCTTTTAGTTTTCTCTGTTAGTCAATGTTTGTATTGCGAACCCATGCTATGTTAAAATTTTTCTGTAACTTAACCTCTGAGAACAAGTAAGTAAAATAATCTTATTTGCAGCAACTGAAATAGTTGCAGGTAATAACAAACTACTGATACAGAGTCTCTGGTGCAAGGATCTATTTGAAGTTATTTCGGAATTCATCATTTTAGTTTTAAAATGAAAATATATTTAATCATAGGATTAATACATTATTTAAAACCTTCATACTGCTCATTTTATTAATATTAAAATTACAACTCTAATCCCATTTCATTATGAGACTATTGTTCCAGGATCCACATTAAGCCTTTTGTAGATTCTAAAGGAATTCTTCTATGTAAGAATCGATGCACATATGGGTGTAAAAAAAATTTTATACTTCTTTGTTTATAACCACTGGTTATTTGGAAACCTGCTTATAAAACTAGTAAGAAAAAAAAAAACCAAACACTAGTAAAAAAGGGAAATTCATTTAATAAAACTCAAATTTAACTCCTTCCATCCATGAACTATATTATGGTTAAAGACATGGCATTGAAAGACATCAGTTTTCCAACTAGAGATGTAAATACTCCATGACACTGAGCTATTTCATTTTAAGAAAACTACACTAGCCTCTTATGTCCACAGAAGGAAACTAAAGACTGATATTTAAAATGGTTATGTCTCTCTCTTACAGGTGTGTGTGGGAACCCCACCCCACAAAAAAAAGCCCCCAAAATGAAAACACCCCACATAAACCAGGAAGAGAATTTCTTGATTAAAAAAGAAAACCAAGATCCTGATATATAAGTAAAAAATTCTACTCTAGACATATAAACATGTTTACCCCTGCTAGCTGCTTTTTTATAGTATAGCTCTTGACATACAGAAGATGGCTGACTTTGATTTAAAAAAAAATCTTAAATATATTTTAGTTTTAAATGGTAAACATACATGAAAAAGATTCCAATGCATCTGAAATTTTATGAACTGAAGCTGCTTATCTGCTAGAAGCGTATTCACAGACTCTTTACTTAGCCAAAGGGGTTTTTTTAAGAACATATTTTTAGTTCTTTGTTCATTTTAATTTTATTTACTGTTCTGGCACCTTTGTTTGCAAGTACATTCACAAACAAATCTAACATTGACTTCTATGTTTTGAAGTGGTTAGGATAATCTAGACACTTCAGACAAAACCAAAACTAAATTTACATATTGATACATGGAATTTTTTACTGATTTTTTTTTTTTCTGAACCTAACCAGACAGTGAAAAAAATATTAAAGCTGCAGCAATACACAAAAATAACAAATAATAAGTAATAACAAATAATTTCAGAAATGTGTCAGACATTCTAACACTAACTGGTTGCCTGGTTGCCAACTATAATATTTACTGGAACACTTACTACCAAGTCAGGCAGGCTGCTACTGAGCTGAAGGGGTTAAAAAAGGCATTGGTGAAATGGCTTCTGAATTCCTAGTCAAGGACAACATTTACTGAGAGACTGTCAACCTCCACAAACCCAGTTTCTCCAAAATGAGAATGTATAGCACGGTTTCAGCTTAACGTTGTGCAACCAATTTCAACATGATGGATGCTTAAAGAACACAGATAGGTACTTGAGGGAGTCATCAAAAAATTACACCTAATTCTCACGTCTAACACACTGACAATTTAATATCTTAAATACTATCCCTGCACCGTTTCAGAGAAGACTGGTGGTCACTTAGCATTAGAACCTGAGCCTGATACTTATCTTTCTCAAGTTAGCGATCTTTTGGCTTGTTTTTACATCATTTTTCTGTAGAATTCTGCTGAGACTCCTTAAGGATAAATTTGTTTGTGGACAAGACCCAAAGTTGAAACTTGGAGAACCTAGTTGTTACTCCTTTGCTTACCTTTTTGTAATACTGATAGTAATAAACACTAAAAAAGTCTACCTGAGTTTTCCTTCAAATTGCACAATTTCACCTCAAAGAACATTACAATAGTTAGAGCAACATGTGGTAACTGAGAAAATCTATTTTAAAACCAAGTATACAGTGGTAGAACTTTAAGCATCCCATGCAATCCAGTTACACAATTCTCACTTGTGGCTTTATAAGTCAAATTGAAGCAGATGAGTCACTTAAAACAACAATACATGTAACCAAATGTAACTTCAACTGTAAAATAAGGTAAGTAGACATTAGCCTAAAAGGTCACAAGTTAAACGCATTACACAGATTATGCTACAAGCTGTGAAAAGAAGCCAAAACACCACAACTTGCAAAAAGCAGAGGGAAGGAAAGGAATAAATAAGAAATGAGAAATTAAGCACTGATCCAGAACCATTCACAGAATTATAATGAAAGACTATTAACAGAACCATTTCAAGAGCACCTAGTTAACACCCCTCAGAAAAAAACCCGAACACTTTCTATGAAGCCTGAGACTTCCAAAACATTGTACATCTCAGTCTCACCATGTCAACTGTTCATTACTTATATGCTATAAAATTTCAGATTGTAGGATCAGTACAAATTTCTTAAGGAGTTTTCAAAGCCTTAGAATGAATTTATGCAAAAGGCACTACTAAGTCTACTGTACTGTAGGTCCCCTCAACAAGGACTAAAACTTACTCAATAAGCTATGCTACACCAAACCCTTTATTTTGGTGTTAACCATTGGGATGTTGAATTTTTTTTTAATTTTTTTTTTTTTACACATATGGTAATGTGCAATATTTACAACAAAGCAATACAAAATCAGTAATTCTTTTTCCTTCTTCAATCACTGTCTTCCTTTTCTACACTATATTATATGAATGATTATGCAAAAAAAGTCTTCATTCACTTACCATTTTCATAATAAATTTATAATGAAGCTAATTAAAAAGGTGAACATAAAAGCAATTGCTAATTTTCTTATGAAGAGTTGTTTCTGGTGAATCTTATCTTGGCTGATACATGGTGCTTCTACAAAAAGATGGCATAATACTTTTTTTCTTGAAGTAGCTTATGCTGAAAAAGAACCTGAACTTTAATCCTTACTAAAACTGACAAAATAAACCTAATTTAATGTTTGAACTTATATACTCTGCTCTTCATAACACACATCAACCACAGTCTCTTCTAACAAAACCATTTTTGCTATCACAATCAGATGGACCTACAGTAAGTGTCTTACTGAATGCTAATGGGTGCCTTAAGCAAAGGAAGAAATATTAGGATATCATGCAGGTTTACTGAACTCACCTTACAGAGGTGTAAAACCATTTTCTAGGAGCAGAGATGCATGCACAAAAGTAAGAACATGATTGCAAGTAACAAACTTTCATGAAATTAGACACATCATCTTCAAAATGAACAAGAAAGCATCCTGGTAAAAGTAAAAGGTAAAATTTCAGGGTTCCTCACCTCTCGCTTTGCAAGCAGCACATTAGGAACAATATGAGGCAGGCAGCGTCCCAACATTAACATGACACTTTTTTCACTATCTGCAATCCGAGATACCTGGAAAACAAAGTTAATTTTGGTGTTTTGTTTTTTTTTTTAATGAAGCACAGAAACAGTAAAATATCCTTTCAAAGGAATAACAGCAACTGTAGCAGGCTGATCACTTACCAGAAATTACTTAACTCACGCACACACATTAAGTCAAGTTTTTAATCTGGCAGTAACTCTTTAAAAGCATGAAACCACTTGTAGAGACTCTAAACTTTCCAGTAATTACACACGTATCACTAGGTTTCATATTTAAGCTAAAATCTGAAAGCATATTCTTATTTCTTAAGTTGCACGCACATAAATCTAGAAACATAAGTTAATAGACTTTGTTTAGATGCCAGTATTGTTTAACTACTGTTGCCATGCAGAATAAAGGATCTTCTAGTTTACATCAGCTGGGAAATGTACCTCTGATCCCAAACGGCTGTCTGCTGACATCCGACAGAAAGACAGTAGTGCTTGATGGAAAGCTGGTGACAATTTCCTGAAATACCATCAAAAAGGGAGAGGGGAGGAAAAAGCATAGATCAGAATGGTGATGGAGCAAGTCCTTTCACCCTGGTTTAACCAGCTAAGTAAAATGACATTCAGAAAGCAAGTTTTAAGTGAACTGCAGAAGCTTTTGTTTGAAATAGTCTTTGACTTTTAAAGGTGCTGACTTAGTAGCAAGAAATAAAGTGAGTGTCCTAATTAAGAATTAAACTTAGTTCCGAAAAATGCAGTATCTTTCAAACTGCTACACAGAGGAAAATAGGACTAAGGCATGAATCAGAAGAAGCTTTAATAATAAAAAAAGGAAGCATACAATTATGCAAACTGGAGAAGAGGGGCAGAAATCACAAGTATTTTTTCTCAATGTTTTGATTCAGCACATTGCATAAAAACATTTGCGTAGAAAGTTACAAGCTTCAGGATTAAATAGAGATTGCTAATTGCTCCTTTGGAATCTAAACATTGGACTAAAACGTATAGCAAGAACCTCAAAACTAACCTTAAATTACTGCCTAACCCCTAAGGTAGCTGTGTATCCATAGACATACTGTCTCATGCCCATGCACAGCACCAGCCACCACAGATGAGCTACTCAAAGCCTTAAGCACACACATAAAATCCTATTAAGAGTCTCAAAACAACCTTCTCTGAGAAGGGCAATTTGGCAGAAATATTCTCAGAAAACAATTATTGGACTGACCATTAAAATAAAAGAGGCAAAGAAGCAGCTGCAGCATCCAATTTTTCCCAGCAATGACAACTCCCTCTGCCTTATCTGAAGCCTGTTTTCAGATGCTAATCTAACACTGTCTCATCCACTATGCCTGTGGATGAAGGAAAAAGAACATTTGCCTTCTAAAAGATGGACAGTTTCCTGTTTGTATCTTCTAATTACACTGTATTAAGAGTTTAAGGGAAGAGGTAATTGCTATTTCTTAAGCAGTACCACCTTTCAACTCTTAAAAAAGCTATTTTATGAACTAAAGTACACAAAACCCTATGCACATACAATTATGTGTATGGTCATATATATTTTTATCTGATAGACTGAAACATCACAGTATTTATAATAAGTACATCACCATTTACCCTTTTCTAACAACAAAAAAAGTATGTTAAATATCTAAGTTCCTACTTAGAATTGTTTAAACTAGTTCATAAATATACCACAGTACTTTTCCTCTTTTGACTACCTGAAAAATATGATAAATAAGAATTTATGTTAATTCCTTAAAATCCAGTTTCTTCCTTGACAGTACAGATTTATAAAACATACTTTAAATTTTGCTGAAATAAGTTCCACTTTGTTCCTATCACCTTGGGTTTGTGCAAGCGTTCACTTGAATAAAAGTTCAATAAATGACTCGGTAGAAAATTTTAAGGGACTGATGTGTAGCAACATGTTAATTCTTATTCTGTAGAAGTATTTTTGAATGACAGAGTAACAGGCTCTACTCAAGGCTTTAAGATTTATTTACACTGGGAGAACATGAGCAAGTGCTGAAAAGCACTAGCTTAAAATTAACCACGTAGACGAAGCATTTCAGGACTCCAGTCCTCTCTATTGGGATGGTGATTTTTTTTTTCTTTGTTTTGTGTTTTGTTTTCTGGGCTGATGGTTGTACATGGTGATCTTAGAGGTCTTCTCCAACCACAACAATTCTGTGATTAAGAGACTGGAAAACCTCAGCCAGCTCTTTGCCCAGGCTGTCCCTCACCTCAGTGTTTTGTTCCATGGAACTTCAGATCCTTCCCCACTTACCACCTTAATTAAAATTCTACATAAGGGCAACATTCTAACCTCATGTTGCAGAGACTAAAAACTAACCAAGCATGACAATATGTCACTGAATTACCCGATGGGTTAATTAACAGCAAGCTATGTGCAGCATGGATCCCATTTTGATTGCTGGCTATATTTAGAGTCAAGAAAGGTTTTCCTAAATAAAGTCTCGTAAAATCCTCACAGCTATGCTGGACATAAATGATGACAAACCCAGGCCTCTTGCACTTAGGCCTGTGGAAAGACAGATGCCTCAAGTGAAGATGTTCAAATATAAGGAAGTATGACTAATACAAAAACAAGCACTACTATTATACACACATTGGGACAAAGGAATCAATTTACTGAAAAAGTCAGGAGTGACAGCTATAATGTAAAAAACCACCCTGTATTTGGTGCAAGCTACCAAACACCTAAAATGAGTTGAAGAAATAACATGTGGTGCAGCCTATTTAAACTGCTGCTAGTGCTTTCTGCTGCAATCTGTTAGACAAGACATTTTTTCCAATGATGGCCACGTCCTCATTTGTGAGCAGGCAAGCACAGCTGATCTGAGTGCTCCAACAAAGCAGCCTCATTTGCTCCTCTATCCTCTCTTCCCATCTGGGCACGATTTGTGCCAAGAATCCACTCCCTTGCTGCAGTAGTAACAATCTTACTTTTTATGACAATATGTTGGTTTTTAATACTTCTTAATACACTCTGAATAAATTGTAGTAATTTTCTTCTACAAATAACCACCCCTGAACTGAAATTAAAAAATACCCAATACTCCTATGGTGCTTCTCCTCCCACAGATCTCAAAATACTTAATAAAGAATATAATTCTTAATGAAAAAAATTAGTTCATTATTACAAACCAAGTGCGTAATCCAGAAAGAAAAGTTAGTGATACAGATCTATAAAACACTATCATATACAGTTTCCTTTGACCCTTCACTGACATGTTAAGCCTAAAACTCTGTACAAAAATAGCTACATATTATATTATGCATGACTTGTCTCTGCAGTGAACAGCATTTGAGGGGACCTCTGAAGTCAACTCAGTGGGGATTCAAGGCTTTATTCAACAACTTCTCAAAAAATCCACACGCAGTTACATTAAAAGAGTTCGGAACAGTAAAATTCTGTTTTTCTATACAGAGTCATAAATCCCACTGGAGATACTCAGTTCCTTCTTCACTCAGTGATCTCATTTGATCTTTATACCCATCCTCACCATCCCCAAACCATCTATCACTTAACCATTCATGCACTTAACACCTCCTAGCATTTCAAATTACTCTAAGAAGAAATTTGCAGCAAGCCACAGATCAAAGTAGGAAGACAAATTTATAACAATCAGTGTATCACAGCTATAACTTTTGATACATGGTCTAGATATTGATCAAGGATATGGAAGTAGTATAATAAAATTTTTAAAAGTCACAAAATAAAACCCAAAATATGTGGAAATTTTAAACGGAACCACTGCAAATTTTCCAAAAAAACCTAAGCAGAGTTTTACTTTCCTGTTCAACACTAGTATATTCAACTAGAAGAGAAGAAATTTGTAGCAGGACTCTGAGAGACTGTATTCAGAAAGCAGAAATCTTTCCTCCTGTTCTAAAGTTAAGATATCATTGAAGGTATTTCAAGTAGAAATTAGAAAGAGAACAGGAAGATCCTGTCTTTCAATTCACTGCTTTGATTTTGGTTGGGTTGTGGTTTTTTGTTGTTATTGCAAGGAATAGGATTGGTTTTAGAAATGAGTAGGAGGTGAAAATAAATGATCTTGATACTAAAAATGTATGCTTGTCAAATGTACTCCTCCCAAAGACGATTAAGAACATTATGAAAATATTATCACTGCACCCTAAAGGTATGTTTTACTTGCACTCAAAACACAAATGAGATATGAATTCTGCAGAACTTTACTGACAGAAAAAATAACTATCCACTTCAGAAGAAATCTGAATTAAAGCATTCCCATTTAAAACTGATTACTAACCTATTGGGTTTATCAAAGTGGACTGTAGTCTTAGCTGATGGAGCAGAAGAGCGTTGTTTCTCTTTTCCTTTACAGGGTATAGAATTTAGTGTATCATCTTTAGAAGTCCTTGAATCGACTCCAGATGATAAAGAAAGTCTTGTTTCCTCAGTTTTTCCATGTTTATTGTCCTTCTCAGAGCTCTTGATATCCAAGTACCGTCCGTTGTCCTCAGAGTCTGTGACAGGCACTTGTTTTAAAGAAGGATGGGGAACTACACCATAAACTGTTGATGCAGCAAAATTTTCGTTCTTGAGAATATCTATTTCACTAAAAGAGGAAGAACAAACAATGAAATATTTTTGTAGTTTTCATGGTAAGATTGTTGGAATTCCAGGACTGAAGCACAGAAATAAGGACAACATACTGAAGATCTCCCCCTTCAACTCCAGGATGTTTTAAAATTCTTTAAGAGAAATAACTTGTATCACACAAGTTGTTCAAATGAGCACTGGGTTTAATGGAGCTCTTTAGTTAAAAATACGTAGTAGGAAAAATGTCTGAGAGTGAGTGAACCAATGAAATAAGTGACTAACAGTAGATGAAACAGTATGTTTCATCCAGAAACATATTTGTTTCTGGATGAAATCTGAGCACTAAGACACAAATTGTCAGAGACAGAACTCTACCTGACATGCAAAACTTAAAATCCTACTGTGATGCATTAAAACATACTGTCCCATACTTTGAAAAATAATTATTTTGCAATTCAACCAGGACACTTAAATTATGCACTTGCCCCTATGTTATTGTATGCCCCAATGGATCTCTTTAAGAACAGTATTGTACAAAATCACATTTTCACCAAACTTCTAGAGTCTCTTTATTATTGTTAAAGACACTGCAATTTTCTTCCTACAGAGCAAGACAAGCAGAAAACTGTGTTGAAAGAAATTATTAAAACAAACATCTTTCTAAGTGTTTGCAAGCTGTACACACCATAATACTAAGGACTGAAATAAATCTGACTGAAAACCTACACAGAACACATTTAAATTGATTCTATTTTCAAATAATTAAATAGAGAAGGTGCACTGAGAGAACAAAACTGATTACAAAGTTAAATGATGTAGCCAATAAAAAGGAAATAGTCAGTTTGAAATCTCTTCATTTTTGTACATCAAATATCACATATTAAAAAGGAAAGGCTGCCCTGCTCTGAAGAACACTCTAGTATTTTTATGCAAGTTGTATGTTTTTGTGTGTGTGCTAGAAAAACATGGAGAAATTATTCAACCATTTATCAGCAGTTGAGCAGTGGATAAGTACATACCTCTCAAGTCTTTGGATTTGTTCCATCAAAGACCATTTCTCAGTGTTTAACACACTTATTTGATCTTCTAATTTTTGCACTATTAAACATTGCTAAACACAAGACAAAAACAAGAGTTTAGTACAATAAAGTAGTACTGCCAACAGCTGTAAAATTTCTTCTGTACATTCTCTTACTTCTATTGACTGTGGTGCTGTTTCAAACACAGGGACGGTCCCGAGGACAGGAGTGGCAGCCTCTAACTCATCATCTTCTACACCAACTGATACATCCACCAGATCTTTCGCAGACACGTGATGGTTTCCAAAGTCACGATAGAGTTGTAACAGGTCAGGAGGTTTTGGAATATTCAATCCTACATCATCCCAAAGTTCAAAATCCTTCAAAGGAATAAAAGAAACTAAACCATACAACATACTTCCTTTTATTTCGGCTTCTTTTCCGTATTTGACTACAGGTCATACAAAAGCAAAATAATAACATCAAGACTGCACTGTAGTGAAGAAGACAAAACCTTAAATCAGATAGCAAAAAACAGAAGTAGAAAAAGGATCCATTTCATGACCCATAGCAGTTTCACCCTAAAGGCAACTCTAGGTAATGTACTAGTAAGAGGACCTTCCAAAACCAAATAGATCACAATTTATTTTTTATAGGACGTGAACACTCTTTAGAATAAAATATAACGTTGATTAAATTCTAAAAGAAGCCAGTGCAGTTGATAAAAGGCTTTCTACTGACAGATCATTTTGTTCCCATCTCATTCAGAATCAGAAGTGTAATTTTCCAGAAGCAAACAGCTCTATAGATAACTGATAGGGTGAATATTCTCAGTGAAATTTGGACATAGCTGCATTAATTGAGTTGTAAAGAACAGTAAGGCCTCTTGTCTCAAATCATCACTATATGACCTTTTTTGCACTGACATTTTAGTATTCTATTATTACAAGATTATTCTATGACTGTATATGCAAGCAAGTATTTCACCAGGAGTTGCTATGGCCTCTTAAATGATATTAAATTTCATAGGGTTGCTTTTTTCTTTTTTGTTTAGTTTGGTTTGATTTTTTCCTACTGTTCACAATGGTCACTGTATTTCCATATTCTGTTTACATACATCTTGAAGAGATTATTTTCTCAAAGAATGCTGAAATTAATTTAAAAATTCACATTTTGCTCTAGTTATTACTTTTAGTATGCTTATTTGTACCTTTCAGAATGAAGAACTCCCCTGATTCTTTTCTTTTGCTCATTGCCTCACAACATAAAACACTTTCAGTTGAGAACACAAACACTAAGGGTAAATTACTGATATTTTCTGGTTTTGAGGCTGTATTCTCACAAGTGTTTGTATGAAACGTAGCACTGTTAAACTCTAATCTTAAGTGAATGATCCAGAAATTTTATTTAACAACACATTTTCTTTAGATATTATGATATGAAAACTGTGCGAAAAATATAAAAAACTAAATACAGATAGAACTGATTTGAATTCTGTATTTAATAGTGAACTAAATATTTAATTCTGGCAATATTCCAGTTTTATGGTAAATACAAATTGGGCATTTATGTTATTGGGTGTTCTGTTTGCTCCACAACAGTAATAACGTAACTAGAACCTTTGAAATATTTGAATAAACATGTAATGCTCATCACCTTAGGAAAAATGTATCAAAGCATAGTTATTTTTGTAAATATCAAGCATAACAACTTATTACCTTCTGCAAGATTGTATCAAATGCCACACTGTGGTAAAGAATACTCATAGCCATATGCATGCCCAGGAGATGACAAACAATAAGCGTATTGTACACCCTGCACAACTCAATTGAGTGATTTAAGGAAAAGATTACGAAAAAGGGCATCCACCAGGATCAAGGGTGTAAATACCTGTAACTCACAGTATTTTTCTTCTTGTTCTTCTTTCTTTAAAGAATGCAACCATACTGTCTCCTTCCTACAAATTCTGGGAAAATACTCCTCGAAGTGCTATGTTTTCAAAGCCTGCTTTACAAAGAAAATGCTAACTGACATATTTAACTCCTGGAATATCATATATATAAAGTGAACTACATACAAAGGAAATAATTTATATTCACCCAACTTTATGACAAGATCAGAATATGGAAAGCAAGAAAGTTAAAAAAACCAACCAAACAAACTCACAAGATGAAAGCTTTACCTGATCATGATTTTCATCTGAAAATGTTATTGATGTAAGCTTGTAACTATTCTTCAATAAAAATTCATTAACTAGGAAGTTTAGAGCTCTTTTCTCAAGAGGTCTGATTGGCTCCTGGAAAAAAAACAAACAAACAAAAATATACTACATCTTTGGTTCATTTGCCTTTCAGCTACAGAAGTGTATCTGTCTTTAAGCCCATGCAAAACTCAGTCATCACCAGTCACCTACCTGAATTTCAGGACTTGATTTATAATTTTTTCGTTCCTGCAAAGGAACTTCATTTTCTGGGAAGGGAAAAAAAAGTAACTAAATTTTACTCTTTCATACAGGATGAGCTCAGCTATTTCTACATTGTTCAAAGTAGAGACTTAAGAAAAGGTTTATGTACACCACCTGCAGCCTGAGTCAGGTTGGCTCGGAGGGCCTGTATGGTCTCCTTGGCTTTCCGTAGTTCAAACTCCAGGACTGGACAGGGATTTGGATTAAACACACACAGGCATCCAACCAAGGCAAGGGAAACAAAAATAAAATATAAAAAGCAAGGATGGGTGTGAAAAAAAATACACAGTTTGTATTAAACAGAAAGCATGCAACCTATATGGAACTTATGAACACATGCAGCAGAGTTGGTCTGAAAGCAAACTGGTGAATGTTTTCCATAGATTCGCTGGCTTTATGTAAGCTAAATCAAAATTTCAAGCTGTCTGACAAGGACTCGCTGTAGGGCTCGGGGGGTTGCACTTTGATGTGTTTTTTGTCTTGTTTTGGGGGGGCTTTCTTTGTTTTGTGTGGTGGTTTTTTTGTTTTGTTGTTTTGGAGTTTTTTTGCTTGCTTTTAAATTTGTGTATTATTGGGAAATACTTGACATTTCTTCCCCCCTCTTCCAATCAGCTGATACTATAAAGCATTTTTTTTTTTTTTTTTTTTTTGAGCAAGGGGAGTATGCAGACAATCAGGGGACAGATCTGAATCAAGCAAATACATGCTGGGAGCAAAGGAAGCTGTCTCCATGCAGCAGAGCTTAAAATATGACATGAATGCATCATCCTAATGAGACTACAGATACTTTTGAAAATAAAACCATACACTGAAATTCTAGTAGTTTAAATGGCAGAACTAGAAACATATTTTGTTTCACTATGAAAATAATTTTAAATATTTATTTTAAAATAGTAAACATTTAGGAATACTCTAGAGTTAAGATTTTTAATTTAGTTGAACACATTTAAGAGATGCACAAGAACCCCACCCCAAAAAAGCAAAATATGCAGCTCTGATATTACTTAGAGTAGGTTTCAACAAAAGACTTTGCTCCACTATTCTTCAAGCTTTCCAGTTACTCTAGACTATACAACACTTTCAGTGACTTGCAGTCAGCTTTAGAGATTCCAAAATATGTAATTGTAGATGCCTTTATCACCTACTTCAAACTTTAAAATGCTGTAGCTTGGCAAAACAAAAGAGCAAATGGTCTTTATATAGACATCTAGAGCTGGACTATCTAGGAGAGCCTAGTTAAGGAATTACCAGACAACTATATACATTTCATTAATTCTCAGATTAATCTAACCACACTTAAATTTAAAGTTACCAGAAAGAATAATTCTTGTACTTAACTAGAACAGCTACCATACAGAAGTGTTACACTATTAATTATCTAACATTTGCTTAAAATTATTGCAGCTGCTTTTAATAAGAAAGTACTAATGTTTTTAAATATTGCCTAGAAATAATTTAACATGGCATTTTTATGTATTTACACAGAAGACAATGCATGGCAGAAACACTGCGTTGGCTCTGGCTTGTAAGAAATGCTACTGAAGACCACAAAAGAAATAGTTTCCTCTTTTTAACATCTGTTACTAAGGTTCTTTTGATAATTAGCACTCATGGAAAAAAAAATTCACTCAGTTTGCATTTATCCATAAAAACTGAAGGAGTAACTACAGTACACCACATTTGCTACATGAAAGTAACTTGTTTGATGCACAGAATTTTACTGCAGCAATACAAAAGCGCAACTGAGGATACAATGAGTAAAATATGTAAAATCTCTCTAGTATTCAGCAATGCTGATCTGCAAATACTTCTGTGCAACAAAGTTAGAAAATGCTCTCGTAGTGAAGTATTTAATAATTTTAGCACTTCCTTGCATTTTAGTTACTAATTCACAGTTACAATTCTAAGTTGTAAGCCACTAATTTGTTAGCTTCTGAAAATTGTGAAGAATTCAAATTAAGTAATTCTTCTAATGGAAATGACTATGTGCTAATGTTTTATTCTAGGAAAATATTTTCAAAGACCAGAACAGTTGCAGATCAGGAGTGCCCTGCACTAGAATGATATAAAGAATTAAAGGGGAAAAAAAAAAGTTAGTAAAACAACACAAACTAGGAAAACTCAGGGTTCCCATTAAAGAAAATAGGAATAAGACATGTCTGAAGGCATAGAAACCCAGAAAAGTCATGTCAGGCAAACCCGTGTCAGACGGCAAGAATTGATTTTTAGTGAACTGTGATGATGCTGAAAATTCTTAGAAGCCATTAGGACTTTACCCATTCAACCTTAGAAGTAGATTACTCTGCTGCATGTTTCTCTGGGTACAGTGGAAGATTCTGGACACTGTACATTTGAGTAGTTGTCACTTCACAGCATATCACAACAGCCACACAATTGTACTACAACAGAGCATTGTTACAGCTGTACCTCATCTCCTACTCTTACCCATGCCCACACTCCAACTCCCACCGTACAAACCTCGATGCACCTAAGCCAGTCACAAATTTAGCTTTTATTTGAAGAAGTCTGTAGGTTTTTTGATAGAAGCATAAATATTTGTAAGTGGCTACAATATGATTACAGTCGTATTTTAAATTATGATTAAAAGCTTTTATTTTAGAAGCCATACTGAAATGTAATCTTCTGCCAAAATAAACAATAATTTTAACTCAACCTGTGCACTAATGAAATCAATGCTGGAAATAACCTTTTGTTGACTATTTGACAATCTCTCATATAAAAGAGCAACCTCTAACCTTTTTCTTTGTAACCAATGTCAAATACTGTCTTTAAAAATAAACAAACAAACAAACTTAAAAAAAAAATCACCTGATCTCTTTTTCTCCCTCTCCTTCAATTGTAAAGCTCATGTATGTTAGACAAAAGCATTGATTAAGCCAGCTAAAGTTTAATTTCATCCTTGACTAACTGAATATGCTGATAACATGCATAACTCACTACAGTAGTTGGTGAAAGGAGCTGACAGTCCTTAAGATCAATGTACTGCAGAGTTTTGCTGCAAACAGGCCAGGAAAGGATAGAACAGAGTTGAAAAAAGCAACGAGCGGGAATTTAGAGTCTTGAACTTGGTTAATCCTACAGGAAAAAAGGCATTTCTGAATAATCTGTTTTGCCTCAGGGGAGAAAACTGCTCCTTCAGAATGTCCCTCTCGTGCTTTTATGTTTTATATAGCACTCAAATCACTACAGCTACCATTCTGAAAAAAAAAAAAAAAATTACTTACACTTACTTAAAGAGCTGAATCTTTCAAGTAAGTAACTAAGCATCAGACCAAGATTTTCAGATTAGCAGTTCTGAAATGTTTCACTTTACATGAAGTTAATCTAACATACCTTAAAAGAGAAATGTGTATCAGAAATGAACAGCTGGTGTGACCAGCTTAGAAATTTAAAAAATTTACTTTCTCAAAGAATTTATTCTAATTACCCACATTTGCTAACGACATAATAAGCTATTGAACCATAGACTGAGAAGTTCCCTATAAAGAACAATCTTCAATTGGGATATTGAACAAGCTGACATCTATGTGAACAACAGTCTTGTTGGGCCAAGGCCAAAAGATTTAAGGAATAGATGTACTTAAAAATTTTTTCAATACTTAACTACTGAATAAGCAGTATTTTTTCTAATTAAACTATACTATTACATTCTCCATATTGCGTATCATGCCTGACTTTTGCAGACAACAATAAAAAGGTATTTTTATGTTATGAAGCCACTGTGCAGCATTTTGGCATTTCATTTGACAAGCAATTCTCCACTTCGAGTCCAATCAGAAGAAATTTAAAATCTCTGACAATAGCTACCAATGAAGCCACTCTCACAATACACTTCCAGACCTAATAACTCCGAACTCCCACTTCCCTGACACAAGTCTTAAGAAAAGAAGTGGCCATATTTACAGTGTGAAACACTTCAGAAGGTAGCACAAACAAACCTGCAGCAGAAAGTTGCACTGCAGCATAAATTGTCTATCAAGCTACAACACCCATGATCAGCATGAAAATTCAAAAGCAAAATAACAGAGAACTTCTTAAAAGTCGTATAGTGGGAAGTGTCAAACACTTGACTCATTAGCCTCATAAGCACTTTTAAATTAATGAGACAGAATCAGATACAAAGAAGACCTGAACTGCAGCACAATGGTCTTCAGTTTCAACCTTTGGAGACTCTCAACTTGGATGGAAATTAAGGCAGCTTAGAACTGCTTAACAGGACTTAAGACAGGAAATGGGAAGACAAAGCCAGACCCACTTCCAGGATGAACAAATTGAGCACCTAATGCTGGCAAGTGACTGTTGTATTACAAGTGTCTTTAGTGGTTTGGTTTGTTGTTTTGCTTACTTTTGATGTGTTTTGGTTTTTGTTTGGTTGGTTTGGATTTTTTGTGGGTTTTGTTTGATTTTATAAGATTCTTCTCTGATTTTGATTATATACAAGGGATAGTACTTATTAAAACACATAAGCAAAAAACCAAAAACCTTAGTTTAGGTAAATGAAATCCTCAAAAGTAAAGTATTTTGGAACTTGTCTCTTCCTTTCAAAACCTGACAGGGACATTATTTTATTCTGCTAAAAAAGAAAGTCTAGACAGAAGTCAACATTAATGCAGGGAGATCTGAGGACATAAATGACTGAAATGGAATTTGAGTGTGAGAATTAATTTTATTATCATTGAAAACACAGCATTGTTTCTAAAATTACCAGGTTTCTGAACAGCAAATGTCAAAAGCAGGTCAGCAGTACTAGATATTTTGAATTATGGAAAGTAGGCATTTTATATCACAAACACATTTGTGCGGACACTCAATGTAAGATGTTGCAGCAGATTCAGTTCCTTAGATTGAATGTCAGATGACCTATTTACATCAAACGCAGTGGGTATTTGACTTCAGGTCAGGTGTACTCTTACTCCACAGAAACAGAACAAGTTTGCCATTCTCCCATTGTTTTTTATGAAAATGAATATTTGAGGGAGGTTTACTAAACCCAGTAAATTGTTCAGTACTTTAATCTTAATCTTTAATCTTAGCACTGTTTCAGTACTTAAAACATAAATTTACTGTATGCCAATTCTGACTGGTCTTTTCATAAGCATCTCTAATCCAATTCAGTTACTAAAGACAGCTTCCAGGAAAGATGGAACTACATCTTTTCAGTAATACTGTTGCCACACATACTGGTTAGTGTGTTGGTTTTGGCTGGGAGAGAGTTAACTTCCTTCATAGTAGCTAGTGGGGGGCTGTTTTCCATTTTTGCTGACAAGTAAGCTATTTACAGCTTCTATGGGGAAACTCATAAATGCTCTCTAGAAACTACTGCAGGACTCTGCTTAATTCTTGACAATTAAAAGTGTTCAATATCATGAGCACACGGAAGTTGTCCATGCTGTGACCTTTGTTCGTGTAATTCAGCTTTACGAAGCCTGAAATGATGCAAGCTGCTGTGCCTCTGCTCTGAAACACCAATCCTTCATCCCAGCAGAAATACTGTCACCTTCTTAAGCAAAGCAAAGGCTGGTGAAGCACGGACTGGATTAGAGAAACACAGCTCACATACAAAAGATATTATTATACTACTTTCAAATATATGAGAAAAACAGTCTTTTCCTTTTGCAAGATAGTCATAAATCCTGAAAGTAAAAATGCCATAGGTTCCAAAGTTCAGAACAACTGTAAGAGGTAAAATCCCTTTAATTTCTTTGAAACAATCTTATACAATCAAGAAATCAAATGGAAGAAAAGCCCTACAATTAAGATCTGTAGAACAGATGATTTATGGAACTGCAAAAAATTCAGTTGGGATTTGGTAATGCTTGTTTGATCTACACATAAGCTATATTTAAGAAATTATTTCCTATAGATCTTTATATCAGAAAGCTATCACAGTAGTCACAGACTACTACATAGAATATTTTAGCACGTTTTAGCTAAACAGTAGTAATTAATAAGCAATATAAAGATATCGCTCTGTCAACAAAAACTGAGCACAATTTTCAAGCATACTGCTCACTTCTACACTGGTGACATCCGTAATCATATAGAAGTACACCTACTTGAATATTTATAGTAATTAGAAGAATAACTGACACGATTTTATCACTAAATGACTACTAAAGCCACCACAGTGAAGCACTAGCATCTTCAGGAATGTTCATTTAAATATACAGCTGCTAGAAACAACTCAAACAATAAAGACCACATTCTGTGATTCCTAAATCATAAAAAAACTTACCTGCTACTCTTTCGTCTGTTTCCCTATTGCCATCATCAGAGTATCTTGCAAAATCTAAGGAATCAAGAGTACTGATGCTTCCAGCACGATCTTAAAAGGAAAAAAGAAAAAAAGACACCAGAAAAAATTCTGAGATTTGAGTGGCTTTGATGAAGTCAAAACATATTATTATTTCAGAGATTAATGATCAAAGGTTAAGTAAGTATTACGCAAGACCAAAATTTTACTGCATTTTCTAAAAGTCTGTCTCTATGTAAAGAGTATGTCAGGAAATTTGAAAAAGAAAAAAAGAAAAAATATACAGTACTATAGCAAGTTTGGTGAACAATCCCTGCCAGAAATTCACCCTTGGATTTACTCTTGCTCCCTCCAAAAGGCAGCATTTCTGCCCTGTTCACAGCTGAGGTGAACAGAGCAGTGCAGTATAATGCTTCCCCTTCTCCACAAGGACAAGGGATCTTTGCCAGGAGATGCAGGTGAGCATGCACAAAAAACCAAACAGCTACAAACTGCTCTGCAAAACACATAAAACAGTTCTGTTCCCATTCTACAGAAGCCTGTATCTGCCCCAAATACACCGCTTTCTTTTCCTCTCTTTAGTATTTTAAGGCCTGACAACACAAATGGTTTTCTACACAATTCCTGATCTAGCCATTCACACTCACTTAATACAACATTTACTAAGGAATACATTACCTAGCAAAATTAAAGCAAAGCAAGTACAGTTCATGTTATTGGAGGTGTAACATTGACACTCTAGAATTACATAGTTAATTAAAAAACACCCAAGAAATTCAGTAAAACAGCACTGGGTTTTGAACTTACCTTGACATTTTTCATTTCAAGGAAAAAAAAAAATTACACAAAATGCAATTCTGTTAATTTCAAGTCTCTTGAAGCATGTTCACCTCTTTGTTAGAAAAACATGCAAAGAAACTACTCGGTGTCAGAACCCAAAATAAAGAGAGCACATCCCTAACACAATTAAACATGCAGAAATTCCATTATGTAACTTGGTATCTTTTCCATTTTTTGAAATTTGTGTGTACCCTTTCAGAAATAATTTTAATTACATTAGCTGTTGTCACATTAACAAAGAATAAATTCCATAAGCCTGACAAAAAAAACCCCCATAACCATCAGTGGAAATAGAAGCAATTTCATCATTTGTCAGTCAGATGTTGTCATGACTAACATCACAGGAAGTCTTTGAATTCACTCCTGGCTCTATTCTGCATTATGAAAAAAAAAAAAATTTTAAAATTGCTTTATTAATTCCTTTTTTTTTTTCTCCAGTAATGCTGATCCTCCCTCCCTAATACTAGAAGGGTACCCAGCTCCACTTATCTCCCCAGCATGCTGTTGTTACTAAACTGAACCAATCTGGGTGCTAGAAGTTATTATGCCCATATTGGTGAATCTGAAGTTTTTAAACTGTTACTGTCTTTATGTATCACATTGGTGGAACTTGACTCTACAGAGAATTGTGCACAGATACACAGACAAATGCTGAAGAAAATGAAACGGTAACAGACAACTGTATACACACACAGGATGGACATTTCTCAATTTTGTGTCCCACTAGATGATATATAATACAGAACTCAATCAAGTCAGAAAATTACAGCTTCCATAATGCAACTCAAACTAAATGGTTAGCTTGAATAATGTAACAAGACTTGTACCACTACTTTGCTTAAGGACCATGCCTTTCAGATAGGTGGAAGTGGCTCCTGCTATTTAAACAAGAGGCTGAAGCACTTCAGCTGAGGCATCTCCTGGCCAAACTGGCTCCACAGGCATCCATGAATCAGCAATGCAAAGGTCTCTGCCAACTCCCAGCTACACGAAAAGCTGTCACAGACACGACTGCACTGCCACAGCTCCCACTGAAGCAGGTGTTTCAAGCAGCAGGAGAGGAAAATACGCAGGACCTGCTCTCTCTGCTTTCAGTGCTGGTATGGCTACTTCTTTCTGCTACCTACCAGGAAAGATGGGCTCCCAGCACAGTTAGGCTGGGTGAGGTCAAAGGGCTACTCCACCTATTCACACAACAAAGCTCTTAAGTGCCACATGTCCCCTCCCCTGCTTGCTCTACACCACAGTCTCTGCCCCTCACAGCAGCTGAGAGCCAAGGCTGAGGGGACAGCAGGCAGCCAAGGCACCTGCTTTTTCTATTAAGGGCCACAGCAGCATTAGTGACCCAGAAGGTATTAAAAAAAAAAAAAATAAAAACCACTCTTGAAGACTTTGCACCTGATTATTTAATATAGTTCTATTTGTCATTCATTTATTGTAGCCTTAACAAACAGGAACATGCGACATACCACAGGCCTGGAAAAAAAATTACTTTAGAGAAAGTTGAAATGCTTTAACATCAGTCTTAGAAGTCTTGCAAAAGCAATGTGATTCACCAGAAGTAATTTTATTTGTTAATAACACACCCTCTTCACTAAATTAAATTTTAACTACATAGGATTTCACTGTGAAGAAACATTAACTAGGTCTCTCAGTTTAGTCTCAGGTACAACACTAGTTACAAACCCTCTCAGGTACAAGACTTCCAGCTTCTCTTAACTAAAAAGAGATGTTAAGAGTTACATAAGTGAATGATTGAGGCTATCAAAAATTATTCCTGAATATCATCATCTTGATGGCTATTTCTAGAAAAGACCAAAAAAAAATGATAAACAATAGGGCTCCTGGATGCACTTTCCTGTAGCTGTAGAAATAAGCAGCACTTCATCCTTGAACAGGTCATAAAAAATTTGTTTTGTACAAAAAAATAATTAAAATAGGGAATTTCCAGGGTTTAATTATCTTATGATAATTCAACCAACAGATATGCTAAATCTTAATATATGGCAGTACACTAGACTCCAAATGCTATGAGCTACCATACAATGAAAGTAGTTGAGGACGCCAAGAAAACCATGCAATTACAGCTGTATGTGAGAAAATTCAAGCAGAATTTTCTAATTAAGATGTTCTTCCAGACCTATGAGAAATGAGAAGCTTAAAAAAAAAATAGACCCAACTGCAACATTCTTCAACATACAACTCATGGACTATTATTTAAGGTATGTATTAAAATATCACAGGCACAAAGCAGCAGAAGACAAGGAAACTTGGGACAGAGACTATCTTGGAGAAAGAATAAACTTCCTCTTGCATTTTCTTGCAGATGCTTAAGCCCCATATTAGTATTGAAAAGCACATATGTGTACATGAATGATCCAACGGGCAAAAGGGACAGCATTCACAGAATACGTGGAATAATGTGAAAACCTGAAGAGCGTTAATGGAATGCTTTCTACATTAAATTAAAGAACTGGACATCATTAACACTTTAAAAAGTGATCACTTCACAATTTATATTTCTGAATGCATTATGCAGCAACTGAAACAGATGTATTGTGCAATATGTTGTGCAATTCATATGAATAATTGAATTAAGCTATTTAATTCCCCATAAATGATACTGCAAACATCTTTAAGCCTTAAATTTCATAAGACAACCATTGTGCAATATTACTTTGAGAAGTCTTAAATGGCTGCTGCATTTAAAACTTCTAATATGTTTCGACTTGTTCTAAGCTTACCAATGTTGGATGAGCAAGCATTTGCTGGATGAGCAAAGCAAATATGATCCACAGCAGCATATATCTGATCTATCATAAAACTTTTACAGACTTAAGTATCAATTTTTTTATCCAATTTGAACCTGCAAAGTACACTTTACCATATCAACACGTTCCACATTACTATGGTAACTCTGAAATGGAATTAACAGCCTTAAAGTAATTAATTGCATCGAGCTCTGAATTGTAAGCACCTAACCTATCAACCTTGTTTTACAACTGCAAGCGCCTCTTTTGCTCTCTCATGCATGTTCTTGATGAAACCTGAATTCTTGAAGTTGGTAAGTTCTGAAAAGAAGTCAACAGACCACCATCAAATGAAAAGGACACTAAGTTAAGATACTACAATAAAATTAACTTACAGGCTGTCAGAGCAATCCACTTAGAAATTACCTAGAACTGGCATTCCAGATGATGAGATAATACTAGTCCATGATTGGCAATTCAAACCAGATTGAAAAAAGATGATTCAACACATTTACCTACCTCCTACTACTAAGAAGTTATGAAATGTCTTAGTATATAAATGTAAAAAAACTGTAGCTACCTGGAGAAAACTAATCGCTGCTTGTTTGCCAGGAGCAGCAGAAAAAACCCCAAACCTGTCACCAGATATATAAAACAAACTGCAGATACATTGCAGTAAAAAGACATAAGCCTCACTACCATGACAGGAAAGTAGTGGAAGGTCACGAGACAGATTAAATTAGAAGTAGGAAAATAGAGAGGTCTTCCATCTTAGCACAGAAATAATACACTCACAAGTAGGTTAAGATGCATGATGCACCTGAGCTGGTCTCATGAAGAGCCATAACCAAAACCAAACACTGCTTACGCTGCTTCTATGTCTTTCTTCATAGACAGTCTGAGGCAGCATCCAAATTATTTGCATTTGAAATAATTAAAAGGCCCCTGCACAAAGCGATCTGAATGTTGCTGCAGTGAACACCGAGGTCCTCGACCCAGAGGTCGACAGCCCCAGCCTGTCTTGCTATCTACGTGCTGCAGTGTGCAGCACTGAGCACCAGAGCATCCCCAAATGAAAAAGCTAAGGGACAAGCATGGCACAGAGGCAGTTCCTTCAGCTCAAGGGCCCAGCTGGCTTCAACAGAAATGAGAAAGATTCAGCAACATCAAGGTAACTCTGTGTCTGATGTTGCAGCACTGCCTTTCCTTAAGTGCATTGATTAACTTGCACTACAGTAAAGGCTTTTTCCATTGTCTGCAGTAACCAAGCTTTCTGTTACATTCGTGAAAAATTATATTAATCTAGTCCTTAAATAGCTGCCTTTGATGAGGGACTATTTAAAATTAACAGATAACACCTATCTCAAGTCTCAAGCATAGATTCTATGAAGAATTAAAAATATTAAAAAAAAAAAACCCCAAACTGACTAGAAACAGAAGCATCTCTCCTATTGAGTAGAAGCTGAGTGAGTTGGATCTGTCCAGCCTGAAGAAGAGCAGGCTTGGGAAGAATCTCATCAATGCGTATAAACAGCTGAAGGAAGGCTGCAAAGAAGATGGGTTTTTATCAGTCGTGCTCAGCGACAGGACTAGAGGCAATGGGCACAAACTGAAATATGGGACTTTCCTTTGAACATCAGGAAACACATTTTCATTTCATGTGAGGGTGACCAAGGGCTGGCACAGACTGCCTAGAGAGGTTGTAAAGTCTCCATTCTTGGAGATACTTGAAAAACTGGTCGGACACAAGTCTTGGCCAGCTGGCTGCAAGTGGCCCTTCTTGAGCAGGGGGATTGGACCTGATGATCTCCAGAGGTCCCTTCCCATCTCAACCATGATGTGATTCTGTGATTTATTGTTGCAATTTCTTTTACTTCACCAGTTTTGTCAAATGACAAAACAGCTGATAGTTCTCTCTCCCAACATCAAACCAAGATGAAGAATTGTTTGTTATGTAAATATGAAGTTCTTATTCTGAGGGTCTTTACGTAACAGCATTTCCTTCAATTCAATAGCAAAGAAATCAGTTGCATCACCACCTCCTTCATTGCAGGAAAGGAAGAAGTAAATTGCATCTCCCCTGTGGTGGAAGGAGGAAAGTTTGGTATTTCTCCAGGGCTTTTTCAACTTTCCTGTCTTAAAATAAAACAAAGAAAAAACCCCAAAAACAAACAAAACAAACAAAAAAAATACAAAAAAGCTTTAAGAATTTATTTTTTTTTTTAATTTTTGTCCAACTAACACAATATACTTTGTGCCATGTTTCAGGCACAGGCATCATGAATAAACTACAAAGCCTATAACCTTTACTGAGTTACTCAATTTCAAATGATATTAGAGGAGAATTCAACTCAGTTTCTCAAACCCGCATCTTTACAATATACCAGAAAGCCAAATACAAGTAATAAACTGAAGATGGAGTTATAATTTTCAAAACACAGCAGCATAAAATTCTTTACCTTTATATACTTACAGGAAAGACTACTGATGCTACATTTTAAGTAGCCATATATATATATATAAACTACCACACTCAGAATTTGTAACAAATCTTAGTTTAGTTTAGAAGTAGAACTTCCTGATAGATTATTTTTCCATATTTGCAATAATTCTGACTTTAGCAAACGCAGAATTCTAGTGTTTACATATTTTAACTTAACAGATGATGGACTATGCATACATATCAGCTTCCAACACTGCTGGTATCAATACATATTTGGTCATAACTTTGTCTATAAATACAAGACAAATCTTTTCGTATCAGGCAATGAATTTTGTACAAAATTTCCAGCAAATGCGCTCTCAACAGATCAGAACTTACAAGTCACATCTTCAGTCAATAAAAAGATAATTCTCAGTGGAAAAAAAAGCTACAGAAACTTCAACGAATTTATATGGAATTAAAATTATGTACACGGGGCCTTAAAAAAATAAACCTCCAAATAAACAACAAAAATTTAAAATCTCTCCTTTCCCTAACAACAAAACCTCTCCTCCTTCAGCACAAAGACTGCTCGATCTGCTGAAGCTTTCAACCAAGGCATGGTTAAACTCACACATAACTGAACTAGCTACAGTGCCTATATATAGAAGTTCATGTCTGCCTTCCCCAGCAAAGAAAAGTAACAGTAACTCTAGCACAGGAATAGAAGCAGAAAGTCAGGGCTAAAGACAATAAATTCCCCATAGTGTACCTGTAAAACATGCAAATACATTATGGCATGGTAAAATACAATGTGGACACATAGTACACTGGCTGCTCAGAGGTAACTTGGTATTTGCCTGCCTAGTACCAGTGGTTACTAGCCTGTCCTTCTTTGCCCATCAGTGTCATGCTTACCTCATGCTACCCTATCTTGTTAGTTCTTCGTATAGCTACATCCTTAAGGGGATTAACACCTGTCTTCTGAACTACCTACTGTAACATTTCAAATCACCCCAATGCAGATACCAGCCAAACCTTAAACTACCCACTCATCCGTCAGAAACTGTTACAGGAAGCGAACGTCATTGAGAGCAGGAGCTCTGTACCGGAACTGGAGGCAGGAGCTATTGGTGATCTTGGTTAGCGGAGAGGACTAACAGTGACCAGCCTTGCTCCGATCCTGCTCAGGAATGAGCTGCCTGGCTACACCCAGCCTCACCTTTTATTGGCTCGAGGTCCTGAGCATGCTCAGTGGGGCCAGCCCTAACTGGGCACAGGTGAGACTGAGCACCGGCCTGGCTCATTTCCTGGCAAGTCCTGGCACCTGTTTCCTACAAGAAACAGCTTCCAGCAGATCTGGTTTCACTCACTTGACAACTCCAGTAGTTGCAGAAATTTCGAAGTAAGAGGTTTGTGAGCTATGAAGTGCATCTCACTGAAAACTTTTCAGAAACAAGGGTCAGTAAAATGGAGGTGGGTTTAAAGCAGACACAACTGGAGAAAGTAGTCAAAAGTCAACCTCAGTCTACTATGAAGCTTCTCAGGTCTCACGCAGGCAATGTTTTCTGTCAGGACTGCAGGGAACCCTGCTCCCCTTTCCTCAACATTACATACAAACCTCTTACTCTTCCAACTGTTTCCTGTACTTGTTTCAAAGAGACAACATTCACTCTCCCACCTGCTGACAACAGCAGCTTTGATTACCTATTTATCCACACTTTTCCATTCTTATACTAATAGGAGCACCTTTCCCAAATGAGGTATAGCAAAATTGCTGTCTCATCCACAAGTTGTCAACCCACCTGACAGCACCGGGAGAGGCAGCCAACAAGACTATTTATTTTTACTTACTTTCATAAAGAAACAAACAAAACACCTGAGCTGGCAGTAACAAAAACCTAACAAAGAGCCAGTCATTAGAACAACAGAATTAATTTGTCTTCTTCCCAATCTTATTTAGACTGCCATTTAAACTGACACAGAATGAATTGTTCTGAAGTACCCCTGTTCTGCTGTATATTCATACAAAACAAAAATCTGGTGCAACACTGATCATGACAAGGCCCTGCACACAGTCACAATGTCTGTAAGGAAGGAAAGCTGTTACCAAGACACCCCTTTCCCACAAAAGCATAATCACCACCTCTTCCCATGTGGCTTCTGCCAGTAGGCTGCATTTGAATTTCAAAGGCTACAAGCAAAAACTGTTACTTCACAATATCTGGGAAAAAAAACCAAACAAAACCACACAAACCCAAACCCCCTAAACTGTAAACAAATCCAGGAACTTACTGTGAAGCAGAAGCAATATTTACTATTTTTGTACTCAGATTAACTTAATATGATTGGAAGCAAGACCCCAAAGAGCAATAACTTTATTTTGGAAATAACTAGGAAAAAAGTCATCTCCTGAAAAACACAGATGTAACATAAATGTTCAAACTCAAATGTTTCTTTATGATTTTCATTAAAGCTATTTCAAATTTTGAGAATGTTGACCTATTTTAGCCACCAAGAAAAAAATATATGGCAGATTTTAAGACTAAAGCTAGTTCCAACATCATGTGCTGGAGGAAATGGCACTCGCCAAGCACAGCAAAGGACATATCAATAATATACACACACACACACACACACACACAGAAAAACCCCAAACCCAAACCACATTTGTTCATCCACTATGTTCAAGCTTGAATTACAGGCATACATGCATATGGGAAAACATTTGAGGTTTGGGAGTAGGGATGAGGCATCTGAGCCACAGTTTTATTTCTAAATTTAAGGTGTCTCTACTTGCACTGTAGTTGCCTATGTGAAGATGATAGGCTAGGGGACACCAATTTGAATCTAATACGTAGGTGCTAGCCACAGCCTTGTAAAATATCTGGAATACTGTATGATGGAAGGATTTCCAAACTCAGGAGCAGCATTAGAAAACCAGTACCAAAATGGTCCAGCAGATGTGGAACTACAGCTGTTGAAAACAATGGAAGACACTGTCACAGAAGCTTGGGGAGATCTAGCAGAGACAGGACACGAAGGATGACTGCACACCAGTGCTGTGCAACTAAAGGAAGACTGCCAGCTTCTTTCCAAAGTAAAATTGCTTCAAACTAGAAGAGCTAAGCTGCTAGACAAAATACATATTTCCAAATTTTTCATTACAATGTATCTTTATCTCTGTTAGCAGCTATCTAGAAAACGGAAGGGTGTTTTTGCAAAAAAAATGAAGAAATCCTAGTCATCTGACTATGGTTTGCTTTTGTAACCAAGTGCTCTGAAGCATGATTCAAAGACAAAACAGCTTCTAAGTCAATAGCTGACCATGTGACACCTGCTGATTAAATCCTATGATCATTCATTAAAATCTCTTTATAGCAGTCTCTGAAGAGAAAGATAAGAAAAACCAAAAGAAACTCCATTCTCTCAAAAGGGAAAGATTAAGAACAACCAAAATAAACTCCAGCATGCGCTCATACATATTTTATTTTGCTTAAAAGGATTCCAAGAAGTGTTAATGAACACTTGCACTGGAATTCTCCCCTTCTGTATAAGAACACACAATGTGAACTTTCCATTGCTCCATGGAAATCCTCAGGCAGCATTCCAAACATACTTCACATTCAATGAGAATTGCCAGTCCCACTTCTTCCGCATCCACTCAAATTATCAAAAGGCCCAGTGTAAAACCATAGATATTCATCTAACTTGGGTGCAGGGAAGAGCAGGTGTGATGCTTGTGCTGAGAACAAATCATGGCTTATTTTTTAATCTGACACCATTAAGAATTTTTTTTTCACTGAAGCATACAGTTCAAGCTACCTTGAAATGACAACCATGCCAAATTACACTACTTTCTACATCAACTGTTTCTGTGGAAAAAACAATTGGTTTACTCTCAAATACCTTTTGGCACATCAAAGCAAGAGAAGGCACCTCCACAACTCTCACACACTCTCTGCAAGTCTCCAGATGAGGATCCAGGGATGTGGGCACAACAGACTGCACTTCTCAACAGAACTGAGCTTCTTCACTAACTCAGGAAACTATTCAAACTTACTTTTTGATAGGACAAGTAGCTTAATACTGTAGCTAAATCCAACAATACCTGAGGCTTAAAAGCAAAGTGAAAATAACCCTGGAAAAGACCATACACTTTTCAGCCCATTAGAGTCCTTTGCACTCTACTTGTTAACGTTTGGAAACTGGCTTAACAGCAGAGGCATAAGACTTTAACAGCTATTCTCAGCTATTAACATTAGCCAGACTCAGGCACTGACTGAACTGCTAGCTCAACACTGGACTCCAGACTGCAAGATGGTCCAATGGCAGTAAGTGAAAAAATCTGAATTATAAAAATTTTTTTCATTGTTCTGTATCTGCCATCTTTCAATGTCACCCAGTGTAAATTGCCTTTTGAATCCTTGTCAAGACAAACAAACAAACAAACAGCAACAAAAAAAAAAAAACCTTTGAAAAGCACACTCTGACCTGCTGTAGATATTGAATTTCAAGAAACTTGCACTTAACCCTTAGCCTAAGGCCTAGCATGATATTTATTTTAGCACACCTCATTATTATTAAACTGCTCCAAAGTAAGTCTTAGTCCCCCTCTTCTCTCTCTTCCCTGCTTGAATGTCCCACTACCACCTATCATTCAGCAAGTTATCACAATAATAATTAAGATGTTCTTAATTATGTATACCTTGGTATAGAATTCCAAGAGGTCATTTTTTGCATGCATACCACCACAGTTACACCGGGTACTATTTTTGTAATTCCACTGGAGTATGCACATTCTCAATAACTGGAAACAACTTATCACGTTAACAAGAAAAAAGAAAGTTTAATCAATTGTATGAATTGACTGGAATCCACAAGGGAGCTGCTTTTAAAGAAGCAGGAATTTATAACTGTTCAAAGCCTTGAAGCACAAGTTTTTCCAGTATTCACCCAACTTACCATGAGAAAGACCACACTGAAGCTCTCAGCTGGACAAAGCCAAGTATGAAATTCTAAGTATTCACAAACGAGATAACCAGAATATAAACAACACAGCAGGAAAAAGGCCCAACAACCCATACCAATTTTTAAAGGTACTGAAAGCAGTAGCAGTGAGAAAGTCCAGATGTCTCCCATGATGCTAGCCATCTATTCATACTATTAGTTATTTCCAAATCTTAAGCCTAACTGCATGTCTCTGTAACATTAGAATTTAAAAATGAACAAACAAAATTCGGGAATAACTACAAAATAGTTCTAGGTGTCTTAGAGAGCACATAAAATAAGTATTCCAACTGGCCGCTAAGTACAGGCCCTTCCATTTTACTACATCCCATGAGTTCATTAGGTCCTCAAAAGTCAGGTGGTTGGGCAGCTTCTCCCTCTCCACATCACTTCCACCAGCTACTTAATTTTTAGAGGTCTAAAATTCTTGAGAGTAAGACACAAGAAGCAATTTTATTTGAAACCATCAGCTCTACTGTTAAAACTCAAAAGCTTTTAAGGCCAGCTATGTGATGATTTTCCACTCATCTGTGACACTTTTTCTTGCAAAAGCTACACTAACTTAATATTCCCACTCCCCAACTTCAAACGCTAAATGATTGGCCAAAGATGGGCAGACACTTGGTAAACACCCCAGAATTAATTACAGGAAACAGTGTATCAGTTGTGCATGACTTGTGAAGCTCAGACCTGTCATTGGATGAACTTTGCCATCCCAATGCACCTGGCTGAAATGTTATGCTAACTCCTGATACCCTATTTTTGACAGTGAGACCCTATTTTTCACTTCGAATGTCTCAACCACAGGTTAACACTCAACTCTTTCCCCAAGCAGCACATAACTTCTCTCCTGATAGCAAGCACTAAAGAAAGTACAAGAAACCTTAAGACAGCTACAAAATTAAGGTCGGAGGTCCCATCCCTCACTCTTCCTCCACACTTGGCACAGGAATGACCTTCACAGGAAGGCTGAGGCTCGATAAGGTAAGGCGAGTAGGACAAAAGTTAACACCAGTGCTGGCACCCCATGCTCTCAGTCCCAGGCTGACCCGCTCTTACAGCCTTCCCCATCCCCGCACGCAGGACACGTAAAACAAAAGAGCGATGGAAGGCGCCTGCCCCGGCGGCCCTGCTCTTTGGCACCGCAGCAGGAGGCACCCCCGCCCGCCTGCCCCGCTCCCCCCCTCTGCACCCCCTGCCCCGACCCCCTTTCTCCCCGAACCAGGGTCACTTACTGAGCTGCCCGGCCCCGGGCTCCCTGCCACCCGCTCCCCCGAGCAGGCTGCCGCTCAGGGCCCCGCCGGCGGGCGGCGTGCCGCTTTGCCGCTCGAAGTTGCCCGGGTTGGAGAAGAAATCGCGGAGCCGGGGCAGCTCCCGGCCGCTCTCCAGCAACTCCGTGTGCAGCTCCAGCGCCGTCAGCAAGAACTGGTCCCGCAGCAGCTGTGCCGCTATCGCGTCCATCGACAGCCGCGACGGCTCCCCCGCGACGGGGCCCGCACCGGCCCCGCCGCCCGCCCCCGCTCCGCCGCCGGCATCGCCCACCGCCGCCGCACGCAAACCGGGCAGCTCCTCGGGGCTCCCCGCGGAGGCCGCCGCCGCCTCCTCCTGCTGCTGCGGGTACAGCGGCCCGCCCGGCTCGTTGCTGCTGCTGCTGCCGCCGCCGGGCCTGCACTCCTCGGGCTCGTCCTCCTCCGAGTCGCTGAGGAACGGGTTCACACTGCTGCCCCCGCCCGCCGCCGCCATCTTACAGCCCGACACCGCACGACGGCTGTCAAGGCGCTACCGCGGCAAAGCCGGCGCCGAACCGCCGCAGCAGCAGTCGCTCGTAGCGGGGCCGGGGTCGCTGCCGGCGTCCTCCGCTGCTGCGGGCGCTGCCGCCGGCGACAACAGCGACTCCGGCCCCTCCTCCTCCACCGCTGCCGCCACAGTCTCAGCCGCCTCCCCGCGGCCCCGCTACCGCTTCCGGATCCCCACTCTCGCGAGAGTTTCCCCGGCCAACCAGCGCGCAGGGCCGCTACTCCCGGTGCCGCCCCGTCAGTGCCCGGGAGGCGGAGGCAGCTCCGGGTGGGGCCTGAGGGAGAGGGAGGCACCGGGGGGGGCGTGGCCAGGGACCGGGGAGGGCTGAGCGGAAGCGGAAGCTGCCGGCGGGGGAGAGGAGTGAGTGCGGGCGCGTGCGCACTGAGAGCTTCCCGGGGCGGGAGGGTGGCGGTGGGGTCGCGGTTCGGGAGGTCCGGTTCCCCGGGGCGTTGGGTCACTGGTGTGGGGATGGGCGCCGCCCTGCGCCTCCCGGTCACCGCCTGTGGGTTAAAGGCGGTGCTGAGGTCGGCGCCCGCCCCCGGGCCCAGGCTCCGAGGCAGTCCCTAGCTGGCCCGATGCCCCGGTTGCAATGGGCCGCGACAGTGTGGGGTTGCGCGGGGAAGGCGGCTCTCTCCGAGGACCCTGGGGCCGGGAGGGTTCCTGGGCCCCGCATCCCCTCCCCCAGTCCACCCCCAAAAAATCAGGTGTGCGTCATAGGCTCGGAATTAGGGATGGTGCAAGCATGGGTGGTGATTAATTGCGCATCTGGAGGTGTCACGATGTCACTCTTAAAAGGTGATGTGGTGGCCGTACTTTGTGTGTCACCTGGTAAGAAATGTGAGGCCAGAGTCGTGTTTGATACCGAGGATTGTTCAGTTCGATAGGAAAGAAGCAAAGCACTGGTTTCCGTTGTTTCTTAGAGAATAATGCCCTGAATCCGTTCCCACTCTACATCCAGGGGCTCTGTAAAGCTGGTTCACAAGGCATTACTTGCTTTACTGAGAGCAAAAATTGCACGGCAATCTTAATAAGTAAATAATGATAGTGTTTAGTAATGATACCGGGATGTTTCAGGGTGTTTTGAAAGTGGCTTCTGCAAAACAAAAGCATGAATCAAAACATTTTGGTAAAATGTTTGCATTTTGATGGGCTTCACTATTATTATTAGATGTAGAAGCAGTGTTCAGTATTCAAGCTTTGTCTTCAAGCCCTTCCATTTGTGTCATGTTAGTATGCTGTAGAAAAATAGCATTTTCTTCTGAAGTTGTAAGTTTGGTAAACAATGCAATCACTTTTGCATTCTGTGTTAGAATTAACTTTGATTTTTTTTTTAATTTTTTTTTTTTTACTTGGTATTTTATGTTGTCCATATTATACAAAAGAAGAGTAAATAGTGGATTCTGAACTGGTTGTAGAATAAAATAAAATCGTGGTATATCGAAAATACTTTAAAGTTTGACTCAGAACACAATAAAAATAAGAACAAAACGTTTATTGTTGCTACCCTGGTGAAGGTAGGGCCCTTGAAAGAAATCTTGTGTTTTTTCCATTCCTTTTTGAAGAGCTACAAGCATCTTCAGTATGAACTTGTTAAATATCCTGGTGCTCTGCTTCTTCCTTTAAAATGGATGAAGAAAACTTACGTCCTGCAGTAACCTCTAGCGGTGGTTGGCAATGTTTGCAGGCGACTTAAAACTTGTCAAAGGCGATTGAAATGCTTAATTCTGCTTTTCTCTTAAGAGCCTCTCTTACACCGGATTCCTGTGTGCTGTAGAATTAAAGACTAATTTTTATCATCCCCCCTCATTTAATGTTAGAAGTATTCCTTTTGGTTTTGGTACTTCACAAGAACTTGGTTTGGGTTTATGAAACTAACTGTGACATTTACAGTTGTCACTTGGTTACTCTGAAGTAGTTTATAAATGACTGGTATAAAGTTAACACAATTGAAGAGTGTATTCCAGAGCTGAAGGATGCAGGGAGAAAACCATGCTTTTAACAATATGCTTGAAAACAGTTTCTTATGGTAGACCATAGGGGTGTTGAAAGCCTTGTAAGGGGAAGCATAGCACCCTGGAGTGTGTGTGAGGCAGAACAAAATTCATGAATTGTGGATGGAAAACATTATATAGGTCTACTTAAGGCAGGCAGCTATGAATTTTTTTCTTGATTTATTCAATGGTCATTCTTAAGCAGATTGTTTGGCAAACTGCTTTGTCTCTGACTGGAGTTGATTTTTTCTTCTAACTTTTAAGGGACTCGGGTTCTGTATCGGAACAACAATGTACCTAAATACATCTTGGAACAATTGGTTTCTAATAAAAGGATTCTGTAGGGCTAAGTATCCAAAATACAAGGGGCTTGTTGAAAAAAACCTTTTTTTGGAGTTTCTTTTGAGTTATATAAGTATTTTTTTTCAGTCTGTGCATGGTGGTATTCCATGAATTTTAAAATTTCAGTTCTTAAGGTGGAAAATAGAAAAAAATGTCAGCCTTTGCTTTTACTGTGTTGGTTTTGGTAGGAGTGTTAAAACTTGAGATAATGCTTCAAAATTTAATGAATTTAAACAGAGGACCAGTTTCAGGTCCCTTATGCTGTTTGGTGGGGTTGTGTGTATAAAGTGTGCTTTCTTTCTCTGCTGCCTTGGTGCAGCATCAGCTGGTTTCTTGTTGAGTGCACTGTTTGCCATACGGGGTTTTTGTTTCAGGATCTACAGACAAGGCTAATATAATTTTTAAAAACAATTCTGTTGGATCCACATTGTATTTTCTTATGTTAAGTACTTGAAATCTGTTAATGCATTCTAGTGAGTCCTACAGTGCAGTAGAGCAGCTTTTTTTCATCTGATTGGAGTCCAAATCAAGGCACAGGGAACAAAATAATGGAGGTAAATCTGAAGCAAATCTGATTTCTACTTAAAAATAACACAGATCTATGAGTTCTGCCAACTCTTGCTTAAGTCTTCTTTTAAAACATTTACCAGAAAGAATTGTTGTATCTGTATATTTAATTAAAACCAACATTTACTCCCCTTTCAAAAGAAACTTTAAAGAAGTTACGATTTTTTTGTTTATTTTCAGAACTTAAAAAATATATATATAATAATTTCAGTATGCTGTAAACTCTAACCTCAGAAATATTGATATTCTGCAGGAGCTTAAGAATGCAAATGTTGAGACTCATAGTGATGGTGGTTTGTACTTAAAGAACTCTGCCATTTCTCTGCAATGGTATCTGTCCCAGTTTTAAGGGAAGGAAATTTTAATGAGGAAAGCACTTAATAGTGACTTGTCTATTAAATGCAGACATAGCTTTACCCAGAGAAAGTGACTTTAGAAAGTGTATGTTAAAATGGGATCTGAATAAAAAGTAGTTCAGCAATGAGAAGGGGGTCTTGGAAATATTTTCAGCCTCACCAAAGAAGTTGATCAGGCCGCATGAAGTCAGATGAGAACCTGAATCAAATTAAAAAACCTCCCCAAATCCCTGTGAATAAAAAATTGTTTTCTACCTCTGAAATTGTTGCTTTGAAGCATTACTGTGACCAGGAGTTATTTGGAAGGCTGCCGTGAAAAACTCAGTGAACAAACACACACAAAGGCTAAGGAGTATTTTAGAAAACTTGTTCTAGATTCATGATGTGTGTATTATGTTTTTGTGAGAATGAATAGAGAGCAGGAAGTGCTCTTACAGTTCAGTGAGGAGACATAATTTGGGAATAAAAGAGGTGACCTTTTATGACACCCACAAACACTAGAGTATTGAATTGCCTGGACTCCCTTCACCCTAGTCTGGAAGATGGAGTTTTTGTTTGGAACTGCAGGCTGCACAGAAAGCTCTTGTAGAGGGTGGCAGAATGCTGTGTCTGAGCTGGTGTACCTTGCTGTGCCTCACCATGCTGAACAAAGGTGCAGATGGGGAAGAGAAACTGGACTGAAGTATGAAAACGATCATTGTAGTAATTCTTGAGTTTTAAAGGTGCAAAACTAAACTGAAAAGCTGTTTTACCTGAATTTGTTAATGTGTCTTTTATTGGAAGCTTTGTGGAGGTAAAGACAGTTAAGGTTTGACATTGAAAAGGTCTTCTTTACTCCAATTGCTGCAGAAGCATACATCAGATTTCAGGGATGTTGCTGTACTGACTCTGTGCCACTGCCTTATGCTTCTGAGGGTTGGCTGCTTCACCTTATTCCCCTTAAAATTAGTATTTGCACACAGTTTTCAAAGAAAAACCTCTCGTTTCCTTATATTACCTGCTCTTCTTGGAGTCATGTTCCAATATAATGGAAAAATAGAAGATATTGACCTGGTCTCTGGAGGTGGTCATGCAATAAACTATGGTGTTAATAAAAGGAATACAAACAGTGTGAGATACAGGCTTCAGAGAACAGTTTTAAGAGTCTGAGCTTTGAATGTGCTGAGTGAGCACTGTTGCTGGGAGGAGGTGCAGTCCTGTCCTGGTGCCAGCACAGAGGTTTGTTTTGGGAAATAGTCTAGGGAACCAAACTACAGCAAAGTTATCTTTACTCTTCCTTCCTTTTTTTCCTTGAGATTATTTTCAGTTGAATTCATTCTCCAATCTGCTTGGCTATGCAGTTGCACGGATGGCTGCACAAGCCCAAGGAAGAAATTTGGCTGAGGAATAAGGGGGCAGGAGCAGAGGAGGACAGGACAGTTCTGTGCAGCTGTACTAGCTTAGTTTTCTTTGAAGTATTTCTGAGTCTGAAGACCTCTTGTTCTTCTAACTTCTACTCCCATGTCAGCTGTCTTTGTAGCAAAACCTGGTAAAATCTATTTCCTTTACCGGTCTTAAGTATTTTGGAAAACATGCTTTTAATTACAAGCAAATTCCTACAGGTAGTAGGGAACACGTGAATAACTGCTTCTCAGAAGCGAATAATGGATTTGTTCTGTCACCTCAAAACTAGCTGGTTGTGTCCCTGGAAGCAGATACTAAGATAGGTAGACTTTGCCCTTATATTCTTGACTTTACACTGTATTTGGTATCTCTCTCATGATAATAATTGTCTGCTCTCTGTAATCTTCTAGGTACCAGTGTTGCATCGCTCCCTTCTTGTATGCAAGGAGATCAGGAAACTAAAAATGATTGTTCATTTGTGGGTGGGGAGATATAAGAACTGGAGAGATGTTGTCTATCTTCTTTCTCCGTGTTTCTGGGTCTCTAACAGTTTTCGTCTTTTTCTTAGAGCTCTTTTTCTACAATGAAACTATTGCAATGTTTGTTTCTCCCGAAGAAGTTTAGGTGGTGGAGAGCTTTCATTTAAAATCATCAGTGCCCCATATTGCAGAGGAAGATTAGTTGGTTTTTCAAGGAACTGTTTCCCAGCTATATTGATTATAATACACAATCAGCAGCTGGAAAATAAAGGCATGTCATATAGAAATGAAAAATGACCTGGCTTTGTCTTAAAAACAAATGTAAGCTCACGGGGCTTTTATAGAAAGTGTTTACAGGTTGATATATAAAAAATTATAATGAATTAATTACTTTGTTAGTAGGAGATTGCCTTAAGAGCAAAAATAGATTTGTTTTAAAAAGAATGTCAGTATTTCAGGCTGCAATAACTGATAATTTGAGTGGGGTTTGTGTCCTACACATGCTTGGGAAAATGCTTTCTGTGTACACACCTTGCAACTGTGGCTGCTGGTGGAAGAGGTAAAGAGGAGACTCCTTTGAGTGAAGATTTCTTACTAGAACTCAAAGTATCCCCGAATAAATACTGTGTATAATTATTCCTTGAGAAGACAGATGCCTGAAGGTGGTGTAACCCATCCCTTTTGTATTTTTCTGTGCTTTACAACTTGATTATTTCGAACAAAACTGAACAAACTGAAGTTTGTTTCAATTGGTGATTGAAGGACTTGGACATAATTTTTCTTTTAATAATTATTAATATGTCCCTTGGGCTTATTTACTACGAAGCAATACATACTGCCAGCGTGTTTTCCGGGTGGGATTTCCCGGGTGGAATTTCTCTCTGCAGCGGTGCCGGAGGACGGGCCCGGGGCCGCGGGTTCGGTGCAGGACCCTGGAGAGCGCCCGGGCCCGCGGCGTGGCGGGAGCATGTCCCGAGTGCCCCTGTGGCGGGGCGGGGGGCATCGGGCATCCCGCCCCTCTGCCCTCGCAGGCTGCACTTCTGAGCTGTGCTGCTCGATAGATTGTGTCGCCTGACGAGTCTCCTGTAGGGGTTGTTTTCCCCGGGTATCCTCACCTCAGGCTGTACATGAGCCGTGGTCTCAGTGGGTGGCTCGGCTTGCCTCTGCCTGCGTCAGCTTTGCTGTGAATTGAAGGTGGGGGGGTAAAGTTAAAGATCATAGAATTGGCTGGGTTGGAAGGGACCTCAGAGATCATCAGGTCCAACCCTTGATCCACCACTGCGGTTGCTAGACCATGGCACTGAGTGCCACATCCAGTCTCTTTTTAAGTATCTCCAGGGACGGAGAATCCACTACTTCCCTGGGCAGCGATGGAACTACACGTTTTATTCACACGTAACTAAGGAGTGCTTTTGAACTCAAAAGCTCCTAAGTTCGTTTTGGAAAAAAAAAAATAAATTGCTTTTTAAAGGACGGGAGCTTATAAATTAAGCTACTTCTGTATTTCTTCTGTTGAAAGTATTTACTGTTCGCACAGAAGGTTAGCTTGTGGTCCTTTTTTTCTTTAAAAATGAAGCTATTGGAAAAATTGGCATTCAGATGCTTATATGCAGAACTCAACAGATGTGGCTTGTTACTGTTTGGCATAATTCTTGCTTATTTGTAATGACTGACAGTAATAAAATGTAACTTAAAAACCAAGCAACTTCTGTCAGCATTTTTTTTAAAACTTTATTCATAGTAGGTTATATGAAACATACTTTAAGCGGTGTTTTTTTTTTTCAAAGTCTGTTTTCTTCTCTGTGTGTAAACAGAATATATTTGCAGGTTAGTTTTGCAAATCTAGCTCAACACAGCTGAAAATCACTCTTTTTCCAGCCTTTTCTTATGTGCTCCACTATAATATTTGCTATATGATTTTAAGGAGTTTGATTCTTGTCCTTTTTATTGCTAAGGGGAGAAACTGTGCTGCTTGTGTTCTACAAGGTAGTTTCATTGCAAATATCTTTTTTAGTGTCTTGGGGCTTTCAGCTGTGGGTTGACAAGGAAGGCTCCATTGAGAAAGCAAGGCTGCTGTGGCAAGCTCCCTTCCATGCACTTAACATTCTCTTAAGGACCACTTGTCCCTTGACCCTAGCAGCTGTGGCAGTCAGTGGGTTGGGTTCTGATAGATGCTCCCAGGCTGACATTCTTTCCCCTAAAGTATCCCATGGCACTTGTATTATGAAAAATCTGTATACAATATCTTCAAACAGCACAAGAAAAGCTATGACAGGAAAAAAAAAAAGTCCTTATTCTCTGCAGGAATAGTGAAGTATCTCGGGGTAAGGCACTTTTGGCAGCACAAAAGAATTAAACAGTTCATATTGCTATGAAAATATGGTGTTATGATGCAGAATGGTGGTGCTTGAGGAAGACTTGCTGCTAGAGTATTACTGACTGACTCCCAAGTCAAGAAGTACTTGAGGATTTGCAAAAACCTGTGAAAACAAGTGTAGGATCCCAAAATGTTGTTGCCTGCTGAAACAGCCTATTTGCAGCAAAACTACACAGGGTTTATTGTTGCCGGGTTAATTTTTTTTTTTTTCCTTTTTCTGTCTGTCTGCATACTGAGCAAATGTTATATTGAATTTTGACTCTGTTTTTATTCCATTTGTGGAGAAACAAGTCTTAGCAAAGGTGATGCTCTTATTTTCTCTTGCATGCTTCAAAGTAGTCACCATTTCTTAAATAAGTACCCTGGTTCCCTTTGGCAATGCTGTCTTCTTGTCTCTCAAGTGTGTTGTGCCTGGGATACTTGTGAATATATTTTTCCATGTTTAGAGGATGATTTAGAGAAAGCTGCACAGGCTGGTGTTGGGGTAACTGATTTGCAGTATGTTCAAGTATTAGGACACTGTGTTTTTCTGTCACCTTGCTGGCCATAGTGAAGTTTCTCAGTGGAAATTTTTTGCAAAAGAGACTTTTCTATGCAGGCAGAGTAGTTTTGATTACTGAGTGACGTTAAAAAGAAAATCAAATATGCTTTGAGGTCTTTGCCTCAGGTTTGATGTTTTTTACTGAACTACATTTAAAATTTAAGACATAGTTTGTGATGATAATAACTAAAATGCACAATCAAGATGTTGAACCTAAAAAGTTTTAAACAGATGGCTTCAATTACAAAAGCCACTTCAGTGCAAGAGCAAATGGAAATACTGTAGTTGCTGTTTCATTGTCTGGCTGAGCATGTTATGCCTTGATAGAGAAAGGAAATAAAATTCTGGAAAGGAGGAAAAGGGACTTGATCATTATCCCACTTCTATTCACCGTCTGATTATATGGTGAAATCAAGATGAGAATTTTGGGTTTCCTATGTTTAAGCAGTGTAGAGATACAAGAGAGAGTTATTCTGAGACTGGCTGGTGAGTCTTTTGTATAAATTAATTTTTTGCAGTCAGTAGTCTAGGTACTGTGACAGCAGAAATGGTCTGATTGCATTTCTTGACTAGTGTAACTCTTTAAAAATCTAAATTAGTAAAAGAATATAGTAGGGACTGCTAGTACCATCTGAGATGATGTATGGCTGCCATACCATGCAAAATACTGTCGCTTAGACCACACAACTAGCAATTTGCTCCCCTGCCCTAAGCAAAAGGATAATTTATGTACAGACAAATTGTGTACTCTCCACTTTGACAGTTTAAATTGCAAAATGCACAACACTATTTAGCTGAAAAGTGTGTTTGTCAGCACCAAATGTAGCAGACATTCCTGTCTTTTTTTTTTTTTTTCTGTAAAAGATAGTTACTAGGGCCATTGATGCTTATTGAAAATGCATTTCCAATGAATTTTCTTCATCTTAACCAACAGATTTGATAGCACTAGTGAAGCATGATCCCTCCAAAAGAAATTATTAATGTCTTAAGCTTCATGGCTTGACACTTTATTATCCTTAAAAATATATTCCCGCCAATGGAGCATATTCCATGTATTATTGTGTCTGTGTTTTACTGCATATTTGAAGAAAGAAAAATATAAAAGGAAAATGTTACATTTCTCAGGGAGAACTGTGTTGTGTTGTAGAATAAGTATGGTTTTCTTTGCCTTATAAATAATGCTGAGAGATTATAAATTCAGAGGAATGCTGCTTAGATGTTGATTACTTAGGGGAAAAGAGGGCTGCACTTTATTATGTCGGCCTTCCTGCTAAGGACAAAAAACCCCAGTCTTCTCAGCAAGTTATAGATCAGCTTATAGAAGGAAAAGCTCATGTGAAATTAACTGCCAGCTCCTTTTCTCTGGTGGTTGGGTGTAGGTGGCTTATTGCAGCTGTCTTGCTCCCCTGCCATCGTCACAGTCTGTGTATTTTATTTTTCACGCTGATGTGACTGGTAGTGAGGAGCTTGCAGCTACTGGCAGGGGGGTTTGTATAGGTGTGAGTACAAAAAGGGGGTCTCTTCACCCAATCTGCCATCAGCCTGGAGCTGAACTTTCTCTCTGAGGATTCTAATAAAGCTGCTTTTCTAATCTGTGCAAATCGTTTTATTATGGGAAAATAATTACTTGAGGTCAGCAGGTCCTTGCTGCATTTCTTTAATCTCCTAGGCTTTAAGAAGGGTGTCTACTGGTTCTGCCTTGTTGCCTGTGAGAATGGTCCCGTGTGTCTGCTCACTCTCTTCTCAGCTCATGTACAATGTCCAATAAAGCCAGAAGATCTGAAGTCTCCTGAAGTGCTTATTTTCTGCTTGCTTTGTTCATATGGACAGCTTGTGTTTGACAGGCAGTGAGTAAGTAGCTTGGTGGACCCTTAGTATATTTCTGTTAAAGAGCCAAAAAGAGTCTTTATTTAAGAATCCATGCCAGCTTTGTGTTGTTAGCTCCAAATTATTTGAGCAAAAGGTACCTCACTGGTATAGTTGGCATTCTGGAGGCTGGACAATATTGTTGGGTCTGTATTTAGTGTAGGAGATCTCAAAAGTTGGAGAAAAAATGTAGTAAGAAATAATAAATGTGAATCATAAATGTTTGCTGCTTGGGATGAGTTTGCAGAGTGAACTGTGAACTGGCTGTCTCAACTGTTTTATTACAAGTCATGTGTTTGGGCAGTAAGAAATGGCATGTGGTAAGGAAGTTGCAACATGCTCCTCTTAGTTATTATCTAGAAGACTGGAAACTTCATTCTCTCCTTTTTGTTTGATAAGCTACGGCTTAGCAGAATTAAGTAGAATAATACAGCCAGGATTTGGGCAAAGCTTGCATTTTACTTTCTCAATATAAGGACTATGGGAGGTAGCACTCTGAGTCACTTTAAAGGATTGTCTGGGAAAGCATCAGGAGACACAAAAATGCTGAGATATCCTCAGCTTAAGTTCTCTTGACAGAAAGAGGCAAAATACATTTTCAAGTGACAGTTTATTTATCTGCTTTTTAGATGGTCTGGCACCTGAGGGCAGAGACATTTTTGCAGTGGTTATATTTATATCTAGTTCCTTGTTCTCCCAAGTGAAAAAGGGGTGGGTATGTTCAATACATTGCTGTTTTTCTTCTCTTGACAGGCTGTGGCTTTTTCTTATAAACTAGTGCTTAATCCACTGTTTTGCTTTCTTTCCTTGTTATTTCTTCCTTTTAGTGTGCTTTGCATGATTTCTGCCTCGAATCATCAAGCACAAGGCTCTATGGAGAAATTTGCTCATAATGACCTCTGTAACAGAGAGGGAAAGAGAGAACTAAAGAGCTCTTTTTTGTTGTTTGTTTATGTGGTATCCCACAGAAGCTGGATTTCATCTCTGTAACTCATGGGAAAGAGAAATAGTATACAGATTAGCATGTTTCCTGCTAGGGCAGATGCATATTCCTGGGAAGCATTAGTGGGACTTCCTCTGTGCCTAGAAGGCATGAGAGCAGACACCATGGGCTTGAGGGATATCTCAGCATCCAAATTGTGCTGGGCTAGCTGCTCTTTCCTCTTCACAGGCAAAAAAGCATTCCAGGGGGCCAATGTTTCCATTTGCAGATTCTCCTGGTTCTGAAAGGCCTCTCAGGCCACCTGTGGGATCCTGCTCTGCCTTTGGTTCACTCACTGGACCTGCAGGTTCAGACTGGCTTTTGAATCACCCTGTCAAATGGTGATGCAAAAGCACAAAGCAGGAGGAAAATAGGAGTGGAAGGGATCTCTGTGTGACAGAGGACTCGGATGAGTGAAGGTGTGTGCATTATCAAATTTAGAGGTGCTGTCTGCTAGTTCCAGCTCTTCCTTTACTGGATGTGTGGAGGCTGTGTTGGCTGCTAAATGGGATCCTTCTTTAGACTTGCAGTCTGAGACCTTGCATTGCATCACTGAGAACCCAGGTCAACTGATGATTCCACTCCTCTTGAAAATGAGTGGGGGGTAGAAAGGTACAATGCTAGAGCATAGCTTGAGCAGAAAAAATCCAGGTGTCCCAGGAGATCTTCACTGAGGTTTTACCAGAGATCTTGTTTTTCCTAAATCTACTTTTTCTGACTTAGGAAGATCATGTGCAGATCTTGTAACGAAAAGGATATTTTCAAGATAAACATTCAGCTTTCTCTCTCTATATTGATGGCCCTCATGCAAGAGTGCAACAGAGGATAACCACAAGTATACAATTTATACTTCAAGTGAGAGATACTTATATTTTTCTTCTATTTGTGCCACAAAAACTTTTAGCTACAATTTACAGAGCACAGACATTGCATAGTGTTAGTACCCCTTCTCTATGGCAGTCCATTTATAAATTCCAGAGGTTACTCTTTCTTTTTTTCTTCACTTTCTTCCTTGATGGTTTACCTTTCATGGTTCAGTGACCCACAGTAAATTAACTTTTAATAGCAGTATTCTGGGGGATGGACGTCTGCTCCAAGAAGAGGTATTCCTTCTCTTTTGCCTTGGTCTCCATTGATCTAATGACTCCTCATGTCAAGTTAGGTAGAAGTGCATGGACAAGATGATCTTGTTCCACAGCAGAATGAAAGGTGGTAGCCCATCCTGGATTTAGAACCTTAAATACTTGCTAAGTTGAATTCAAGCTACTTCTGCATTCCTAATTATGGAAGAGGGTTGTCTTTTGATTTGCAGGGCATATATTCTAAGACCTGAAATCCAGAAGTTTACAATTAAATGTTGATGTTGATAGTGAAGTGCTGGTGGTGTGGCCCTGTCATCTCTGTCAACCTTAACTTAGAATGTATCTGGTGTGACTGCTTTATCTCGCCCAGAAAGAGAGAGAAATCACCCTCATTTTTCTTCCCAGTGTAGGTGCAAACTGAAGACTTCTGAATGGTACCTCTCATGCTCTTTTTGATTTCTTTTGACTTCTTGTCTTGCTGGCTTTTTTAGTGAAAAGAACTGTGCAATTCAGCCAAGAAACAAACCAATATCCACCAAGGCCCATTTTCTGCACAGCAGTGGTTCACTTAGATAATCTCTTTCTCTGAATGTGAACTGGTTTGTATACAAGAAGGGAACATTTTGGCCTATATTTTAACCCATGGCTGTCTTTGTGGAACTTGTAAATTCAGAGGGGCTTAGAGAAAGCAATTTTTTTGATAGGGAATACTTTACTTCATTAATACATTAATCTTTTTCTAGATATGAGTCTTGGATAAATAACTTTGTAATTCTGTGAGTGTGAGTGAGTGAATGCGTTCTTTGTTACCATTTTACCTGTTGCAGGGTGGCTCAGAACCTGGTCTGTATGTATGATGGTTGCAGTGTCTGTCACAGGCAGCATGGCCTGAGGGACCCTTCTGTCTGGCTTCAGTCTCTGGGAAATGCTTTCTGGAAAGTACCTTGCCCGTTTTCATTCACGTGTCCATACCTTTTAGGCAAACTAATGTTTCTACATCATGTGTGAAAACAGACACTTCACTCTCTGCATTCAAGAACCCAAGCCTTGCCCTTCCCCTGAGCACTGTCCCTAATGTGCACAGCCATGCTTTTCTGGTTCAGTGTCAATCCTCTACTTTATCAGATCCCTCCCACCTGTCCCATTCAGCTGTTAGAGAAGAGGATCTCTTACAAGAAATGTCATTTGAGTGCCTGCTTGTTTGTCTTTTGCTGTTCTCAGTAGTCAAATATGTCTCAGTATTGCAGGCTGAGAAAAAATGGGAGTGTGCTCCAAGTGGCATCTAACTCTGAGATAGGAATGGACCTGTGGAAGGGTCTAAAATAGCTTGTTCCTGGGTGTTTGTCCTACAGGCTTAGAATGGATGCTTTGATGCTTTGGAAGTCACACAGAAAACCAGGTAGCTTCCTTTTCCATTGAGAACCAGTTAATGGAAATGCTGGGTGTTCTTCCATGGTACTTAGGATATCTGAGGAGGCTGTATTTCACAACTCAGCTGCTTTAAATGAACTTAAGGCACTTTGGGCTTGCAATGACCAAGTTTGTTTGTAATTTGGTCAAGGTGAAAAAGTGTAGGAGGTCCCTCATGCCTCTCTAGAATTGCTGATGACTATTTAAACATGGGGGGGGGGGGGTTATTTGGAGCATTCTCAAATGATTAACAAGTGCTTCATTGCAACAGCTTGGCCAATGGCTTAGTAGTTTGAAAACAAGATTGCCATTAGGGGAGGGCACTGAGGTGCCATTCTGCTGAGGTGCAGTTTGGTGTTTGCTTAGGAACTTTCGAAACATTATGCTTGTGGGAAAGTATTTGTAAGCCTGAGGATAGGATGCTCCTCACAGTGTGATGGCACACTGGGCCATGCATTAAAGGAGCTTTGGAAACAGAGAAGGAGCAGCTATGAGGGACATGGCAGAAGCAGGTGGGTTGGGAGCTGCCAGTACTGAAATCATCTCACGGGTAATGAGCATTTGGATCCATTGTGCCCAGATGAATAGCCTAGTGCAATGTAGTTAAACTGCAGCTGCAAAAGAACGACTCTCTTTTTAATACCGGAGATCACTGTAGTCTTAAGGACAGTATTAATTTGAAATGTGCTGATTGCACGCTTCTTGCTGCAAGGAAGGGCTGAGACCTGAGGAGAGTTAGAGAGAGCAAATACTGAAAACGGATTACATTGCTAATACTTTAGAAGAATTTAAACTATGTTACACTATAGAAGTTTAGCAGAGTGTACAGCATACAGGAGCAGGTATCTAAGTAAAGTAAAAGTTTTCTAAAAAGCCTTTTTCAGAATCTTGGTCAGAGTTAAGGTTATGTGATAGTGAAGCCTTTTTGCTTTATTTGATAAGAATAATAGTCTTACCGTGTGGTGGCTGTCTCTGGCTGTTCAGCTACTGGAAATCTGTTAGTGATAAAATAAAATTATGTCATTTAGAAGCACTAACTAGATTCTGAAACAGAGTTTCTTTTAGAGAGATGTGTGTATTTACATAGGTAATTGAATATATAAACCTTCCAGGTTGTTAGGAACATCTGTTTTTAAATTGGTGACTCAAGGCCATGTTTTGTTAGGGTTGATAATAAGCTAATATTTAAATAATTAAGTTAGCAGCCTGGAACTTTGTCAGAACTAAGCCTCACTCAAGCTTTGATTCCACACTTTCCTGAGTTAATATATATTTGTGTTGCCTTCAGTAGGCATCCTGTGAACCCCTTAGAACATGTGGTAGACACCTTCATTTCCAGAGTACATGTTAATAAGCAGATTTGTGTCCTTAATCTGACTTCAGAGTATGACAAAGCAGGAAAAACATTCAGAAAGGGAATATCTTTACCTATGAAGTGTAATTCTTCAGACGTTTCCTTTCTGTCACCTCTTTTAGAAGAACAGCATTCTGCATGCAGCATAGTGTCTTCGTTCCTTTAAAAGAAGTTTTCTATTTCTAGGTGGAATATAATAAGCCCAGACTTGACAGTAAACTTAGAAAAAGCAACTTTCGTGTGGATGTTTGCTTTCCTTAGCTGTCTTTGAGTTGTGTTTGCCTCAACAGACCTCAACACTCACACAAGCAGCCAGCAGAGGGAGGTGTTGATGGAGACACGGTTGGGTCTCCCTTGTTCCGGTCTGGGCACTGAGGTTGATGACAGGACCTGCTGAGGATCAGACAAAAGTGGTTTGATTCAATGGTCTTTTGAAGTTATCTGGTAGCCCTCTGAAGAGCAGAGATGAGCTGCTTGAGGAATAATGACCACCTGCAAGTCTGAATTAGCCATGCAGAGACTTTTGATCAAAACTTCTGGGAAAAAGTTTGTTGGAAGCAGAGATTGATTATGAATCTGGTTAATGACTGTGGCTGCATCATGCTCGTTCCATAGCAAATGAAGTTATTGTTGATTCTTCCAAGTCTCTTCTGCCTAACTTTTCTTTTCTTTTCTCCCTTCCTGTCAGTGTTGGACTTTGCCTGGCCGGTCTGCTGTTGCCATGGGTGTACCACTCTTCATCCTTGCTGGTCTCCTTGTGCACTGTGTGTTCTTGGTCTCCATTTTTGACATCTACTTCAGCTCTCCTCTGGTTCACGGGATGACTCCCCAGCGGACTCCGCTGCCGCCTCCGGCAAAACGTCTGCTGCTCTTTGTGGCTGATGGTCTGCGGGCAGGTTCACTCTATGAGCTGAGCAGCAATGGCACACCTCGAGCACCTTACCTGAGGTAAGTCCACCTGACAACACTACTGATGCAGAAGATTTTGCTTCTGGAGGCAGCTGTATGGAACGTTGAAAGGAGAAAAAGAGAAACAATGGCAAGAGGTGGCTTGGATGTCACCTTCCCTTCTGCCTTTGAAGTAACAAACTTGGCAGAAATGGAAGAATTTGAGTTGGTGTCCTCTTTTGTCAGTTAAGCTGCTAAACCTTGAACAGAGTCAATTGAATCAATATTGTCCTCTGAAAGCTGCAGTTAGTAACTGAGAGGAGTGTGAACTTTCTCTGTTCACATCAGCATGGTATCAATTCTGATGCCCAGCAGAGTCATTAATTTAAACTGCTTCCTGGATGTTCAGTTGAGGAGTAGTAGTTCATTAACATGCTTGTCTTCAGCTGATGAAGCTTTTTAAGGAGTGATTAAAGAAGAAAATGGCCTGAGAGGATCTAACAGCAGGCTGCCACTTTCTGTTTGTTCCACCCTTCCTGCATCCATGGCCCTGCTTCCTCTCTTGTGCTCTCTTTGTATGTTTGATTGTTTAATAACATGATTTTTTTTGAGATAGGCAGCATTAGTTTTTCATTAAAAAGAGTGTTAAAAGTCATACCCCTGAGTGCTTAAGGCTAATTTTCAGCAACCTTCTGCGCTTCCTTAACATCAAGATAATTATCATAAGAAGTAATTTCTTAGACAAAAAGTTGTAGACAATATTAAATAAGACTGCTTTTCTGTAATAGCACTAGTCTGATTCTTATATCAGAGCAAACCCAAAGAAGCAATTATCTGAAGCTCTTAGGGTGTTTGCAGTCTGCTACAGCAATCTGAGGAGCTCTTCCTCAGCAGTTGCCAGTTTATACAAGATGACTTGTAGCTGCTTCTCCTGTTGTTAAGTGTTTTTTTAAGGTGCTGTGTGCCACTGGCAGATGTCTGCCACATCAGTGTGAGTCTTTCATGTTGTCTTTTAACAGTGGACTTCACACTTCCTTCAGAGCAGTTTCTTCCCTTAGCAGTAAAACTGTTGGGTCTTTTGCATCAGTAGGATGTGAGGCCATAGTGGCCTCATCACTAGGAGCAGTGTTGGCTAGTGACTAGGAAAGAGTTATGAGTATTATAAAGGAGTTATACTGGATATTTTTGCCATTAAGTGGTTTGAGTTTTTCAGTTTCAGCCAATCAGCACTATTGCACCTATGTAGAAATGTAACATTCAAACATGTATTAGCTTGTCCAGAGTGGGAACTTTGCACTTTCACTGTCTTTGCTTTACCTCTGCATGTGGAGTTGCAGACATTTTATTTCAAATGTTGTCACCTGCACTGAAAGTACATGGGTACGTGGAGGAGAACTGCCTTGTAACAAGAAAAGATGCTGGTAGGTCACAGAGTGGAGTAAAATGCCAGAAGTTTGAAGTGCCATCTGTATTTCTCTCGTTGTCTCTTGTTCCTTGTATAAATACATATGTGTGTGAGCATATGTATGCAAGAGGTGATGAAAAGGAAAATGTGGCATGTGTGCCTTCTGAAAGGTTGACAGCCAGGCAGTCCAGGGCATGTTTTCAGCTTTATTACATATACTGCTACAACTTCAAAGCAAGAGGCTCAGTGATTTGTCACTGAATCTAAGAGCTACACAACTTCCTTAAATTAACCTTGTCAACAGGTCAAGATCATCAGGTGCTGGTTGCTGGAAATGTTTCCTTTTTTATTCTGCCAAATTGTGCCTGTCTGAGCTTTCCTTTTTCAGTTATATGAACCTGAAGTATATGCAGCTTAATATTAAATTCACGTTTTTGCACATTTATTCCTAAGTGCCCAGTGTTCAGTCCCTTATTTGCTTTATAGTAGTGGGCAATGTTCCAGATTACTTCTTATGCAGGTGGAGACCTTTGGGAACTGCTGCCATTACTAATGAGGAAAGATTGCCTTCAAATAAGCAAGAGACATTCTTGTAGCAGTGTGCTATAAATGGAAGCAAAGTTTTAGTAGGTACATAAAATTAATAATAAATAACCATTAGGCTTGGAGCAGATTGCTGGCTGATACATGCCAAGTACCCAGTCTTTTCTCTTACAAGTATTCTTGAAAATTAAGTAGTGTTGTGATAGCTGTGAGGGATGGCAGCTGGTCTAAATTGCTGTGGTAATGATTTTGGGGAAGATGTTTTCTTCTTTGCCTGTCATATTTAGACTATACTGCTATGTCATATTCATATTCATCATTATTATGGGTAGCTAATGTTTATACTGTCAAGGAAATCAAATTTTTTAATGGTTCTTCTGAGTCAAAGGCTTCGAAATAATTCAGAATAGATAAGGGAATTTTGAACAGGTAAATGACAATATCTGGCTCTTGTTTTTTAAGCCTGGTATGTGTTATTGTTGACTTCAGATCCTGTAATACAGAAGCAAAGGTAAAGGATTACTTTCCAACTCAATAGAACTCAAATTCTAAGTAAAATAATTTCCAACCTGTTGTGCCTGTAAAGTGTGAGTAGGACCAAAAGTGATTTATTTTTCTCTTAAAACTTCCACTACTGCTAGTCCAATGCATTTTCATCAGTCTCCAGTGAGAATAAAAAGAAAAAACTTAAACTAATATATGAAAGTCCTTTTTTCAAATTAGTACTTGTTTAAAATACAAATTGTATTAAAACCTAGCTGACATGAGAGCTAGGAATAACATATCAGTGCTCTATCATCATTTACATTTTTTACTGTAGTATTTAGGCTATTCCAAATAGTCTTTCCAGTTTCCAAGAATGTGAGGTCTGAGTTAAAAAACAAACAAACAAGAAAAAACAACCAAACAAGACCAGAAAAACCCCAAACAAACAAAAAAACCCAAAACAAAACAAAACCAAGCCAAAACCAAACCAAACCAAAACAAAAAAGAACAACAAGCAAACTGAGAATCCTGAAAGCTTAAAGTGTGGAACCTGACATTTTAGGTTGTGTTTTAATCTTAATTAATAAGAAAAATATTTAGAGCTGATTATACACATCTTGTAATTATGGGTTGAATAAAATAATCTGTTAAAAACGAAGTTACAAAGCATGAACTTAGAATCTACTTTGGCTAAAACACATCCAATAAAAATATAGCAAATTTTGTAGCTTATCTCTCACAGTGAAAATACAATTTCCTGGTATATTTGGCTCTTAAAACCTGAATTTGTTCAGAAGATTATATTATATTTATCCTAAACATTATACTGTGTTTATCCTAAACATTAGTACAAGGTATGTCTTGGAGTGTTTCGTTTTGTTTTTTTCTCCCATTGTTCTGACAGTGGGCAGTGAATCTTTCTCTTCTTCCAGAAGATGGAGACAAGAAAACAGAATATGGTAATACCCACTGCCTGCTCTCCAGCTGTTCATATCTGTAGCAGACAACACTAGTTTATGAGGCTTTTCCTTACACTTGGCTTTTGCCCTCGGTTTTCTTTGCTTTTTATCTGTTGTAGCTATCTTTGTGTAGAATTTCTAGACAGTTTATGTATTTCTGTACAGAGATGGTATTCTCATTCATGCTGGTGTAATTGCAACTGGTTTACTTAAATTTTTCTCATGTTGCTGAAATTATTCTAACATGTTTTTAAAATTGTCTTTATGCTGGCTTCCAATATTCAACACAGATAAAGGCAGACGTGGTCACAAGAACTAATTATAATTGAGCATGCTTAATGGGGAAGAGAAGATTGAACTAGACGCTTTCAAGCTAAATGGAAAGAAAAAAGAAATGTAACACCAGAAAAATGGGGGAAAAAGTGAGCTATAGCAGAAAGCAGCAAAGAAAAATAATATGTTAATTCTAAGTGTATTAGAATACCAGCAAATCTCATCTGTTAGCAGAAGAGTAATGTTTTCTGTGAGGTGTTATAATAGAGAACTACTTGCAGGTTAATGTTCTGCTTGTTTTGCTGCAAAGCAGGCAACAGTGAGAATCTGGTTTAGTCTGGGTTTTCTTTGCACCTCCTGCCTCACATCTAAATGTCAATCTTTTTATCTGCAATTCATTGTACTTCCAAGGAGTCACAACCATTAACTGCTGTGTATCCTATTTTCAGGGGTATCCTAGAGAATAATGGCAGCTGGGGAATCTCTCACACTCGTGTCCCAACAGAATCCAGGCCAGGGCACGTTGCACTTATAGCTGGATTTTATGAAGATGTCAGTGCAGTTGCTAAAGGTATGCTGGTCCTAAAGCTGTGAACAATGTCCTCCAAAGTGAGGTGTTTTAGTGCTGTGCTGGTTTTCCTGATGGCTGTTGATAAATAGATGCATAGTGGTTTCTACACCAAGATTTTTGATGGATTTCCCACTCTCAGTATTGATAGTTAAGAAAATAGCTTAATTAAGATAATTGTTTGTAGCATGGTAAAATATAGCACCTGAAAATTTAGTCTGAAAGCAGAAGTATCTTATGGAGTGAATTCTTCATGTAACAGAGTTTTTAATTATCATTTGGGATGTAATAGGAGATGGCTATGTAGATGTTGCAAACAAGAAGTGAACTGCAGCATCTTAGCTGAGCCATTGCTAAGTTGAGAATCAGTAGGAAAACAAAGTGAAAACTCCAGCTGTGTTCTGGGCAGAACTAGCAGTCATTGCATGGCTTGGTGGCTGGTAATGTGGAACAAGCCTTTGCATTAGTGACTTGGCCTCTTTTGCAGCCCTCTGCTTCTAGGCCTGAACACTTGTAATGCTGTGAGTTGGTTTTGGACCAGGGAGTTAAAAGGAATTACTTGGTGGTGGCAGTGTTCCTAATCAAAAAGTTTTTCCTTCTAACATCTGTTTCAACTACAGGGTTGGCAGAAATTGCCTTTAAGAGCATCTCTCTATTTCTGTCAGCTGCCTTGTTAGGGAAACAGATCTTGGATATTTCATTGTGATGAGGTGTAATGTGACTGCTGGAAATACAATACATGAGCATGTAATTTATTGCCTAAAATGACAGAAGCTGAGTTCAGACAACAGGGGTTTAAAATTTAGTAGCATTTTAGCCATTTAGAAGGTAAGCCAGCTGTGTGTTTTGTCTGTTCCAGCTCAATTCTTAATTAATGGAGGACAAATCGCAAATAGAATTTGAAATGGAAGTGAAAAAAAGACTCAGGAAATGGGATGCAAAGTGGAGTACATTGTGACATAGTGTGAGGGAAACTTTTTTAAAAAACCAAACAAGTAAACAAAGCCCAAACAACATTTTACATGGACTTTCAATCTTAGCAGTAAATGAGTTCTTGCAACAACTCCGTTTGAATACAGGTATGTTTGTTTAACAGGATGGAAGGAGAATCCAGTGGAATTTGACTCTGTTTTCAACCAAAGTAAATATACTTGGAGCTGGGGAAGCCCAGATATTCTGCCAATGTTTGCAAAAGGTAAGATTTAGATTTTGTGAATCTCTAACACATCATTATTGGGTTGCAAAATGAGGACACTTAAAATTATTAAGTTAGAGAAGGTGAATGAAGTATTACCAGTTTGTATATTTGTGTGTACCTGATCTCTAGTTTGTGAATTGTGTGGAGAAAAAGAAGCACACTTTTAAAGAGGATGTCCTTATTTATTCTTCATCCTTTTAAGCAGGCCTTACCTAATATTATTCCTTTGGCTGAGGCTTAAAGCTCTCATTTGCAAGCCTGAGGCTGGGGTTTTTCTTCTTCATGCAGCTCCCAGTGAGTCGGGTTGCCATGTTTTTTGAGTGTTTGAGCTGGAGAAATAGTTTATTGTGAATTGTCCTGCTCCTATTCCAGAACAGAAATGTGTAAAGGGAAGAACTACATGTGAGTAAGAACTGCCCCGTATTATTCCTGAAGGTGACATCTTTTGCCCACAGTCTGCAGTGTCTTAAAATATTGTCAGCCCAGTGCTATTGGGCTTTGAGCATGTAGAGATTGCTGAGCAACACTGCAAACATTAAAGGGTCTCCAAGTTTAATTTATTTTGTTTTGGGAAGAATGAGGCCATATATGACCTTTCCCATAGTCTGAGAGTAAAAGAGACTGACCTGAAAAGGAGACAAGCTAGGGGCATATGCTGCTTTTCTAAGTGCTGTATAATCAGGAAAATGTGATAAGTGGGATAGCAGTGGAATATAATACTGGTTTAGAAAAAGTATACATCATATTTCTCATGGTGATTCTTGAACTTTTTCTGAACTCCACTCTCTTCCCTCTCTCCTTCTGATGTTCCCTCTCCCACCTCTTTTCTTTTCTTTGTTTGAGCCTTATAAATTTATGGTAAGCTGTAAAAATATCTCCTGATAATTTCCCGTGACCTCAGATTACAGTTTGTATTTGGGAATATTGTGGTGGTGGTTGAGGAGAGGGGAAAGGTGGTACACTGCCCTTGTACAGATTATTTACATTTTTTGAGATGTGTTCTTGGGAAAATATTTGGGGAATTCAAGAATTTCACAGAGCCCTGTCCTTCTACTAATTTTGTTTGAGTAACAAGATAAGCAAAGGACTTGGAAGCAGCTTTGATATTATCTGGAGGGATGTGCAAGGGTAATACCATACTGTTGCTGTGTCTCTCAGTATGGTTTCTTCTGTGTGTTATCGACAATGGGAGGGAAATCTCAAAATCAAGAGAGGTTTAGTGCAGTACTGTATCTGAAAAGTAGAGGCTGCATGGGAAAATTAATCCTGGTTTCTCATTATAGAAAGGTGAATTAACTTCTAGTAAAAAAAAAAAACAAAACACAAAAAACAGTATTTCTCCTTCTTCCAAAGAGGAGAAATTTTATAATAAAGGAGGCCAAAAAGGAGATAGGGTAGCATAGCTTAATTTCTCTTCCTCTTTCCATGTTGCAAATTAGTGAGTTCACAGGACCCTTGTATGTATACCATCATGCCAAAATGTTTAGTATTTTATTAACTGTTTCACTGCTTTCATTGGATGATTCATACAGGGGACCTGCCCCGCTAGCAGAGCAAAAGCTTTTCTTTCCACAGGATGTAAATCTTATTGTCAGAGTGTGATAACTTGATGAATGATGCTACTATTTTGAATGCTGATGCTGGGGGGAAGATGATGTGCCAGACAAGTCTGCAGTAGGAGTAGGTGGTATCTGGTATGGGAGTTTGTGGCATTTCCAGTTATTTCCTGCAGTGTGATGGCAGCACCAAACTCAGTAGTGCTTGGTATTTGCTTGTAAGAGGGTATTTTAATTCCTGTCTTCCTTCTACTTCTTTATCCCATCTTTACTTCCTCATTACCAGACGTAAAGAAAGTATTAGGCACAGTGTTGCCTGCCACTTCTCAAACAACAGAAATAAAATATTCTTTTGTAACAATTTGCACAGTAACTCTGTGCAAACTCAAACTCTGTCTCTAAGCAGTTTTGCTGGCCTTTTTGGGCTTCAGGTGTTCTTATTAAAAAAAAAAAAGATATTTTAAAAAGCCATGCAGGCACTCCAAAACCTTCTTAGTATGGCTTAATTTTGCCACTGTTTCTCTTTTCTAGCAATGCAGGCTTAGGTGGGGCTTTGTTTTGCTGTTGTTTTGGTTTTTTTTTTTCCTCTGGAAGAAATCAGAAATGGATGAGTAGTAGGTGTACTCCTTTGCCCAGTCTGCAAACTGCATGCTTTAATTTGGCATCACTGCAGAGAAACAGTACAGCTCTCTCTTTTGCCGATTGAGGATGCCAGTTAAACTTAGACACCAGTAGATGTGTTTTGCTGCTAATAACCAAATAATACAACCAAATAAAACAGAAAACACACAGTAAGAAAAATGCAGAATGAAGTACTCAAAGCAGGCAAATTGAGCAAGCACAGGGTAATGCATCAAATAATTTCTATGTGAGAGAAAGGACAGTGATTAAGAGAGATCCATCACCACCTGCATACGTTACCATCATCCCCATCCGCAGCCGCTGGGGAGCTTCGGTTGAAGTGAGGATTTGTAGAACCCTTCCCAGCAAGTGGGAAGATCCTACTTGGTGCATCCAGCCATAGGTGAGGCATCCAAAGTCACTGCAGGAGGGTCCACCCTTATATGCTTATGAAAAAAAAGATCAGCAAGTCAAACTGACTTCCATATTTCACTATGCGGAACTATCTGGTTTACCCCCTGACTAGCCAGGACCAAGACTTGGCCAGAGTGCAGGGCGTGGTTGGTGGGGTTTCCTAAAATACTGTCTCCAGATGTCAAGTCAGCATAAATGATATTTTGGGTGGTTAGTTGCTGGTATCAGTATAACTATTGATATGACCCAGCACAATACCCATTGGTACAAAGGTTATTAGTAAAAAAGGACATGATTAATGTATAGGTCAGCTCTGGCTTGGGCCTGTTGTCCAAGCCTTAGCACTTCACACTGCACTCTCCTTAGACCATCAGTCATCCTGACAGTGGTGGCTAGGGCTTATTTCTTCTTTTGAACTCATTTATCCACTGATTGGAACTCCTTAATTTACTTCTTAATGCCCTGGGAGTATTTTCTTCCTCTTCTCTCACATTGTGAGAACTGCAGTGAGTATATTGTAGTAACATCTCCTGGGAGGCAGGGCAAAGCTGCACCAGAAAATCAGTGCCAGCTTTCATCTTCCCAGCCCAAAATACCTGCATCCCTTGTGTGGTTTTGAACATAATCTTGGTTGAACAGCTCCCTTATACAAGGATGTTAGTTCATTCATAAGCCTGGAAACTTACAAAACTACATTATATAATCACAACATCCAGCAAATCAGTTATATTCTCTCTGGCCATCAGCTGGTAGAAGAATATTTTCCCTCTGGGAGGTTATGTAGTCACAGCAAGAATAGCATTGACTAAATTATTTCTTTAAACTCCACCTAACTACAGATCATTCCAGGACTTGAAAACTTTACTTTCTTCTGGGTCTTAATCTTCCTCCCCATCCTCCCCCTCTGTCCCACCCCTTTCTCTACTTGGCTTTCTTGACAGTACAGAATGAAATTGCCTTGTCCAGATGCTGTGTTTTCGCATCAGTGGCCCTCACTGTTGTACTTTATGCCTGAACATGGTCCTTCTCCCTTTTATATTTTGATTCCATATTTTAAAGATGCAGGCTTCAAATACTGTCTTTCCAAAGCTGTCCATTTGGCAATACTGCATAGACTCCTAGAACTGTTCTACTTTAATTTGCATCTCTCCTGTTGCCTTCCTTGTATGTGATGTCTTCCAGTGCAAAAGACCTCACTGATGGGACATTCTCATGAATGATACAGTTTGGCAACCAAAACAAAGAAAAATCCCTAAAATATGTGTGTTCAAAAAATGCTTTTAATGTGTATCTTCCCCAGTGAAATTCTTTGTTTCAAACTTGAATTTTGTTTTATTTGTTTTAACTGGGATTTATTCTGCTCCTGTCTGCTTTTCCATGCTTTACTTCCTCACCTGAGCATACTGGAAAATGCTGCTCCTTATTTCTCTGTGGTTCTGATAAACTAATGAGTTAAAATAGTATCCAGCCCTCAAAAAACCATAAATGATGGGAAGGTTTAAAATCAGGAGAAAAATTCCTTGAGCTCTCTCAGGCTTGTAATTCTTGATAGTTTTCTACTCCCTATACATTAATATTCAGGTGATTTTGTTTATGAGAACAAGAATAAATTTCTTTCATTTCCTATTTCATCTATATTATTTTTGCAGGTGCTACTGGAGATCATGTTTATACATTTTGCTATGAAGCAGAAAGTGAAGACTTTGGAGCACAAGATGCAGCCAAGCTCGACACATGGGTTTTTGATCATGTTAAGGTGAATCCAGAATCTTTTTATGCTGCCTCTGTATAAAAAATACAGCTGGATCTAACTTTATCATAGAGCATGTAAGACCTGTCACCTGGGATCAAAACTAAAAAATTCTTCAGTTATCATGGCTAGTATAATGGAAGCTTTGAGGAAGTATTTGTCATTCAGTCCAAATAAAAATCCTAACATTAGTAGAAGTACCATTTGAAAACATTATTGGCTTTTCTTTGTCTGAAATTTGCTTATAATCTGAAATCTGAAAATATTACAGACCCCTTAAAATTTTGAATGTAATTAGTTAAGGATTTTGTAACAATTATTATGGCGTGGCAGAAACATTAAGTCTTCATTATGAGAAAGAAGTGAGCAATATTACTGGCTCCATTTTCTCCAGGCTTGTACCCACTGTTGCGGCGAGCCTTCTCTCTTTCAGGGACTCAGTTCTTCTCCGGGAGCTCTTTCCTGCTGTTCCTCTCCTCAGGCGTCTTCATCTGCTTCTGACCCTGCTTCTGGGAGCATGCCTTTTACCTAGCCCTTCAGCCCCGCCCATTTCCGGCTGGGGCAGGCCCTAATTAGTGGGCACACCTGGGCTTAAGCTCCCAGTTCATTATCAGTGACACCTGAGGACTTGTGGTCTTCTCTACATTTCCCCCCTTTTTGTTGTTTGTTGAAAAAAATAAACTTGGTTTTTTCAATAGGCCTTTTCAAACATTTCATTATCTTTCATTATTTTTCAACATTTACAACAATTTACAATTCATTTTTTTTTGAAACATTTTTACAATTCATTTTTAAAACATTTCAAACATTTTTACAATAATTTATAAAGTAGACACTTCGGGCCCCGCGGGACACTCAGCTAAGAGCATCGAGGGGGCGCCGGATAAACATTTTTCAATAAATATATTTCTCGAAGTAAACGCTTCGGGCCCCGCAGGACACTCAGCTAAGAGCAACGAGGGGGCGCCGGATAAACGTTTAATTATTTTCATTATTTTTCAATAAATATGTTTTTTTTCTTAGCCTTTATGGAAGGAAAGTTCAGGCTCTTACCGGCTTTTTTGCGCCGCTTTGGCCTTTATTATCAGCAGGAGATGAGGTCTCATGAGCACCAGCTCAGCTTTCGCTGGTACTCGCCACCTCGGAATGCCTGGCCATGCAGAGACTTCTCCGAGCATTCGGCGCACCAGTCTTATCGCGTGTCCCTAGGGCCCCGTTTTCAGGACCGCACTATCGCGTGTCCCTGGGGGCTCCGTTTCAGGACCGCACTATCGCGTGTCCCTGGGAGACTCCGTTTCAGGGGCCGCACTGACTTGATGCGCACTCAGAGCTCCGCTTCGGCTTCAGCATTCCTCGGTCTTGAGTTCCGCGCACCAAACTGCTGCGCCTTTCGAGCCTCATTCTTCTCTCCCGCCTGGCTCGCCATACCGGGCTGTTGTATCTTGCCGTGCTGGGCTTCTATTTTTGAGCTTCTACACGCCGCCTTCCGCATTTAAGCTAGGCCTTGTGGAGCTTGTTCCCGTGGTTGCGTTTTTGGAGCTCTTTTCTTGAGCGTCCCGCACCACTGTGGTGTCTCCATCTGACGTGGTTGCGTATTTCGAAGCTCTTTATATCGCCTTCTGCATTTAAGCCAGGCTTTGTAGAGCTTCCCGCACCAACGTGGTCGTGTAGAGCTTCTTTTTTACCTCAGCATTTACGGCTTGCTGTTGTTGCCCGCATTCTCCACCAGATGTTGCGGCGAGCCTTCTCTCTTTCAGGGACTCAGTTCTTCTCCGGGAGCTCTTTCCTGCTGTTCCTCTCCTCAGGCATCTTCATCTGCTTCTGACTGACTCTGCTTCTGGGAGCATGCCTTTTACCTTGCCCTTCAGCCCCGCCCATTTCCGGCTGGGGCAGGCCCTAATTAGTGGGCACACCTGGGCTTAAGCTCCCAGTTCATTATTAGTGACACCTGAGGACTTGTGGTCTTCTCTACATACCCACTGTATTTATACAGGGTGGCTTGTTCTGGTGCATGTAGCTGGCTCTAATGATCTGCTGGGGCTCATGCTATGCTGTGGCTGCCAGAGAAGGCAGTTTGTTTTTCGGGGGGTGGTGTCGAGGCAGCTCAGGCCCTGAAGCAGAGGACTTGATCTCGTGGTGCTGTGCCCAGCTGACTTCGGTCAGTGCTGGTTCATGACTGTCATTTTCTGTGATGCTCACTAGAAGTATTAATAGGCCAAGGCAGACAGCTTCTGATTATTAATTTTAACATTAGTGTTATTCCATGCTACCTCCCTTGTCCTGGATTAAGAAATGCTGATAGTGTATTAGTATATAAATATCTGTATCAGCGGAGCAATTAGATGAGTTACTTTCTGGATTTTGTAACAATGTTAATGGAGTTTAAGATTTAATGAAACTTTTTCACAAGATCTCAGGGCTGTATGTATTAACATTGGCTAACCAGCATAAATCAAACCAAACCAAAAATAAAACCAAATAAATCAATAATCCCAATCAGCATCTATTGGCAAGGGTGGGTCTGCTTTAAACAGTCACATAGGGTGGAAAAGGTCAGTATAGTTTGCTAATTTTCAAGGGAAGTGATTTTCTGAGTTTGCAGGTGAAAAGTTGTTTTCTTTCTGCCATCCTATCCCTGAATGTACACTTTGTGCCATACTTGGTGTTGTAATGTGTACAAATAATACAAATCAATTTAGGCTGCCAGTTACACTTGAATAGCTGTTGTCTTAAAGTTGTACCCTGCTGTCATTTGGAACTGCGCAGGTGTGTGAGGGTGGTACTACCTTTCTCTTTGCCTCACAACACCTAATGACATTTCTTCTTTCAAACTATAATGATATGTTTAATGTATGTGTCATTACTGATGCCTTTCTCCTTCATACCAGTACCATTATTTTAAAGACATGCTTTGCACATTTAAATTTCATTCTGTGAATGGATAGGATTTGACTGACTGGTGTAAAACATTCATTCCATTAATCATCTCTTCTACTTGCACATCAATGATTACTTGAGAAGTTTGAGGCTGACTAAAACTGAGGTCACTCTGCTATTATAAAGTCGAACAACTCTCAGCTATGCTGATGAGATTATATTTAAGTAAATATGACAATTTGCTGAAACCTAAATTCTGCTTTACCTACTTTTTTTTTTTCTTTGCCTTTTATCTCAAATATTTAACAGTGTGTTGTCTAACTCTATGCTGGGCAATGTGATCACTACTTTAGGAAGTGAAAGACAGTGATGTGTATTCTCTCTCTACTGTGTAGTCAGTAGATCCCAAGCATCACGAGGGCCACTTGTGGCTTAAAAAAGATGGAGATAAATGGAGAATGGCTAGCTAATGTTTGGGCTACTAATGCTGGAACCCTGAAATTGCTTGTCCTCTTAAATAAAAGTGCTAACTAATGATAACTCAGTTGGTTAGAAGAAGGGAAACTGACTAGGTTTTATTTACATACATCAGAAGAAGACTGCTTAAATCATGAGTGAAGGGAAAAAAAGAAATGTGATACTTGATAGTTCCCTGTCATGTCTGCTTGTGGTACAATGTGATCCTAGCCCTTTCCTGGGACAGAGAAAATTGAGTATAGACTAGGCTGGGTGCTGGTTTTATCTGCTGGTGGGTTAAAACTCAGTAATTTCAATATGGTATAATAGCGTGGGAGTGGATTGAAAATCCAGATGGGTATGGAGTTGATTGACTGTTGCTTTTTTTCTGAGTTTCCAGGGTTTTTTTAGAAACCTTCAAACTCTTTTCCTTTTTCTTTTTCCCCCCACCCCTATTTTCCTCCCACCCCTTTTGCCTCACCCCTCCCATTTTGAACACTTCTTTCTTTCTGTGGCCCCTTTCTGCTTGAAGAAGGCCAGAACAAGTCTGCAGACTATTGCTTCTGTGCAGGGTCAGGGCTGGAGTCGATAACCAAATGATGTTAATCTTTGAAGCTCTGCAGACAGGGCTTTGACCTAAGGCTGATTTCTCACAGTGGATTTCAATACAAATAGCTCTGCTCTAAGAGTAAAGTGGTTGAATTATTTGTTTTAAATATTTGTAGGCATGTACAAGAGCATGCTCAGCTGATATAAACCTGGCATGCATGTGCTTATCCTGCCTTTATACATTTATTTTGCATCTAAGACCTGGCGTAACTATTTAAAATATCACATAAGCACATATCAGTGTGCACAGTTTTAATCAACCAATTAATTAAGTTGTTCTGGATTTACACATGAAGGAACTTTATGAAAGGAGAAAGTTTGTTCTCTCTGCCTGTACATCCATGCAGCAAACAACAGTTTATCAGCTGCGTTTAAGAATTATGCTTCCATGGCGGGGCTCCGTCTGGAGGAACAAAAGGTCTCCAATAACTTTTGTTAAACATTTATGGAATTCATATTTTGTTCAGACATCTGTATATCATATATTTGCTAGATCTTCTAGGTAGTCTTTTTTTTCTTCTTCGCTTTCTCCTGTCCAAGGAGGGAGATTATAATAGAAGGTTTCACATATTTGTAACCAAACTTCTCTTGTATTTTAACTAGTATTACATTATCATTATCTTTACAGTTTACTGTGAATATTTGAGTGGGGAAACTGATATTACTAAATTGTGTAGCCAGGGTATTAGTTGTTGTTCATTGCCAGCAAATTGTAGAAAAACACTCAACAATAGAAAAAGAAGATTGGAAGAAAGCTGTAAGTGGTCACTAAATCCAACTCCCTGCATGGTGGAGGTCCCATTACAGCAGGCTGCTCAGGCCTTGTCCAGTCAAGTTCTGAGCACCTTCAAGGGCAGAAATTCGACAACTTCTTGAGCATTTGTTCCAATATCTGGCTACAGTTACGGTTTTAAAAATAGTTTTTAAAAGTCTCTTTGTCTTACTGGAATTTTCCACATTTCAAATTCTGAGTTTCCCCTTGTCCCATCACCAAGGCACTCTAAGCAGTCTGTTTTAGTCTTCTCTTCACCCTCACAATAGATGGTTGTAGACAGCAATGAGGTATCTCCTTATCTGCCTTTTCTTGATACTTGAATTCTCTCAGATTCTTTCTATTATTCCCATCCACCCCTGAAACTTCTTGGTGGCACTCAGCTTAAATATACAAGGGAGATAATATTAGTAAGTAGAGTGAATAAAAGGGAAAGGAAAGAGGTTGCAACAGAAATAGGCATTTAGGAGGCTACAAGAACACAAAAGGATAGTGTAGGGCAAAGAGTTCAGCAGCCACCGGATCCAGAAGTAGTTTTTGCCTCTCCTGTTTGATCTCCTCCTTACCAGATCACCACCTCTATCAACCAAAAATAACTCCCTGTGGTGAACTTCTATTTGCTTTTTTTGGTTTTTTTTCTTTTCTTGGTGCATCATTTGAAAAATGTTTATGGGATAGAGTTTGCTATTAGCTCTGGGAAATTATGCCATGTCTTGGGTTGCACTTGCCTTTCTTTTGTCATCTTGTTCTAAATTAGCCAGAGTTTGGGCAGACTGTACTAGCTGCTGCTAGTTATAAGGTCGCTGGGCCTGGGGCAGTGGGGTAGTTTTGGTACATCATGGGGACTCATTTGGTGGGAGAGGAGAAGCTCAGGCCTTGCCTTCCTCACAGTGGTTTCTTTTGCTTAAACGTACCATGACAGTAAAATACCCATCTTCTCATATTGATCTGTGGTTTCAGATTTAATACTGAGAGTTTTCAATTTGTCTGTTTTGATATGTTATTTCCTTCTATGTAATTAGAAACAAGAAATCAGAATTATATTGAATTCTGTAAATTACTAGTGTGCTCTGGAAGGCTTCTTCAGTCCTATATGCGTGGGTGGATGGACCTCTGTGGGGAACAAACTTCCATAAAAATAATTCTATTGCTGTTGAATGTGATTAGATTTTGATCTTGTATCTTTGCTTAAAGTAATCTCTGAAGTTTCATCATGAGTTTGTTTGGACAGGATCTGAAGTGGAGAGCATGCAAATGTTAGTCCCTGCAGCTTCTGTATATTCAGGGTGAAGAAAGGATGGAATTGTGTACTGCCATGGTTTTCTAACACAGAGTAATATGGTACTCTGGTACTCTGGCTGCCAGCCTGGTTTTCCTCTTTCATTCACACAGGGTGTGAGCTTTAGTTTTCAGCAACCACTATCACAGGTGTGTGGTGGCTGAAATGATTCACTGTCTCCATCACCGCTTTCCCTGGGCTGTTGCATGAAATCCCAAGACGTTTTCCTTGGTATTAGTGTGCTGAAGGATTCTCTGGATGGTCTTTGAACTAAAAACCCTACCCAACTTTGTTTCCTTGGGCAGTGCTGTTACTAAGGAGGTCATGTTGGAATAGCTGTCTGCCTGCATTTTGCATTGCTGTAATATGGCTGGCCTAATGCAGAATAGCCATGTCAAGACTCATTCAATCTGAAGGGAAAATCCTCTGGCATCTGCCTCAGGGATGCTTAAGTAGGACATGTGCAAGGCAGATGTATGTTCTGTAGTTCATGTGTTTGCAAAATGTGTCTTGTCTCGTGTTTTGATTTGGTTTCTGCAAACAGGTTGTATCTTGGTATCTTTGTCCTGATTCCAAGCATTGAGACATTTGCTTCCAGCTTGAAATTGATCAATCAATGGAAATGTAAAGCTCTAAGTGGTGCTCAGGAATGGTTGTGATAACACAGGAGGCAAAGAAGGGATGATAATCTGGTATTTCAGCCTAAAGAAACTCAGACAAAATAACAAAGCAAAAGACCCCTCAACTTCAAGAGTGTTGCCTTGCTTAGATGAACTGAAACTTTGGACCGATTATATCGATGGCAGTTATTCTCCTATAAATAAATTGGGAAGTAATTCATTTTTCTTTCATTGCTTTAATAACTGCTTGTATTTTGACGTGAGAACAGCTGTGTTTTAGTGTTAGTAGGTTGCCTGTCATGCTCTTCCATTGTAGTCAGTTTAATATCTTAATGGCTTATTCCATACAGAGCTTCTTTAATTCTTCCAGAAGTAATCAAACATTGTTCTCTGCACTGAATGAAGACAAAGTAGTTCTGTTCCTGCATTTGCTAGGGATAGACACAAATGGACATGCTCATCGACCAAACTCAAGGTAACTGGGAGATTAAACATATCTTTCTTATTAGTCTTAAATGCATACAGTAACTGTTCTAGCAGTGCTATTCATGAAGCCTGAAACAAGATTTGCAGTCTTGGGGGTTTCTACCACAGGTAATGTATGTCACCATGATTACTTACATTCTGAATTTTCTGGGTTTTTTTTTGGTTTTAAGGTGTTCTCTGTAGAAGTGACAGATTTCTGCTATTAACAAGATCTCTGGTTATACTCACTCCTCTACTCAAGTCTGATTTTTAGCAGGTTGTCTTAGTTGTACTCAACATATGATCTAAAGCATATGAAGGAAATTGCAGTTTTAAATACTGGAAACACTTCTCAGATTCCCCATGGTTGAAATAGTATAGTTAAACTTATAGGAATAATGGCTGCAAGTTCCAGCATTATGTTTTAGTTTTTCTTAGGCCACTTAATCTTAACGGTACTTGGCACCAGTGTGCTATTTAAGAACTTTCTTTTAATTTCCTCATTACTTGATCCTTGAATACTTTCAAAATGCTTGCTGTGATTTCCTACATCCAAGTTAATACTTGCTGAATGTCTCATAATCTTTTTTTGAAGATAGATTATTTTTTTTTAAAAATAACTTCGGCAAAACTAATAAATTGAAAATTAGTTGGCTGAAGGTTAATAATGCTCACATTTTCTAAAAAATGTACAAATTTTTAAATTCTGGGACTTCTGCTGATATGTGAATCATGTCAAAACAGGCCTTGTATTGTGAGATCTTTATTTGCTATTTAGTTGCTTGCTTCAAGTAATTTTTAAAGTTTACAATTTGAGTTTTCCAGTTTTCTTCATTTTGTCATTCTCCTTAATTTGCCTGATATCTGTGGATAATCATATTACAGTCTTTAGTCAAGGACAGGTCAGATTTGAAATGCAAATAATGATCCATTTGAAACTGTAATTTCAGGAACCTTCAAAATGCATTGTGACAGTTTACTATCTCATGTAAGACTCGGGAGACATTTTACATCTAGGATGCCTTTTGTTAGCATGAAGTTCTGTAGAGAATAAAACTGGCCATAAGCAAAGGTCTCTGTGTTATGACCATGGATAACTTGTTTTATACCAAGTACGAGAAACTCCTTGATTCTAGTAACATTTTTTCTTATTTTTCTAGAGAATACAAAGAGAATATTAAAAAAGTCGATGAAGGTATAAAAGAAATTGCTTCCATGATTGAAAATTTTTATGGAAATGATGGGAAAACTGCATTTATTTTAACTTCTGACCATGGAATGACAGATTGGGGTGAGTTTTTTTTGATGCTGAGTCAGCTGAATTTACGGTTGAGTATCTGGAGTGCAATTACAGCTCTGTCCTGTTAGAACTTTTATAGTCCCTGCTTTGATTTGATATCCTATGTGTTGCTCATGTATTAAACCCATGCAAATTAGGAAATGATTAATTGGCTGCAGGAGCTCTTATCAACCGTGTGACAGGTGAGTTGCCTATCTGGACAAAAGAAAAAAATATTAATAGGGTATAGCTTAATTGCCTTAGTGGCTGCTACTGAGGAGAAAAAGACCTGAATACCACTTCTGTCAGAGCTCCCTTGCGGAAAACTAGCCCACACAGGGGGAGGTTGTGTTATTTGGCTTCCCACTGCAAAGCTGGTCTTGTTGCAATCCAAGACAGAAATAGTTATCACTTTGCTCTGAAGTACGGGAGAAAGGTGGTAAACCCGCCTTGGGGTCTTGTGAAAAACTCTGGGGGGTGGTGTGGTGTTTTTGCTTATTTTGGCCTTTAAGGCACAGCAGGAAGGGTGGGACTGCTGTGTGATCTTTCTAGAGGAGGCTGGCACGGAAGTGTTGGTGGAGCAGCTGAGAGTACAGAACGGAGCGTGAAGCAGGTGGCCAGCCAGGCTGGTATGCACAGAGGGCACTTGTGAAGGGCATGACAGAGGGCTGACTTCAGGCAGTTTTGGAGTACCTAGATTCGACTGTGATACTCTTGAACAAAGGATACTTTAGCCATGGTCTCGGCAAAATTCAGCATCTTTTTTGTGTGAAATCCTAGACTTTTCAAATAGAAGGGGTGTGGACTTTTCCTGTCATCAGAGATGATGAAAGTATTCATAATCTGCCTAATTATCATCTGCTTATTTGCAAAATAGTCTGTTTTGAATGTGATTTACGGCTGAGCTGACTGCCACTTGCAGTAAGATTTTAATTTTGGCATGGCTTTTCATCTATTTCAAGTATTTCGTAACTTTCTTATAAAGGAGGTGTGCATATGTATTTTTCATATGTATGATGTTGAGGACCTCAGGAGGTCCAAACTCCTACTCAAAGCAGGATCAGTTTTGGAATCAGATGTGGTAACTTGGTTTTTATCCAACAAGGACTTAAAAAACCTCGAAGGATGGAGCATATGCAACCACTTTGGGCAGCCTGCTCTGCTGCTTGCCTGTCCTCGTGGAGGGCAAAGGATTTTATCTGAGCCTCCTTTGTTTGACCTTACTCCTCTTATCCTCCCAACATGCACTGCAGTGAGACTGTGACTCCATTCTCTCTTAAAACCTCTTGAAGAAGGGTAACAGGCTTTGTTATGTCCTCCCTGAAGCCATTTCTGCTCCAGGCTGAACAAGTCCCAGTCCCTCAGCCTCTCCTAACAGGACAAGTGCTCATCTGACCAATTTGGGGGCCCCATATTGAGCTCATTCGAGGTGATTCAGATTTTTCCTGTACTGGAAGGGCTCAAAACTGGATACAATCTTTAGAGGCTGTCTCAAAACTACCAAGTAGAGGAGGATAATCCTTTTCTTTGACTGTGCTGCTGGCCTTCCTCTCTGGCAGTATGTGCTGCTGAGGTTTTCTCATTATATAGTGGATCCTTTGAAAGGGGAATAAAAGGTAAGAGGAGTAACTCTTCAGGCTTTGAGAACCACTAGTCTCATAATTTTCTGTCATCCATTTCTATCTTGAAGAAACACTTGATTGTTAACCAAAAGTGTTAATAACTTTAAAGATGGCTTTAGGGCTTCAAAGAACAAACCCAGAGTTCATGGTCAGGCCCATAGCAGCTTTTTACTTGAGCTTGTAGTATCAGCAACTGCTTCAGTCGTTCTGTGGCTATTTGCAGAATGGGATATGCAACACTTTTAAAGCAAATTAAAAATTATAAGGGCAAGGCTACTTTTAAAGGAGCAGGGCATGTTCTGAACTTGACATAATCAAAGAAACTTTGGTTGTTGGCAAAGACAAATAAAATCATGTACTTTTCCAGTCTGACTCCATGATTTTGCTTTATGCTTATCTCACATAGAACTACTGAACACCAATGTAGATGGTCCCACACCCACCCTCACCTTGGCCAGTTGTTTCTGCTGCCATCCTAGCATACATAATACTGTGTGGTACACTGGATCAAAGAACAAAAATCTAAACAGCTCCCTTTCCTCTGAAAAGGTGTGTGTGGAGGGTGCTGAGAGGTGGAACAGGGAACTAACCCATCTGAAAATCAGATTTTTTATTACCCCCTCATATAATTCTGATCCATCTGAAACTTGCTTCTTGTAATGCGGAGAGGGTGGATACATCTGCCTCTCTCATCTTTATCTGCTTATAAGTATTCGTGGAGGCAGAGTCTCAGTAAAATGGTGGTGGCTTGGCTAAAATGAGAGCTCACCAAAAATTGTACTCTCCTTCTGCAATAGCAAGAAATAGCTGGTGAGGAAGCTGTCTCTTCATCTTCTCTTTTCCCAAGCTCTGCAAAGAAGAACAGTTGCTGCTTTTGGGTCCAGAGAGTGCCTTTCAAGGGATTTCTGAACATGAGAAATCTTACTCCCAGACCTGTGTGTTCTTAAGCTTAGGGCTCTTTAAAGACAGCAAAAATGGTTCTTCAGCTGTCATAGATGTTGTCCTCAATGCTCAGTACTCATCCTCAATACTATTCCCAGTTTCATACTCAATTCTGTTTGTTGTTTGTTTTTTTTTTTTAGTACAAGAAAACCTGTCCTTAAATGTGTTAATTTCTGTCCTTTGTAATTATTAAAATACGTGTATATATACAGAGAGAAGAGCATGTGTCTATGCAAATACAAGGAAAGTGTATAATCTTGTGGATGGTTCAGCGACTGCCACAGAGTTGGTACAATAATGTCATTCTCTTTGAGACTGGGTTATCTCACTGCTGTGGTACCTCACCCACTGAGTTCTGTGGCCAGCATTTCTTTCAAGCTTGTGTGGCTTCTGATTCAGTGCAGCTGCTGTTGAAGCATCATTGTTTTAAAGCTTCCTCCTTTTGGAGGCTGATACATGAATCTGGAGGGAATTCATTTCCCTGCGGAAGGGCGTCATGTTTTAATCAATTTTTAAGAAATGTGCTACCAGGCTTTAAAACCTTGAAAATGAGCTTGTATCACTGAGAAAGGCATGACAGTTGCAATGCATATTGTCTCCTGGTTTTGAAATAGAAATCTAATCCTTATTTGGGGACCAGAGGTCAGTTCTGTATTACTTTTTTTGGGCACATCCCTAATTTTATTCAAATCAACCGTCTCTGCTTTCCATGGGTTGCCAAGGATAGGCACATGCACAGGTAACTCCTCTACATTTTGAAATTTTCAAATGCTTTAGCTTAGTTTGTCTTTTTTTAATATGGCAAGTAATAACTTTATAGGCTTGAGTGGTACTGATTTCCCAATTTATGACTTGAATTTAGCCTTTATTGTTATTAGCATAAAAATAAGCTATGAAGGTAGAATAGGTTGTCTGTAAAGGAATTTTAGCATGTGTACTGTAACAAGAAATTACTACATATGTATAAACATATGTTTGGTTTACTTGGGGTTTTTTAAAGCACTTGTCTTAAAGTTTGCACTCTTTTTGCTTTGGTGTATATTAGGATCCCATGGAGCTGGCCATCCCTTGGAAACCTTAACACCACTGATTGTTTGGGGTGCTGGGGTGAATTATCCACAGAGAGTCACATCCCAGTCGTTTGAAGACAATTTTTTGAAAGGTAGGTAAAATACGAAACTTAGTGCAGATTTTGGTGGAAAGGGAGGCGTTTAACCATTGCATCAGTTGATCTTCACTGACTTCTGTTCCTCTGCAGTAAATCTGACTTACTTTGTGTGGTATGGAAAGCAAAGGTGACAGGGCATGCCTATGGAGAATATTGCAAAATTGGGTGGATAACATCAGAGTCTGTTTTCTTTTCTAACCATGGAAATGAAGACTTCCTTTTGGGCACAGGAGGGTATTCACACTCCCAAAACTTAATTCCAGAGTAGACTTAATTCTTAGGAAGGCTCCCAGAGGTTAAAAGCTCTTTGTACAGAAACATGATAAGCTGACAACTCCCAAGACTCTTTTCTAGCTACACAGTGTAACCCTGGGGATTTTCCAGGGGCTGTATTGTCTCACTTGCATCCTTGTTGCTATTGTAGAAATGTAAACAGTCTTTCTCAGAGCAAAACGATGACTTTCTACTGTTGTTTTTGCCTCTGTAATTTGTTTAAAAAGAATAAACTCTTTAAAAAAGAATGCATTTTTTAATATTTCAAATCTATAATGTCATGAATACTGGTTTACTGAAATATCAATGGATTTCTAGAACTGTGAGTGACTTAACTGTGTGAGCTCTTCATTTTTCATGTGTCTCCTTCTTGTTGACTGCTCTGTTTCTTAAGATGCCTTGAATCTCTCAGGTTGTTACTCACAATCAATGAGGTAATGACTTTCTATTTTATTTGATTGTTTGTCAGGCTACATTAGAGATGAGAAAACAAGCAAAAATTACTTTAGCCCTAGAGTAATTAATTCCTGTTTTAACCCCACCCTGCTCTTGAGAAGATATTTGGTAACAGATAAAACAGATAACACATGGCTTCTCAGAGGCCATGCTAACAATTCATTCTTTGTTATTTACTGCTGCTATATAACTGTGGCATCTACAATAAAATTGAAAATGAGTCGTAGAATAAAAAATAGACAACAGAGTAAAACCAGCTGATTTTGGTGTCTCTGATGGCTGATTTGCTAGACTTTTAAGGACACTTGATGTCTCTAAGGGTTGATCTGTAATAGTTGATTTTCACAGCTGTCAATTTCTTTGATTCTTAGCAGCTTTAGTACAAACCTCATCATTTGACTTCAATGATGAAAACTGGGGGAGCATTTAAAAAAAGATAAGTATCGAGCTGGCTTCCCAGTACACAATAGGAAAAAAATTTTGGTTATCGTCTCTTAGGAAATGTCTGTTTTCTTAAAATAGAGAATGTGTCTGCACCCTGCTATGCCTGCTTCATAGTTTTCTTTGGGTGATTTTATAAAAAACAACCCAACAAACAGACAAAAAAATAAACACCCCAAAGCAAATATCAGAAACTCCTCCCTTTGTTCTGGACTTGCTCTCTGGCTTTCCAGCTGTTAAGCATGTTTTTGGTCCATTTAGACACTATCTTTAGAGACTCTTAATTGCCAGGGATAATCTCAGTTAGAGGTTTGAGTCTCTAAGTATCTTGGGAGTTTGAATCTCTATTTGAGTAATAGTATCTTCTTAAAAAGTGACTGTTCTCATTGTCGTAGTACAATATAGTGCCTAGTGGGCTGTGTAGCTTAAAAGTAAAAGAAAATGTGATGTTGAAATAGGACTTGGCACTTTTGCAGGTCAAGTTCAGCTACTCCATTTCCAATCACAGGTATTTTCACAATGCTAACACATGAAAGAAAAGATGCTTAGCAGAGGTCTCTTGAAAAGTCCTTCAAATTTGCCTTTCCTGATCCATAAAAATGTAGCTGAGACTGCAGGAGAGGAGAACATTTTCAAGACTGCCTGATATATGTAGGGGTCTGGTATATTTGCAATTGCATGCACCAGTGTTCAAGTTCTTGTGTCTATTGACAATCCTTTTCTGCTTTCTCTGAAGTAAGAATTTACAGAAACAGCAAAATATTTCTAATCCTGACAAACTTCTTATGCTCCGTTCAGTGCAAGCAGGCTGTATGCAGCTCAATGGATTGTCTCTCTTCTCATCATTGCCATTAAGGGTCAACACCCCCAAAGGTGATGCCAATAGGCATGACTTAATCTGTCCAATTTGTTATGAAAAAAATTAATGTGCTGCTTGGATGTCTGGAAGGGCACAGTGTCTGCTCTGGGATGACAGCCTTCTCCTCCTCAGTCCCTCCACCTGTGTTCTGCCTTCCCTCAGGCCTGTCCATGCAATCACCTTGGAAAGTTGATGGCAGCCCTGTGTCCTGTGGGCAATGTGTAGTATTACCCTTTTTTGGAAAGAAAGAGAATGCAGATCTCCTCTCTGGCTCGTCAGGCTCCACTGGGTGGCCTCGGGGTGCAAAAGCAGAGGAGCTTGTAACTGAAGGCACAGTCTTCTGCAGCAGAATGATGTGGGGTGGGGTTGTTTTCATCTATACACGTCCCTGTTTTGGAGGCAATCAGTCTGCTTTACTGCAGCTTGGGGAACTCAGTGTACCCTTGTACCCTTCTTCACTGTTTTTGCTTTTTTGAGGTTTTATGTGAGATTTTTTTTGTTCCTGTAGCCTCATCCCCAGCCTCTTCTTGAAGCAGTGTTTCCCTAGTGCTTCCCCTGGACTGTTATGTATCTGACTGCAGTGGGCTGCAGTAAAAGCAAAGCAGGATAAAGAAAAACCTATCAAATGTGTGGAAAACTGTGCTAAGCGCTTCAAAGGAAACCTAGATGGTGACATGGAACTGTAAAACCACGTGGGCAGCACACCCAAAACATCTCAGTCCAGGCATAGAGCCTGGACTGGTGGGTCAGCAGGTGTGTCTGCATCCTCAGTACCTCTGGGGCTCAGGGTCTTATGGCTCCTTTTCCAAGGCCAATGTCTTCAGCTCTGCCTTTTGGCAATATCTGAGTAGGAAAAGCAGAGATGTGAAAGCTTCTGGCAAACCTAGATGTTTCTCTAGCAGAGCTACAGTTTCTTCCTACCTTAAGCACATTGTGTGCTTGTAGACAGTTTTCCAGCATTTTTCATTGGAAAATGTTATTTAAAGGAAAACAAACAATGCATTTTTGTGATATAAATATGGGTGAGAGTCTGTATCTCTGGAAATATGAACCCATTTCCTTTCCAGGGAAGCAAAAGGAAGTAAACTCATTCATTTTGGTGGAACACAATTCATGATTAATGCTGATAATACTTCCCCTGTGTTGCCATGGAAACTTGCTGTATGTCTCACTGCTGTTAAGGTACTGCTCTTTAGGGTGCTCTTGGAACCAAGTAATGGTGGACCTGTATTCAAACACACATCCCCTCCCCAGCTAGTGATGGTGTGAAGTTTGGTCCATGCAGTGCTGCAAACATACATGTTTTCTGTCTCAGACCATTTTCAGCTGAGACAGTTTTAGGTCTGGCACAGACAGGGCATATCAAAAGATGGAGGAGGGGTAGTATGGCCTAAGACTTGAATGCCTTTTTGGAGAAATTGAGTTAAGTGAATCCAGACCTGAATTTACTGGTATTTTTCAGGAAGCCTGTTTCTGGTGAACTTCAACTCCACATAAAGCCAAAGGTTGATATTGGGCAACGTGACTACACTCTTGATCTGAAGACTAAGAGGACTCCTGCTTCTCTTTTTGCTGATTCTGTGGTGTCATTTCAGCAAGCAGTGTGAGCAGGGTGGTGACCAGCCCATTTAGCTTTCTGGGTGTACTGAGGAAGGTGGCTGTGTCCGTGTTTCTAACATCATTACTTTCCTCGTTAGGTGCCCCCAGGGCCTTTATTGCTCTGCTTGAGATCTGCTCTAGGGAGGTCATTGACAGTATTGTAAGCAGTGTGTAAGCGTGTTTGCTTCAGCCCCTATCATGTTTTCTTCTGTATCTGTTTTTTTTTTTTTTTTAGTTTGAACTAAAAAACAAAACAAACAAATCTTGTGTGTCTTCTTTTTTATTTTTTTTTTTTTTATTTCTGCTCATGCTATTGCTTAAAGTGGTGGGGCAGCAAAATCAAACATTAGGAAAGAAGACATGACCTTCAGAGGTCCCTTCCAATCCAAACTGTTCCATCGTTACATTAAAAAAAAAAAGCCTACTAAACTGTTTTTAAATAACTCTCCATCCCCAAAGAAAACAGGCAATTTCCTCTTTATTTCCTTAGAGGCTAATGGAGAGCAGGAAAACAGTTTTGACCATCTTTTTGTACTACACACCACAGCTTTAGGGCCCTCTGTATTTGGCTTCCTCTCTGCTTTCATTGTAGTTCTTCTGATTGCTAAATTGCTGAACTTTTCCCTTGAGCTTGCTCTTGGCCAGTATTGCTTATGGCAGACATGAAGTATATTTGTACCACTCTGTACCAGTATATCTGGGACCCTGGGTTAACCATTTAAAAAACTATTGGAGAGATTTAACAGCCCATCTTCTAAAGCTGAGTTTGAATCTTTTGGTTGGTATAGGAGGTAATACATCACTTTCTGTATTCTGCTGAAAAAAATAAAAACCTTGGACTTTCTTCAAATGATCTGGGTCACAATTGCAGGCAGCAATTTATCCTGATGGATGAAAGAAAATGTGAACTGAAATGAGTGCATTTTGTTGTTTCTGCCTGTTGAGTTCCATTTGTAACCCATCTTGACCTAGCATCCTAAAGCCAAATTATAATTTTCTTTAGCAACAACACTTTACAGAAAATGGCAACAAGACGTTAAATGTCAACTGAATTATTCCTTTCAAATTTGTGTTGATTAGCTGTTCATGTGCTCTGTTATTTCTTTCAGAATGGAAACTGGAGAACCTGAAGAGGCTGGATGTTAATCAGGTATTAAACATACCTAATTTAGTAGCTCAGAAATTTTAACCTTAAATCATGAGTTTTGTGTAATTTAAACTAATTAAGGGAATTCAAGTGAACGATCACACTGGTGTAGCACTAACACCTGGAAGGTGTTACTTAAAAGTTAGAGTTGCAGGAGCTGCACCCACACCAAACAGAACATGAAGAAGTTTAAATTTCTTGTTAAACACATTGGGCAGCTACATACATCTTCTCCAGAAGATTCATTATCACACCATTTTTAGTTAAGTGATCATATGCCACTATAGAAGGAAAGAAGTGCAGTATGCCAGATACTCTTCAAACTCAATGCCACTTACCCAAAAGTAACTTGAATATCATCTAACACATTTTCAGAGTGGGATTTGGTTTTGCAAACCTTTAGAAGTCACTTATCACAGAATCATCATGGCTGGAAAAGACCTCTAAGATCAGAGTCCAACTACTCAACCCAGGAAAAAAACATCATACCCACATGTCCTGAAGTGCCACATGTACACAGTTTTTTATTACCTCTCTGGGCAACCTGTTCCAGCACCTAGCTATTCTTTTAGTAAATAAATTCTTCCTAGTATCTAGTCTAATCCTCCCCTGGTGCAGCTTTAGGCCATTTCCTCTAGTCCTGTTGTTATATACTTGAGAGAAGAGGCCAACACCCATCTCACTACAACTTTCTTTCAGGTACTTGTAGAGAGTGGTAATGTCTCCCCCTCAGCCTTCTTTTCTCCAGACTAAACAATCCCAGTTCCCTCAGCCACTCATCACAGGCTTTGTTTTCTAGATCCTTCACCAGCTTGGTTGCCCTTCTCTGGACACACTCCAGCAACTCTGTCTTGTAGTGAGGGGCCCAAAAATGAGCACACTACACTATGTGTGGCCTCACCAGTGCCGAGTACAGGGACACAATTACTTTCCTTCTCCTGCTGCCCACATTATTCTGATACAGACCAGGACACTGCTTTGCTTCTATTTTCTACTTTGAAAATGTTCTAGAGCTGAGTGATGCTGAGAAAGTAGAACCAAGCCTCAGTAGTCTGAGAGATTATTAAGCAAGGTATTTTTCATTGCACTGCTGGATGCACAGAGGATCACTCCTCCTAATGTATGCACTGATGTTAGTTACATAATTTTTATATGGGTGTGATGTAGATATTCAAATGTTTCCCAAGAAAAGATTAACATATTCATAACTTTTCTGAGAACTCATCAGCATAGGTTGCCACCCTTTTCCACATTTGCGTTACAGTCTCCAGGTGGTCTCGGTGGTCCTTCCTTCATCATCTTAGTCTTTGTCAACGTGTACTTTGGATGACCTGCAACATTTTCTTCTTTTTCTGGCAGTCCAAACCCCTCTAATTAGTTTTGCTCAGTTTTGGCAGTTGTGTAGACTTTGGCAACCTTGCGACTTCCCATTATCTACTCTCAGAGACATGTTTTTCACAGTAACTGCATTCCATTATCACATACCCTTGCCATGCACATATCTGTGTTAATATCTACCTATGTTAGCTACCTAGTAAATTTCCATTAGACTCCTATAAACTTCTGCTTATACATTTCTACTGCTTTTGTTTCTGTAAAATCATTGCACATATATATTTCTTTAAACCACTACTTTCATTTCTGTGAAACTATTGCATATATTTCTTTAGACTAATACTGTTGCATATGTATTTCTTTAAAATACTTTTATTTCTGTAAAACTATTGCTTCATGAGCTTGCACCTCCTTTGTATGTCCTATGGAGGCTCCCAGGAAAACAAAGCAAGCATGGAGACAATGTCTCCAAAGTTTGTAAGATTCTGCTGTGTGCTTTTTGTCTGGTTAGTTTTTCAGAGGTATCTATTTCAATGTCTCCATTTTGCCACCTTTTTCCAGAAGTTGCTGTCATTGTTGAAACAAAACTAGTTCTTGCTATACTGTTAAACTGTGGGGCTTTTTTCAAAAAAAAAAAAGGGTCACAGGGTTTGTGACTGTGGCCCAACTGTTTATCAGTTTAAACAATTTGTACTGCAAAACAAACAAACAAAACAAAACAAAGCAAACAAACAAAAAAAAAAAAAAAAAAGGAAAAAGAAGGTGGACAACTTAACCCTTGATATTCAATCAATCAAGTTTTTTTTTACATCATGATGGTAACATAAATACATGGGTTCAGCTGAAGCTTGTTTGCTTCTTCCTATCATCCTGTAAGCTCCAGTACATGAATAATAGACTCCAAAACAGGTCAAACAAGGGAAATAAATTTGTGATAGAAAGCTGAAGTCAGGAATGTTCTGGATCAACTTTTGTAGGGTCTGCTTTCAGTAGGCCCTAGGTACAACATTAGAGGTAAATTTTTCTCTCAAGGTTGGCAGGACTTACAGGAATGCTATTTTGAGACAATAGAATAATCTCGAATGTCACTTTGTTCTAGGTAGCCAAGTTCCCAAAGACAGAGCTTTTGTCCTGTAGAACATATGGGACTAGGGGTAAAAATACCAAACTAGAGTTCTAATTACTGTTACCTGACATGTATACTGTCCCATACAAATAGTGGTTGGAGTCTGCTTCTGCACAGTAGATCTAAGGCAGGAGCAGTGCCTGTGGTTTCAGTGTTTCTTCAGATTTATGCTGGAGAAACAAAGAATTTTGGTGGAGAGTTTTGTATTAAAGAAAAATATAAACCTGGTGAGTGGCAGTGTGTATCACAAGTAGAAGGTGATGGTAACTTACTTTATGAGATGCTTTGGTGTATATTGAAGGGTCTTCTTCAGGGCTGACTGGACACAAATAAAAGTGCAGTGACCCTCTCTGAAGGGGAGAAGTGACTACTCAGCACCATGGAGAGACAGGATAAGAGGTGCTGTGAAGAACAATATATTCAGTGTACTGCTTAAAACTGTAAATATGAAATCAGTTCTTTCTGCAGTATAAATACTCAAAAAGTGATATGCCTCTCTGAGTGCAGTGAAGGAGCTACTGAATTCCTGCAAATAAATACCGTGGGGATTTTATATTTGTTTTTTTAACTACATATATTTTTTAAGCTTTATCAGTAGTGCAACCTTACATTTTTAATCTAATCATGTAATGATGACTACTGAAAACTAGAAAAAAAAAAAATAAATTAGAGTTGTGTGTCATAGCTTCACAGTATTATACCATTTACTTTTGGAAATGCAGATATATTAAACTGAATTTATTATCTGTAGAGGCTGGAGTTATATTTAAATGAGGATGTTTTTGTTTGCACAGGCAGATATAGCACCACTGATGGCTTCCCTTATTGGTGTACCTTTCCCCCTGAATTCTGTGGTAAGAAGAACAAATGTTCTTACATATTCTAGAAATCTTCTTGCAAAAGATGTTTTGAGGGCAAGACTCGAGGTCTGTGAGGGGGAGGATTATGAATTCTGAAAAATCCTATAGTATATGAGCACTGCTTGTAGTTTTAGCTTTATGTGTGTGTCTTAAGTTCAGAGCATAAACTCACTCTTTTATGTATAATATACTGCTTTCAATTGGAAAGGTGGCTGATCCCTCTAAAATCTGCAACATTATGCTCCTGAGCTACCTAACCATTTTTTGTGACTTTATTTTTTAGGAATGGTAAAAATGCAATATGATTTGAATAACACTTTATTTTGATCATGAAAGCTGTGCCGGTAAACAAACTGGTTTCTGCAGTTTAATATTTAATTATTTATTGTTTAAACTAGTGTACTGTCTTCAGAAGGTATCTTGTGCATCTAGTGAACAGTGAATGCCCTAATTATAATATAGTTTTTCTTTGAATTTCTTTGTATATTATTACATAGCCCAAAGGTTGTCTCACAAATATATAATTGACAATTGGGATTGTATGTGTGTGTGCTTTCATGCTATTTGTTCCATCTTTAAAACACCTATTTAGTGCACATTATTTGAAATATTTCTTCTGGAGAGTCTGCCCCAAATCCTGTCCCCCTGTCCTGCACTCACTGTTTATGTGAGGGAAGCTGCCTGACACAGGGTGGCAGGGGAGCTGCTCCTGTTCTCATCATGAGTACTGGATTAGTCAGACCCAGTCACATCTTTGGATTTATATTAGGTATTTAGAAAATGGTTTCTGATTAAAAGTTGAGGTTGTATTACTGTGTAGTGTATAATAATGACTTCTGCTATTTACCTTTTTTGCATTTCTATAGGAGCTGGGATATTATGAACAGTGTATAATGTTGAGAAATTATGTGAGAAGAGTATTTTTAAAGGAGTTACAATAGTTATTTCAGCAGTTACTTGAAGTATTCTTACTGTTCATTTCACCTGCCATTCAGTTAGAGAAATTCCTGTTTCATCATTTAATTTTTTTAACATATTTTCACATTTTTCTTCCTCAGGGAACGCTACCTCTTGAGTATCTGAACAATAGTGCTCATTTCAAAGCAGAGAGCATATTTACCAATGCTGTTCAGATTCTTGAGCAATTTAAGGTAACTAAACATATGGTGAAAAAAATATTTATTTGAATAATAGTTAATGTGTGTAAAATAATTATACTAGGACTGTATAATACTGTATATAGCATTCAAAGGAATAAAACTGTGCATAATGTGTGAATCTGATTGACTAGCTGTGAGCCATATCTGAAGGAGTTTGAAATAATGTATTGTAAGAAGAACAAATAACTTTTTTTCTTGATTCTTAACATAAAAGCTGATGTCTATTGATGTTAATATTAACCTACTTGCAGTGTGTAGGAAGAATCTGTGTGCTGATACCTGAATAGGGAAATATTGCCTTTGTAACAGGGACTGGGAAACAAGGCTCTAAGTCAGGATCAGTACATAACCAGATCAAAAAGGGAACAGGCACCTGTCCTTTAAAGAAATTAAATTAGAAGCCTAATTAATTTTAGCTAATGCTGTTGTATCTGTTGTTTTGCTTTGCCAGTGTTCATCTCTGGCTTGATTCATCTAATGTTGGGATATTATTGTATTAGAAGAACACATATGCTGTTCAAAAAAACAAACAAACAAAAAGACGGTGGAATAAGAAACAGTCCAAAATCCAAAAATCAGTTTTGGCAAGACATAGAAATGCACTAAAGGAAAGCAGTCATCTCCACAGGCAGGAAGCTGAGCCACACAAGAATTGTTGCCTTGTCAGGAAATCCATGTGAGGGGTGGTGGAACAAGAGAGCTATCATGAGAACCTGCAAGTGATTAGCACCATCAGCACTTTCTGTCCCTTGAATGCCAGGTTTCCAAATCTAGTTTGTGTGGAAATCAGGCTGGCAGTGTCAGCAGCAGAGTCACTTCCAAATCTATGGTGGAAAGCTGTCATGTAGCAGAAGTGGCTGATGGGCTAGACATGATGTTGAAGCATGCTGATATAACCTCCACAGCTGGAAGACCTCTACTTTAAGAATTAATGATGTGACTCATGTCTTTTTCAGTTAAACTGGTGTCTTGGATATTAGTTAAAAAAAAAAAAAAAAAAAAAATTCTGTCATTTTATAGTGCTAAATTATCCCTTTTTCGTTGACTTCCATCTTTCTAGCATTGTTTTAGAAGGATCATGTATGAATTTCCTTTGCATTTCTCTGCTGAAGCAGAAGCAGCACACTGATTTAGACATACCAAGTGGGTTTTTACTGTTCCTGTGATGGACTGACCTGACCACACTTTGCACTCTAGGGAGTAGGATGTTGCTTTGGATGGATAGGATGAGACATGTAGGTTACTACTACAAGCTGTCAGGTTTATGGGAACAATGCTGTTAGAAAGTTCCTGTCTGTGCTTTATGCCACCAGTCAGACTTGAGTCAGGCTGCTGCAGGAGGCCTTAAAGATGTTTTGAAGGGCTTTGGCAAAGTGGTTCTGACAGCCTCAAAACCTTTTATTTTTATCCACGTGCAGGTTAATAGATCCAACAACATTGCTTCAGTGTACAACTTCCCGTCTGTCATACATAATATTAGTTTCATAGAGGGAGGTTGTCACTGAAGTCTGGTAGCACGAACTACAGAAGTCCTTCTGTGAAAATCACTGGGCAGGGAGTGATTTATTTTGCTTACTTTAGAGCAGGTCTAGGAATGATAGTTTAGCACTCAGAGGAGTCACACATCCAAGAGTTTAACACCCCGTTTCCCAGACAATATACCAACAGCGTGATTTCATGTCTTAGAACTCTCCTGTTATTTTTAGTTTCATTCCTGATAAAATTCTTAGTCTTGTTGCAACTTGCGTATAATGGTTTAATGTTTTTAATGCAGGTTAAGATGAGTCAGAAAAAGAAAACTACATTGTCATTTTTGTTCACACCATTCAAGTAAGTGCCTGTAAATACTAAGTACATTTTACCCGATTGTTTTTCTTATGAATGTGGTACTTCAGGGAGATGCAATAACAGTATAATTCAGTCTTTTTTAAAATTATAATGTTTATCTAACTACCAAACTTTGCATTAGAATGAATTCTCTGTGATTATTTTCTATAGAAAAATTCTGGTTAGAAGTAACTTTAAAAAAAAAAATCCATTCCTTACATTTAGTCTTCCATTAAGGGTTATTTGCCTAACATTTTTTGGTAATATAGCTATATATAGACTTCATGGTAGTTTCAACTGACTTTTGTTTTTTTTCTTATCATCTTTTAGCATTCTTTGAGAGGTGTAAGTCCTTATCACGTCAGGAAATACAATCTATTCTGATTTATTATATGTAAAAAATTGACAATTTTTTCTTCTGTGATACATAATGAAAAACAAACAAGTAAAATACCTTACATCCATAAGAGAAGCTCAAAATCTTAAGAATTTTTACTGCCTAGTGTTACTGTTTCCAGGGCTGGGATGGAGCCTCTGTAATGATGTGTGTATCTGCTAGTTTTGTGTTCCAGTGTATGGAGCAGTTACTGACCTGCTCACCTTTCAGTCTTATTCAATTAAAGTGGCTTTTTCTTTATCCTCTGAAAGGTTTTTGAAGGTTTTGGCATGGGTGCACGTGATCCTGTTCAGTTCTGCTTCCAGTTCGTGGAGTGCTCTGGAAACACTTTGTCAACATCACAGGAGCAGCTGTTTTCCTGTGGGAAATAAAACTGTTGATAATTAAGATCTTTAAATCATAGGAACAGTAAGAAGTAGTTGAATCTCTTCCTGTGAAGTACTTTTAACTGCTAAACAATGTTGCTGTCTTTCTGAGCAGAGATTTACTATTATTTTATACCACTGGCTTCTTCAAAGGGAAAGATTCGAGACAGTCTCTGAAACAAAACAATATCAGGCATACAATGAATGGGTTAGGTCAAATTCCAATTAAGAATGACAGGTGCATTATAAAAATGTTTACTTCTCTGTATGGAACAAAAATGCTGTATAGAAAGGATAGTCAGTCTTCTTGCATCCTGTGGGGATGACTACTTAATTTTACCACACTTGCAAAATTTTACTTTTCCCCAAGAAAAAAGACTGATTCTGTAAAATGGGATGTGTTTTTCTTAATGCTGAATTTATCTTGAAAAGAACTAGTTTTATTGGTTGCCTTATGGGCCAGTGTCTTTCTCTTTTTATGATATGTTGGACTGGTTTAAGCGGAAATAATATTTATCACTTTATAAAGATGAGTAAAACTTGATATGCACATATTGCTACTTTTGCATGGTCCACTGCAAAAATAAATCTATCTTACTTTCTGTAGGTATTCTTAGAACTTACCTGAATCAGAATGTTATTAATGGTCCTTCCAAGAAAGGTTTTTGTGTGAGACCAAAATAATTCCTTCCATGTGGGAACCACTGTGACACTTTTTTTTGGTGGTAGATTTAAAGGTATAGAAGGGAATAGATGCTTTACCTTTTTTAGAAGTTAAAAAGGCAAGATTAGGGATAGCTAACTCCTGTGTCTGGAGCAAAAGGTCTCTGTATACTGTGCTGTGTTTCAGAATAATTGGTAATGGTATGGAAATTGAATTTCTGCACAACTATATACAGTATTCAGACTTGTCAGCCCAGATTTAATGGCAGGTTTGTCATCAAATATGCATTAATCTATGGTTGGCCTTGCCTGCTACAGCATCTGAGTGCAGTTCTGTGCCATGTTTCTGCTAGGCATTACTGTCCTTTCATTGAGACAGGAATAGCTTCTTCTACCAGTGTTCATTTATTTGAGTTGTTGTACAAAGGGATTTCATCTTTTTTAATTCTTTCTGGTGCCTACAATCTGTAACTTGAAGCACAGAAATTGCATATACCATCATAATGCCTTATTCCTTCCTAGTTTGTTGAAGGCTAGTGAGGGTAATTAATGTCTGAATTACTTTGGGACTATCAAATTATGTGGAAATTAGAAATGTAATTATTTTGTTTTGTGATATTAGAGATTTTACCTAGATTTCAGCATTTTGATAACCTGAAAATGAACAAAGGTATCTCTCAAATGTCTTAAATGTCTTTCTTAAATTATTTAAATTACATTATGTAATTGGATGAAGTCTGTGTAACAGAATTGTAGATATGAGTTCCAGAAGAAATCTGAACCTAAAATTTCAGATTGAGATGCTCTGGTTTCAGAGACGTTGATATATTTACTATTGAAGATGTACGTATCTGGGAGGGAGAATAAGTTCCCAAATAACATGCTCTGTAGCAACTACAACTTAACAAAACCTCAAGTTAATTTTTCAGTCAGAAATAGCATGAAAACCAAATTCGTTTAATGTTCCATGGGGAAAATCCTATTCCTGAGCTTGAATTTGATAGAATCACAGAATGGTTTGGGTTGGAAGGGACCTTCAGAGGTTATCTAGTCCAAGTTCCTTGTGAGCAGGGACATTTCCAGGGACCAGGCTTCTACCACCTCTCTGAGCAACCCGTTTCAGTATTTCACTATCCTCATTGTAAAAAAATTCTTCCTTATGCCTAGTCTGAATTTCTCTCTTTTTGTTTAAAGCCATTGCCCCTTGTTTTATTGCAAGAGGCCCTGCTAAAAAGTTCATCTTTATCTTTCTTAGGAGCCCCCTTCAGGTACTGGAGGGCCACAACAAGGTCTGCCTGGAGCCTTCTCCTCTCCAGCAACCCCAACAGTCTCAGCCTGTCCTCAACAGTAGAAGTGTTTCCCTCCATTTGGTCATTTTTGTGGCCCTGCTCTGGACTTGTTCCAATAACTCTGCATCTTGTGCTGAGGAATACAGGGCTGAGCACAGTACTCTGGTGTTTTATTACCAAGTTACTAGAAAACTGTTCATGACCTTCAGATCCGGTGACTTTAAAAGTAGTGTTTGTGTTGTATGTTGAATATATTGCACCACAAGCATTAGGCTAATTCACACATATATCCATATATATATTGAAGGCCTATTTTTACTCATTCTTTACACAATACTGGAAACAGAAAATGTCTTGAATTTATATACGCCTTCTAATTTCCACAGGGAATCTTGTCCCTAGTAGAAGCATGGTTGGCACAATGGACAGGGAATGAAAGAAGTCACTAGGCATGTGCCCTTTCTTATTTGCATCTAAATTGTGTCTCTCTGAAATCTGTCAGGTGTAGAATGATGAAGATGATGGAACTGATCATTGTGTTGTGTGATAGAAACTTCAGTGGTGTCTACTTGACCAGGTTTGAGGCAGGTTACAATTCAGATAACTGTATCTATAATAAGGATGAGTCTGGCTGCCAGTAATGCCATTTTCATTTTCTCAAAGTGCCCTTATCAAGAAACAAATCTGTGTAAAAGCATATCTTAAGGCTACCTGTGACACTGTTGAGAATGCATTTCAGAAAGAGCCCAGCTGTAAGTGTCAGCTGGTTCTGCCAGGTAAGGTACACAGTCTGCTTCCGGGGAAATGAGTAAGAAGAGCAGAACAGTGTGCCTTACTGGTATTGAACACTTGCTCAGAAACTTTATCTGCAGTTCCTGTTGGATACCTGAAGCGATTTACTGTCTGAAATAAGTTTCCTTCCCACCTTGTTCTACTCCCTATTTTTTTCTCCACCCATGAGAAATACATGTTTTCAAAAATTATGTGCTTAGCAAAATCAGGAGCTTTTCTTATCAGGATTCTGAGACATAGGCACAGTGCTTTGACCATTATTTATAATATTAAAAGGTACCAAGATGCCAGATGCTTTGAAGAAAGAGCGAGAACAAATCTGAGGATTGCTGACAGAGGATAAGTGATGTCCAGGGTAGTGAGCTACCTTATTAGCTTTCTGATCATTTGATGAACCTCAAGGCAACTGCTAAGCTGGCTCAGTTCAAAGAGAAGTGTGCCAAGGGGCCAGATGCTCCTGTTGCAATAACATTCCCAAAGTTGGCATCTCTGGGCTGTGCAAGTAATCCTACAAGGAGTAGCAGGACGACAGTGTAGTGAGCTTAGTAGATGGGACACCAGTGTTGCACTAAAATCTTCTTAACCAATTACTGCAGTTTGATTATCCCAACAGGTACAAAAGATTTAAAATATTAAATTAAACAAAAGCACAGGAGTCTGTGTATGTGTGGTTTATACAGTGCTTTCAAGGAAGACTCTGCTTCCAGCTGTTCAGGTTCTGGTGCCTCACCAGAACCAGTAGTTTAAGAACCACCATATAAAAAAAGCACAAGAGATGAGCAACTGAACTGTAATCACTGCTTGCATTCCAATAGCTGTGCTTTTTCACTGAATGTCTTGAAGTTAATGTCAATAAAGGTTTGGCTTCTCTTAGGAGGAAACAACTTAAGTATCTTATTTAAAGTCAAGTTTGTATCTTCTCATATATGAAAAATCTCATACCATCTTGATGCTGTGTTTATGAAGCAACTTAATTGCTCGAATGCTACATTTTAATAATCCCAAATTCTTATTTTTATGTGCATAATGAAGTTATAATTTGCATAGTTATATAAAAAGTCACTGCATTTTTAATGTGCAGTATACAGCTATTAAACAAAAATGCACCTCTGCCTCACTCTATGAAAATGTAACTCCCTTTCCTCTACCTTCGATATGAATTGAAATGTAACTCTCTTAAACATTTGTACAAATTTGATGCAAGGATGCATCAATCATATAGACTGAGGCTTTGTATTTGTCATGGTGATAGAAAATAAAATAACTTTTTTGGTAATGTAGAATGTGTTTGAAGATGTACAGCAACTTCAAAGAAATGCCACATATACAAATGCCTTTCTTTTTTTCCCTTTCTCTGAAGACTGGAAATACAGCTCTACATTATTCCCTCTGAAGGCCTTTCAAAATTTAAAACACCAGATATTTCTGCAAAATTGACATTTGGAGCCAAGTGAAATAAGTGATTTCTCCTCTGACATTGAATGGGTCAGGGTTTCTTAAGATGACAGTAAACAGTACATCCTTTAAAGCATCATATTTGTGTTTTTTTGAAAAAATGCTGGTGTCTGAGATATTTGTGATACATATGATAATGCATTGCAAGAGCAAACAAAAGAATATCAGGAGGAAAGGGTAAAGCTATTGTGGTAAGGAAGGTTATTTCTAACAGTGATTACTTTCTCTGTTGGTTTGTCTGGATACTTTGTCTCTAGAGGAAACTTGATTTAGCAGGAACACTGATTTTTCTGGGAAGACATTTCAGCCCCTTTATCCTCTTATCCTGTGGTCACAAATGAGGGACAGGAGCTTCTGTCAACTTCTAGTGCAGTCTGAAAAGGCAGACAGCTTTTTTCTCTCTCTGCTTTGTCCCCACTTTGTTATCAGGTGGGAATCTAGGCATCAGCCTGCTCCTGGGGCAGCTGGTACAAGCAGACCAGTAGGGACACATTTAGCCTGTTCATGTCAGGGATGTAGACTGGCAGTCCTCTCTCCTCAGCCTCCACCCTTGGCTTTAAGAACTTGTGTGTATATTCATGTGGAAAAAAAATCAGAAATGTAGTGCTATAGAGACAAAAGTGCTCAAATGGAAACAATAGCTTTGTTACTGTTTAGAAGAAGAGAATAAACCTGATTGAATAGTAGATGTATGATCTCTTTAGGGAGAAATCAATGCCTGTGCTACAAAACCCATGTTCTTTAGCAAGAATGTCAGCTTCTCTTTCACTGAATGGGCTGTGTCTGAAACACTCTGTTAAATGCTGCTCAGGGAAGATGCAATCCTCTTAGAAAGCAGGCATCCTGCTGGTCTCAACTTTCAGAAGCATGCTCAGAAGCTTTTAGTTTGTGTGTGAAAAGCTTGCAGGCAGCGGCTTTTGTGCAGGAAGACCAGGCTTAATTGGATTTACTATCAAGTAGGAAGTAGGTAAGGTCTTTAGAAGGAGCTAAGAAGCTAATGTATAAGATGAAATATCACCAGATTTGTGTGTTTCTCTATTTCCTCGTATAAATCCCTTCAGCCTTTTCTTGAAACTTGTGGGGTTTCGTTCAGTGAGGGAGAAGGGAGAGAGTACAGGCAGGTGGTGAGGTGGGATGAGCAGAGAATATTCTGCACTGGGGCATGTGGTAAGAGACAATGCAAGGTTCTTTCTGGATCTCAGTAAGAAAGGCTTGATAACAGTTAATAAAATAGTGGTGTGGTAAGATAAAACAAAAAGAATCATAGAATGGTTAGGGTTGGATCATCTAGTTTCAACCCCCCTGCATGGGCAGGAATCCCTCCCACTAGACCAGGTTGCTCAAAGCCCATCCTGGCCTTAATCACTTCCAGGGACCTCCACAGCCTCTATGGACAGCCTGTTTCAGTGTAGGAGTATAGATTAATATTGATGGAAGAATATAGAAGAACATAGATGGCAAGTAAGTCAGATGCTGGGTACCCTGTGTTTGGACAGCACCGGGTGCAGCACAGATGGTTTTCCTCATGGTGCTACACGGATCCTGTCTGTGAAGAGGCTCCTTCTTTTGAGTCATTATTATGATATTGAGCTCTTATTATAATATTCTTTCAGGAAATCAACTCTCATAATCATTTTTACCATCAAATGGTTCAGATGAGAACTTCTTGCTCCACTTACAGAAAAAGATACGAACAGGAAGGCAGTGTAGTTGCTGGTGCAGAGTGGGAGCTGTCTGCAGGGTCCTCAGTGCTTACAAACTCACTGGGTTTGTACTGCAGCCAAGGTATTTGTGCAGCACAGCCTGAAGACACATGGGACAGGCAGCACAGAGCTGGGCCTGTTCAGGTTAACTGTTGTGTGGTTTCCTTGATGGACCCAGGTCAGGATGACTACAGGGGGCTCATGTTTTGGTGGCCTTGGAGCCCCCTCTGTTTGGTAGGTGCCCAAGCACTGCACAGACTGCCGCCTCTGGATGGAAAATGGTCACTATGGTCACTATGGTTTAGGTTTGGCATGCAGGGTTGTAGTGCAGAAGAGGACTGGCACACCACTGCATATCCACAATGCTGCAGATGTCTGAGTCCAGCTCGATGTATGACATGAATCTGTCCTACACTTTGTGGAGGTAAAGGCTGAGTTACAGCTTAGGTAGGGCACTGTTATTTAGGGTCAGCACCTGTCCCCTCCTGTACGGAAAGACTCTAAAAACGGTGTGTTTCCTTTCCTTCAAGGATCTCCATCTTCCCTATTAGGCAGTTTCCCTTTCTAGGGCTGCTGCATCGTGTCCAGTTGGCTTTTCAGCAAAATGCCTGCCCCTGTTCCATGCCTGCTCCTAGCATCTCAGTTCTGCTTTGAGAAGGCCAGAGGGACTGCCTCAGAGCCTGGCTTCCTCCTGCCTGGCCCCCGGTGTTTCACAGCTTGTCTGTAGCAGTTTGCATGCAAAATCTGCTTTGTGCAGCCCAGTTATCTTAATTGTTTCTCTGTTCAGTGAATTGGCAGCTGACAGTTAGCTTGCCCGGCTCCTTTTTCTCTCATCTCTGCTATCTAAAGGATTTACATAAATATCCTCGGGCACTCTGCTGTTGAATATGTGAATGTGCTGCATCAGGGACCGCTGGTTTGTGGAAATTAGAAAAGTATTTTAATTCCTAAGATTTGACAGTCCCCAGACCATTTGTAGTCAGACCACTTCCTGGGGCTTCACTGCTGCCCTGCTGTTTCTTCCTGAATACAAAAGCATACCTGGGCTGGTTTTTGCAATGTGTCAGTAAAGATGCTTTTTACTGTCTTTGCTCTGCAGAACTGTGTGTCCTTTTCCTTCCTTTCATTTGCTTTAAAGAACTAAAACCTCAGAACTTAAATCGGGAGCCTCCTATTGACTTTCTTACTCTGTTGTTTTGTTTGGTTTTGATTTTGCTTGGAGCGCCTGATGTATTGAGCAGTGCTTGTTAATGCTGATAAAAGAAAAAAGGTTTCAAAGATATCTCAGTACAATCCTACAGCTTGGCTGACTGATTTACAGTCTAATGCAGTAGTCAGAAAATCCAGAAATCACAAAAACCTACTTGAAATTTAGACACTCCCAAGACTGAAATTCCTGGCAGTGGAACAGCAAGAGAAAAGGGAGTACATAAAGTTGGGAGAGGGAATTCTAGGGCCCTAGGCTTTAAGAAGCTGTGATGAACCCCTTAGTGTAGGTTTATGCGGAGTATCTTTTCCTATAAAAAGGACGGTTTTAGCACACTGTAACATCGCTGTAATTTTTTAATCTGTAAAACTATGAATCTTGCTTCTGAATACTTTCTGAATGCAAACTAAGTTTAGGACTTGCCTGCTTTAGTTGCTTACCTGAATATATTTTAGTAAACAGTTAACATTCAGACTATGTAAACAGGTTAAGGATCACTGTTACCCACCAAATTGTTTAATCTTTGAAGCTTCATTCTTTGATTAAAGTTTAAAGATATACGAAGGGCTGTCTCTGTATCTCATATAGTATGTGCTTTGAGTCTCTCTTTGGCAGATACAGTAAAACAATTTTTTCTCTTAAGTAGGCACATCTGAAGAACTGAAATTGAACACATTTTGAGCATAATGTATTCTGTACTGCACAGCAAGTTCAACAAAAAGTAAACGTCATGGTTCTAGATTGATTTTTAAAATACCTATTAGGTCGATTTTACATGTTTTGCTGAATGAACTCAAGACTGTATCACTTGCCATTCACTATTTTTCTGAAAATTCTCTGCTGCTGATGGGAAAATGGGAACATTTTATATTGTACCTCTCGTTCTTCTCCTACAAGGTTATGCATTGTACCTTCAAAAGAAATGGTAGAATTATAAAGTTAGGCTAATTTCTGATTCCACCATTGTTAATATAAAGCCTCTGCACTCATGGGTTGCTAACGGGGGTGAAGCAGGCACAGGCATGCAATCCAGCTTCTGCTAAATTAATGGTGTTCAGTGCAAGAGTTCTGTCTCTCCCCTTGCTCACCTGATGCTTTCTGAGGTGCCACCTCTGTTGTACGGTGAGGATGTTTGAAGGCAGCCCTCATGAAAGACTGACTTTGTGAACCCTCTTGCTGCTTTGAAAAAGTGTTATTCAATTACTTGTATTACTTTTGAACAGCAGTTCCGTAAAAACATCAGATCAGTCTTGTATCTGAAGTTTCGTTTTGCCAGCAGCAGCGATGTGGATCAAAACAGCAATAGTAGGTCCTGTAAGTACTATTTCAGCTGATGGCAGAATTGCTGGACTGAAAGCTGTCTTTACTTAATCTCACATCCCTCACAGAGGGATGGGTGGCAGAGTTGGGCATGCTCAGCTGCTTCTCTTGCAGCTTGTCTTCTGCAAATCTAATCTCTCAAAATGTTGTAGGAGGCACAGCATTTTTTTTTTTTTCTGATGGGGAGGGTGAGGAGGCAGTGGTAGAAGGCTGTAGATGTGCATGAGCTGACAATAGGTATATGACGTTTGTGTGTGTATAGTGAAGCAGCTGAAGTAAATTTTTTGTCATCTTACAGTGAGCTGGGCCAAGATCTCAGCCCTTCCCTTTGAATGCTGCATCTGCAGGTCTGCGATACATTCTTTTCACTTTCATTAGTAAATCTTGAGCATTTTAAGTGTTAAACTACTACAGATCCTAAGGGGTTACCTTATAGTAGAATTCTGGAAAATTTAGTTTACAATATGACTATGAATCATTATGGAAATAATAAAGTTAAAAATCAGGCAGTGGTGGGTCCAGGTGTATTTGCATCTCCTTCTACTCCAAGGCTTTGATTTCATGGTTTGACTGCAGCACTCTACTTATGTTGTTGGGGATGGTAGTTTCTGTCATGTGATGGTAAACAAGACTCATTGACCAAACAAGGGTCCCCTTGACATTGCTGTGGTGAACATACTTCATCACATTCTTCTTGTTAGTGCTGTCAGATAGCTTAGCTTATATGAAGCGTGAATGATAAGTTGGGAAGATTAATTTTGTCAGATATTCTTATGACAAGGATAGCTAACATCTCTGAAGGGATAGTTTACAAGCACTTGCATGATTAGCCTGATTGTTTTGTTTCATAATTAATTATGTTTATTCATGGATGAAGCTGTTGTTTCTGTCAGGAACTAGAAAGTTAATCTCTGATAGCCATTGTGGAAAGCTAAATTGCTCTTCCAGAAGCACCATCACTTTCTGTGAAGAATGTAATCTTGAATTTTTAGAATCCTGATGATATTGTGAGTGCATGTGTGTTCATAGTATAGGTGACCGTAGAGCTCCCAGTATTTAACTTAAACCTCAGAGTACTACACTTTACAGTTGCAGTGCCTTCAAGAAAAGACTGAGAGGTCAGAGTTGAGTCCCCTGACAGCATTTCCTTTTTATGTGTTTGCTAATTAATAGGAGAGAGATTTTTGTGTTATAGACAAAGTCTTCTGATTTTACTAGTCAAGATTATTAATCTTGATTTTGGTAGAATTGGATTTTGGCATTGGGTACCTAGTAAGTGCATCTACATACATATCTTAATTTTCTTTATAGAGTTCCAGTATCTTTCTAATAATGATCAGTAAATTCACTTCACTACTATTAATATTAGTTGCGTGTGTACATTAAGTGACCTTGAAAATACAGTGACATACTAGTAGTGCCTCTGGCACAATGCATACTAAAACACAGGGAAATACTCTGATCAGTTTATTCTTTTCTAACACTATGTCTCACATTTAAAACCTCCTAAATAGATTAAGTTAAAATTGGGTTGTGCTAAGAATAGTACAAGCTTTAACTTCTCATATTTAGATTTTCCTTGTGGTTTTGTTTATCTCTGTGAGTCTTGTAGGTTTTATAGAACCACTGTTTCTGAAGTTCCTGGCTTTCTTTCTAGAGGCAACTTGCCCCTTCTGGCTATGGCTCAGCTTTGTCTTTTTATGCTTTCTACTGCATCTACCGAGGGATCCTTTTAAATATGTCATTTTTTTGTCAGCTTTAGGAAGTGATTTGGGGTCCTCAGTGTATGGTAAACTGTGTATGGTGAACTATACCCATTTCTTAACTGAGAGATAATCAGGATATTTGGTGACTTTTCTTTCTAGTCTGATGTGAGATGCAGAAATTCTCAAATCACTTCTTTGAGATTTTTCTTAACAAAGAAGCAAAAAATACTTTAAGATGATGTCTCATCAACCTTGAGTTCAGGATGAAACTTGCATTTTGATACACTTATATATAAACAGTCCTTAGTTTCTGGTGAAAGTCATAATTTTTACAAAAACAATCTATAGACAATTCTAAATTCAAATGTCTTGAAAAGCAGGCATATGCAAGCGAGGTAAAATGTGTGGTGTGATGTTAGCTACTGAAAATTAACAGTGCACTTGTTAATGGTAGCCCTATTTGACAAAATAATTGCCTTCTGCATTTGACTTATTGAAGCTTTGCTGTTTAAAAAACCCATTTATTCTGTTGCACTATCCATGTCCAGTGATCCCAGGTGCTGTTATCTTTAGAGGAATAGATAAAGGCTATTGTTCATTAATAATAAACTATTCATTGAGAGCAAAAAGATAATTAAGAGGTTTATAGTTAAATGACTAAAGATATAAATGAAAGATAATTTTAACTTATTTAAAAATGCATTGAATATGACAAGGATTAAATCCACGGAAAATAGTATGTATAAAAAAATAAAAATGAGACAATGAACACAGGAACATTTTGGATGTATTGAAGTTCTAAATAAAGCTGCTTAATATTTATTCCAGATTTTAAAAAATCTTTACCTAAAAGCTAACACATGGGGTTTTTTTACTTTCTTTTTTTCTCTATACATGGTGAAAACTCCCATCCTGGTGTTTTGCTCCTTTTCCCCTGCCAAGAATCCTAACAAAACCTGAGGGTTTCAGGTTTCCTTGGGGCAGTACTTAGGTCTGGTTTGCCTACTTGAAGAATTGATTCTAACTTGAGTATCATCATCCCTGGTGCATGCTCAGTGGCTGCATGCTGGTAGCCCTCGGCTTGTGGAGCTGTCAGGTTGGCTTTCAGAGGGACCTGTCATGAAAGGTGCAGGAATAACCAACATTCACTCTGCTGTTTTTCCACTCTGTTTCCTAGCATTATCTTTTTTCCCCCCAAAGTTACAGGGATCAAACGCTTATCGTCACCTTGTCATCATCTTTTCCTCTCTTCCTTTTTTTCCATGCAGCCCCTCTCTCCTTACTTTTTAATAGATACCATCCTTTGATTTTTTTTCTAGAATGAAGAGAGTCAAATATTTTAATACAGTTATTTCATTTGCTCTTCTCAAAAGTAAGATACATCGCTACTGTTGTTATCCAATGTTTGGGAAGACTCCTGCACAATACTGCTGTCCCCTGAGCTCATGGAAACAGTGCCACAACACACCAACATTTTGTTAGTAGTAAAAATTCAGGCACAGAAGCCTTTAATATATTCTAGGGCTTGAAAAATGATACATATATATTGATGATATATCAACTGTTTCTAGGCTGTAGGCAGGAGTGGTTGGTTCCCAAGTGTTTGGGAGCTGCAGGAAGGAGCAGTTCCATGCGGTATTTGCATAAGGTCATGACTTGCCCCTGTGGCTCATCCGAGTGACCACAGAGGTGATTGCTGCTGGTTTAATTAGTAGGAGTGAGACCCCAGGGCCAGTCCTGATTTGGTAGTGCCTGAAACATGCAGTTGGTGGTTGTGTATGAGACATGTGAAGGAGCATGTGTGAGGGAGGGAGGCATGGAACTGGGCCATTACCATCATGTGCTGGGGATGCGGAGGTGATGCTGTGCCACAGCAGTGTTGTGGAAGGTGTGAAGGAAAAAAGCTATTATGTGTCCATCAGCTGTCAGAAGGTTGTGATTGACTCATGAGAGTTTCCCTGTGGTGCCTGGAGTCTGTGTTTTAACTTGCCCAAGGTAAATCTGGGATCCCCTGGCCTGCCACTGTCCTTAACTTGGAAAAAAAACGGCACAACAGAAGTGGCTCCTTCCCCCTTTTTTTTCTGGAAATTCCTTGACTGGCTTGTTTCTCCATGTTGCTACTTTATTTAAGGGAAGAATTGTAGTAGTTATTTAAGTTGGCAATCAAATTCATTAAAATCAAATAGATTTTTGTCCCTGATCTCAGTGTACCTTTGTTATCCCCTGCTCTGGGGACTCTGCTAACAGCTCCCTGTGTAAGCTCTTATTTTTCAGAGAGAAGATTGTTAGGCATCAGCTACTGTTAGTGTGGAACCTGAACAATTTGTCCTGTGCTGACAGGCTTACAAACAGCTTGCAGCTGTCTATCAAATCAATTAAATGGCTTTATTCTTGTATGTGTAGTGCTTCTTATCCAGAGCTTTTGTCAGTAATAATGCACAAGGGAGATAATTTTCAGCAGTCTTAGATGGAAGGACCTACATAAAGGAAATTTCTCTTAATGCAAACATCTTGGGATAAGTTGGGCAGCAGCAGTGTTGACACAAGTGTTAAGATGAATGTAGAGGAATGGATTAGTTCCCAGTTACCTAATTACCCCTAATGGACTTCAGAATATTTTATGTATTTCTTTCCAGAGATTTTTTTTTAATAACAAAATTAATCTTTTCTGCTTCTTCCTCTTCTTGTGAAAAGCTGGAATGTTAATATCTCTCTATGCTGTTGTACAGACCACTTTCTGATTCTGAACAGATCCACTTTTTAAAGAAAGCAAGACTGTATATTCAGCAGCAGAAGTACGATGAAGCGGTAAGTCTTGTTTTGCTATACGATTTCTAGAAACTTTTTAGAAGAACTTCTGTAATATGTGAATATTTAGATTTGTTTAACTTCAAATGAAACTGGAAAATTAAAATTCTTTCCTCCTTATGATGCACATCTTACATATTTACACAAATAAAATCCCACTGTAAGCCCCCCAAATTTCCCCTTTTTGACATCAGTTCTGATCGTAGAATCATAGAATGTTAGGTGGGAAGGGACCTCAAGGATCATCTGGTCCAATACTTCTAGGCAATACTACTGTTTCTATGAGATACCTCAGCACCCTGTCAAGCTGAGACTTAAAACTGTCCAAAGTGGGGGAATCTACCACTACCCAGGGAGACCTTTCATATTCAGAATTCTAACTGGATATATTCTTACTCATACTTCTTAAACTGTTTGTTACCATTCCCTAGTACACTAACACACAGTGTATGTTTCTAGTTTGCACTGCAGAAAGCGGTCAATTGAGCGGGAAACTGAGAAGTGTAGTTCATGTTCATGCTTCCTAGGCTGCTAGTTGCATGAAAAAAGTATGATGTCTTGTTGATGGATCCTGCTTAGTGTTATTCTTTCACTTGAACTAATTTGTCAGAGACTGAGAGCCATATGTGGAATCATTCTGTGCTTCCCAGTTCCAATATTACTTTCCAAAACATTTGCTACCCCTCACTGTGCAACAGGGCACTGTATGGGTGCAGTTCACCAGTGCTTGTGTTCTGACAATCACAGAAATAATTGACAGAGCTAAGTGATACGAAGAAGTCTTTCATTTTAACAGGTTTAGTTTGGTCACTGACCTTTGTGTTAAAAAGAACACGAAAAAGTTGAATATGTAAGGTTACATTTGGCCTGACTCATGCATGAAAGAATAATTCTATTATATGTTAGGGTTCAGCTACTCTTTTTCCCTAATATGATTCAAAGGGTAATTAATTACTATTTTATGCATAAGACAGCTAAATCTATTTTATACCTTGTTCCTTTTTATTAACCCAATTGAAAACTGGAAATAGCTTGGTGTAAATCAATGAATCTGTTTTGCTGTGGGTAAAGGTTTTCTTTCTGGTTTCCCAGTACTACTACTTGGCTATCACATACTTATAGGAGACATTTTATACGTTTCAGCAGTAAAACCTGTGAGTTTGTATTGTTCATGATACATAAATTTTACCCCTTGTTCACTTGAGTACCCTGTGTGTTCAAGCTTGTTCTTGATCACTAACACATCAGGGCTTGTGTCTATGCCCTGGTAATCCTGAGCTTCCTTCATTGCAATGCAGAAAGATCAGTGCATTACCAGCTGGTGGAATATAGATGATTCTTTGCCTCCTTAACTCCACAGCACTGTGCATTGCAAATCTGTGTTCATAATCATATCCTCAGGAATGACAAGGTTTTGGGTGAGTTTGCCCACCGGCAGACTTGTGGTCTCTTCAGTAGCTGACATACCTTTTTCTGTGGATTGTTGCTGTTAAGTCCCAATTGGATAGCTGGACATAAAAAGAAACATCATGATGTATGCTCAACATCTCTTCCTTACAGATCTTTTAATCACCAGAGAATTCTCTGTAACTACAAATGACACAGCTCAGCTTCCCATCTTGGGTAAATCACAGGGTTCAGCACATCTCTGTGTAAGGAATGACATTCACATTGGGGAAAAAAGCACTGCCTCTGTCCTGGTGTCTCTCCAGTGGAGGTACTGAATAAGGGGACCTATGATTAAACTGGGTACAATCCTTCTTGTGTCCAAATTATTTGCATCCTAAGAAGCTGCTTTGTGAATGAAATTGGGGCTCCAGTTCAGTTTTGAATTCACCACTGCTGCCTAGACAAAGTGCTGGGAGCGTCAGGTACTACTGAAGAGAGGACATCAAACCCCAGGAAGGGGGGTATTTCAGGCTGTTCATAGTGACCATGTTTCAGCTGCATTCATAATCCTCCTCGTATTATAAATGCTGTGCCTTCAGAAGCACGTGACTTTTTTTTAGGGGAGTCACTTTTACAGGAATATATGTATGGTCAAATGCTCATGGGAAAACAAATGGTATGTTTGGTAGTAGGTGGTGTTCAAGGTGTGCTATCTGTGTAGCTTTCACCATCTGACCTCTGTCATGGCCAGGGGGAATAGCAAAGGAGCCTAATGATGACTTTATGTCCAACAGGAGTCCAAAGCAGTGTGTAGTCCAGCAATTGGTTCTGGCCAAAACACTATACCTGAGTGCAGAGAGGACACATGCCAAGAGTGGTGGAGCTGCTTGATCTCCAGTTGCTTTCAGTTAGGTCATTTTGTGAAATGGAGCTTTCACCATTCTAAACTGTTGTTTGTATCTGTTGTCTGCCTCTAGGTATCTCTGTGCAAAAGCCTGATTAACCTTGCTTTGGAAGGCTTGTCTTATTACCATACTTATGACAGATTATTCCTGGGTCTGAGTATTGCAATGGGTTTTGTGGGATGGACGACTTACGTAATTTTGGTGATTATCAAGACCCATACCAGCTTGACCAAGGCTCTCCAGACTGAAGATAAGGTAGGTCAGAAACATGCAATGGTTTTTTTTCTATCAGTTGTCATCATTGTATGTATGCTCCACCTCCCTGTGTGGGAGACGAGACTGTACAACTTCCTTTTTTTTTTTACTACATCTGGAAATTGGAATGCTGTGGAGTTTTCTAGCTTCTGTAATCTTGCATTGTGTTACCACTTTGTCCATTTATTAGGATCAGGATTCCTAAACCATGTAAGTCTGAGTATGCAATACTGTGCATTCTCAGTTTCTGCCTTCCTGCAGCTGTGCATTTTACTAGATTGCCAATGCAAGTGTAAACAAACAGAGTGATATAAAAGTACTAGATGGTCAGTCTTTAACTAGAAGTCAATTTTCAACCTTAATGGCAGTGAAGTAAGCACTCTGTTGTAATAATACTTGTCTGAAATAATACAGACTTCAGGCTTCCATTTTGATTTTTCTTCTTTACTGTAAGACAAAAAAAAAAAAAATTTAGCATGTAAATTATTTTATTCCTGTCCTCTTTGGCAATGTGAAATTAATTTTCAGAAGTCCAATCATGGCTTTTTTAAGATGTATAACCTGTTTTAATAGTAAGGTGGTCTGTGGTTTCACAGATTGGCTTGCTTTCTTGCTCTTTGTGATTTGCAAGGGTGGAGCAGAAGACATCAAAGATGAAGGAAGCTCTGTTTGACAAGATTATTACACTTTGATTTTCCACAAAGTACAAAATCCTAGGAAATTAATGGACTTTCAGTCATTCATCAGGAAAAGTGATACCTCAAAAAGGTGAACTGGCAAAAGATTAGCATTTCACTGGAGAAGGATTAAACCCTGGGTGCAGGGGAGAGGGAAACCTCAGGAATTTGCCTCAGAATAAATGGAATTGTTTCACTTGGTAATGTAAATGAGAATGAGTGCTCATCATCTTTACTGCCTTCCATATTTTACTCTAAGAGAATTACTATCATGCTATCTTGAGATTTTTACTACTGTCTGAAATGAGATAGCCTTGGCCTTTAATGGAAATGATCAAACAAAATTCAAATGGGAAATACTCATAAATGCTATACTGCATGATTTAGGTTTTCTTTCCTCAAATTACTGAAATAATCCAAGGTGAATGTTACGTTAGATATGAACAACATAATTACAATAAATAAACTGAGTATGAATAAATAATTTTATTTATAAAAATGTTTTTAGTTGACATCACATTTTGATTTTGCTATATTGATTTTACTTGTCGAAGACAAATTGTATGCTAGTGACACTGGTAGAGCAAAACTAGGATTCTTAGTTCTTTGTCCACAGATATGGTTTTTCTTCAGTTTTAGCAAGAGACCTTTTTCTGTAGAAGACTTTTGTAGTATTTCTAAATACTTATGAAATCACAGTGTGAGGCTAATTCTTGATATATGGAAGTAATTTGGTTTATAGCTAATATTGGGTTACTTTAAGAATTTTGCTGAGAAACTAATCTACCATTGACAGTCTTCTGCAAAGCACAGCCATAGAAAATCTGAAAGCAGCCTCTGAATAATGAAACGGCCTATTCTGTGTATATCTTCTTAAGTTTTTGGCTTCTTATGCTGTATTTGAAAGAACTTCATAGTATGTTGTTTCACTTAGCAAAAAGCCTAACATTGAATCTATTTTTAACATACACAGAAAATACAAATCAGGTTTCTGTTTTCAATGCATGAATGACTAGATTGGAATCTATAATATTTATGTCACTATATGGGATAAAATGTTGATTGTATGTGAATACTCATTCAATGATAAATTATATAGTGTCTGTGTCATACCTGTACGTATTCATTCTGTCTATATGTCAACAAATGTAAAATTTAAAACTAAGATCAAAAAAATTGCATTAGTTCAGCTTTCTATATGACTATTTTTACTTAAATGCCAGACCTTAACAGATATGCTATTAAAAAAATAATTTACAACTTACATTTGCTGTCAATTTAGGTGAAGGCAGTTACATGGCGGCTAAGGGGACGGGGGGAGAGGGAGAGGACAGAAAAAATATTAACCCATCTATATGAACTGCTGATCAAATGTCTTTTCTCAGCATATTTAATGTAGCTTTGTATCTGTCTACGTAACCCATTCAAAGAAACTGGCATTCATGTAGAAAAAACAGTGTCTTCTTACCAACACAATGAACTACTCAGTCACTGAGCCTACTCAGTCACTGAATCTGCCTTTGCTATGTCAAGTTGCAACACAAAGATAAAATTGTTTATTTAAAACTTGTACTTCGTCTTCCGTTACCAGTAATTCTTCTGATATCCAAATGTCCCTAAATAAGGAGAGCAGTTCAAGGAGCAGGTAAAAGACAGATACAGAATCATCGTTTTAATGCTTCTCTGCACAAACAAGAGATGGCTGCTTTCTGGTGATTAAGGCCTAGTGTACCTGTCTGAGATTACCCATTTTATAATTTTCCTTTCTCTCTTTGATCTTTCTCCTTAGCAGTGGTTCAGTCCAAAAAGGTGGTAGGGAGAATGTTCTAATCTTTTTGTTAAAGGTTATGCTGCAAGTCTGTTTTTAGAATCAAAATTTAAGAGACTTCCTTTTTTTTCCGAGACCTTTAGCATCTCTGACTTCAAATGGATTTCAGGTGTCCATTGAACATAAATAATACTGGTCTTCCAGATGGTGTAAGTGAGCCTTGACTGTGCAGATATTACTGCAGGACCTTATGTAGAGATGTTTTAGAATTAAATCTTCAAATTTTACTGTTGCTTTTTTTTTTTTTCCATTGGGCCAGAAATGCCATCCAGAGTTGTGTGCATAGACACAAGGCAGCTTGAGTGGCTGGGTTAAAATAACATTTGCTTTACTGTGTAACTAACAAATGGCAAATAGTGTGTAGTTTAAAGCATTTTATTGCTGTTTCAGGAGTGTTTGTTCAACCATTTGTTTTTCAGGAATCTACTTTTCTCTTCTATGGTTTTGCCTCTGTTGGAATAATAATAGTTTTTTTCCTGTTGATTCAAACATGTCCTTGGACATACTATGTATACTGTCTCTTGCCAGTACCAGTATGGTATGCAGTTCTGAGAGAGTAAGTAAAGAATACATTTTACAAAGAATGTTTTATAAAACTAGGTCTGTGCTTCCTTTTTGTTGACAATTTACTTTTTCCCATTAACTTGGGAGAAAAAGTTAGCTGTGATTTTATTAAACTTCCTGAAATGCTTCCTGAGACATTCCAGAGGACTCTGGTTTGTTTTGTTGGGGTTTTTTTTGTTTGATTATTTTTTTTATAGAATGGCTAGGGTTGGAAGGAACTGTAAGGATCATCTATTTCACTTGACATGCAGAGTGTATTCCAAATAGACTTATACAGCTGCCAATTCTAGAAGATATCTTTTCTATTAACAAAAATAAATTCATGTCTTTCCAAGACAAAATGTTTTTAGAACACTCTTGACTGTAGCAAAATAGTGCTGAAATCTTGAGCCAATACCCATAGCAGCTGATTTCTTTTGTAAAATGGGACATACTTTTCTGCTTCTTCAGTAATTCTTATCCTGCGGAGTGTCAAGTGTGCTTAATTCCAGTTACTTTTGGAGAACATGTGTTGGGGTTTGTGCTCTGATATTGAAAGCTTGTCCAAATTACTGGTGTGGATGGGCCAGAAGTGGGAGGGGGAAAGCTGGAGGGTTTTATTGTAGATTTTTATCTCTAGTAATACTGGGCAGAAGGAGCCTCAGACCACCACCCAGTCTGTTTCTAAACAGCAGGCGGGATCAGAAATGCCTGAAACATTTCTTGTGTTCTGACCCTCTCTCTACCCTTTAAAGGTAAAATCCCATATTTTTTCTGTTTTTTAAAAATAATTACCATCTTGTTCTGTCATTTTGGACAGAATTCCTGTTATTCAAGACCTTGCTGCAAATCTCATGTCACTTCACATCAATCAGTCTATAGGATTCTTCTTGATTTGTACACTGGGAATTGAAATACTAGTAAGTATTTTATCCATATGTATCAACATGGTAATTCATTGCTAGCATTTTACTTCTGAGAAATTATGTTTTATTAATGTGCTTGTTCTTCAGTCTACTGTTATACCTGTGTTTCTTGGTTAGTTTTGTTTGTGGTTTTGTTTTGTTTTGTTTTTTATTAGGTCTTCAGCTTTTTCTACCGCTCTGCTCTTACTATTGGTCTTCTTGTCTTTGCTGGCTGGCCAGTGATCACACAGCTGTGGGTTCAAGCAAAGGTACTGTATTGCTTTGCTTAAAAAGAGCATTTTAAATGGCTAAGAGCTGATTGCATCTTAAGATGCTGGCATTGATCTATTTGTAGAACTGCTTTATATTCTTATTCAGTTATGCTCTTATTCTGATCTCTGTCGTGAGCAGAATGTAGCAAAGCCAGGAGTTTAATATGATCTGGATGGAACTCTCATAGAAGGTAAATAATAAGACTGCTTAAGAATTTCAGGGTAGCCATGAGTTAGCTATCACTTTTATGTTGTTAATGATAAATAAAAAAATGCTTGATTTAAACTGATATGGCATACACATAATATATTAAACTGTCACAGTGACAGAAGTGTTGGGATGCATGGTTGGTGAAAGTGCCACCATTTTAATTAGTATAATAAATTCTTTGGAAAAAAGTTATGATAACCAAAAAATTCTTGTCAACTTGTTGCTGTATGCAATGAGCTGGCATGTGTTCTTCCCCCAAGGTAGTTTTCTTTACTGTTTTTCCAGGAAAAAAAGTTGAATTGTTTATAAGAGTGGGTAGTGGGGTTCTGGGGTAGCATCAACATTTTAATTAAAACAAAACAAATTGAGTCAAAATACCAAGTTTTGCTCTGCAAGAACTGTCAAGATGGAGGCTTGTATTTGTTTATTTACTTTTTAAAAAAAATTTTCATATTTTATTTGGGTAATCAAGTAACTTGTCTTAAAGCTGTGTGTACACAGAAGATGATTTGTAGCACTGAAAATTTCCATTCAGGAACTTGAATCTGACTTGAGCTTGAAAACTTTAAATGATATAGCTCTTAATGTCTTTTTTTAGGGTAAAATACCTAGGACAGGTTGTTTTCCCTTTCACTTTTACCAAAAAAATTAGATTACTACTTAGATGATTATGGTGGTTAAATTAAATGCATTCAGATTCAGAGACTGGAAAATGTTATCATATTGCTGAAGAGCAGGTAATTAGTTAGTTGCTGTAAATGTCTGATGAGATGAGTTTTGTTCCTTTTTTTCTGTAAGGTTATTCATCAGCTTTCTGGTGACTGCAACGTGTGTGAAGGCCACACTTTGAGAAAGTGCTTTTAATTATAAGCTGGGCTTTAATTCACGTTGTCTTTGCTAGGATTTTGACAGCTGTTTAAATGAGATTCTTTTCTGTATTAAATTGAAGTGCTGTGATACCAATGACCCTGTGCCCCTTTCAGTTAATTTTTGTATGTGGGATATGCTAGTAGCAACTAGTAGTTCACTAAAGTACTTTTTTTCTGAGAATACAATTGTCTTTCCACATGACCTTAAAAAAATCCCATTTTTTTTCTTCTTTTAGACAACAGCATTGATCTGGACTCTCCTGTGTGTGCTCCTGGCAATATTTCCTTTAATGCCTGTTGTGGGAAGAGAACCAAACATTCCTTTGGTGTAAGAATCTCGTGTTCTTTAAACTTTTTTTTCCCCACTTTTATATTCAAAACTTAGGCTAACTTTTGATATTAATGAAAGCCATTAATGAAAGCTTGCTGAGACAAATATTGAAATTCAGAATTTAAATAACATTGTAAAGGCCCCACTAATCTGAATGAGAATAGGCTTTTAATTCTTTTGCCACATGTCCAGGATAGATCAGTGGACAGTGAAGTGGTCTGGAAAGTCTGCCAAGTTCAAAAGATTGTAACCAGCAGCATAAAGTCCAGCTGGAGGCCAGTCAGTAGTGGTGTACAACAAAGGTTGTTACTGGGGCTGATAACTTCATCAGTGACCTGGATGGTGGCACTGAGTTCACCCTCAGCAGGTTTGCAGGTAATATAAAACTGGGAGAAAAGATTGATGAGGCAGATGGATGTTCTGCCTTTCAAAAAAGAGACCTGACGAGATGCATCTGAAATTGCTGTCTCTCATTCTGGGCTCTCTGGGAGAGAGATGTGGACATACTGGACCACAAGATGAGAAAGGGTTAGAGTATCTGTCACAGGAGACCAAGCAAGAGCTAAGACTGCTTATCCTGGAGGATTGATAGAGGTGGAACTTGTTATTCTTGAGAAAACTCAGGAAGATCTTACCGATGTGTAAATATACTTGTCTAGGGGAGAAGAGTAAAGAAGACAGATTCTTCACAGTCTCAAGTTGTGCCGGGGAAGGCTTAGGTTGGACATTAGAAAGAATTTCTTTACTGAGAGGGTGATCAAGCATTGGAATGGGCTGCCCCGGGAAGTGGTGGATTCTCCGTCCCTGGAGATATTTAAAAAGAGACTGGATGTGGCACTCAGTGCCATGGTCTGGTAACTGCAGCGATAGTGGAGCAAGGGTTGGACTTGATGATCTCTGAGGTCCCTTCCAACCCAGCCAATTCTATGATTCTATGATTCTTAGTGTCCACTTAAGAAAAAAGAAATGTACAAAATTTCAGATAGAGGAAATTCTGTTTAAACATAAGAAAAAAGCTTTTTTTATGATGAGGGAGGCCAGTCACTGGAACAGGTTTTCCAGAGAGGCTGTGGAGTCTCCGTCAGTGGAAGTATTCAGCATCCAGCTGGGTATGGCTCTGAGCAGCCTGCTGTAGTTAGCACTGCTTTGAGCAGGGAGTTGGAGTACACTGATCTCCAGAGATGGTTTCCAGCCTCCATCATCCGAGTGAGTAGCCTGCAACTGTGTTCCTCTATTGGTTCGATCGTTACTTGAAAACTGCTGTTGAGACAGGCCTGTGTAGCCTGATTTTACTGAGTATGAGGTAACACATTTTTGTGTTATGTCTGAGAAAACACAATGAATGCAGCTGTCACAAATGGACTTTTTGTCAGTTTCTTAGTGGAGATGCCAAGGGACAAGTGGAAATGAAGACTGCATGGTTTGCTGCCTCCACATCACGGTTGTAGCATGACAGAGAAATGCATGCAAAAACTTCTGCTGCCTTTAAATTTCCTGTGCTTGCTTGATGATGATATTATTATTGATCTTTTTGTGAATCATGTCTGTTGTTTTGGAACAGTATTGTAATTAGGAGATTTACTCAGTAATGCCAAGCAGTATTTTTTCTACAGTTTCTGTGATGAGTTCCAATCTTTCTCTTAGTTTTACTGTTGCATTTAAACAAGCTATGTATTTGAGAGGGATAGTGGTGTAATTACCTTGTTAGATGACAAAACATGAAACCACTAACTTTGAACAAATACAAACAGTGGTCAGTGATTAAAAGTATTATTTGGAGGTAATCAAAAGTTTCTAAATATAACAGGTGACAGATTGGACATGTGGCCAAAATGGAGATCTGTTTTTTTGCCATTGCCATGAAAAGAGCATAACTGTATTTGTGAATTGCAAGCTTGCATTAAAAAAAAACCAAAAACCAAAACACATCCACACTCTAAAAAAGGAAAAAAAAACCAAAAAAGAGAGAGAGAAACCCCAACCAACAACTTAAAAAACCACACAACAAACCACACTTCCACACTTGATTCTGGTTTTGATTTTCTAAAGCTGGATGTTGAAGTTTCCTTAAACATATTAGGTCTTGATACTGTAATGAATTATTTAATCTTAGTGAAGAGCACTTCTATGAAAATTTCCTGATCCCTTTGGTGATGCTTCTTGGAATTTTATTGTTCTTTTGTTTTTACAGAATAGCAACTGGTTTGCTGACTCTCCTGATCTCTTTCTGCTCATTGGCATTTCTTTATAAAAGTGAAAATAAGTACAGAAACAATGAAGATTTGAAAGTAATTTTTTATCAGGTCAGTTGCTACTTTTCAGTAATTCTGAACGTTAGAGGGTTTTTACATGGAAATTTTTATATACTTTTAAGAATGTGTTCCTACCAAGGCGACAATTTTCAAGGAGAAAGTGATTGTTCCTAGGAGTTTTAGGACTCTTGTAGGAGGACACTGTGCTCGTTGTAACAGGCATTTTTAAATATCACAATGCTGTGATTCCAAAAGCTCACCCTGTGAATATTTAGATGTGTTGATACATAGCTGATGCATAGAGAGTTTGATACACAGAGAGTTTGAGAGTTTGTTCTGCCTTCAGTCTGTATATGTAACTTCCAGTGACCATTGCAGGAATTGCCTATGCAGATTAAAGACAGGCTTGCTGATTCCAGGGGTTCTTTACAGTTTCTGTCTGTTGTATAATCATATGAGACTGATACTGAGATGGTCTTCTGTTGGGTAAACCTTCTTTCAGATGAAAGATAGATTTTTTTTCCTCTATAGCTTCATGAAATAGGTAGATTTTTCATAATAGGTGCTAATTAAGTTCTAGAAAGTCTTTAAGATTCTAAGACATTGCATGTCTGCTCTCCTCTTTTTTTAAAAACTTATTACACAATAATGGTTTTATTTCAGGACCAAATTTATTTACTGTCATTTCTGTGCTGGAGTTTCTTATTGAGCTAGGCAGTGCATTAATTAGATCAGGTAAGGAGATCAAATTGGTAGAAGGAGGAGGGGAAAGAGTAATGAATGCTTAAAATGGCTTTACTAGAGCACATTCACATGTATAAGGGGATGGTGGTTTCTCTTAACTTTTCCATCTTGACTGTGGTTAAAAAGTATCTGTGCCTTTTCTAAGTGCGTAGGACAGATATTTTCAGTATATGCTCATCAGTGGATTTCTCAGTGAAATGCCTGAAAACAAACTGTACTGGATGGAGGAGTGAGAGAGCAGCTGGGTGGGCACCAGCAAATGTCAACTCTCCACACAACTGCTGCAGCATCTCATGTGATATAACTTTGTGGAGAAACTCACAAATGATGATGATGATGATGGTGATGATACAGATATGTAGTAAAAAAGTAATGCCAGACTGTTATTTGAGTATCAGAAAATTCACTCGCAGAGCCCCAAGGTACTCAATTAGATGAACATGTTGTGCCTGCCTGTTGAGGGAATAACACCTTTGTTTTTTTCCCAGCCTTTAAGAAGATCATAAAGCTCCTCAAATTGCTCCTTCATCAGAGAGTATTTTACAGTAGTGACATCTACTTATTAGTCTCTATTAGATTTTTCTTTCAAAAGCTTACTTGGGAATTGAAAACAGGGGATCCACCATGCACAGTCTGGGTAAGGAAAGGATTGGAAGGGGAGATTATTCAGGTTTACCAGGGGGAAAAGGACATTACAGAGTCATTACCTGTTTCTAAGTAAAAAACTTGTTTTGAGGTTAGGTTGTGTTTACTTCCTTTGAAACCTAGAGGAATACAAAAGCAATATGTCACAAGACTGGTATTCCTAGGCACTGGAATTCCCTTGTTCATCTTTTTCTTTTGAGTTGGAGTTTCAGTGGGAACAGGGAAGAGAGTAACCTTCAAAAATGTTGGTTTGGAGCATTTTGAACACAAGTTTTTATTTACAGCTCCCAGGCAGTTTTAAGGGTGAGATGAACCATCTGGGAATTGACCTATAGTGAAGGTATCATGTCTGGTAAGGAACAAAGCTTGTTCCATTACATAAATTGCTCTTCTTTTGGTGAAAAAGAAACCTGAGTTGGCAGAGATCTTTTTTTTTTTTTTTTTTAAGTCATGATTCTGGTTCTACTGTTCTCTTTATGGGTTGTTGTCATGTTAGATGCTTACGACAGCTCACAGCCAGAGCTGCTGGTGAAGGGGTTTTGGGACTGCAGATGTCACACTTGTTTTCCTCTTTCTAGCTGTGACTTAGAGATGGGCCACCTCTTAAGCTGTTCAAGGATAACCTCTGAATTTCAAAGAAGGTGGTAAAGGAGGAAGGAAGACTGATTCTTAGCTGGAGGCCTCTGTACCTCCAAGTTGCTTCTATACTGTCCCACAGTTCTGGAGATATTGGTGAAAGCTGAGAGCAATTTCAACTGAGAATATTGTAGTCCCAAAAGCAGATGCTGAGCCCTTCTGTGGACAGTGGCATAGATGTAGCAGCAAGAAATTGTGATCACCTGGGCATCTTAGTAAACTCTAGTCTTCCAAGGCACAAAATGTATTATGGGAGGTGTTACAAAGTGACTTCACCAGTGGCTAAGGGATTTCCTAGCAGAGGGATTACCAGAGTTCACAACACTAAAAAAAGTTGAAAAGATATATCAAAAGGGAGAGATCTGGCCTGAATTCAGCAAACGCATCCCAAATGAACATCAAAAGTCTGAAGGGGATAATTCTCTGAGCTTTTTGGAGGCTTAGTGTTTTGACTTAGCTTATTGATGCTATGCAGAAATACAAGGCATGTGTTCTTTTAGCCTGAAATTAAATAAACGTCAGATACTGAGCATCTGTGAAACCAGGGTATAAAGGATGCTGACTGCTAAATGTATCCTTCAGGCAGGTACCACTAGGTATCACTGCATCTGCAAGGGAACAGCAGCTATAGATATGGTAAAAAGTGATGGATGTGAAGGCTATGTAGTTAGTTTGCACTAAAAAACTCACAGGAGGAACTGCACCTTGTAACACAATTTTGAAGTGCATGTTTGTAAAGTACTGTGCATGCTTGACTTGCCTTTTAGTGGAACTGCAGAGTTTTGAATAAATAGCAGTAATTGAAAAAATGGCTCAAGCATTTTCTTGGATAATTGTCATCTTTCAAGAAAAATTGACTCTGAGGGAAATCTTCCGCCAAGGTTTTTTGCACCTACTTGATGACTGATTGGTGTCTCTTGAATAAGGCAAAAAAAAAACCCAAACGTCTTCAGCTTCACTGCTTCTCCAAGGCAGAGGGCTCTGCTTGAGGTGGTTCAGATAATTTAATTTGAATAGTCTGCTAATATTGCAGCTTCTTTCTATCTCTGAAAATCTACCTCCAGTCTGAACTGCTGCTGTCTCTTGCTACAAGAGCTGTGCTACCCATGTGAAGCTCTTGCCTTAACTGCCCTTCCTCTTCACCCTGTTTCTGATCCTGCAGCAGAGCCAAAGGCTGTTGTAGGTTTTTGTGGTTGCTGTTTGTGGACAAGTATTCCTCAAAAAAATACTCCAAAAAGTGGGGGAATATGTTGTCTGTGGTTTACATGAGTATTTCAGTAGTTATATAATGTCAAATAAGTGATCCAGGGCACTTGGCTAAACTGTTTTAAAATATCACAAAGAATAAGAATTAAAAAAATCAAACAAAATAAATAACTAGAAGGAAGCTTTAAAAAACATAAGTTGTAAAAAGCTAGAAACGCTCAACACTACGTATCAGAATTCCTGTTCTTATGTCGAATCAGATGAGGGTTATATGCAACTCTAAAGCGTATTTGCATATTCACATATCTAGTATGGGAATGCAGAGATCCATACATTAATTATGTGTTTCACTGTCTGATTTTTATTTTCTAGATGTTGAGTATTGCACTTGCAACATATGTTGTTTACAGTACCCATGACAGCCTTAAGAACAAAAAGGGATTGCCTGTATTGAATCAAATTATTAGCTGGATGACTCTAGGTAAGAACATTTTCCCTTCCACATTTGTGATAGTATGTGGGGGCTTGGGTGAAGGGTGGTGACACTTTTTTGTAAACATCTTACTTTTGCACGTATCCCTTTGTTTGATTCCTAAGAGTTCTTCCATGTGTTCACTATTCTTTCCTCAGTGAGTTTTTTTGAGAAATGTGTTAGTCATTTAGAATGTTGCTTCTCTCTACGTCTGCAGTGAAATGCAAACAGTTATGTTTTTTCAAGTATCTTTATCTTTTTGTTTTGAATAATCTGAATATTTTTGACTTAAAGTCAAGAACAGTAAGCTGAGAAGTGGATAATTGGTTGTATGGCTGCACCCATAGGGTTGTGGTCAATGGTTCAGTGTCCAGGTGGAGGCAAGTGATGGCAAGTGGTGTTCCTCAGGGGTCAGTGTTGGGACCAGTGCTGTTTAACATCTTTGTTGCAGACATGGGCAGTGGGACAGAGTGTATCCTCAGCAGGTTTGCTGACAATTCCAGGCTGTGTGGTGTGGGTGGCACCTTAGAGGGAAGGCAGAGCGTCCAGAGGCACCTTGACAGGCTGGAGAAGTTGTCCCCTGCCAGCCTGATGAAGTTCAATATGGCCAAGTGCAAGGGCCTGCCCCTGGGTTGGCTCAGCCCCAGGCACAATTACAGCCTGGGGGCAGAATGCACAGAGAGCTGCCCTGAGGAAAGGGACTCAGGGGTGGTAGTAGATAAGAAGCTCAAGGTGATCTGCCCATGTGTGCTCGCAGCCCAGAAGGCCAACTGCATCCTGGGCTGCACCAAAAGAAGTATGGCCAGCAGGGAGAGGGAGGTGATTCTGCCCCTCAGCTCTGCTCTCGTGAGACCTCAACTGGAGTACTGTGTACAGCTTGGAGCCCCCAGCATGGGAGGGACACAAACCTGTTGGAGAGGGTTCAGAGAAGGGCCACAAAGATGGTCAAAGGGCTGGAGCACCTCTGCTATGCAGACTCTGAGAGGTTGGGGTGATTCAGCCTGGAGGAGAGAAGGCTCTGGGGAGGCCTTATGGCAGCTTTCCAGTACATGAAGGGGCCTGGGGAGGGGCTTTTCACCTGAGAGGATGGTGACAGGACAAGGGGTAATGGTTTTATACTGAAAGAGGGTAGATTTAGGTTAGATATTAGGAAAAAATTCTTCACCATGAGGGTAGTAGGACACTGGAATAGGTTGCCTAGGGAGGTTGTTGATGCCCCATCCCTGGAAGTGTTTAAGGCCAAGCTGGATGAGGCCTGGTCTAGCGGGACTTGTCCCTGACTATGCAGGGGCTTTAAGGTCCCTTCCAACCCCCCCCCCCAAAAAAAAAAGAAAAAAAAAGAAAAAAAAAACAGTTGGAAGGGAAAGATTAATTATTATCAGCCACTCATCTGTTCTTATCTGTAATCTATCTCAGAGAGTGATGCACATCTTATGTTTTAAGTGTCATTCACAGAGGCTGGTTGCCAAGCTGAGTTTCTTTCCAGACTTGCTTTGAGGTCCCTAGAGTTCCTCCTTGAGTCAGACCTTCTTTAATGATAGAAAGCTAAAAGTAATGCTGAAAGGCTGGAGCACCCTTAGAATGAAATCACTCACTCTGTAATTGTGGCCAAGGCTGAAAGCCAGGAAACAAAATATACTAACTTGCAGGCTTTAGAAAGAGCCTCATCTCTGTTTTGTTGGTATGTTTACTATAAATACTTATGTACACTATGTCAACAAACCAAGCATTCTCCATATATTGTAGTTTTATTTCTGGTCCTTAATAGATTGATTGATAATTATGACTTACTGTTGATGGAGTCTGAATGATTCAGTAAAGCAAAAGCACTATACCACAAGGAGGAATCACACCAATGTTACTTGTAAGAATACTTCCTTATAAACACAAAATTTCCATAATAAAATAGTTTCAAAGATTAAATCATGGCAATACTTTTCCTTCTCCCTTTCCTTGTTTCAAACACTGGCCACTTTTCATCTGCTTTTCTTCCTCTTTACTGACTCTTTCAGAAGCCAATTTCCTGTCTTCCCAATTTTCCTCTCCTCCTGCAAGCTGTTGAGCCCTATCCTCACCTTCAGAATTTTCCTAGCTGGAGGATTCTCTATAGGGGCAGCACGGACTCTGCTACCCTGGGGGTGACTGGGCAGTTGACCAGTGGACTGCTCTAAGGAGTGACATGCAACTCTTAAGATCCCACATCTCCATTAGAAAAATGTTGAAGGCAAGAGGCATGAGTCACGACAGATGGTCCCCTGTAGTCTCTCAAATATTCCTGGTTTTAAACTTTCAAGTAGAGAAGCTAGTAAGTTGACAGTTTCTGTATCTCTACTACCAGTATTTTCAGTTGCACCTCAAAATGTAGCAGGTTTCCTAATGTAGCAGTAGCTCTCTAACCACAGGTTTTTTTGCTTCCAGAGGTCCTTGAGGTCATGTTAAGTGGTTCTCAGAGTAGTATTAAACAGTGGAGTTTGACTGTTTTTTGGAGTGATGCCTCTGCATCATCTTGTTAACTTACTAACATCAGTTCCTGATAAATTATAAAGTCTGCGAGGTAGAAAGTCGTGGAGTTAAAAATGGTAAATATTTAAAATTACTTTTGATGAATATTAGCATTCTAAACATGGGGTATTCTTAAGCAAAAGTAACTTCTGAAAATATAAGGCCATGTATGACCAGTATTGAATTTCTGTACAGAAAGTGTCAAGATCTGAAGAATGTTATCTTGTTACCAAGGATGAAATGTTTTGCTTTTAGTGACTGATGGATCTCTTTTTATTGTAGTTTCTTCCTCAATGTTGCCATTACTGAGCTCGACATTGCTCTTTCAGCGACTGTTCAGCATATTGCTCTCCTTGATGTCCACCTACCTGCTTCTCAGCACAGGGTATTTCTTTCTTACTCTGTTTGGGTTGGTCTTACCTGTGAAAATTGAAGGCTGAATGTGAAATGTTTTTGTTAAAGGTGTAAGGTGTGCTTCCAGCTGTAGTCTCACCATTCACATGCTTGTTAGTTTCCTAAATAAAATCACTGGGGAACTTCCATATTTGTCCAGTATAAATGCTGTTTTGTTGGCAGTCTTTTCAGATGGACCAAGTGGTGATGGGAAGGGCATATATTTAAACAGTCTTGCACAAAAATAAGAAAGTCTGGTTTAGTTTGTCTTTTGTCATTTTGGGATGTATCTTTCAGCTCGCAAACAAAAGGAAGTAACTTCTCTTCCAGCTGCACAGCACTGGTGTCTAGTTGTGGCTTAAATGACATGCAACAGAAAGCAGTCCTAAAATTTATTCAAATTTTATTCAAAGATATTTTCATGGAAGTAATTTTTTGAAAGGGATGCTAAGCCCCATAATGAGTACACTTGCTTCTTTTTGGATAAAAGACAACTCCTCAGAGCTTATAAATGAAGAAAGCACTGTGTCAGCCAACTCAGTAACTCTTAAGAGTATAATTAATGGGGAGTACAGGAACCATTCTTTCCACCTCCCCTCCCACTTATCCTCTGGATTTAATTACACTGGAAAATTAAGTAGAATAAAATATCTTGCAGCAGACATTTTGCAGTAGCTGCCTAGCTTGCTTCTTATTTTATAGGAAGCTTTTTTTTTTTTTTTTTTTTTAAAATCTCCTCCTTCTCTTTCATTTCACTTCTCCATTAATGTTTTGGTCCTAATCTTACTCCTGTCCACATGTATACTTTTACACTCAACCAACAGACCTGTCTGGGCTACTGGATAAAGCGTGAATGTTGTTCTTGCTGGGGCTGATAACACTGTTCTTCGTATTTTGGCCCTGCACCAGGCCACTTAAGCACTGATAGCTTTCTGATATCTTCCTACACTGTTCAAACAGACCAGTAAATTTTTGGATTTTTTTTTTTTAAAGAAAAAAAAAATGACCAATTATAGCAAACCCAAGGCACCTGGTGCCAGAAGTATTCAGTATATTCTCTCCTCAGTGCTCTGTTGTACCATATAATGATAACCCAGTGCTTTGCCCAGGCAATTACAGCATCTATCCAGGTGCAGTTGTGTGCAAGTATTGAAGCCAGCTGAAGAGCATGGTTGTCTGCAGCCAGTTGTCACTGAAGGCATTCAGTTTATAGGCAACTGTAGACCATTGTAAGGATTGCAGGTACATTTGTTACTGACAGCCCAGCTGTTGTCATCTTCATGTTTCACTGCTTCACATTCTGATAATTAAAGCAGAAGTCTCAATCCAATTTTTTTCTTCCAGTTTGAGACTACTTTGTAGCAGCACTAGTGGGGAGGCACAGCAGAAACAATACCAAGATTAACTTCAAAGATTTCCTTATTTTTAGACCAATAAGTGTGTTTCCATGGAGGAACAAAATAAAAAGGGGAAAATCAATGGTCTTGTCAGTATTAGTGGCATGGTTAGTGTCAATATTATGATTTAATCCTGAAAGAAAAAAAAACAAACCTTGAGAGGCACCATGAAGTGCAACTGAGAATGCAGAGAGAAACTAGTATTATCCACTGACAATCTGCTTCACTAGGTTATCTGAGGGTTTTAATCCCTCACATAAGTATATTCATAGTTTGCTGTGTTTGAGTTCTGTAGCAGCCAGACATAATCCTCTGAGACTGGGGTGTAGGTAGAACAGCTGAGCTGCCTTGGCTAGAATGTGACTTCACACTGCTATTGCAGTGGGCTGCAATGCTCTTTCTATTATACATGTGCCTCTCTCCTTGGAACTAAACTGAGTTTGTGTGATCAGGTCCTAAAAAGAAACAACCTTTAGTATCTGTCTAGGTTGGACTGTAACACCTCAGTTCCAAGTAACCCTCATTACAAAATTTTCCATTTTGCAGAAAAATGGATGCAAAATGGGATTCTTTATTTCCTGTTTCTTTTTAATATTATTCTTGTTTTGTTAAAATTAATCATGTCACAAAGGGAACTCATACAATGTTACATCAGCTATCAAGTGAGAAAATAGGTACAGAAAATGACAAAGCTGAATCATCCTCTCTTTCTCCTACTTTTACTACTTGATTACTGGCTTTAAACTTCAACCAACCAATTGCGGGTACTATTCAGAAATCAGGAAAGAAGAGGGAGAATGCCACTAGTTCTTTGGTATATCATTTGTGTAAATTATGTAGAAAAGAAGCATGTCAGTATTTGATGTTAAATAGTTGTTAGTGACTGCACTTACTATGATGATTATGTTACTCTTAAGGTATGAAGCTCTGTTTCCACTGGTGCTGTCTGGTTTGTTGTTTGTGTGGATAAATATGGAGCAAGAAGCACTGCAGCACTATGGTCTTTCACTCAAACCAAAGGTAACAGCTCCAAATAGCTATATTGGGTTAATTATCAGCTTTATCTTTTTAATTTTTTTTTCCTTGAAGATACAATAAATATTCCAAGAGGTTTTCATAGAGCAACACTTTGCATTTGAGTTCGGGAAGCTGGTATCAGCTGTTTTATGAAATACGAATATGACCTTGTAAGACAGATTTATGTTTTATGTTATTAAAGATATTCCACATCAGAGCCATTTCTAGGAAATCATTTTGACTTAGTGGTGTGTTCTACACAGAGCTCTGTTCATCAAGTCTAGTGCTAATTCAGCATAAGGTGCAATAACTCTTTAGAATAAGCACAATGTCACTAGGTTGTTTTTTGTTGTTTTTTTTTAATACTGATGGCAGGGTCACAAGTGAGAGGCTGAAGAGAAATAATTTTTTTCTGATATGACCCATAGGAAATATCAGAAATCTTAGTTTTATTTTGTCTTCCCCCTCTTTCTTCAAGAACCAAGTTTACTTTCTAATTAGACAGAGGAGGAGCCAAAGACTAACTTGGGGCTACCACCTCTTGAATTTGCCTGTAGAAGGGAGTTTTGTAATCAATACAACTTCTTTCACCTTCAAATTCAGTATGTAGTCAGTTTTCAAAGCCCGTGCTGCTCGCACAGCTACTTGGATTAGGTCAAGAGTTTAACAAGCTATGGCTATGCCATTGATTTCTTCAGATACCAAGTGCAAGTTGCAGTTATCTGGTTGCCAGGCAGATGTGCAGCACAGCTCTCCCCAACTTCTCCCAAATGTGCCATCCTTGGTGTAGGTCAGCTGGGTAAGAATCTATAGGGGTGGCCAGAGTCACTTTTAAGAGAAGTGGCATTACACATCTTACCTTATTTTGCAGATCATAATAATCAGGGAGAAGTGCTACGAGGTGAAATCTGGACACACGCAGTCACCAGAGCAGACCTGACCACATACTGTCATCTCCTGCAAGTTAGTTTTAAAACTTGAGAGAGAATAGAATTTACCAGTTTGAAGCTGAATATCAGAAATGAAAATGAGAGTAGCTTTTTATTTATGCTACTTATATTTTGTAGCATCTTACAATACAGGGAATGAATCTGAATGTTAAAATATACACTTATCATGAGACCACAATTGCAGCCAGGGGCTTCTAGCACAGCAGAGTCATCTCTAGTACCCAACTCTACCTTTTGCATCTTGTAACAAGGCATTTGAGGTGTTCACCTGTCTCATGATGATTTGATGTTCTGTTTCTTTTTCTAAATGAAATTCTTTTAAAGCAGCAATAAACAGTGATGAACACTTCAATAATCATATGCAAGTGAAAATATAGTTAAGGTGTAATTAAGTTTTCTGTTGGTATTCCCTCTGTCATTTTGCTTTTGGTTTCAAGTTAAAAGAACAATAATGCTTACCGTTGCTTTCCATTTTTAGTTTAGAAAAATAATCTCTAGAATGCCTGTTAATATATGCCACAAAATAAATCTTGTATTAGAGAATCCAGCTCTGTTCTCAGATGCCGTGACATTATTTTTAATTAAAATGTTGTCAGTGTTGAATTTCTATTACTTGATTTTTTTCTTTTCCCCAGTGAAAAAGGAGTTCATTGACCTCGTAAACTCCACAAAGATAATTTCACTTCAGGTCAAGTGATACTGTGCTGAGAACTGAGTGAAGGAATTGGAGAATATTTTAGTATTCTCTCTCATAAGTCAGCTGAGGATAACTACAGCGTTGTATTTCTGTGGGTCTTTATCCACATGCTCATGTAAGCAGTGGAAGTGCATGGGTGTAGGAGGAATATTTATGATGAAAAAAGATGATGATAAGTCTCACACACAGAAGTTCATTTTTAGTGAAGATAACAGTGGAAGCTCCAGTGTTCATTTGATCATCTCACTTGTGTAATCTTTCTGGCAGATTCATTAAAGTGTAATGAAAATACAGGAAAGGTTTGCAGTCCTCATCACAGTACTACTCTAATAACAACTGATAGGAAAGGAGGTTTATTTCTCGTTCATTTCAGTATAAAATATTGCTTCTGTTGAAGTACATCAGTTGATGTCTGGTATTGATTTCCTTTGCTGTCTTTCCAGCTAGCTGTTTTCAGCTTCACCAATGCTACAGATATAACTCAGTTTCGACAGCTCCACCTAGATGACATCCGTAGGTCTTTCTTCTTTATATCCTTTTGCTGGTTGCTGTGTTCCACAGGAAAGTTGGGTTTGTGTCAAAAGGCCAAGCAGTAAAATCTGTAGCCTGGTAGCCACTGGAAACAGAAGCTGGTGAAGGTGATTTAACTCATGTTGCTCAAAAGACAATGGTCTTGTATGTTATCTTATTTGGAAAAGTAGTAAAAAAATTGGTACAAACTGCACTATTTTGGAATCTGGATCATTGGCCACTTAAAAAAGTTTGGTCTCATAAGACCATTACAGCTGAGGTAAACCCACCTCAATTATTGCATCCAGTTCTGCTGTCCCCACCATAAGAAGCACAAAGATCTGTTGGAATGAGTCCAGAGGAGGGCCACAAAGATGTTCTAGGGGCTGGAACAAGCACCTCTGCTACAAGGAGAGACTGAGGGGGCTGGGATTGTTCAGCCTGAAGAAGACTCCAAGGGTACCTTATATCTGCCTTCCAGTACCTGCAAAGAACACACAGGAATGCTGGAGAGAGACTTTTCACAAGAGTGTCCAGTGACAGGACAAGGGAAAATGGTTTTAAACTGAAGGAGAATAGGTTCAGACTGGATATTTGGAGAACAGATTGCTCAGAGAAGCTGTGGATGACCTCTACCTGGAAGTGTTCAAGGCCAGGTTGGATGAGGTCTTGAGCAACCTTGCCTAAATAAGAGGCATCCCTGCCCAAGGTGGGGGGGGTTGAGTAGGTGATGTCTAAGGTGATCATCTATATGATATTCCAAGCTAAGCCATTCTGTGGTTCTACGATTCTTCCAAGGAGTCCTGCTTTCAGTTTGGTTTTGTTTTATTACATTTTGGCTGGAGGAAACTTATTCAAGCTTCACAAATCAGTTGGAAAAGGTGGTATCAAGGTTACCATTTTGACATATGGCACTGTATTAGGAGGAAAATGTTAGGGGGCAGGCATTGGCTGTGGCTATGCAGGTGAGATGAGAGGGAAAGTTCCAGCAGACTTAGTGAAACGTGTTCATAGAATCTGGCCAGGAATTATTTTGATTATGCATGGTTTCTGATGTTAGGAGTGATATGGGCTTGGGAGGGAAGAGTTGTTTGTTCACTAGCATAGCAGTTATTTTGCATTTTTAAATGAAACTACAGCTGTTATTTGTTTGGGTTTTTTACTTTGTTTTAATACTATACAGACTTGATAACATCAGTTTTCTCTTCCATTTTGGAACTGCAGTTATATGAGAGGTATTTGGCAACAAGGGTGGTGGGTGTGCAAGAGGAAGAGAAATGATGAGCCATTCTAGAAGATACAGGTTTATAGTGCATGTGGGTTATCATAGCAGGCACTAGGGAAGGGGTTGTCTCAACACTGGTTCCTTCAAAAACAGGCTTTATAGTTCATAGAATAACCAAATCAGAGACAGTGGATCACAGTCACAGAGTCTATGCTATTGGAATTTAGGACATTGCTGTTAGACATTGGGAACCTGCAGGAAAAGAATTGTGATGGACACCTCATTAAGAAGGCAATTCCAAGTACTAAGGAAAGAGACAAAACAATTTGCCAGGTGCTGAACGTTTTTGTTTGCTTTAAGAGTATACTTGAAAAGCACCCTTCAGTAAATATATCAATGTAATTTGATATTTTGCTATTTTATTTTAAAAATAGGCTAACTTCTGGTAAAGCTACTGCTTTTTGTCAGACACGAAATATTGGTCAAATGAAAAATCAAACAATCCAATTGTATTTTTTTAACCTCCATCATACTACACTACTATAATCTAAGACTTAAATGTAGCACTCCTTTAGTCTTGTATTAGTTTAAAACACTTGGCTGTGTTCTGTTCAGCTACTGAAAAAAATTATTTACAGGTCTTCTTTGGAGAGACCCGATATGATAATATGGTCTCAGAAGATGTGACTTTTTAAGTTTAGGTGCCATTTAAAGTTTAGAAATAGTGGTATTGGAAGAGACACCTTTCCTACTAGAGCAGTCACATTGTAGCTACAACCCAGTGAGCTGTGTATCTTAAGATTTCCTCAAGGTTCCTGTATAGGGCCCAAAAGCCAGCATGTGCCTAGGGACCTTATACCCTCATCTTCCAGAGAAGATTCAGATTACTTATGCTTGGTATTTTTATTGGACCTATGTGCTACTGGGTTTTTTTGTTTGTTTGGTTTGTTCTATTGCAGAACTGTTGTTCTTATAAATCTCAAATGGCAGAACCGTGCTATGCTGTTAGACTGCTACGTTCCTAAGCCTGAACTAATGTGGTGCTCTTTGGGAGGCATAATTTCTTTAGCTATGTTGGCCTAATCCTGACAAAATATTGTGTGCACAATCCCAACAATTCTGCTGAACAGTTGGTAGCACATTCTTTGTGCAGAGACTTAAATGATCACTGCACAAACTATAATGGGAGTGGAAAGACCAGAGAGAGCTCTGGCAGCAGCAGCCATCATCACTGATGCTCTGCCTGGTGTGGAAAAGCTGTTACAACCCATCCTTTGACTGAAGGGATGTCAGCTATAAAGGGCCTCTCTGGACACAGGAGGTAGAAAAATACTTTTCATATGTTCATAAGAGCAAGTGTTGTACCCAGATGAAGAAGGTAGGGTTTATTTTTAAAAATTCTAACTCTACAGATACTGCCAGAATCATCCTCTCTCTCCCTCAAGTAAAGAAAAAACTGTGAATCCAGTGTTGCAATGGATAGATTCAGCATAACCTTTGGACAACAGACCCATGAGAGGGATAACAAGTGAACCTTTTGTCTTGTTTCGTAGCCAACTACCTTTTCCACAGTCAGTTCTTCAATAAAGCCATCTCTTTTGGTGTGCAGTACACATGCATATTTTATTATTTTCTGCAGAAGCGTGTGTGTTTGTGGATTGTGGTCCAGGGGCGTTCCTATCTTGCTAGGCAGGTGCCCAGAAAAAATAAAACTGCAGCTTTCTGGCAGAGGACTCAAGAGAGGCTCTAAAATATTACCAAGAAAGTTCCTATCTTTTAAAATTAAGATTGTCATGTGTGAAATCTTGGGTAGAGCTAGACAGGACTTTGGATTTCTTAATGCAGTGTAAATCTGTAATAGTGGGCCAGCTCCTTGTAGTTTCCTGATAGGATTTTGAAAGTAAATTGCAATGAAAACGGGAAAATGCTGGTTTTGTTTTACTGCTGTTGTTTCTGTGGTATGTTTTCCTTAAATACATCTAGGTTTTTTTCATAGTGACAGCCTTTTTTGGTACTGGAAACATAGCTTCTGTTAACAGGTAAATTTTATTCATTGAGATAGAGGGTACAAAAAATTTCTTCTTCAGTTAATGTACTAAATATAAATTTGATTAGCCAAATCAGGGCAGCAGAATTAAAGCAATAGTCAGTGGAATATAATGGTAACAATTTGTTTTGTTTCTGCTCTCTATACCATATTCCCTGAGAACCTGAGCTTGTTGGCTACAAAGTTGCCTCAATTTCCATTGGAAGTTGTTGGCATCATGAGCAGAGAGAGCTCAGCTGCTTAGCAACAGCATTGCACCTCAAAATACTTGAGCAAACAAAAGCTGTAGAGAGAGAAAAGTAGGGTAGGTTGTCATTGCTAATTTAATATTTGAGCAAGAGAAAAGAAAGTTGAAAGCCTTGTTTAAAAATTTATATACTCCTGAATTGCAGGCGTAAGGCAATGCTCAGGTTTTTTAATGGTAAATGCCATTTCAAGGATACGTTGTAATGTCTTTTTCATGTTTCTCTAGTTTTGATCCTGCTTCTGTCTATTGTTTCCTGACGGTGTTCAGTCCCTTCATGATGGGAGGCTTGCTTTTGCTGAAGGTTAGTGATCTACCTTAGTGAAATTTTCTCAAAAGAACTGCTTAATATGTGTCAACTACAGGGTTGTTACTTTGCAGTTTACAAAAAATATATATGTATTTGAGCTTCATTAACCTTTAACCATGTGAGAAGCTTTCAATAGATGAGCAGAAACAAGAGATGGATCCTTTAGTTTCCCAAAAGAGAGAAGATAAAGTGCATAGAAGTACAATTTAACTTCATTAGATCAGTTTATTGCATTAAAATGGTAATTTAAAATGTTGAAAAGACTTAAACTATGTATAAAAGTAGAAGCTTTTCCTATAGTACAATATCTACAGAAACACCGAGGATATGTATTTTTATCAGCCCTGTCTACATTACTCTAAAATACTATACTGATTAGGTTGTCATTTTACTATCAGTACTGTTTTTTATATTTTTAATTGGTCTGTCAAAGATTGGATTGCACTTTTTGTTTGCGGGCATGATGTGAGAGCTCTTTTCTAATACTTATGTAAAGAATCTGCTAGAGGGGTAAGGAGGCAAACAGGAAGTGAGATAGAGAATTTATGGGTTATTGCTACAATAGGCAGTGTTTCCTGCCTCTGCCTTTCTGCTGCTTCTTGTCCCAGAGAAAGCAGACTTAAATTACAGGTATGCTGCACGTTATAATGTAGGACATAGGTCAATAATGCAAACCTCCTGCATGCAAAAGAACAGGTTTTAGCAGTGCATTTGCACTGCTAACTTATGAATTACAAGAACTCTGGAAAGATCTGAAGGCAACATTCATATTTCTAACTTGTTTGCTCCTGTTTTCTTTTTTTTAATTACTGAACTGTTCACATTTGCTTGGCTTGGCTTTGGAGGGGCAATGTCATCCATGCCCTACTGAATATATTCTGTACTGAAATATTTTTGTGGTTGAGATGAGATTACGCTTGGAACTGTGCAGCCTGTCACATGAGATATTGGATCTGAATGGTTCTGTCTTCTGGACTTTTTGAAATATTTATCACTGGTGCTAAAACGGATAAATTAAGTGGGGATCATTAATGTGCTTTAATTATAGTTTTCCATATTTCTTCATGGCTTATTTCATTGCAGTTCAGCTATAATAATGAATGGGGTTTTTAAAATTCATTTCTTAAGCATTCTTCCTGCAAAATGAGTTCTACCCTTTCTTGCCAATATTTTGTTTTTGTAACATAGGCATTCTATGATAATTTCAAAACCAGGAAAATGTTTCCACAACCTACCAGGTTGTTTTATAAATATGTCTGTAAATGATAATGCAGCTTGTGTTTTAAACAGGTTGTGATCCCATTTGTTCTGGTATCATGTGCTTTTGAAGCTGTGCAAGTCACAACACAACTGTCTTCTAAAAGGTACAGTAAGTGCTGTATTTCTGCATTATTAAGGGTTTCAAATCTATTATGAAGGAATTCAGAACTGTCAAATCTCAATCTGTATTGTTTTATTTAAAAAAAAAAGTAGATCACATTGTTACTATGGTTTGGATTTTTCAGTGATTTTTGCAAGCTCATGAGTTCTTTTTGTGGTGATAAATGAATATAAATGGAAGTGTTGGCCCTGTCTGGAACAACCAAATATTTAATATTCTTTGTTGACAGTACACAGAAGGACCAATTTTACTCATAATGTAGAAAAATGAGCAGAATTTAAAATCTTACTTTTGTTTTATATTGCACCTCTGCCAATTGTCCAATATTTTTTAAATAACACATTTATAATGGAACTAATTTACAGCTTTGTAGCGCTGACCTCACCAGAAATAGCGTTTTTTTAAAAAAAAAGAAAGGCTATATGCCCTTTCATTGCATTTCAGTGCTGTTCAGTGTTTATCTTTTTGTTTGCAGTAGGATTAGATGGCTGCCAGTCTTTTCTCTGTCTCTGAAGACTTTTCAGAGAGAATATAGATGGGGTACCCAGCCTCACAAAAGTGCTGTATCTGGGACTTGGACTGCCCTCGCTCTTTTCACTGTCTTGAATTTTTTATTTTTGCAACTGTTACCTTTCCCTACCCCTTTCAGCACACCCAGTGCACTTGGCTGAATCCTCTGCTCATCAGGTGGGATTACGAAAGGGGCTGGGGTGGAAGAGGTCCCTGTTAGCCACATGGGTTTGAGCTTGTCTGGAGTATGGGGTCTGAAGTCCTTCAGAGGGATCACAAGGACTCTGTGCTGAGCAGGAGAAAGCTGCCCTTGCTTAGTGTGATACACTCTGCTTTTCTGTGTGTTTTCATTCTGCCTGTTTATTTATACAATGCCACCTGGTACTAACGAGGGACATGGCAGCCTGAAATCTGACTTCTTGTTGGAGAGGAAGCACAAGGATCACCATCCCTTTTACCTTCTCTCCCTTAGCTGTCTTGGCCTGCCTGTGGACCTGAAGGAAGGGCAGTCATCCTCCTCACTAAAGCTTACACAGAAGCAGGGCTGCAGTGAGGAATCAGGGTTGCTCAGAAGACCTAATGGGTTGTGTTGCTAGGGTTTAGATATCACAAAGGTCAGCACTTCCCTATGTGTGAACTCTTGCCTGGGCAGCACCAGTGATATTGCAAGCTTTTATGGAATGTGCATCTGACTGTGTGAGAGGGGAAATGGCACCAGCTTCTTATCCAGGGGATATGAGTATGTCTTTGCTGCTTTATGAGGCTGTGGTTGTAACTCGGGGTGGTGTTTGTGCCAGCTTCATTTCACCATGCTCAAGGGGAGCAAGGAGGAGCAAGGCAGGAGCTGCAGGATGAGCCCAGGCTCCCTGGAGAGGTGGTGCTCTGATTGCCAGTGCATCCCAAAGTCTGTGCTGCACTCTTCATTGCTCTTGCTGCCCCTGCTAGATAAACTAAGCCATCACAGGGGACAAGCTTGGCTTTGTAATGTATAAACAGGCTCTGAAATGAGTGTTGTCATTCTGTTGTGAAAGGCTTCCTGCTGCAGTTCAGAAGGACACAAAAATAGATTTTTGTGATTGGGACAAATTGCTCCTAAACTTCCCATTTACAGATTAAAGACTTTTTTTTTTTTTTTTCCTGTTTGGGGGAAATGTTCTGTCAGAATATGTTTTTAAGGCTTGCCTGTGAAAATGGTCCTCTAGTTGAGAGCCTCCTATGCACTACAAGATTCAAACATTCTATCTGAGCTATAGATGAGTGGATAGAAGCCTTTTAGTGTATCTACTGAGTCAGTTTGTTGCAGCTGTATTTACAAATGAAGCACAGCTGACATGGGCAGTATCAGAAGCTTCTTCATCAGGAGGCATTGGTATGGGTATCCCCCCAATACATTCTTGTGGAATGCTGCAGGATTTCCCAAAACGGCTTCATGAATTTATGGTAGCAGTACTGATAAATTAACTGTGTTCTACTTAGAGATTTCTCTGTTAATGGGTTGGCTGTTTGCAGCATTGCTTTAGTGTCATTAACTTACAAACTAGTTTTAACCAGTTGTAGTAACTGATTTAATGTAATTAGGATTTACATAGTTCAATGAAAAGAAGATTAGGTTAATGGGGGAAAAAATAGCTCTGCATACTCCCTTCTTGTTCTTTTTACTGGCTGCAGCCTACTTTTCCAGAAGTAATCTACCACCTGACAGAGAGGCCCATGGGTTTGGGAGCATGCCACCAAAACACAGGGCATTCCCAGAGTAGCCTACAGGCACCCAGAGATCTGGAAGAGGGGCAAGCACCTCCTTGAGTAACCCCCTACCTGCCAGGGTGGTTGTCAGGATAGGACTGGTGGGCTCGTGTGTCTGTCTGCCTGTGCCAAAGAGCTTTGCTTACTCCTGAGTCCATCATGAAATATCAAAATCACCTTTTTTTGGTCTAACCAGCACATGAGTTCCCTTCACCAGGGGTCGGCTGTTTGAAGGATGCTCTTGTTCTTCAGGAAATGACTCATGTTATATTTCTCTGTTATAAAACTGAAACTGTTAGCATGAAAGATCTTTGTCAAGATGGGTGGGATTAGCAATGCTGGATGTTCTAGCCATATATTTTAACTGTTCTCTAATATGTTTCAACATATCTGACTGGTTGAAAGGCCAGTGTGAGAAGTCATATTTTATTAAAACCCGCACGAAGATATTAAACTTTGTGACATCTGTAGCCATGAATAAAGGTTGATGGTCTGGTTCTTTTTTTTTTTTTTTCTCTTTGCAGCCTTTTTCTCATTGTTCTTGTGATTTCAGACATTATGGCTTTGGTAAGTTGCTGTTGCACATTCTCTCAGAAGAGATCAAGAAGCAGAGGGCTCTTCTAACTCTGCCTTGAGACATCTGAATTTGTTTCAGACTTCAAAGTTTTTGTAACTAGGGCAGTGAATTGGATTGAAATCCTAGCTTAATTTAGAGATAAATCTCCTCCAGTCACCACTCTTTGAATTTCATGTAATTAATGCTTCTGAAGAAGCAATATTCTCATAATAAGAGACAAAAAAGTATTAAGTTATCATTCTAAGTTTTTCATGTGTTTTCCAATCAAATTCTTAGGAAGAATTTAAATAAAAATATTGGGTTTAGCTGTGTGCAGGGTTTAGTTAATTTTTCAGGAACCTATTACTCACTCCACCATCTTCTCTTCAAAAAGAGAGGGAAAGAAGAAATGTTAGATTTGTCAGATTCCAGGAGATCAGCAGCATCCAGAAAGACACTCTATGCCTTTGTAATAACCCACTAGGAAATTCTCTCTTCAGAAATCTTGTGTAGTAGTCAAAACCAAGATAACTAAAACAACTGAAAGTTGAACAATATCCCAGTATAAATTTTAGAGATTAAAAATATGTTTTCATTTTGGCCACAAGCTGTCTTCAACCTAGCAAGTAGTGTCCCTGGATATCACAAGGTAAACAGAAACCTTTCCAAAGCAGCAGGCAGAGCTGGTGTTCTCACTTTGCACACACTGGGTTACTTTTGTCCCTTTGGAGTAAGCATTCCTGATGTGACTTCCTTGTACAGTGTGATCTGTGAATCTCACCTCGCAGGAAAAACAGAGGGTAAAAAACCAAATCATGACTAATTTGTCTGTACAAGGACAAAAGGGGAAGGTACAGTTTTGTGTAGTTCCAAATAAATCTGTGTGATTTATCTGATTTTTTTTTTTATAATTACCACAGGAAAAGGATTAAAATACCAGTAAACTGCACGTATAGCATTTGAATTAATAAAATTAGTGTAACTCAACCAAAAGAAGAGTGCAGGCATGTACTAGTGTTCAACAAGACCCAATGTATCCAAGTTTTATATCTCACATACCCTCCTATTTTGGTTTAACCATTTTAAGAGTTAGCAAGTACGTACTTGGTGTATAAAACCAAAAAATACCACCACCAAAACAGCTTGAAATGCAGGAGCTGTGTGAGTTTCAAGGACTGAGAAAATGGGCAATAAAAAACCCAACAAACAAACAAAATAAAAACAAAAAACCAACAAAAAATCCCAAAGAAATAAAAACAAACCACAAAAAATTAAAAAAAAAAAAACAAAACACATAACAAAACCAAAACAGAACTGGTTTGTGGTCTCCAATCAATGTAGCCACCAGCTAGAATTTGAGAGATTCATTAGTAGACAACTGCTGTCTTCTTCCACCATTATTCCCAGTTTACAAGTGGGGAACTTCCAGAGTTGTCCCAAGAAATTTGTAGAATTCCCTGAAGGCAATATGCAGCCTTCTCTTTAGTACTGGGTGTTATTTGGGATCCCATTACCTCAAGTAATAACGTGGCTTGGGTTTCCTTACTTAAAAAATTACATGCTGATAATCTGTTTCATACAAGCCCAGCTTGACATAACTTAGTTCATCTTTAGCTGTTTGTGTTTGATACCATGTTAAATCTGTTTATGGCTCATACACTGGTCTTTCATTTGGTCCAAATGAGCATTCATGGAAAGGTTTTGCCCTTGTTCTACTTGAAGAATTGCAAACTTAGAGTAAGCAGCCTGAAAACTTGGGTTTTAATTCTGCATTTAAAATTATGCAATTTTGATGTGTAGTAATCAAAGTTATTTTATTTCCTAGCATTTTTTCTTCCTGGTGAAAGATTATGGAAGCTGGCTGGATATTGGAACGAGGTACAGTATTATATTTTTAACCTCCATTGCATTTTTAAAAGGCCCATAAATTAGTATTAATATCTATCTACTCAGAACTCTTGTAATTTTTTTCAATTACTTTCCTTAGTCAAATGCTCCACAATGTTCTTCCTACTTACAACATAAGTGCACACATATATGCATGTGTATGTGTATCCAAAGCTAAAATGTGGAATAGCTGTTCCAGAGCAACAGGTGTATAAGTAATGAATCTAGCATGGCAAGAAATACACTTAGTAGGATTTGTATGATTTCTAAAGATCAATAATTACACACATAAAATAATTATTGTTGTGTACTTTAATTAGTTGTAATCGTTGTTAAAATAACAATTTCTCAAGATCATTAATTGTCTTGAATCTAGTTAAGCTTCCATATACAGTCCTCTGTGAGTTAATGAACCTTGTACAGGTACATTGGTGGCTACCAAGATCCATGTATTTATCCTCCTCCTAGTTTAGGAAGAGTAAATCTGGATCATTTGAACATAGAAATCACATCTAAGATACAAGAATTTGCTGCTCCAGAGCATACATCATTAGGTAGGTTTGCAGAACTCTTATTTGTGAATAGCTCAGAAACAACACATGCAAGGAATACACATTTCAGATTTACCTTCCCTCTGTTGAGAAAATAGATAATATGCTGTAATAAGCTTAGTAGGAAATGTGTTGTTAATGATCCAGCCAATCTGATCAGTTAACACTATTATTTAAACAGAGGTTGAATGGTGACCTATTGTTAATATTCTGTTTCATCTACAATTACTCTGTGCTTTACTGAGCCCAAACATTCCCTCCAGCTCATGCATGTGTCTACACATCTGCACACATCTATTCTCCCTGTTCAAATTCCTGCTTGTAGCTACCTTTTGAAGGTTCCTAATGGGATGAGAAAAATAGTTAGATCAAACAGTGCTTTAGCATCACACTTCCTTGCTGTGGCCAGTTTATGGTAAATCAGCTGGCCTCATTCTTTGGTTGAAATTCCTATGCAGATTAATAAGGATATTAAAGAACTCAGAAAAGCTCTGTTGTGCTGGGCAGGAAACTTTAATTGGGAACTAGCAAACAGAAATATAAATTCTTAAAAGTACCTAAAAACTTCATCTCTGATATGCAGTCTTCATACCACAGACATTTACAGCACAGATTGTTGGATCCATTTCAACTGGAAATTTGCCTTTTCCCAAAGAGTTTAGGGGAGCTCATTATGCACATCTGTAATTCTGCCATTACATGTGTGTGTTTTGAGCACTGAGGGAAGCACTGAAAATATCCTTTCAAAAGAATAATTTGTGATTAATATTTAACATGCTAATGCATAATGCTCAGGCAGCCTTAAATTTGTCATTACTTCACTTTGCCACCTACATCATTTTATTATAGTCTCTTTATGTCTTGTATGTATGTGTGTGTTTGCACATAAGATAAAAATGCTAGGTTGCATAAGAAAAGAGGTGAAATCATAGGCAGAGAAGTGAAGTGGTCCTTCTTTTACCTTGTACAAGCTTGGCAAAATTAAGTGGGCTACAGAGAAGATTTTTTTGTTGTTGTTGTTAGTTACTGAAAGGGAAGATAAGCTTCATGGGGTTCTGGACAACTCTAGAATCCAGTGGGAGAGAGATATTAATGTGGCTTTTTCCTCTCCTCAACTGCAGTAACAGCTCTGTGGCATTCCCATTGCAGTGTTGTCTGTTGTTGTGTTGACAGCAAGGTCTGAAAATATCCCATTTCAGTTGACATTTTAGGCTTTGCCAAAATTTTCCTGAGAAAGCTGAATTAGTTAAGGAAATTAGTATTTTTTTGTTTGGTTTGGTTTGGTAGAGTTTTTTGGTTGGTTGGGTTTTTTTTGGTTTTGTTGGGTTTGTTTTCCTAATTTTTTTTAAACTTTTTTTTGTAGCATTGATAGGAAGTGTGTGTATGTGTGTGTGTGTGTGCAAATATCAGATTTGTTTTATATTACTAGTTACCACTTCATTGAAATCACACATGGAAAAGCAGCAATTTAATTGCCCATTGAAGATCCATTTCTCTAGAGTCAGTCAGAGTGCAGTGGTATTTGTAATATATTTGCAAAGCTGCTTAAGTATATGTCTTTTTTTTTTCTTTCTTTTTTTGTGTGGTGATAATTTTTTATCAATTTTCTTATTATCACTCTTCAAAACTCTGTATGTCCTGAGTTTTACTAAGAATGTTCAAGTTCAGGAGGAAACCATCATTAGGCAATACTTGGGTTTTCAAATACAAGTCCTCAAAATTTTCATGTGTGAGAGCTGGTTTTAAATCCTTTGTGATAAAAAGACCACCTTCACTGCTTTTATTTATGGTGTTGTTTTATTTCCTAGTGGATCTCTCACTGTCTGGATGTAGGGTTTGTTAGCTGACATATTTCCTTCTTTTTTCTTTTAATTTCACCTCTGACTCCTGCCTTTTCAGAGAATCATATAATGGTTTGGGTTGGAAGGGACCTACAGATTGTTGAGTTTCAACCCTTCTGTCATGGGTGGCAGGGACACCTTCAACTGGGTTGTTCCAAGCCCCATCCTACCTGGCCTTGAGCACTTCCAGGGAGGGGACATCCACAGCATTCCCTGGGCAGCCTGTGTCAGTGTCTCACCACCCTCACAGAAAACAATTTCTTCCTAGTATGTAATCTAAATGTACCCTCTATCAGCTTAAAAACACTCCCTCTTGTAGCCAGGGGGGGTTTGGTCTCTTTTCCCAGGCAACTCTCAGCAAGACAAGAGGGCACGGTCTTAAGTTGTGCCAGGGAATGTTTAGGTTGGACATTAGAAAGAATTTCTTTACGGAGAGGGTGATCAAGCATTGGAATGGGCTGCCCCGGGAAGTAGTGGATTCTCCGTCCCTGGAGATGTTTAAAAAGAGACTGGATGTGGCACTCAGTGCCATGGGCTGGGAACTGCAGCGGTAGTGGATCAAGGGTTGGACTTGATGATCTCTGAGGTCCCTTCCAACCCAGCCGATTCTGTGATTCTATCACTTACACGCCTGTGCAAAAGTCCCTCCTCATCTTTCCTGCAGGCTCCCTTCAGGTTCAGAAAGGCTGCTATAAGGTCTCCCGGGAGCCTTCTCCAAGCTGAACAACCCCAACTCTCTCAGCCTGTCTTCATAGGAGAGGTGCTCCAGCCCTCTGATCATCTTTTTGGCCCTCCTCTGGGCTCCTTCCAACAGGTCCCATCTGCTTTTAGGTCAGGGGCTCCAAAACTGGACACAGTGCTCCAGGTGGGAGCTCACATGAGCTGAGTAGAGGGCAAGAGTCACCTCCCTTGACCTACTGGCCATGCTTCTTTTTATGCAGCTTAGGATGTAGTTTTATGTCTCTTCCTACCGTGCTTTAACCACATCACATGTCATGTTACCATGCCTCATATCTGCTGTAATAATGTCATGTCTTTCTTCTCCTTGGTGAATTCAGTATGCCACTTCAGTATTGTCTGTGAATGTGAAGAGATTTCTGCTTTTCCCATTCTTCCAGATCATTAATGAAATGCTGAGTAACAAAAGATCCAACACAGTCCTGTGTTACCACATTCAGCAAATCATCAATGCACCATTGATTCCCTCCTCTCAGTAAATTATTGATTACCATAAATATTTATAGCTTCCTAGAAAGTTTTAAAGCCCCTTTACTTAGAGGGCATGCCAAAAATCAATGTGAACTTGTTTTTCAGAGTGCTTTTCATTGTTTTGCTATAATAATAGGATAATCTTGTAGTGAATGCAGTGGCTTACATGAGCTTCTGAGGTCTGCTAGCCTTACTCTCTCTACCTGTATATCTTGAGGTCACCATAAATTGCATCATATGCCCTAGAAGAATACATCAGTACATTTCATTGCATCATACAATTTCATCATTACATTACATTAGATAATAGTGTTGTTTTCCTAGTATTTCTGATAAAGAGAGATCATGAGAAGTTTGTTCTGACATTTATTTTTTTTTAATAACAGAAAAATAGAATAGCTAGCTTTTCAGCTTCTTTGTCATTAAAACAATTTCTCTATGGCTTAAAAGGTATGTTTATCTATCTGTAGATCTCTATAGACAAAGATATAGCCTTTAAAGCCTACTGTATAACTATAAAGTATATGCAATTTGTAAATAGCTGTATATTCAGATAGTTAAGATAAACCCCAAAGCTTTTTTATATGACAGTAAAATATATTTTTTTGCAAACACATATTGTGCTGCTCCCTCTTTTTATAACATTTACTGGAAGATAAAGAGATACAATCTTAGCTCTTCTGCAGTTTCAAAGTTCAGGGGACATAGATAAAGCACAGGAGACTGTTTTTCAGGTTTTAGGATAACAGAATGGGCTTCAGGTTTGTGCTGCTGGGGCTTCTAGGTCTGGATGTTAAACCAAAAGTCATGTAACTAGGAGGAAAATCATGTTTACCAGCAATTTCTAAAACAAGAGCTAGGAGTGATGTGCTTTGTTTTGTGTTCAATAGAGGAGAGAGGGAGTGGGATCCTGGCTGTAAATGAAGTAGACTTAAAATTCAGAATCTAAATCTGGGATCTTAGCATGTGCTTTGGAATAATCCCACAGTTCAAAGTAGCATGTTGTGTAGAGACAAAAAGTCCTTGGACTCTTCTGGAGAGTGGTGTTCCAAGTCCTTTCACAAGTTGGTTTTGTTTTACTAGTTTTATTGCTAGTTTTTAAATTGCTGTAGTTAACTTACTCCATCTTCCTGCCTTCCCAGCTGATAATCAAGTCTGCCATCTCAGGAATAAGTGTGTCTTGAGAGAAAGCCATGTTTTAGAGCAAGATTGATTTCCCCCCCTGCTTCTCCCCCCCCACCCACCCCCAATTTTTTACTGATCTTGGATTCTTCTTGTTAGTACTACTTTGATTAGTAGTTGTCACGAATGTACATTTACATGAACAAAGCCAGGAGTTGGTTGTACTTCATGTTCTCCTTTAGGTTTCTTGCTACTGAAACAGGTGTCTTCCTTCCTGATACAAAATTTTCCTGACACCAGCTTTGCTTGTTGACTTTGATCCATCCATAGTGCACTCACCTTACTTCAGATCATCCATGATCCTCTACAACAGCTGCCTCCATCATTACCTGTCCCTGCCCATATCATCCTTTATAAGCATTGCCCTGCTGTTCCACACTATGCTGTTCTCTTGTACCCATTTAATGTCTCTTCATCCACATGGATCTAACTTGTCTAAAGCCTGGGATGTTGCTCCTTTCTCTTATTAGCTCAGGTTTGACTTCTGATGGAGGAAGATGGTCTTAAGAATTACCCAGGTCACTGTAACTACAGATGCAGTCACAGGGACAGTTCTGGGCTGTATAGGGATCAAGATTTTATTACTGCTGTTGTGGTATATACCTGTAAGAGTCTTGCTTTGTTTAACTACAGCATTATCCCAGCCTGAGAACTAATTTAGCAAGCAGAGCTGCCTGCAGACACTGCAGAACCATTTGCTGGTAGCCCTAGAGGTGCTGACTGTTTGCGATTATGTGACAAGTGGACTGAAATTATTTTTAAACATGCTCTATAGTATAATATATGTATATAGTTCTTTACTCTGAACATCTGGTATTTTAATAAAGCAGCATAACTGTTCAGTCTTTTGCGGCATAGCAAGGGAGAGGTGTGTGCAGCACTCTTTTTTACAAAAGAAAGGAAGACCCAGTCCCTTGACTGACAGGTAGCTAAACAGAGTTTGTGGAGTTTTTCCTTTTGAGAAAGCGCTTCTCTGTGCCCTCCAAAATAATTGATAAGCATCCACATCTGGAAAAGCTCCTTTTGGGGTGAACAGGAACTCCAGTGCACGTGTAAGGGCCATGCTGATGGCAGCAAGTCGACAGTCCTCTGCTGGCTGTCTCAGGGTGTCTGTAGGAATAAAGGTGAGGTCTTCATTTGGCTTCTGATTTTGATGTTTCTCTTTGAAGCTTTCTTTGAAAGCGAGAAGGAAAGTGGTGTTGGTCCTTACATGAAAAACTACAAATTCTGGTGCCAGGTGAGAAGGAAAGTTGAAGTGTTGAAAAGTTGAGTGTAATGCATGCGCCAGCTGTTTACGAGGCTGGCTGTTTCCTTAAGAGCAACACCAGCTTCTGTACCAGGTGATATTGCACAGTTCCTAAGGGCATGTTACACCGTGATGATAAATGTAAGGAGGGTCTGACTCAGTTGACAAGATGTTCTTTCCCATGCAAAACTGAAACTGATCCTGTAACACACCCAGGAGAACTTCCGAGGGCACCTCTTGAAGGAGTTGTGTTATCTTAGTTATTGTGAATGTGCTGTGAACTACAAAGTCCAAAGTATGTTCACCAGGTGAAGGTTGCTTTGTGCCTGACTTCATGCTCTCCCTGTGTCAGCTTGCACGTTCCCCACAAACAGAGCAGGGGTATGGCTCTTGTAGTGAATACTTTAAGTTGCACCATGTAGAGGTGGAAGTTCACAGAGATGCAAGGTGCAGGCTCTTGGGATGGATTATGCTGGTTGAGGTCTGAGCCTGTTTGTGCTGGTGGGGTTTTGTAAATGATGTCTTAAAAACCTATGTTTTTGAGGAAGGTATTGGTCAGAAGTCTCACACTACAGAAACAGAAAAAATCTGTAGTATGAGTGAAAGCCCTTTCAATGTTCATCCGCTTTGGCCAGAGCACATCTTTGCCCCTGTACTCAGCCCTGGTGAGGCCACACCTCGAGTACTGTGTCCAGTTCTGGGCCCCTCAGTTCAGGAAGGATATTGAGGTCCTGGAGCAGGTCCAAAGGAGGGCAACCAGGCTGGTGAAAGGACTCAAGCACAGATCCTATGAGGAGAGGCTGAGGGAACTGGGGCTGTTCAGCCTGGAGAAGAGGAGGCTCAGGGGAGACCTCATCACTCTCTACAACTCCCTGAAAGGAGGGTGTAGCCAGGGGGGGGTTGGTCTCTTTTCCCAGGCAACTCTCAGCAAGACAAGAGGGCACGGTCTCAAGTTGTGGCGGGGGAGGTTTAGGTTGGACATTAGAAAGAATTTCTTTACTGAGAGGGTGATCAGACATTGGAATGGGCTGCCCCGGGAAATAGTGGATTCTCCATCCCTGGAGATATTTAAAAAGAGAGTGGATGTGGCACTCAGTGCCATGGTCTGGTAACTGCAGCAGTAGTGGATCAAGGGTTGGACTTGATGATCTCTGAGGTCCCTTCCAGCCCAGCCAATTCTATGATTCTATGATTCTATGGTTACTGGAATCCTGGCTGTGGAAAAGCTCCCAGTCGTCAGTGAATTTTTTGGATTAGTTGTTTTTCTCTCACAGTGGCTCAGCTTTGTTAGAGGGCTGGTGCTTCTCTGCTTCACAGAGCTAAATTGTGTGAGGCTAGGGCCAGGGTTGTCACAGTCTTGGGGTCATGAGGATTGATAGCATCGGCATTATGAGCTTTACTGCTCTTCTGTGGCTAAACTCTTAAACTGAACGAGTCCTCTGGCAGAAATTCCAGGTCATTAAACCTGCAAGTGCTCTTTGCAATCCTTTTTTGTGGCTTCACTGAGTCTGAAGTTATCCTACTCATCCTGAAGAGCCATCTGCTTTGAAATAGTGGAGATGGGTGGGTGCATCAGGAGGTATGAAAACCTTTCATGTTAAACTGTCAGTGTCTTCAGTAGTCCCAGGAGAAAACCAAATGGTTGCATTGGATGTGTGATGGACACAGCTGCTTCACCTACAGATCTAGCCTGAAGTCTGTCCCTGGTTTTCTTGATAGCTAATAATTTAAATTAATAGCAGCTTGATTCTGACATCAAACACAGGATGCTGAATATCCTAGGTCATATTGTAGTCCTGACACTAAATAGCCCATCTGTAACACTAGTGAGCATCAGGAACCAGAATTTGAGCAAGTGGAGAATAAACTCTCTGCTCATTATTGTTTTCATCAGTAGTGACTTCAGAACTTTCCAACTCAGAAGGTGCATCTTCATATTGCGTTTGTTAGCCTCTCTTGAACTCGTGTGTTTAATCTCTTTGAAACCACGTGTTACCATGACTGAAGATTCTGCCATTTTTAGAATGCTGAGTGAATAAGTAGTGGGCTTTTTTTCCTTAAAGCTGATGATCACTGGAATAGTGTTTTCTCTGGAAAATTGCACTTCAGCTGACATAAATATGAGTTGTCTTACTACCAAGGAGTATTTACCTCATGGCAAGTTCTCCCTAGATTCTGCATTATCAGTTCTCAGCAAATGGAAGTTTTGAAATAGTTTCAATCACACATGTTAAAATACCCACTTGAATGAAAAATACACTCCCTATCTGTTATTTGCTTGGTACATGCTCAGTTGTGTTTTCTGTTGTGCCCACCATTTTATTGTGTCACAGACTTAGGATTTTACGTGATAGTGCTGCTATAATAGTTGTGTCCCAGGAGCAGCATATATAAAATGACATACTGGGCCAATAATTAGTCCTAGTTGAAAAAAAAGATATCCAGAAGGTTATTTGTCAGGGGTTTTTTTTGTTTGCAAATTTACATTTATCTCTTACTTCTTGTATCTATCTCCTCCTTGCAGCATTAGCCACTATGTGCTGGTGATGTCGCTGACCATATTTATGATGCTGATGAATGGACTGGCCCAGCTGCTAACTACAAAGAAACTTGAACTTCTCAGAAGGACTAAGCACCACTCCATGTGATAAAGTGCTAAATCTTCCTGCTTTGTTCCCATCCTCAGGCTTCTTTGGAACCAGCATCCACCTCTGGAATGTAAATACAAGTTAATGCACTAGAGTGCCAAAATCCTACCTGGGAACTAGAGCACTCTGCTGATACAGGTTAAATGCTGTCCAGCGACTGAAATTTGCATCTAGAGATTGACATTTTGGCATTAATTGGGCTAAAAAAGCCTCACCTTTTCTCTCCCAGTGTACATATTTCTTCAAAATAAAAACACCAACAAAGGTCTTTTTGAAAGAAATCAGCAACCGTCTTTTGGGATTTTTTTTTTATTTTTTTTATTTTTTTTTTTGTAGTCGTTATAATTTGTCTGCTGGCTTTTTGTCTTGCACACGCTCACTCTCTTTGGGAGTCTGCAAAGCCCTAGCTTCGTTTCATGCCTTGCATAAGCATATCTCATTCTAAAGCATAAATGAAATCAGTCTGGGCAGATCACTGATTTGTACGTTGCTGATGTGGTGTATGCATTTGAATATCTCTGAAACTGGCTTCCCTTTCTGCAAACTGTGTCAATGTGCCTGTGAGAATATGCTCATGAGGCAGGTTAAGACTGGTATACTGTGGGGCTGTTGATTGTAAGACAATAGATTTCAGCTAACCTCGGTGTGAACTGCTGCTGGTGATTGTGCTCTCCTGCTGCCTCCTCTGGTTGGGTGAGCCTGGGCAGTATGCCAGCTCAGGTAATTGGTCCAAATCAAAAGGAATCTGATTAAAGAATTGTAAAATAGCATTCAAACAGATTCCCTTGTCCACCTCCTGATGGAGCTGACAGGAAGTTTAGGGCTGATTGTTTCAGTGGTAGCCCAGTTAGATCAGTATGAAACTGCAGTTTGAGTTGGTGGTTTGTGCAGTGAGGCTACACGGAGACTTTTCTTTCTTTCTTTCTTTCCTTGTTTTCATTTCCACTTGTGTTCTGCTCCTGATTAAAAACATCAGATTGGGTAATGGCTGCAGCATGAATCAAACCCAGACATGGGTTCCTTGGTTGTATGCTGATTACAAGTGAGAGCAAAGAGACAGGGTGCTTTGAGGCTCTGCTGTTGTGGGTGCTCCTGGGGACCCAGTAAATATAAATATATTGAGTGAGGTTTGTAGCTTTGTAGCCCTTTCAGCAACAAGCATCAGCTTCCCTACCACTAGCCCACAGCTGGTTCAGTAGCACAAACCACAGTAGTTGCCTATACCTCAATGCTTCTTCACTTCCTGAAGTCATCTATTGCAAGAATTGAACAAAAATTGTATCTCCTGAAGCAAAAATTTTATCTTCTCTTCAGCAGGAGGCCTGCACAGAGGTAGGTGTCCTGCCTTTTAAACAACTTTTTCCATCTATTGTAGCAGCGAGCCTTCTCTCACGGGGACTCAGCTCTTCTCCGGAGCTCTCTTGCCATCCCTCTCCTCAGGTGTCTTCATCTCTTCTTTTCTACTCTGCTTCTGGGAGCATGCCTTTTATTTTGCCCTTCAGCCCCGCCCATTTCCGGCTGGGGCAGGCCCTAATTATTGGGCACAGCCGGGCCTAAGCTCCCAGTTCATTATCAGCGACACCTGAGGACTTGTGGTTCTCTCTACAATCTGTACCATCAATAAATGGACTTTTAAAGCAGATCCCTTTGCACGGTGAAAGAGGTGAGTGAAAGAAAAAACTTTCTTATTTCTCTGCTATTGTACGATGGCATCACTAAAAATTGTGCTATGTAATAGCCCTGTGTCATACTCCCAGCTTACAGCCAAACCTGCCTATCTGGGAGCTGATACATATGGTAGGTGATGCTGACAGCCAAGGCTAGATGTTTGTCATGAGGGCTGCTCCAATATTTTTTCCAGCCATCTGGCATTTGGTCGTGGTCACACGTTTGTTTTAAGGCTCTGGAAACGATTCATCCCTCGGCAGGAAGCTTGGCTGGGAGAAAGCAGTCACAAACCTCCATCTGCTACTTGAGTGCTAGAAAAATATTGTGTCATGGGCCTGCATGCATCATCCATGCAGCTTCAGAGTGCCTCTTGAGGGCATCTGAGCGCTGGAGAGGGGGTCATTTTTCCACTAGGTGGAGGTCCAGTGGTCTTGCTGGGTCTGTTGCTAGCACAGCTCGTGTCAGTCACAGAAGATATTTCGCATTTGTTACAGACTGTACCCACAGGCTTGCACACTGGAAGGTGGGCATGTGCCTGTTGCTGATAGTTGTACCATACAGCCAAGGCAACAAGGAGCTCTGAGCTGGTGGAGAGTTGCTGCCACAGCAAAGACTGTGTAGGCTTGGGAATCTGCCACGTCTGTTCTCCTTGGGTCCAGTGAGTCTCTGGAGGATGGAGGGTTATCCCCATCTCAGCCCCTGTCTGTGGGGTACACTGAATCATTGCAGGGTATTGCAGTGAGTACTGTGAGCATTGCAGTAACTACCTGATGTGTTAGACCTCTGTCTACAGTGTTGTCATTTCAGTAGACACAGATGTAGGCCACTTTCACAGAATCACATAGAGTTAGGGGTTGGAAGGGACCTCAAAAGATCATTCAGTCCAACTCCCCTGCCAGAGCAGGGTCACCTACAGGAGGTCACACAGGAACACATCCAGGAGGGCTTTGAATGTCTCCAGAGAAGGAGACTCCACAACCTCCCTGGGCAGCCTGTGCCAGTGCTCTGTCACCCTCACAGTAAAAAAATTTTTCCTTGTGTTTATATGGAGCCTCCTATGCTCAAGCTTGCATCTGTTGCCTCTTGTCCTATCGTTCAGCATAACGGAGAAGAGCCTGGCACCATCCTCCTGGCTCTCTCCCTTTGTGTATTCATAAACATTAATGAGGTCACCCCTCAGTCTCCTCCAAGCTGAAGAGCCCCAGCTCCCTCAGCCTTTCCTCACAAGGGAGATGTTCCACTCCCTTCATCATCTTGATCACTCTGTGCTGGACTTTCTCAAGCAGAGGGCCCAGAACTGGACACAATATTCCAGATGTGGCTTCACCAGGGCAGAGCAGAGGGTGAGGAGAACCTCTCACAACCTACTGACCACCCCATTTCTAATACCCCCCAGGATGCCATTGGCCTTCTTGGCCACAATTGCTGGATCATGATCATCCTTCAATCCCCCAACACCCCCAGGTCCCTTTCCCCTTCCCTGCTCTCCAGCAGCTCAGTCCCCAACCTGTACTGGTACTTGGGGTTATTCCTATCCAGATGCCAGACTTTACACTTGCCCTTGTTGTAATTCATTTACTTTTTCCCTGCCCAACTCTCCAGCCTGTCCAGGTCCCTCTGAATGGCAGCACAGCCTCCTGGGATGTCAGCCACTCCTCCCAGCTTTGTGTCCTCAGCAAACTTGATGAGAAGACACTGTCCCTCATCAAGGACATTGATATCTTGAACAGGACTGGGCCCAACACTGATTCCTGGGGGACTCCACTGGTCACAGGTCCCCAGCTGGACTCTGTGCCATTGGTCACCACTCTTTGGGCTCTATTGTGTGGCCAGTTTTTAATCCATCCCACTGCAGATTATTCTATCCCACATTTCCTGAGCTTGCTCACGAGGATGTTATGGGAGACTGTGTCAAAAGCCTTGCTAAGGTCAAGGTAGACAACATCCACTCCTCTCTCTGCATCTACCCGTTCAGTCTCAACATCATAGGAGGCCATCATATTAGTCAAGCATGATTTCCCCTTGGTAAATCCATGCTGACTACTCCTGATGACCTTCTTCTCTTCCATGTCCTTAGAGAATGTGCTCCAGAATGAGCTGCTCAATCATTTTTCCAGGGATGGAGGTGAGGCTGACAGGTCTGCAATTGCCTGGATCTTCCTTCTTGCCCCTTTTGAAGACTGGAGTGACATTGGCTTTCCTCCAGTCCTCAGGTACCTCTCCTGTTAGCCATGATCTTTCAAAAATGATGGAGAGTGGTAGGGTGATAACACCAGCCAGCTCTCTCTACACTCTTGGGTGCATCCCATCAGGGCCCAAGCACTTGTCCATATTCAGTTTGCATAACTGAGCTCTAACCCAATCTTCACCCAATCTGACCCAGTCCTTCCCTACTCCAGGCTTTCTCTCTTGTGTCCAAGGTCTAGAGTTCACAAGGCCTGGTCTTAGGAGTAAAGACTGAAGCAAAGAAGTCATTCAGCAACTCTATTATCAGGGCTTCCACCCCATTCAGCAGTGGGCCCACATTTTTCCTGTTCTTCCTTTTACTCCTGATATATTTGAAGAAGCTCTTCTTGTTTCCTTTCACTTCCTGTGCTAGTTTTAGTTCTAAGAGGTCTTTGGCCTTTCTTGTTGCCTTCCTACCTGCTCTGACAACATCCTTATAGTTCTCCCAAGTGACCAGTCCCTTCTTCGATGAGCTGTAAATTTCTTTCCATTTTTCTTTTTTCTTTCCATCTTTTCAACTTTGCCATTGAGCGTCCCAGTCGACATTGCTGGAGTGATTTATTTGTGAAACTGCTGTTTGTAGAGCAAATAAACTGATGGGAGCAACTGAACAGCTGGTGTTGGTGTGTTGTGAAGGAATTGAATGAAAAAGCAGGAAGGTGGGACCCACAGGGCTGCCACCCTGAAGGCACTTCTTCTGCAAGCGTGTCAAAACTGTTTTCTATGACAAGGCCAAGTGAATGTCCTACCTACCAAGAGAAAATACTGGAGATGCATACTCTCTGGCACTGCAGGCTCCCCAGGAGAATGCACATGAGCTCAGGCCTGATGTCTTTTCTTGCCACAGGGGCTGGAAGTCAAGCAGCGTTTCAGCGTACTGCATCCGATGCTGCTCATCTGGGGTAGAAGGAAAAATCTGTGTACTCTGGTGTGCAGGCAAGTGGAAAATGTCTGCCAAAGTAAAGCCTACATCAATTACTCTTTCTGCTTATGGCTTCCATCCTGTCTCTTTCCACAAAGTAGGTTTTGGTTTTTACTTCTGTTCTTGTAAGAACAGAAAGGGGACAAGGAGCGGGGGAGAAACATTTGCAACACACACACTGGTTTTTCCTCAGCGCTGCTCTGCAGGTGTCTGTTCTTGTTTGCCATGTGCTCTGGTTAGGCTACACTGGTAGCAACCTTAGCTGACCTTCCCTTTTGCCCAGCTAGTCCCTTGCATCTCTGTGCCATTTGTGCATTCAGTTTCCAGCTAAGGCCACAGGAGTGCTGGAGAGGCAGGATTGGCTGTGCTATTCCTGTGTCTCCCCAGGGGAGGCTCTTGCCGGAGTCTTGGCCCAAACGTTTGGGTTTACTCCAGCACAAGGAGGTGTCAAAAATTCTCCCACTCAGCTGCTTTACACAGCCCCATGGGGTGTGTGACAAAGTTGATTCTGCCCTTCCACAGATGCATGTTCCTCTCTTTTCCAGAAACGGATGTATCAGCAATAAAAAGTCCTCATCAACTTTAGGAGCTAAGATAGGGAAAAAAATTCTCTACTGAGCTGAGCTTAAGCTTTCTCTTCTTCTGCTTCTGGGTCTTTGATCATCATCCCTCTTCAGATAGGACTCAGGCCACAGAAAGGGGGGCTCTGAGCCTGCAGATTCTTGCAGGCCAGTGCAGGTTTCACCCAGCCCCTGTGTTTTCTGTAAAGGCATGAGCCCTCCTGCCTGCCTTCATTCACCTGCAGCAGAATTGCAGACTCTCTGACTCCTAGAGCCAGGTGAGGCTTCAGACAATGAAAACCTCAGGCAGGGAAAGGCAGGTAGATCCCCTTTTTTATTTATGCCTGGGGCTGCACAATGTTTTGTGTTTTTTTTTTTTTTTAAACTGTACTCAAAGTTTAAAAACTTCTGCAAATCTTGTATCTTCTTGCTTTCAAAGCCATTGAACCCTGGAGAACTAACCATAAACTTTGAGTGCCAATCAGGTGGTATAATGTGAGAGAAGCTGTACTGAAGAGCAGCTGATACAAAGATCTTGTAATCTTCAGTGCTAGGAATTGTTCTCTGCTATTGTGGTATCAAGGCTGTACACAGCAGCCTTTTGATATCCGTCCAGGGAGTGAACTGTTTCTTCAGAGAGGATGAAGCTTAGATTGTATCAAGACCTCTTATGACTCAAACTAAATGGCGACTGCTTCCCCCTCACAAAGTGAATCAGATTTTACAAGCTCTGGCAATTTCTATGCATGACGTGGCTGTTAGCTTTAAGGCTGCTACAACCTTCAAATACTTGAATGAGAACAAAGATATGAATGAGCTTTCATGGTCTTACCCAAACCTTGCTCTCTAGCATTGCCTTTGAACTGCAGTGTCTGGTTTGCCCAAGCCACGATACAAATGTTATTTCAGCTCTTACCCCACAGCTAATCTGTAAGGGTGTGATTCCCATCACTTTTCAAAATTGTCTGTATGTCTTGCAGTCTTTTTTTTTTTTTTTTCTGCTCTCTCTGGGGTGGTGAGCGTGCTTCTTTCAGGTGCCTTTGGCAAAGAGGATGAGAGTGTGGAGGATGCCAGGCTTGCTGGTGCATCCTGATAAATTTGGGGTGCTATGAGCAGATATGAGCTATTATCTAGCTATGAGCTAGATAAAATATTTTTGGGAGCTATAGTTGTGAAGAGAACACCTCTGTTTTGCACCTACTCTGGGGTGTGCTCTGCTTCACAATGGGAGGGGCAGCTTCAGGTACTCCCTTTTCCATCATCACATGGCTTAGTCCAGCCTGAAAGCAAGAAACTGACTTTTTTCTCCTGTGTGTTGTCTTTGGGAACCTGCTTTGTGAGTTGTTGTCACTGGGGAAAGTTTGAGAACCGACTTTGCAGTGCCTCCAGATGTGTTGGACAGCCTCAGATAAGCCCCGGTTGGTCGTGAGACAGGGTTCACATGGTGAGATGGAACTGCCTGTCACAGCATCTGATGATCACCAAGTTATTTGCAACTCTCTCCTCAACCAGTCTGTCCTGGGCTGGTTACCATTGTAAGGATGTGCAGGGTTGAATCCACTTCATTTGCTTAAAGAGGATTTGCACTTAATTGTTTCCTGCAAAAAACTTCCTCCTTGCCCTGGGGCACTTCACAGTGTTTTAGCATTTGAAGATGACTGAAGAGGGAAAGGAGATGGCTTAAAACATGGCACTGGCCTCTCACCTGTGACCTTTGGAATCAAGTTTGTTGATGTTTTTTGTATTTATTTACTGACATGAGTGACAACAAACTTCATAACTTTGCAACTTTCTAACTTTGAAGGTGGGTCATATCAAGTTGAAACAGAGACTAACACAACTTTCTTTGTTTGCATTTTCTTTTTCATGTGATTTTTAAGAGCCTATGCCTTTTTATTTCCTTTAATGTTACATCAGGTGAAGCTAACATGCAGATTTAGCTTTTGCTTGAGTCAGTACCACTGTCAAACCTATTAATGGCTGGATATCATCTATTGCATTCTCTGAGAGGGGAAGAGAGCACCTCAGCAAGATGCTCAAAAGAATGTGCTTGCAATGGCAAAAGAGCAGTGATGGAGCACTACTACTTCTCTGAGTTTCTTGCTATCTGCATCCATGCTTCTTGGGGGGTCATCTCTGCTGCAAGGAGGTCCTTCCTGACCTGATTTGTCCGATGGACAGGCTGCCAAATCTTCCATGCCCTGTGCTTGGGCCCGTGGCTGAGCAAGGGGCAGGATAGTGCAGAGTCAGGCCTAGGGAATTTAAATCCCTGCCAATGCAATCACACACGGGCCTAAAGTTTTTGTACCTCAGCAAGATGGGAAGAGAAATATGAGAAAGCTACGTGTCACTAGCATGGCTCTTTGTTGTTCTTGCTGCCTCCTCTTCCTCCCTGGGGTGTGTCCCCTATTCCTTCAGCAATACCTGTCTGAGCCCGACTTCAAGCTCCAACAACTGGAAGCTGATCCAAAGGGCCTGTGTCCAGTAACAAACATTATAACATTGAACCACTGGCATTTGGGGCTGGGGAGATCTCTGACCAAGACCTGTACTCTTCTAATTAAATTTAGTTTATCACTCTTGCAGAACTGCTAAATTACAAGGCATTCTGACTGCAGTTTTCATATTGACTTTCTCTGGAGTAACCTTTATATATCTCAATAGACGTGGCCTTTTGTGCTGGACGTCATTACTCTGTCTTCTTGGCATATGAGACAGTACAAGACAAAAACTGCAGAATAATTTCAACATGGACTGACTGCAGTCTGGTGATGTGAGTTCTGGTGAGTCCACAAGTAGAGAATAGCTCTGAAAATACTGTTATTTTATTTTTGTATCAATTTCCATATTAAGAGATACTAGAACTTACTGTACAAAGCTCTGCTATCCAGAGCTATATTTAGCTACTCAGATGTTTGTGTCTCCATCTCACCAGATCTCCAGAAATGAGTGGATATTTCCCATCGTAGGATTAGAGTGAGAATCTTGTTATATCTGACCTACTGTGAAAAGAAAATATCTGCTTCACTGCCGTGTACTTTTTCATACGAGCGGTATCCTTCTGCATTTCTTCTAACCTATGTTAAGACATTATATTTCCTTACTTGCTTCAATGTAACTTGTCACTTGACTGGTATTTACAGCCAAAATTAGAAATGAAGCATGCATGTCATTTTTAAAGAATAACATTGTGAAGGAAAACCTCCTAGTATTTGGGATGACAGCCAAATCTTCATCTGGGACCTGGATCAAACACAAGCCTTCTGAAATATTGTCCCAAGCTCCTTCATTTCCTGGGGCTTTATTTCCCTGCCAATCCCCAAACAGTTATGCAATGAACCCTGCATAAAATTATTTTCCAGGACCGTGGCTTTCATCAGTTCACCTCAAGACTCCCTCCTGCCCTTGTTCCTCTGCCTGAGTCTCTGGTGGCCCAGGACCTCCCGGCAGAAGCTTGGGAGACTTTGCAGAGTCAGCACTGGGGCCCAGGGCAGTTCAGGGGAAGGGTTTTGCCCTGTTTGGTAGGTCCGGATGGCAGCCACTCTCATGGGAGAGCCTGTTTCCTTCCTTTGCTGCTTTTGTTTGCTTAGGATTTTTTTTTTTTTTTTTTTTAATGATACTTAAAGCTTGGGGTTTGATTTTTGGTTTTGTTTTGGGTTTTTTCAATTAATGATTGGGAGACCAGCTGGTGGCATTAACTCATTTTAATATGACTCAGTCTGAGAAATGCTCAATCTTCCTCTTGGAAAAAGTGGCTGACTGCGTTTTTATTTTTTTTTCTGGTATTTTGCTTGATAGAGAATAAATTTTTTACAAAAATTGCTCTATAGAGCAAGGGAACAGACTCTGTCAGTTTCCCTTCCCAGAACTTATATTTTGCAAAATGACATTTGGGGAAAAGCAGCCTTTTCATTAGTGGATGCATGGAAGGCCCCACAGGCATGAATGCAGAGTAACGGGCACTGCAATCTATGGAACTGCAACTAATTGTATTTTAAAGCTCTATTTCAATGAGGCACCATTGCTGCCTATCATTCCAATACAATATATTGGAACTGAATGGCAGCAACTATATTTTCTCTCCTTGTGGCAATTTTTAATTCTTTCTGAAAAATCATGGGTGTTGTGAGCTTTCTCAATATGAAGTAAGGTGGCTCAGAGAAGTGGAGATGGCATTACCCTGTAGTTCACAGCACTTAATGTCCCCACAAGAGAAAGAAAAATTCAAGCAGTCATTTCTGCATGGGAAAACTACCCTGTGATACATTACAAATGCCCTCATCATAGGCAGGTTTTTAACTTAATCTGTGCCACAGTTATGCAAATATGCTTATCATGCATTTGACAGCTTCCTCCCAGTCTCGCTTCAGGAGTGCTGGCGTGTATAAGATGGATCGATGTGCCTGTTCCTAAAGGTAAAATGTGTGATACTTGTCAGGGTAGAGCTAAATGGCATTATTTATTTGTTTATTTTGCAAGCCTGTGAATGTGTCTGACTATTAAGAAGAGGAACACAGCAATGATTCTGTTTAATTAACAGAGAAGTAACTTTCTTGCCAGTTCTAAGTGCCATTTGATCTATCTGAGATGTTGCAGGACTGGAGAACTGTAAAAGGCTGAGAAAGCATTATTTGTTCTTGGTGAATGGAGCTTTATGAAAGTAATTTACATATTTGCACACTGAAGCATAACTACTTGCACATAAGCAGGGTGATAAATGATTGACTATAATAGATTGACACTTCAGGCAAAAATCCAGCAGAATACTTAAGCATGTGCTTAATTTCAAGTATTCTGGCTCTGCCGACTGCGGTGGGGCAGTCAGTTCCTCTCTTAAGTTCAAGAAGCTGCTTGTGAACTTCAATTAGACATGTGGTTAAGTGGAGGACCAAAGTCTGTCTAAAAGAGCTTATAGAAGGGAAAAAACTTTCCTATATCACACTTATATCAGAATGGCAACAGTAAGTAGGACTGTAAACAGATCAGAGCTCATCATGTATGGAGCATCCTCAGCTCCTGTTGATGAAGTGGGAGTTGTCAGTTGCCTATTATTTCTCAGACCTGGGACAAAAAAGTATGCCAGCAAAAGACTAATCTAGTCTACCTGTTTCAGAATGTTTCATTCTGTACATTTTGTTCTGGTTTGTGTTTTCTTGTTTGTTGTTCTTCTTATTTTTTTTTTAATTTCCAGGAACGAAAACATATTAAATATTTTATTGTTGTTCTGTGAAAATCACATTCTGCATTGGCCAGATATTGTTGTCAGTAAATGGCTTAGTTGGAAATTTAATTAGGCAAAAAAAAAAAAAAAAAAATCTAACCCCCCCAACTTTACAACAAACAGTGATTTTGTTTTCCAGTAACTTGAATCTTTTCCCCAGCTTTCATCCTGTACTGGCCCCACCAGGAACCTGTTAGTAACTCTGCTTCATCACAAGCCCCTTTTTTGCATTGTATTTAGAAGTTCCTGAAGCTGAAGGTGGAAAAACCTGGTTTAAACCTTCAAGTGTTAGGCAAAAGTTGAGGGTCCAAATCAAGGTCATTCTGATGAAATTGATTTTGGACTCTACGTAACAAACTTTCTTCAAACTCCACGGGAATTATTTCATGTGACTGACTGAAATTCTGCAAGCTAGAACTACAAGTTAAGTCCGCTGCTTTCTCCTAGTAACCCTTCCAAAAGAGAATTTTGGGGTTTATATCTCTGTCAGAAACAGATGGTCCTTGGATTACGTCTCTATCTCTAGCAGATACCTGAGCAATGGTCACTCTATGTCCATTCACACAAGCATGAAGCCTTCACAATGACCCCTGTACACTTTTACATCAGCACAGAGCATTTTCTCTGCTTTCTGACTCCATAATTTTAATAATTTTTCCCTTTATTTTACCTATCCTGATCTTATATCTTTCAAAATATGTCTTAAGTTCATGGTGGTTGGGCGAAGCTTAATTAAAGTGTGTCAGTGTGATAATTTCTTTAATTCAGGAGACATGATAACCTCTTTTTTTTGGAATAAAATTGAGTGGATTCAGTGCCCAAAGTTAAGGTCTTTGGTAACTAACAAGAAATGGAAAAAGATAACGAAAAGATTTTTCTAATTCAGATCAAAGCAAAAAAATATACACCAGAATTTGTATTTTCCAGAGTAGCCAGGAAACAGGCAGGAAAAAAGGAGACAGAAAAAGTTGCAAACACCATCCAGAGAGAATGACTAAAAAAATCTCTTTACTGGTTTGAGTGCAGGCTAGGAAATTATGAAGAAATTATCTGGGATTTGATTCACACTAACTTCAAGGCTTCTGTGTTTCTTTTTCTTTTTCTTTCTTTTTTTTTTTTTTGTTTGTTTGTTTGTTTGTTTTCAAAATCAACAGAATTGCATAAAAATACCTGAATCCCTCAGCAATTTCTCCTCCTAATGGAAACAACTTGAAAGACACTGAAAAATGATCAAACAGCATGACCTGCAACTACTCTGAAAGCAGTAATATTTTTGTAGTCTGAGGGGAGATGGGCCTAGAGCTTTCTCCATATTCATGTAAAGCATCAAAATAGATCTTGTGCTTCTGTAATGCATAGAATATGAGCCTTGAATATAAGCCAGAAGTTGCCAAAATCAGTGGGAATTTCCTAAAGCCCATGGAAGCCAGTGGATCAAAAGGTCAATCATAGATCAACAGTCAAAACGCTGTCTCAGAAAATGTAATTTAAGGGTTGTTTGCTAACAGAGCTCAAGTGCTGAATTCAATTACTAAGTCTATTTATCATTCCTTTTTTAAAGCCAGGTTTGATACACTGGACCTGGTGTCCCAGTCTATGCAGGGGGATTGGAACTGGATGATCTTTAAGCTCCCTTCCAGCCCTATGCATTCTGTAATTCTGTGATTCTATGACCTAGGTGGGGGTTGAGGCTTTGTCTATGTGAGCAACACGCTCCTGCCATTACAGGTGCTGCATTGCTGCAACTTTTCCAAGTAATGATTCTGGTTGAAGTGATGAACTGAATGTCTTCTCATATGCAAAGTACCCCACTCCCTCCAGACAAATCCTGCAGCTCCTGTGGTCCCAAAATTCAATCCCAACCTTCATTCAAAACTCTTTGTATGTTGGTCAGCGTGTATGAGCATGGGCAGAAGCAATGCCTGATGGGCTGTGAAGAGGGAAACATAGCAAGTGTTCATTTTCATAATCAGTCCTCATTCCCTGAGGAGAAGGTACATTGGGGTCAATTTCATCACTAGCAAATTAGTTTGAAAGTGGGTGAGGGATGAGGAAGAGCTCACAACGCAGCCATTACTCTACTGAATGGTTTGGGTTTCCTTCTGTTACCAAAGAAATCTATATATGTAGTCTTGTTGCTGTTTTTTCCTCTAGACTCAGATAATTCAGAAATCAGTAAATCACATAAATTTGTATCAGGAGATGCAATTTTATTGTTTTCTGTTTTAAACAAGTTCTTCTATGTTTTGCCTTGCCTGCAAAATCCTTCCTGTGTCTCAAATGTAAGATAATGCAGGTGCACAGCATTTCTAATATGACAGAAAAGATGTAATGATAAATGCTTAACTGCAGTTTTCCATTTCATATGCTGAAAATAAGGAAAGGGAGGAAAAAACCCGGACATGTTACTGATGTCCTATCATCATCATATTCTTTTCAGCTAACATAGGAGGAGGATGCATAATTACCTGGACAGAGACTTCCATTATTCCTGAGCTAGAGCTTTTTTTCAGTGTGAGAACACAAAAAACCTTTAAAGAATAGTTTAAAATTAAAATGCTATTATCTTAGGAGAAAGCAATGTTTACCTGGGTTGGCTATTAGTAGGTGAAAGCACAATGGGAACCAAGACTACTGACTATATTTGCATGATATTAGTTAAATTATCTAACCTGAATGTCTCCCCTGTCTGTTTCACCCTGTGCTCAGATGCTTAGGAACTTGGAAACAAGAGTAGCAATGAAGATGCAATTCCAGGAGCAATTCCATTACTTTTTGTGATAAGAGGCACAAAGAAGCAGAAAGAGTCATAGGAAATGCTAATGGAGAAATTGGCAGCTTTGGGCTCTGCCACAGTGTGTGACCTTGGGGAACTTGATAAAACCACTTTTTTTTGCACTTGACTTAATTTTGAACAAAATGCAATGACACTGAAATCCCCACTGCAAACCACAGCAGTTGGCAAGAGGCACAGCCCAACAATACTTCCCCTGTGAAATGAGAATTGTTTGACAGGATGACCCACACTTTCACCTTTCTCTGAAAGGCTAATAGTCTACCTGGACACAAGGAGCAATTCCCTAGCACTACGTTTGCACTGTATGCAGTGGGAATCTCATCTCCATTGAGGTATCTGGGAACCACAGAAATGCAAACACCACCCACCCATCAGCTAAATGCCATTTCCAGGTTCTGATTGCCTGGTGCTAATATGGTCCAATGCTGCCTGCTGGAGCTGAGGCAAACACTAGCATAGCACTAGTATGTTCTTGCCAGGGTGGATGAGGTCTTTTGCAGGCTGCTTTTGTGTTGTTCCAAAGTCTTTGTAGGCAATTTGGAGAATGTGTCCCCAGGATATTGTGCTCTGGAAAACAGGAATAGGGACTGGGGGATGTGCTAGTTCAGCTGTGATTCTCATTTGCAATATGGGACATGAAATAATACAAAGTTTTCATCTGGCTATAGAAATTACTAAATAGAAGTACTTTACAACTTCAGGAGTATTATATTCTTGTCCTGTTTCAGCATTTGCAGACACAACAGATGAAGTGAATTAAATTATACATGCACTAATGGAATGCATTGTTATTCACAGTCTTCTTTAACTTGCTTGCAAATTAACACAAATAATTAGAAGCTGTATCTTGAAGGTTTGATAGGCTGGGTTTTTTGGTTTTTTGGTGTTTTTTTTTTAAATTTATGCTTATACATGCAATATATATGTATGTATGTGTGTGTATCTATAGGTAACCCATCAGGCATACCTGCTGCACTTGTTACCTGATGGGTCTGACAGTGTAGGAGAAGCCACATGGCTTCCAGCCATGTACAGTTTTGGCTCTTTGTTTATGTAGCCAAATATATGTAATCATCAATAACACCATCTGCAATAAGTCCCAATTAAAGTTGCTGCAGAAATCTTCCTTCCATGTTTGTGATGGCTTCTTAGACTTAAATCCTCAACCTTAGTGATGCAAATGATACATTAGTGTTTTTTTCTTCTCTTTCTCTATTTGTTTTTTAGAGCTGTGTTTGCAGTATAAAGTCGACAATTTATTTTGTTCTCTGCCCAGCGGGGACACGTTTTCCACTGGCTCTTTAATAAGAAGCCTTCATGAGTACGAAAGCCATTTATCTTTATTAGTTGTATATTTTGTTCATCACCTCTCTTACAATTATGAATTAAATATTTATTGATTTCTTCACAAAAAAGAATGCCCCACTGCTCAGTAAGATCAATTACCACCAGTTATGCACAGAGAACAGTAAGCAAAACAAACTTGCACTACTTCTGGAAGTCGTGTCAGAAGTGGCAGGAACTGAGACTGTTTTTCAGTGGAGATCCTTGTGGGGCTGGAAGGTTTTTTAAAGAAATCTGTAAGCTGCACGGTGAAAGAAGTGCTTACAACAGCTTCATCTTTCTTTGCTTTGTGATACACAAGCAAAGGTGAGGAACTTTTTGTTCTCTTCCCTACTTTTTGCTTGTGATCTCGTTGATAAACTAAGAAAAGTGATTGAGTATTCATTCTGTCTGATATCATGTGAAGCCTCTTCAGTTATAACTGAAAGCAGTTGTCTTGCTCTCATTTTTTTATCAATTAATTTTAAGGCTTAAAGGACCAGTAAAGTCAGTTACCAGATATTACTGTGTCATGCCTACACCTCAAGGCACTGAAAGTCACTGAAGAAAGGCATGCAACTCCAAGCAGAAAACTTTGTGTTCAAGCAGCATATCAATGCCCACTGACAAATGCTCATCACTTCTGAAACCATGGAGCTTGTTTTCAGCAGAATTTGATGCAAAGTCTGTATCTATAGCATGGAAACCTCCTGTCAAGGAAAATAACTACAAATTGTTTCCCATTCCATGTGATGTTCTGTAGTGTTGGAGGTTACAGCCCATGAGCAGGAGGTGTTTGTTGGCAGAGCCCAGGCAAGGCTGTGCCTGTACCTGTGTCCCCCAGGGACCCGAGCAGAGGACAGCCAGACAAGTGGTGTTTACTGACCCACTGGCCAGTTGTGCCCAGTTTTCAACACTTGCTTTTCCCTGGTGTCTCTTACTCTTGCAAGTTGCTACATGTCATCAACCTTGTAGAAATTCAATTATTTTTGAGACTTATACATCTGAGACTCCTTTGAGTTCAACTGAAATTGGCTTAGAGAGAGAGACAGAATAGGATGAAGGAAGCTTTCTCTCCTGAGGACATGGTCTAATAATTCTGGCCTCTCTCTGCCCATCCTTACCCTCCCTTATCACAGCCCTTTGCAGCTGGAGATTAAGGATAACTGGTGTCCCCTGGTAGAAATCATCTGTGTAGATCACCCATTTTTTTAAAGCAAATACTGCCTCCAGAGAGGCAGCCATCTGCACCTAGTGAGCTAGATGGGCCAAAACTAAGCCCATCCCACTGTTCACTGATGACTCTCTTGAAGTCAGCAGGATGTCCTGGTGACATGAGCTTTTGATTTTTTTTTCAGGGTGGAGGGAAAGAAAGGGAGCATCTGTCCTCTGTGGGCTTGACGTGTGAGATGCCCCCCAGCTGGGCCAGGCCTGAAGATGGACCTCGGCCCTTTGTGGGGGAGCTGCCACCCACCAGCCCTTTCCAAATGCATGTGCAGCTGTAATTGTTTTTTTCCTGCTTTTTTTTTTTTTTTTTTTTTTCCCCTGGGCTGAAAAAAATGGAAGTGGGATCACTAAGGAAGGATCAAACACTAAGGAAGAATACACAAGAAAACATGGGATAAAGCCCTTTTGCACCATGTCCTTTGATGAGGGATGCCTTGGGTGTGACACTATTGGAGCCGGTGAGCTCAAATGGTTTCACACTGGACACATGTTTCAGAGCACTCACATAAAAAGCATTTTTTGCCACCACTTTGAGTTTTTCTTCTCTTTTTGAGGGAATAGAAACACAGAGAGGAAAAAGCCTGTCCTCAGCAGCATTGTTGGCACAGTCGCAGTTTTCATTACACGCACTTTTCTTCTGTAGCAGCAATAACATCACCTCCCTCCCCCTTCTCTGGGCTCTTCTGACACATCACTCAAATGCCCACAGCAAGGTGGCCACGAAATCTCTTTTGACAGGAATGGCAGCTCATGTCCCACAGCTACGATGGCTGCTACAACAGTTGGCGTGGGGACAGCACAAGGGGCAAGCACCGAGGCAGCATCATGAGCTTGTGCCATGTTCTTCAAAACACTCTTCAATCTGCCCTTCTTATGGGACTTGTCCTGTTTCACTTTGGATGGATTGATTTCTCCCTCCGAGGCTACAGCCCTGTGTTTGCCATTATCTCTTTGCAACAAAACACACCTCTGTAATGAACAACTGAAAAGCAGCAAAACTGAATTTTCCATGTCCTGGCAGAGAAGGGTTGGGTTAATGCTAAGCACAGGCTATCCAAAGCTATGTTCTAGTCATCCTCCTATATTTAAGCTGTGCTAATAGCACACCTCCTTTTTCTTGTCTGTATGGCACATAAATCCTCTCTTTGCAAGATGCTTTCCTCTAGCTAAATGCATGTAGCCCTCCATGGACGTAACTCTGCTGCTGGGATAAATACCCCCAGGAACTGCAGTGCCAGGAGGTCCAACTGGAAGTACTGCTGCCTTCCCGTGTTACCAACCCTGGCTTGTATAGTGAGATGAGCAACCCACATTCAAATACACCCTGTCTTTCTGTCCTCCCCCTGGTGTTTCTAATGTAAGGCACTGCAATGGGAAGACCCTGTCCTTGGCTGCTAGGGTGCTGGGATACTCAGGTGTGCAGAGGGAGAGGGTCAGCTCCATATATCCTTTGCTGACATACTCCTCCCAAGAGGAAAAACCCAGAGGCAGTTCAGTCCTAAGGGGTCTGTGTCCCCCAGGGAGAGCCCAGGGCTCTGCATTAGGTTTGTCTCACCCTGTCAGAAATTGCCTGGCTCTGCCCAGCAGGGAGGGATAACTTCTCCAGTGGTATCAGTCCAGCTGCATCTTTAGGCCTGTGAGGTTTGTGATGAAAGGTATTTTCCTTTGCTACATCCTCCTCCCCAGGACTGACTCTTTGAAAAGTGTGGCTGCCTTTCAGAAGCTGGCAGTTTAAAGAGATAACCACGTGCCTGCCCATGAAAGCTGACTGTCCTGAATGAGCTCATGAGAAAATCTGATCTAACCTGCCTGCCTGAAAAGTATTTATAAACACTGCTACCCAAGGATTAGGCAGCCCAGCCTGCCTGCACTGATGTAGTCACAAAAAAGCAGTTGTTTATATTTCAAACTTTCTGATGTAGCAGCATTCTATAAAAAGGTCACAAGGTCACCCTTTTTTCCTTTTTTTTTTTTTTTTTCCCCCAAAGCACTAGAGGAACAAGCAGTGCTTCAAAGGGTTGCTGCCTCCATTTATTTAAACATTTCAGGACGCTGATGTCATGTCCTCACTGCCTATCCCAAACCACAGAAAATATCAAGATTTGCCTTTGGAGCTGCAGAGAAAACCAGGATTCATTCTACCCAGAGACTCACTGGATGTAAATTCCTACAGCTGCAGCTACAGTGGGCTGAGCTGATTTACACCAGCTGACGAACTTTAACTGGGAGGGAAAGTCACTGCTTTTGGACAACTCAGATGGGGCGAACACAGACCATAGGTCTGCTCCCAGTGCTCTGCCACAGCAGCCCGCCAACAGGAGTGCCAGCTGCATGTAGGACTGGGGTTTGCAATCAATCAATCAATCAATCAATCAATCAATCAATCAATCAATCAATCAATCAAGTCTGGCCAAAATACAGCTGGTGTGCCCCTTCTGGGTTGTGAGCCACTGAAAGGGAGTGCCTCCAGGCTCTGAGTTTCAGGTGGTGTGTTTAAACAGAGAGGTTGGAGAAAGATGGGAAGCAGCTGGGGGATGTGTTGGGCCCACCCCCCCTGCTAAGCATAAGAAGGGGGATTGCTGGGGGGGCCCTCCTGCTTATTCTCTTTCTGATGGCTTTAGTGTGCCTATTCCTGCCATGGGCTCCTTCAGGTGGGACTCCTGGGCTTTTGAGGTATGGGGGCTTTAGCATGTGGCTTTTTGCACAAGGCAGGAATGTTTTCAAAGCTGTTGGTGTGTCAGTGCTGGTTACCTTTTGGTGACCTTCCTGCTCTCCTGCATATCAGGTTGGCTCCCATGCCCTGCTGCTTATAAAGGAGATTTTCTCCTCTCTGCCCAAGTAGCTAAGAAGAGGAATATGCTGCTGCATTTATCATACACCAGGAATACTTTTTTTTTTTTTTTTTTTTTTTTTCCCCCCCCCCCCCACCTCTCCCAGCTGTTGTTGTAAAAGCACACCAGTCCTCTGATTCCACCCTGGTAAGAATGGAAACCATGGTTGTTTTATGTTACTCTGCAGTCAGCATTTTCTCTAGGCAAGATTGAAGGATAAAAAATGTTTACTTAAGACTGTGGGCATGTGATACTAGAATAAAGTTAATAAGAGAAAAGAATTATTAATATTGTACTTAGCTTTAAGTATTGGGGTTTTTCTGTTATTTCTGCAACCCAGCTACGTTTCTGGGGTAGCTCATTACTAGCTAGCATATCTTTCTGCATCTTATTCCGATTTTAAAGTAGGCTGCTAGAGAAGCTATTCTGGTTGCCATGCTCCTTCATAGAAAAACTTTTTTGTCTTCTTGCCTGATTGCCTTTTGGTGTCTGTGGCTTATCCCTGGTACCTATCTCTCTAAGGACTTGCATCATTTCTGTCTTCCCACCACCCTTTCAGGTTACTGAATTTACATTTCTATTGTCCTAGTAATTACCTCATTCCTGGCTTCAGGCTGCATGTATTTGCTTAGGAAAACACTGTGCTATTGTTACTCTATAAGTGATACATTATGACAATTGTTAGCAATACAAACTCTTTTATGATTTATACTTGATGGCTTGCCATAAAATTTTGCATGCAGCCTAAATGCATAAATGCAACGAAAGGATGATTGGAGGATGTGGCTCCCAACATGGTGTGACTCTTGGCTCACATTTTATTAGATTTTTTGGACTTTGGGGCTCCATCCCAGCCAACAACAGAAGAGATGATGGGATTCCCAAAGCTGATGAAGGGCGAAGATGATACCTATTGTCATGCCCCTTTTGGCAGCATGCTGCTGCTTTAGCAGCAATTTTTTCTCCATCAGTATATTTGGCAGATGCAAGGTTGCAGAAGTGAGGGACTTCCAGTACAGGGCTGGTGGCCCTGGGGAGAGGCTTCTCCATCTGGTGGTGTTCAGGGTTCAGTGTTCCCCTGCCGAGATGATGTTATTTTGCATGAAAGAGGCAGGCATGGCCTAACAGGTTTTCTCAAGGAGAAAGAAGCTTGCTGTACTTGGCATGCCTGTTTCTCCTTGGGCTTTACAAACAGGTGGGCATGAGTGTGGACACACACTCTTGACCTCCCTGTCTCTCAAGGTGTCTGCTGCCCTTGCCTAATGGTCCTGTGTCTGTGACATATAGATGGGTGGCTGCTGAGGCTGCAGTTACTACTCCTAATACTATTGCTTCAATTAACCCCTTGCATTAGGTGGGAAATGCCTAAAGTAGATATCCCGTAATACCTGGTCCTACTCCCGGTGAAACCAAGTGGCAAAAATGCTACTTAATGGTAGCAGAACCAGAAAGTCTCAGAAATCCCACAGAAATGACTGAGATCAGATCTGGGTGGCAAACAGCTGAATAATAAAACTAGCTATTGTTACTATCTCAGTTTGGGGCTGATTTCAACAATCTCTCTTTTCAAAAATACTTTTTAGGCGTTTGAAGGATCTGGAGGGTATTTTTTGGATCTAATTTGAATTAGAAAAATATGTCATTGAAGCTGATAAAAAATCGAAAGAATTTTTCTCTGAGAAATTATCTTACTTTTTTTCTTTTTGCCTCGCCTTTCCCCAGAAGCCCAAACGTTTCAGAGTTTGTTTTCTGAAGCCTTTTCTTAAAGGCAAGACTAAAGAGAAAGCGTTTTGCTAAAAAATTATTTCTATCTGAAAAAGTAGCTTTCCTTTGCCTCGTTTGTACATTTAAATTTTTATCACAGAAAAATTAATTTTTGTAGGAAAATTTGTGCCCAAATGTTGTTCGGTTCAGTGCAGGAGTCAGAGTCTCAACAGAGGTAACTCTTCACTGAGCTATATTCCAAAAACCAAGCCTCCAATTTTCTTTTTGCTGCAAAATATTCCCCATCACTTGTGAACACATCTGACAAATTTCAGGCAAACCATTCTGTATGGCAAAACTATGGTGGGACTAAAATGGGCTTTACGTTTGAAAGGAACTTGTGACCTTCTGTTCTTTTTCTACTGCATCTTTAATCATCATTAATCTGTGAGATTAATTGTCAAGATGGGTCTCAGTTGTCACAATCTTATACTTATATTTGCTTTGCTCAAGTAGGGATGATGTTCATAATTTGCAGCCAAGTCTTGATTCATAAATGATAAAGCAGCTCTGTAATGTATATGTTTGCTTACTTCAACCCTGCTAAAAATAATTCACAGGATTAAAAATCTCTGCCAGAAAGCTGACTAAATGGCAAAGTTAATAAACTGTGCCAGGGCCCCAGGCATAGTTTGTCACCTAACGAACAATTGGATTTTGTGGTCCTTTAAAAGCAAACAACTTCAGTACAGCTCATGGCTTAGTAATACTATGATGCAACATAGCAACATTTCAGAAACATGGGAGGGTGGGAATTCAGTCCAGATATCTTGTCATTATTATCTACTTGAAAACAAGAGTATTAAAAATTCTTATCAGCCCTGATCTTTTAAACTTGCTGTGTTTAAAATAGCAGAACAGTAGTTTTTGGTAACAGTTAAATGCTAATATTTATTTTGTGAGTATAATCCTGTTTAAATGTTTCTAATTTATAATTAAGTGAATTTCTACTGGAAACTATACCATTCTCCCTCCCCATAATCTCACAAAACATTTGTAATGATAAAGGTTGAAAGTGAACTGCCTCATCCTTATGACTGAATGGCTCTGTGTGTGTGCTGGAGCATGGAGACAGGACCATCCTGGAGAAAGGGCTCCTCAGCAGTGAGGCCTTGGACCAGGTGATCTCTAGAGGTCCCTTCCAATGCCTAGCATCCTGTGATTCTATGGGCAACCCCTTTCCTGGTGATTGAAGATTAAAAGGATTCAAGAGCTATGAGAAGGCTGTGAGACTCCCTTTGTGATCAGGGTCATGGTATAGGATGGGATGCAAAGTCTTTCCAGAGTCCCTGTTCCCCCTTGGGGTGCAAATGGAACAGAGGGAAGTGGTGAACCCCATAGTTTGCTGCAAGGGAGAGAGCCAGGGCAGGTGGGTGATACCTCAAGCAGAGTTTTGCTGCTTGGTTGCTCAAGTCCAGAATAGGCACATGGGATGCTCAGGTTGGCTCATAGGCCCCCTGCTATGCAGCATCCTGAGTGGAGATGGAAGCCAGAGCAGGACTAGGAGATCCCAACCAGGGATTCTGTTGTGGGCACCCAACCATCAGGCTGCCATGGGAGGGAGGTTTGCAGCTACTGGGGATTGCTGCTGGATGCTGCTGCTCTCTGCATTGGCACTGGGAGAGCCCTGATTGGGAAGAGTGCAGAGATAAAGTATAAACCCCCTTTTCCTCCTGAAAGCCTGGTGTAGAAGATCAAAATATTAATCTTAAAATGTTCAGAGAGGGAATTTTCTTGTCCTCTCTCTTGATCAAAGAGTTTTCTTCCTTGTTACACTTGCTGGAGGACAGGGTTACTAGTAAATTGTTTCATCTCCTTTCATCCTCATGGCTCAGTCGTTTAAAATTTAACTCGAATTGCTACCATGTAGGGAGGCATGCTTTAGTCTTGTAGTTCCTACATGTGTTTGCAGAAACATCAGCTTCATGGGTATCCACCTATGTGAATTCTTAAATATTTGTAAAATAAAAAAAGCCTGGCCAAACTAGCCCCAACCTGCTCTAAGTTCAAAACAAAAAATGGAAAATGCATTCAAAGCTTTCATAATTCAACATTTCTTGTTCCCTGGTATTAAGAAATGAAATGCTACTTGCATTTTTTGGTGCTGTGATCTGTGTGGAATATCTCCCAGAAAAGCTGGGAGGAGGGATCTGAAAGAAGGTTCTGCTTTTAGTTGCTGACCCACTGCTCATCTTAGCATAAGGTCTGCAGTTGAAGAAGCTATGCAGTTTGAAATCTTCTGTTCTGTTGGTTTTGCTGGGAAAGCAGTTTTAATAAAGGGACAAATTTACTACAACACTTGAATGCTAGAAATCATCAGTGTCTTGTAATGATCCCTTCTGGTAGAAACATGAAAGCGTAAAGGCTTTTGGGGCTGGCCTTGACTGCTCTGCACTATTTTCTGTTTCCTTCTCTCCCCCTCTTCCCTTCCAGAACCACTGATGTATCTCTAATAGGAAAAATGAAAACTGTGCAAGTTGTCTTGGCACTGTGGCTCAGTGTCTTGTCATGTTGCACTATTATGTTGACTCTTCTACACAGGGAGAGCTCATGGAAAAAAAAAAAAATCCCAGAAGCACTGTTCTGTTTCAGGCAACCACAAAAGCAATTCTGCTTTTCTGTTGTCTGTGGGAAAAGATATTCAACAGAGTTGGGCATCTCTGAGCTAATCAACTGGTTTGACTTAGAGGGAGCTGTGTGGAAGAAAACCTTACTGTACTCCGACTTGGCTATTGTTATTCTTGTGCTCTTTTTAGATGTGAAAGAAAAAAGGAGCTGCAGGATTTTGCTTCCAAAAACTGAGTGTATTGATTGCTGGTAATTATTTTATAAAATGGGAGGGAAATGTGACCCAATTGTTGTCAAAACTTGTGAGGGCTGAATATAATTATTTCAGTGTTTTGTGGTTATGCTGACTGAAGTCTGTAGTCCTTCCATTATGTATGTCCATGTGTTTCAATTTAAGATATTTATAGAATTCCACCAATGTGGAAGCTGTGCTTTTCACAATCCATAATTCAGCACATTACTCTGAACTAATATTGGTGACAATCCCCTTCTTTTCACAAAAGGAGCTAAGGCAAAGCATGTGCATTTGCTGAACTTGGAAGGGATTTCTTCCTTGTGCAAAGAAATGGATTTGTTTTGGTTTATGTTTTATTATCATGTAGAATCTTTTTACCCGAGTCTTTGAGAACTTTGGCACAATGAGTCTGAAACATTAAACCCTATCCCAGGTGATTAAACCAATGCTCTGGTGCATATAGCTCCCCTCTGCCTCATACCCACATCCCTCCTGTAACATATCCTTAGTGCAGTCTGCCATGGATAAGAAATGGGAACCAGTCCTTTCCAGAAGCACGGAGTACCCAGCAAAAGGAGAGGAAGAGGCTCAGCAAGGAAGCAAAGACCTTCATCTCATCCTTCTTTTTCACTCAATTTCAGAAGTGTTCGTAGCAGACCTAAGGGCAAATTCTCTGATAGGAACAAAAGATTCCTGACTTTTCTTACCAGTTATCATTTTTGTAGCAATGCCTTATGAAAACAAGAGTGCTCTCTCTTCTCTATTTAGGAGCAGCAGCAAATCACCAGCCTGTTAAATGGTTGATTTGCTCGCTTGTTGTGCGCCCTCTAAAAATCCTTAGGTCAAAATAGGACTGAATAGTAAAGCCATGGAACTGCTCATGGAGGGAAAGGGCATGAAGCACAATGCAGTAGCATATTAGAAAGCATTTCTTATAGGCTGGATTGGAAATGTACTGAAGTTAATGGTGACATCTTCTTCAGAAAGTTTGGATCAGGCTTTTACAGAAAAGCGTTCAGGCTCTTTCTATGGTTGCTTTATATGTATATTTATGTCTGTAAAGGGATCTGTGGTTTGATGATTATAATGGAGGGATGCCTCAAAAGGGCTTTACACAAGTCACTTGGGTATGAGCAGCAGCCTGGTCACACTCTAATAGAGCAGGGGCCTGGGATGATGCTCTTGGGGGTCATTCCCTACTCTCTTCTCTCAAACCTTGCTTCAGAAGCTCTGATACTGCATTGATTAGATTCCCTTAGAAATGTGCATGGTTATAATTGCTTGATGCTGACACACTTGTTTCACTATAAAAATCTATACAGAAGCAGTCGGCTCTTTATCTGAAAGGTATACAAGACAGAAAAGGCCTCTGAAGCACTTCTTTCTTGCCTCTGCTGGAAACCATTTGGGTTCAGGCATGTTAACACTATCTCACTGGATGTCTCTGGGCTCTCTGGCCTGGATAATTGTCAGATGAATCCTTCCTCCCAAAGCATCCTGTACTAGTATCATATGGTTTGGGTGAGAGCTGGGTGTTTTTGGAGGTCTCTGAATTTTGTCGCTGCATCCCTTGAGATCTGCTGTGCCAGGCAGTGCAGTGTGCAGGCAGCCCAGCAGCTCTGCTAAAGTGACCTTGAGTCCAACCAAACTTCTTAAGCTGGAGCCAGCCCTGGATAACCTATGCTATCTCACAGTGCCATGGTGGAAGGCTGCTGAGGGAATAACTCATCTGTCTCTGCCAGATGTCTGGATAGCTCAGGCTTCCTGCTACAGGAAAGCTGAGCATCTTGTCCTGGATCTGGGCCACTTTGGAGCCAGTCTGTGACATGTTACTGCACTGGGGCAGGTAAGTCTCCTATGTTTTCATGGCTGAGTTTTCACAGAGCCAAGTTCAACACACAGCCATACCACTCTGCAGCTAAAGTAAACCATCCCTGCATAGCTGAACATTGCCTCTTAGTAGTTTGTTCCCCACTGTGACAACACATGTTTTAATACTGGTGTTGCTGTGTCCACCTGAGCATGTGCTGCCTTGCCACATCGCTGTTTTTTGCAGTACTCGAGCTGGGACGATCCAGGCCTTCTGTCTTTTGTCTGTAATATGGAAAGATGGGGCAGATGATCAGTTTGTTTTCTTAGTAAAGAAAAAATTAGAGGTGGTTTCATCACCATATTGATAGCTGAGGTAAGCTTACCTCTGCTAGTGTCACATATTCCTTGAGGTAGCATAGACCTTCTGCAGGGAAGACAGATCCTGCAGAATGATGGGTCCCAGGACCAGGATCCCCAACACCTCTCTGCCCCAATCCCGTTTTGTAAAAGGAACATTTTGCTCATCCAAAACCCAGTAGATATTCCTCTGAAATGTTTACTTCCCTAATGGGTAACGCTCATCCCTTTAGAGATGGCCATAAAACCCAGATAACTCAGCTTTTGGGATTCTGGGGTGGTACTGTGGCTGGTTCACAGTATGAGAATGAATTACACCCTGATGCTGGTAAAGAATTTTGAAGCTCTCTGAGGAGAGCACCCTAGATTCATAATTCATAGGACTTAAAGCTAGAAGGGACTATTAGCTCATCCAGCCTGACCTGTATATCACAGGCCATAGCATTTTGCTGAGTAATTTCTGCTTCAGTCCTGTAATTTGTTTTAGCTAAAGTATTCCTTATAGAGGAACATGTAGCTTTAATTAAATGAATCCTGAAATTAAGACTACTCTTTTTTTTCATTATTCAGTAGTAGTTCAGTCTAGCAGGTAATTGCTCTCAACGGTTTGTGATTAATAAAACAAATTGTATCTTGTTTCTATTATTTTTCTAGCCTTTCAATATCACTACACTTTTATCTCCTAGAATAAAGAGCTATCTACTATTAGAAATATCTTCTAATGTGAAAGTTTTAGCCACGTATTAGAAAATTCTGAAGTTCAGAATCTTGATTGTTTCAACTAGACATAAAGGAAAGAAAAGGACCTGTGTGTTCCTTAGATTATGTGGAAATTAACAAAGCGAATCCCTTCTAATACTTTAGCAAATGTGGCTCAAAGCCTCTTCTTCTGTCAGATTAATTATTTTCTGCCTTGGTAAAAACCTCAGCTGAAACAAAGATTTATATTAGAGCAATGGAAAGCATTTCATCAGGTCTCAAATACAGCTGAACTTAGCCTTAGGCCAGAGGAAAACTGAGTTCATGAACCTCAGCTTGTGCTGGCAAAAATTTAACTTTGAGAAATGAAGCTTCTTCTCTTCTCACAACTCTCACCTTCTACCATGCTCCCCAGAGTCACCTGTACAGTGAGGAGAGGGAGAAAGAAGTAGGAGGAAGAAGCTTGCATCTCTTGTTACCACTCATTTTTCCTGGGGGAGTATTTGGTTGCCCTTCCTCACTTTTCCCTCCATGTGTGAGGATGCAGGGTGGTCTGAAATGAGTGTCTGAAATGTCTGTGGTGCAGACTGCCTTGTGCTGTCCTTGAAGGAGTTTCTGGGTTGTTGAATACCAAGCCTGCCCAAAGGAAAAGTAAAGAAGAAAAATAACTCCCATCCCATCTGATGATGTTTGTTGGGGTGGGGAGGTGTGACATACTTTTGCTAGAGTAAGGCATCTCCATCAGAAGCTCTCTGCTGGTAAAGTGCTCTTGACATAGAGGCAGTTTATTAGAGTTCCCTAAACAAAATATATCATGACTGCAAAATCAGGATACTGCATCTCACAAGTTCTGTTTTAAAATCATAAAATGGAGCTGCTTGCTGCAGCTACACTGAAAACATTAAATGTGGGTCTGTCTTAGTTCAAGAGAATCTCTTGAGGTCATTTGCACATCTGGTGAGTCACCACAGTGAGAAGTTCACTGTAAGGAAGAGCTACATGACTGATTTTCTTTAATACAGAAAGGAAATTTGGAAAGAGGAAGGGTTACCCCTAGATTCCATCACCTCTTATAGTTACGCAAAAAGTGCTAGATACCTACATAACTACTACAGTGTTTAGGTTTCCTAGTACAGTAGATTGTTATGGATAGGCTTTTTATTTTAGCTACCTGCCCTAATTTCCTTCTTGTTTTCCAAATTTTTCAGCTATGCCTATACTGGAAAAATATACTCTGATATATTGGTGTTTGCAGTGTGTAGTACAATAAAAAGCTGGACAGGACTGAAGCACCTGTGTGTTGCTGGGGTAGCACCAGCAGCTGGCCAGCTACATGAGGTTTTCCACCAGCAGGACAGATACCATTGCATCTTCAGTCCTCCATGGCCTAATGTTTCTGTTCTGTGGGGTTAAGGGAGTAGTAAGATCTGTTAAAAACATTCCTTTTACGTGGAATGTGCTGCTCCTTGAGCAGAGGAGTCCTTGGTGGCTTTTTTTGGGTGTAATCAGTATTCTTTCAGCTGGAGCTTTGTTAGCAGGCTAGTGCCCACCTGCAACTCTTGATGACCCCATTGTTTATTCTGTTCTGGCTTGGCCTTCTCAGGATGGCATGCAGACCTTCTGAAAGAAATCAAACCAAATGGTTTGGAGAGATGGAGAGAAAATAAGACACATACAGGTGATATTGGAATTGGTAGCTGTGATGCAGGGTACAAAGGAAAGTGAACAGCAAGCTCCGTTGAAAACGTCGTGCCATAGTTTCATGAAAATCTCACATACCTCACTTCCTTGGCTACTTGTTCCTGCCCCCTTCTTCATTTTGGCACAAGAGATGATGTAGCTGGAAGGTTAGGATCCTGATCTGTCTGAAAATAAATGTGAGAATTGGCATTCTGCTAAGTTGCTGGCTGCAGCTTGTGAGTAATTTGCAAAGAGACTTTGTGCCTAAAAAGGTGCAAAACCCAGTGCCTAATCTGTCCATGAAAAGCAGTTGTTACCTACCCCTTGGTAATGTTTGTTTCTTCGGTGACTGCACGCAGAAAAGCAAGCTGAGGTATTGGGTCCATAAACATTTTTTATAAACCAGATGGATCTCTTTCCCAACCATCTGATTTTATTTAGTTTCATCTCCATATTTCTTTTGCAGCCAGTTTCTATTGTACGTTTAATGAAACCATAGTGCTACAATTTGATTTGGTAATTATCTTTCCTATGCATTGACTGGCATGTTGGCAGATGATCAATGGCCTCAGGCTCCTCTTAAGACCTGACAGTGGTGATGTTTGCAGGACTCTGGCAGATGTTTTGATGTTGCTAACATGGGGTGCTGGGTTAATGCTAGACTCTAACACATGCAAACATAAGGGCCATTGATTTCATTGAGACTGCTGGCCTGTGGTCATAACTCAGATCTGAATGCTTCGTGGTATTACATTAGGCATTTCCTTTATCCTGCTTGTAACAATTTATTTGCAATGAGGAGGCCTGTGTAGCACTTGAAGAAGGATATTTTATGCGGATATTTGTTTTCTATAAGTATATAAAGAGATATCCATCTAGATGTATAATAAACACCCCATAAAGCAGCTTGACTCTGCATAGAGATTTGCAGCTGTGTTTACGTAGCCTGACACTGCAATATCCATACATCATCCCTTTCTCAAAGAAATCTTGCTTCTCTTTTATCTCTTCTTGCCTTTTAAAGGCTCTGACTTAGAATTTACTTTGCTCCTGCAAGAACAAAGTTTACCATCACCTTGCTGCATCTGCTTCTTAGCAGATGTTGTGGAAACATGACAGCATAATAATGTGTCATGCTAACTTGACCCAAGTGCACATGGTAGAGGTACATTTGAACTTCAGCACCACTCGTGGGAATGTGGCTTGAATTAATGACTATCTAGGTCAGGTTTATCCCTTGTTTTCCTCAGACCAGCAGGCTGCAAGTCTGAAAGTCTCTTTGGCTGGAACTGTTCTTATATGAGATCATCAACACACTCTTCCCCAAACCTCTCTGAACATGCTAACAAATTAGCAAAACTGTTGTTCCTTTTGTGCTCTGCTGATACCCCTTGTTGCCAAGGAATGTGTTATGTGAAATTTATCAATGAAAAGCAATTGAGGGAGCTGGGGTTGTTTAGTCTGGAGAAGAGGAGGCTCAGGGGAGACCTCATCACTCTTTACAACCCCCTGAAAGGAGGGTGTAGCCAGGGGGGGGTCAGTCTCTTCTCCCAGGCAGCCATCAGTAAGACAAGAGGGCATGGACTTAAGCTCTGCCAGAGGAGGTTCAGGTGAGATATTAGGGAAAAATTCTTTACAGAGAGGGTGATCAGGCATTGGAATGGGCTGCCCAGGGAGGTGGTGGATTCCCTATCCCTAGAGGTTTTTAAGAAGAGACTGGATGTGGCACTCAGTGCCATGGTCTGGTACCCACAGCGGTAGGGGATCAAGGGTTGGATTTGATGATCCCAGAGGTCCTTTCCAACCCAGCTGATTCTATGAATTTCTCCATTTTGGAGGTGGCTTTGCACTGCAGGCACAGAGGTCAGACCTTTCAAAGGAATTCCCACCTTCTAGTTTGAGTAGCAAGGCTTTGACTTGCTGGAGTTTTCTGAACTTGCTCCAGGAGCTTGGCTAGGCCAAGCTGCCTTGTTGCTCAGACCTCTTTCTTGAGTGAGGTCTAAGCAGGAATTAATTTGTTCCTTAGCTAGAAATCATGCATGGCAAATGGAGCCTGTCTCTCTAAGCATCCCTAGGAATCCCTAAATAACACCATTAAACTATATGTGGATGTGTGCATACCCATGCAGAAGCACACACACGCATTCCTAATACTAGAAGTTTCCTGTAGGTGGAAGGAAGCTCCACAGGTTATGTTTACTGCTCCTTCTTACAATTGGCATTGCAATGGCAGTAGGTAGCAGCTCCCATGTCCTTGTGCTTTTCATCTTGCACAGTGGCTAAAACTGTTCCTCTCCAAAGAGCTTGTATGGAGTTTTCCTACATGGTGTTTACTGAAGGTCATGTCTCTTCTCCTTTTCTGCTTCCTCTCATCCTGGCTGCAGTGAGGCAGAGGAGGTGTGAGGATGGCAGAGGGCAGGAGCCTCATTGGAGGTAGCTGAGCTGCAGCCCCAGTTGTCTCATCTGGCCACGGGGCTCAACAGTGATGCCACTCATCTGGAAATCTCTCTGGGTGGCTTGTGGGCAGGGCAATGTGAGCCACGGATTGGGCTAAAGCTCTTTCTGATTTAGGCAGTGGTGAGTTCCAGCAGATCTAGGTGGAGCATGACTTCTTTTCTTCCAGTAAGCACAAACAGTCCCATCTCCCTGAGCTGTGACACCCTGGGTCATAAGCACCCTTGGGATGAAGGATAAAAAAGACTTGGTGTGCCTGATTTTGCTCCCTTGTGAACTGCACATGGAAACTTGATATACAAGCCTAAGGCTTTGAGTGAGTAGGATAAAAAAAAAGCTGTGTTTATTGCTGGCAATTCTCCCTTGCCTTACACTGTATGCTTCCTCTAGAGATCACAGTATCTTTTACAAGTCTTACGAGCCTTGTTTTCACAGACAGAGGTGCTGCAGTGAAGGGAGGAGGTGCTTTCCCCACAGGTACATAACACAGCCTCAGGGTCTGTCCAGAGGGAGAGGACTGTTTTCAGACATTCAAATCCCCAGCAACTCTGTATGGATTGAAAACATCAACTTACTGTTAACCTAATGTAAGTAGCTCTTCCAAATGTTTGGTCTCCTCATCCAGCATGTTTTCAGTTATGCCTGTTATGCTGATAATGCAATGATTGTAGAAAAAGCTCAGGAGAAAAACAGTGCTTCCCTCCTTGTCCAGGATGTGTCTTTCACTTTCCCCAGAACTGCTAATCAGTCTTTAGGAATTCAATTGTGATTCCTTGTCCTCTCCACAAAACATCCTGTCAAAAAGTATTGTTCACCAAATTGGTTTATGTCTTATAGTACAGTTTATGGGGTTCAGTCTCAAACTGCTTTATTCCAGATGCTCATGCTCAGTGTCCCTATTTCTAGGACAAGTAACTTGTATTTAACTGTAATTCTTAGTGCGTCCTGCGTGGGAAGGTGAAGTTTACTGGGTCAATCCCCCCCAAAGCAGCATTATGGAGAAGGGAGAACACTGGGGAAGCAGCATCCCTGACACACACTGTAGGTTGTCTTTGCTGGCAGAATGAGGTTGTCTTCACAGTGGAGAAGTTCTTAACAGTGATGCTTTGTAGCATGGGCAGGATGCTACAGTTGTTCAGGGTAATGAACTTATGGCTGCTCTCAAATCTCTGTATGGCTCTGTCTTGGAATGTACATGTTACTCAGGTTTCACTGCCTACCTTGAACTGCTGAGGCACTGTTGGATGGTTACCTTCCCTTACCCAACAAAGCATACCTCAGAAGACTATTGGGCAACATGTAAATCACAAGAAATGTCACAGAAAATATTCGCTAATAATTTCCAGGAAAATCCTCCATCTGTGCTTCTTCTCTAATTATAGAGCCAGTTGGCAGCACAGGATAACTTTAAAAGTTGGGGTTTGAGATTCCTTGTTATTTTAATGGTTTTCCAGCCCTCATTTTAAGCCGTATGCTGTTATGTCCATTTACACACGGATGTGGCAGACAGGACCATGTAGCCCAGTACTTCATGCGACTTATAATGATGAGGTGTTGGTTCTGTGCATTGATGGGGTGGAGATTCTCTCTTTACCCCTTCTTGGTGTGCTTTTCTGCTCTGCCCTTCTGTCACCTACTCAGCAGACCTGTGTGTGACCCTTCGCACCCCAGTGCATGCTGCAGCAACCCATCAGCTGATCGCCTTGAACTTGCTGGTATTGCTGGGACCTGGCTTGCAGATTCCAGCCATCTTTCCGTGAGGAGCAGCAGGCTGGCAGCCCTCCAGTCTGCCTGCTGGACCTGGGCCATCTATTTATTGTGAAATTTTTGTTCCTGCTGGACTTTGCAGCAATTTTCATCCCTCTGTGTGATTTGCCTAGTACCAGGTAGAGAAATCCAATAAAAAGCCCTGGGAATTTGCTCTGTGCTCAGCAACACATAGTTGCTACTGACTTCAATACTGTTTCTTCTACAGCAGTACACAAGTGGCTGTAAAACCAATAAACGGTACTTCAAAATGTGACTGCAAATATTTTGATGGGACTGTGTGGCAGGGAAAAAGCTACATATACTGGGAATTGAGCCAGGGTCCAGATTTTAGGATCGGTAAGAATTGTCAGAAGACATGTAGAAGAGAATTAATTAATTTTGCTGTTCACTTCACTTTTTTGCACCAAGACTGAGTTTTTTTCTTTGCCAGGTGTTCCTAAGACTCCTTTCCTTTATATTTGTATTTTAAAACAAGCCAAACAAGCTGGGTTTCTCTGTCACTCGTGCTAACCTCCACTGCTGCATCCTGTGTAAATATTGTCCCCACAAAATGGGGTGATGCTGCACGCTCTTTGCCCGTCCTTTATGCTAGCATAGATGGTTGCAGAGAGGCACCCTCACCAAGCAATATGTAAGGCAAAAGGAGCCAGCACTCTGGATGCAAGTAGGCTAACTAAGAGCTGTATGCCAGGTTACAGAGGGTTGTTTTCTTCTCACAGGAAACATCCATCTTAATACAGCAGTTCTGACAGAAGAAGCAAGCATGCGTATGAGCTGTTCCTTGGCATGGAAACTACTGCTGCTGATCTATGTCACCCCGTGCACAAACCACTGCTTGCTTGTATATATTTTAATGTGGAATGTGGGAAATCAGTCAGAGACTGAGGTAAAATGCAAACCTCTGAAGGCAGCAGGTCAACTGGAAAAATACCTTTCTCTTTCATTCCCCAATGGCCACTTAAGGAGGTGACCACAGCCACTAAGTCAGATGGCTGGCAACTTCACAGCTCTAGCCTTTCATCTTTGCAAATGTGCATTAGCTTGGAGGTGAGGATTCACTTGGTTCCCACAGTTTTCTGCATTAAACCCTTGTGGCTATACAGCCGGGCAGTTTTGGAGGCTGCATGGCCTCCTGCTTAACAGACACCAAAGATCAGGACCAGCCACAGTGCTCCTGTGTCCCCATTCTGGGACAGAGGCTTTCTGAGAGTCTCAATCCCAAGCTGCAGCTCTGCCCAGCAGGCCAGGCTCGTAGAAAGCTTCAGTGTCTGCCAAGACACAGGGATGCAGAGTCCTTCTCTTGAGAAAGCACCAAGCTGGAATTCATGGGTTTTTTTCAGGTGTCCTTGGGCACCTCAGTCCCACTCAGGTTCATAGGGTCTAAGAAGGAGCAGATTTGCTGGCACTTTTTACTGAAGCTGTGTTCCCAGTCTTGCCCTGAAAGCTGCTGGCAGGGAAGAAAGTTGAGATACCTCTTGTTTCTCTTCCTGAGCTGTGGTTGTAGTGTGTCCTAAGGGCCACTGGAACATAAGGAGAGGAGCTGGGAGTCATTGCAGTGCTGTCCTTCTTGGTTGTACCTTCCTGTGATCTTGGACCTTCTTAAATGAAAGGTAGCAATTATCCCTCCCATTACCCCTGATAATGTTTTATTAGTAATTGCTGTGATTTTCTATAATTGCCTGTGCTAATATTGTGCTACGATTGGCAAGGTTCAGCTTAAGGTTTATTTCTGCTTTCTGGGGGAAAAAGATAGCTGTTTAGTCTGTCACTGTTGTCTTTCATAATAATGTGTTTCAATCTGTAGCCTAGGAGAAGGTAGCTGTATCCAGGATGTTGGATTAAATTTGGCTTTCCAAATGAAGTCTAATATCTCTCTTAAGCCAATTCCAGCATACAGAGGACTTCCAGAAGTATCTCTGACCCCTCAGGAGTACATGTTGTGGTGTCCAACGATGCTTTGATGCAGTGAATTGAGTTCAAGAACATTTCTGTCACTAACTGTGAGCTGAATTAAGTAATGTCCAAGTACCAAAAAAACTTGCCTCACCAGCATGGGGAAGCTGGTTCCTAGGTTTCACATCTTTACAGAACCAGCTCCCCTCTGAAAACAAGAATTTCAAGACTCCTTGAGGAGTCTAGGCAGAGAAAGATGTGGAGCAGCTCTGTGCGAGGTAAAAGAAATCCAGTCCCAAAAGAATACTCCATGGATTGGTTTCCTGTCCCAGTAGTGTCCCTTCCTTGGCTTCCAGACAATTTCAGAATTGAAAGAATTGCTACTCAGGTATTTACCAAAGGTGTTTCTGGATTAAAGCCCTGCTGCAGCCTGAGCTCAGAGTTTCTCGATCATTACCCTCATTTCTCTGCTGGACTGAACCTGCTTCTTTGAAGCTGCTAAAGTTTTGAATGTGTTAGAAGGAGGTTTTCTGGAAAAGAGAGGTGAACATAAAGGCTCTGAAGAAAGGAGTGTGAAAAGTGGTATGGATGCAGATGCGTTTCATCACAAGCCTCTGCAGTTTTTCTCTTCAGTCCATGTTAGTTCCCTTACAAAGGGATGTAAACCTACAGTAACTTAGCACATATGATGCATGCATACTTTGTTATTTTGAAATATCCTTTCATAAAGCCTGGTGGGTACTTTTGCAAACCCATATACCTTACAAAGCTGCACTTCAAGTTTCCCTCTCAGATTATTGGAACAAGATGACTCTGTGGTTACCAATTGGAGGTGGAGAACTTGCTTTCTTATGGGATCAAGGTACACCCAGGTTATGATGACTACCAGAGCAGTCCCTGGAAGCAACTAGTTTAAAGCTGCTTAAAACTAACTTTTGTTCTCTGCCTGAGCTAACCCAGAGGTTTGGGAGCAGTCTTGACTAGTTATAAGTAGCCTGGTGCATCCTGAAGGTAATATGCTGTATCCTGTCCTGCTGGGGACAGGAGGCAACTCAAAGCTGTTCTCTCAGGAAATGACCTTGTGCAGCCACAATGTAAACACCACAATACATGTTATTTTTGAGCAGGTGCCAGTGGCTGGAAAGATTTTAAAAAAAAGTCTTTTTCCAATGTTTTTAGTAGTGACAGGACTTACTTGAGAATGAAGTGAAAGTGAAAGAGTTGCATCTGATGCATGTGTTTACCAACCTTCTTGTAAGTTTGCTTTTAATTAATTTGGGAGGTTTTCAATTAAATTTGGCTTATTTTTCTACCCACTGCCTAGCTAATTTTACTTTCAAGCCTTAGGAAAAGCAAGTTTTAAAATACTTTTCTTCACAGTGTTTCTTGGCTGTGAGAAAAAAATAACAAGTGCTAGGGGTTTTTTGCTTTCACGTATATTTGTGTAAACATTTGTTGTTTATATAGAATTTTATATTTTCAATCAAGTTTGTCCTTCTAGTGTCTCTTTCATCCTATTCAGTCAAACCTGTTTGGTGTGTTTGGTTTGTTGGGTTGTTTTCTTTTTTTTTTTCTTTTTTTTTTTTTTCTTCTGTATTCTTGTGGTCATATAAGTGTATGTGGTCTGATAGTTGAAAAAAAGTCATTTGGCTGGACACACACAACAATTTCACATGGCCACGGGGGGTAGCTCCCTGTAGACAGGCTCAGTGTGAGACACTGTAGAAGAGACTTGAGCAATTTGAGGGAGTGCTGGAGATTATCTCTTTGGAAAACTGGTCTTTAAAAGATGTCTGATCAGATACTTGGGAACTAACGAATCCCTCACACTCTACATGTCAAAACCCCTGGCTTCCCATCTGTGATATGTGGTCATCCCTAAAAACAGGCAGATAAAACCTGAGTTAGTGGTGTAAGAGCCAATTTAGCCTACAGTTTGGGCCATTTTATTTAGATAATTGTAGGAGATGCAATATGCTCACTAGGATCTGTGAAGACCTAGTTTTACAGTCAAACTGTTTGTTCATGTAAAGGAAAATTTGGTAGTATGGTGTTTAATTTCCTGAGAACCTCCACATCTGTTGGAAGCTGAACATCAATTAGCTCATGAAGGATCCCAAAAGGGAAAACAAATGCCCTGAGTATCAAATATTCTGTGTATACCTTTTTGCTCCCTCCCTTCCTCTCTCCCTTCCTCCTTTCCTCAGAACTTTTATTTAAGCCCATCTTTGGATCCTAGCTTCTTCACTCAACAAGCCCAAAGTGCTTTTTAACTTGATACTCTTATGAAAATTTTACTTAATTTTACTCAGAGCAATTTCAGGAAAAAAAAAAAAAATCTTCTGATATCCTTTGTATAATGAGCCAGACTTTTAGGTAATGCTTTTCCCTTAGGGCAACAGATGAGTACAAGGCCCTTTAACCAAATCCACTATGGGAAACCCTCCATCACCAAGATGTTTTACTAGCACACAGTGTCTCCCAAGAACACCTTGCCCCAGCCTCCTTGAAAGGGAAGAGTTTCTCATGATTGTTAGAAATAGGCAGCCTTGTTCTAGAGGATTTTTTTCCCCACGTGCCAGGTTCCCAGGAAGCAGTGCAGTTGGGATGTGGCTCCTCCCTGGAGTGTTGCTGGCAGCTGGCTCTGCACTGGGCATGGCTGAGCATTACTTGGTACACCACCATCCTGAGACTTCTTCTCTCCCCAGACACCTCACCCCTGCTCCCCTCATCTCCTACAAGGCACAACTGCTGTTAGTGAGATGCATCAGGTGATGACAATGTTACTCAGGACTTTTATGCTCTTGGATCCTGGGCTAGACATGATTTACTGCTCTTGTCCTTATTGCCAGCATGTGAAGGGCTGGCAGGAGGGGAGGGGGCACTGAGGGCAGCCTGCTGGCACATCAGAGTGGGCTTCTCTCCCAGAGGACTGGGCAGAGGAGAAAGGCACGTTTATTCTCGGTTGATGCAGGTTGCCCCTGGAAAGCCATAATATTTATATCTGAGACACCATTTATCACCACAAAACACGAGATGGCTACTGTTACATACTTTAGCTGCCATAAAAAGCTGTTCATCTCTGTTTATCAAGGTTTATAAGCTAATGATTCTGTTGTTGGCACTGATGGTGCTTTTCTCCGGGTCTGCTGTGTGAGCTGGGTAAGGGTGGCTGCCTGGCCTGGGAGGTACATTCCAAGGACAGGGCCTCCAGGCACTAAAACTCGTGTGTCTGTGTGATTTGGGAATCCAGCCAAGTCTGGATGTGTTTTAGTATGATACCTACCACACCTTTGCTTTTATATGCATTTTGTGCTTTGGGGCTTCTGTGGGAAAGGGCATCACACCAGTTTTGGGGGAGCTGATAAACCCTCTGGTGTCCATTGTGTCTGGGAACATGTTTATTGCCAGTGTGAGGCATGGATCAGGGAGACAGGGACTGGGAGAGATGGGGGGAGCAGTCCTTTACCCCCTAGTGAATTCACAGTTGGGTGTGTGGCAAGGCTTAGTGGGGTCTCCATTGAGTTCCTGAGGTGTAAATGAGTCAGGCCAAACAGCAGCAATAAAAAGTATTGGGAAGTGTTGGTTGTTTTATTTTTTTTTTCTTCTCTGAAGAACAAAGCAGGGGGGCATTCTTTTCTCATTGAACAGGCAGAAGGGACAGTAAATTGAATCTTTTTGTAGTACAGCCTAGGCTGGACTAAACTGCTATGCATATTTTCCTAATTGTCTTACGAAGGCCTCAAGACAATGCTGTCTCTTCTTGCAATAATAGTAATAAATAGTTTTATTGTTGCTGGGCATTTTATCAACCTCTTTGGCAAGCTCTGATTTTTAAAAGACACAATAATAGGTTTTTGGCATTTTTTTAAGCTTTCTCCTTCCAGTTATTTGGACCTGGAGCCCTGAGTTCAAAGCATTCCAGAAGGAACCATGCAGAGAGAACAGGGCCAAATAAAAGTGGAAATGCTGTCTCTCCATGCAAAATTTGTGGGTAAAGACACTGAGAAGGAGCCGAGACCCTGTCATGGGGACAAAACTTTATGAGCCCAGGACTCATAAATACTCAGGCCTTGACTGTCTTTGGCCTTGAGTGTGTCATTTGGCCTTTGGCTCCTCTAAAGAGATGGCATGGTACCACCTCACAGGCCTTAGTGTGAGCTCATTACATAGTGTGTGTATAATGCCTTGTAGATGAAAAATGCAACTGACAGAAAAGGCCAAATTCTTCTATCATTTATACCAGCCCAGCTGCTATTAAAGTGAGTAGTGGCTGGGCCAGGGAGAAAGGTTTGACTGAAGGTGCAAAGTATCATAATTGATCTGTCTGCAGAGCTCCTTGAGGCAGCTTCTCTGGCAAGCTCTGTGGCCTCTGCTGGCACATCAGCCCTATGCTTATTTTGTTGCTATTTCTTTTTTTAAATTGGCTACCAAGGGCCTGGTACTCTTGGTTCAGGTGGACTGGGTGATTTGTAAATAGAGGCAGCTCCCCAGATTCTTTGATGCAGCAGCCATTGCCTTGTGGCAGGCGCTGCAAAAGTGGCTGGGAGCCACTCACATTTAACCCAAACTCCTCAGATGAACCAGCACCAGTGTGCAGAAAAAGAGCCCCAGAGAAGACTTGTGAGACTGAGGAGACCTGGGCTGGCTTCTTAAGTAATCATCTGGTAATGATCCACTGCATGGGTTGAGGCGCCCAGGCAATATGGCCAGGGCCATCCCCACAAGGGAGCTAAGAAGATGGGAGACCCTTTGTCAGCAGGATGGAGAGGGTCTTGAGTTTTGAAGCTTTCCTCTTTTTGCTTTCGGAGAGGTTGGAATTAGGTCAGGTAGTGCAAGAGGAAGGAGTCTCCCAACCCAGCCAGCTGGATTGTACTGCAGGGGCTCAGCAGCAGCTTCTGGGATAATTTGATTGCAGTGAAAGGATGCAGGAGCTAGGAAGAGGAAAGGCTTTCTTTCTGCTAAATAGACACTTGAATTGTGAAATGCTTCTAATAAATTGCATCTTGGGGAGTGACATTTGGGTGAGTCTGATACTGAATGAAGTACTACCCTGTAACACACTACATCTGATTGTAGGTTACACTGAACCAGCATCATTTCATGGCAACATTATCTACAGTTTATTGAGATTGGAAGGGTGGAGCCCAGATTTTTTTTTTTTTTCTGCTAGAGCACCTGTGTTCTTTGACTTCCTTAGCTCCCACTTCAAATGCAGCCTGATGCTTTCTGTAACATATTTCTTAATTGGAAGCAAGGGCTTGAAACTCATCACATGATTAAAGACTGCATTTTGACAGTTGAAGTGCAATTAAATGCAAGTATCATGTAGAGAGCCTGTGGTTTAATATTAAATCTATGCTCAAGTAGGAGCATAGAACTAGAGTCACAGCACCTCCTTGCAGATCATGTACTTAGACACCTAAACATGTGCACTTGCAGATACAGAAAAATATGCTCAAGTTATCGGAAGCTTGGGAAAAACACAGCTAACACTGAGAAGCCAGCCATTCCTATAACAATGTTTTTCACTGGATGTAAGTTTCTTAATATGCAAAAGGGAGCCAAGGGAAAGCATGCAACAAAAAATGTCTTTAATTGTGGACCAGATATAAGGGAGCCAGAAAGCTGCTGGCTATAGAGTGGTTTTGAATCAAGACCACTTACAGTATCCCTGGTATTTACTCAAAAGCTCCTCTCAGAGAAAATATCTGCCTGAGCGTGGAAAGGCAAGATCACATTTGCCTTTGAAATCTGTACTCGGATGGATTAGAAATAGAAATTTTTAAACCACTCTTTAAAAAGAAACTAAAAGAACTCCACTTAAGTAACATGTCCAGGGGGATCGAGGCAGGATAAATACCCAAAACTTCCTTAAGTGTTTGTTTAGAGGGGAAAAAGTAGCTGTTCTCAAATTTCCCCAATTCCTGGGGGAAAAAAAAAAAAATCTCGGTTTTTGCTCTCCTTTCATAAGGGATCTTTAAACATGTTTAACTACAAGAGAGAGTTGACAAAACCTCCACAAATCTAGTTCTTTATTTCTTTGGGGTTTATACTAGACGTGCTTGGAGCCTGGAGCAACAGGCAAAGAATGTGGTCTGCTCCACAGCTCCTATCCACTGTTGTTCTTCCTTGTCTCTCATCAGGAAATGGTAACTTGTACTTCTCTCTTGTGAAAATAATGAAAATCTTTCTTCTTTTGCTGCCACCTCTGTTTCCTGCTGGATTGATGGGTATTATGGACACTACCGGTGTATCATCTGAGGCTAAAACTCAATAACAAGCTCAAATTTGTTTAAGGAAGTGAGTCGATAAGCAGTACAGGAAGGAAACAGACCAATTTAAGCCAAGAGAACCACATACCATGGTGTAGTGCAGAGATTTAATACTTTTCTTTTTATTGTCAAACTGGGGACAGGAACTTCTGGATGTAATGTCTGTGAGGGGCAATGTTCCTACTCTGTCTCAAAACAAAACTTATTAATTATAAAAACATCAGAGTGACACAATCAAATTGATTGCTCTTAATGAAGTAAGACTAATGCTAAAACTGCAGAAAGAAAGCCTGGTGAAAGCTGTCCTCAAAATACTCAGGAAAGGCCAGAGAAGACAGGCAAAGGGAAGATGAATTTATGATCAAGAAATTGAAATGCCAGCCCTGTGCAGAGCCCATGCAGCTGGAAGAACATGGGGAGGGGGTTTAGCCCTGCAGCAGAAGTTTCCACCTGAAGTTATAAAAAACAGGATACTTTGTACTGGAAGATTTTAAATACAAATTCCTGCTCAGCACATTGTCCGAGTAGTGCGATGCTGCCTGTAAATATTGAAGCATAAAATGCCCAAATGGTCTGGCTGAAGATCTGTTTCCTGAGTACCATGAGCAATGTGTTTGTCAACATTGTTGCAGGGGAAAGTGAGCCAAACTAACAACAACCACCAAAAAAAAATGGAGAAAAAAGGTATACTTTCCCCTATGTGTCAGAGACTGACTCTGTGCCAGGCTCTGTCAGGATGTGAAGGGAAAATTGCTCAAAGACAGCAGAGTCCCCCAACAGGCCTTCGTTTCCTATTCTTAGTATTTTCATTCATTTGTACTTGGCCAGGCATGAGGGATGGGGGGGGCTGGTTCACAAGCCTAGATACTGTTCTTTGATGGAGCAAGGAGGAAGACAAGGCTTCTAGAAACATCTTTTGACTTGGATTTCAGGCCTGGAGAGCACTTCATCTCCTCATGGTCCAAGAAACAGCCACAAAAGCTGAGGAAAACCTCACTGCGCTTCACACCCCAGCAGTACCTTTTGTGCAGGGGTTGAAGAGAGCTTAGAAGGCTATAAACAAGTTTTCTAATGCACCAGGAGGTAGCTTTTATTTTTTTCTAGTTTGCATATTGTGAAACATGAGCACTGAAAAGCTGATTTTCAATTTCCTACTGCTTGTCACCTGCATGTAAAGTCGGGGCTTCAGAAGCTCCTCGGGTGCTTGGGAGGAACCAAGGGCAGCTGCTCTTTCTCGTAACTTTGAATTGCAGCAACTTATTTGCTAAATTTGCTAGCGTGCAAATGCTAGTTAAAGTCAGCACTGAAGCTGACTACAGCAGAGCTTTGAATCTGTCTTCTCAGTGTTGGGTAATACCTCTTGTTACCAGTGTGGTTCTCCCCTCCCTAATGACTTACTGCACTAGGAATAAATCAGTGAGAGGCAAGCTGGCACGTTTTTTTGGCGAGCGCAATTGCCTATAAAATTTGTATAATTTTTCTCCTTCTGCCCAGCCTGCCCACTTAGCAGCATTCATCTTTCCCCGGTAAACTGATCCTTAATTGAGAGAGTAATTTACAGTACTGGCAACTGACTCAAAAGGAGCATTATGGACAGAGATGTCTCAAAAGGCCAGTTTCATCCTCTCATCTTTGAATAGGAGACGTGGTTGCTCAAATTGGTGTTTTGTCCCAGACAATGTCATGATGGCTCTAGGCAGGGAAGAAGTAGTTTTTCATTGCCCCATGATCATTCTCTAATCATCCCAGGTATAAGTGAAGAGCTGGAGCTTCTGTAACTGAAAAGGAGCTGAGCACAAGGAATTTCATTCGTTGTATCTGATACAATTTTAGAAACAGTGGCCCGAGTTCAAGCACACAAACTGCTATGTACTTCATGCATAAACACATACAAGGCTCAGTTTTGGACAGCTGCAATACAGTGTGTGTGGCTGCTGTAGTTTTGACAGTGTTAGCTCAGTGAAATTACTAATTGCACTTGAAGTGCTGAAAAATAATACAGCCATATGTGTAACTGCTGTGTGTACTTCAGAAATGAGATGGTATCATCATAAACTGTGAAAATAATGCAGCTGTATGAAATCAGAGTGATGAATGATTATTGGCTGGCAGTTCTACTAGTTCTGCTAGTGCAAACCAGTGCTGGTACCAAACTGTTCCCTCAAAAACAAGTGTATTTAAATTTGCTTTGTAGGGAGGTATTGCTATGCCTTTTGCTTATGTGCAGCATACAAAATGCTTTTGTTGTTTGGGGTTTTTTGTTTGTTTGTTTGTTTTTCCCTCCCATCCAAATTCTTCGATTTCAGTGGAAATGGGAGTGTCACCTACTGGCATGTCTGGTGTGATGGTCACCCCCCAAGGCAGATGGCCTTGTCTTTGGTTTTGGAGAAAAGCACCCACTGTATTCCATAACTAGATGCTGTGGTCTGGAAACTCCTAGGGGAGGTGAGAAATGGGAAAAGGAGAGTGTGGCAATGCGGAGTGTTGGTCTGTGATGCCTTGCTCCGCACTTCTAAAGCCAGAGAAAATCCTCAGCTTAGCAGGTCATCATCACCACAGAGCATCTGGACGCAGCTCCTCAGGGAGGCAGACTGGGCAAACAAAGGACAAGAAGGAACAAGGGGCCAGACAAAGACCTGGGCCATCAAGATTTGAGAGTGGAAGGACAAGAACAGGATTACAGTCAAATGACACCCTACTAAAGAGACAAAGGACCGGGAGTGAATCCTAATGACTCACAGATGAGCGAGAGGATGGGGAGACAAAGACTGTGATTGCTATCTGCTCTGCTACATCCCAGCCACATCCAGGTTGTCACATGGTTGCCCGAAAGAAGAGGCCAGGAAAGGTACTGAGGGACTGCTTGGTGAATGAAACTTGTTCTCCGTTTGGTCACAGGGAAACCTGGCCAGACTGCTGGGACATTAACTGAAGGAGACAACAGCGCTGAGAGCAAATGAAATCGGTGTTGGTTTAAAATAACCTGCAACTGCTATAGCGTTGCAACATTAAAGATGGTTTAGAAGCAACTAGGTCTCTGGCCAGTTTGACTGTACTGCTAAGTATTTCCCCGAAAGAGGCACAATGGAGATAAGGATAGGTAAGCCATCAGTAGATAAACTGAGATTTGTCATCTTCCACATCCTCAGCAATCTCTGCAGGTGTGGGCGTATCACTGGGGAGTGACTGCCACTGTTATCTGTCTTGATAAGTATACAGAAACCTTTGTGCATAAATAGCATCCATAACTCTTCTTACCATACCAGGGCCATAAAGAGAGACTCCCTCTGATGACATTCAACAACCCTCCAGTGACATCTCAGAAGTGGTTATCAGCATGAGAGAAACTTTAGAAAATATCTGTGGGCCCCTGTGTAGACCCACATGCCACGGCACACTTACTTTGCCTAACAAGCTACAAGTGGCCAAAGTGAGATGAGATGATGTGGTACAGGTACTCAGCAGAAAAAAGCCACACCTCGTGGAGAGCCAGAATAACCCTGCTCTTTTAATAGTCTCCGGTTTTACTTTAATTTTTCACCCTGTGGCAGCACCATTGCACACCCTGATGCCTTACAACATGGGGTCAACAAGAACCAACCTGCTGGTGAGGCTGCAATGGTGCTTCAGCTGCAGACGTGACTACATAGTATGAGGTCCAGAGAGAGGTTTGTCACGCTGCCATCAGCACTTGTTATAGGGGGTGTCTGGACAGGTAGGAGAAATATTAATTTCTGGCAAGCAGAAACTTGCAACTGCAGCTGTTTTCACAGCTCAAAAATAATCCAGTGTGAGGCAAAGATTGGCCTCACTTAGAGCAGCAGGAGCAAGGAATCAGAGGCAGGCTCCCTCCTCACCTCAGATTTACAGCTTTGTCTTCCTCGTTCATTTGAGTGTTTCCCCTGAAGCCACCTGGCAGTCTCCTGTAGCCACTGTTGCACATCAGAGAAGTTTTCCTCCTAAAATAGAGGGTAGAGCAAGCCAAGCTGCTGCTGGATGTGGCTGCAGCAGGGTGTTATATTTATAATATGTCAAAGATGAGGAAGGTGGTTGCAAGATTTCAGGCCAAATTATATTCTTCATAGCAGCAGGGAAGGTATTATAGGGTGTGAGGTGAAAGGAAAAGAAAAAAAATCCTAGCACTGAGAGTGATACCTCTTGATCTGACTTCAACACAGCCACAGAAGACAAGGTGGAAACTACCTTGGCCAAGGAGTCTCCTGTGGAGAGCGATCCAGTTTGCTTAAGACAGTTATAATGAGTAGGAAAGGTGAAATCCGAAGGAGGGGAAGGGTTCAGTGAAGCTAGTCTCTCTCTCTCAATTTTGTTTGGGCATTTGCCAACAGATGCTGATCCAGAGTTCAGAGCAGACCATTGGATTTTTCCACTCCTGCAATAGTCTATCATGTGGAATAGAGAATCTGTCATCGGTCACTAGCAGCACAACAAGCGGTGTTAGAACACATTCAGAGAAAAGCAAAAAACTTCCAACTTTAAGATGCTGTTGAGCTCAACAACACTTAAATGAATCCTACGTTGAAAGCTCTGCCTATAAATGTTTTATTCATGTTCCTTCATAATGTTTATCTTCAGGCATAACATAATTTGAAAGAACCAAATTCTGCAGCTTTCGGACAAACTCGCAGTGCTTAAGCACTGAATTTCCTAGCATGTGTTGACTGCTGTAGTTGTAACTTACCCAGTAATATCCTTATTTGCTGTTAAGGGCAGGGTATGTGTGATCTAAGTATGGAGGTATGCTGCTGTCAGTTCTTCCATAGAGGACTTTTCCCTGTGTGGGTCCATGTCTCCTTAGCTGGCTTCTTGCCCTTGGCAAGTAGCTAGGGAGGGGCTTCCAGAAGAGGGTAGTTGAACCTCTGCTGTTTGAGCATAAGCAATGGCTTGGAGTCAAAGGTTTTTCTTTGTTAAAAGTGATGATGAGAGAAAACACTTGCAGAGAAAAGAATAGAAGAGGTTTGGAGGACTGCAAAGTATTGTGGAGCTATGTCAGAATGCTGTTAAAAGAAGACTGAAACAGAGAAATTAGTAGGAAAGTAAACTATGGAAAGAAATACAGATAAGGTGAAAATAGCAGGGTACAATTTAAAAAAAAGTGAGAACCTAAAAAACAGCCAAGGTGACACAGAATATGTGCAGAACATGTGAAGAGACCATGGGAAAGAGAAGATGAGAGGGCAGAAGATTCTCCTTTTCCAAGAAAAGATGAGGAAGGAAATACGAAGAAAAAACATCAAACGTGGAAAACAATAGTCGGAGGCTGGAGAAGAAGCAGAAAACGATTGGAAGAGAATTAAAACATTAGAGTGAGAGCATGAAGAAAGCCATGTAATATTAGGACCAGTAAAATATATTTTATTTATTCATGTTCCTTCTGGATTGTTTTTCCCTGGCAGCTGCTGAGGGTCCAATTGCTGTGTATTCTCCTTCCTCTCCTTCCTCCCCTTCCTCCGTGGAGGGCAGCCAAGCACTTCTCTTTGAGGGTGATGAATACACAGAACAGTCTTGAGCCTTCAACTATAAACAAAGTGCTCTCCAAAGCCCCCTTCTGCCTTGGGCAACTTCCTCTCAGCTTCCCTGGCAGAAACCTGGCAGCTTTACTACAACTTACGTGTTGTCTCCCATGAGCTCCTTTTGCAGTTTGGTCCATTATTAATGCTGAAATTGGGATGAAATAACTGAGAATCAGACTAATCTTTGCAAAGAGGAAAGGTGTCTTTTACTCCCACGTACTCTCTGCCACTGCAGACATGCTCCTCACAGGCAGATGGCCTGGGTTGTCACCTCTAAGAGATATTTAGTAAATTCTTTGTGGGCCCATCCCAATCCTGTTGTAATCAGTGGGAACTTCTCCACTTGTTTTAATGGGAATTGGTATGGTCTTGCAAGGCTCACACCTAGCCATACCCTCTGGCCTTTTCAGAGAATTTGATTTTCTGAGCAATTTAATCAGTGGGAAAGTTGGCAACTTCAGAAAGACAACATCAGGCCTTTAATCCTTTTCTCTCTTCCCTGAGCAAGGTGAAGCCTTTTCCAAGCCTAAAAATCTGTTTAAAAGGAAAGCTTTTCTCACAGGTAATTGTTATTAGTCCAGGCAGTGACACTGTGAATTTTTCAAAAGCTTCCTAGTGATTTAGGGTGTAAATCTCATCTGACTTCAGAAATGAGGCTTGATCAAGTTTTGCCCTTCAGCCACATCTTCTGTTCTTCAGCCAGATCTCTAAGGAGGTCTGCACTTCAAGCAAGATGTGAATGAGGGATATTAAACAACTCTTTTAAAATCAAAGGCATGTGTAAGAGCTGACATGTCAGAGGAATGGCATTAGGCAGATGAATCAGGCAAGTCTCACTGGCCAGAGGTCTGAACTAGGAACCTCCATGTATGTTTTCTAGCAGCAATCTTGAGTGTGATATAAGTGATGTTCTAGAAAACAGGAGCACACTTGAGTGGGGCTCTAGGAGAGCAAGTATTAATGAGATGGATCCATTGGCTTAATAAAAAGCTTATTCCCTCTTAAGCAGGCTGTTTGGAAAAACACACACTAACAGACCAAGGCTGAGAAAATACAACTTTTTAGGGAGATCTCCCCCTGCCATGGTAGTGTAGAAGCTATGTTAATGGAGGGCCCAGCAGTAGGAATCTTTCCAGCAGGGGTGTCTGCACCACTGAAGTCACAATGATGTTTTAGTCAGTGAGGTCTAAAATGCCCTCAGCATCATCTTTTTTTCATCAGGGAAGGAGGCAGAAAGCCCATAAGGGCTTAAAGCAGCAACTGCAGGCTGCTGGGCGCTATACATACTGACACAGTTTTGCAGGGCCTTGCCTTGGCAGGTCTAGTCCTGAAGGCATTTGCTGGCATGAAAAGTCTTCAAATAAGACACTGCTGAAATCTCTCAGGTTTCTTCTAGAGGTGTAAGGTTGAGGCCCTAAATGACAAACTGCTGTGCAAAGCTTGCCTCAGCCAGGGCACTCCGATCAGGCATCTCTCATGGGCACAACATTTCTTGTAATCCCCTTCCCAGCCACCATCAATGCTGAGGCACCACCCTCTGCTGACAGCTGCTCACATTTTTCAGAAGTCCTGATAAAAAAAAACCAACAAAACCAAAAAAAACCCAAACCAAGCATATTTACTTCATTTTCATGTGTGTAACTAGCCACCCTATCTCAGGAAATCCATGGGATTTCCTAAAGGAGCTTGTTAGTTTATTCATATTTAGCTAGTGATGAATCTGCAGCTGTAGTGTTAATTATAATTGATGCCATTTTCAGGAAATGTCAGGATGAAGTGCATTCATTGCCATGCTAGCAATGAGCAGATAAACAGCCCATGTCTGGGATGTCTGCTTTTCCATGCATGCTTCAGATTTGACACTGAAAGTCCAGCCCTTGGTCCTAATCCTTTTAACACTTAATGTGAGTAAAGATCCTCAGCTGAGGATGCTTCAATTTAGCTTCTCATGCAGGTAAGGGCTAGCAAGATCAGCCAGTGGTTTGTAAATATGCAGTATAAAGAAGTCAAGCAAACCAGACTGCATAAACATAGAGACTTCCATGCCTTGCTTTATTTTCTCTGCTAAACACAACACCACACTGTGGGACCTGTCTGGGTGATCACTGGACTTTCATTGTTGATCATGGGCTGAGTGTTCTGCCTGTGGTAACCACAGGTTTTACAATGCCCATCAAGGGGTGTGAAACACTCTGAACTGGGTGGGTGGTTTGGTTCTAATGAACTATGTTTAGAGTGTTTACACAGCACGATTTCATCTTCTACAGGCCTGTAATGTGAACTGTGGACTCATACTACCCTAAGGGTAATATATATGTGTTACTTGTGCTATGCTAGAGAAAATAACCTTTCTCCTACTTAGTTTGCTTTAATTAATGTCAGAATTGAATTACACCACTCTGTATTTTTTTTTTTTAATATTCTCTAACCTGTTGAAACCTTAACCTTTTGGGCTAATATTTTTTTGTGCCAGATGACTACTTAATCTGATTCTGGAGGGATGTTTCTGCCTGTTTACCTCTTTCTAGGAATGTTTTTCCCAGAACAGCTTGCTATGGAAGATGTAGCACCATTGTATTTTGGAAAGGGGCAAAATATGATCAGGCAGTGATAATATCATGTAGACAATCTAGCTTCACACATATGTCTTTTGTGGCTCCTGTGAAAAATTCCCATTTTCAGCCAAATTATAAGCCCTTGGAAAATCATAGTTTGCACACACCTGGCACAGCTTGTAAGTTTTGCTGCTGAACTTTTTGATGTTGCTGTCTGCAGAGACTGTGCTGTGGCTTATGGCTGCAGGGAGTTGGAGCAGGAGGTTTCTGCCAATGTTCTCCTTGGTTTCTCCTGGCACAGGTACAGAATGTATTCTGCATCATTCACCTCCTGGACCCCAAATGATGAAGAAGGGTCATGGCTCTGTTTGTGGAAATGTCATGAACTGGTGGACTGAAGCAACCTAGAGAGAAAGATTTGGGCTGAAGACTTGGGGTGTAGAAGATACTTGGGCTCGGCTGTAAGAAACCTGGTTTGGGTGTGGGGGTGGAAAACTGGGGATGGAAACTGCTAGAGTCAAACCTGGCCAACAGCCTGGCAAGAAAAACCGGGGAGGTTGTGTGTCAGAATAGAAAGAGGCTTGCCAGGACAGAGGGCACAGAGAGTGTGGGACACCAAATTGTGGTGGTGGCACAAGGGTAAGTGACAGAAGAGGTTGGGGGTAGGGTGTGGGATGACAGGGCTGTGCTGCTGAGACCCTATTGCAGCTGAAGGAAAGCCCAGAATACTGTGAAATGCAGCATGTATTCATGTAATTGAGGTGTATGATTATGTCAGGAGGGATTTGCACAATTAACCTTAATTTGGGCGTTTTTTGATTTTGAATGCTCGTGTTTGCAACCTCAATGATCTTTTTAATGGATTTTTTTGTCAGCGATAGGCCTATGTGTAGTTATTCTGTAGTAAGCTGGTGCTCCAGTATGCAAGTCCTGAACAGTGATTGAAGTATTTGTTGCACTTAGTAAATTATGATGAAATATCTCCAGGTCGGTTGTTTGTGTTGTGTTTGTATATGAGGACTGTAATTCTGTTAAGCCTCAGCTACTTCAGAGGAGGGGAGTGAATTAACATGGATGAATGAGGGGCTGTCTAACTAATGGACTTTCAATATAGTTAACGCCCAGCAACAAATTCAACATTGCTTCGGATAACAGAGGAGTAGTTTGGTTTTTTTTTTAAGTAATCAAGTTTTGGTAATTGAAATTCACTGACACATCAACAGTTTTCACATAAACGTTTACTCTTTTGTGTAATATACTGTGCGCTATTAATTATTGAGAGGATACAGCTATGAGTCTGTCCTGATGTATGGTAAAAAAAACAAAGTATCAAGTTTTGATTCATGCTAGTGTATTCTTGTAAACATCACCTTGTGATGGGGAAGGAGAGATAAGCGTGCAGCTCTGCAGTTAATTGCCAGAGCTCCTAAACACTTTTTCCCCCCCTTTTTCATTGCTTGACAACTGCAACAGCAGAGACAATATCCAGGACTGTACAGAGAGTACTGCTGTGCTAGCACCCCTGGTGTGTTTATCCAGCACTCTGCACTGGCAGGAAACATTCAAAACCCAGCAAGAGGTGGCCCTGAGCACTCTGCTCTTGGTGACCCTGCCTTGAGCAGGGGGTTGGACAGGAGAATCCCCAGAGGTGCCTTCCCACCTCAGCCATGTCGCGTTGAAATGAGCCAGTGGCCAGGTGCCAGACTGGCACAACTCACCCAGATCCACAAAGGTTGCCCAGAGGCCAGCATTGAGGCATCTAGGTGGGACCTCAGTTGATGGGACACAGGGTTTGTGGCTCCTCTGAGGTGGCTGGCCACTGGTTTAGGCTTGGGCCATGACTTTAATGGTGGCAAAGGGGTGTATCAACACACCTAAGTGCTCTCCTGGATTGGAAGCCTCAGGAGAGCTATTTGTGCTGCCTGTTTTTGGGCATTACAGTGCAGGAAGCTTTTCCCTCTCTCTTGTCTGTGGAGGAAGATGAGCCCAAGCAGAAGGTGACTCTAGAGAATCCCAGCAGTTTTTCTGCTCTGAATCACCTCCTGGGACATCTGGCCTTTGGATGCAAAGCCAGCTGAAGGAGCAGCCTCCCCACCTAAAGGTGCTGATGCACCTCCATTTTTAAGATGTAGCTACTAGATGAGCATTGACAAAACATCACAGGAGAAAATAATTGGTCAAATTTCTGTACCCAACCCGAGGACAAACCATGGGCAGAATGGCATGCAGGTGAATACAGAATTTGTTGTTCTTCTATGGTAAGCATACTGACCATCCTCTCCCACTTGAAGCCTTTAATGTTAGTACACGGGTGAGTGCATGACTCTTAACTAGATTTTAGTTTTCTGAGAGAGATACTGTAGCTTAAAGGCAATTTATTAAACTGGGTTAGTGCAAACATGTAGCCTTTTTACATGCCCTTTTTCAGATTAGCAATCTGTAAGAATATTCGCTCTGTTGAATATTTTAAAGCAAGTAATAAAACAGCCTTCTATGGAAGAGAACAAGGGAATGTGCATGACCCTGTCAGATTTCAGTGAGCCAAAATATTCATCGTAATTTAATCCCATCAATATAGGTATCAATATAGGGGGTGACAACTTCCTGTGGTTGTTGGGGCTGGAACTGATAGATGGCTTTTTAACCCTTGTGGGCTGTACTTTTGCCTCACAGTTTTAGTCAACAGCCTTCAGTGAAGCTTTTGTGCAAAGTGTAAGGTTTGACAGGCCCTGACTCAGTAGCGATTGTAATAGTGAATACAATTTTTTCCCATTGGTCCCAGAGGTCTGAGATTGCAGAGGTCTTAATTTTTTTCCATTGGAAGATGTTATGTGAGCAGGGGATCTGACCATTGGTTAGGAACTGCTGTGTCATGAATGTGTGCTTGCTGGCTGCCAGACTGGAGAAGAGCTGAGCTTTCCCTGCCTCTCCCTTAGGGAGGGTGTGTCAAAGAAGTTTTTTACCTCTGCCCCATTAGTGATTTAAGTGAAATAAAAGAGAGAAAAAAAAGGTAGGGACATTACTACCTGTGACAGCTTGGCCAAGGTTTCAAAAGCAGCTGAAAGAAGACAGGAAGATATACAGACAGAATGATGGTACAAACCTTGTTTCTCTAGGAAACTAGGCTTTAAAAAGTTCCTAGGCCTCTTAGTAACAGAATAAACCTTGGGAATATGATTTAAGTCTCCACTGTGGGCTCAGAAATGAAAAGGAATGGATCCCTCATGTGCTGATTATTTTTAAAACTCTTGCAAACCTTAATTCAGTTTTATAATTATTTAGTGACTTCCTCCTGGAGCTGAAAATTTGATCCTCAGGTCTTATAAATACATTGCTGATGAGAGGTCCCGCAGGTGTTCATAACAGAGAAACCAGGAATTTGTTCCCTTTGTTATGGTATCCCAGTGCTATCCCAGCACTTGTAGGGATTGGTCCTATTATCCCTGTGAATGATGGGGGACCTCACCTCCTCAGTATAAGCTCTGCTTGAGTGAATGTGTCCAAGAGCAGTTTGATCTAACTGACTGTTATGTACGCTGTGCTTATAAAAATTGTTACAAAAATCCAGTTGGGAAAAAAAAAGTTGCTTTACCCAACCAAACTGGTGAGAGAGCACAGCTGCCTTCACAGGGCAAAGCATGGGTTGGTCCTTTCATCTCTTCTTCCATGGCCCTGGTGCTGGATGAGCCTTTTTATCAGGTAGGCACTGAAAAGGAAAGAGTCAAAGAACTTGCTGCATTTCACAAATATGCATCATGGTGAGAAGGGTTTTGTTGAAATAAACCAATAAACCATATGGAGCAATCCAAAGTGGAAATCTATTTCCCTTCCTTTATTTCAAGCCTGTTGACGGGAACTTTTCAAGATTTCTTCCCTAGAGATTTAAAGACTCTTCTCATAGCAGGTGCAGCCTGCGGGGATGACAGTGGCAATGCACAAATCCTCCTGGGAGTAATTCTTCTTCCCTTCCCCTTGCCTGCTGCATCTCTATAGTAGCAGTTCTGCCAGGAGCTGTGCCCATACGTTTACTTCAGTCCATTCAGTAGAGGGAGTCAGATGCTGAAACCTAAGCATGGGCATTAGTCCCTCTGTGATCAGTATTTGCCTGAAGGACCAGAACTACTTGATTCTTTAACCCGGATGGAATGCACGGGGTGTCTCAGTCTCAGCTGAGCTGTCTAAATCCTGCTGGCATGGCAAAACCACGGCAGCAGCAATAGCAATATAATTACCCGAAGTCATCTTGCCAAAGCTCTTCAACACTGCCTTGCAGGAACTGTCTCAGCGAGCCTGTTATCTTTCTCTACATCTTTGTAGTCCCTGGCCTCTCTGGCAGACATCATTTGCAGCAGTGCTGGCTGGCACTTTGTTGGAGGGACATTTCTTTCTATTTTGTAATGAATTTTCATCTCTTGTGTCCATGGAGAAGTAGTACTGCAGCACTGCCTGTGGGCATTAGCTGCCACTTGTTTTCCAGGGAGAAAAGGGGGAACTGGTCTAGGGAATAGCAGGGACTTGGTGCACAGAGGCGTGTAAGGGATTGTGTCTCCCAAACTTGGCATTTGTCTTCAAAAACAGGATGTTACACAAACACCCAATGTGGGTTTGGCATCAGGATCTCCTTAAATTGTAAAAACAACCATGCACCCCCCATTCCTCGGCTTCTTGAAGCTTTTTTTCTGAACAAAACCTGGAAGACTTTCAGTGGCTGGGGTGGAAAGATGTGGGTCACCACCTGTACCTGAGAGCAGAGGGTGTGGGTGGTAGGCAGTCTCTGTCCCCCAGTGCACCTAAGGGAAGCCTCAAGAGAATCATCTTTCAGGTTTACTGTTTGCATGAGTCAGCCAGATGGTGGGGAGGAAGGTAAAAGCAGCCAAATTTTTGCAGGGTCCTTTTATCCCCTCAGTAGAGAAGTGATAGTCAGCTGCATGTGCTAAAGTGATGGTTGTGATGTAAAATAGATCATGAGAGGTCAGGGATGGTAGTGACTAATACATGAGGAGGGAACCAGACTCAAACTGATGGTTGAAATTTGGCTTATTTGACTTCCCCTGTCTTATCTGTTACTTGATTAGAAAGGGTTGAACCAAGAGTTTTAAATACTTATGGCAGAACCTGGAGTTGCACTAGTGAGAGTACAGACTCTCACCACTGCTAAGCTCAGCTTGCTGGAGACCCTGCTCTGCAAATAGCTGCACGGTGAGAAAGAAGGGGTGGAAACCATGTAGGGGGGTGGACAGGAGAATCTCCGGAAGTGCCTTCCCACCTCAGCCACGTTGAGCTGAAATGAGACAGTGTCTGGGATGCCAGGTTGACACTTGTCTTGCACATCACAAAGGTTGCCCAGAGGCCAGCAGCGAGGCATGTAGGTGAGATCCCAAGCTGGTGGGACACAGGGTTTGTGGCTCGCTGAGACTGGTTTCAGCTGGGCCATGAGGCAAAGAGATGTATCAACACACACAAGTGCTCTCCCCGCCCAGGAACCTCGGGGATGGGGGTTTATGCAGCTTGTCTTTGGGCAGAAGAAGGAAGGAGAGGAAACCTTGTACGCTTTTGTGAGAATTATTTCTTTTGCTGATTACCGAGATTTTACTCTTCCCTAGTCAGTGCCTTCAGTGTGGAGATGCAGGAGCTAGGGAGTAAAGGGCTATTTAACCCAAACCAGCACTTGGAAAACCTGCAGGTCTGCGTTCACACACCACTCGTAACTGTGTGCAGCAAACCAGCACTGGCTATGCAGAATACAAGGCTGTGAGGAGCAGAAAGATGCTTTTTTGCCCTTGCTGCTCGTAGCTCTTGCTGCTTGCCATTGATGCCATGTGAGACAGCAGGATGTATATATGCATTTTTATTTCTACCACTGATGTACATAGGATTGTTTTCTCTGCCCGCAGTGCAGAAACACACCCGTGGTCCTGTGCTCAGTAGCAGACGTCCTCTGTGCAATTAATAAAAGGCGGGAGGCCTTATTTCTGCGTCTGCGGTGGTGAGACAACCTGCCACATGTGCCTATTATTTCAGTGTGCACCGCTAATACATCCCTGAGCCTCCAGGTGAGACTGAAGATCTTCAAGGCTCAAGACACCAGTTACTGGAGCCCGAGAACCTGCCTCGCATGGGTGCAGCCCACGCATCCCGCGGAGGGTGCACAGGACGGGCGCTGCTCTGCCCTGCCAGCACACCACCCAGGTCGCGCTCAGGTGCGTTTACCCCTCACCCTGTGCCCAGAGGCTGAACAAGCCGCATCTTAAAACCGCTGAGCCCTCCCTTAGGACTGAGGGCTCCCCCGAGCGCAGCGGACCTGGGGGTGCCCGCGCTCTTGCGGGGACGATCGGGGCGCCCCGAGCTTCCGCCTCCCCCATCCCGGTGCGCACCGGGGGGTGGGGGTGATCCCGGCGCGGCGGCGTGGGGGTCCCAGCCTCACCGCTCTTCTCCAAGGGGCCCCGCTTTCATGAGCCCGCCGGAGCCGCGGTCCAGGGGTGGGGTGGGGTGAGGCGAGGCGCAGCGGGGTCCGGGGCGGCTCCGTCGCTCCCCGCCGCCTGGGCCCCGCCTCGGCCCCGCACCCCGGCGGGGCGGGAGGGAGGGAAGGGGAGGCGGCGCCGGCTGCGGCGGCGGGCGCGGAGCTGCCACCCCGCGGGCAGGCACGGTGGCGGATGGCGGCGGCGGATGGCGGCAAGGTCAGTGGGCACCCGCACCCCTCCCGGCGGGGCTCCCCTCCCGGCCGGCCCCTTCGGGGGCGAGGGGCGATGCTCCTGTGCTGCAGACCTTTCCTCCTCCCCTTCCCGGCGGTGGGCAGCGGGGCGGCCGCGGATGCCCCCCGCCACGCCTCCCTCCTCCCGCCCGACCGGGAGAGGGGGAGACAGACGCGGGTTTCGTAACCGCCTGCCCCCCCTGCCCCCGCCGCGCTCGGCTCGCTGCGGGCAGACCAGGGCTCTCGCCGCTCCGGGCTCTGCCGCCGCCCGGTTCTCCCCTTCACCCCGACCCGCTGGTGCCCGTCCCCCCCCGTGGGGATGGCCAAGGCAGGCGCGGTGCGAGGTCCAGGTGATCCGCCGAAACGTGTGCGGGGCTGGGGGCTTCCCGCCGCGTCCCGGGAGGGTGGCGGGCAAAGGAGGGTACTTTAAAACCCGGCGGGGTTTGCGCCTGCATCGCATCAGCGTTTGCTACCGGTAGAGGAGGGTTATCTGTGTGCTTCGTGAACGAGTAAATTCAGATAACTTATTGACGGGGTTTGAGTTGGGTGTCCTTTGTTTCTCTTAAGGGTTTGGTGTTGGTTTTGGGTTAATTTTTTTATTTTCCTCTTCGATTTCCTGCCCCCTGTCTTGTGCTGGCAGTTAGCGGAGCAGATTTGCGGGAACTCGGGTGCTGTCATTATGAGCTATACATCTCTCTGTTCTTCATAGCAAACGGCTTTAATTTTTTTTTAACCAGACAAGAGGACAGGCGTGAAGACCCCTGCCCTTGGGTAGGATCCCTGCTCTGCTGGGTGGCGGCATCCAGAGTTTGTTACGGCGCTAGATGCTGCCTCCTGGCTGAGGTCGAGCTGCAAAAATGTGATTTAGGAGCTCTGCCGACATCCATCGCCCGAGCGCTTTGTTCCGACATGCCGTCCGGTGGAGCGACTTCTTCGGAAGCAGCAGCTCGCTACCTCCTCTGAATTCTGGATAGGCTTAAGATGTGTGCACCAGTCTGGTAGCTGGGGAGGCATTAAGGGTGTATGTTTGTGTAAATGGGTGACTTTTTTTTTTAAAAAAAAAAAGCAAGCAAACAAGCTTTCGATAAGGTCCCCTTAATTGAACTATAAACAGTAATTTCTCTGTTCCTGTTTCGTCGCTGAAACTCTTTTCCTCCATCTCACTGATATGGTCCTTTGTTTTGGTTTGAGTTTTTTATCCTGTGTTTCAGAGATGTTCTCTTTTGATACAGATTTGCTTAGGTTTTGGGTCTGATTGAGGTCTTTGGAAAATAGTTGTAACCTTCTAACTGCTGATGTGCATGAATGTCCTGGTTTTAGCCGCTCTGTACCCATGCTGGGGGCAGAAACCTTTCTGAAATGCCCACTGAGTCTGAACTAAGGCAGAGCTCATGGGATGATAATAATAGCAATTTAGGAGAAAACCTTTAGCGGGAAAAAGGTTATTCTTGGCTATGTAAAGGTGCGTGACTGGATTTCAGCTTCTTGTTAACTACATGAAAGTTGAAGCGTAAAGGTAGCCCTGGCCGAGGACTTCAGGGCTGGGAGAGTCTTGTGCTATTGCTGTTGGTGACACCGGTGTGTCCGTGGCTCTCAGGACGGGGCTCTGTGGAAAATTCCCGCCACTGTTGGCAGTATACTTAAGAAGCCCAAACCACTGGTTCAAACCTGTACGGTCTGTCAGAGGGTTTGGACAGCTTGCCAGGTATGTAGAGACAAATGAAAAGATGTTTGTTTTCTACTGCTTGTTTGGGAAAGAGGAGGGGGGGGGGGGGGGGGGAAGGAAAGTTGGTTTGGGCCACACGTGATTGGAAGTTTTATATGTGGGTTATGAAGTCTCCTTTGAAAGCACTGGGCAGCGCTGTGGAATAGACAGATTAGATGTGCCAGCAAGACAATAAATATTATTTCAGCCTTAATCTAGTATGGTTAAATTATACATGCAAATACAGTAACTCTAAATGAGCTATTATGAGTTATAGCAGAGCATGCAGGGAACGGGCAGGTAGGAAGGTTCTTCTGGGTGCTGATCGCTGTTCCCCAACTGACTCACTTGACCCTCTGGCTTTGCCAAAATCCATGGGTGTGTTTTTCTCATAACGGTTTCTGGCTCCAGTTCAGGGCTCTCACCTTGACCCTTCGATGAACTGGAGCAGGAGCTCCATCAGCCACAATGAAATTAAAGAGGGATACACACAAGCAGGCTTGCGTGAAAGAGTTTTTAAGCTCAGGGCTGCCTCTCACAACCTTTCCTGGATGTGATTTGCACATCTTTTTTACATGGATGGTGCTGAGAACAAATGCCCTATCATGTTTGGGTTCAGTATGGAAGAGCTGGCCTTAGGACCAATGCAGACAATGTAGGAGCAGTGGTGTTTCTCTTGCTGGAGCTTTATGGAGGATTGGTTTGTGCTTGGGACCTGAAGTCTTGCTGGAAACTAATGAATCTTACACTCTTAAATGCTCAAGCCATCCTTTTGAAAAGAATTTAGTTTTCTGAGTAACTGAAATATATTTTAGACTTTGACCCCAATGTGTTGATGCTGCCTGTAGGATACAATTCTAGAGTGAGGTGTGTGACCAAGATGATACCCTGATCAGTCAGTGTGACTGCACCAAAGACACACTGATTTGTGGTTTTGACCACATGGCTGTTGATGTTGGGACCTGGCCTCGGGTGCAGACCTTTAAAAAGGGTGGTCTTACATTGCCTTCTGTATACCTGGATTTATTTGTCAGCTAGTTGTACAACCCTTCCATGCATCAAGTAGCAGTTATCCAGGCAAGTAATTCCACTAGTTTGAGCATGGTTATTCAGCTGAGTAAATGGTGTGCAATCTGAGTTCAAGGCAGTAGATTTTGGGCGTGAGTGCTTTCTTTTTGTGGAGAATGTGGGAAACTAATTCCCAGAGCCTGGGATCCTGGCATGCCTTAAATTCTCTCCTGTTCTTATCCTTTGCCTCTATCCGGTGGGTGGATGAGTGGGCTGGAAGTGGGATGGGAGGCTGGACTTTCCTGCTTTTTACAATAAGCAGCTCTTCCAGAGAAATTCCACAGCTGTTTCTGAGTTTTTCCAGAGTTGCCTCCTTGCTTTGCCGATGCTGTTTTCTACAAAAATAGGTATTCTGCTGCTGTTCTCTGCTCTGCGAAGGGAGCAGAGGGGCCACTAGAACTGATGTAGCTCTGTAGCACAGTATGTCTAACCAACGAGCTTTGGAGGAAACCCTTCCAGCCCTCATCAGTGCAAGCTAATTGTGCAGCATCTCCCCATGTCCTGGGTTGGCAAGGGCTCAGCAGTTCCTGGTCCGACCGCAGCAGAGTCGAACCCTGCCTCAAAGGCACCCTCTTGGTACAGGTGGCCAAGTGCCAGCAGCCTGGGCAGAGGAACGCTGTGGAAAGAGAGGAGCGAGATGTTGAAATCTCTAGGATGAGATCACCTCCAGGACTGGGCTTTGAGGAGAGGAGTCCCAGCAGCTTCCACGCTTAAAGCTGAGTAATAGTCCTTCAGCCCTTGCAAGGCATTTCAGATGCAAATTACTTTGCCTGCCCTGTCCTCCTGCTGTAGAAATTACCCCTTCAGCATAACCTTCAGATGTTAATGAGTTTGTAATTTGCCCCTTCCAGCTCCAGATGCATAAAAGCTGGGCAGTTACAGAGCATAACTGCAGCGTGTGCTGTGCAGCTCGCAAGCTTGATTGAGCAAGACATCGTTTCCTGGGACATAGCAGAACAGGGAAATGCCACTCATCAAACATGCCATAGTTTTAATTTGGTTTTTTATATTCCATTTTAACTTCGTTTCTCCAGGAAATGAATGCTGTCTGTCTCCAGCCCTTTGCATTTGGCCAGTTTCAATCAGATTGCACCAATGGTTGTCAATCTTAAAGATCATTAATTTCCCACTTTTTTTTTTTTTTTTTTTTTTTTTTTTTTTTTTTTTTTTTTTTTTTGAGATTAGTGACTGACTGGGAAATCTTTGAAGCAGTGCTCTCTCTGAGTGAAAGAAGACTGATTTCAGTTATTATCCATTCTGCCTGGTAGCAGCTGCCTGGCCAGGCATTTGCATGTGTGGTGGTCAAACATGCAGCACCTTAGTAGCCCCTTGTGGTGTGTGTGTGGCCTCCAGGGGAGGAGTTGATGTGAGGTGACATTGGAAAGACCTGCAGTGGAAGGGCAGGATATGTATCTCCAGCAGACTGGGCCAGTTTGTTACACCTCTTCACAGCGTGGCTACCCTTTTGTTTGTCAAGCTAAAGCTGCCTGAGATTTACTAAGGCTGGCAGGCTGACAGCCATAGCTTGGAGCTTGCTTCCCTTGACCTCCAGGACACCTTGGGCTGAGAGAAGTTGAGTATCAGAGCAGATGGGACCATGTGGCCTGAGCAGAACTTAACACAGAGCTGTGTGTGCATGCACAAACTTGCACATGTGCAGGGGCAGTGTGATTATCTGGGTGTTCATCACTGTTGTCTTGTTGCATTCAATGGCAATTTGACACTGATGGAAAGATGACATTTATTGCCATGCAATACTCCCAAAATAGCTTCTGTGAGTGAATACCATCCCCGATTCCCATGTAGCCCCCCCTCCTCACAGTTACTTTAGGAAGGTGTGTACTTGAGCTGATGCAATGCTGTGAGATGTCAGGGACAGGCTTCTGTATTGCTAAGAGCCCTGGTGTAGCTGCAGCTGCTCTGGTGTGGGCATCATGGGTAGTCTGCCTTGGAAATCCAGGTAAAACTATACTAGGAAATGCAGTCTTGCCCTCACCCAGGCAGTGCCTGTGCTAGACAGCTTTTTGGTATAACTGCTCAGCACGGTGGGCATGTGTCTTCCTTCCAGACCTGTGCTTGAAGGCAACAGCAAGCATCTGTTCAGGCAGTGGCATAAGAAAAAGGAGCGTCAGGGTGTCAAGGAGCACATGTAGGATGCACGTGCAATTCCTCAGCCAGTACATGTTCTGCTACCGTCTCTTTTGCTGCTGGTCTTCAGACAATATATGCCTGTTGTCCTGGGGTGCAGAGCATGGCTCTTCAGAGACTGCCAGTCTCACTCTCTAATGTCAAAATAGTACGTGTCACCCTAGAGGGCCGAGCTGAATCTCAAGCACCCGTATGCCACTCCTTCTCAGACAGCCAGTGATGCAGCTAAGATCGGATGCATCTGTCAAGGTGAGATGAAGGGAGGAACAGTGTAGCTGGCTCCCCATCATGGCTTACAGAGGATATGGAATGCCAAGCCATGCTAACAGCGCAAAGGAGGATGCTGTTCTTTCCTTCTTCCCCCTCCAGATCTGCCTGCCAAAGGTGAGGCAGGGCACCTCTGGATCTGAGCATAAGTCTTATACTATTGGCCACATAGCACTTAATTAAGGAGAAACGTCTCTTGCTTTCTGTCCTTTCCCCACCAGCTCGTAGTAGTGGCAGCATGACACAGTAGATGACTGGTAGCTAAGAGCAGGCTCTTGGGCATCCCGTGCAGGTCCCTCTGATGGTGCTGGCCATCTGAGTTTTGGTATGAGAAATCTTCAAAAAGGAAGTCTTGAGGTAAAACACTGCTGCTGTAACATTCCTGCCTGGTTTTGTTAACTGTATTTTGCTAACTATTAAATAAACTGAGTGGGTTGCAGGCGAAGAGAGAAGGGTTGCAGTGCTTCCGTTTCTACAGTGAGCTTTTCCAAAAGAGGTGCACTGGAGAGAGAACTGGTGTGGCCTGAGTGCTTGGGACACTGCAGGTGCTTTGCTGACTGGTTGCACCTCAGTGACTTGATAGCTCTGGGTTTTACAGGCTCTGCTAGGAACAAAAGAGCATGTAATGCTGGTGGTAGTAGCTGCCAGTAAGAAATACTACTTAAATGGGGGGAGGATGTTTTTATTAATGAGGGTATACAAAGACAAAGAAGTTTTCTTAAAAAGCATGAAACCTACATAGTGAGCATACTGTCAGGCACACTGCTGCTTGCCAGCTAGTATCATCCACAAATAAAAACAGGTTAGGTTCTTGCTATTGCAGCTGCTTTCCCTCATGAAGCAGGGTGAGCCAGACTCGTCTGAGAAACAGGTTGGCAACTTGCCTGACGTCCCAGGCATGCAGGGTGATTCACTTCAAAAACCCAATTTAACAATTATCCAGGATGAACACACACAACCCTAACATTTACTTGCAGTTGTATTTTCTATGACAGGCTCAGAAGTTGTTTGTATTCACCAGCAAACACAGCCTGGAGGTGATCAGCTTCTTCCCTGACCTGCATTTAACAGCAGTAATTAAACAAGTTTTAATGTGGGAGGTAGGAGGGATTCAGTGGCTTGGGCAGAAGGTTGTCAGTGGGGTCATTTGGCATCCAGGTACTGGGAGTTCTCCTATTGTCCTTGGGCAAAGCATGTTACCTACTCGGTGCCTCAGTTTAAATCTGATCCAATATGATATGTTTTCAGAGCACTTGATTGATATTGGTCTCGATTTCCTCCTCTGAAACAACCCAAAAATCCCCAAATGTTTGTGCCTAGAATCAAAGTTTATTAAATATAAAGTATCCCTTTCTCCTCCCTGCTCTTTACCTCTGGTAAAGGTGGAAGAAAAAGAATCATTTACAGCCATCTGCTGGAGGCATCAATCACACTGGGAGCAGAGTCTGCCAATTGTTCCACATGTTATTAATGATGAGAAAGATATAAACATATGAGCTCATAGTTATGTTGTGTTAAAATTACCTGCAAAATAATGACATTAGAAAAACAATGGGGTTACAAAATCAGGTGGACAAAAGCAAGGAAGTGCCAGGGCTAACGTAGCATAGCTCCCCTTTGCATCTGCATTATGATACAATCTTTAAATTAATTGCATCATTTTTTTCCCTTTTACAGGGTCCCTTTTTTCAGTAGATAGGTAATTACTGCACAATTCATTTTCTGTTCCTCACGTATACATTCTGTGTGTGTCTCTGCATCTGTTTATTTTGCACCCCACCCAAACCTTGAAGTGAGCAGTGCTGCTAATTCCTGCCCCAGGGGCTTTGCAGGTGAGGAAGTTCTTATTTCTTCAACATCTCAGGTACAGGTAGTGTCTTCATTTTCATAGCTGAGGAATGGAGGCAAGGAACAGATAAAGCTCAGATATTGAAACACCTTCAGTTTTGTCTGTCTCAAAGAGATGCTTAGGGATGATTTTATTTTTTACTCACCCCAAAATACTGGGCATGATGCAGCAGTTCATCTGCTAAAAGCACAAGGATGACTGACCTCAGCTATAAGTCTCCGCACTCTTGCAGGTTAGTCCTAGGTCTCTAGGTTTTGCAGAGGATGGAGACTACCCTATTAGGGGTCACCTGAAAAAAAAACTGGTTTCAGGGACTCACTCAGCATCTTCCAAAGACTGTAGCAGAGAAAGAGGTAATCTGGGGCTGCGGGAGGCGTGTCCAACTTCCTCAAGTGAGGTGATTGTCTCTTAACTGCGTTGTCTCATTCACTGATCTTTCTGATCTCCACTGAGTGATGCAGGGTTTGAGAGGCAGCTGCCACTTTCATCACACAACCATATCATTTTCCCAAAGCACTTGATTTCCAGGGCTTGAATGATTTATGGTCATGGAATTGGAATTGTGGTCATAGAATCAGTGCAGGTGTGTAGAGGAGCTGGGTGAAGGTGGTGTGGGCATTCTTCATTATTATACATCTTTATTTTGGGGTTCTCCAGTTTGCAATCTTGGTATTAAAAATTTAACATAGCTTGGTTGAAACATAATTTTATAACTGTACAAAGGGAAAAGGGGTGGATAAATAAAAATTATCCCTGCCACATGAATCTGCAGTGACTTGGGTCATCCAAAGGGCATAGACCTTTACGCTGTAGCATTAATTTCCAGCTCATGAGATAATGGCCTGCTTAGAAGCACTGTATGGCTGTGGATAGTGGTATCTGCCAGAGTGGGGTTACATGCTCAGCAGCAGGTCATCTGGTGTTGTGTTGGGGGATTTTGCGGTCCAGATTCAGGGTGCCCTCAGATCTCATTTAAGGATTGGGTGAGCAGAGCTCTAGTGCTTCCTGAATCCTCTTTGATTTGCTTGTGTCTGTTAGGCAGCCTAGATTCTCATCCCCCTAAATCACCATTCCCAGTTGCCCCTCCTTCCCCTATGTTCCTGTGCATCTCTAACAAATGTCACCTGCTTTTCCCCTTGCTTTCTGGTAACACCACTTTAGCCTCTGCCCATCTTTTGGGTACTACCTGTGACACCTATAGTTTTCCAGATGTCTCAAATCTAAATAGCCTGGTAGGTCTGTGTGAACTCTTGAAGAAGCCCAATGCTTTTGAATAGAGCATTTTAGGGGATTAATCTTCCTCACTTTTACTCAAGAGCCATTACTGTGGTTATCCTCTGAGATCAGGCGATGGGAAAACAGCAGCTTTAGGCCAAGTCTATAAAAGCTTATATAGATTCATAGAATCGCTTTGGTTGGAAAAGACCTTTAAGATCATTAAGTCCAACCATTAACCTAGCACACTGCCAAGTCCACTGCTAAACCGTGTGTCTAAGTACCATATTTACACATCTTTTAAGTACCTCCTGGAATAGTGCCTTGACCACTTGTTTAAATTTAAAGAGTATGCTTAGGTCTGTCCTGCTACTCAGTAGTGTCTCTTTGCATGCAGTCTTACTTGATTCCCACCTGCCTTCTGCAAATGAACCTCGTTGGATGTGCCATTCCATGGGGTTGAGAATGAGATTAAAATTGCATCACTTCGCAGAAGAGTGAGGAAGACTGGCTGCTCGTGCTTTTATGTTTTCTGGAGATGGATAGAAACATGATAGTGCAAGCCATTGTGTGCAGGTGCTAGAGACTGGTCTTTCAACTGAAATGCATGTTGGTGCAATTCAGCTGCTTCTTGGAGAAGTGATGTCTGTAGTCCCAGCAAACCATCAGGTACTTTTGGCCTGCATGGCAGTTTTCTGACCAATTTACAGGGAGTTTCTTCCTGCATCTTTGTTCAGAGGAGGGGAGGGCAGTTAGTATAAACCTCACACTGCAGTAAGAGAGAAAGAAGCAGAAATTTGTGATTATGCTATTAACACATTTGTGATTGTGCAATTAACAATTGGCTTTCTTTACATACTTTGGGCTTTTTTTGATTCATTAAACTAGGTGAGAAAAAGTGGATGATACCAGCAGAGAAATTTTGCTTGCCAACAAAATCTGGTTTTGAAATAGATCAAGCTGACCTGCAATGAAACAGGATTAGAATATTTTTAGTGTCAGATTTGTGTTCTTGGGAATTGCTGATATAAATCATGACCATGATAGGCATAAGCCATGTCAAATTTAATTAATAAAATAATGATAGAACAAGGTGTCTTAAATTTTGGATGACTCAATGGATTATAGACCTTTACAAAATAATTGATAAGCCAGATGATAAAAGCTTGCACCAACCAATTTTCCCTGCATTACCACTGTATATAAGTAAGTGCATAAGCTGGTATTTGAGTACTGAACTTCACACATCCAAGACAGCTACACAAAGGAGCATAGGACTGATTTTCAGCTCTGGTCTAAAGGTCCTTGTGGGCCAACGATGTTGTCTTATTTGTGAAAGGTAACTGGGAGAAGTGGCTTGTGTAAACGGGGAGATCTACACATCTTTCAGAGGGATCTTAAATGATTTTATGAATAATAAAAAAAAAAGCACATGACTGGCCTTGCCATGTCCAACCTGGAAGGTCATGGTGAGCCTGTATGCCTAGGATTTGGTCTGTGTTTGGGTAGGTTTCAGTTAATACCAGACGCAACCTTTTTCTTTCTATTTTGTCTGTTATTTTTGAGGTAAGTGTGTTTGCACAGGTTTTTAGGCACTTATTTGCAGGAGCTCCCCTGGGAAAGAAAAGGCTCCTCTGTGGTGTGTCCCTTGTGCTGGGTGTCCCTTGCTGGCTGCTCTTCACCCCTGGATTGCCTCCCCCTCTTCTCCTCACAGCATCTGTGGTCAGATGCTGAGAAGCACAGACAGGGCTTTGAAAAAGCTGGCTCAGCAGAGGAGGTGGAGAGCCAGCTGATGCCAGTATTAATATTCTTTCAAAACTGATGGATGAGATGATTATAAAATTGCAGAGGGAACTGAAACTTAACGGAATCCATGTTTTAATTGCATTCTGGATTTTTTGTCAGCATCCAGCTTCTGATTTGCAGGACAATCGAGCATTTTTGTGAAGCTGTTGAAGTAGGCTGTATAACATACTGCTTTTTAAAGACAGAGAGAAAAAACTTGGGTCAGTCTGTTTTCCACACTTTGATGCTCTCAGTCTTTCTCAGTTGTCCTGTGTAGTAGCGTGCTGTTTCTAGTCAGTAAATCAGATCTGAAATACTGTTCTATTGCAGCTAGGGAAAAAAACAGTATTGCAAGCACCTGTGGTGTTGAGGTGCCTAAGCCTGTGAGGGATGGATACCTAGGTGCTGGATTTGTAATTTCCCCTGTGTTCTTGTCCTCTCCTTGGAGAGGAGCGAGGATGCTGGAGCCATTTTGCTTGTGGTGACCAGCAGTGTGGCTCTGTTTCCCCCATGCTGCGTGCCCAGCTTCTGGCACTGACATCCAATTACCTCTAACCTGGGGAAGATCCTTTTTCTGCTGATGGAACCCCCATGCTTAGTCTGTAATTAGCACTCCTAAATGGATGACCTGTCTTACAATGGAAAAATTCTTGCACTTCATACCCTTCCTTTTGATTTTCTTTCTTATTACTCTTGTCACTGCTAGGAGGAACACCTCCTTTGTCCCAGGGAGTTAATACATTGAATGTCAGGTCCAGACACAAGTTCTTCGTGGGCAGGGATGGAGACTGCATGTGTGCTGCACCCACAGGGGCTGATTCTGCTCTGTTTGGGTCCATGGCTGGGCTGTTGCCACTGCTACCATTATTCCTTACCTCACAGGCTTAGTTTTGAACCCTGCCATATGCAGAGAAGGCCCAGCAAGTATCCGGGGAGGTATGCTTGTAGGCAATTGATGAGACAGCCATTCATTTTTTATTTGCTGTCTTTGCCAAAGGTCATTCAATGATTTTGGTAGACTGGCTTGTGTGACTAGAGTGTCTGTACCATACTTTGTGCAGTCCTGATAGCCATTGTGGTCAAATACTTCTGTCTAAGCAGAAGTAGAGAGTATTCAGGTTGTCTGCAAAGAGAATGGTAAGGCTATGACAGCAAGAAAATACTGATAATGATTTCAAGTGTAGTAGGTTTTTGGTGAGCTGGAAACAGTGGATAGCTAACTTCTAATGAGTACTATCTTGAAAATAGGGCCCAGAGATTTTCATGAAGTTTTCTCGTGGACAGGTGTTTTGCTTGAGTGCTCTTCATCCAGGATTCGACCAAAACACTCTCCATCCAGGTTTGTTTTTCTTCAGACTTTAACAAAAGCAGTTTTCTTGGTAGCATTTTCCCACGCCTTTCTTTCATTTGAGACTGAGAACTTTTCTCCCCAGTCTCCTTCACCCAAACATAATTTGCCCTAGTTGTGCATGTTTTGAAAAAGTACATGTGTAAGTGATTTAGTTAAGAGGAGAAAGCATAAGCCTTTTCTCTTGCCTCGTCCTGCTTTTTACCAAGTCAAAAAGCTGAGAAGGAGACACCTTCCATGGTGTTCTTGTTGAGGAGTGGGCTCTTAATTCAAGTCCCAGTCTTACAAATTCCTGGCCTCTTCAGCAGATGAGACTTCTGCTCCCATCAAATGCAGGTGAAGTTGCATAAGAGCAGATATGATCAGGGGCTTGGAGGGCTGCTTTCTTTCTGTGAGTAATTTGGGGTGTAAGCTGTCTTTTGCCTGAGTGGTTTAGCATACCTGTTTTTTCCACCTCTCATACCTCTGAAAAAGGATTTCTGGGATCCAACTGGGCTGTGGGGAACTCCCCCATTCCCCCCTGCTTATCTCCTTGTGCAGTGGCTGCAATCTCTGCAGTGAGGTTTCAAAACTAAGTTCCTCTTGCTTTGTTTCCTGCTCTGATGTTGGTTGGTATTTTCATGACTTCAAGCTAACATTAGGGAGCACAGCACACCAAGGAGCTGGACTGATGTGAGAGGAAATGTTTCTTCTACTCTAGAAGCTTGTGTCCTTGCAGGCACTGAAATAGTCTCATGAGATGTGGTTGTGATCCCGGTGAGTTATAGAGGTGCCTTAGCTGAGGCTGGTTGAGTAATGAAGGTGAGCAACTGGTCACGACAGCCTTTTGACATCCTCAAGGACCTGAAATCTTTGCAGTGTTTACTCTGAAAATACTCTCCCTGCCTTTCCAGAAGTGCACTGTTTACACACGTGCAAACGCTGAGATTTTGCAGGGTCCGTGCTTGTGTTATTTGTGCTTTGGGCACAGCTGTTAATGCTGATAGGAGGATTTCTGTTGTACAAACACTTTGCTGCTTAGAAGGTAGAAATGTGCTGAGAGTGGCACTGGGAGCCCAGCAATTCACCCTTCAGCAAGGAAGGGAACTGCTGGTGGGTGAGCTGTGCTCAGCAATGCACGTGTATGTGGTCACAGCAGGGCTGGGGGAGCTGAAGAGCTGGCATTACTTGGAATGTTTTAATTCCTTAAGCTTTATTTTCCTGGCAATACTTTGCAAATATGATTATTTAAAAGTAAATCTGAATTATGCTGTTTTGCAGATGCTTAGGAGACTGTTTTCTTGCCTTCCGCCATGGTAGATCAGTGACCACAGCTGCAAGTTACTTCTCCAGGTATATCTTGTCTTCGTTTTTCTGGGATTAAGGCCTGCTTGGTATTTTTTGACCTGATTCTTGTAGGATTTCCTTTTGTTGCACTGTTCTGTGTGCCAATATCTCTGTAAATTTTATGAGAATGGGCAGTATGGGCCTAATGCCAAGGGCAAGGGGCTAATATAGATGGTTTTCTTTTATTTTGGAAGCTCTTGTGATCCACAGTTTGCTGGCAGGGTGGTAATGATGTTTCACAGGAGAATGCCTTTCTTGTAATTTGATTTCAAAGTGCTTTAACAGTGTCCATTCACAGGCCCAGGCATGGCAAGGGGGTGGGAAGCACCAGGGCCAGGGTCCATACAGCAGCAAGATACAGGGAGAGAGAGATGGAGCTGGAGATATGGCTGCATGCAGGAACCTGAGCTCCATCCAGGGACAGGGCTGGAGAACAGTACTCTTGGAGGATCTGTAGAACAGGGAGTGATGGCACTGGGGGGACTAAAACAAGGTCCTCTTTCTACTTTCTTTAAATGCCAGTCCAGTGCATTTGTCATTCTGCTGTGTTATGTATTCAGTATTTCATTTTAGGTGTGTTGCTGTAACTGAACAATGCCTCCTCCATGAGATGCATGCATTTGCAAATCTGGCTGTTTGGTGTGTGCAGAGCTAGGGACAGAGAGCTTGGGAGCTGGTTACAGTAGCTGAGGGGTTTCCTAGGCTCCGAATTTATGGCTGTGCTCAGCAAGCTGCTGCCCAATGCCACGAAGCCTGGCATATGCAGTAGAGCTGTCACACTGAGGTTATTTCAGGGGGACCTGGCAGCTTTTGCACCCAGGCTTCTGAAGTCTTAAGGACACATTGCTTAGGCAGGAAAGAAGCTTAGCCAACCAGGTTGGTTATTTGCATTACTGATGAGATGATCAGTAGATGATGTTCACACCTCTCATTAGAGACTTGTGGATGACTGAGATCAAACAAAAAGGATTTGTGTTTGTGTGTGTTCGGGTGTAGTTTCTGAGGCTTGTTGCTCAAAGGTCCGTTAATGCTCTTTATTTCTTGCTTTCCACTCTTGTAGTGGATTAGAGGGGCTAGAACATGCTAATTGTGTCCTGCTGTCTCAAATGGAATCGAAGGTGTCATGCTTTCCACAGAGGATTGGGTGCTCCTGGGTGCTGGTGCTGCAACTGTGGTTCAGCAGCTGTAGAGCCAGCGTGCAGGAGGATCTGGTTTTCATATCCTCTGAATGTCAGTTTAGAGCTGGTGATTCTCTTTCTTTGTATAGAACTATTCTTGTTTTTATAGGGGAAATCTACGTGTTGGCCTCTTTGGTTCAAAAATATTTATTCTCAGTGTTGGTCACATGCTCAGATGACTGAAACAGTTCAAGTGGAAAATGCGCTTTCCCAAATCAGAATGTATTCCACCCATCTTTTAATTTAAGAGCAAAATACAAAGAGATAGGAAAAGATTCCTCTACTTTCTTCTCTCACCCTCTCTCTTCTGTGTTTTTGTTAGTGGCAGAATGAGAAAAGCAAGAGTTTGAAGTTTTGTATGGACACGCATGTGTGTGTGGAGAAAAAAAAAATTTTTGATTTACCAAAGCGCTAGAGAAAAAACAGTGATTTCCGTAAATCTTCTATTAAGAAAAAATGCCTTTTTTGCAATTTGCAGTAACTTTGCAAGTTATTCTGCTTTGTATTCTGGTCATACATAAACAGTGGCTTCATTCTCCACCTTCTTGTCTTTGCTAACCCTTTTCTACAACACAGCTGCATTGATTTAAAACAAGTCTAGGGTATTAGGTAGCCATGTCCATTTATTTTTCTATTAGCTTACTTAATTTTTTTAGAATATAGCTTAAAAAAAATATTAGTATTACTGATGGTGACAGCTCCTTGGTCAGGAGTATGGTGTGAACTTCAAGTGGCCTCACCTGCCTGCTGCTTACCTGTGCCTGCATCACAGTTCAGGAGCCTGTCTTCTCCATTTCATTCACTAAACATGGGTCTGAGCAAAAGCCAGCACCTTCTTTCAGGGTCTCTGAAGTCACTGATGTGCTGTGCTGTGTGTTCTTCAGATGTATCAGCTTCTCCTTTCTGCAGATCAGATCAAAGAGGGTAAGGTACAGATCCTGTTTTATTTCAGTATGGCTTGCTTATTTAGCAAGGAGGATGCGAGAAGCACATGCGGTCATGTAGGTGGATAAACCACCTTTGAGGGTTTCAGTAATGAAATTCTGAGCTTCTGTGTGAAATAAATATATGTCTTCCAAGAGAGGAAAACCCTTGACAGGTTTTTTAAAAGCTGTTGGGAAATTGTGGGTTAAATAACTACCTATATGAACACGTGAACGTTTCTTTTCTTTTCTTGCCACTTTTCTGATTGCAGGCAAGATGTGCAGGCAGAACGCTAAAAAGGAGAAAAAAAAAACCACAAGAAGTAAGATAAGAGAGCAGTCAGTTTGCTTGGCCTTTTGTTTGTTATACTTTTTTAGTGCATCTTTCTTGCCTGCATCTGTTTCCTGGCAGTAATTTGTGACCTCCAGTGCATCCCATCAGTGTTCTTTTTTGAGAGGCCCCTAAGCAGGCAGCAACCTACAAGCTAGAACACTGAAAGCACTGAATTTCCCAGAAAGAGCAGCCTCTTGTATCAGTTCTTCCTCTTTCCTCCCATATTGTTGAACATGGGGGGAATTGTTCAAACTAGATGAGCTTTACTGCAAAGTAAAAAAACCAAACCAGCACCAAACCTTCAACATTTGGAAATTATTACAAAGAGGATTGAGCACTACTGTTCCTCCTCAGGACACACCTGCGTTCTTCACTGACCTTGTTTTAGTGCAGTTTTAAGTTTTGGAAGATCAGCTTAATCTGAAAAGAGAACCGTGATGTGGTTGTTGTGCACCTAAGCAATGTGGGGGCCATTCTGTGTCATGATACATGTGTTTTAGACTCTCAGGAGCTTGAATGTTCTTGGAATATTCTTGAAGTAAAAACTAGGAGTCACCAGGCATTAGAAGCAGAAGAAAACATCCTAGGCCACTGCAGAATTTTATAAACTGAAGAAATACAAGTTGCAATTTACTGGTGCATAAAAAGAAACTGCTGAATGTGTCTCCTTGGTAAGAAAACCCTTTTGTCAAGTGTATTGTATTGGGTTTTTTTGTAAAAGTATCCATAACATCAGCTTCTGTTTGATTGCTAGTACCTTACCTTCTGCAACAAAAAAGCTAGAAGAAAGAGGTTTGTAGTAGTTTTCTTGGAAATCTAGGAGATTGCTTGGAATCTCAGACTGCTTATTAGGTTTCTTTGAATTACTGTGTGTTTTGATACTTGGTATTTTGTTTCAGAAACACATAATATAAATAAATTTTATTAGAATAGTGCCCTTACATTTATTTTCAGTCAGTTCTTTGGCTGGATTTTCTAGCTTGGTAAAGTGCATATCTCCAGGTCTTGGCAAAATCTCTTTCTGTGAATGCCTTTCCTGTGAAAAGCTGGTGCAAAGTAGTTTTGTTCCAGCAAAGGGAAATACTAGCAGGTGTGGTGCACCTCTCAAACCTGTACAGGGCTCTGTTGCTTTGAGGATGCATGTGTGTGATTTAGCCATTCCCTCATCACAGTTCAAGAGCCCCTCTTTCACTGTGCCTTGGTTGCAGCTGCATGGCCTGTTACAGATTTCACACCTGCAGGGGAAGGTGAATGCATCATCCACCTGCTCATACATTTTTTAAAAGGGTACTTGGTGTCTGGGTGGCACAAACACCATCTTGCAACTCTTGGATGGAAATCCAAAAGAGCTGCAGAAGCAGTGTCCTGCAGTCCATACATTGTTGACTTCCTGGGTCTTAAGCAATGAAAACAGATGGCCATGTGCCCAGTGCAAGATATTATTATCTCCACTATACTTTTACAGTGAAACTGCATTTCACATCTCCACGAGAGATACTTTAGGAAGGATACAAACCCATGAAAGCATTTCTTTTTGTGGACGTAGTGACTTTAGCACAGATGTGATGAAACCAGTTAATACTGATGAAAGCATAGTCAAGCTGCAGTTTTGCATTATCTCTAAGGAAATCTGGCAATACAGTTGTGGCAGGTAGAGGTCATATTTCTTTATACTCCAAAGTGATGTTATTGTGCAGGAAAGGATGTGCTGGACAGGTATAGCATTTATAAAGTTACATGACCATAATTTCAGAGTGAAACACAGGATTAATAAATACTTGGGAAATAGAATATTATTCAATGGAAATTTGATTTCACTTTTTAGTGACACAGGAATGCGAATACTTAAGATTTGAGTCATGTTTTTAAAGGTGTTTTAACAAGGCTTTCGAAATTATTGGTACGTTTCAGTGCATTCAAGAAATTAATATGTGTGTAAAAGCTTGAGTCTGTCTGTGCTTAGGAATTGTGCTGTCAGTGGCTTGGCCCATCTGCATTTTGTGTTTGCATGCAAAATAATTTGCATTAGCAGTAGAGCATTCCATGTGCATGTAGCATTTGTCAGAACTAGTCTGTGTACAAACAAAGTAGTTTTGGAACATGCAGAAGGCCGTAAAAGCAAGGCTGGATACCTGCTGGAGGCCACTGGTTTGTGTCTTGTCCTAAAAACAGAAACGGAAAAAAAAGGATGGAGCAGAGAAGTTGAGGGTTACTTGGTCATTGTAGTTAGGATTCAGTCCGTTTCAGTTTACAGAGTGCACTGTTGATGTTAGAGAATTCTGCAGGGCTCTGTTTCAACTCATATCCAAAATGAGTCACTATAAGAACTGATGATGAAGTCATGTATGGATGTATTTTAAAGGACCTGTTGGACTAATTAAGCTATGTTATATGGCTTAGTATTACTTAAACATGCCTGGAGTTACTGATAAGAGTTCAGCCTTTAATTTTCTTCTGGAAGCAACTTCCCTTCAAGATTCAGAGATGTACAGCAGTTGTCATTAGAGATTGTAACATATTAAACCCCAAAGCACTGTTGAAATTATGGGGGAAGGAAAGAAGCTACGGAAAGTAGGAGGGGAACTAATTAAATGACAAAGTCCATGCTGAACAAGCAGGCTGCTTAACACTCAGTGTTGCAGGGAGATCAATTGTAACTACTTGCTCTGAATTTCTTCATATGCGTATAATAGATACGTAAAAATTACTGGCTGCTGTGATTATGTATAATGGGTTAATATGTAGTTTCTTGAACAAACCAACAGAGAAATCAAGGCTTCCATACCAATTTATTTTGCTCGTTACAAACACTCAGTTCCTTCTTCTCTGCCTCAGGCACTCCAAGCATTACTCACATATTATCTGTATTTCCCCATGCTTCCTGCTCACTGTCTGTCCCTACCCACCTTGTTCTTGTCCTGACCTCCAGCTCCAGTAGGGAATCCAGTGTCTTTTCTGCTCCTGCTTTCTGAATCAGCTTCATACCATTTCTAATCTTCAGTAGCAGAGATGTGAATTAGGCAGATTTTTAGTTTCCCCTTGATTTCTGCAGCATCTGTCAGTTAGAAAGTATATTTTATTTTTTAAATTTAAAAAAGTTCTTTGTCCATCCATTTCCAGATGCTGTAAATGGTGCGTGCAGACCTTAGAAAAAGAGTATTTCTACAAGGAAACTCAGCCAGTATAAGTCTTTCAAAACTTTACATGGCTGAAAAAAATGTTCGTATCTTGACCAGAGAGGTAATTTTGTTGAGTTTCAGACTCTGAGGTTTTATATCATAGAAAGTTTGTGTCCACTAAGGAGAAGCCATTGTCTTTCACATACTGTTGACTCTTAAAAGCTTGCAGGTGAAATTTAAATCTGGAAGTGTGAGGCCATGTGCCTGTGGGAGGGCTATGTCTATTCAAGCTGTGTCTTTGAAGTGCTAAGCTGCTGGCAATATGATCAGGTTACCAGGACATGCAGTGGGGTGTTTTTAGTGATATTTGCCAGTTGCAAGAAGACAGAGGACTACCTGACTGCTCACAAAGTCTTCTGGGCAAAAGAGTTTGAAGCTGTGTGGTATCTATGAAGTGATGTTGTGTGTCTTAGGTTTACCTCTGTGTGGCACATGGGCCATGGGCTGGCAATGGTTGCCCATGGCACTGGGAGTCAGTTTTCCCCAGCATAATGTTCAGTTCTGTGTTCTTCCTCCAGTACAAGACTGGCTTGCTTTTCTGCTTGGGTTTGGATCCAGGAAAATAAACCTGTCTCATCTGTGAACCACAGGGTAGATACAACGAGCATGTTGTATGTGATCCATCCCAAGAGCATGGAGTGCCTGGCTCAGCAGTGGGGGCCAGCATTGAGCCCTTTAGAGCTGCATCTGGTCTTGGTACAGCCTAAGCTAAACTTAAGCCAGTTGAACATTGGCTTAGCTAACTTATTGGTCTTTGGGTTTATTCCCAGTCCAGGGAAACACCTCTTCGTTCCCTCTCTCCAGCTGTTGTTACTCAAAGCATTTTTAGATATTATTTCTATCCTCCCCAGGACTAGCAACTCCCAGTGACACCTCCACTCATGTCTCATTGCTATGCAAAAGGAAGAAAGCACTTTGTCAGCAGCCTACTTCAGGCAGAGAAATATGTATCTGTGAGAAGTGTATGTACAGAACAGTAATTACTCACATCATCAATATTTATACAGCAGATAATAGTTATCATGGACAAGATGAATATCGTCATAACACCAATAGCTGCTTGTGAGGGGAGCAAATGCAAAATATAATTGCGAGGTTTCTTTAAATGGGATAATTATTTAGCTTTCAAGTGACTGGTGAAAATAGCTTAGATACTGAATTAAATATTCAGAGGGAGTTTACCTGCTTCTAGAAAGTAAAGGAAATGCCCCTCTTGTCTGCTTTCATGTGGCACAGCAAAAGCTGCCTGGTATGTTGTCCTGTACATGTGGTTTTTGCTGAGGCAATGCTGGTGCCAATCACTATGATGAGGAACCTTAAAAAGGAGCAATAGTGAAAAAATCCAGCAGCTTGTATTGAAGAGGATTTTTTTTTTTAAAGTTTGCTGCGGGCGTCTTTTTGGTTGAGACAGAAACACAGTCATACATGCTTGATTTTAAAAATTTTACCCCAGTGTCTGGTGGAAGGTGGCCATCTTTAACATAGGTTTGTTACCAGAGCTTTCCAGCATCCCTCCTGCCAGCTGGTGGGATTCTGCTCTCCTGGATGGACAGGTGGCCCAGCAAGTCTCTGTCCTGGTTCCCACTCTTGCTTCTGCTCTGGTTCCTGCTCAGCAGCTGGCCAGAGGGTCAGCCTGGGTGGTGGCTTCCTGTTTGCACAGGAGATGCAGCTCCTGATATCTGAAAGGAGAATGCCTCCTCCCACCCACCCTTTTTAACCTTTGAATGGTGGTGTGATTGTTCAGAGGGCTTACTTTAACTGCCCAGTAAATCTGCTATGTTGCTCTGTTTTTGAGAAGTATTAAATAAAAAACTACCTGCGAGCAAGTTGTTTGATACAGATAATTTACTTCTGGAGTATTTTCTTCTGCTTGGGAAATGCCTCTGAATAGCCCCATTTTTTTTCTTTATACTGACTGACTCTTCAGATGTGGCTATCTGAATATTTTCTTATTTCAGTGGAGGGGGAAAAGTGGATGGGTGTGTGCAGCACCTCCCTCGGTGCTACATGGGGAGTCACTTTGTGGAGGAAATAAAGAACAGCATTTTCCCTTTCTTCACCAAAGGTGTTTCTACCCTTTTTGCAGTTACCTCAATTTAGCTCAGTTGGTTGGCTGTCATTTGCAACATCAATCACACAGCTCAGAGTTTTCAAAACACCAAAGCAACTCAAGAACATTTTCAACAGAGTAGAAGGTCCATAAAAGACCTTAAGAACTGTGGTATCAAACTTCCAGGCACCGTATTCTGTGGGATGCAGATAAGGAGAAATGCCTGAAGAGAAGTTTTCCCAGGAGTGAGTTTTGCAAAAGCCAGCATCCCAAATAAGGAGACACATGAGCTGCTTATAAAAAGGGAGAATCAAGAGGAGGTCCTTTCAGCTGGCAGCTCTCTGTGTTCCAGGAAAATATGTGGAACTGTTCCTTCTTATTCCTTTCCAGAGTTAGGTAACTTCTGATGAGACGTAAGCAGTGGAGGAGATTGTGGTAGAGCTTTCTGGGTTAGGTCTGATACTCCTGAAGGAAGCAAAGACTGAGCTCCCACCTTTGTCTTGCAGCATTTGATTGTGGATCTTTTTTTCTTCATGGTTATTAGATTGCCTGGATTCTAGCCCTTTTCCAAATGAATTTTTAATATAAAATAATTAAACATTCATTGGAGCAGGGACAGGAACCCAGGTCTCTGTCTTCCCCTCATACTCACTTTTGCTTTCTGACCTGAATATTGAATTATGCACTTCAAAGTGGAATGGGGTCAGCAGGAGGCATTAGTGGAGCTCTGCTGAGCTACTGAAATTACTGGTACTTCAAACTTTCATCTGGGAGAAGGTAAAAGAATTATAATTTTGTCCAATTCACCCTAATGAATGAAAGTTTCATTCTGCCACGAGTGTACCCAGGTTCTTGTGTGGGTTCACTGAATCTGTCACTGGCATGTGGCTTGAGGAAACCCTAACACTGTTACTTACAGATTAATTTGGATGGAAGGCTTGTTTAAAGCTAAATACAAGACCAGTTTAGGTCTTCTTGAGGCAGGTAAAGCTGACATGTCCAATAATGGCAGTATTAATACTTCATATGCTTGTCCCCAGTGTGTAACTCTCAGTAGAGATGCTTTCTAAGTTGCAGATTGTAGTCCTAGCATTGCAGCTATGCATCTTTAAACTTTTTCTTAAATAGTACTCCCCATTCTTATTTGTTTTTTCAGATGGTGGTGTGTAATCTTTGCTCAAGAACTTAAGCTTGCAGTCAACAGACTTACTTTTTTACCAGTTACCTTCCCCAGCTGCCTTTGAGGCAGTCAGTGTTAGGACTCTGTTAGGGGACTCTCTGCAAAAGTGTTAATTCAAACGTTTTCTTCTGCCTGAGGTTCTGCCTTGAGGAAAGTGGAAACTAGCCAGCACTTGAAGAGGTTTTTGCAATTCATAAGCCAGCCTCTTATGTAGGCAAGCCAGCCATGGGACAGGCCCATGCTCAACACATCCATTGCTCCTTCAGTTGTATTGCAGCTCAGACTACCTTTTTATTTCAGAGTAAGAAGAACAAGGAGCCTTTGAGGAGAGCAGATAATCAGCACTACTGATATTCCAGATTATTGAATTGTGTTGAAATAATGATTTTTTTTCATCAGGTTGGCTTGTTTTTACTTAATTCTCTGAATCCTTTCTTTCATTCCTGTAACATACATGGGGATCTGGAGATTATGAAAGGGATTGCTTCCCTTCACACTTAATGGGCTACTGTGTTTTGGTTGTTTTGTCCCATTGGGAAGTCCAGATTTGGTAACATTGTAACTTGAGGATGAGATGTTAGCAGCAGGAGGAAGTGGGGTGATCAAAGCATCCAGAAGCTGTAAGCACCTCATAATTTCATTTCACTTCAATGTCAAGCACTGAAGAACCACTGTGAAGACTGTAATCAAAGTCTTTCTGCCACTCTGGTAAACCTAGCTAAAGTTTTCAGGAGTTTGGGAGAATAAAGGTTTCAAGATCCAGTCCTGTTCAGCAATTTTCTTTTGAACTAAAATGGTGAAGAGCTGTGTAGTGAAGGAATATATATCAGGGGATATATTGGTACAAAGCCTCAATTATTCCTGGGGCAAAATCTCTTCTCCTTAGCTTTTGAGCAGTAAAAGGGTGAAGCTGTTTTCTTCTTCAGTTGGTTTTACAGCTGGTTTGATGATATGACCTGCATTACCTTCTCAAAGTTTTGTCTGCATCCTCATTTTGTCAAAGTTCATTGGTTTACTTTATTGAGGGGAAAAAAATCCCTCCAAACCTCCTCTTATTGAAAAATTAGGCTGAATGGTTGGGTTTAGGAATGTTAGCATCATCTCCCATGGGAAATGTAATTAGCATACTTTGTTTTCCCATTCTTCCCTCAGGTCTTGGTTTTATGGCTGGCTTCCATCTCCTCTTTTCCTGTTGGTTTGCCATTGTGGTTATGGGAGATGGGAGCCTAGCTGGGAAACCCTATCCATCTTGGAGATTGAGAATATGGGTCATCCCCTGTGCAGGCACCTGGAAGTAGTATTGCAGAGTTCTGAAAATGGGTTGCCAAATTTCCAGTATTTGGTAGAAAATCAGCACTTCCCTTAGTACAGGTGGTATAGTGTTCATTTCACCTTATTCATAACATGTGTTAATTTGAGACCCCAGATTTCCATTAGAAGTCACTTTTCCCTACTTTTAAATCAGCATCTTGACTTAATTTGCAAGCACAGAATACTGTTTTTTAAGGGGCTTGCCCTGAAGTAGTAAGAGTGATACAAGGATACTAGAATTTTGTTGTAGAACAAAAGTGTTGTAGTTGAAAGTACATCAGGTTAGGAGATGGTGATTTCAGGAGACTTTCTCTTGCTGGTTTGGCATTAATATTTCTGAATTGTGAAATGGAGATAGACTGGGAACAGGAATAAAGTACTCTTCAGACTTCAGATTTTAGTTTCTGAAGTAGGTTCCCTTCTTAAAATAGAAGCCAACAGAAATACTAAGCTGGGTTGATTTGACAGTCTGTGGAGTAGGAAATGTGCCTAGAAGACAGAAGCAGGGGAGTAAGTTAGTGAGATTTCAGTGAAGTTGCATGGGTCCCAAATTTGCTTTTAATAAGCAATGAACTATTTTTACAAGGATGCTGTTGCTACTGTTACAGTGCTTAATTAACAGCTCTCCTGCAGAAGAAAACCATGACACTCCTTAAAGAAGGTCAAGTGTACAGAAACTTGTTGCTTTTATTCTTTCAGATTTACAGAGTAAGCCTTTTTGCTTACAACCTCTTGCAAGCTGCCACTCTCCCTGTTTGTCTGACTTCCACAGAAAGCACAAATAATAGCAGTTGAAAGGGAATTTTAAAACAGATCATGAAATCTGGGGCATGTCAGGATGATTTTGAGGTGGTCTTAAAGATCCAGCAACTGCCTTTTTTGAAAGTTTTTGCTGAGTGTTTTGAGATTTCACTTGGTCTTTATCTAAAGATGGGGAAGAGTGGTAAGTGATAAGAATCTACAGCTTTAATAGGATTGTTGAAGTGTTGCTTCTTCAAGTGTCAAGAGACACAGAGGTGGATATAACCTGAACATGTGCCATGTTAAACCAGGATGTCAGGCTGAGTTGGAATTTTTCAGATCACTCTTTTAAAGGTTTCATTTTCTAGACTTGTGCTTTTTTTTTTTTTTTTTTTTTTTTTTTTTTTTTTTTTTTTTTTTTTTGTGTGTGTGTGTGTGTGTGTTTTATTTTTAAACAGTGAACAATAGCATTTTTCCATCAGCAGACTTGTGCATTTTGGTGACCTTAACTGCTTTCTTTAGAGGGGTAATGCAACCAGACGTAAGGGAACGAAATAATTTAATAATTACCCTCTCCCAAAAAAGGTCTCATGCCTGTACTCAGGTCTCACAGTTCTACTACTCACATTTTATCACCTGTGTTTTGCACCTGCACTATTATTTTAAGGAGCCTGAAAGTCAAAATCTGAGCTCATTTCCAAAAATCAAGCTAAAAAAAAAAAAAAAAGAGTATAGGTGGATAGAATGATAATTTTTAAAGCAAGAAGCTTCCATTCTAATATTCCTCTGCTCTTTGATCCCCTGTCTCCGTTATATGTACACGTATAAAAAATATATAGTATATTATATATTTATTATATTATTAATTATTATTTAGTATATTATATATTATATATATATTACATATATATATATATATAATTTTCTTTTAAATTTGAATTTAGAATTTACAAAGGGGTTGGCCCTTTTCATATCTATTGACTGGCCAGTGCTGGAGAATTTTCCACGCCTTTCTGAACATGCTTACAATACACTTTTGTTTTGCTCCTTGGAGCATTAAGGCCTCTGAGAGACCACACTAACTGCAATCTTCTCTATCAGGAGGGGTTGATCATTAGAGAAGGCAATTTGTAGCACCAAAAAGCAAGAAGCCTGGGCTTAGTTTTGTTTCTCAGTCGGATGGGTGGAATATCAAGGACAGCATCTGTGCATCTGTCCAGGGAGATCAAGGAAAAAGGAGAATCAAGTAAGTTCATACTGCAAAAGCTCTGCAACTTTCTGACTTGGAAATACTTTTGATGTCTCATGATAATCACCAGACAGTTACATGCTTCATTGCTGCTCAGTGATGAGATTGGTATGGGTTACACTTATGCTTCATGACTTGCTTTTCCACGTGTGAATATTGTATGAATCAGATCCACACTGGGATAGCAGCTTGAGAAGGAAGAGGAAGAAAGAGTTGTTGCCCCAATCCTCTGTCTTGTGCCATCAGCCCACTTTTGTGTATTAAAAGATAATTGCTCTAAAACCATGTACTGAGAAACTCTTGTGCAGTGTGTATAGTACCTTGAGCTGAACTGTGCCTCTTCCCATTGCTAATGCTATTGACCCATCAAGGAAAAAGGTGTGTGTTTGTTGCTTGTGAGGAAATAAGTTTAGAATTCTAGATATAATGAAATTCCTAAATCACTGTAAAAATCATGTGGCATTGATTGTGGGTGCCCTTCTGATAGGAGGTCACATTACTTTGCCTCGTTTTGTTTGGTCTGTGCGTTGCTCATATCCACAGAGATGACATTAAACTTTTCCAGTTTTGTGTCTATTTATATTTGGGGTCAGTTCAGGGGGGTGGAAGGAGGGGAATGCCAGTGATCCACTGACATGTACAGGAGAGGAAAGAAAATTACTTTCTGACAGATCTCTTCTGCCGTTTCCACATGAGCAAATGTATCCCATAGCACTGGTTTGCCTTTAAAGGAGGGTTTAAGCAGTACATACTTGTGCTTTTTGCAAGAGGGCTGGTTATTTTCCCTATTTGCATAGACTTCTTATAAAAATGCAGGCTTTTTTTTTTTTCCACCCAGTTGCATGACCTTCAGAGTGTTTTAAACTCTAAACTTTTTCAGGGGAATATGATTTGGGAATTGCATCTTTGTCAACTGAGCCAGTTCATTACCTCTCTAAATGTTGACTGCTATGCCTGATGCCTAGAGTTGAGCAAAACAACTGGCTTCCATGCCTTTTCTCTAAAATGTCATTTTCTAGGAGGATAAATGTCTTTCTGTGTTTAAGGGTACCTCCTCCTATCTCCTGCAGTTGCACAGTGTTTTAAAGACCCTCGTTTTGAAGAGTGAAGGATTGGGAAGGTTCCCAACAAGAGCAAAACAAGTAATTGCCCTTACATTTGGGCGAGAGTTTCAAAAACCAGGTGAAGCACAGCTCTTGGAAGTGCATTTATTTCTCATTCCCAAGGAGACTACTACACAGTAGTGGTCCTGACAGTTCTGACAGTCAGTGTTTGGTTGGAAGAAGTGATGGTTTGACTGACTGTGCTGCAGGAGGAGGGCACGTGGTAAGGCCGAATGCTCAGAAGAAGGTGGGGGTCTTCACCACACCTCAACTTACCAATCCATACTGAGGCTTCCTAACATTTCAGGTGAATCCTGTGGCTGATATATATCTATATCTATATCTATATCTATATCTATATCTATATCTATATCTATATCTATATCTATATCTATATCTATATCTATATCTATATCTATATCTATATCTATATCTATATCTATATCTATATCTATATCTATATCTATATATATACAGGGCATAGCTAGAAATAAACAAAAGGGAAACTGGTTTCTTAATCATGAGATTAGGGTGTGTTTGTTGTTGTTGCTGCTGCTCTCTTAAAGCAATGAAACCCAGCATTATTTTAGCTCTATCTGAGCTTGCTACTTGTGTGGAGGCATGAAGGAGAGTGGTGGGAGGCAGTAAGACACTGCCACCTCTCCATGCAACTCTACCTGCCCTGTAGGAGCTCTCCCCTCCATCAAGGAACATGTAATGAGCTTTGGGTGTGCTGGTGCCCTGCTCTCATCTGGAAATGACTGCAAGGTGCATCTCTCGTCTTTTTGATGCATCCCATTCTGCACCAGGATAATCTTAACAGTGCTAAAAGATGGGACTGGCAACATTTGTCCCTGATTTTTGGGGGTGAGAAAGTGGAGACAGTCATCCCAAACCAAACCAAGCCTCCTGAAGGATGCTAAAGCAAGCTAGTGGGACAGTCAAGCAGAACTGGCTTTCTTGGTCCTGCAAGCCCTGGTGCTTTACGCTCTGTATTCTGGAGTGCCACCTGCTGGCTCTGTCTGTAAGAGCACAGAACAAAGACCATGGATGTTAATCAACCCAGTAATAATTATTTCTACTTGATCATAATATTAATACTTGATCAATTTATTAATTGTTGTAACAGTTAAGGACCCTGTTTATTGGCAGAGACTTTGCTCTGGCAGGTGTCCTGCAAACTCAGTGTGAAAGAAACTGGCAGAAGCTTCACTGACTAAGAAATACAGAACACAGTATGAAGGAGTGGTTTAAAGTATAGGAAAGGATTTTTCCATTCCATGCCTCATGAAGTAATTTATTCTTTATGTCTTGATTTAGTAAAATGTTTTGATAATTTCTGTGGCTGGCAAAAAAACCAAACCCAGAAATCATTGAAGTGAAAAGACACCTGACAGTGAAGTCACTTAAGCAGGAGTTAGAAAAAACACTGACCCAACTCTAAAAAGTAGCAATGATGTCAGTAAACTAAATAATTCTGAAAACATTTTGGCTCGAAAGCAAGGGAATTTATAGTTTGTGGCACACTGTAAATCTGGGTCCAGAATGATTCCCCTTCCCCATCCTAGTCAAGAACTTGTTTTGGCACTAGAAAAGAGAATTTATTTTTTTAAAAAATCTGTTTTGTGACACTGATTTTCTGTCTGTGGGCCAGATCCTCAATAGGCATAAGCCAGCATGGTTGCTTTGGTTACAGGCATTGATGTTTCCAGTGTTCATTGAACCACTGTAAGGCACACAGAGCTATTACTGTAATAAAAAGTGGGATAAAGACCTCACATGAGTGGAATCTGAGTCCTGATTAGATGTGTAAAGCTTCATGCACACACAGTTTTTAGTTCATGTCTTCCAATGCAATTCTAGACTGGCAGTACTGACTTTTGGTCTTTCTCCCTTTCTCTAGCCCCTAAGGAGCACCTTTGATTCCCAAGTGCTAGTCTGTGTGATGCTACATGTAACACATGTTGGAAATAAGTAGTGAAACTTACCTGATACGTGTCTTCGACGGTTTTTTATTACTTTGGGATGTGCTCCTTATGCTACTTTGGAAAGCCCCAAGCAACATACCCTTTCAAAGTAATATCTTTTAGATCCTCAACAAGAAACACCTGTAAAAGCCACTAATCTCATCAGCCATGTAGTGATCTTCAGGCTTTGATCATATCATAAAACTTGACTTGTCTGTGGAAAATGGTCCATGTTGTGAATTAATTCTTCGGCCAACAACCAAAAAAGCTGAATTATAGTCTTTGTGAGTGTGTTGCTATGAAACTACTGCTGATAACTGGACTGTATTTATGTCATTTGCTTTCATTAGGCTGGCAAAGAAAAGGTTGTGTATTGCTAAACTTAAGCACTCTGCATTCAGCTGTGGAGTGATGTGAGTAAGTGACACTTCTGGCTCACACAGTGGTTGACCACATCAGAAGGAAAATTGTTCCAGAGTCCATATAAAAAGCTTTGTTTGCCCTTTCAATTACCTTTGTATAAATTTCTTCTTCTGAAAGAAAAGTCAAACTGAAATGAAAGTTGAAATAAGCTGACATTTTAATGGAAATGACCATTTTTGCCTAAGGAGAAAAGTATTTGCTTAATTTGATCTGAAACTGCCAATGAATTAGTTCTTCTAAAAAGTACATTTCTTTAATTAGCTCTAAATCACATTTGGAAATCATGAGACGAGCTTGCAAGACAGAGACTGAAGGTTAGGGGTTCTACCTGGGATTTGGGGCTTTTGAAATTCATGTTATAAGGCTTTTTTTCAGAAAATTTGGACTAGCAGCTTTCTTTTTACTGTGTACTGAATGGATTGTTCATAATCATGTGAGCTTAGAACTCACCATGGCCTTATACTATCAGGATTGTGATGAAGTCTTGTGCGTTCACAATACCATGCTCGTTATCCAAATTTGTGCTACATGTTGTGTTACATGACAAGGACCACAGAGCTAGACCTAAAATTAAGAGGTGAAGCAGTTGTCTGTATTTTGATTGTTTTTCTCTGATGTAGCACAACAGTGCTTTCTGAGCATTTGCTTGCCTTTGTACAGCAAAAATGCTGTGTACTGTTAGCTAAGTGCTGCCAAATGGAGGGTGTTTTCACACTAGAATATTTCAAAACATGTTTTGACTGGCAGAAGTATGAGAGATGACTGGCCCAAACTTTGAAACTCACTGTAAAGAATGAAAGACAACCTGATAAAGCTTGGCAGGTCTGATAAACTTCTTGTAGCTACAAAGGACGAGTGGCTCTTGGAATTTAATATTATCTCAGTGAAGGAAAGCAACAGTAGATTTCACATAATATGGGTGAGAATGGTTTATCTTCCTGTGCCTGAACATTTGAGCAGCTAATAAGTGCCCCATCCCAGCTTGCTGGAGGCTTGCAGCTCTGAGCTTTGAGCTGCAGAGCTGTAATTCATCTCAAACCATTGGAACAGGGTGGTGGTGGTGCTTAGCCTGAGTTATCATCGACCTCAAGAATACTGCATTGCTTAGCTGCAAGACTACTTTTGTCTGCAAACAGCGCTGGTTCATATGGGGGAGAGACTTGATTCATATCCTCTCGCTTTGTTCTAGGCTTCACCCTGGAAGTCCATCCACAAGCAGTCTTCTCCTTTCTTTTGTGGGCAAACCCATGTTTGTGGGCATGAGGGAGAGAGAATCTTTCTTGCTGTCAGTTTCTTGTCTTGCCAATAGCCTGAAATTAGTACTGGGGTTTTGAGTATGTTAAGCTGGTTGGGTTAGCTGATGTGCAACAAATTGGTTTAGTTGCAGCTGTTCTGGGAAGGTTTGTGTTGTATTTGCTCAGGTTGAACGTTGTCAGGGTGGTGCAGAGGAAACAAAGGCATCTGCACTTAGAGATTACCTTGATCTGCCTGCGGCTGCTGACACCAGGTTCTGTGTTGGTTGTGTTGATGGATGGTGTGCTAAGAATGTAAATGTGCAACTGATCTCAAGAGCATGTGTCATCCCACTAACTTCTGTGGCTAATGACAGGCCATGCACTCCATAACTTGTCTGAACTGGAGCTTGTGGAGTGTTTATAGTTATGGGCAGAAACATGTGGTTTCAAAAAGTATTGGAAGAAATTATTTATCCAGTATAGCCTGCTAAATCTCTTTTGGAGGATAACAAAATAGGAAATCATCAATATGTATGCAGTTCAGGCTTGGTCTTAACTCTGCTCGTGATCCGGATTTGCAGTGAGAGCTGGACTGTTCCCAAAATTCAGGTACTGAAGGTGGTATTAATATTACTAGCTGACAGAGTGTTACAGGGTGAATGATTAGTTTCCAATAAGAAAGGAGCTTTTGGATTGGTTCCAGTTCTTTTTGGTCTGCAAACCAGAATGACCAGTGTTGTGACTTGGAGTAGCTGCAGCGCTTATCAGAGCTCTGAGAATATCCAAAGACCTGGATTTGTCTGCATTAGGAAATGACATAGCTGTTGACTTTGAGGAGGCCTGTTAATTGGCTATCTTCTCCTGACTTGTGAAGATAAGCTCTTGGAAATGGTTCTTCTGTCTTAGGACATCTGGACCTTTTCTCTGAAAACCAGGTGGCTTTACTCCTTTGCGCTGACCACTTAACAGATTTCAGGAGAAAGGTAAGAAGATGAAAAAAGATTTCCTGCCCCCTCTGTGTAATCTCTTTCAAACCTTATTCTGCTTCTTTATGGTTTATGAGAGAATTTCCTTACTTACTGTTGTGTTGTATTAGAAAATATTTTTAATATTTTAAAATTTCTTAATTTCTTCCCACCAGTTTCTTAATCCCACCTATTTCAATGTAAAAGGATGTATTATTTTGATTCCTGTAGGTCTGATGCATTTTTTTTTCCCTCTTCTGAAGTAAAAAAAAAGAGCCAACCCATTCCCACACCCAAGCAAAACAAACCCCTAACTATCTCAGCCCTTTAGAGCATCTGTGTGAAGGTATCCCTTTCAGTGATGGGGGTCTTGGAATCATGTCCTCAGGAAGCTGCAGTGGATGAGTGCCAGGCATGTTCAGCAGGCAGGGCATACAAGGTGTGGTACAGAGCTGAGTTGCAACAATTAAAAGTCTCATTTGAGGAGCTTCTGTTTCCTGAGGTATGTGTGAAATCGAGTTTTCAGTTTTTGTATTGTACAGGCAATTGTATGTGAGTATTGACTCCTTTTTCTTCTTCTTTGTTCAGGCCCATGGGCAGGTAGATTTTGACCTATTTTTATCAAAACCTACTCGATGACCTCAGAGAGCTGTAGCCCTCTCTCCTGTAATGATAAGCTGGTGTCTTAATACACTAATTCAAGCTCATTCTCACTCAATCACCCACTGACCTGCAACAGTGAGGAATGTCTGTATTTGAGCTTTATTTAATTTTTTTTCCCTCCCCAATGGTGTATTTTGTAAGTCTAATATCACATCCTCAGGGGAGGGAGGGAAGAATCTTTTAATTAAGTTTCTCTTCAGCAATCAGGCAAATTATATCAATGGCAGATGAAGCATAAAGCTCTAATGGGAGAGGAAAATTTGTCATTTAAGTGATCAGGTGCTTCATGCCTCTCCCAGCATTTTGAATGCCACAGAATTCTGTCATGTTGCCACAAATGAAAATCTCTTAGAAAGATGATGTTGCATTGCATTTGAAAGCTGTTATAAGGATTGAGTTCAATGCCCGTAGCTTTTACTCTTTGCTTGGACAAAGCTCCTCCTGTGAGGTTGTGGGATTTTGGCCTTAGTGATTTAACTTGTGATCTCATTTTAAGTTAGGGAAGCAAGTTCTAAATCTGTCTTTGCCAATCACCTGCTCCTTATGACCTGGTCATAAATATATAGTGGTGCTGCTTTTATTTAGGGAGTTAGGGGCACATTTCTAGTCAAGTCACCCCTTTGACCTCCATTCCTGTCAGCTTGAATAGCAAATTGGATCTCTCCCTTGCCAGTGGAAAAACCTGGCTTTTAATTCCTCTCACTCTGGGGTTTAGGAGTGAGTCAGGCACAATTAAGAGCAGCCAACAAAACTGAAGAAGTGCTAATGGCCCTGCAAGTGTTGTGCTCAGAGTGGGCTGCAGAAATAAACACCGTTCCTTGGGATGCTTTGAATGCTGGAGATTTTGTTTATTTGCAGTTTGGGAGGGAACCTTTTTACATCCTATGCTGAGAAATTTTTAGGCTTGGGATGTTTTTTGACAGTGCACCCCTCATTGCAGGAAGAGAAATGCTAGGACTTGGAGGCAGCAGAAGTGGTGAGGAGTATCTTCACACTCCACCTAACAGAGCAGAGCCATACCTGGGCATCCTCTGTGCTCTTCCAGACTGGAGGGAGCCTGGGAGATTTAGGGAACTGTAGCTGTGGGACAGCTTCACAAGTGACCTTGCCAGAAACCTACAGGTGTGATAGAGTTGGGCTGGGGAGAAGCAGGTCAAGCTTCCACTTCTTGGGCTCCAGGACCACCTGCACAGAGGGTTTCTGTGGGGCTGAGCGGGCATGAAAGATACCTGTATTCTGTTTCCACCTGTGTGAAATGAGCATGTTACTGTGGAATATTTTGATTTCTAATGTTTCTCGCTGGTAAAGAACCTGGAGTGAAACTGTCTGAAGAGTGTAGCTGGACTGTTTTGACTCAGCACTAAGACACTGTTACCCGTCGTTTGCTGACCTGGCACGTTGTAGGTGATTAGTAGTGTTTGCATTTGGAACAAAGTGCAGCCTCTCCTGGTTGTATTTGACCAAAATAAAGTCCTTGGAGCCAGGGAATGGGGACATGTCAAAGTTTGCAGATAAAAGGAGAGAGCAGCACAGATAGCGACATGAGATGGAACAAGGAGCAGCACGTGAGTCTCTCTCTGTTTTCTATAAACAACCTATAAAGGTTGGTGTTTTCACCTGGTCTGGTTTTGTTCCAAAACTGTAAACTTCTACATCTAGCTTTATTCCTGTGAGTAACCTTTTTGCTTCTGTCTCCTGTTGCTAGGGCTGGCTGGTGACAATGTCTAAGGTAAATGCTGTGGGATGATACTTTGCAACTAGGCTTCTTTTTCTGTCATCCCCCTCATCTGCCAGAGAGACACAACAACTGCTGTCCTGTTTGAACTGCAACTTTGAGATCATCCACAGCAGGTTCATCCAGAGCAGGTTCTCCATCAGCATAGATCCCCTGGTACTGGTTCATAAGATGTTGTAGGCTCATACATCAGAGTTTCACTCAGCTTTATTTTTTGTGGCTTTATGCATCTGGGAGAATGTGTACACCTGATTCTCATCTTGGCAAGGGCTGGACTAAAGCTGAAGGAATGTGGCCAGTTTGCACTGGTTAGGGATTTGGCCAAATTAAAATGCTTATGTTTGTTATGCAATATTTCTGTGAAAACTGTCAATAGCTAGATGGAAAGGATGGTGAGTGTAGGATGCCTGGATTAGAGGAAGGTGTTTGAAAAATAGGTAATTCTGGAGAGAAGAATAGGTTAAGTTGGTTGTCTTATTATTTAGCATTATGTCCCTCAAAATGCAGAGTCTCTAAGTTATAATCTACATGGTGGATGAACTGTGTCCACTTTAGCTTCTGGATCCCAGGTTCTCATGATTTTTGCTATCTGTGGAAAATTTGACATGTTCAATGAAACACACAAAAAATCTCAGGCATATCATGGAGATGGTGCCAGCTGGTCACTGTTGAAAAAAAAACAGTCTGTCCAGTTTCTGTCACCTCTTCATGGTGGTTTATTAGGTGAAAAGTGGAACTGTGAAGAAGTTGTCCTGAGTTTTGAGGCAATCTGGGTGGTGCTTGTATGACCTTGGACCAACTGCTTTGTTTCTCAGCGCTTCTTTTCTTAGGTGATGAAAGGATATAATGATGATAATACTTCTCTCTTAACAAGAGTGTTGTGATGAATAAATTAATTAATCGTTATGCTTTTCTCAGTTACTATGGTAATTAGTGCTACAGAACAGCCTAAAAATAAATAGGATCATTTAGTGAAGGATATTCAGGAGAAATTTGGTAGTACATTTTGGGCATTTGCAGTTGCCTCAGTGTGTCTTGTCCAAACACGAATTTGTTGAAAATATACACAGATGCTGAATTTTGTATCAGAAACACTTCCAAATATTAAATATGTTCCTTCCTCCTCACTAGCTGCTTGAAATGACTCTAGCACACGTTTCCTACCGTATCTGTCGGCAGATGATTCTTGCAATTAGTTCCCCTATTGAGAACAGTACTCCCCTCTCACCCCCATCTCCTTTACAGCCTAAGGGCACCTGAAATGAATGGATCTTTCCTCATCATAAATCATTCATACTCAGTAATACTGTCAAAGAATTCTTAATGTGTTTGGGGAGTTTACGTAATGAACCTTCCTTGAGAAAGGTGAAGCATCGTCAGTGCGCTGCCTCGCTGAAACTCTTGTTATTAACCTTGCCATGCAGCAAGCAGAGCATGCCTAAGTATGTGCCCAAGTCTGTGCAAAGTTTCTGAGGCTTTCTTTCAGTGATCAGCTAACTACATCAGCATGCCCCGAAGCCAGTCTTTAAATACTGTGACATGAAGTTTAATTTTTTGTGAATTGTATTAGATTCCACAGGCATGGTTAGCGTGTGTTTTTTTTGGGCTTTCAAGTAAATATAATTTTGGGCCCTCGTAAGTTAGGATGTGTGTGTAAAGATTGGAGTTTTCCAGTGGAGCCACCGCCCCTTCAAGGCTGTGGTTTCTGTTGCTTAGTGTCACTGGGGCTGTCCTTATGTAGAAAGAATACTATGTCAATGGGCAAGGATTTTACATTACCTGGTTCTCTGACTTGTCTAACTCCTGACATGGATATTCAGTATCTTTCACTGAACTGGGTTCTGAAAACAGCTGTCTTTTCTGACCCGGTCAGGTGGGGAGCAATTTTATAATGAGGGTTTTTGCAGAGCTTTCTCTGCAGCAAAACTGTGCTTTCTTTTTCCTTTTGCTATCTGTAGCTGTGCTATGCTAGCTGCAGTGATCATCATCTCTTTACCTCCTGCAGCACTACATTGTGCTGGGAAGCTGCAAATAGCAAATTGCAAGGGACCAATGGAAGAAGACCTCTTCCTTCTTCTCAGGGAGTAGGAAGCTGATGCCATGCCATTCCTGGCCTCCTGCTCACCCAGAAAAAGAAGGCTTGGGGCTCTGATGTGCCCTCTGACAAGATACTGACAGAACAGATAATGTGACTGACAAACAGCTGAAATACCTGTTTTATTCTCCAGACCTTTATTGCTCTTGAGTCATGCAAATGTTTCTCAAAACTTAAAACTTCTGGCTTGGGCAGAGCGCAGTCCAAATCTCCAAGGAGGACATTTGTGCTGTGCTCCCAGCCACCTGGCTGTACCTTGATCTTCTGCTGCAGGAGTCATCAGCTTTGCAAGGGTCCTCCCTGGGTCTCTGTGACTGCTTGCAAACCTCGTCTTGCTGGCCAAGGGCAGCCCTGTGGATGCTGAGCAGACCACTGCAAGGGGGAGAGGGAAGAGGTGTGCTGATGCTTCTTTGCAAGGCCTGTCTCTTCTTTGTTCCTTTGCTCTTGCTGTGCACCTTTCTGACACTTGAGTTTTGGACCTTGTGGATCTTCGTACCCAGTTAGTTTTCATTTGTGCTACCATAGTTAGATCTCAGCCCTGAAGAGCTTCCAGTTGCTGTCAGGTTTGTGCCAGGCAGAATCACTGCTTGCATTTGCAGTTGAATGTCTGTGTATATGTTTTCATTGTCATATTCCCCAGCCCTCCATTCCACATATGTGCCCCTCTCCACACATACATACACTATTTCTGTTACAGAGACCTATAGATATCCCTAACAGACTTCTCTGATTCCCACATCCTGTTTTCCAGTTGACATTCCCCTTGCCCTCACACCCCACCCCCTACGCCCACCTCTTGGCTATCACTGGGTGATGAGGACATATGATGATGAAACAGTGTCTTTTGGCTGATGCTGACATCAGATTGCACTAATGCTTTAACACTTTGACCTCCTGGAGAAATGCTTTGCAGCATTACTTAGCATTCAAACCAGCCAAGATCTTGTTGGGGAGGATTTTCTTCTTTTTCCTTAGGGCACTGTTTGCCTGGAGGTGACTTTTGTTTGGCTCTTCAGTTCCAAATACCTCATCTCATTGTCTCCTAGCACTGACCTTGTACTGTAAGGCTCTCCCTGGGATGGTGATGAGGGGCTTGATCGCCCATGAATATATGACTTCTGGACAAGGATATGAGGTCAGAAAGATTATCTTGATCACATCCACATGCACATCAATAGAAACTGGTTTACCTTACACACTGTAAGTGGAGAGAGATGGTTGTGACACCTAAAAGAGATCAGAGAAGTTCACCAATCAGTTCAGAAGTCACCAGTTTTCTGGAGGGCAGAGCTATGCAGAGATACTGATTTACGTCTGCAGAGTACTTCCACTCTGTTTTTAAACATAAGCCTTATCTTCTGAATTTCCAGGCACAGAGGCTTTTTGGCTTGGGCAAGTGCCCAACTGGGAAGATTTTGTATGCATACTTCTGTGCAATATGCAAAACTACTGGGTTAGTTGTGGCTGAAAACTGGACTTTAGTGATGGCTCTAGTGATCCCTTCCTGAGTTTTTGTAACTAATTTTTTAATCTGGCTTTTGCCTCTTAAGTGTCTTTCAGTCAGGAATTGCCTAGTATTGTGGATAGCTCTCTTCCACTTGAAGCTGCTTTGCCAGTCTTTCAATTTTCTAATGGTCTTTCTTTGCAGGGGTGTGGACATAGTAACTTGAAAGAGAGGATAAAGATAAAACCTCTACTCATATTCTTCCACCTTCTCTCAGTGCAGTCTGTGGCTCCCTCTGCACACAGTGTTAATGCCATGTGTAAGACCGTGCCAGTGCAGAGGAGGTGCTGCACAGACCTGTGCTGGCTTCATGCTGGTGGGGGTCTCTCCCAGCAGCAGCCTCTGTGCCACATTCAGGCAAAGCATCCTGATAGTACAGCTGGGTCATCTGCCGTGTGCCGTTTCCCCCTGCAGCCATTGCCTGTGCTTCACAAGCCCAGCCTTCAGAACTGCAGCCCCTGCTCCCTCCTTAGATGGAATTGTCACTGTGTGTTTGCTGAAGTGCCTTGCGAGACAAAATCTGCTGCTGTTACAAAATCAGCAGCCAGGTCAGCTCTGCCAGTGCCTGTGGTATCAGTCCTTAGCATCTGAAGAGGTGACGTGTATGTTGTTTCTCTTATTCAAATAGCGGCGACTGCCAGAAGTGGGATATGGGACAGTCTGGTCCAGAGGGCTGTCCTGCATTGCCAGCCCCACTTCTGTGCTTGCCTTCTCTTCTTGATCTGTGCTATTTCTGGTTTACTGACGTCACCCATCGATCAGCATGTTGAAACCTCATTGCTATGAAGAGAAAGAACTGTTTGTATGGAAACATAAAAGTCCTCTGAGAGCTGTGGTCCTTCAGTGTTAACTCTGTTTTGGGAATTACATTGCAATAAGAGAAGATGGAAGGTCACCACACAGATATTTTGGGTTTTCTTTATTGTTTTCTCTGGATGTAAACTGAGGCTCATACTTCTTCAAATACAGCAAGGAAGGGGAAAAAAGTTGTAAAAATGTCACCTCTTTATATTTATCATGTGCTGGAGTGACCAAAAGCAAACAAAGCTAAGCAACTCATTGTGAAAGTAAACACAGTTGCCTTTTTTATTTTTTCTTTTTTTTTTTTTTCTTTAAATATTTTTCTTGCACAGCTATAAGGAATAACTAGCGGAATGTAAAGAATCTCTTTATAATGAATAGTTTAGAACAAGGCTAGTAACAAGTTGCCTTTAGTGCAGTGCATTAACAGATTGTTCTCTGTGACTCTTTGTAGTTGTGGGTCTAAACTAAACCGAGCCTTTTATCTCAGGTGAAGTTTATAGTTCAGAGGGCCATGTTCAACAAACTGCTCGTGTAACCAGGCAAATAGTTCATTTCATTGAAAGCCATGCCATTCCTTTTTGTTGTGCACAATTGTGGATTTTTCAGTATAGTTATTTGGTTGCTCGTTCATGCAGAGTCGTTAAGTTCGGGAGCCTGAGTACATCCATTTAAACATTTTTTTTTTCCCTCACCCTGTATGCAGGCTTAGCGATCAAGCCAAATAGCTAAAAATCCTCAGACGTTTAAGGGATTAAATGAGAACAATTGTAAAGGTGCAGGAAGGGCTGAAAACTCCTGCAAATGTCACAGGAGGTAGATGCTGAAGGATCTACTTAATGAACTGCAGCCTCCCCTGTTAGGGCTATAAATATAACTGTGAGTGCTGGACTTTAAAGGTTTTCAGGGATTTTAAAACAAAAATAAATAAAAAGAGGAAAAAGGAGGTGGTTGGTGAAGCCAGTGGGAAGTTGCTTTCTTGTTAAGGGTTGCAAAATTGTTTCTCTGACCAGACTACAAGGTCTAGTTCTCATTCCCCCATAACTTGACTCTTCTGTTTTCACTGTTTCCTGTAAGTAACCTGTTCCTTCACATTTTTCTCTTTGTCTCAGGTACTGAAAGGCGAAGGCCACAGGCAGAGGTCTTACTGTGTTCTCCATAGCCTCTGCCTGGTGCTGTCCTGAGGAGAAGCATCAGGAAGGTAGACACTGCCCTGAGGAGCTTCAGGAAGGCAGACTCTGCCCTGAGAAGAAGCACCAGGGAGGCGGACACTTCACTAAAGGAAAACAGCAGGAAGGGGGGACACTTCCCTGAGTAGAAGCCTCAGGAAGGCTGGTGCTGCTCCTTGGCTTGGGGCACCAGGTGGGGCTCTGCTGGAGTCCTGCTGTGCCTCCCTGTGCCGGCCGCCATGGAGACCCTGTCCCAGGACTCACTGCTGGAGTGCCAGATTTGCTTCAACTACTACAGTCCCCGCCGGCGGCCCAAGCTGCTGGACTGCAAGCACACCTGCTGCTCAGTGTGCCTGCAGCAGATGAGGACCAGCCAGAAGGACCTGCGGTGCCCCTGGTGCCGCGGGATCACCAAGCTGCCGCCGGGCTACTCTGTGTCACAGCTGCCCGACGACCCCGAGGTGATCGCCGTCATCGCGATCCCCCACGCCTCGGAGCACACCCCTGTCTTCATCAAACTCCCCAGCAATGGGTGCTACATGCTGCCCCTGCCCCTCTCCAAGGAGAGGGCGCTGCTCCCGGGAGACATTGGCTGCCGCCTCTTGCCCGGCAGTCAGCAGAAGTCCCTGGCGGTGGTCACCATCCCGGCGGAGCAGCAGCCACTGCAGGGCGGCCTTCCTGCTGACGGGGGTGTGGAGGAGCCGGACCGGAGAGGCGTTGTGAAAAGCTCCACCTGGTCAGGGGTTTGCACTGTCATCCTGGTAGCCTGCGTCCTCGTCTTTCTCCTGGGCATTGTCCTCCACAACATGTCCTGCATTTCCAAGCGCTTCACGGTGATCTCCTGTGGCTGAGGCAGGGGGAGGGGTTGTGCTCCCCACAGGGGTTGGGTTGGGCCGGTGATGGTGGTGATGGTGATGGTGGTGGTGATGGTGGTGGTATCAAGCGAGACAATTCACCGCAGCTTTGCCCAATGACTGCAGAACGCTGTGCACCGGGGCAGTGGTGCGGCGGCCCGGCCGCAGCTCTCGGCAGCGTGGCGTTGGGCCTCTTGGCAGCGCGCGGAGAAAATCGCGTCTGGCGGCAGCGGCACTGAGGAGAGGACTGCATGCGTCACCATAATCATTTATCAAAGGGACTTCTACTTACACTGATGTTTTTTCTTTATTTTTTATTTTTTTTTATTTGTTTTTAACCCATGCTATGAGATTAGAGGCATCTAGGTAGCTGGTTGTACTGTAAAGTATACAGTATGAGCTCTTTTAACACAGTAGATTAAAATCAAAACTGCTCCATGTAGAATAGAAGGAGAGTTTTTGCTGTGCAAGGTGTTCAGTACCAGTCCACACATGCATTATTTTTTAATGGGGGAGGAAGAGAGACTTGTAAAACCAAGAAATTGTTTATCTAGTAAAGCGTTTTATATATTTTCAAGAGGACATCAATTAAACCAAATTAGGAAGCTGTTCAGTAGGTTTTTAAAGGAAGCATTTCACAGGCAATTGTTTCATTCCTTTGTGTGGTTTTTTTTGCCACTCTTTTCCCCCGGTTTTTTCAGCTATAGTGAAGTGACACTTCCAGCATCTTTAATTTTGAAGGAGCTTCCAAGCAGGGAGGCAAAGTGGGTTAGGAGGAGTGACTAAAAATACAGCCAGAACTCTTCTGCCTAACTGGCTTCATGCAAAGGATGGCTTTGAACAGTAACCAATAGACAAGCTCTTTGACCTCTGATTTGGCAGCAGGGCCTCCCAGTGACCTGGTCTTCATAGCCATTTGCAAAGAAGTAGGTCACGAGAAGTCCTAGGACTTCTTCCAGCAAGGATATGATAGTAAATTGCTCTACTTTTTCTTTTTTAGAGGTTGGGTTTTCTTAAATATTTTTGAAGAATTTAAACCTATTTTGCTTCCCTCTTTCCTAGGAGGTGCAGCTGTGCATTGTTGCATGTTACACATGGATGATATAACACAAGAGTTGCTCTAAGGAAGCTTCACCACCCCAACTGAGACCAAGGACCCTTATGTGTAATCATCTAGTTAAGAGGTAGTGTCAGCTGGGAGGAGAACCCAGGCCACACTAACCCTTTGCTGGGTGGGCTACCCCTCCTAAAAACCACTGTGGTTGTCCTGGTGTCTAAATATCTGGATGAGCCTTTTCCCACATCTCAGTCTTATGAATCTTGGTCTTTTTAAGGACAGACTTTAAAAAAAGGGCAACATACAGAAAGGGTCTCCCTCCACCTGTGACTGTCATGAAACCCCAGCCATTTGCAGTTCACTTGGAAAGAGCCAAATCCTGAACCTTCACTACAGTAGCTCATGGCTCTAAGCAGTCCTGCTAGCTCTAGTAGTACTGCTTGTAATGAAACAGAGCTCAGGGTGAATTTGAATATTTGGCAAGTCTGAAAGCTGAGGTTTGCATGAGATTTAGGGATCAGATCAAGAGGCACATGACAGACCTTTTATAAGATGGGAAAGGCTATTGATTTGTACTTGTTGTTTTTGCACGTGTGACCTCTTGTCTACTTACTGCTCTTTCTAATAATTAATTAGAAGTTGTTTAGTGCCATACTGTAACTCTAGAGAACATAGTTTTTACTATCCAATGCCCAAGTTGTCCCTGTAGACATCAGTGTTTTTCTGGTTATGTCTCAAAATCTGGCTGCCTGCTCACAATATTCTCAGCTAGAACTTCTCTCAGAAGCATACCCCCAACTTTGTGCTGTTTTTTTTCCCCTCCTTGTTCCAAAAGAACCATTTCCTTCCTCATTGCTGTTAACTAAAGAGTAGCATATAAGGTGCTTAATTGTTATGGTGTGTGTTGGGACATGTATGGAGGGAGAAGGCATTGTACTGATTTTCATCTACTGTCACATACGCATAGCACAGCAAAAAAAAATAATCCTTATATAACACATTCAATGCCTTTTTGTGCAAGGCCCATGTGCAGTATGCCTTGAACCTGACTTAAGAGTATTGTAATACATGGACACCTCTCCGCAGCATGTTTAATTTGGTTGCAGTAGGGAACAGCAGGAATTCCAAAATATGTCTTGTGAATGTGCTAGTTTGTTGTTGCCAGTAGGTAGGCAAATTTCTACTGACATCCACGCTATGCTGCTTATTGTGCAAAAAAAAAGCCAGTCCACGAAAAAAAAAAAAATTAAAAAAAAAAATTGCCTTCATAAGACTCTTGAGGAACTGACCAGATATAGGACTTAGCCCTCCACTGCCTTATCCCCTGTAGCAACTGATGGGTGTACCAGAAGCATATGGTGCATAGCGTGTAGATGCTCTGAGAGCAGTGCTGATGGCTTTTGCACCAATTTCTGTTTATCCAAGTTGTCTGTGATTGCACAAAAACTCAAGACAGTCAAAGAGCAGATCCTGGAGATAGAATTCTGGTAATGATAACCTCCTTCTGGATGTACCTGCCCAACTGAAGCTCTTGAGGCCAAGGTTTCTCTGGCTGTGCAGAGCATGGCTGTCTTGAAAACCACCCCTCTTCATCCCTAAGTGGAGGGTACAGTATGAAAGAAATCAGAAATTAGGTTAAAATACCACACTGCATAACACATTGTACAACAGGCAGACCTGGAGTTTATCCGGTATTAATGACGTAAGATATTAGCAGAATACCATCCTGTATTACGTTGACATTGATTCGTTGATATGAATTTCCTGTACTTTTTGTGCCTGCTGATATGCACGTTTGACCTAATTTCTGATCCAGACATTTGCCTGCTCACAGCTTTGTGTAAGAGCAATAAGTAAAACCTCAAGAATCTTGCCTGCGTGTGCACGCGGTGTGTACGTTTGTTCCTTTTTATAAATAGGAGTTCCGGAGATGTTTCTGTTCTGGCTTTATACTGTGACTAAATCATTTTAAATTTGCAGCTGTCATATCATGTTGGCTCACCTAGCTTTTTTGCTGACTTGTATAGAAGTGAACTAAATAGTTTGTTGTTATGTACAGTGTAAAAATGTTTCTCAAGTATGTCAATAGTCATACTGCTTTAAAAATGCAGTGCAGTCTGTCCCATTCCTTGGTCCAATACCTAGCATTAAAAAGTGATACTGCTATGTACACTTTTAACTTTATTTTATTTTATTTTTTTAAAAAAACAAACCAAAACAACACAGCCTTGGCTTTTTAATTTTTCTCTGTGGAGAAACACTTCTGGACTTCTGTCAAAATCATCAGATTCTGGGCTATTTTTTTTCCTCTGGTGTCCAGTAAGAAATCACTGCCCAGTTTCACCAAAAAAAGGAAGGAAACTTACTGTGACACCAGTACTGTTTTAGTAGCCAAAATTTATGCGAAAACTTGTGGGTAGTTACTGAAGCACCTGCATTTTTAGAGCAAATTACTCTGTATGAATGTGTATTTATTTGCTTGTTTAACAGAAAGGATGTGTGTGTTTGGGTCCAGCTTTGTTTTTCTCTGTGGAGGATCCCAAGTTCCAGTTTTGGCTTGTGCTTTCTTGGCAAACAGACTTTAGGGTTCACTCTGTGAAATTTTATTTAGTGAATTTTAAAAATTCAAGATATGCAATTTTGGTATGCGGGATTTTTTTAGGAAATTGTGTGTTCAGTGATTGTTCATGCTTAACCAAGATGTAAAGGAGCCTGGATGTTTTGTAAACATGGAGCAATCATGAGTTCAAAGTTTTATCTTTATTAATGAAGCGCAGTCTGAATAAAATATTAGAAGGAGAAGAATGACATCAAGTGAATTATGGTACCTCTGCTACTTTGCTGTCAAATGGAAGGGGATTTGGTGGAATGGATTTGGCAGGGTGTTGGGAGTAGCTGAAATTCTACTCTGCATTTTAAGGCAAAGAGGTAAGAGTGGGTTGTAAATAGTATGAAGAGTTTTCACATTTTAATTATGGTGGGATACAGAATTATAGCTGATGACTACTCAGCCACACAACAGGTTTGTTTTTCGTTTCTTGTTTTTTTTTCTGTTGTAATCAAAATGATCTAAAAGTTTACTTAAAAGGGATTATTGGCCTGATTTAAGCAGATATTGTACAGACTGGCACGCCAGTTTTCCCTTCCCCTCATCATGTTACTATTGCTGGAGCCCTGGGTAGCCAACCTTTCTAACACTGCAGATGATTTTCTGGAGTATCGATGAGATGACTGACGTTGCAGTGGCTGTATTACAATTATCAAAATCAATTTATACACGGTTTGAGCTCTTCTGTAGATGTCTCAGTATCAAAAGGTGCAGGCACCAGTCTACTGTGTAAACTGATCCAAGCCTCTACATGCACTGGATCTTCTTACAGCAATGCCAAGTAGAGGAAGATGCTGCCTCCTCTCAGTCAAAGAAAGGGGCTGAACCTGCCATTTGCAGCTAAGCTGCCTCCAGGGTACACAGACTGCTGTCACGAGATGGTGTCATGAGACCCTTGCGTGAGCACTGCAGATGATGTTCACATGCCAAGGGAACACATCTCAAATGTTGGGGTTCAAAGGTTTCCATATCCTTGCTGTGCAGAAAGCGTGGCTTCAGATTTTTTATTTTCAGCATTTTTGTCTCTACGGGTGGATGGAGGGGGGAGGGAGAGAAGAAAACATGTGGCTGCAAGTGAGTTCCAGTGTCATCCGGGAGGCTGTTGAAGGATCTGCTGGCCCTCAAGGCAAAGGTTTTTATGCAAGAGCTTCAGTAGGACAAGATAGTTTGGAAATGCTGCAGTGGATTTACAGTTGGTGACCTTTCTGGTGCTATTCATTGTCCGTAGGCCTGACAGCTGGGGCTGTTGTGTTCTTTCTCTGTGTCACTTCACCTCTTGCATGTTCGTGTCAGCAAGCAAAGCTGCTTGCTTCATCCTCAAGTTGAATGATTTTACAGACATTTCTTAAGTTGCCCCTGAGCATCTCTAATGAAAAAAATTATCTTCGGAGTTCAGTAAAATGTAATGCTCCGTGTCCACAAAATGCAGTTTTCAAGTTTTTCCTTCTGCTTCAATACAATTTTATTTTAATTATAAATATTTCCTGTAATTTTTTTGCTAAGAATGTTCCTGAACATCAGACGCAATTCTGAGGAACTAAGTAAGGTCCACAGCCTTAAGAAAATATTTCCTATCCCTCTATAGGTCCAGTATTTCCCTTCAGATCTACACAAGTCTGTTTTCACTTTCCTCATCTGTATCAGAATGAAGCAGCTAACCATGGGAATGAAATGGGAATTCTTGAGTATGCATGGAGCCCCTGCCCATATGACCACAGGGATGTGTTTCCATGCTGAGGAGGGTATGCACACAGCAGGTGAAGAAAGGGCCTTGGGCACTTAAATCTCAGGAAGGTCACACAGTACCTTATGATGCTGGGATGATGAGGTGCTGAGATAGCTTGGTAGCATGAAACCTAGGTATTGCTACCTGGATTTTGTGAGGAATGAATTGTTGTGCCCTCCAAACTGTCTCCTGCAGACCAACTGGTGGATGGGACACACTGTTTCACAGGTGATGTCTTGTGTGGGGTTCAAGTGAGGAGCCACATCAGTGTACTGTTCCTTCAGGCTGGGATGTCTACCCAAAAGGGAACAGCCAGATGCCTGAGCTTATGAGTTTGTGAGGGGTCTTTTGGGTTAGGGTTCAAGTGGAGGTCTTTTGACGCAGCACTGCATAAAGCACTCCTCAAAGCTAGAAGCCAGCTTTACAGACTGCACCTGAACTGGTTTGAAAGAGTGGCAAAAGGGTGTAGAAGGAGAATGACACCTGGAAATAACAATTAGTCAGTAGCCTTGAAATTCAGATCTGTACGTGCAAAAACATCTATCAGGCATGTCTTGCAGTAGCCTGCACATGTCATTTCTGTCAAGTTGTATCTCAAGAATGGCAGTGAAGCTCCGTATCTTGCTTTTTCTTCAACACCTTTTAGCTGGGAAGCTGCCTATTTCAAAAATGTAGTTTTCCACTTAACTGTAAAACTTGATGGGTGTGCAGAATTTTTTTTGGATGCTGAATCATCACTGAAGCTGGGGACTCAGACACAAGCTGAACAGGAGTTAATCGGGAAGAAGTTGGCATAAAAAGGAAGCAATGCCTTGAATTCTTGGTGTGTCTCATGTAGTTTAAAGTAAAAACAATTTATTTGCATGCATGTTGACTGTACAAAAGCAGGTGGCTGTTTTACAGGACAAACAAGGTGACAATGTTGGTAATGCTAAACAACTACGGACAAGATTCATTGAAACTTATTAGATCTGAGCAGCTGGGAACAGAAGTGGCTATTTGGTACAGCTGACTATTTGTTACAGCTAAAAAGAAAAAGGAACTAGTAGGATTAAATAAGAGGTCTGTAGCTTTCTGGTTCAGTTTTAGAAATGGAGGAAATCAAATAACAGAGAAATCTGAGTGGTTTCATGCTGAGAATTATTTACTTGCTTATCTTGAGAATTATGAGGAGATGTCAGTGTGCTGTCACCAGGCTGGTAAGTTTTGGGAGCACTGTAGGTGTCTGCATGAACTGACCAGATCTGAATCATTGAGGTTTGCATCTGCTTGAGAGAAATCTTGATTATACCTAAATGTTCCCCTGCAAGATGGCTTGAATTCAGGCTGACATTGTGAAGTTTGTGACCTCACTTTGAAGTATTTAAGGGTGGTGGGGGATCTTGAAATCCTTTTAAAGTAGCACGTTGGGTGGTGAAGGTGTGGCTGCTTATGAGCATAAAAGGAAGCTCAGTTCCCAAGCATGGTCGATTTACTGATTGAACTGCAAATGAATAATTTCTTGCTTAACTATCTGTCATAATAGTCACTGATGTTTCTCAAAGATTTGCTTAAGAAATGTATTGAAATATTTGGGGTGTGATTTAGGAAAATATGTGGAGAAACCACTAAAGCATTAACTCTTAAGAAAGATGAAGGGATTCTGTCACACATGATTAAATATTTTCTAGAACAGAGGTGGACTTCATACTTAGGTGTTTGTTTCTTGATACTTGGCTAGTTGGCAAGATTCTTACCATTTGAAGTATGGTAGGAAAGCTTTGCTTTGGGGAAGGTTTTATTTTGAAATTTGAAAATGTATTGACTAGGAGAGACTTTAATAGCCCAAGGCAGCTGTTTTCAAGCACTTGAGTGTAGCAACCTGTGTTTCTGTAATCCCTGTTTTTAATTGTTCATTGTACAAAGCTGAGAATTCTTAACTCATGGTGAAAAAAAGCCCTTGGAGTTCAAACCCACACCAAAAGCCACCCTAGGAATCCAGAGTGATGATGATTTTAAAAACTCTGGAAAAATAAATTCAATTCTAGTGGCTTTTCTGTTGTGCTGAAATGCTGAGGGATTTTCTAAACCTACAGGCTGATACAACCAAATCCCTGCTTAATGATTATATTTGCTAAGCTAGCTAACTGCAGTGGCTACATAAGTGTTCCTTCTTTTCTTTTCTGATCTTTCCTGGTTTAGAGAAGACAAGATTTAGACAGTTGTATCTGGATTGAACAGCATGATAAGAGTTGTAAAATGTTACCAGCAAGGAGCATGCTTTTGTGATAAACAAAATATTGCAAAACTGAATCTCTTTCCATGGCCATCCAGGCAGAACAAACATGCAGCAACACCAGCAAACCTCTGAGATTGAGGGAAATGTTGTCAGGACTACTAGATAAGTGAGGATATTTTTTTTATACCCCAGATACTGTTTGTTATTGCTGATGCTTGGCATCTTTGGGCTTGGGTTCTTTCTTTTGTCTTTTCCAACAAGCTTCAAGAGCACTTTGTTCTGCTTTCTTATGAGTGTGCCATCTCTTGCATCCTCTTCTTCTGCTCATTTGACTATCCTGTTTCCCTGCAGTTTTGCAAGAAGAAACTTACCATTACATATACATATATATATATATATACACACATATAAAACTGCAAATTTCTACTGCAGTATCGATGATGAAAATGGTGACAGGTCTCACAGAAACCAGAGCATCTCCAGGGCTCCATACAGTGTCTTATTTGCAGTACCTCAATGTCTGCCATTACTATCATAGGTCCTCTCTAAATAAGTATTTGTAATAAATGTTTCTTTATTATAGCCCTGTTATTTATTTTAAAAGCAATAGCAGAACAAAAGAAAACAACTCAAAATAGACCAGAAATATTGTGCACTCTCTTGATTTTTAAGCAAAATCATGCATTGATAGCTTTTTGATATTTTTGTTCAGTGTATCTGTGACATTAATTTTGTGATTGCACTTCCTTTGGTGGCAGAGGAAGATAAGGAAGAGGAAAATCCATATTCATGGCTTGGATTAGGTCTGCTGAGTTTCAAATTGTATGTATGTGCTTCTGTTTTGTAATACCTCATAAACCTCCTAACAGATGAAACCTGCAGCAACACCAAAATCTTAATGAAATGTCACATGCTGCCTATCAAGTTTAAAAGGCCTGCTGAAATGTGCAGAGCCTGGACTTTCTGGATGTTGAGCACAAAGAGCACTATATATGGAATTAGTCATGAGTGTCAGTTCTCTGAGATCAAACTGGAGTCTTCTGCCTCATTTAAAGCTGTTAGTGGAGTTGGCCTCTGAGGATCTCTGTCATCTGTCCTGTACTCCGTGGCAGTTCTCATTTTATAGATCTAAAGCCAGCAGCCTTTGATAGGGAGATGTTTACCAATTTGAGGGCAAATTATTTGTCTCCTTAAGAGACTGTTAAATCCTTGATTGGGTCTGTGACCTGACTTTTCCCAACAGAAGATGGGAATTTGCTTAAATCATCCCTGTGCAGTCCAGTTCCCCTGTGCTTTCTTGGGAGCCCAAAAGGAGGAGATGTCCTGGACTGGATTTTGAAATGGGTGAAATGTGGATATGATCTACCACAAATCACTGTAGAAACAAGGTTCCATAAGGACACACTGTGAATACCAGCCTTGCTGGAATGGTTCAACATGACATCTCTGCTTAGAACTGGGGTCTTACAGTTCCTGTGCTGCCGATGTAGGACTTTTAACTTTTCAAAGAATTGTGAGAACCTTTCTGTAAGATTTCATCACCTTTCCAAGTCATAACAAATGTAGAGTTCTCCTGGTCACCCACTATCCCACAAACTGGAGAATCTGCCCTCCTACTGAGGTTCAGGTGAGAAAGGTAGACCCTGAAAAAGCTGCCTTGTGGCAAGGCGCTGTGTCTGTTGCATGCTGCTCAAATGCTCCTTTGTGGTAGGCTCTAAAAAGTGTTTCTCTCCCTCCCTCCTCCTTTCCCACCCTTATTTTGCTTATAACTGTTTTTGAAAAAAACAAAACCAGGCACTAGGAAAACCAAGAAGAATAAAGCCATTCTTCATTCAGGCCACGTTTATACCATCTGTTCCGTATCTATTTAAACTCTGCTGGGAGAAAGCAGAGGTGCCCCTGAATTTCAGCTATGCTTCAGATGAATCCCATTAGGCTTCCTGTTTTGGAGACTAACCCTTGCTGAGCAGAGGACCTCTGAGAAGAAAAATATTTTGAAGTCCTGGGAGCCAGCAAATGCAGTTAGTTCACTTTCTGGAAAGTGAAGAGGGAGCAGTGGCAGCCCTTGCAATGAGACACTGCCTGCTGCAGTCCCTGTGGCTGGAGACCAGTGGGCTGATGAGGCTGTGGTGGAAAGGGCAGCACTGACTCTGTACACACGCACATATTCTCTAGGGGAGCTGCTTGTCAGCTTCCCAACGTGTATTTTGAGCTACTTGCAGCTGGTATCAGTTTAGATTACTTCAGCTGCAGTATCCCTAATTGCTCCAAAGGCATTGCAAGTGAGCTGTAACCTAAAGCAGACCTAAAAAGCCCATCCCACAGGGCCTGTCTTTGCACTATCCCTATTAGCAAAGGTTTCTATATTGCTAAGGGAGATAGGAAGGAGCGGTGATGCTTGGATGGGTGGTTTGGGGTTATAAAATTTTTTTTTTGGTGAAGACAAGTAGATTTTGACAGGTATTAGTAGTATTTGACAGGAACAATACTGAACAATCTTTATATCTACTAAAGTATCCCCAGTACAGCTCTGAAGTGAGAGGAGTTCTCTATCTCAGTGTCAGTCTTGAAGACGTGTACATATTCATGACCTTAATACATTAATTAAAACCAAAAGTTAAGTGAAGCTTTGACTCTTATTTCAAGAATCAAAAGCAGAAAGGCCTTCCTCTGCTTGGCTGTGCTGATGTCCTCTTTCCTTCTCCCTCTGGACTTTCAGGCTCATTAATGGTTGCACCAGAAGTTGGAAGGTTAAGTCTAGCCTCAGGCACACAGGTACTACATGGCTCTCCTACAGCTCTACCACCATCTCTGTTCCTTGTTCTGCACTCTGTTTTACATGGGCCCTTGCCCTCCCTAGGCTCCCTCACCACCTCTTGTTAATTATATTCTAGCTAAAAAGGAGGCTGGCACTATTCAGTGGCGGTGATCTGAAGTCTTTGATGTGTTTCAGTAGCAAAACCACACATAACTTGGCTTTACATTACTTCTCCCTTCCTTTCTTGTGAAGGGCTAACCAACCCCTACAGATACGTAAGCTACTTGGCCACTGTCTCAAAGCCTTGCCAAATATTGACTTTATAAAGGTGAAATCAAAGAGCTGTCGATAAATCTGAATGTCTGGAGAAGCATTCTTTGCTTGCTTTGTTTGTCCTAGAAGGCATCTCAAACATTTCTGAGGGTCCAACTCCCCTCTCCCCCCACCCATTGTAATACATGGTATTTTCATAGGACAATCTCTGTAGTCTTGTCCTTTGTGTATGCGAAAGTGCTGACTTTATGAGACCTATTCAGACACATTTGCTGCGATTAAAATTGTTAAATATTATTTTCAATAGACTGGTGTGTGCTTTTCTTTTTTTAATAGAAAAAGTAAAATTGGCTGGGACATTCACTCATCGGTTCCACTGAGAGCTTTAATAGAGTTGCGCAGTAATAAAGGAAGACTGAGATCCTCAGCCAAGTTTCAGATGGGTGGAGGTGACTTTCAGGTGGTCTGTCAGAAAGCCACTTTTATAACCCCGTGAAAGAGAGGGAAGAAAAAAATGGGTTGCACTCCCTGCACTCCCCTTCTTTCCCTGGGCAACTTTACAATTTTGGTACAACTTCGGCCTTGACTTGGATGCAAATCTCTGTTCTTATTGATGGAAGTTGTTGTGACATTGCCCTGTGAATGCTCTGTGACACTTGAGTGTACATGTGCTCATGCACAGGTACGCTCGTGTGGGTCAGTCTGGAGATATTCTCTTACCTCCTTAGCTGACACACATCCTTGCAGATGTGAAATCAATGGGCTACTGGTATTAATGAATGTAAATCAAATTGCTTCAGAGGAGTTCTGAGGATTTACAACAGTCAGGGTGAGGGCTGATACATAATTTTTTATATTCAGCCATCCCTGGTGTTGCAAATGAGTGTATTGCTGTAACCATAAGTGCAGCTCATTTTCCTTGTAAATCTTCCATTTTAAGCCTGCTTTTCTATGGAAATTATACATGCACACTCATGCTCTGCATCTGTGTGTCCCTTTCCACTGACCTTTCTAACGAAATTTAATACAGTGATAGCCATCTAAAAGATAATTAAATTTCTGTTTTGATGATATGTTGGTAGAAGAGTATAGAGAAGAGAGACAGACAGGTCCTGTATGTGCCAAACATGAAAAAGTGATGGTGTAGACTTGAGTCTTATTAGTAATTAGAAAAACCACATGGGAGATTCTCCCCAACAAATGACTCAAGCAGAAGAAAAACTTAAATTGGAACTTGGACTGAACAGTAAGACAGCAATTCACAGGAAATTAGATTTTTTTTTCTGCTTCTCTTCATGTTATTCCTTTTCTTTTGAAATGCAGTCCCTTCTAGCATTTTAGTCACATATTTCAGTCTTGAGTGATGAGTTCTGGTGGTACTGCTTGCCTGTATACAGCCTAGACAAGTGGAGTTTTGCAGTTGCTGTAGGTCTTCATTAGCAGTGCCATGATACAACGTTTATGTCAGGACTTTGCATTTAGTGACTTTAAGCAATTAAGCTTGGTCACCCTGTTTCACTGTGATGTGACAAATACCACTTGGCAAAACTGTAGAGCAGCATCGTTGATGGGAAATGCCTATTAATGGCGTGTTTGTTTTTTAATAGCAAAAGGAAAAGCAAAACCATACAGTGCATTTCATACCATACAGTCATTTATGATAGCTTACTAAATGTGGTTGTTTTAGCAGGGATGAACTATGTGTAAATTAGGTTTGTTGGGTGAGGTAACATGTTCTATTAGATAAAGTGATAAATGGAGGAAATCCCATCAGTTTTTGTGCCCACAAGCTTGTCTTCTTTAAGTCAGCAGTAAGATTAGCCTACTTTAAAACTAGACACAGGTAGATGAGAATTGCCCTGAACTTGCCTTAGTTATGCCACTTTTTTTGAGTACTTAGAGAGTAAGGGAAATGTGATCTGCAGAGGAGAGAAGAAAGTTTACTGAGAGTCAGGAAAGCTCTTTGTCAAACAGAACAGGGAGAGAGCAAAGAGGCAATTTCACCAGTGAAAAACTAAAGTGGTTCAAGTGGAAAAGGCTCAAAGCAGACTCTTAATGTGGCATGAAATACTGATATTCAGTAGATCCCAGTCTAACAGATGAAGAAGTCTCAGGACCCTGCACATCTGTTAATTCTCAGGATAGCTGGAAATATGTTTACATAGTGGTAGCTTTTCTCCCCCATGCCATCAGTGGGAAGGCATAATGGATATTTCCAGTGTCTTTAAAAACAATAATGTCAAATAGGTTTTCTGAGTAAAGCTGAAATAAAGGGAAATCAGTATTTTTAGTTGTGTAAATCTCATATAGGGGAGATTTGTTCAAAGACTTGGTGCACTAAGGAGCTCTAAGTGCTGAAAACACATCTGGGGAGCAGAAATGGTGTCAGCAGCCACTGCTTCAAACAGGTGCAGAATGAGAAGAGAGAAAGAAATAAAAAAAACTGACTTAGGCTTACTTGGGGGTCAGATAACTATTAGGACTCCCCTCAATCTTGCACTTTTGTCTCTCCTAGGTTACACTGCTGCAATCAAGGGCTGCATCTGCAAGGTGAGAATCACCCATGGCACTGTGGAATGCAGATGAGCATCTGGGCAACAGTGGACTGCTCAGCTATTTGTGTAGCAAGTGTTGTGTGAAGTGTGCAGGGAGACCACACAGTGTGGGTTTGCTCCTTGGAGTGTGTGCCTCCTGGTGTGACATTCTGGTACTTTTCGAAGTATGAAGGGAAAGGAAAATGGGGCTGTTTTTTAGAGATTCCACTGCTGGGCTTTCTCTCCGATGCCCATGTCAGAAACTGGGAGGAGGCTCCTCACAAGAAGTGGAGTGAGGCAACAGCTGCACACAAAGGTATGAAAGATGTTGTCTCATCAAAACCACCCCTTTACTATTGGCTGAAGGCATTATAAAAGATTGCTGGTAGCTGAAGTCTTATGCAGGAAGACAGGTTAAATTATCAGTGTTCCTCATGGCCTCCTAGGCAACGAATCTGTGAAGCAGTGAAGTGAGTTGCTTTCACCACAGAAGATTCATCATGGTAGCCAAATTGATAACTGGTTTCAGAAGTTTCTTCTGCTATCTGAAGGCCTGATTTGCTGCTTGCTGTTTGTTATCTGTGGCATTTTTAAGCTTCACCTGGGTGAATATATTACTTTGTGTGTTTAATGCCTGACTACAACCTTCCTAACCTTGATGCTGTTCATTGCTTAGCTTCCTTCTTCTGGGAAGGATGATGATGTTGTACCAACATCCACCTAAGAACCTGTTATTAATTTCCCTTGTGGCTATGTTAGAGCAGGTTCCCTCTGCTCCTTTGAATGGGTGTGATTGCAAATTGACCTTGTGGTAGAAGCAGGAAGGCTGTGGTGGTTTGTTGGTGCAGCCCATGTTTGACAATGTCACGTAAGGGTCTCTACAGCACTAGGGAAGGGGGGAATGAAGCAAACAGGTCAGAGGAGTGGCTGCAAATCAGCTTGTCAAGTCCTAACTGGAAGGTATAGAACTGACTAGCTGATTTGCTCTGCTGTCAGCATGAGGGGAACACACACCCTGAGCTGGGTTTAGTCAACAGAGATTATTGCCATTGCTATCCTGATCTGGGGTTGTCACTTACTTTTTTTTTGCCCTGTGAGCTTCTATCGCTTGTCACAGCTGAGAGCTGTGGAGCAACAAACAGAAGGCTGCCAGGGCAGGAGCTGGTTGCAAAATGCAATGGGTTAAATTAAGCCTTCAGGAAAGCTTTCTGAGTAGAAGGGTGTTTGTTGTATTCCTTGGCACGTCTGACAAATGTATTAGTAGAATAAATACAGTGGTGCGGCTGACAATGAATATACAGTGGTTTTCACACTGACACTATCTTTTCCTTCAGAATATCAAGTCTCCTATCTCATAGATTCCTTTGAGTCTTTTGTCAGCCTTGTATACAGCTTTTGCAGCTGAGGTGTCTGAATATTTGTTTTCAAGTCTGGCGTGTCCAGGGCAGACCAGAATCTCCAGACTTCAACAAATGAGATGTCTCCTTCACAGTCAATGAGCCAGCTCCTCATACTGCCTGCATTTGGGAAGAAATTAAAAAAACCCAAAAAACAACAAAACAAACAACCCCCCCCCCCCACCAAACAAGCAAACAAACCAAAACAAAAAAAGGTGGGGGGGGTCTGTAATTTAGGATGTATAAACACCTCCCATGCTACTGTGAATATCATGCCTTTCCCCAGCCTAATTAATTGGTCACAGGTGCAGATGGGCACATTAATTGCACCAATGTATCACTGCTGACCAGTCCCAGCCATGCCTGTAGAAGGGGAATAATGCCACTTGTGCAGTTCTTTGTGGAAGCTCAACAAGGAGGGTGGATAAATCATGAAGGCTCAGTTCTGCAACCTCTTTTCACAGAGAGCAGGATGCCTTGTAAGGAGAAATGTTTGAAGTGCTGGGGCTAATGGTGAGTAAAATACTCTCAGCATGAGTAAGTATTATGGAACAGCAGATCAGCACATAGTGCCAAGCACTTATCTAAAATTAAGTGTTTTCCTCTACTTACACCCTGGGGTTCTTGTCTCCAATTATATTTGTTTTGTTTGCTTTTTTCTGTATGTATTCATGTATTGATAAGAGAGAAGTCTACATGGAGACCAAGGGAGGTATAAGGTCTGAGTAGCACAGTAAAATAAAAGCAGTTGGGTGGAGTTCAGGCTATATACTTAACCTATTATTGTCTTCAGCTGCATTTGAAGCAGTGATGTACCTAAGCAAGAAAACAAATTTACAATGGCTTAGTTAGCACTTCCTTCTCCAGGAAGAGCTAAAATAAGCAAAATGTAGCTGGCAACAAAGCCAAATTACCCTGAGATGTATTGAAAGGGACCATGTTGAAATCAAAACACTTGTGTGCTATAAAATGAAAGCAAACCCTCTGTGGTCTGGGATTGCTGAAGGAATACTGCAGGCAGACATCCAGTGTCAAGTTGCAGGTGTGTGCAGCAGTGTTGGCATCCAGCAGGACGAAATCCCCTCCTGTTACAGCTGGTTTTGCTGGACCAGCAGCTGCTGGCATGGCTGCTCTAGCTTTCCATAGGTAAAACCACACCTACCCTTTAGCCAGGCTCCCCTCAGCCTTGTCCTCTCTCACAGCTCCTCTGCCAGCCCTGTGTTGGCTACTCTTCTTGATGTGCTGTTCCCATTTCCGTGTTAGGGCTGAGAGAACAACCCCTCTTCCCAATGCCTGGCTTTCCTTCAGGTATGAGTCCCCCTGCCCCTCCATGGCCTTCTGTGAGCATCTCTGCGTTAGCCTCCTGCCACAGCATGCAAGGGAGGCTCTTCTTTTATCTTTCTTCCAGAACTGGGAGGTCCTATTTCTGCTGGCAGTGTGTTTGGGGAAAAGGAGCAGGTTGGAATGTTGGGTGTGCTACAGCCAAAACAAAGGGAAGGTGAAAACAACCATCCCTTAAGTAGCCCTTAAGCCAGGATCCTGTCCTCTTGCTTCTTCCTCCCCAGCAAATTGGTTTACCAGGTTGAAGAAAAGTAGGAAATTGGGCTGTAGGTGTTGTTCTGTGGTTGACAATCTGCTGCCTTAAGAAAATTATTACTTTGCCTATGTTGAGAGCCAGCTCTGAGGGGAAGGTGAAGATTTCAAATTCCTCTGCTGGCCTGCCTGGCAGTTGGGAAGTGACTTTGTCAATGTATGCAGGCACCTGAACACAGCCGGGAAGCTAATAGTAGCACTGCTTTTTGACCTCCTTGATAAACACACAGTATTTTTCAGTGCTTGTAGGCAGAATATTGAATGGAGCAGCTTGCTGCCGGCACTGAGCATCCTCTGAAATGCCTGATGATTGTGCCCTGCTTAGGTGCTTTGGGCCATGGTAATCAACAAAGCTGAAGGTAGCAAGAAAATTTCCCTTCAAGGTGAGATTGGTGTCACTGTCCCATTTTTTTATGGGCAGAAAAGTTCAGCTGCTGGGGTCACCTGCACGCATCTGCTAAGCAGACTCAGACACTGCAGAGGCATCAGGCAGAGATGGTACTTGCTTGTTTCCTGTAGATGTAATTTGGCTTTTGGAAGAGTGATGTTATCCTATAATACCAAAATATTTGGATGAAACTGGGAAATGAGATAGGATTAGGCTCAGTGCTGTAACGATCCCTGCTACCTTTAAGTTCTGTAATGCTGTATTTTTTGAGATGCAGCACAGGCTACATCTGCAAGCCTAAAAGAAAAAAAAACAACAAACCAAAAGAACCTACCAGTCCTTCAGATTACACTTTGTGCAGACCTTGTGCAGCAACTATCTTAAAATACCTTCTTAAAAATATGTTCAGGTGTTGTTTTTAAATTAAAGCTTTGACCTTGATCACTTGAGAATACATGGCTGAATTAAAAATGAGCTGCATAAAACTTGTTTAAAATATTGCCATGCATTGTTTAATACAGAAAGACATTTCAGAACATGATTTTTATTAGAACTGCTACTAAATTGAATATTAATGTATCAAAACTATATATATTAATGTAATTAAAACAACTCTTTCATTGCTGTGGAAATTATTTAATGGTTGATAAATTCAAAAGCAAAGAAAATTAAAATTTCAGACAAACATGCTTTTGACCTTTACTTTGGTAATGTAGGCATCAGTGTTAGTGAACTGTTCCTCTTGTATGCCTGCATGGGTTTAGTCAAACAGCAAACATGATGGAGGTATCATGTAAATATTGGATAGATTTGTTAATAGCTTTGTTTGAAAGTGTTTGTGTGAAATTAGAAGAAAAAAAAAGTACAGTCAGGTGTTCCTTCACATTTATCCAAAATCTATGTGTAAATTCAGAAATCATGCAAGCTGAAAGATATAATTGTACATGTATATATAATATACACATGTATACATGTTTGTACATATATATATATGTGTTCATCTTTCATGATATATAGTAAAATTTTGCAAGGCATTAACTGAGAAGCCTCTGGAGCACAGAATATACTTTTGTAAGGTACAAAAAACTTGTAAGGAAAAAGCTTGCAAAAAACATCCATCTAAAATAATAAGGCTGGAAATTTTACTCTTCAGTGCAACTCTGACTCGGAGCCTTTTGGCTTTGCAAGGAGTGTTCTCTGCTCTTTCACCCTTGTGCATGCACATGTATGGATATGCCTTCTCATATGATGAAACTCCAAATTACTGATAGCAGTACTCTAATGTTAAAAAACCAGCTTCTTTATCTCTTTTATCTTGCAAAGAATTTGATACAAGTCCTATGCAAATTGAGCTGTATTATACACTGGTGTAACACATGCATGTGAAAAAATAGAAAAAGCTTCATCACAAAGCTGGGTGGACATTATGGCGGACTACATTTTTTCTGTGAGTATATTCACAACCACAATTTTTTTTTTTTTCTCAGCATTCATCAGGAAATTATTCAGAGGTATATGAAAGTGAAAAGTATGGTGAAATATGGATCAGTGGAGATCACTTGGCTTTGGTTTCTTTTTGCTGATTGATTTTCTTTTTTTATAATTAGAAATAAAAATGCATTTGTTGCCATTGCACTCTAAAGATGGTTGCTTTTGCTGCTATTCCTTTGGCTAAGCATTTGAGGGAAGCAAACACAAGTGTGAATCCTGAACTCATTACCTGGTTAGCAGAGCAGCTGGGGTAGTTTCTAGTGTGTGTTTGCTGCTACCTGAATGCAGGTGGACTTTTGCTGATTTCTGGTTCTTCTGTTGATTACTGGGACCTTCCTTTTCCACTGCATCACTTCTTGGACTTTTTTCTCTTGAGCTTCTCCAAAAGGCAGCTGCTGCTAGCCCTCAAATGGACTGGAAACGCTGCAGAGGACTAATTGGTATACTTAGCTAAGTTGCATAACATGGAGCTGAATTCTGAAAATGTGCAAAACATTCTGTGTGAGACCTCATGCTGGGGTCTTACCAGGTAAAAGATACCAGGCTATGACACTTGGAGGCAGGGATGTTGCTGGGAGAAGGGCCACTTGCATCACGCACATACACACGTCACCTAAACCGAACTGCTGGGATTTCTTACAATATAGCAAGTGGTGTCATATTATTCCTTATCCTCTCTGTGGGTCTTTCATTTGTTTCCCCTCACCTGCAGTGTGATGGTTCATTCTACTGTGCTTGTGGTTGTCATCTCAAGCAGGAGGAGAAAATGCATCGTTTCCAGACTAAATCCTGCCCATGGAGTTTTGGCACCGTGCAAAACAGCCCAGGTCCAGACTAGAAAACACCTGGCAGCTAGAGGATGGGCTTCTTTCCACTGATGTTTCCCAGAACAGAGACTGTCAAGTGGAAAAATGTGACACAGCTGTGTTTGCTCCTTGGAAGGGTATGGGCTGTGCAGTTGGAGGGAAAGAATGCTGGGTTTCTCCAAAGCACTGTGCTTCCAGCCTGTATGGTTTTGCCCCTGCCAGCTGGAGCTGCGCAGCTGCTTTCAGCCACAGGCACTCAGCTCTGCTCTTCCAGAAAGCTTGAGGATCAGATAACATCTTTCTCATTCTTTGGTCATAAATCATCCAGGAGAGATGGTGTTTACCTCCAGATTTAAGAACTGTTCTTATTACAGTGTCTGCAGATTGGGCTGATTGCAAGAATAAGTTGGATGAAGAAAACAGGACTACCCTCTGGCCTTTCAGAGCAGCAGAGAAGCTGCCCCCTAGAAACCATCAAGGATGCGTACCTTTTTCTTCCATTTTGAGCCAAAGGGCAGTTACTCTCCTATTAGCTTTTCTGTGAGCTGACTTTCAGTGTATTGATTTTACGACCTTTCAACTGCTGTCTGTCAGTCTCCTGCGCTGACAGCTTTACAAGGATCGCTTGTATGGTCAGAGCTCAGAAAATGCTTATGTCTCTGGTTCTTTCGGAGTCAAATGGGTTCACAAAACCCTCAGGGCTGGATGACATCATTTCTCACCTCTAGCAGCACTGTACTTCACAGGTCAAATCAATGCAGCTGCTCAGAGAATCGGAACAACTCAGGACACAGAACCAGCCTTTAGTGTCCATTTCTTCTCTCAGTGAAATTAGGATGAAATTCTTCCAGGATCAGAGTGGCTACCTGTGTGTGCACGTTTGTTCATGTACTCATCTACTGAAACCTGGCTGTATGCCATTTAAGTTGAATTCTGCATCTAAAAATAGCTTTATTTGCAGAAATGCGGTTTGCTTTGTTCATGTTTGTTCCTTTATTCCCGACTGATTGTTTCTGTCTGTCAGCAGCAACAAAGCCTCATTGTTTCGGTGCTCTGACTGGGATGCAGTAAACAGATCCAATTTTCAGAAACTGCTGAGCCTCCAAGCCCTTGAGGTGTCTGCCCATTAGAATGTTTCACCTTGGCTGACCCAAAATGGTGGGAGTTGCACTCTCTCTCCCCGTAATTATATTGGAGTCAGGTGCAGCTTTCTGCAACCTGATAATTTAAGCCCACCTGGTTTGTGATTGCCAAGGAGAAGTAGATTGTTCTTCATATACTCATCTTGACTTTTTGTAGAAAATAATGCCTCTACTTTGCCAAGTGGTCTCTCGCTTTCGTTTGCTCTCATCCTGCTGACCATTCATCCTCCATCCACCAGGCTCGCAAACAACCTCATTTTTCATGACTGCTTCTCCATTTGTTGACACTCCAGGCTCCTGCCCATTGCTCTCCCTCAGCAAGAAACTCATTCACATTCCATATTCAAAACCCACAGTGTGATTCATTGAACAGAAAAGTGCTTTTGCTTTGCACTGTTTGTCTGAGACTGACCTGGAGGATGACGTTATAAATGAGCTCTTACATCTGAATTGCTTTGCCCTGCTTAGCAAAGTCAATAGAAAATGGCAAGGAGCTTTTGGTAGTGAAGGGGGGAGGTCAGCTGCTTCTCCAGAGACTCTCTTCTTACTGTTCTTATCTCTTTGCTGACTTCTGTTGCAAGGGCTGTACCAGTTTCTGATTTTAGGCTCATGAGGGAGATTTTTGAAAAGGATTTTTTGCTACAGACAACTTTAACAAAAAAACCCAACCCTTAATAATAAACCAACAGAAAGGAGGTGGTATTACAAAAAAAGAGGGATGAGTAGGACTGGAATTGTTGTAAACTGACAATACTGTGAATCAAGAGGTTCCAGACTCCAGATAATTAAATTTGATGGGAAAATTCACTCCTCAGTGGTAGAATTCAACTTGAAAAGTTCATATTATTATCTAAATTATTTGTTGTTCATTCAGACCAGTATTCCCAATTCAGATATGTGACTGTTTTTGATGCACATCACGGAAGGGGAATAACCAAGGATCAGTTTGGTTTCTGTCTTCCACATACTAACATGAAAATATTGCCCCAGTTTGCTGTCTTGTTTTTTGGATTTGCTCGTCTCTAACTTCAGTCATATTGTGTATCCATTGTGTATCCAGGCCTCAGTCAAGACCACTGACGTGACTAATGATCAAGTCTTACAGAGCTGCACAATACTACTCGAAGTCCTAAGACACAGTGAGTCTTGATATCATGGTAGAGATTAAGTGCTTTATTACATGCAGTAGTAGTATTGTCATGCAGATCATCCCAGCTCATTACATAAAAATGCCTTTTTTCCCCCCAAAGTAATATTGAGGTAAAGGATTTTAAATCTGAGATCTAGAAGAAAGCTGTCCACAGAAGTGTGATCAGAAAAGCTTGTGAGCTTTCCTAGCACCTGGTACAATTCACTGATACGAATATCAGTGAATTAAGTCTAAAGTCATGCAATTGGCTGATAAAGAGAAAAGTTTGTTCTATTACAGAAAAAAAGTGAAAGTGTCTAACACTAAACCCAAGCACAGGTGAAATAGGTGTCAAAGTTTTGGTGCCTTAACAGTTGAAAAGTGAAGCTTCTTGGTATTAGTAAGTTATAGTTAAAGGTGTAAATAGGCTTTGATGGTGTGTAGTACTAGTCTCAAAAAACCCACTGGGATTCAGACATGAGAACTTCTTACAAAGCAGGCGAGGAATGAGAGAAAAGAAGGATAAAAAGGAAGATGGATTTGTTTTTACTTTGGGAGTACTGAAATGTCAATAATACTTGTGACTTGTTTACTGATTAATCAATAGTTTCTGACCTACGCTATGTCTGGCCACGGTGAGATTGTTACAGAGTCTTCTGGTGTCTGCCCTTTCAGAAGGGTTTTGGAAAACTAAAGAGGAAAACAAAGGCAATGAGAGTGAGTGGTTTTTGGGGGCTGGGAATCTGGTGTTGAAACAAGACTTAAGTATCTCAGTTTATTTTATCAGCAATGAGAATCAAGAGGTGACAGGTTTACAGTGCAGAAGTTCCTTCAAGGAGAGAGAGTAATGAAGTCTAGACAAGCGTGTGACATGATCTTGTAGCTGGAAGCTAAAATTACACTAGCAGAGACAGCAAATAAAGCACAGATTTTGAACTAGGAGCTCTGTGCAACAACATAACAAAAACCTCAGAGACTTTTTTTTCCCCCCATCCTTCTGACATTCACGTCACCCTTTTGGAAAGTGTACTTCAGGTACAAGATACTGGTTCCAGTACAAGATTAGGTATGTGATCACTGATCACTCTTTTAAAATATGGAGAGCCATATTGGATTGATTAATCACTGTTTTTTTGTGGCCTTGTGAATGTATCACACACACTCCTTTCCATCACAAAGTATTCAACAATAAGTATCATTCGATATAATTTGTTCAGATGTAGTATGTTCTCTCTGTGTCATGAATGAAGGCTGTAAAAGTGACAGATACTCTCCTGGCTCTTTTAGAATTCAGGTCCCTCTCCTATCAGCTCGGAGTTTAAGTCTGAGACTGTGGATGCTGCTTTGTGGATGCTGCTTTGTCATGCAGTCTGTAACTTTCATCACTGTTATAATTTAGATGTAGGATTTCAGTTTCAGACTTGGATGTTATCACAGGATTTGGCCACAATGACATCATTGCTGCCACGCCAGACACAGGTAGCATGTTAAACAGTGCTGAACGAAGTGTGGTGTTTTTCATGGCTCACACGTTTGCTGTCACCTAAATTCTAAACTTCTAGACCTTGAACACTAACCTTGAGACATCATTGTCCTGTGATTAATGTATACAAAGTGATAATTTCTGGCATGAAATGGCCAGTGATACTCTGTACAATACAAACTCATTTCTATATTACATTTTTTCTTTAAGGGAAAAAAAAATTCATAACTGTATTCCCCTGTTCCTCTTATTTTTATGTTTATAAGGAGTGATACAGTAAAGACTTGGAAAAAGCATTTGAAATTCTAGATATAAGGTAAAGAGATGCAAATAGTAGCTAAAAGAGTAAGGGGAACACAAAACAGGACTTACACTTGCCTAGTTGTTCTTTGGTTTGGAAATTAAAGTGGAGTCTGGGAAGCTTTCCTCCTGGATGGGTGTGGGATGGAGCTGCTCTTTTCCTGGTACACAGGAAGTTAACTGCAGGTACAAAGGTGTCCTGATCTCAGGCTTAGCTCTTCATAATGTGTTCCACCCCAAAGTGAAATCCAGTAATTTCACCCTGATGGAGAGGGATGTGGAGGAATTGGTGCACCAGGGTTTTCTAATCAGGATGCTGTAGAAGTCTTAGCCAGAGGGAGGTAGAGTGAACAGGCATTAGAGCAGCAGGAGGTAGGTGGGAAGAGGATACAAGCATGAAGAAAAAGATGCAGGGAATGAAATCAGAACAGAGTACAGCTGATTTGGGGGGGGGTCAGGGAAATTTCTGTAACCCTTTTTCTAGCCTGCTAGGCTGAACCTAGCGCTGGCCATGCACCAAAGTGAAAGAGCTGCCAAGTCAGTTCAAGCCATGTCTGTGTAAAGAAGGAGCCTTCTGAAGGTAGCCCAGCTGTACAGCCAGTGCTCTGACACTACTCACATGCACCAGGAGGTGCAGGCAGATGTCTGGTTGAAGGCTTGAGCTGCAAGTTGCAGGGAGGAGTGGGCAAGGATCTCTGAGACATGGAGATGGATCTGGCCTCCCTTCAGGTGCACAGCAGCACCGCCAATACGGTGGCACTGAGCTGATGAAGCCCACCATGAGGATGCACAAGCACCCTCAGTTCTATCATGGGTTTTTTGCCTGCTTGGTCTTAGAGCCTGGTAGCATCTCTTTTAAAAGTTTGTATATGTGGGATAGACACATTTTCTCCATTTCTGTGTGCCTTTTTCTCAGAGAGTAGGCATCTGTGACTTTACAACACTGGGCTTCCTGAGTTATGCCAATTCCATCTTCCTTCTTAGAACTGGGAAGCTACAGCAACTGGTGTAACAAGGCTCACATATTTCATCTGGGTGATTTCTAATATACTGGGAAACAGGAGAGAACCTCTGTGGGTGTCTTGATACAAGGCCAATTTAATCCCAAATGAAAGATTTCCATTGATTATAACACAGTTTAAATCTGATCTGTAATGCCTACTAAACAACAAACCATGTTGTGATCCTTTAAAGTCATCACTGTTCTATAAAATTGGGGAAATTAGTCTTATATCCCTTCCACTCAAACCTTTTGGGGATAGCAATGCACTCAGTTTTAATGACAAAGAATTACGGCACTCAATGGTTTTGGAAAACCACAAGAAAAAAGGGTCTGTGTATGTGATTGACTCAGTTTATATCATTCTAAGTACCTATTGTGGGACAGGAATGATTTAGTGAAAAGTTGTGTAGGAAACCAGATGATAGTAGACCTGGTATTTCATAGCTAAATAATGGATTAAAAAATTTTAAAAATGATAGAATGATGTCAGACTTTTTGTACTGGCTTTTCCCTATTAGAGCTCAATCTCAGTATGAATACAATTACCTGGAATAGGCCACTCTGGAGGGCAGATGGGGAAATCCTTCCATTTTTTCAGAATTGATGATGGAAGGATAGTAGCTACTCTTTAGCTAAAACTGCAGCTTGTTTTTTCTTCAAGCTCAGATTTTACTGCTAAGACCATGACATACTTGAGGCTGGTACCCTGCAGTCTCATTCTTCATTGTCATCTTGACTGTCTAAAACTGCCTCTAACATTTGAATGAAGAAAACCAGGAAATAATCAACAGCACATATCAGAGTTCCTCATGTCTTTCTCAATACATTCTATTTTTAGTATACAGTATTATCTGAAATACTATTAGTGGTAGAAACATTTATGTTACAGTTAGTGCTCAGTACAGTTACAAAAAATAAACTAACCTGTGCATTTCAGAATAGTAGAGTCATCCTATAATATGAAAGTCTTGCCCATGTGTCCTCAGCCTTGCAAGGACAGCCTGGGAGCAGACGACTGACAAGTTTCTTTTTTTCAAACAGTATTATTTAAAACCCATGGGCATCAGAAATACTGAGATTACCACACCAAATTCTCTCTATGGGCCTCATACTACAGTAGCTAAGCACATCATATTATTTTCTCTCAGGAGATCTGTTGTGTCCTCACAGCAGACTTGGAAGTTCCCTGCTCTCACTCTCAGAGGCTGTGATACTGACTGGAAGCCAGCCCAGAAAGTCCTGCGTGAGCAGACTGCCCTTTATCTCCCTGTAGGCTAAATGTGGATTCTATCTTGATTATTTGTGTGCTCTGGATAGGTACCTATCTTTGAGTGGCAGCAGAGATATACTTTTCTATCGAGTGGTCCTGCTCACAGAATTGTTTTCTGAATTGAACACACAGAAGGTGCCTCCCACTTCAGTAGCAGTCTGCATGTGCTCCATACCAGTTTGGGAAGCCCCTGCATGCTGATGCAGTTAGTGGAGCAAGAAGTGGCGTAAAATTTCCCTCTGAGGTCAGAAAGAGCTAGCTTTTTCTAGAAAGCTCACACTTGTATGTAAATTTTTTGTAGGTTCATTAAAGTTTCACTTATTACACAGATACACACAGTCTGTAAATTTTAGGTCCTTTTTTTGTTCAGGCTTATATGATTGGGAAGGTGTCAGGTGGAACAGGACCTTTGCTATTGCTTGAGTGGCTTCTTCCTAATTTCTCTGAGGATAAAGGCCAAAACATTTGTGCTCACATGCTCTCATAACTGGATTTGGCAGATACCTCTTTTGGCTGCTCAGTAGATTGTCAACAGGGGATATCACAGCTACTTCTGAGCTCATGCTGCCTTGGGGTATTGATAGGTGACAGTGCCGTGCAAATCATCTCCCCTCAGGCACATCCATTCTACTCAGCAGAAACTGTTTTCTGGTTTCGTGTGATTACATTCCAAGGGTCCATGAAGGCAGCAATCCCATGCTGCTAGTCATGTGTGAACATTCTTTATGAATTGCCTTGCAAAACAAAAGGGCAAAGTGGAGTTTTACAGTTAAAATGAAGTTTGCACTGCGACAGAGGAGAGTCCCCTTCTCTGACTCCAGTCAGTGTGCAGATACATCTCCAAAATGGCTTTGCTTACTCCTTGCTCAGAAATCCTGGGATATTCATACTTCAGAAGCATACTGGCTTACTGAATGACAGGCTGTTACTGACTGAGGAGAGGGCAATAATTCCCCCTTTGTAATCCATTCTTGAAGACTTCAAGACAGAAATTTCCCATGGCAAAACCAAAATATTTTATTTTGCCTGTCTAAGGAACCAGCACCTTAATATATGCAATCTTTTAAGCTGGTTCAGGTCTTGATGCTCACAGAACTGATGTGCATTAAGAATTACACACTGACATCTCCTTCATCAAATGAAATTACTATGTTGGACTCATTTCCTAGCAGAAGACTCACTCTGCTTTATAATTCCAGCAAGAGCTGATCCAGAGTATTCTGGTTTATACTCACTGGTAGTCATTTAACTCTTTTTATTAAAAAACTTTGCATGGTGTTATGTGTGGTTCAGTAGAACACATTCTCTACTGGCTATAGTGATAGCTTCAAGATAAATAATGGTATTCTCAAAATTGTTTGAATTTTGTTTATAGCTACATCTAACACTTCAGTAGTAAAGCATAGTGCTTTAAGATGCATGAAATCATCTTTAGGTTCTTGGAGGGATGAATTTAGACATTACTTTAAAAACTAATCTGATAGATTTACTAGTAGAAACAGAGTAAGGTAGATAAAAACCATCATGAGTAAATTCACCCTTTTATTGAGGAGGTTCATCTTTCAAACCCTTCTGTGAAATTACTTTGCAGACCGTCAGTCCAAAATTCAGCTGATGTAAATGAACTTCTTATTATTGATAAAGAAGAAGTGTGGTTTTACACTAAGTCTGTTTCCTCGTAACTATTGCAGTTCTTCACAACATGCGTGTGTAATTCCATAAATTTTGGAGGGAGATCCTTGCAGCCCCATGTCAAAAATGATGTCTCCATGGTTTGGCTAAAAATCCTGTTCATCAGATGTGATAGAGGTTTAATGAGTTACATTTTTCCAGTTCATCTAGGGTCATGAAACTCCTTGATGATTATAAAATAAATACATAAGCTTGCAACACTCCTAAAATTATTCCTCCTTAGATGCACACAGATCTTACCTGCCATTGACATGGCTTGGCACATGAATGTCTGTTAGATTTCACTGCATTTTAATTTCCAAGTAATTTTCTTTCTTGACATTGACTAGAAGTCCAGCCATCTTGGCACTGATGGTGAAACTATGTTGTTGTGGCTCTTCTTTAAGGTAATTTTCTGTAGTTTCCATGGCTCACCAGAAAATACTGCCAAGATTTCTGAAACAGCTGGTAGCATAAGAGATTCACTGCACAGGTACCCGTGAGGAAGAGCCCTGCTCTTTCTAAGCTGTGCTCCAGTCCAGTCTCCCCCCAGCACCTCGTGTTTTTCTCCAGACTAATTACTTCAGGTCTACAAGTTTCCACATTTGGGCATTTACCATTTTGAGAACGGTCATTCCAGCCTGTTTGAATCCCAGGGGCTTGCACCCAAACCAAGGAAATAACTCTGTTTTCAATACCTTTCCATATCTGCACCTTATTTCTTTTTTTCTTTCTTCCTTACTTTTTTTTTTTTTTTTTTTTTCCCCAGGCAGATATAATTTCAGTTTGTAGGAGCAATGTTTTGTTTTGGTTTTTTTCTTCACGGTTGGTGTGTTTTATGATAATAAGAGCCAGAAACAGAAGAAACTGGTAGACTGAGCATGGTCTCCTGCTACTTCAGCACCCACAACCAATATTTGCAATCAGAAAATTTTCAGTTTCCATAGAACTCCATTAAGAGATAAGTCCTGAAGTAAATTGGTTCAGCAGGTAGGCATTGAAAATGGAAAAGTGTCTTAATCCAGCAGTTCCAGTTCAATTACAGTGTGGATGGCTGAGATATTTCATGCGATTATGAAAAATCTCTCAAACAACAAAACAAAGCATAGGATTATTTGTGAATGCCACATGGCTGTGTTTTGCCATATGAATGCTGGACTACAGTGTAATGAGAAGTATTTTTAAAGCAAATAAAAATGTTGCTTCTGCAAACATAGGTGCTTAAATATTAATCAGCACTCTACTACAATCCTGCTGAAATACTTAATGATTTTCTGGCTGTCACTCAGTGTAAATCTGACAGTGGTAATGAAATGCTGGTATCAGCGCTGCTTGTCAGTGGCCTGGGAGACTGCAGCAGGTGTCAGTCTCTTTTTTTAAAAAAAATGATGTACCAACAACCAATTCATTCCCACCTGGAAGCCTGCTGAGTCATATGCAAATGCAAAGACTGAAGTACAAAGAACCAACATGACCCATCCTCTGCAGGCATGGTGTGTAACCCATTCTCTCCCTCTGCTCAAGACAGCCACTAGAAATTCCAGTGGGTGGTATGAAGCTGCCTTCCAAGCCCACTGCCACAGGAAAGGCCCAGTCTGAGAACATTTTATGTCTGAACTCTGGGATTTTCCCTTGTAGGTAAGAAGATGGGCCACAGGCTATTGATACGGGGCCTGGATAGGTTTTGCAATTAAATTACATTTAATATAGCTACTTCTGCAGCCCATCTAGACTTCTTGTGAAGTGTGTGAAGCTGTTTTAGCCCTGAAACTTTATCTAGAGAACCTTTTATAGACTTGGCAGAGATGAGAAACAAGTATAAAAATGATATTTACCTCTAATTCTATTTGTATTACTGGGCTTTAAGCACGGAGAGAGGAAGCAAGAACACCATTTAGATCTAACACCTTAGCCAAAGGAATACATGTGGAAATAGACAATAAAAATTCCATGTTCTCTTTAATATTTTTGGTACGTTTTAGACTGGGTTAATGTAAAACAAAATGCGTACATAATTAAAGTCTGTATGGATTAAAAATTAAGGTAAAAACCACCTACAGTAGGATAGATAGCTTTTTTTTTTCTTTTTCTTTTTCTTTCAGATCTTAATGATAACTCTTCTGGGAAAAACACTGCACTTTTACCAAGATTTCCAGTTTACAGAGATATAAAAATATTAAAAGGTTTCTTTTTGGTACTGCTTTTAGTATTATTCTGTCTCAGAAGGGCCTAAATACTTGTATGCATTTAACATATGAGCATTTCTTTTCCTCAACCGCGTGCATTTTGAAAGCCTCTTCTATTTATTATTATGAACTGGAAAACATATTCCTATAGTAATGATGAAGTATTGGCTGGAGGACTGGGTGTGCCAGCTGTGAGGGCTTGTTCTTGCATCAGAAGGAGATAATTCATTAGGTGGCTTAAGTGTGGCTGACAAGAAGCACCCGTGTTTGTCAGGTGTTTCAGTCTGGGAGTAGCATTGAATTGGGTGAGTGAAATGGGAGCACTGGATTCAGTGACACTATAATGTACTCAGTGCTGGTGAGGCCACACCTCGAGTACTGTGTCCAGTTCTGGGCCCCTCAGTTCAGGAAGGATATCGAGGTCCTGGAGCGGGTCCAAAGGAGGGCAACCAGGCTGGTGAAGAGATCCAGCACATGTCCTATGAGGTGAGGCTGAGGGAGCTGGGGCTGTTCAGCCTGGAGAAGAGGAGGCTCAGGGGAGACCTCATCACTCTCTACAACTCCCTGAAAGGAGTTCGGGGGGGGTTGGTCTCTTTTCCCAGGCAGCCATCAGCAAGACAAGAGGGCACGGTCTCAAGTTGTGCCAGGGGAAATTTAGGTTAGATATTAGAAAGAATTTCTTTATGGAGAGGGTGATCAGACATTGGAATGGGCTGCCCCAGGAAGTAGTGGATTCTCCATCCCTGGAGATATTTAAAAAGAGACTGGATGTGGCACTCAGTGCCATGGTCTGGTAACTGCAGCGGTAGTGGATCAAGGGTTGGACTTGATGATCTCTGAGGTCCCTTCCAACCCAGCCAATTCTATGATAATCAGTGGATTTTACCTTCTCTCCTACTGATCCTGGCTGGAGACTGGCCACACTTGCTGCAAAAGTCCTCTGAGGCCTCCTTCTAGGAGAAATGCAGGCACAGGGAAGCTCCTCTTGGCTACTGGAGGCAGGATGTTGCTGGAACAAGGTCCCATGTGCCCCAGCTGACATCTGCCTGCTGTGTGATGTGCAGTGCAGGAGTAGCCTGCTGTCTCTCTCTGTTGCAGACAGACAAGGGTAGTATCACAGAATCACAGCATAGATGAAGTAGGAAGGGACCTCTGGAGGTTACCTTGGCCAACATCCCTTGCTTAAGTAGGGCCCACCCGGAGCTGGTTGCCCAGGACCACATCCAGGCAGCTTTTGAATAACACTAAGGATGGAGATTCTCCAACCTCTCTGGGCTACCTGTACCAATGCTTGGCCACCCTCACTGTGAAAAACTATTACCTGATGTTCAGAAGGAATCTCCCATGTTTCAGTTTTTGCTCATTGCCTCCACTGTCACTGGGCACCACTGAAAAGAGCCTGGCTCCGTCTTCCTTGCATGCTCTCTCCAGGTATTTTTATACATTCATGAAATCCCCCTGGAGCCTGGTCTTCCCCAGGCTGAACAGCCTCACCTCTCTGCCTTTTTTTTTGCAGGAGAGGTGCTCCACTCTCTTCATCAACTTGGTGGTCCTTCACTATGTCCATATGTCTCCATTATGTCCATATTTCTCTTGGACTGGGGAGCCCAGAACTGGGCACGGGGGTCCCTAACATAGTGTCCCTGTTGTAGCACCTTGGGCTGAAACAACTTGGAGTGATTATGGTGACCAGCCTTCTGGGACTGGTAAATCAGCTGGAGAGGAGCCCTGGGAGCTGATTCTCTCCCATGGCTACAGGGCCATGAGGCTGGAGAGCAGTTTCTGGTGCTCATGCTGATTGCTGTGTAGGACAGGATGGCCCAGTAAGGGTGCTCTGCTCATGTCCTGCCGCAGAGGAGATGAAGGCTGCACTCTGAGCAGTGCACAGTGCTTGGGCAATCCATGGCTGGTTGCCATCAGATAGCCTGGTGTGGTGCTGGGGTTGCTGCTGCCATCCTTTCTGAGCAACAGCATGGTGGAATCATAGGGAGGCAGCTGTGTTTGCTCTTCCCCTTTTCCTCTCACTTTTTCCAGCCTCTGAAAATATCAACAGCAGTTTGACCTTTCATGCAGCCTCATTTCTCCATTATCCCTCCTCTTCTGTCCAGCCTCCTGAGATGTCTTTGCCTTTCCATTTTCCCAGAAAAAGCTGCCACCCCCTTCACTACTGCCCTCTTCTTCCCTTTTTCTAGGACCCTAGACAATTATTATTATTGTTAAGGATGAGAAAGATACTATCTATAATTAAAATAGCCTATGGATTCTACATTTATATATTTTTATGAAATAAGCTATGTTTGACAAAAACAAATTAATACATACAGATAAAATTAGTACACTGGGCCACAGATAAAGCTGACCTGCATGTTGAGGTATGTTTATGCATTTTTCCTCTCTCAATATAACTGAGAAATAAGCAGACAACCAAAATGTTGGAATAAGAATTAATATAATATTGTTATTCTGTAACCAGGGGTCTACATAATCTTAAGGATCAGAAATGGTATACAGCCATACTGGAAGAATAAAAGAATCACATTTCTAAGGAAAAAACATTCTAAAAGAAATCAGTGTATTTTTTATTAATACACTAACACAGCTAAGGCACAGAAATAACCTTGCATACATGTTCAAGTTTAACAATTAAAAGTCGCTGCCTTTGAAATTATAATTTGCTAATATTAAAATGTCTTTTATAAAATAAGTTTATTTGAAAAACTTACTAGTTATGTATTCCCTTTAAAGTGTATCTAAAGTATACCAACCTTATTAGCTGTAGAAAATATTCTTACCCCAGTCAGTCTGAAAGTGTTTCAAATAAAAAGCTTTCTATTTTCATTTGAAACTCAATCTACTTTTTGAAAAATATATACTAGATTTCAGAAAACAAAGGAAAGAAATTTTTCTGAGTAATTTGATTCCACTTTCCCCTCTCTGCCCCACTCTTCAGATCTCCTTTGGGTGAGAGCTGCTGTGGCCGAAGCTTCCTCCGTGGGTTTTACCAAGAAGCTGATGCTCAGGGTGAGTAAGTAAGGGGCAAAGGTAGAAAGGTAGGTGGAGACATGGAGAGCCTTAGGAAATGGGGAGCAGAGCATACCTTGACTTCCTGATGTTGATTGGTAGGAATCATTACCCCGTTCCCTGTGGAATGCAGTGAATATGGATTTCCCCTAGGAAAATGTGGGAGTAATAACGGTGTCTTACCCAAATCTGGGAACAGGGTAGTCAGAGGCAGTGCTCAAAGTTATCTGGTCAAAACATAGCTTTCGCTCTGGAGCTTCTGGCTTCTTATGAATGACATGACCTGGCTTTTCAGAACTGTAGGATTGCTAAAAATTTCCATTCTGTTCACCCACCGCAAGCATCCACTGTGCATAAGCCACCAATTGGTCATTGGTTATTGCTTCTTCTGAATGTAATGAAAAGTACAACCCTGGCTTCCCAGCCTTGACCTTCTCACGGGGAGAGATGCTCAAAGCTTTCTTACTGATGGTGAAGTGGAGGCATAAAGGGTCAGATCTTGAGGCAGTATGAGCTGGCTGTTGCAAGGCGAGAGTCTCAAAATCCAGATTTTCATCCTCATAAATGGAGGCATCCTGGCCTTGCAGCATTGCTAGCAGGATAAACTAATATGGATTAGCATGGTCTGGTGGTCCCATGTCCTTCTTTAAGCATGGAGTAGTGATGTGGAAAGTCCTGGGATTTTTCTTGGCCATATTGTGAACTCCTGACAGCCTGATGTTGAGGTGGAGCCTGGTCAGAAAGCTCCTGTGTTGCAGAGTTGGTTGTGTTACACAGGAGAAGACTGGAGCAATGGATGAACAGTGGGCAGAGATGGAAAGTAGGAAAAAACACCAAGGAGAGAAGGTAGGTGGTTGCCTGGGGTGGGGCAACTCTGCCCCAGGTGCTGTGTGGTTTCTTCTGCAGGGACTCCCCATTTCGTCTGGGCCATGAGTGGTAGGGAAATGGAGGGGAGGATAGAAGGGATTTGCTTTTTAATGTGGGAGTTGAGAAAAAAAACAACCACTAAAGCAACAGAAAATTGCAATGAGTGAGGAAATGGTTTGTGTTCCACTGCATGCTCTGCTTTTCCAGGAACTGCTTTGCTGCTTTTCAGAAGGGAGGCAGAGAGGAACATGAGAATGAGGCTGAGAGCTTCATTTCTCAGACAGTATCATATTTTGGATGCTGACAGGCTTTAACGTGAATTATTGTCATCCAAGTTCACTGCTTGGTTGAATTTTTTTGCCTACCCCAAGTGTCCCTCAAATGTACTTGTTCCACAAGGCTTGTCACCTAAGCACCACTGCAATAACAGAAATCTCTTGTCGTTTACTCTTCATTCATAGTAAAAAACTGGCACTGGTGTTACTCATCAATTTGGTGGCTTCAGAACAGTTTCTCAGTACACTCAAGAAGGACTTTTCTCAATGTGCACCTGGGTCAAGAAGTACAGCAACAAGAAAAGTTGTTTCATTAATTTCAGTCACTCACCCTTAGTGGGGGTGCAGTTTCAATGCTCTCATGTTACATTAGTCAATATTTATCTACTGAAAGAATCAAAGCAGAAGAGCCTCACTTTTTGCTTAATCGTGTTATTTCGTCAGTCATTCTGCCTTTGGCCATTTCTATTTATATGTGGATTGACCATGTGTTATGGTAGATATGTTTAGAATTCTGCTAAGACATCTGTGTTATATTTAAAAATAGTATTTCCCTTTAATGAGAGTGATGGTGCCAACAGGCCTGGCACTCGAAGTCTCAAGTGTTCTCCTTGATGGCAGTAGGAGGCAAATAAGACCAGATCTTTCCAATTTGCTTTTTTTCCTCTGGATGAGCTATTCTTTCTGGTTTTATTCTGTATGCAGTATTAGAGTAGTATTTAGTTTGTAATCTATTAAATCAAATCAGATGAGAGTGCTGATTTTGTTTAAGTCTGTGGTGATGAGAGCTGCTTGCAGGAAGATACTTCTTTGCAGAAGGGACATGACTAAATAATTAATTGAACAATGATTAATTATTATTTTCAGGCAGCAGGAGAGGGAGCTCAGAAGGATAAACACTCAGGGTATTTCTCATTAATTGAGAAGTCACTTTTATACGAACAATAAAGAAATCACTTGTCAGAAGATAATCCAAATTTAGCTAAGCCTTGATTCTGTAGTGTCAAATTTGCTGTCTTCTATGGTTGATATTATGGTTTTAGATTAGCAGCATTGTTCTTTAACATTTGGTAACATTTGGTCTTGGAGTTTGATTGCCTAAGAATTCAACTTTCATTTAAAAATAAAAAAGGAGCTTTCTGCAGTGTAGAGGAGGACTTGAAGCCAACTGTGTTTAGTGTTGAGATATTGGATTGAAGGGACCTAAAGAGCATTTATGATGTGGATAACCCATTTGCCACTGCTGGTGATGATCCATATAGGCGTGCAGATGTCCAGCAAAGACAGCAGCTGAACGTGTGCCACCTCCAAATCATGACCTGTGTTGCCTGATACTTCCTCAGCCTCCATGACCCTGCTCTTGCTTGTATATGTGCTGTTGGATGCTGGAAAACCACACACTCATTGATCATGGGTGAGCTTATGTGTAAGCATGGGTTAAATCACATTAAATCAGACCTTCATTCAAGCTAGTGGGAAGATATTACAGCCTTTGTATGATTGAGCAGAATTTATAGCATCCCCTCTGTCCGCTATTGTGTTTTGTTTGATGTTGCAGTATGAGGAGACTGTGGATAATGTGAATGCAAAGTTTAGTATCAGTTTTGTTGTAAAAAAAGCTGAATTTTTCCACTATGGATAGTTAGCATGGGATACTTACTGTGCTCTAAAGCCTTAGTTGGAACAAGATGTCCGTATTTCTTTCCCTGTGGTAGCAAGATGAGTTCAGCAATTTACTCCATACCTGTGGGTAAACTTGTAACTTGCCCAGAAATTAACTACAGGAGCTTTGTCTTCATTAAACTTTTAATCAAACCAGCAAATTTAGCCAGCTTTAAAAGTGTATCTTTAGTCATGAATACCAGTCTCTAAATACTATCTTAACACTCTGAGTATTCTTTTCCATTGTGGTGACCATATTCTTCCCTGAGCAGTTCTGTGGCTTGTCCTCAGTCCTATGCCAGTACCACCAGTGCTTATCCTAAGATCACAGCATGGTGTGGGAGAGAGAGAAACTCATGAAACCAGAAGAGTTAATGCCTGTATATAACTGTTTTTAGGATATTGCATCACTGCTGCTGTGCAAAAGTAGGGAAAGAGAATAAGCAATGGGAGGGAACTGACAACAGAAGCAATGACTTGTAGGATTTGCTTAAAGAGACTAGAAAAAGAATTACAGGGAAGTGTTGCCTGATAGGGAGTATCTTCCATCAGAGGATGTTTTAAAAATAAACAAAGCTGAGATGTTCACATGAACTGTTATGCTAGCATGACTTCAGGGGATGGAAAGTGGGGGTTTGCAAGCATCTAGGGGCCCATTGGTGCTGGGAAGTTTCTACTGAAATGCCCTGTTTGTCCATGCTAATTATGTACACTTGACTTCACACCTCAAAAATACTTTGACCTCTGTGATGAGACGTTTCAGTCATTCTCTGTCTTACCAAGCAGAGCTTTTATTCAAACATGCAAAGAAAATTTTGCATTCTTTTCCATGAAGAAGTAGTCTTCATCTACTACTCATGGTTTTCATGGCTGAAGACAAAATAACAGACAATAAAAAATATTTAGACAGCGTTAAAAAAGGCTAAAAAGATAATCCAACAGGTATTTTGAAAATGGATATTTATAGCTATACTATTCTCTGGTCTAAACAGATTGCATGCCATAGAATTCAGTGCAATTATACTCTCTTGTACCAGCAGTGATTATGACCCAAAGCAAAAAGAAAAACAAAAACATTTCTGGCATATTTGAATCAGGTTTGTTTTGGTAATAACTTCTTTCTCAGCAGTGCACATCAAAACAAAGTGATTGTTATGTTCTCAGTGAGAAATGTATTTATATACCATGACACTAGCAGTACTGAATCACGGTGTTCTTCCAGCTCTCCTCAAAACAGCAGTCTGCCTAAAAGTATTTAAGAAAATACAGCTATTATTGTTTTCTTACATGTTTTTGTACACTGAATATGGGAAGTCCAAAAACACAGCAAGAGTCTTGCTGACACTTTTGTTTTCATACAAGTGCAATTTACTGTAATTTGTTTTGAAAGGAGGGTTGCTCTCCCATCAGGGAAAACCAGAGGTGTCTCAGGAACATCAGTAAAAAAAATAAGATATCCATTCTTTGGCTAGTTGATGGGCTGAGGACGCTTTGGGCTTGCTTGGAAAGATATTCAAGGCCATGATCTGCTCTCTGCTTCTCACAGGAATACAGTTAGCAGCCTGCTGTGTTCCCTGCGGGGCTTTTGCTGAGTTCTGCCTTGACCAGAGCTATCTCTGAATGCTTTCATCACTGCTTTCCTGTGACCTTATGTCCTTCCTGACTCATCAGAACTTGTTTCATGTCAGGAGACCACTTTCTTTGGCATCATGCCTGCATCCAAATAACTCCTCCCAAGGCTTTATCAGAGTACTTCAGGGATGTTGCATTTTTGAGACCTTTCTTTGGTTATATGTGTTTAACCAAATAAAGGTTGTTTTTTAATCTAGACAAGTGCCTGTGTCTTACCAGGTGGACCTTGGAAGACTTTTCTTTCTGCTGGGCAGCTATTCCCACAAAAGGAGCTAATCTTCTATTGCTGTGAAAACTGCTGTGAGGTATATAATTTTGTAATGAAAGAGAGGAAAGCCTTTTTCCCTCCTAATCTTGTCTTCTCCAGTGAGCTGTATGCCAGCCTCCTTCATAAGCCAGAGCAGTGCCTTTAGAGGGGCAAGCCCAAGGACCAGATACCAAGTCAACAGAGGTGCAGTGTGTCTGCCTTGCTACTCTCCTACTTCATGTGCTATGAACCCAAACATATCCACAGGTCTGCTAAGCATCACGGCTCCAGTGGAGGGTGCTGTTGTCTATGTATTGTCCTATCTCCTTCAGACTGAGGCCAGACGAGGTGCCCATCATCATTGCTTTATCATTTAAAGTAGAGAGTAAGTATAAGCAGGCCTTCATTTCACTATTACTGGCTTTGGTGATCCAACAAATACTGATTCCTGGATCCAGTGGCTCAGTTTAATCAGCCATGAGACCCCCAGATACTCTGGTTGCTCTTACCAAGACAGGGGAGCCACGACAACATCTGAGTGGAATACCTGTAGGGACAATATCAGCAACAGACAGTAAGATGCTAATCCATGTTAACATATGATTTATAGCCCAAAGAGCCAGAGGAAATAGCAACAACTTCTGTGGCTAGTTCTGTAAAGCCAGGTAATATGTTGTTCTGGGTGTGAGATGCAGTGTACAACAGAGCAGGGTCACAACATATAGAACTCATAGGTTTCACATTTAAACTATAATAGTGATTGGAGAAGTGGAACAGATCACCCTCTAAGTGTGCAAGTTAGAAGCCACCTTTCCCATTTTTTTCAGCTTTTCTTGATGAAAAGATATTAATTTGGCCACAGGAAACTGAGCACTTTAGCCTTGCTTTGGTCTGGGTAAAACAATCTTCTTTTGTTAAACATCACAGAGACATACTTTTCCATCTCTTGTGAAATCTCTCTCTGGCCCCCAGTTGTACAAGTGGCAAGCTGCTTATCTTGGAGGTATTTAAAAGCAACAGCACAAATCTAGGCTTTTCTCTTTCTAGGTGAAGAGGAAAGCAACTTAGGAAAAGTTTATTGTTCCTGGCCCATAAAAGTTGCAGAGAATGGGCCCACGTTCTTGTACACTTTTCCTCTAGATGTTGATTTATTGTTGACACTTATCTGAACAATCCTCTGTTCTATCTAATAAGTTTTACTTGAAGAGTAAACTGCTGAGGTGTGTGTATGAGTTCCCAAATCCATTCACAATGGCACAAGGAGTGATTTAGTAGGAAAACAGAGCCTATCATCAAGGTGTTTTGCTCAGCTGTTTCTGACAAGAAAGAGAATCCCCTGGCATAAGGGTCAGCCCATCCCATGAGCCTGCCACTGGAGCTTGACCTTTCAATGGCATTCTCTTACCTTCTGGTAAGATAATTCTCCATTAGCTTTTCTGGACAGGATACAAGTTGAAGGGAGAGCAGAGCTGGGTTTAGGCCCATATTCACAGCCAAGTGCATGCTGGATCACAAACCATCATTTCTGCATCAGGCACAGTATTTGGTTTACAGCTCTGTCATAGCACAACACTCAAATTCCATCCCTTAAACTGTGTGGCTTCATAGGAGACTTCCTACTGCTCCAGATCATCAGGTCCTACTTTTGTTGTGCAGGCACATCATACAGTCTCTTCAACAGACGAATCAATCTCCATTTAAAAGTAGTTAGATTTTTCTGCTTTCTTTCTTCTGTCTCTCATAAGAGGGCTGCTTGTGAATCAAACTGCATTAAGAGGCCTAATTTGCAGTTTATTCATTACCTGTCTTTATCCTCTGGCTCTTTGGTTTTAATAGTTGTTTTCTCTATCTCATTCACAATGTTTCATGTGTTCATAAAACACATCTCTGATACCTGCCAACCTTATTTTCCTGTTTTTTTTTTTTTCTAGGCAGAACAAGGCAATTTTTGTGTTCTATTGTAATGCAGGGCTTCCACTTTCTCTGATAAGTTTGGTAGCTGATGTTCGAGCATCTTTCTTGTAAATTATTGATGCTTTGTTTCTTAGCTTATGCTATACTTCCCTTAGAGTTCTCCACCCTCACATGCTGTTCCTGATCACATTAATCTAGCAGCATTCAAAAACTGCTTGAGAACAGTTTAAGGTTTTGCAGAAAGCTGGCTGTATGTTGAGTACCACAGGTTAATTCCTGTGAATTCAAAAAGTCATGCTATTTTTGCATGATAGGGTTAATGAGTGTCATTTAGAAATTATAACCCCATAAGAACAGCATCTTTATTGGTATTGATGGCTAACCATGAAAAGAGGTAATACAACAGACCAACACAAGTACCTTAATTTCTTTCAACCAAAGAGCTATTAAAAAGCTGTTAAAGATTTTTTAAAGTATATCAGCACAGAGACTTTACAAAGACTCTTACATTATTTTTATGGTTTATAAAGTGCAGTTTGTAGGCTGATATTTGAAAATAGGTATGTGGAAGTGCTAATTTGAAAACACTAGGCCTTGTATGATAGTAAAATAACCTGGCCTCTGCATGCATGTATATCACCAGATTGTATGCATGGTGATGCTGCCCATGTGAAACCAGAACCACTGGCAGTGTCTCTTCAAAATTAGATTGTCAAGGGCAGGGACTTTCTTCTTTATTTGAGTGTAAAGCTTTGTGTGTACTTTTGACATCCTGTAAATAGTGCAGCAGGGCTCTGCTCATTTTCTTCCTCATATAGTAGCAGTTTCTGTCACAGCAATAGGCAAGGATAAACTCAGTAACATATGAAGATTAAGGTGGGATGTTGGGGTTGGCTGATACAGACCTTTTATTATGCACAAGCTCTAGCTGAGAGATGCAGGTGAAGCAGTTATTTAGACTCTGAAAATGCTTACCCGTGTATATTTGCTCTTCCTACCCACTAGAAATCATTCAAAATGAGCTGGGAGATGGAATTATCCAGAAAAATATGACTATAACCATAAAATGAACACAGCTTGAGAAAATACAGGTGGCTTTTTCAGGATGGAGGAGAAGAAACTGAGTGATAATTGGAATTTTATTTTTGAAGGTCAGTTTTCTCATTGCTGGGTCAGCTGTCCAATCAGTGTTCCTACAGTAATCTCTTGACTCAGGACATAAATCCATCCATGTAGCTCATGCTGCTCTTTGTTTTTTTAGCATTGAGAAGAATGGGGTAGCCTACCAAACTTAATTGTTCTTGTCAGACGAAGGGTACTGACTATGGAATTATAGATATCCTCAGGAAACAGAATTGCAGGGCCCCTGCAAAATCTTTTCTGCTCTAGTGATTTTCACCCTTGAGGTAGTAGTGAAGTGTGATGCTGATGTACTGGGCATAACTGTTACCTCAGCATTTGCTAGCTATGTTCTGCGTGGAATTTCAGATCCTCTGTCATCTGTGTTGTCAGATTAAGTCTTCTTTTCTAACATCTTGGCACCGAGGGTTTGTATCAACCATAAACCAATGGTGGTGGTCTCAGGTGAGGCCAATCAGCTGATAAGGGGGCGGCACCCACCACTGCCCAGAGGGCTATAAAGGGCTGCAAAGAGCTGCCCTACCTTCTCCTGGTGGTCTCAGGTGAGGCCAATCAGCTGATGAAGGGCTGTGAGGAGTGCCAGCAACCCAGAGCACGGCGAAAAGGAGCAGGCAAACAGGAATGGGTCATGGCAGTTAGCGAGGCAGTTCACGAAGGAGGGGCATAGCTACCTCCCAGCCCTCTTGAAGGAGCAATGGTCTCCAAAAAAGCAAAACCTGTTGCTGTTAAGACACAGGGTGCATCCACACAGACGGAACCCCTGAAGAGGGTCAGCAGGAGAGACGTAGCTGTTTAGGACTCTGGCTGTGTAGTGTCTGAGCCTCATGTTAGCAGCAGAGGACAGTGTGAGTGGGGTCTGTGTGCGATGCGAGCAGGTGAATGACTTGCTATGCCTGGTGGAAGAGCTCAAGGAGAGGTAGAGAGACTAAGAAGTATTAGGGACAGTGAAAGGGAAATGGACTGGTGGAGTCACACCCTTTCTAACCCAAAAGAAATCCAGAAGGAGACCGTGAAGCCCTGCCCCTCCTGCCATCAGGCAGTTGGAGCAAACCAGGTGGAGGGGAGGGAATGGAAACAGGTCCCTCATCAGAGAGGCAAAAGAATTCCCTCCCAACCCTCACCATCTCTCCAGGTGCCCTTAGAGAACAGATATGAGGCCCTGGACTCAGAGAATCAGGCAGAGGACAGACAAGAGGAAGATCTGTTTGGAAGGTCTCCTGTTTGCACCCTGTCTACCAGACGGGTTACAACTACATCCAGTTGGTGGCCGGTCACTAGTGGTGCCTCCCAGGGATCAGTGTTGGGCCCAGTTCTGTTTAATATCTTTATAGATGATTTAGATGAGGGGATTGAGTCCATCACCAGCAAATTTGCAGATGACACTAAGCTGGGGGGGAGTGTTGATCAGCTGGAAGGCAGGAGGGCTCTGCAGAGGGATCTGGACAGACTGGAGAGTTGGGCTGATTCCAACGGGATGAGGTTCAACAAGGCCAAGTGCCGGGTCCTGCACTTTGGCCACAACAACCCCATGGGGAGCTCCAGGCTGGGCACAGAGTGGCTGAGAGCAGCCAGACAGAAAGGGACCTGGGAGTCTGGATTGATAGGAAGCTGAACATGAGCCAGCAGTGTGCCCAGGTGGCCAAGAAGGCCAATGGCATCCTGGCCTGGATCAGGAACAGCGTGGCCAGCAGGTCCAAGGAAGTGATTCTGCCCCTGTACTCAGTGCTGAGGAGGCCACACCTCAAGTACTGTGTCCAGTTCTGGGCCCCTCAGTTCAGGAAGGATATCGAGGTCCTGGAGCGGGTCCAAAGGAGGGCAACCAGGCTGGTAAAGAGATCCAGCACATGTCCTATGAGGTGAGGCTGAGGGAGCTGGGGCTGTTCAGCCTGGAGAAGAGGAGGCTCAGGGGAGACCTCATCACTCTCTACAACTCCCTGAAAGGAGGTTGTAGCCAGGTGGGGGTTGGTCTCTTTCCCCAGGCAGCCATCAGCAAGACAAGAGGGCACGGTCTCAAGTTGTACCAGGGGAGGTTTAGGTTGGATATTAGAATTTCTTTATGGAGAGGGTGATCAGACATTGGAATGGGCTGCCCAGGGAGGGGGTGGATTCTCTGTCTCTGGAGGTTTTTGAGAGACTGGAGGTGGCACTCAGTGCCATGGCCTGGTAACCATGGCAGTAGTGGATCAAGGGTTGGACTTGATGATCCCAGAGGTTCTTTCCAACCTGGCTGGTTCTGTGTGTGATTCTGTCTGGTCTGAATGTAGGCTCTGTGACTAAAGCAGTCCAGCTATTGACTGTGGAGGTTCTGCTGCCTTTCCATAACCCCCAGCTGCTAATCTGTAAATAGCACCAGCATTTTGCATTAAGCCACACTCTTGACATGGTGGATGTAAACCAGAGTAGCACCTGAACTGTGGCATTTGACCAGCAGCAGTCAGTCAGCACACCAACTTAACTGTCATTACATAAGTGAGTCAGATCATCACAGACTGGTACCTAATAGCTGGCTGCTTGCTACACAAAGCTGTGTGCTCTGGCTGGGATTTTTATGTCCGACTGTTGCTAAAATGAAATCATCCCACCCACTGCTTTTTCCCATCAGGGTTTGTCACATGATAAATCTACTGAAAGTCCTGCATTAATCATGCCCTTGTGAATTATCCAGCAATGTATTTCCCCTGTCAGTCAGCCTCCAATTTGAAATGATAAAGCCTGCCTGCTTGTGACTGCTGCATTACCGCTGGTTGCTTTCTTACTGCCTTTAGTAGCAAAATAAATGGATTTAGACTGGTTCATTTGTAAATCTACAGCACATATATCCACCTCTCTCCAATTCTTGAAAGTTGGAGGTCTGGATGAAGCATGGGCAAGGTTTTCCAACAGCTAATTTAGAAAAGCTGCTTTTGGCTGCAGCTTTGTAGCAGTGTCCTGCCTTCAGAATCACTCAAGATCCAGATGAATTTCACCCTTACAGTATGATGCTACTCCTGCAATATTCTCATTAAAGAATCCCAGATAGTAAAAAAACCCACACAACCCTGTCCTGAATTGATTGAGTAAAACTGGAGAAATAACTCACCAGCTGTGTTGCATGTGCAAAGATTTCAATTGTTAGCTCAGTTTGTCTCTGTGAGTAACATGTGGAATGCCTAGTCGTTAAGTAAAGAAGGAATATGAGAGAGAGAAAAAAGGGTAAATAGATCATTTTAATGAAAACAGTGTTTTGTATGTGTATTAAGTAGGTGATTTAGCACCTCAGAAGCCTGACACGTAGAGCTAGATTTAAAAAAAAAGCACAATTGTGTTTGCATGACTGTGCCTATTAATGTTACAGATTATCTAAGAGATTGCAATTCTTTAATTACATTCCTTTGTGTATTTCAAAGCACTTTTGCATGGAATAATTTCACTCATTCCCTGATGAACTGTTAAATGATTCCCATGTTGCTTATGTGGAGTTTTCCCACAACAGTGAAGGAGGAAAAATAATTTTAAAGGCAAGTGTAATTGCAAAACTATTAAGTGTTGCTAGGGGAATATGGGTGGGGGCAATGCTATTGTTTTCTCTTTGGCAGACTGAAGACAGTAAGACTCTTTAGTGTCCCTTTCTAAATCCTATAATTTTTGTATATGAGATTGATCCATAGTCTGTGGAAGTGAAAGATCCTCTTTCCATCAGAGGAAAATGCAAATGGTAGTCACAGGCTGCCTCTGAACACTGTTAATTTGAGGAAGTGGAGAAATATCTAGATCTTCTTTTGAGGAGTTCTACTGGAATACTAGATATTGTAAGGCTTTGTAACGGCAATGATGCTGGACAGGGAAAAGCCTTTGAGATACCTGGTGGTTTATATTTATTTATAGGGACAAACCTCAAAACCTCCTAGAAGTCAGCCAGCAGTGCAGCTGGGAGGAAAAAAAAGAATCGTGGTTTTGTTTATTGGCTTAGGGCTCAGTTATTTAATGGTAGGCTACAAATTGCTAATAGCTGTTGCCCCTGCTGAGGTCAGCTGGAGAGGGGTACAAAACCACCAGGTTCAAGAAATGAGCAGTGGTGCTGGGTAAGGGCTCACTTTTTTTCTGCTAATCCTGCCTATTTTTTAAAGTTGGGAATGGAACGTGTAGTAATAGCAACATAAGACTGTTCTGGCTTTCCTATTGATATTAGAGCTAGAAGAGAACATTTATTCTCCACATACTACCACCATCTTAGTGGCAGGCTACTGTTTTCTCTTAACTAATTAATTCCCTTCAAGGTTTAAACACAGTAGATTATGCTGTTTTTCTGACACTCCATTTCTTTGTGCATGTTTCAAAATTCGAAACTAGTAAATATGACTTTTCTTTCTAAAGGAAGAGCTTCTGTGGCTGCTGTTAGCATCCTGCTACCCTGCAATTGCTTTGTGCAGAGCATTTCACTGGGTAGCAGTAGCCCTTGTGTCCAAGCTAGCAGTCCTGTGTTCCAGTGTTTTATGGTCATTCTTCTCCCCGCTTACACATCACCCTTTCCCTTCTCCCCTTCCCCACAAAGTTCTGGTTCTTTTCTTCGGCTGTGCTTTTCTGTTAACTCTGAGGGTTGTAACATCACTTGTTGTGCAGGGCTTTTCATCTTCTTGAATTTTGCACGTTCTCACGGAGTGTGAGGGCTCAGAGGATGCTATCAGGCCTTGCTGTGTCTGAACCCAGTTCCCTTCAGGGCCTGACCCCCCACCCTCCACCTGCAGGCCTACCTCCTGTTCACATCCTTCCCCCATCTCTTCCCCAGGGAAGTGCCTGGTGTAAGGGTTTGGGGCTGCCCTGGTGCCCCCTGGCTGTCCTGCTCCTGGCTGGGGCAGTGGGACAGCTCTGGGCTGCCAGGCCCTTCCATCACCCACCCAGGTGACCCCATCGTGTTCTTGGTGCCCAGCCCCAGGAAGCCACTGGCTCCTGCAGTGCTCTGACATTGAGCTTTGTGTAGCCTTTTTTTCCCCCAGATTTATTTTGAGTAGTATCTTGTTATTTCTATCATGTTCACAGCACGAAGGCATTGTTCACACATCCTAAGCTCAACTTTGCTTTGGGTTGAGTTCCTGTGTTTTCACAGCTCCTCCAGAAGTTTGTTTTCCTGTGCTTGGTCTTGAGGCACAAGCACAACCTGAAAACTGCTCCTGTTCTTTGCACTAAAATCTGCACAAAGCTTTCTGTTTCCCTGCTTCTTGCTTGAAAGCATCTCTGCCAGGTTTTTATCTAGTGTGCAGGCCTCCTCCAGCTCCTATAATTGCATTTTATAACCTCTCATACCTGAAATAACTAAAAGCTCTTTAAAATGTCAAATGATCAAAGCCTGTCAGGAATGGAGCTTGTCAGAGACAAAGCTATCTGCTGATTGCCCTTTGCTTCACTGGCTCCCAGTTCTTACCCATACATAACGAAGCTGTGTTTAAATTATTGGCAGTAGCCTCTTATCTTTCTTCCCACTTCCCAGGAGGTTCAGTTCTGGCTGGGGTCTGAATCACTTCATTCTCTTAAGGTGTTTTCTGTTTACTTTACCCACAGGACTGTGTGTTACTCAGGAATTGCTTGCAGCCATGGAGATCAAAATCACCCTGGGCAATCCATGGAGTGAACCCATCATTCCAGCTTTGCTCCTGGCTGAACACCTCCTTCCTCCTGGCTGCTTCTTCCCAGAGCATCCATAGAACATACAGCTCATTGCAATCCAAATGCTTGTGTTTAACAAGGACAGGCAGTTGTCAGGAAAGTTGGAGGATCTGCTAATAACAGACTGACCTTTAATTCTGCTACTTGCCCTTGTACAGAGGGTACTTTTGTACCATCACTCATTTCTCTTTCTGTTCCTTGAAAGTGAACAGTCCTCTCACAGTTCTTAGCCCCAGGGCCTCAGTTCTCCAAGTAATGTCACTTTTACATGCATGTGGTTTCTTTTCTGGTTTTACATGCTACTTCACCAAGTAAGAGAAGGATCTTGACCAAGAACTTTTTCCCACAAGCTTCTCTGGGCTTCTGGGGGAGCAATATCTGGATCAGTCTGAGCATGAAAGCCCTTTTATTTGCCTCTGATAAAAAGAGCCAGCAGATTAAGCTCTACAAGATCAAATGGGAGATAACACCTGCTATCAATCACTTTCCTTTTCCTAGAAGCAGCAATTCATCTAATCTGTCTAGGGTTTCCTAAAGGCAGAAAGGTTGTGAGAGACAGGGTCAGCTTCTGCCCAAATCTCAAGACAAAATATGAACAGTTTTTATAAATGTTTCAAAACTTGGTGTTAACTCAGAAATGCTCTACTAGTGTAGTGTGGTTGTAGTAGTTTTTATACATCTTTGCAATATTCTGACTGGGAGTTTTATTTTAAGAAATTTACTGCCCTTCACAAGCCAAGACTTTCAGAAGGCCAGTGTCCTGCTAGTTTAAGCCAGCACTGCCCTCTTCTGGAGATGACATCAGGCTTTCTTAAGCATCAGCTTCATGCAGGACCTGCCACTGAGTCAGCAAAAAACTAATTCAACTTGTTTATGTTAACATAAAGCATGGGAGTAATTCTTCTGCTTAGGTGCTTGAGGACAGCAATGCATTGAACTGAAGCCATTATTAATCTGACATAATAGTTTCAGGGGAAACATTAGTGACTAAAATCACATGCATTTATGCCACATTGAACTTTGAATCTTAAATTTTGGCAGTAGCACCTTATTTGACTCTTGCCAGAGGGTCAAAAATTTCACTAGACTGTGATAATTTGTCCACACTGAGCATCTGCTCTTCTGCTGCTTTACAACCTCTAATCTAATGTGTGTGAATGTTCCATAATCCTCACTTCTTTCTGTCAAGGTCTCCTTCACAAAAGGCACTTTAGGTTGCTTAAGAAGGTGGCTGTGAATCTCAGCTGCCTTGTCAGGAGGAAGCCCAGGTGGCCACAGCATCTCTGCCTGTCTCAGGTGCATTGGGCATTTTCTGTAGGGCATTGCAGGCTTCTGGTCTCCTGGCCATGCCCTTGAGGGGCTCGGTGTGTCTGAGATGCGCCATGGACCTGGCAGTTGTCAGAAAGCATCGTGAGTTGCTCAGCTGAAGTCACAGCTGACACCTTGTGTAGGTGGTATGTGTGAGGGCCTTGAATTTTCAGTTATCTGTCTCATTTCACAGCCTTTTTGTGAGCAGTTTATCTTATAGGCTGTGATGTGCTCAAGTGGTTGCTGAGGCTAAGAAGCAGAGCTAGATTAACTTTGTGACTGTCACTAAGCCCAGATTTCACTTTAAATATTTTATGTGGTGCATTTGCAGTGCAGAGAAATTTGTACCTTCCTGACAGTATTGAGTTTTCTAAAAAATATGATGTGGGAAAAGAAGAAGGAAATCCAAACCGAACCTCATTTAAGTACAATGAAAAAGTACAGTGTCATATCACTCTCCAGCAATTTCAGACAAGAATTACTGCTTTTCAAGAATCAATGACAAATGATGTTACATTATCCTTGCAACATCTAATGTCTGTTATAATGACAGAGCCACGCTAAGTGACTCACACCAAGTCATTCAGTACCTCATCTATAATTCAGGATACCTGATGTCTAATTGCATCAGACAATGTGGTTGCTTTTGGTATGATTGTCTACTGGGATTGCTAAGCAAATAAAAACTAAACTTTGTTCAGTAGAGTTTGAATTAGATATTTTGCATCCTTTCTTTGTTGAAATTCCTAAATTTTTACATTCCAAGGAGAAAAAAAGGGGGGAAAGAATGGACTAAATGATCTTTTAAATGTTATTATGCCATTGGCATAGGAAAACATTGCGTAGAAGACTTTATTGGTTTTACTTCCTAATTGGTAACGTGGTAATTCTGAGGAATTATGTTGAAAGTGGATATTTGTCCAAACCAGGGCTCTAGGTTCTGAATATTTCAGACACTTTCACTAACTAGCACTTCTTGTCCAGCAAGACCTTGGCACTCTGATCTCTACCTGTCAAGATGGCCACATTTCTAAGAGAGAAGAGTCTTTCATGATATGTTTTGAACGCGTACAGCCCAAGATGATTACTTTTTGATTTTCCCATGGACAACAAATCATTGTCTTTTTATTAGCTGTTGTGTGAAAAGATACGTACAAGGCTTCTCATGTTCACTGAAAGAAAGCTACTGCCAGGGTAAATTAGGAGGAACTCAGTCAAAAGCTATGAAGCTCAACTGGTGTGACACTGCTCTGAAGAACTGATTTAGGGTCAATTGGAATTAAGGGGAATGTTCCCATTGACTTCCATGTGCTTTGAAGTATGTAATGTGTAATACATAATAAGTAATGGGCTTGTGGACTAATGGTGGTGGCAAGAAGAAATGCTCAGAGATTAAGTTTAGAATGCGGAGAACATTCTAAATATTCATATTCTTCTGGGTATTTATTAATATATAAATTATTCATATTCTTCTGGGTTGTTCTTCTTTGTCACAGCTCTTTGAGTCAATAATCTGTGTTCGTTTTTGCTCCAGTCTGGCCTCTCTGATGCCTTCAGAACTCCACTGAATCAGTAATTTCCCACCATTATTGGTAGCATTGATTAGTTTGAATTATGTTTTAGTGGCTTTGTTGACAATGCTTCAATTAAAACTACTGAAAAACCCATATAAATTGTACCCAAGTATGTTTTATGTGGGACTAGTAATACTGGATATAATCAGGTAGCCATTTCTTACAGGAGGTTCAACAATATTTTCAGTGGAATTTTCAGCATGCAGAGATTTGAAAAAGCTATGAGCATGCACAAGCAGTCAAGGACAATCCTTCTGAGCACATAAAGCCTTGTTGTCGAGGTACCTGCAAGAGCAACACATTTTGAAAAAATATAATGTCTTTCAGAATTGGAGGTCTCTCTTCTTTTTGTAGCTTTCCTTAACAGTGGGTGATGTGGAAAAAAAATCTACAACAACCTTCAGTAACAAAATGGCTACCCAGCCCTGAGCTAAGGGAGATTTTTTGAAATATAAGAGCAAGATGCTTCGCAGAGCTTGAGTTCTGCACGATGCAGTTTTTGTTGTGATTTGTCATTGTTGTAAGTGCTTTTTCTTTTCAGCTGTCAGAATAGCATTAATGTCTCCTGCCATACCATGTTAGAAGATAACAAGTTTTTTTACTCCCCTGTGGTGGTGTATTATATAATACAGGTAAAAATGGCCATGTTTTAAAAATTATATTTGGCCTTGATTTCATAGTGTTTCATACAGATTTTATAATATTTCTGTGGTTATTACAAGCAGGTAATTACTATGGAAATTATAGACTGTGCTCAAGTGTTTGGAATGAGAAATTATAGATAATTTCTGGTATGTTGGTCCAGTTTCTATGGTAATCTCAATAAGTGTGAATTAATTGCCTGTTGTTGCCATGGTTCTTTATGGTAATTCCAGGTTCTTAATGTTTGAAATATACCAGGTTATATTTTATGTGTGTCTTTAGTACTTGTTAACATACCTTTTAGGACATTTCAAAGATTACCATCATCTCATTTCCCCTGTTTTTGACTATCTGACTATGTTAACATGAAGAGTTGGAAGATAATCTTCTTTAAGAAAATCCCTCTAGCCACATAAGCTTTTACTTCCAGTCCAAGAAGAAGTCTGTTAAGGCAAATTTCCCCTTACTACTTAAAGGTTCTGTTTGGAGCCCATACCCTTTCTTGTGCGGCAGTAATTGGCAGGCCATTATTTTTGACTTACCTTTCTCTCATGTGTTGATGGAGCTGCTGCCAGTTTCAAAAATGTCTTGGGCAAAGTATTGACCAATCAGCACAAAAGCAACATTCAGATCCTTCTAAATAGGGGAAAAAAAAAAAAAGCTGAAAAAAAGAAAACACCGAAAAATAAAAGCATTCACACCAAAAGACAATTGGTGGATCTAAACTGACGGGCGAAGAATCACTACACCCTAAACGAGGTGATACAGCAGTGAAAAATTGCAGAGGTCTTTTTTAGGGGACAATCAGTCAAAACAAGTTCATGGGGAATGTAAGGTATCATCAAGGGATGAAATTTATACTCCTTTTTTTCTTTGGCAATGTAGTAGGTAGGTATGTGCTATTGTTTAAATTACATGAACATGCAGACTGCTGTCCAACTGTATTAACTCTAAGGTCTGTGAGCTTCTAAACAGACTCAGGCTCTGCTTTGCTTGTTGTTTAAATGAAGTTGTGTAAAAAACCTAGCTATCTAAGCATGTCTTTCCCATGATAGATAGATGATTATGAATCTGTCGTATTAGTCATCATTAGTTACACACAACTCCTAAATTAATTGCTATTCAGAATGCAAAGTCAAGTGTTCAGGAAATGCCAGTTGAGTTTATAAATGACAGGCTTAAAGTATTTGCTTGTTCAGGCTTAACTCAATCCCCTTGTGCATGAGCTTTGTGATCCAGCCCTTGATTACATGATCACAAACTGTTTTTCCCACATTCGGTGCCAAGATGACCAGTGCTGTCTTCATAAGACACCTAAATGATATTTTGCTCTTAAGCTTTCTTAGTGGGTGGTGCCAATATTATTTATGATATTCCAATCAGACCTTGTGGTAAAATATCAGCTACCTACAATGAGAATGAGGACACCCATAGCCAGACAATTTTCAGAAAAATGACATTTGAGGGAGAGAGGAGAAGTGGGAAAGTTGAGAAATTCACTGTTGTGATCTTTCTACATCCCTATTGTTTTGAAAAAGTCAGGGCAAGGGAAAAATTAAAAATGCAAAAAAAAAATAAAAGGGAAAACATTTCAGTATTTTGTAAATACTCAGACTGTCTTAACACTTCAACACAAGCCTGTGAATTTTTTTTGCTTGAGAGCAGCATTTTTTTAGATGCTATCTTGAAAACAAACAAGAAACCTCAGAGAAATATCAAAATAGGTGAATAACACAAAAATCATATGAGGTAGTTGTCTTAGATTTAACAACATGGTTTGAATTCAACTTAAGTAATATGTGTTGATGCTTCTCATTGTCTGGAAATACCTGTTTTGACTGGGTCTTAAGCATTTTTTGTTGGATTCCTTGTTTTTGCTGGTTGTTAAAAAATCAATTATTTTTGCAGTAAAATGTGAGAGTAACTGATAGCAGTTGTAGCTTCTCCATTAATCAAAATTAAATGTGAACTGATCTTATCACTGGGCATAGGTATTTATTGATGGGAAATAGCTCATCTCAGGGTAGGAGAGCATTACAACTTTGCTAACAAAGGTACAAAAAAATCCAAAGATGAAATTAGATAAGTTTTATCTTGAAGTAAAAGTCCATTGCTTGGCAGTGAGCCTTAGAAATTATTGTTAAAGCTGCCATGACAAGTGTTAGATTCACTATTCTTTGTGACTTTTCCAAGTGAAGCTGTGCTTTGGTGGGTTTTTTTTTTTGTTTTTTGTTTTTTTTTTAATGTGAGTTTAAATAATTTCTGAGGAAAAGAGTATCAAGTTAGTACACATATTTGGGAAGACAGGCTGGATGCAGGGGCTCTGGGAGGTTTAGTATTTTGCTATCTCCTGTATTTTTCCTTTTCTTCCTGGGTCTTGAGGACGATGTGTTGCCTGCGTTAACTTCAACACAATCTTAAAATATATAGCTCTCCTTTGAGAGTGATTCAGATAATTGTTTCTGTTTCAAGACATCAGCTCTGCTTGCGCTGATATGGAAGGATTTTTGTTTTCTCAATGAAAGGCCAACTAACTTCCTCCTTCATTTCCTTTCATCCTGAAGCATCTGGAAGATTGGAGAGGTTGACACAGAGTGTGCTGTTCCTAAGCACTCTGGCTGATGTGCCTTGCTTGCCTACTTGAGGCTCCACAGATCATTATGTTTTGGGCAAGATATAACTTCTCTGGGTCAGATGGGCTGACATCTTTTAATCTGCGAGTTTTAATCTTTCCTCCACATGCTTAGTTTTACAGGGTCATCTAGTGGAAATCTCAAGCACAAGCAGCACGCTTCACTTGTGCTTTCACAGTAGCGTCTGTGGATTGAAAAACATCCTTCTAGCTAAGATATTTAGCTTTGGTGCATGTACTGCTACAATGCAGTAGAGAACATTGCAGTTTTCTCTTGCCTTCAGCACTGTGAAACTCTGCTTTGAATGGCATTAGGGGAAGATGAGGAAAATACCTTTTCCAGAGGGTTTCAGAGATGTTTACTAATAACAAGGCTCGATAAACTTGCTTTTGGGTGAAGGCAAGAATGCTTCAGTGACTGGAGTCTTTTATCCCTCTTTTTCTATCTCCTTGCTCCTTCTCCTCAAATTTGTCTTAAAGGGGGCTGATGAATGCTCGGTGTACAATATGGCAAATCAAGAAACTGAGCCATGGGGAGATTTATGAATTGAAGCCGAGAGATTGTCTCCTGGCATCCTGTGAGGAACCTGTGTTACAAGCCCTCCATGGTGTCACTGTTCTTTCTGATGCCCTTTCTGATGTTTCATTCAAAAAGATGATAATATTTTGAAATTATTGCCAGCTGAGGAATTTGCCTGAGCAGTACAGATATATACTTGCAGCCCACATCATGCACTTCAAGTTCTGCTGTGTTTCTACATTCTTTGAGTATTTTAACATAAGAGATGCGTTAAACACAGCGGTGAAAGGATGTTCTTATTTATTCTTTGTTTCTTGACTCCTAGATGTCTGCTCTAAACTTTCCTTCATAGCCCATCCTAAGAGATTACACAAATGAATAGATATTTTGACATTATATCCTATAATGACACATCAATTTATCACAACAGCTTACAACATATGTTGTTTCTGCTGACATAATAAGGTGTAATGAAGACAGACAAATAGAAATTTGCCTGTTTGTATAAGCAAGTAATATAGTATCTTAAGTTATTTAAGAGAAGGAGTGCTCCAAAAGGAACTGGTGAGGCTAAGAGGAAAAGGCCAGAATTAGAGATTTTGTGCAGTTTTACTTGGTGTTTTTATTCCTGAAGAGCAGCTGGTAGAAGATGAATGCAATCAACATTTTCCAAACTGCCACTGCAGCTCTTATCTTCTATGTTGTGGGATTCTGATTGCTACCCTGTAAACAGACAGATGCCTGGGAGGTACCTTCTCTGCTGAGTGAATTTAGAAGACCTGTAAATCTGTTAAGGAAAGATCACGATATGGGGGTTGACCTCCATGTATTGTCTCGGAGCATTTATGAGGCTACCACTTTTATGAGTACCAACCACATCTGCCAGATGGGATGAGACTGCAGAAATTCATTCCTGTACACACTTCTCCTCTGTAAAAGAATTCTTCTGGTCCTGACTGCTCCTTTTGGTTATCTTTGAATATAACTAACATACATAGTCCTAACAGTCACCCAGTCCTCCTAACTTTGTTAAAAAAAAAAATGGTTGTTCACCATCACTATAAAAAGAAAGCAAACCACAAATCTTGTACCTGATTTCATGTTTAAATTTGTCTTCAGCGACTGATCAGTATTCTACCTTTCTCTTCCCTTTGAAGGGATTAACAACATATTCTCTTTAGGATGCCTCTTCCTCACCATTGCAATTGCTCCTTGATTTGTTATTAAAGGCACTGCACTCATTGCCTTTGTCCCTGTACAGTTCTCAGATTTTTTAATAGGTCTATTTCTCACACCCATTTTTCACCATCCTTCAAGATAAACAGCCAAAAAACTGCATATGTTTGTCTGGGATTAGTATAAAGTGCACGAAATACAGAGGCAATGCCACTTCCTTTTCCTTTTAAGGATTCTATTCTTTATGGATAGATATTCTTTATGGATTCTATTCTTATGGATCAAGGCATCAACTGCTTTTATTGCAGCATGGGAGTCTGCATGGAATTCTTTGTTTGCTGTGGCAATGAGATTTTTTTTTTCTCCCCTGTCCTTACAATTGTGTAAGGCATAGATTGTTCTGACAGGAGGGCATGGCACTCTATTTTATTTTATTGTGCCACTTACCAAATTTTATACCCAGTGACTAGTTTATATTTATTTCTGAATGACTGATAAAAGCATTTGTAAGTAGAGATTGTTAAGAGTACACTCAGACCAAAAATACTGTAAATGTGATCTTCTCTGCAGGGTGAGAGAGACCTGCTCTCTCTTGAATCTGCAACTCAAAAGGTGTGAACCCTTGCGAGCACATTAATTGGGACTGTAAAGTACCTATAAAACCTCACAAGTTTGGTTCAAATTTCATTGTAAACAATTACTATATCACTACACTTTATTGCTTTGTCTTTTAAAAAAGAACAAATGCATTTAGCTTTGATGATTACTAATGATTTCAAAATTTAATACTTAGAGGAAACCGTGTCAAATGAAAATAGTGACACAGTGCCCAAACCTTAAGAACTGTGTACCCTTTGATTCCTAATCTTGGGGCCCATTTCTTTGTCTCTTTTGTCTCTATTTTCTACTTCAGACATCATTCAGCTAGAAATTTCTGCATGTGCTTTAATCAGCTGTCATCAAAGAGAAGATTCTCTGTGGTCTTTTGCCTGTGAATTTTCTCATGGTCTGGATGAACATCCCTAGTGGATGGTGACCAGATTGTGTTATTTGCACCTGGTGTCCACATTCTGTAGCACAGACGTCTTCCTTAAGCTGAATTCACTCCCCTCTTCATGACATGGAGCCCCTCAAATGCTCTTTTTGGGGGCACATTTTTTTTTCTACTTGCTTTTCTTCATCTCAAAAACTGTGGTAAAACATCCCAGACTATGCACATCCTGTTTTACAATTTATCTCCTTTGGCAGCTTCATGGCAGTTGAAATAGGGAACACAGGATTTGCAAAGGAATTTCCCAAGCACAGATACATGGCTAAACAGAGCAGGAGAACTGCAGGTCTGTGGAAATCAATACCTATCTGGATGTATTGTTCTCTTCATCCTCCTGAAACAATGCTTCCTGACATTTAATGGATTAAGTCAGTGTCCTTCAGTTCTTTGTCTGATAGTTCACTTCTTTTAATGTTTACCTAACAGTAAGTGCTACCTTCCCTATTTTTCAGCATTTTCTAGATAGTTTTTATGCCTTGAATCACTCTGGGATTGCTATGGCAAAAAGTCATTAAAAGTCAATGACTGTCACAACAGCTGGCTGTTTGCTGGGATAATACAGTTCCAGTTCAATGACCCCAGGAGGACCCCATTTAGCTTTCTGGACAGGGTTTATTCTTGTTTTTAAGCTCAGAGTCTAAGTGCTGCTGAAGGTTGAAATGGGAGTATTGCTGAATTTACTTGAATAAGAACTGTATACCAAGAGCATACATACCTATGGGCTATTAGAAAGTTATAAAGAGCTAATTTTTAATGAAAATCCTAAAAGAAAACATTCTGGCTACTATTTATATACTATATTGATGATGTAATCTGATATATATTCTGCAGACTGTCATAGGTGTTTTTCCTAGACACATCAATCAAATATTTGGTATTAAATTCAGAAATGACTTAGTCATTTTCCAAAGGGCAGCAGTTACAATGGTTCAGTGGAGTCTTCTGTCTCTTGTGGCCTTGCAGTCACTTAGATAATGCATATCTGAGGTATCTTAGGCTCAGACTTATCAGAGAACTGTACTTTGACTGTAGAGCAAGAGTAAAAAATACTGAAAAAACAGTTCATTCTTAATAAAGACAAAGGAGTGAAATACAACTGCACTCCCAAAAACCTATGCAAAACTGTGGTGTAAAAGAACCTCCCTAGGCTGGTGGAGAATTGTGAGCCATCGGCTACCATCACTTTGAAGCAGAGTTTGCAGTGATGCTAATGGAGATCCCATGTCTATCTGGAGGGCAGACACATAGTCCTGTAAAACAGCTGCTTGGAGAGCCACCATGCTGGCAGTGTCTCTGTGTAGCTCTCCAGTATTGTGTCATGATCTGGGGAGATGGAAAGGAGCAACAAAGAAGTTGCACAGAGGTGGAAGATGAGAAACAAGGGAAAAGGTCACACTGAAGGTAAAAATGAGAGAGTGTTCTAATAACTTTTCTCAAGACAGAAATTTTCTGTAATGTCTGACTAACCATGGGTAGCCCTGGAAAACACTTGTGGAGTCTTGGAATCAGAAATGAGAGTGCCTTTGGGTGAGAACTCTGCACTTCTCTTCTGAGAGTGAGCAAAATCTGTAAGAATTATTAGATGAAGTGGACAGACTCTGTAAGTGCATGGAGGCAGGGCCTGGTTGAAGACCTGGTTGACTCTGTAGTGCCAGCCCCAGTGGGTTCTATCACTGCATCGGGGCACAAATCTGCATTGATCATTCTCAGGATTCCCTCTATAATTCTGGATATTCACAGTGTATGTTCAGGGCTCATAAGTGGAAGGGTGTCACAGAACAAAACCACTAACTGCTGAAGATGGAAAGACTACTGACAGCAATTTATTCCACAAACTGGTATCTGTATAGTTCATGGGCTAATATATGTCACAGGAGTTGGCCCCCACTAAGTTACAAGATAGGAAAGAACCAAGTGGAAGCAACACCACTGCAAGAGTCACCTAAAAGCTTTTAGGTTTCAGGGAGGCAGGAGGATCTGGTAGCATTCTCACTCACCTGTTTAAGGTGAGGTTTCTCAAGCTCGAGGAGTTTCCATGATAGGTGTCCCTACTGTGGAGAGGATCTGGTGTGGCAGATATGCTGCTCCAAGAAGGACTCAAAATGTCCTTCAGTGGGGCTCCATTTATACCCAAGTTGGATGGGGACTTGTGGTCAGTTCTGCTTGGCTGAGGGTCTGAGTGTCCTCACCCTTCACCCAAGGTGCCCACTTGCCTGTTTTTTTGTCAGGGCAGGTGTATCTGCCACAGCTGGGTTGGGAGGAGCACATCTATCTATGAGTGAGAGAGAAGAGGGATCATGAGTGTCCATCATGTATTGAGGGGATCTGCTCAGAAGCTAACCCAGCTAATTTAGGGGTTTCCAGAAAGGTGGATATTCTTCCATCAAAGAGGATGGTGTACTGGGACCTAGTTACGGGAGAAATACAGGGGATGATGTTGATTGTGGTAGTGGGCAAGTATACCAGGTCACTGGAGATGCAGTTTGTGAGCTGAGAGAGGGGGTAGGATAAGCAGAAAACCCTATTTTGTCCTTTCAAAATATGAAGGAAATGATGGCCTTTCACCATGGCCTCTTTCCATGTACTTTACAGATAAGGTGTTGAAGCAAAAAAAACGCTGAAGAATTCAGCATTTTTTTTATTCTGTCTTCCAATATTTTATGAGATGGCATTTATGAGGTAATATGACTTCACACTTTTACAAGTCAAGTGGTGTATGCAATAAATACTGTGCTGAATATGATTATAAGTGTTGTGGCATGGCAGATACATGAGAAATGTTCCTGTCATGTAAACACTGATAGAGGGAGAATTTATTATAGTAAAGTTAGTTATTGGTTCCTAGGAGGGAGTGAAAGCACAATTACTAACCACTGTTCCTCTCACAAAAATGGATTTTCCTGCCTTTCTTGTGTGAGTGTTCTTATGTGATATTATAGATTTAAAAATATCATCCAAGGAATAAAATGACTGGGATATGAACAATTCACATTTAATCTGAAATTCTTGATATAAAGTCAGTGACTCATGTTCGATTATCTGAGATTTGTGTTTTCCTTGGACTACCATTTTTTTCCCCTCAGTGAGATTACATCAAAAACATGTACCAGAAGTATTATGTGTTGAGATAAGGATGGTGGTTACAGTGCCAATAGCATAAAGGCTAATGACAAACTGGATTACTGGAAACCTTGCTGAGGCTGAAGAATGCTAAATGAAAGACGGAATGGGAAAAAATAGATGGACTAAAATTTTATTTGAGTAAATAATTTTTCCTAACATCGTTTTTGCATTTAAAATCTGGATTCTGTTGATCAGCATTGTCAGTCATCTTCTACTGGTGGGAGAAGGAGGCAGGTCTCTTGGATTTTTGCTCTCTGGAAGGAAGCTGACTGAGCTCTAGGGAGACCAGTGGAGTCTCTGGCCTCAAATAATGGGCTGAAGGTGAATACAAGGTGGGGCACTCTGAAAAGAAGGCAGGTCTTCTGGGACAGCATGTGTTCCCAGTGCTTATGCACTGTACTAGTAACTTAATTTCAAGCCTTTTATCATTCTCTGATGCTACATTTCTAAGACTTTTCCCCTTCTCAATGCGCTTTCATGATGATCAATATAGTAAAAACATTTCTTCTAGGATACTTAGGTCCAGCAAATATGAACCTGAGAGGGCAGCAACATCTTCCATCCTTCTGTGGATGGTGTTCTTGGGTAGTTAGAAGGGAGCCCTTCCAGTTAATTTAATATTTTAACAGAGTTTTTACCCCTTAGGCAACTACAAAGAGGTAGCTTTGTGTTCGAGGTTCTCAGAGGTGATTTCCGTGAAGGGAGGGAATGGGTACATCCAGACCTTGTTATATTTCTTTAAGAACAAGGCAACTGAGTTGAAGAGAAGGCTCTCTTCTAACATTGTACTACTGAAGAACTAATGAGTACAGCACCACCATCCCAGGAATATAGATCAACTTATTGAAGCTAGTGATAACTTTCTTTATAACTTTCTTGTTCTCCAACAGAATTTTAACCCCTGCTAAGCTTGTTCAATATTTTGGCTGTTTGCTCCAGCAACTCTTTAAGCTCAAAGAGGTCTGGCTGTGGTTTCTTTGCAGAAGAAAAAAAGTTATTATTTTTTCATTTTAACCTATTTTTATTTTGACAACACCATGTATCCTGCAGTGAAGTGACTGGACACCATTTTCTGTGAGCACGAGGACATCTTTCAAGTAGAGGGGATTATATTATCCATTTTTTACTGACTGCAGACTGAGACCTAAAGATTAAAGCCAGCAGCATCAAATGGAAATCCAGCAGCAGAGACAGAGATTGGATACTGTTCTTCAGGTTTGCTTTCAGTTTCTCTAGCTATGAAATCTTTTTGCTCTTTCTCCAGTTTCCTGCTTCCTTGCTGTTAAGTCTTCCTGTGTCAGTAACAGATAACCTTGGTCTTACAGAAAAATGCTTTTTCCACCACAAAAGCACATTTCATCTCCAGAACAGAGTTATTCTGTAAAATGAAGAGAAAAATTGTGCATTGGGTAGGTTACATCCAAGGAAGATTCCAACTAGTGACTACTGTGTGTGGAAGCCTTGTGGGATGTGGGACATTGCAGACATTTCAGGAAGCAGCAACCAGCACGTTTGAGAGGAGTGTTGTGTACTATCCTCACGTGAACTGTTGACTGTAGGAATAAGATAATTAAATAGAATAGTGAGAGTTTTGAAATGGCAGAAAATAGAGGCAGAAACCTGCCAGCTAAATGGCTGGCACGAGGCTGTGGTGAGAGATTCAAGAGGAGGAGAGGGATTCAAGCTAGGAAGGCTTAGCTTTGCATCAGAAATGCACCCAGAAAAGATGCCTGCAGTAAACGTCCATATAAAAGCAAAGGAAATCTTAATGGTGTATCACTGAAAACTGATGTGGGAGATAGGAGCTTAGAAATGTACAAAGCTATAAAATGAGTGCAGCTGGAAAGCAGATGCTCTGCTTCCTTTTGAAGCAGGAAACAGAATTATGCAATTGCAGGGGAAGTTGAGGAATGCCCCTGCAAGATTTCTGTAGTCTAGGCCTTTGTCTAGGCCTGCATTACTCAACCCCTGGGACATCTGTAGGAGATTGGGGGTAGCACAGTTGCTGAAACACAAGTATGTTCTCAGACCTTTGAAAACTAACTGTGACATGGTAATAGGCTTAATGACTCTGCAATTCCCTGCAGTCATTTGAGGGATGCAGAATTCTCCATACTTGTTGTGGGGGTACATATGCTGAAGGTGGAAAGCCTTCCTTACCAAGGGATGGAGAACAAGTGCACTCACAGAATTATAAAATCTTTTTGGTTGAAAAAGACCTTTAAGATCATCAAGTTAACTCAGCCCGCTGTCAAGTCCACCACTAAACCGTGTCCCTAAGCACCGTATCTATGCATCTTTTAGGTATCTCTAGGGATGGTGACACTTATGATGATGTCTCATGTCCATGTTACATTGATGTTGATATAGACTAAAAAGGTGCAGCTGCTATATCCTCAGGTGCTTTGCACGACTGAAAGCAAACTGCAGCACTTTCACAGACACACATGATTTTCCCTCCTTGTGTTTGGTTACCACGCAACAGGATGAGCTCTTACAGTCTTTCTGTTGCGAAGTTTAGCTTGGCACAGCTCCTTACTAGATCTTGCTGAAGAAAACTTTAAAAAATATAGCCTTTAGTCTGAAGCCTATTCTTTACTGTCCCTCTTTCTCACTCGCGTGTCTATCCTACAAGCACATATATAACTTTGGACATGGCTTTGAATTCCTATTCTTCCTATTCAGAGCACATAAGTAGCTTTTGCAGTTGGTTACTATGGTTTTGTAGGTCACCTTGTAATGAGATGATGTAAAACCATTTTGCTTATTTCCCTCTGACTGAGTGAAATTTAGCTGATTCTTTTGCATTATGAGGTCAACATGTAACACTAGCCAAACCCATACATTGGTACATGTAACGTTCTGAAACACTGCCATCTTTTGGTCACTGGAAAATGTCTTCTATGATTTGTTTTGAAATCCTTATAGATGGCCTCAATGACTTTATCCTATGCAGCAGCACATTACATTAAGGAGCATGGAGAATCATATCTCTGTATTTTGGTGACAGTTTCAATGCTTGGAAAGAGATGAATTATTTTCCTTCCTTCCCCTATCCAGGAAAAATGCATTCCTTAGGAAGAAGGGAGAATGAACTACACACCGCAGGGTTTTTTGATGCTCTGTTGAAAGCTTAACCTGTCTGTTAAGGATGGCTTTATGATCCCTGTATTGGGATCCTTTAGGACCAGGTTGCCCAGGGAGGTGGTCAAAGCTCCATCCTTGGAAATTCTTAAGGTCAGGCTGGATGAGGATCTGAGCAGCCTGGTCATGTGGGAGGTGTCCCTGCTCATGGCAGGGGGTTGGACCCAGATGACTTTAAGGTCCCTTCCAACCCTGACAATTCTATGATTCTATGCTTTAGTGGGTATCATGATACAGATATTGATAAATACTTAAAAATTATTTTATTGTTTTAGTTTATTGGGGTGGGGGAGATGTTGACATTTGGACACAGTGATCTTAGAAGTCTTTTCCAACTGTGACAATTCTGTGATTCTGTGATTGTAAAGTAGGACTATTCTCAGGAAAAAAGGGCTTAAGATATTGAAGGTTATATTGACTAGGCTTGACTTTCTTTTCTCCTGTACATCTTTTTATGTGGATTTAACAGTATTACTGAAGATTTACATCAGTGCAAGGAAAGACAGAATTAGGCTCTCTGATGCAGATGCTACATGCTTTGATAGCATCTTTCTAGCAGCAGACTGACTTATGTGAAAGAGGAATTAAATGCCCAGTGTTACTAATGGTTGCTTATTGATATACAATTGTACAAGAATACAAGTTGGTACAATTTTTCTTGGCAAAGAGACAGAAGAAATTGTCACATTAAATTAGTAGGATCTATTTTAATTTTCTCTTTCTGACATCCTGCTATTGATCTGGTCCAAGTGCCTTTATTCAATAATTCCACTAAATGAATACCAAACAGTCAGTAACCTAAATAGGATTTATTTATCAATACAATTTTTAAGACATTTAACTTTCAGGACACAGCTTATTTATGGAAATGTGCAATTAAAAAAAGCCCATAACACAAAAGTGTATTTTAGCAGATAGACTGGCCAGGAATTAGCTGTAGCATAGAAACACTGTTTTCAGTAGCAGCCAGGCTGTGGCTTTTCAGCAGTAGTACTGCCAGACACTTATTTTCTTTCAGACAGGATCTAGCTCCTTGATGCTGTTGTGCAATAGAAAAAAAGTAAATAGTTGTCATGTGGACGAAGGAGACTGGTACCTTATGACAATGTTCCAGTCTGATGAGAGTATCATTACCCAAAGAAGTAATTAGAAATGAAAATGTCATTTGTGAAGTTGTTTGGAGTAAAAAAAATTGAGTGATGTGAATAGTTTCTGAGTGGAGTGACATCATATTTAAATCTTCCATGATGAAGAAAAGATTTATGTGGTATCTCTCATTGTGGATTGACTACAATATCAGAAAAGCTTTAGTATGTCTATTTTATTGCATTATATATGTTTGGAAAATGTAACGTTGTCACTGTAGTATCTACTTTGAAGGGGAAGCAAATCTGAAGTCTCAGTAATTTGTGCCACTTTGTTGTGTGAATTTATGGGGAAGCGAACGATGGGAAGTCAGTTCTCCTCCTAGCCTGGTTAATTCTACTTTGTGAGGTAATGCTGGGTCTGCTTCAACACCTCCAGCAGAACCCTTTGGCAATGGCACTTCTATTCACTTCCTGAGCACCTATGTCTCTGTTCCCACAATTTCTCAAAGCAGTGACAGCATTTCAGGGGTTGCTGTGTCTGTGTTTGCATGTCTATGTGAACATAATTATTATGGGGCTTTGCACAATTAGAAAGAAATTACTCCAGGTACAGTGTATTACTATTTTGCTGGCTGAATTTCTCTACGGCTGTATAGAATTGTTGTGGATATGCAGGGCTCATATAATAATAATAATGTAATAATAATTACTGTTTTCCCCCAAATTTGTGGAACCTCATCTAGTCAAAGAATTATTAGTGTGTCAGTATTGATAATACAGTATTGATAATATCCAGAAAGCTGGCCATTAAATATTCACTGATAGGCTGCCTATTGTACAGAATTGTATGTGAGGAAGAGAATATTTGGATGAAGACACGGAACAGTAAAGAAAAACTTTAGCAGAGTTCAAGGAAATGTAGTCTCTTTTGTGTAATTCACATACTTTCTCACACATTACTGTGCCCAGCATACTTCAGAAGGAAAAACTCTAGCCAGCCAGCAAGACACCAGAAGACGCTATAAGAAGAACTAAACTACAAAGTTTAGGACTAATTAGCTCTTCTGTTACCTTAGTAGTGCTAATTCATTTAAATGGATTTGATGGAGCATAGTTTGATCAAACACGGATCAGAGAGAGGCAGTCATTGACGGTGGCTGATGGGAGAACAGACGTCAGGAGATTTGTTCCTTTCTCCCCCCATCCTGTTGGCTCTCTGAGAATTACTGTTTGTAATGATACCAGGCTTCAGAAGAGGCTTGCTGCAGTAGCTAACTTCTGATCCTGATTAATTTTCTATAACTCAGTAAACTGTAAATAAATGGATTAAAGAGCCATTTGATCTTCAAGCAGAGGTTTAAAGGGGCTTTGATGACTAAGTACCTGGGGGAATACAAAGGATTATCATGGATAATTGATTAAAGAAGAGAGACATTAAATTGATGTATACGTGAATACATATAATCTACAGTTTGTGTATGTGAATCTTGTGTGTCTGCATGCATTTGTGTAAATGCAGTCACATATAGGAGGGAGCTGAGTGGGTTTATAGGAGTGTACATGTTGCATTTACTTTGTCTTTTTTCTAATTAGGAAATGGGAGATGAGGCATTACTCCGTTAAACCATGATTGCGTTTGGAAACACAGCAGCATGGAGCTGAACTCCATTGGTAAAACTGTCTGAATGTGAGGGGCAGCACAATAACTATAAGCTTGTGTGAACTGAAGCATACCGTGGTGATTGAGAAGGTAAGAGAGGTGGTGTAAACTTTAAAATACGTTAGAAACCATCTCCCCATACATTAGAACACAAGAAAGAATGTGTCTTAGCTTGGGTACCAACACCTCTTTATGCTATTGGTATGTGCTCAAAAAGAGGACTCCAAGGAAAGCTTAAAAACATATAGGATAAATAGTAAGGGGATGAAGAGATCAAACTGCCCCCTCCAGCTTTCTTAATCAAAGAACCTAAAGATTTCTCAGCTTCTAAAAGATTGAATTTTAAAGGCTCACATGGCCAGAAGTGAAAATAACGTAAGGTAACCCTGAGACTAGTTTTGTGACCTCTTCAGATTTAACAACTGGCTCTCCTGCTTTTAGCTGGATTTCAGCCTGCAGTACATTAAGTAAACAGAGCTGTATAAAACTGCCAAAAATAAATAGTGTTATGGAAACAAGAAGTCAGTCTTAACCTTAGTTTTGTGAAGGCTAACTTACAGGAACTGAGGCAAAACTACATGTTGTTTGCTCTTAATTTCTTTCTTTCTCTTGGATGAAATATGTTTAGTTAGAGATGTATTTTTCTTTCCCTTCATTTTGGTAAAGATTTTGTGGAATAGGGAAGGGTGAATATGTCTCAGGGTAGGGAAGAGGGAAATGATGGTTGTACCTCGCTGCAGTCACTCTGTTTCACCTGTGATGGTAACTTTTAGTTTTGTAGTTCAAATGATGACTTCACAAATAATATGAAAGCAAAGTGATGTAAAACAGTTCATTCCTCAAATGATAACTTCACAAATAATATGAAAACAAAGTGATGTAAAACAGTTCATTCTTTGCTTTTGCTCCAGTCCTGCACATATTCCCTGCTCAGCCATCATTGCTCTTTACAATTAAGTAGAGAGAGAAGGATTTATTTTGCACTAGGGCTTTGGGAAATTTAGAAAGCAGCTGTTCACTTCCACTAGAGCAACAGAGCTGGCACAGACTGTCCCCTGGGAACTGACATTGAGTACTGCATTATAAATACCATTTCCTAAATGCAGACTAGGTTCCCTGTGGCTGATGAATACACCCATGCTGTCTTAATACAGAGAGTTGAAGAATAACATTTTTTCCTTGCTTTCAGAGCAGGGGGAAGCATCTCACAGAGCTTCTTTTATTCCACTGATTGTGTGTGCAGTTGGATACTCATTTAATAATCGTTTATGTACTGACCTTAACACTGGTTCTGGTACCATCATCTCCCACTGAGGTGAGCTGCAATTAGGGAAGGGTGCAGATCCTTCCTGGCAGAGTGAAAAGAAAACCATGAGTTCAGACCCTTCTGCACTTCTGGGATGAGGCATTGGTGTGATGTGCAGCCCTTGATAAATGGCTTTACAACATCTTTGCTTTTCATTGCTGGTTTGGGAACTGAAGCCTACACTCCTCATAGTACTGTGGGGATATAATAAGCCACATTAATGACTGTCAGCTTCACTGAGTGCCTCTCTTTTGTCACTCACCTGAAATAACTTTCCAGTCTCATTTAGATGGTTAAACTCCAAATTTAGGAATTAACTTTGTACAACCAATGCAAACTAAAAAAGGCAGCAAGTAACTGGGTTAGGTGCCTCTGAATAACTGCTGGAGCTGCTCCTCATTAGAGAATTTTCATCCCTTTGTGTGCTTTCTTCACCTTTTGTGTTCCTTTTCTGCAGGAAGATATACCCCTTCCTATATTTCATATTCTCACACACCTGCTCTCCACAAGGTATTGTCTGAGGAGGTAAGAAAGTGAAGCAGAAGGCACTTTACAGCTCTGTATCAGCTCTGAAAATCCTCGTGTGAGTTACAGCTGAGCAGACATGTCCTCTCATCACTAGAGAAAGCACCATAAGACAACACTGTGCTGTTAGGAAACAAATAAGTTGTGAGAGAGGTTGGTTTTGGTTTATTTTTTTGTTTTGTTTGTTTGGTTGGTTGGTTGGTTGTTTTTTTTTTTTTTAGAAAAAAAACCCCAACTCTTAAATGAGTCTTTACTACTCTGAAGTCTTTCTAATTAGTCACCAGAACACTAATTATTGTCAGCATTCAGTATCCTCAGCTGCATTATCATTTTATTTCTGAAGATTTAAAATTGCAGTAGCTGGTAATATCTTAGTTCTCATTAGAACTAGATTGTAATTGAAACTTTAGGAATCTCCTTTCAAGGTCACCTCCACACTGGAATTCTAGCCGAAGAGCTGGAGTTTGCCAGACACAGCAGCAATATAAGTAGGAATGCAAGAAATAATAAAGAATCCTGATTTTTCCCACTGCATGAGGAGAAAATGAATCTGGAATAGCTAAATACAGTTTTTCACAGAGCAGAGCTGGCTGGAGTTATGACTTCAAAGCAGACATGGTTTTGGGAACAGAAGAAGACTTCTTGATACATCCCCTTGGTTAAAGCTTAAAAAGTGAATTCCTGAAGTCAATTCTTTCCGTCTTTTTTCCAGCAAGTTGCTTAGTTATCAGGAAGACAGCACCTACCAGCTGTTATTGAAGTCAATAAAAGCAACCATAATATTTGTCTTTTATTAATTGCTTCTGTGCAGGAGTGTCTCCCCTGTGAATCCATCCCTTCATTTATGATTAGAAAAATGGATATTTAGAGCAGTGCTATTTGCACATACTGTAAGAACCAATCAACCAAATTAAACCTGTGTTTAAAAATTGATTCCCAGCACTGAAGAAACTGTATGTAGATGAAACATTAGGAGGAACCAGCTGGAAACTGGGTGAGGTTTTTGTTATGAAGAATTAAAATAACTTTTAATAATTTGTCAAAATGCTCAGCAGATGTTTTTAGTCATAAATAGTTCATTTTTTTTCTTTTCAAGCCAAAGTAGCATTCAAGGAAAGAATGCACTTTCTTTAATGATAATATTTTAAAAACAAAAACAATAATAATGCAACAGATGTGAATAGATGGAATGGAGGTTGGAACAGGATGACCTGGGATGGAAAGAAGGCTGGAACAGGAGTCAAAGCAAAAGCAATGGGTAGCTCTGTGAGTTGAGGTTCCCAGGAGCTGTGTCAACAAATAGCATTGCCACAACAATTAAAAATCCCCAAACCTAAAAATAATCATAAAAGTCTTCCTACTCCTCTTTCATTTGAAAATGGTGCTCCTTCTCGCTGTGTACAATCAGGCCTCTTATGTTTTCTGATTGCTAAATAAGTTAATAATATAATAATAAATTAATATAGAGTATCACTGCCCTCTTTTCTTTTTTACTGCAGTCAGCTGAACTAATGGGATTCAGAACTTACATCCACTAAGGTCACTTCAGCTGTTGCAGCACCTGAGTATTTCAGATTACTGTCCATCCTCCCAGCCCGAGTGCCATGCTCAATGCATGGTAGCCATTTCCCTTGGAAATAAAACCAGAAATGATGATACCAGTTATGCTTAAAAACCGCCGATCTTGCGTTCGCGGCCCCGCTGCTTCCCTCAAGTGCCGGCGGAGCCCAGACCAGAAGCAGGGCGAGGCGGTACCGCCCCGAACCCAGCAGGAGCTGTGCCTCGCCCCCAGGGAAAAAGCAGGACAAGGAAGCCTGAGCACCGCCTTGCCTTGCCTTGCCTTTCTTGTGCGTGTCCTGTCTCTTTGGAGAAAAAGTATTTCTATTGTAACAGTGACACTAAATGAAAGAAAACAAGGCCGATGAGCAACTTGAAAAGTTTAGCTCAGCTAAGCTTTCAGTTGTTATTTCTTATTAATTATTGAGAGTAGCTGTCTGCTGGAAAGGGTGGGATACATGAACTAGAGAACGCTCACTGTAACTAAGTCACTATATTGCTCTTCCACCAAATACAGTTTACTGGGGAAGGGTGAAAAAGGGAAACAGCTTTAGGGCTGTCATGCCTGTGGGTTAGGCATATGTAGACACTGTGAGTTTTTGGAGCATCCAGGCAGATGCTCATGATGAATTCTTACATCAGGAAGCCTGTACTTTCTTGCCCTCGCTAATACCAGGCTGTCAGGTGGCATGGAGAAGCACAGGGCCACCCTGTCCCCTTCCATGCCTAGTCCTCCTGGTGGTGGTAGTAAGTGTCAATTTACTTATGGAAAAACTTGTTTGGGATTCTTTTTCTTCCCGTCTGCTCCAGCACGTAGCCCTGATTGTGCGAAATTAGTTCAGGACTGAGTCATGGTATCCTCTGAAGCTGAGTGGGATTCAAGCTGATAACTTAAAGGGATAAAATATATAGGTAATTAGCAATGTCATAATGTCATGTATCTTCAAGATCTCTGTACACGTGGAAGAATGAGTCTCCTAAGTTTTCTCCTTGGAAAAGCAGTGGATGAAGTTGTTAATTCATACACAGCAGAGTCAAAAGATCTTTTCACTGGACTGAAAATTGCTGCAGGACAAAATCAGGACAGAATGAACAGTTATAATTTAAGTGGTACAGTCAGAGACTGCATGATGTGTATCACACAAGTGTGCAGCAGACTAATATGCTCTGAGTAAATTACATTTGAAAGGAGGTTTAAAAGGTGTGGAATGGGACCCAGTTTCATAGTGCCCTTTCAGATGCCCTCCATTTCCTGTGCTCCAGTGGCTTCCCCAGAAGGATGTGGATTTGCAGCCTCGAGTTCTGTGTGTCAGCCCCATGTGGATGTCTCATGTACTTAAGGGCATTTTAAAATGGCATTTCCTGCCCATGTTCAGGCAGCTGAAACTCCTCTGAATGACAATTCCAGAACGTGCTTGGGAGGAGCTGTGGGGCCTGATCCTGCTTCTTTCTCTGGATTGGTAAGTCCTATTAACATTTCCTTATTCTGTGTCATTGGTGAGACTGAAAATGATCCAAGAGCAGCCTTTGTCACAGAGTATTGCACATATGTGTCTGCCCCAATGTGGGTAACTTTTAACTGAGGGTTGAAAAGTGAGTAATTCTTACTGCCACATTAGGAGTGAGTCGTTTTACTCTCTGCTTGAACCACACATTAGAGCTTTTGACCAAGTTGGAGGGCAACATAATTTATTTAGCTAAATTAGGTTTCAGAGGATCCTAAAACTGAATGTTCCAGATAATATAAAACTGAATGAAGTATTTTCAGCCATTAAAATCTTGTCCAGAAAGTTAAAAGAAGAGCTATATTAACTAGCTGTGTACTAAACAGTGGCTGCTTAAGACAGTGGTTAACTTTACCATAAATGCTTGATCATTCTTGGACATGAATTTGAATACTGAAATGTATTTGTACCATATTTATAGTATCATTCTGTCTTTTTCTTTTCCTAACAAGATAATAAATTCAGTTCTTTGACAACTGTTCTGATTCTTTTCTTCCCAAACTGTTCAAGTTCCTGCCTGTGAATAATAATTTCTTTTTAAAGCAGCTGTGTGTGCAGTGGAGGGCAATGCATTTGTATTTGGGGAGTCCAAAGTTTTCAAATAATGAAGCTGAGACAGGAATCTTGTCTTATTTGTATGTCCATAAAGTGCTGTTACTCTATTCTGTACAGGGCCATATGTCATTCTAGCATCTGGGCTCCTTCTGGCACTTCAGTAAGCAGTGTGATTAGTGTTTTGTGGTGCCTGAATTCTTCTAGACCAAAACCAGAGCCAGAGATTGTATTTCTCTTGTTTTTCCAGCTACACTAGGGAGCAGTGAGCACACTTTGTATTTGATACTTCCACCTGACCTTGGAAACATCAGTTATAAAACCTACTTTATGTTAACTTTACAATACTGTGTGTTTCTTTGGAGCTCAGACAATCTGAGTTTTGCAAATTATTCGGACATCCTCTGAGCTTTTAATGCAATTTAGCTTTCTCTGGAACAAAATAATGATATCTTTGGGTGTTCTAAGGGCTGCAACTTCCAGCCAGATGAGTTAATCTGATAATAACTATGTGCCTGGAGTTTGTAGGAGATCTGAAATTTGCAGGTTTATGTACAAAACTACTTTTTTTTTGCTGAGGAAGCAATGTATAATAAGCTCTGAGTTTCCAGCTAGTGTTCGCAGCTTTCACTTGTGCAGCTAAAAAATGAATTCCTCCCTGTAAATTGTGAGCAGCTCCATGGGAATCTTTTTAATATGTGTAAAGTAGGGTGTGCTTAGCAATAGGAAGTGCACTGATACCACATTGTAAACACCTTGGAACAGGAGAACAGTGTTTTTCACATTGCTTTATTTGTTTCAACTAACTCATGTGGACCATCAAAAATCATTTCCAGGACTAACTCTGAATGCTTGAAAAGTCCCTGTAGTGTGTTAAACTTCAGCAATGGGATCATGAATCAATGTAAGTCCAAAGGAAATATGGCCCTGTGCATCCCACTTTACTGTGCTTTGTGCAAGGGAGGCCTTTGAGAATTGTCAGGGATTATTGACTGTTTGGAGAGAACAAAATGGTTCTGCAATGGTTGCTTGGACCAATAAGTCATTGTGCTGATCTTCTTACCCAGGCACGTTACCAGGGCAGGAAGGCACTTCAGAGACTGCTAATTATCAAGCTGCCATGCTTGGGCAGCAAATTACCCAGTTGTTTTCGGCATCCTTGGGGAAAAGCTTCCTTGAAGCAGACCCCTCCTGTTGCCTGCAGTTCCTCGGCTGGCCAGCTGCAGCAGGATGTACCTGCTGGTGGGACACGACTGCCAGAGGCTGGAATCTGACACCTCCCAGAAAAGGCTTCCTTGTAAACGTAGCTCTGGTATCAAGCACTGAGGTACATTTGCCTTCTTTTCCGTCGAAGCTCTGGGCAATAATGACTCTTTAAATCTTTTAGTTGCTGACGTGGTACAGAAGCTCAGCTTTTCATAGACTGCCATTTTGCCTTTTGGCACTCGTGGACTCTCTGACTTCGTTACTTTGTTTACTGTATTGCTTCTACTGTTCCCCCATGGTATTTGGCAGGTATGCGCTGTACTGGCAAAATAATTTTTATGTATGTGATGTATCTTCTTCTATATCCTAGTCATTCAAAAATATTCAAAAACTTTCAGTAGTTTCACTTCAAGTGTTCTTGCGCTGTGAGCAGCCTCAGATAGATGCTTTTCAATATTCTTAGTTTCTTATTCCACATACCTGCAGGACATGATTGCCTTCTGGCATGCTGATCAGTATTCGAGCGGAAAAAGAAGAAAAGAGAAGAAAGTTTAACATCCAGGCTTTTTCTTCTTTCTGCCCATATATTATTCTCTGTTACTAAGTGAAGCAGAACTCTTAGTTCATAGGCATAGCATTCCCTCTATACAGAAGCTCTTTTTGTCATCTGGATCATGTTAATTTTTCACCATTCTTTGAACATAAACTATGAAAACTGTCCCTTTTCTTGCTCCCTACCTTGTGAAGCCCAATTATAAGTTGGGGGAGGGTCATGATCAAGATGTACAGAATACAAGATGTTGCATTATGAAAGTTTTACTGACACTCATTTGGGATGACCTACATAAGTCACAAGTCATGTTAATGCTTTAGAAAATTAGAAGGAATTAATTTATAAATGAAATTAATGGGGAAAATGGCCATGAATTTTAATAGAAGTGTAATATTAACAAGAATGGAAGTCATTAAACTTTGAAATATGAGGCTGCCTCTTCATCCACTGGTCTCCACAGCTGTGATTATAACTGATGGAGATTCAGAGGTATGAAATTGGCTGAATGAAGGTTTTCTAACTGGCCCATGAATAGCATGAGAGAAAGGAGAAAGGAGGTAGATTGTTTCAGGGGAATAGCAGAGAAAATCAAGGGCAAGGGCAGAAAATACTGAGCTTATACCATGCCTATTCTCCAGTTCATGGTGAGTTACAATGTTCATCATCTTCACTATCTGGGGATTTGGCTTCCCCAGTAAGAAAGCTGGAAGAATTTTTCTCACCTCTTGCATTCTTGCTTGTGTGTGTTGCTTGGTTGGAAGTATTTTTCTGCTCTGAGCATGGTTTTTTTCACTCCTGCCCCATAAAGAGCATCTTCTTTGTGACCTCAGGGTCCCATATGACTACAAAGGCTTAGCACCATTGGGAGTGGGTAGAGAAGCAGTGACTTTTTCTGTTCGGCTTGCTTCAGACCGAATAGCAGCTCTGTACCTTGTATCTCTTGATTTCTCTTGCTTTCCCTCCTGCTAGGCAAAGCTAAGGTATCATAAGAATATCTGATTATAAGCATTCAACAATTTTCTCCTAAGTAAAAAAGGATTCCTTTGTTGACTGATGATACCTCCTGACACAAGCAACTGAAATATACGTGTGTGTACTGTCTGTCTGCCCACCTAGCTACTGATAATTACTTTTTTAAAATTGTATTTTATAAAATTAAACATCACCTATGTTTTGCCAGTTTCTTCAGCTTGGTGTCTGAAGTTCTGATCATGCTTTGTATGTCTAATTGGTGCTTAGTTCTGGTTCACTTAATATGCTTTTATACACCTTACTTTTCAACTGAACTTTTACCCGTCATGGGCTGAGAGGCAAGTTATATTACCAGGCCTCAGTTAATTACCAGTGCCATTATTTTTTTTATTTGCAGTGCCTGAGCAAGCAAGAGAACAGAAGGTTAAGTCACATTTGCAAAGAGATCATGACTCAATTAGTGCATATGAGTAAAAAAGAAAAAAGAGGAATAATTAAGGATATGGCAGTAACAGCATTGTATGCCTGCCTTAGTGCTAAGGAACGTGCTCAAAATAAAAGCCCAGTAAAAGAATGGAGGATTAGAAAGGATGTGTATAAAGCCTGAAAGCAACAGGGAATTTGTGTGAGAGACTTTTCACACAGAGGAATTAGAGTTAAAGGAGCTTGTTAGAGCAAGGCATAAAATCTTGGCTCTGGTTTTACAAAATCAATGGACAGAAATGCCTGGGTTTTGGACAGCTTGCTGCATGGCTAGTTTAATTTTGGTTGTGAAAGCAAAAATAAAAAGCACAAGATCATCCCTGTACACTATGACTGGAAATACCTAAAACTGTCCAAGTTGTGCTTGTCAGCTCTGCAGTCTTTCACTGGGAAAAATGGTTGTCTCTTTAGGTTCAGCTATGCTTCTGCTACCTCCAGCAACTTGTAGTAATGCTAATTCACACTATGGTTAGCCTCTTTGCAAAATGAAGGTGTGAATGGATCACTGCACGGGATAGGAAGGGCTGTCTATAATTCCATTTTTTGTTGGATGTACTTACAACCTGGCAGTGCTGACAGCATAGACTGGTGTGAAGCCAGCTATGGGCAAAGAGGTGTAGCTCCCCTTGAAACAGGAGAGCTCTGGCAGTTGGAGCCAGCTGAAAATCCAGGTTTTTGGTTTTCAGGCCTTGCTCTGAAAACTAATGTGAGGAATATCACATGCTATTTGTTACCTTGGTGATATCTTTCTGAATGAAGTGGCAGTTAAAGCAATTCTGGTGAAGAAATTGTTGCACAAAGTAGCAGGGATATACCATGAAAGGTTCTTTGCCTAACATCTAGAATTTAAGCTCCAAGCATGTGTGCTGATTTCAGTGAGAGCAGGAGCTCCCACCATCACTGTGTCACCAGATCCAAACAGTGCCTGAAGCTGCAGAGATGGAGCCACAGGCTCTGTGTCCTGAAACATTCTCCAAGGATCAGAGAATCATAAAATGGCTTGGGTTGGAAGGGACCTTAAAGATCACCTAGTTCCAACACTGCTGCCATGGGCAGGGACACCTCCCACTAGCCCAGGTTGCTCAAGACCCCATCCAACCTGGCCTTGAACAGTTCCAGGGAGGAGCCAGCCACAACTTCCCTGGGCAACCTGTTCTAGTGTCTCACCACCCTCAAATTAGAGAATTTCTTCCTAATGTCTAACCTAAATCTCCCCTCTTCAAGTTTGAAACCATTTCCCAGTGTCTTCTCACTACACATCTATGTAAAAAGCCCTACCCCAGCTTTCTTGTAGGCCCCCTTCAGGTATTGGAAGGTTGCTATAAGGTCACCTTGTAGCCTCCTTTTCTCCAGGCTGATCATCCCAAACCAGAAGACATGTAAAACTGCAATGTACATAAGAAAGAAATATCCCCCACCTCAAAAAAAAAAAATCCCGTTGACCTAATTTTCTACTGAAGAGTCTGCTCTGGCTTGCTCTCTGCTTCCACACTGAGGAAACAGCAGCTTGGCTGTGGTTTGTTCCTACTCACACTGCATATTTATCTTTCAGGTTTTACAGCTTGCTCAGTCATTGAAGTAGTCTGTCACCTTGTGCAACACACTACTGTTTTCTTTTCCTACGGGCTGCTGGGTGGAAGATAAGATGTCCTGCATGAAGGTAACCCAGCCACTCTAAAACTTGGGTGTCATCAGCTCTCTTCTTTGTGGGACTGCTTTACCCTTCCTTCTTAGGTTTTGGAAAACTTCTGCACAGTCCCTGATTACTGAATCTCAGTAATCAGACTGGCAGCAATATGCAGTTGGAAAGGGAAGCTGAGCTGCACATCTAGTGCAGTGAAAAATAATACTGACATCACCCCAGTCTGTGGCAATGACTCGATGATTTATTTTAAGCATGGATATATTAGAGTGACAGAATCTGGTTTTGGTTACCCCCTTGTGCGTGTGTACAGATCATCAGAAAAGGCAGATAATGGTGAATGCGGTTTTTTTTTCCTTTTTTTTTTTTTTTTCTGAGTGACAGATCCATCCAATGATAAGACCCCAGACGAAGTTGATTCTGGAGTGGTGAATGGCACCTCTGCTGTTGCCATTTGAATATACAAGTGCCAAGCTGCTTATAAACCTCAATGGTATGTAGCATACATAGGTTAACTACTTACCTCCTGGGACCACTACAGTTTGGGACTGTGGTGTTTGCCTTGCAGTGCTATGAAGCAGAGGTTACTATTTTGGGGAAAATCACAGAATCATAGAATGGTTTTGGTTGGAAGTTCCAACTCCCCTTCAGGGGCAGGGTCACCTCCCATTAGATCAGGTTGCTCCAGGCCCCTTCCAACCTGGCCTTGAGCATTTCAGGGTGGGGGCTTCCACAAAGTCCCTAGGCAAGCTGTGCCAGTGTCTCACCACATTTTTTCTCAATATCTAACCTAAATCTCCCCTGTTCCAGTTTAAAGCCATTACATCTTGCCCTGTCACTACATGCCTTGTAAAGAGCCTATCTCCATCTTTTTTGTAGGCTCCCTACAGGTACTGGAAGGCCACTATAAGGTATCCCCAGAGCCTTCTGTTCTCCAAGCAAAATGAAATTTTAATGCAGCCAGATTGCAGCTAATTAGCAGGTGAACTTTTCCTATGAGACAGGAGTATCCAATAACCGTGGGGCCTCTGCAAGGGAAGGATTGTAAGTACTTTTATTTTTTTCTTTCTTTTGATGGAGGGGAATGGAGGTATGCATTTAAAATTGCAGGTACGTCTTTTCATGTTTGCAAATGTTTTCTCAATTTAGGAAATTTTTTAGGAAGCACGTTCCTTTGCAGGACCTGTGACCCTTCAGCAGGTGAGCTCAGTGCAACCTAAGCCAGCTGCAGGCTGCTACACTGTCTGTACTCAGTGCAGACATTTCATGTGGATCAGGAGCAAGCCTGAGGGTTTGCTTTTTTTATGGAAACACTGGCACCAATCTCTTCCCTTGATAGGCAAAACAAATGGGCTAACTACACACAGAATTAGCCATTGCTCAATGCAGGACTTGTAGCAGAGGATAGATTGTTTTCTTAAAGGACACGGTCCTGAGTGAGTGCTGAGTGTTGTCTTTCCTCTGATACATATTTTATTGGATGAGGTTGGAGTTTTGCTTACTGTGTGTGGAAAATAGAGTAGCAAGTTTTTTAGCAAGAGCACTGGAAAGTGTGTTTCCTCGGTGTTAGAGGATTAGCAGGATGCTTTTATGTCTCCTAACTGGCCCGGGGTAGAGGTGAAGCAGTAATGCTAAAGAGCAAAGGAGAAACATCAGTGTCCTGGAATCATGGTACGCATAATAGAGAGCTCTGCCAAAAATGTTTGGTAGTGGAAATCCAGATACTGAGATGGGAGATGCTGTTGCAGACAAGCAGGAACCTGTTGACTGTCAGGGGCAGGCTGCCAGGTTGGTTATGCTCCCTTGCTCTTGAGCTGCAGGTTAAGAGCAGGAGATTAACAGCTCCGAGGGACTGGGTAGGTCAAGCTGGCTTTTGTTACTTGTATGTGAGGTTGTGCTAAGGGCATTTTCATGGCCAGAACATTAGGGGTTAATAGGGCTCTGAGAGCTGTTTTAATGTATGGTTAATTAGTTATCATGCAGGCTGATTGATTGCCTATCTATTAAATTTTCTGTTATGAACTTTTAAAATGTATTACTCATCTGTAAAATGGTTATAACAGACATAAATTATTTAAGAAACATTCTGATTAATTTATGAACCTATTCTTTAGAGCAAAGCTGGACTGATCTTCATCTTCATGCCCTGTGTTTTTAGATTTACACGTATGAAAGCAGCTCATGTGAGTGTCTTCTACACCAGGCAATGGAATAGAAAAGATCCCATACATATATAGTGACTCCTTACTGGCTTTCCATGTCTTGGTCCTTCTCTTTGCAAAAGTTATCACACTGTCTTTAAAGATGTTCCACAGGGCCTGTTGCAAAACCCTGTATAGCTATTGGAGCTGACTGGAACCCAGCCATTTGCTCAGTCTGGGTAGTTTGGTTTCACCTAGTGGTATTTTAGACCATTTTGGGTTTGTGCTCACTTATGCCTATTTGTGACACTGAGGAATGATTCCAGGAGCTGTGGATATGTGAAAGTGTTCCCAAACCCTCTTTTTCCCAATAAAACTGTCTGAAAGGGTGAGGACTATGCTAGCTTTGGGCCATCCTGTAATTTTCCTGCTTTTGGAGAGACCCTGTGGAAGACTTGCAAACCCTCTTACCTGATTTAGAAGTTGTGTGGCTAGGTTGATAGTGTAATTCTGGATATTTTTATGGCCACAGTTTCTGGCACAATTTGGTACTTTGTTCATGCACTGGGATTTCTAATTGCTAACAGGGTTGTCCTCTACTGCACACCATGGTGCAGCTGCTGTGTACTGGTGTGTCCTGGCATGACCTGCTGGAAGGAAGGAGCACTCAGCTGGTGCTTCCCTGCTGAAGCTATGAAGCTCTGTGGCAGGAGTGTTGGGAAATTCCCTGAGTACTTTTTTTCTTTTTCATTCCTGCCCAGTTTATATACAAATGTGTATCCAATCCCACCACTGCTTCTGGGAAGAGGCGGACAGGGAATTTTTTTTAAAATGAAAGTTTCAAACTTTTTCCTCTGATTCTTTTCCTTTTTATATTAGCCTCTTGGAAACTGAAATCTGTTTCCTCCCTTAGGGCTTTCGTTTTGTATTTTTTCTTCTTTTTTTTTTTTTGTCTTCCTTATATTGCTGGAGCATTTGGTGGCTGCTTTATAAAGGCAGTCTGTAAACTCATGAAATAAAGCAAGCAAAGAAGCAAAGTAGCATATTGATATGGGGAGGATGATAATACATTTTGCAGAAAGGCTTTGCAGTCTTCAGACATTGACAAGAAAGCAAGGACAATATAGGTAATATCAGCACGAACTGCATCCCATAAACACCTCTGTGCAACTCTAGCACAGGTGTGGGTTGCCAATAAGCAGCTGGTGCCAGACAATAAAGTCTACAGACCCTACAAAGTTCCATGCAAGTCTCTGTGATGTGTGACAAAGATCTTTATAGCTTCAGGAGTGCTTTGTGCCTGCTACATCCTTCAGGATGTTATTCACGTCTGTCCTATGTCCTGTGTCCTGGAGACCCTGCTCACTTGCAGAAGAATTGAGTCCCAGACGAAATGTGTCTCATTATGGCACATACTACATTATGCCTCAGGACATGTTGTCATGAAGGCTGGACATCATAACAGTGGTCCAACAAATGATGCCAAATTCTCTCTGTGTCCAGTTCATAGAGTGGGGTGTGATGCCATGCAGCTGCCTGGAGGTGATGCTGACTCAGCCTGGGCACTGTGCCCCTGAAACCCATCACCTCTCAGAATGCATCAGCACTGCACAGCGGGTGATGAGCTTGGGCTTGTCTTATTTTTTCTTCCATGTAGCCATCCCTTCTGTCAAGGAATTAGCCTCAGGTATGAGAAACTAAGAAAAACAGTCTCTTCTTTATAATAAAAACCTGACTCCAATTGCTGGTTTCAGAGATTTCATAAAAAAATGTAAGCGATTTTGTGTGCTTTCATTAAAAAAACCCAGCCTTCTGAAAAAGATGCTCAGCTTTTCAATCATTTAGAGAGGCAAGATTTTCATGTCTGGGAGCTCCAATGTTAGTGAAAGAGTGTTAAAAAAAATGCATTTCTTTCTTGAAAGAAAAACATATTTTGATGAAGCAAAGAAAGTTTAATAGCTTGGGGATTGCTGACTTGTGATTTTTGGAATGCTTGTAACTGATATAACTGTTCCCCTTCTACAACAGCAACCCTACAGATACAGAAGCATTAACTGTCCTCCATATCACCCTCTAATTCCAGTATGATTTACCCTTCATCTGCATACTTGGTATTAATGACACTAAAAATATAAATTAACAGGGTTTTTTGTTTATTTTTCTGTTGTAAACCCCTTAGCTTCATTAATGGACACTTACTAGAAAAGGGCTACTGGAAATGTTCAAATTAGCACAGGTGCTAATGATAAGGGGCCTTTTTTCTCTTGGCCTATGGCTTTTCATGACTGTGTAACTCCCTCAGAAATTCCACAATGGAGTAACTGCTGCAGCCATTGCTTTCTGTTCATCCTCAGGTCTTTCTAACATGGTCATTACTTCACTGCCTGCCTCTTTTCAGCTAAAAGGATGTGAAGTGGGGTCAATGCTTTCCTATTACAGTTGTTCTGTCCTCAGGTTCTGCTGTACTCTTCACAGGGATAAACAACATCCTCACAGCCTTTTACCTCCAGCCTCTCTCCTCTTCTCTGATTCCCAGCCATTTAAAACAGTGTTTTCATTCCAGTATGCCCCAGATCTCACAATGGCACACCAACTCCCCCCCTTCCCCGGCTTCAGGATGCTCTTGGACCTGCACAGTCCCCATCCCTGAGACACTACATTATCCCTTTTCATGTGAGCTGTGCTGCCCCTTAATATGAGTCCAGTCACAGACCTCAGCCATGTGCCCTTGTGCCTTGCCTGACCCACTGCATGGCATGAAGCAAGAGGGAGAGGCTGATTGCTCCTGATGAGAGTTTGGGATTTGTGCAGCGTCTGGGTCTCAGTTCTCAGGGTCTCAGTTCATGACAAGATGGATTTTGACCCTCTCTGAAGTCGGTGTCTCTAGATGGAGCCCACCCACTCCATCGCAAGCCTCAGAAATTAATTATCCTTTGCCAGGGCTGTTATGGGTGTAAAATAGTTATTATTCACTGTGGACTCTGCCTTGCTTGTCCCCTGCACATAACCCCCTTACCAGCCTTGCTTGATGCAGCTCAGCGCTAAGGGAAATCCTAAGCACAGTTAAAACAAACAAATGAGTCCTGAAGGCAGGAGCTTCCAGCCATGAAAGACTCCAGTTATAAACTCAGCTTGTCCAAATGGCTTAAAAATGTCACCAAGCTCCACAAATGCTGCTGCAGTGCGTCAACCCTGATTGCTTGTTGCAGGGGAAATGAACAAAGCTTTTCCCCTTCTCAGACTGATGCAGTTGGAGGCTTTGTAGGGTCAGAGTATGCTGTCTGGAGCATCAGGGAAGGCAAAAAGGGTGAGGGGAGGCAGGAGGCCAGCAGGTGCACTGATACAATTGGTTTGCAAGAAATTGTATTAGAGGCTCACCCTACCACGGCTCCTTGCCTCATTTTCAGCAGAGGTGCTCCAGCTTTTGTAATGTATTGATTAGTGGGGAAAATAATGTGCATGGTGATGCTGTCTGTAGCTCTCCCTGCAAAACTTTCCAGCCCAAACTAGGTCAGGTTTAAAAGCCTAATGTGTGCACTGAAGCGCAAAGGCAGTGAGAGAGATGACTTGTTCCCAGTAATGATATTTTAAACAAAAGGAAAGAGCTGGTGTTCTGTTTGTTTAATGGCTGCAAGCTGATCAGATATTTCATTACAGATGTGTTTTGCTTTTAGATGCTATCACGGTATTTACTTGCAGAGACAGGACAATGAGTTGCAGGCAGAGGCTGGCAGGGAGGATGCTACAGCAAAAGTAGCTAAATAGCACAGTTTTTCTTGTTATAATTCTGATACATTGCAGTAGCCATTATCCACACACAAAATAAGAGATGCTCCCCTGGCCATACAGGCAGAGTAGCTAAGCTGGAAGAGACTATTATTTGTGTTTTGTGGACAGGGCTCTGCTACTAATAGAATAAATGACTTGCTACACATCTAAAGAGTCTTTACTACAATTGTGTACAAAGCCAGTGTTCTTGCATCTTGTTTTCAGTACAAAAGTATTTTATTTAAAAGAGAAGTTGGCCAGCTTTTGTTTGCCACACATCAGTTTGAGCAGCAGAGGCAGTGGTAGATGGTGCTGACACAAAGGAAGGTCCCACTCACCTTCTTTCTGTGGGTTCTTCTGGGCTGTACATTGTTGTGACGCAGCGTGTGCAGCTCTACAGATACCCAACCTGGCAATTTGGGTTCCTCTGAGATTTTACTCTTTGCCAGTGTCTCTAGTGTCTCAGTGAAACCCTTTTTCACCCCTGTTGGAGATGTGCAGTCAGAAGTCCTGGTGCCCTCAGCAGTCCCCTGGGCGCCTCTGGCCCATGTAGACACCTCGTGTGTGCCCAGGAGATGATGGCCTGGGGAGAGAGAGATGCTCTTCTAGGAGCCAGCTTTTCCACTCCTGAGAAGCCTGTCTAAGGTATCATGGTTTTCTTGATGAAAAATCCAACTGTGTCTCTATTGTCTAGAGAAAGAGATTAGACATATAATTTTTAGATCTGTTCTACATTTTTCTAGAAAAATGGGATCTGCTGTACTATTGGCCTCAAATCCTGCTGGGCCGCACCAAAGCACTTGGTGGATTTTCTTTAGCAATAGCATTAACATGTAATACTCTCCAAGGGCTACAGATAACAGAGACACCATACACATCAAGGATGCTGTGCTGCTTCAGTAATTCATATTTGCTGTGCTCTTTGATGTTTTTGTAGAGAAGGTCTGACAAAGAAGCAAAATATTGTGACTACAGCTGATAAGGTGAGACAAATGGAATGGATTATGATCTGGGTTTCCACAGCATTTTGCTCAAGTCTATTCCAGGTAGGCTTTAAGGGAGCCTGCATCACTACAATCTCTGAGTGCCTCTCAGTAGTGCATTAAGAGATGCTACCAACATCTGCTATTTGTGAGTCATCCTTATTTTCTTCATTTCCCAGAGCTAGAAGAATATGTGCTTTTTGAAAAGAAATATGCAGCTTTATTGAGCATGTGCCTAGGGCCCTAAAGTCCTCAGAAGTCTGCTTAAATGAATACTAAAACTCTTCACATTGTTATGCTATTTGGGAGTGGGTAGTGAGGATGGTTATCTCTGTTGTATGCCAGGTGGGAAGCCACAGCACAGAGAAACCTTAAAATTCATCATACTCACATGTGGCATCAACATCAGAGTCAGATGAGACTCCAAGTCTTTTGGTGCCTTGGTGTTGCTTCTTAGGGCTGAGCTGTGCCAGGACATTTGGCAATGTGCAGCTTATATGTGGTGATGATTGTTCAAAGTTTTGGTGGGAGATGCCTCGCTTTCTGTGAGCCTGAAAATAAAGATATGATCCTGAGTTCATTAGCAAAGGTTTCCAGCCATTGCTTCTCTTTCCCCAGGCACATTATTGAGGTGGCTGCTGCGGTGGTTTATACAATCTGACTCTTATCTGTGGTGTGGAACCATTTTCCTTACTAACATTAATTTCTCTTGTGTCAACCTGCAAGTGAATTCAGGGCTGGCAAGGACCTGAGACTAATCCCCATCAGAAAATGCTAAAAGGAAAGTCTTGCTTTATTTGGTCTTATTCAAAGCAAAGCCAGCAGTTCGCCACATCTCTGAATGTGGTTTCAATTTATCAAGCAGCTCCGTGAGGTGGCTGAAATTTTTCAGGGAAGATGAAGGAGGCTCAGTATCTTAGAAACTGCTCAGTTCAGAGCTCTCACTTCGATTGATGTTTCTAAAATCATGCTAATGCAATCCCTCATTTATCAAATTTACACATAATTTATGTTGTGGTTGTTCCCTACTATAACAGTTTAGCAAAACATTTTATAATTTACTCTGAATGATAAGATTTAATGAGAGCTTTCACGTATTTTTATCCAACTCTGTTTTGAGCTGTAAATGCAACATTGACTTGATTTCTTTAGCGCCTGGACAGCTGGCTGAATAGCAGTTGAGAGTTTCAGAAATGTAGGAATCATGAAATGAAGTTTCCTTGGATTAGCAGCACACATAGCTTTCTGTTGTGAGACTGTATTTTTCATTTGACCCATATACATGTTTATAATATTAGTAAAAAATAATTTTACACCTGAGCTTTAGCTCAAAATTCCATTGCCATCCGTGCTAGAGGCATCATTTATGAAGTCATAAGAGAAGGTCTACAGATCTTAGATCAACAGACTGTTTAGACAGGTTGTAATTCTAAAATTATTTCTTCTGAAATCTTGATAATTTAAAAAAATTTCTCTGTTCTTCCATTTCATTTGTCTATAAAAAGCCTATGACTATTCTGTATTAGATATGAGGGGCTTATGTAACTGAGGCGTACAAACCAATGCCATCTCAGGACAAGAGCTTACAGTCTAAAGGCTGGATGTCTTACTTCTACTTCTAAGGAGCTTTCCTTCTAGTGGATGTCTTAAATGCAAGACCTTGAACAGTAGGCCAAGAGTTTTCTAAACCAAAAGAATATCTCAAGGTTGGAAGAGCTCCAAGCCTGGGCCTCTGTTTCTGTTGCCTTTAAAAAGTCCCTTGGTTGCTCTGTACCTCTTTATTTCTTTCTACCTCTCTCATCCATGAGACCTGTGACCTTACAGAATAGTTGGTTGATGTCTTTCCAAAAAAATGTGCTCATTCTGGGGAGGCTGTCACCCTTTGACTGCTCAAAAAAGATTCCATGCAAAAGGAAACACACAAGTCCAAAAAGCTCATGTTAGCACTACTTCTTGGAAGAAGAGCAGCTTTTCTCCTCTGAGCTAACCAATTTTATTGTAAGTTCATGGCAATCATGTTATTTCACAGACAGGGAACATGAAGGTTATGAAATTGTAAAAATTCTCCTGTTCTGAACTACATTCCAGGCTACCCTGGGGCAAATACCTCCACACCTGAAGGAAAAAGGGGATTCTTGTGTTCCCTGCCTTCTTCCTCATAACTGATTTGATGAGGACCTGGTTAAGACTATCTGGGGCACTTAGAGACCCACTGGGGACCAGCAGTGACTCTGGTGTTTGGCAGTGATCAAGGCAGTGAACCCTCTTCCCATTTTACAGGGATACCAAGAGGTGCAAGGAGGTCTTGCTGTACCCACAACAGTGGCAGCAAGGAGAGTGGGAGCAAATGAGAGGACAGGTTTCTTGCCATGGGCTCCCTTAACCACTGGTTTTAAGAGGATCCCTCTTTTCATTCCTTTGTCTTTCCTACCTGGGAGGAGTAGCCCTTGTGTCAGTGGAGTGCAAGAGCATTAAGCTGTGCTGGGAGGAACAGGATACAGCACACTGCTTCAGGCTCTCTGCATGCTCCAAACAGCATTCAAATGACATTTTCCAGACTTTTATTTTTCTAGACTTGGTGGAAAAGGCAAATCTCCTGTTCTGCACTTATTATCAGGCTCTGATGCTGAGGAGGATCACATTGTACTCCAGCTTACCCATATTCACTTGACAGCATGAATGCCTGGAAATAATAAGCTTTCAACCAGAGGTTCAGCTTCCTGAGTCCCATAATGAGTCTGGGGACTTTCACACTTCCCACAAAACAGAATTCTGCCCCCCACTGTGATACACAATCTCATTATTATTATTGTTTTATGGCATGGCAAGCACTTCTGCCTCTAATATTAAAGGTAGCAGCTCATGTACATTTCATAAAAGATTACAGGACCAATCATCATGGGATTTGCCTTATAGATACTAAGATGCTAGCTTGAAAATTCCTATTGCCCAAGAGGGCCATTCCTTAATAATGGACTTAACAAATGAGGTCTGAAACTGGTATTCAGACAGTGTGCTGCCTTCTACATCAGCTCTTAAAAAAATCAAGTTATTTTTCAAAGTAATTGTAAAGTGGCTCTCCTCAGCCTCCTCCACTATATCACTCTAATCTCTTGGGAAGTACAGCATGAGCATTGCACTGCTTCTTCTCCTCAGACCCAGTGATCCAGGTGGCCTGGCTTGCCACCTCTGAGGCCAAGAATAAAATGTCTTGCATGCAGGATCTTTAGAAGTTTGATAGAGAAAAGCAAAACTGAAAATTTGTCCCTAAAAGCTTTGGTTTGGCAATGAGACTCCCCAGCCCTTGTTGCTTTCCTTGGATCATAGCTCTTACTCCGCCTCAGGTGCATTGCTGTCCCTGCTAATTTTCTTCTGTCTGCTTAAAGAGGCTGCACTGAGACAGATTATTACTACATTACAGTCCAAATGAGAGGCAAATCACTGACCCCTATGCATGAGAACAAATCCCTTTAGGTGATACAGCTGTTTTGTGGCCGTGGCTATCTTGGAGCTCCCGGATGGCATATGCGTTGCCCTGAGAGACAGAGCACTACTGAATGAATGGCAGCTCCTCCTCTTTGAGCACTGCAGATCTCAGCAGGCACAAATTAGGATGTCTTGGGCAGGCCCACTCTTTGTTTGTACCAGCTGCAAATGAAGAGAATACATAAAAAGGACTATTTCTTGAGCAGAATGCAATGTCCTGCCTCACATCCAGACTGACAGGAGGAGGGAGAGGAATAACACATTCAGCTTGCAACAGTATGCGTTTTCTCTCATTCTGTCATCGTCACCTGTTATTGAACCCACCTTCCCTCCTGAGGAGCAGCAGCCTCTCCAGGGTATGGTCTAACTGATAGCTAAGCTGGCATAAACCAAAGCAATCACATCTGACAGCACCTCAGTAATAAGACCCTGACAGCACAAAGACAAAAGCAACTGAATCTACTCAAAATTGAGTTTGTCTGGGTCAATTTTTTTCTGGAGTCTGTCAGGCATCATTTGTGCCTCTTTTACATGCCTCATTTCTCTTAACCTTGGCCAGGACAGGTAAGATGTGGTGCATATGCAGGACAGACCTCTGGGACCCATCTGTCCCTCAGTTTGATGGTTCCTGGGAGCCATGGTCAGGAAGCAGATGATGAAGCAGATTCTAGTTTGTGCTATATGGTGGTTGCACCAAGCAAAACAGCAGGGGCTAGTAAACCATATTTCCAAGTGACCAAAATATAACTTTTGAGTCCCCCAGGGATCTGTGTCACTATTAGTTTTAATGAATGCTCAGGGGATCATAGGCAGCAAATGTAACGGTGGCATAACATGATTAAGAGCAATAAAAGCTGGAGGAGACATGACAAAAGCAAGAGGGGGACCTATTAAAGCTGGATAAATGGGCAATGCAGCAGCAAATGAAATGCAGCGTTGCAAAAAAAATTGTGTCAGAAGGAATGATGTTAACTCTTTTTATGCATTCTTGAGTTCTTCATTTTGCTCTGAATAGATCTGGGCTCTTGACAGAGAGCTTAAAGAGAGCTGCTACTAGATGTGACAATCTATGTAGTATAAAAGATAGCAGGTCCTGCAATCTACTTAGATAAGAAAGAGATGGGTGGTAGGAAGGGAAAAGGAAAGCATCAGAGACCATAGTGTTTGCCTATGGTCGCTCATAAAACCAAATGTAGAGCAGAGGACTTGAGAATGCCAAGTCTAGGGCCAGGCTCTGAACTGCACAGGTAGATCCCCAGAGGTCAGGCCATTGACTGAGAGACAAGCACTTCCAGAGGGCCCACAGCATCATAGAGATGGCCAAAACAAGGGACATGAATCACTCTTTGTCTAGCTCTGGTAGTGAAACACATTAGAAGGGTTGCTTAGGCCATAAGCTCAATTCTTAAGGGGCTGGAATTAGTAAAATGACTTGCACCCTCTATTATTTTTTCCTCTGAACCATATGTTTTCAGCCACAGCTGAGACAAGGGGATTGTTTCTGGATGGTAAGTCCTTTTGCTTTTTTTTTCCTGGGAACTTGCAGCTGTGGAAAAAAAGTGTCATTAGAGGAACCAAAAGAAATGAATAGTGGTGAAAGCTGTGTGTGGTCAGACAGGCCTTGGAGCACAGAGGGGCTGGGGATACTGGTGAGGGCATATGGGTTCTTGTCCTGGTCCTTTGACATTTCTACCTTTAAACTAGGGCAGTGGGTAGAGTGAAGGTGTAGGACTGAGACTGTCACTTGAGATGTCTGCTGGCGTGAGGAAGCCCAGTCCCTCCACCATGGCAGTCTGAGCTCCCTGGCTGTAAAACACTGGCAGGTTTTATGTAGTGCTGCAACTGTTCATGCACATTTCCAGGACTGGCCTTGAGGAGCTCCAGGGCAGGAGACTGAGGACATGCATGATCTGCAAATTTTTTCACCACCAGTCTGTGGCACTATACATTTCCTTTGGGCCTAGATTCCTCTCCCCTCTTTCTCTTGGGTCAAACCTGCTGAGCCCTGATTTGTCTGTAAATGGATCCTTTTTATATCTCACCAGTAAAAGCAGAACATTTTTCAGTTTTGTTTGTGGGAGGCCGATAGGTACAAGTGTTGGTTGTTTGCATAGAGATTTCACAGACTGCAAAAACACTGTCACCTGTTCCATAAAATAGGAAATAAAACAGCCAGGATGTCAAGTACGTAGTAAACACCAGCTGGGAAGTGTCACAGTAGCAAGCTGTCTGACTACTGAGGAGGCTCATAAGCTGAGGCACACCTGAGGATAATCAGATAACCTAATGGTGAAGTGCAGCTTAGGAAGGTGGGCTCAGAGCCCACTCCTTGCAGGCTTGCTTGTGGTGTAAGTGCTGTTGCTCCTTCCATACACAACTCCAGAAGCTGATCTCAGCTGCTACACAGCCTGTCTTGCAGAGCCCACTGCTGGGGTTTTCTGTGGAGTAAAAGCAAACCTTGGAGCAGTTCATCCTGGGAAAACCCTCAGTAAATGCAGCAAGCATCTTCAAGTCAAAGGTAATATGTTGCTAGACTGCATTTCTACCCCTCCTTCCTCCCGCTCTGCCTATAATGGGAGAAGTAAAACATTGTGGTTTCAGGACATGAAGAAATTTTTGTTGCTGTCCATTGTGACTAAAGGGAGATACTGTAATGGTCTGAAAATGCCATACTGTAGCTCTACAGAGGGACAAAGTCATCTATGTGCATTGCAGGCTTGTATGGCAGTACAAGAGACACTTGTCTTATACTTCTCAGAGAAGGCATTCCACACTGAATATATTGATGCTGTGGAAGACTGGGATAGGTGAGTGGACAGTCAGTGGTTTGAGAGCCAGCTGTGTGACAGAAGTCAGAGTGTGGTGATCGATGGAGCAGGGTTGAGTCGGAGACCTGTAACCAGCATGTGCCCCAGGGGTCAGTACTTGGCCCAGTGTTGTTCAATGTGTTCATCAGTGACTTGGATGAGGGGACAGAGTGTATCCTCAGCAGGTTTGCTGATAATACAAAGCTGGGAAGGGTGGCTGACATTCTGGAGGGCTGTGCTGCCATCCAGCATGACCGCGACAGGCTGGAGAGCTGGGCAGAGAAGAACCTGATGAGGTTCAGTAAGAGAAAGTGTAGGGTCCTGCACCTGGGGAGGAAGAACCCCAAGCACCAGTATAGGTTAGGGGTGGACTTGTTGGAAAGCAGTTCAGAGGAGAAGGATCTGAGAGTCCTGATAGTAAATTATCCATGGGCCAACAATGTGTCATTGCTGCCAGGAAGGCCAATAGAATCTTAGGCTGAGAAGACTGTGGCCAGTAGGTTGAGGGAGATCATTCTCCCACTCTACTCTGCCCTGATGAGGCCACAACCAGAATACTGCATCCAGTTCTGGGCTCCCCAGTTTAAGGGACACAGGAATCTACTGAAAGAGTTCAATAGAGAGCTATGAGGATGCTTAAGGAACTTGAGCATCTTTCCTATGAAGAAAGACTGAGAGAACTGGGGCTGTTTAGCCTTGAGGAAAAGAAGGCTGAGAGGGGAGATTATTAAATATCTATAAATATCTGAGGCGTGGGTGTCAAGATGATGAGGCCAATCTCTTTTCAGTGGTGTCCAGTGATAGGACAAAGAATAATGGGTTTAAGCTAGCACATAGGAAGTTCCACCTCAGCATGAGGAGAAGCTTTACTGTGACAGTGACAGAGCACTGGAACAGGATGCCCAGAGAGGTTGTGAAGTCTCCTTTTCTGGTGACTTTCTAAATCCTGGATGCATTCCTGTGTGATCTGCCCTTAGGTGATCCTGCTTTGGCAGGGGGGTTGAACTAGACGATATCTAGAGGTCTGTTCCAACCCTTAACACTCTATGATTCTATGATTGCTTAGAAAGGTTACAGTGCCTTAACAGCTGGAGGTTTTAAAAGTAAAGAGGCATCTGCATAATATATATAAAACAGATGTTAATTCAGACAGGAAGTAGTGGTATAGATGTCTTGGTTAACAACATTCCTGCCCTGTGTGTTGTGATTTCTGTTTTGTGAGGAGGTGAGGAAGATCTTAGAAGTCTCAACACCAGTTCTGTGTGTGGTAGGTACCTGAGTCATGGTTGTTGCAGTCCTTTATCTAGTGTTATAAAACCAATATGATATATGAAGTTACGTAGTATGGAATAAATAGAGGAATCCTTATGACATAATTTTCAGTGCTCTTTCTACAATCCTGCAAGGCAGGATCAGGTGATAAGCAGAACCCAAGACCTACTATATTTATGAAGGCACAGATTTTCATCTTGTCAGATGAGCAAATGTTTGAGAAGTCACTCAAACTCTTTTTTTCTTGCTGGCTTCTTGGCTCTCCAATAGCGCATAACTTTGTTATGAGTCTGTGGAAACAAGGCTCCTGTCTTAAAGTGGTACAGCATAAGATTAGGCGAAATAGAGACAGCAGTGTTTTGTGCATATCTGCAACAATGCCCAGTATGCACCAGGTAAAAGTGTGTAACCGGGTGGATATGTCTGCACATGTATTTTCCGGGCAATTTGAGATGGAAAGAGTTCTTAGCTAGAAAAAAAATCTCCAAATGTTATTGCAGACTGTTGTTTTCAAAGCCTTTTGCCACGTTCCACGAAGTGGCAATTCATAGTGTAATTTCCCTGGCCCTTCCCATTTACACATGCAAACAAGGTAAGATCCAGGCTCAGAACTTTGATTGCACACTAAGCATGACCATAAATGGATCTTGCATGTCTGTCATGTCTCTGAAGGCATGAAATTCTGTCAGGGCTGTGTAAGTGGTTTCCAAGCTTCCTGATGCTGAAGCCATTAACATTTCAAAAAAGTCAGCCAAGACTTTCTTCTGCCTTCATCGTGGTTGGAATAGGAAAGTAACTAATGTGGGAGGCTACACTTGGGCTGATTCACTGCTAAGAGCAAAGTATACGTGAACACCAATAACAGAAGCAGATGATCTGCTTGAACCTGCAAACTGAAGGCTTGTCTGCTTGACACAATGTTGATGAACCACTTTTTCTTGGTGCTCAAGGCATGTAAAGCCACAGACAATCATTAACTGTTGTGTGCAATGTAGTCAATAAATTGCCATCAGACTTTCCCTTCCATTTAACTTTTATTAAAAGAGGTGCTAAGGTACTGTACTGTATGCAGTACATCATATTTATTACCAAAATTAACAAATATACAAAACTTATACATGTAATTTTCTTACATCCATTTATTGGTCTATAATACTGCATTTGTTCAAGTAGGTTATCTACAGTATGTAAACATCCCTTGGATTGACCTCACACAGATTAGGAAAGCCCATCTAACCCATGTATTAACCAAATATAGCTTTTTCTTTTCCTTTTTCTTTTTAAATTTTTTTGGCTTTCATCGGTAGAATCTAATCTTCACATTTGGCACATGGAAGAGACATCTACAGTGCAAAAGAGGCAGATTTTCTGGTTTTGTTCTGAGCAGTTTAGCGGAGTCATGGTTTTAAAGAGCTGAGAATAAATTTACACAAACTTGATAGGAGATGGATTAGTGTTAACGCTCATAGATCAGTGATTAAACTAGAGCAGAAATTCAAAGCCTCTTCCCCAGCCCACTCGGCCAGGTGGAAAAAACAACTCAGCCTTGTTCCTAAGGATTAAAAAAGGACTCTGTTAGCAACAGAGAGAGGAGGTTTAGTTTACAAAGAGCCCTCTGAGATTCCACTTTCGATTTTCTGCTTTGTAGGATTCTTCCCCCCCCTCTTGTTTGAAAGCAATTGGTTTCCCTTTTTAATGTTGGAAAAATACCTGGTGGAGAACCACTTTTCTATGCTGGCAATTTCTCATTGAGTTGGAGGTTACAGTTGGAGTTCACAGATCTTTGAACCCAGATGGACAGAGCTCAGTAAGCTGCCACGTACAAGGGAGAGAAAGAGGGAGGGAGAGAAAAAGAGAGTAATGTAACTGTATTCCAGTTGGGGAGCTTTCCAGCTTTGCTGTAAAAAATGTGAAAAAACTTTCTTCCTTCTGCTTCAAAAACGTGACTTAATTTAACCGAGTAAAGCTGATCCAGAGAGAGACCTTCATTCGCACCCTTCTTCCCATTCTCATCCAAGCACCGTATTGCTAATTTTTAGGAGGCCTCACCCACGTCCATGGAAGCATCTGATGAGAATGGACCTAACCGGACACTGTTTCTCATGGAAACCCCTTTGCTAATTCCCCCTCTGTTACCACAGAGCCCCGCTGCTGTCTGTGGCACCGTACATCTCAGCCAGCTTTTTGAAGCGTGGCCCCCAGTCCGTCAGGTAGTCATAGCTCTGGTCTGAGTCTGTCGTCACAGACTGCAGGGAGCTGAGGGACTCCGCCACCGAGCCGTTCCCTTCAAACATGTACGTCTGGAGGGAGTCAAAGGGAGGTGCCCACAAGTCCATGTCTGCTTCGTACAGCTTGGCTAGCACGTAGTTGTGGACGTTGTTGTCCATGACGCGTGCCTGAGGCACGTACCGGGAGAGGCTCTCTATTTCGGGGAGCATGTCCTGCCGGTTTTTCACCACCATCTGGGCCTCTCGCGGGTTCCACATGGCGGCGATATCGAAGGCCTCCGTGTCCTCCTCCCCGCCGCCTTCGTCGTCGTACCTGACGATGTTCTCGTGGATGTTCTCCTCCTCGTCGATGATGTACGGCTGCTTCCGCTGGCGCCGCATGGAGAGGATGAGGAGCACCAGCACTGCGGGAGGCAACCGAGATATGGGGCTGTCAGCAAGAAGGCAGATCTGACAAGGCTGCCTGCTGCCCTGCTTCCCCTCAGTGAGCCCAGACAGCCTCTGGAATTTAAAGAGCTGTAGTGTTTCTGGGTGGAGAGGTACAGAAATACCTGTCCCCCCTGTCCCAGTCAAAATTAGTAACTTGAAGTCCTGCTAATCCACCCCTTTTCTCAAACTTAATTCTTAGCTCTCAGTGGCACTATAGACATGTCTATCCCACAGTGTTCGGCAATGCACTGTAGTGGTGAGCTACTTTTAAGCTAGCCAGGTCAGGTATCAGTAATAATTTATCTGCAGTGGCACACAGCTCCATAGGGAAAGTTTTCTCCTGCTGTGTAGATGGGTTTTTGCAGCCTGCTTTGGGGATGCCCCTTGGGCTGGGTGCTGCGTGGCACACAGACGCATGGTGCTGAGGCACTGTGGTGATATGTCTGCCTACACAGCAAAAGGCAGACCCAGCTCCTTGGGCTGCTCTGAAGCATTTCTTTGTTTATCTGCAAGGCACTGCCTTGAGCTGGGAAGGCTGGCCATCAGGTGCTTGGCACTAGCAAGATGTAGATGCTTCTTAGCACAGGGAGAAGTGGTCATACAGGCACAAGTGACCTTTACTATTGAAAACATGCAATCACCTGGTGATGACTGTATTCCCAGGGCTCACTTTTTGAACTGAGGTACCTAGGGTCCTCTGTAGAGTCAGAATTGAAGCACTTTGAGGTTTTTTTTCTGCATCCTACTCCACTGCTCCACAAATTGGACCATCTGAAGTTTCAGGGAACATGTTTTGAAATAGTATCTCATGACTTAAGACAGTGAATGCAGGAACTGAAGTTCTTTTGAAAGCAACAGCTAAGAGGGAGCATAGAAGACCTGGGAAAGGATGAATTTTTTTTTTGTGGAGACACATGTAAGATGCTCGGCCCCCTTTATGGAACAGGCACCATTTAAATATAGTGTCTTAAGAAAAATGGATGGAGGTAGAGATATCTCCTGCCAAAAGACAAGAGGTGAAGCTGGACTTACCACTCCTGTTTCCTGTGGAAGCATATAATCAGAAACTACTGAGGATGAGAAAATAACCTGTTCCCAGCCACAGGTCTCACTACTTCTTCCTGTCATACACCTGACACGAAAGCTGAACCATATCAGACACCCTAGCACTTGGGCTATCTGGCAGAAATACTTGTAGACCATATTTTGCCCCCATTCCTATGCAGCTGACTGCACCATCTTGTTCTTGATTTGGCTTTTTAAGTATGTGAGCATCTACATATAATGGATAGATATAGATGGTATAGATATAGATGATAGATAGGTATAGATATAGATGAGATAGATATAGATTAGATATAGATATAGATATAGATATAGATATAGATATAGATATAGATATAGATATAGATATAGATAGATATAGATATAGATAGATATAGATATAGATTTGTGTGTGTGCGTTTTACTCCTTCACCTTTCGCGGATGAGCAACCCCCTGTCTAGAACTGAAGAGTTTTTCCTCTCCCAGGAAGAAACCAAAGGTTTACCTAGCAGGACAAAGATGCAGGCAAGGATTGCAATGAGTGCTCCCCTGCTCAGGCTGACAGGGAGGACGTAGGCTTCTGCATTGCAGGACATCACCATTCCATCATCATCACAGCTGCACACGTGTACGGTCAGCGTGCCCGTGCTGCTCAGTACAGGGCGGCCATTGTCACTGATCAGGATGGGGAGGTAAAAAGTGTTCTGCTCATGCTGTCTGAAGCCAGAGCGCCTTGTCAAAATCCACGCTGTGTTGTCTAGGGTAGAAAATATACAAGAGAGAAGAGCTTACATGCGGAGCAAATATATTCGTCAGAAATGGTGAAAAAATCAGCCCTAGACCCACATCTATTCATCTTCTGTCTTTTTTTCTTTGTTTTCTATCAATCTGTCACTATCAGCATTTTGCCTCTTCTATTCCCATATCTTCTCAGGCCATAGCTCAAAACCTGTAACTCTTACGCACCGTATGAGTTGCCTTTACCCCTTCTGACATAAAGAGCCCAGAGCAAACTCACATCCTTCAGATGTAGCTAAAAGAGCTTTCAGAAGGCAAGACAGAAATGAACAATTGAAGGCAATTTGTTGTCTCTGTTTTTTCATGCTCAGCAGCTTTTCTAGACTTCTTTCTTAAGCACTGCCACTGTATTGGAGATCCAAGTGTATAACCCTTGTGGACACGTTAAGGTTCTCTTTATATTTTTTGATATATGGCATGGCCATCTGCTTGAGGCAACAAGAAGACAAAGGAAAAAAACCAGCTTTCTATCCTAAAGCAGCAGTGACTTGAAAATTTGCAACTAAACATTTTCAGTGAAACACATGCAGTTTCATTGGAACTTTAGCCACTGAAAAAAGTCTCAGTGCTTCATGTCATCATTGTCAGAATTATTATGCTTTGATTTGACCATTGTGCTTCATTTAGTGTGACTGCCTGCTTTTATAAAAAGTTGAATCAAAATGAATCCAAATGATGCTGCTGCAACAAAATAGTAAGAGTGACCTAACAGCCAGTTGCTGTTGGTGATTTCAAGGGAAATTCTTAACTTTGGGCCTTTTCCCTTCATATTCAGCTTGTATTTTAAAATGTTAGAATTTCTCAGTGCCATTGATATTCCCATCTACCCCGTCCCTTGTATTCCCAGACTGTGTACCTAACCAGAAAGAAACTGGAATCAGGAATTTATTTTTCTCAGTTTTTATCTCAGAAGTGCCAAGGCAAAATCTCTGGAGATCACTGACTATTTGGTCAGTGCTGACTTCTCAAGATTTTTGGCTTTGGAGACTTTTGAAAAGCACAAGGCTGAATGTCTCCAATGTGATCTGAGCCACCAGGGAGTCAAAAGGAATCTGTAGGAAAACTGGCCCTTTTTAAAAACATGTCTGCAAATCTTGGGCCAGCTAAGATAAATGGTACACAGGTACTCTTTCTCTTTGGCAGACCTACAAGCCCTGAACCCGTGAAGTAATGTTGTGGGATTTTTTGGGAGCTAAGCTTCATGCTTCTACTTTTTTTTTTGTTTGTTTCCCATTCCCCTGGTTCAAAAGAGGCCACAGGCTGGCCATCTGCATCTCCAGGTTGTTACCAGTGTACATTTGTTATGCTTGGAAATGCAGGAGGCAAATTAGCTTTTCCCAGGTGGATTGGTGCAGTGGAGCTGCTGCCTGGAAATAGCAAGAAACCTGATCACAAGCAGACTCTGAAAAAGACCCAAAATATCAGAAAGGGACTATCCAATTTCTTTATAATTTCATTGTAAATTCACTGCTAAGATTTAAACCTTGGGTGATTTTCCTCAGTGCAAAGGCTCAGGTTGCATGCAGGTAAATCAGTGGTATTATCTGCTGGTGTCTGAGCATCAGAAATGATTTGATGGCTTTTAGGAGTGAAATCAGGAGTATTATATGCATCCAGTGATGGAATATATGCAAATTCAAGCCATATTCATCGGGCTTGCCTGCTTAAATTATTTGCCAAGTTCCATACTTTGTGTAGCAAATCTTATGGGATTAGACAGCACTGTTGCATGTAAGTATTAAGATGTTGAGCTTCATGCTCATGAAGTTAGTTTGAACTTGTGACATGTTTTTAAAAGGAATGTCAGGGCCTTTTATTTCTTGCAGATCGATGACATTTCAAGCTTTTACTCTGAAAGCATAAAATTCTGAAGTGTCCACGCATGTTTGTATGTGAACTCCTAGTGAAATTGGACTGCCTCATGTGATTTCAAGAGCTGGAACTTTAAGGAAAAACCACCAGGTGCAAGATGAAATTCCCAGAGTTAGTTAAAATTGATTATGTGTCAGGGCTTCCATATTTCACCACCCTTCAATACACCATGCGTCTCTCTGTATAGGCAGCAAGCATGGACCAACATATATAATTTTCTGGAGTGTGTGTCCCAAAACCCAGCAGATTGCAGCTCCCATGGCTCTTGGGGGAGGGATGTGCTGTGGACAGGAGCCCTTACCTCCTGCAAATCTCTGCTTCCTTGCTCCTGGGGCACACACAAGTGCTTTCCCTCCCTTGAGTTGTTTATGTGTCTTCTACCATGTGCTCCCCAGCTATTAGTACCACATCTTCTCTTCACTTTGCCTATAGCAAAAAAAACCCCCAAACCAACACCAAAAAGAAAACCCACAATCCAAAGGCCAGAAAGTAGCAAAGTGCCTGTATTTATGCTCCGTTAATGGAAATGTCTGAATCAATGTTAACGGTGTAATAATTTGGTTGCATTTTTCTTTCCTAGGTGAAAGACTTGTTCTGTTTGAACCGACTGACAACAGAAGTCACAAATCCTATTCAGGTAACAGCAAACAGAATCACAGAATGATCTGGGTTGGAAGGGACCTTAAAGATCATCTAGTTTCAATGCCCCTGCCGTGGGCATAGGCACCTCCCACTAGACCAAGTTGCCCCAAGCCCCATCCAACCTGGCCTTGAATACTTCCATGAAGGGGGCATCCACAGCTTCTCTGGGCAGCTAGTTCCACTGTCTCACCACCCTCATACTAAAGAATTCCTTTCTAACATCTAATCTAAATTTACATACATCTATATATTTTTGCTATGATGTGCTGACCATGTCACCCAAGTCTTAAATGCTCTTGTTGATAAAATTGTCTTGGTGACTTTTAGTATTACATTTGGACTCTTTTGTTTTGTTTTGCTTTGCACTAGGCAGACATCCAAATAATCCCTAAAGAATTGCTTTACCTGTTACTCTGCAACCGCAGTACATTGGTTCCAAAGCTTGTTTTGTGACTCATCAAAAGCCAATGGGATTGGATGTATTACTTCAGTGTGAAGGACAAGCTGGAATGTGATGCAGCATGGCAGGAACTGGAATACACAATTGTCTTCCAAAACTGATATCTGCTAAAACCCCACCATCAAGAGAAGAGGACTTGTGAGGACATCAAAGTCCCACTATATTTACAAGAAACAAACCAAACCAAAAAACAAGCATGATAAGAATTCACAATATGTTTGCATCACAGCTTCCATCACAGTGCCTTTGGTTTGCAAAGGGCTTTGTGGTAGCACTTTACAGTGCTGAGCAGAGATACTGAAGATTGCAGTGGGGAGGGTCCCATGACTGTGATCAGCAGGAGTTGAAATCTGTACTTCTAATGGGCATGCAGGCTAATGTCTTCATGTGGCTGTGAGGGTGAGCTATGGAGCATCTCCTTCCTGCATTTATGTCCCTGAATGTGGTGTACCTCCCTGGAGAGATCAGTGGAATTAACCACTGTGAGGGCCCAAACCCTGACATCCACGCTAAGCATGGCTCTTCTCACAGGAGAGGCTTGGTTTCTTTCCTTATGCATCTGTACAAGAGCTGGGGATGGTTAGTGCAGAACTTCTGCTGGTTTTAAAACTCACTAATGATTATGAAGAGTTAGGATTAATAAAAAGAAATATTTCACCAGGAGTGGGAGAAAGAGCACAGAAATTAATTACAGACACCACTGTCACATTTTAATTTCAGATTTTCAGCTCACTGCTTTTGTGCTCTGCTGAAGTGTGAGGTAGGCCACAGTTTTAGGGAAGGAAGACATAGCTAAAAATTTTCCTGGGACAATTTTAAATGCAATGGGGAGGACTGCCAGGGCTTCCAGTGGTGGACTTGGTGGTTGTATGACACTGATGCCTGCACCCATTAAACTCACTACTCTCTTCATCATTTCCTGGTACCCAGAGGGCAGCAGTTAAGGGTCAACAGAAGATCAGCTCAGAGTTTAATCTGGAAATGTAGTAAGCTTATGTTATGGTTTAAGCTTATTTCATTGTTCATCACATACTTACAAATTAACCTCTTTTGCCAACTTCTTCCCAGCATAGTCTCACCTTCATCTAGAAGAGGGGGAAGAGGGCTTGCCAGTGCCATGCATTAGTAACCAAAGAGATGGGAGACCCCAGCTCCATTCCCTGCTTCATCACATATATCCTGTATGGTACTAGGAAGTCATATAGGCCCAGATCTTTGCAGATACTTATATGTCTAAATCCCTCTGATTTTACTGAACTCAAAGGAAAGCAGGTGTGTAAGTAGCTTATTTTCTCCTTGCCCCGGATCCCTGTCTCTAAAGTAGAGAACAGTAAGATTTCTCTGTCTGCCAGAGGTATGTGGAAAATGAATAGACTGAAGAAGTTCTCGGAGACTAAAATGACAAGGACCAAAGAAGTATGTAAAACAGCTCATCAGAATGCAAACTGTGATCTGTTTCTCAGTATAAATCAAGGTTTTAATTGTTGCTACGAAGCCTGCATGCCTTGCAGTTTCTCTTACTGCTACATAGGACAACCAAGTAATCAGCTCATGTGCTTATCTTAATAGTGCCTTCCCACAGCTTGAAATGTCTTGTTGTTTCATCTTTACATGCACAGGTTTTAACTAGCAAGGTGGGTGCTGTTTCTTGTCTTACCACCCTGTGACATAGAGCATAGCTACTCCCTCTGTGACTGTCATATAATTTATATAGTCCTTAGTGATCCCTAGATAAAAATATAAATTATAGTTACTGAAATGACTACTGCACTCCAAATTGGTGAAGCAGTAAATTAATCCTTAATGTTTCCTTAATATTTCAAATAGTCAATGGATAGACACTCAATATTTTTATTTCAAATTTGTACCCAACAGTACCCTAAGCTTCTTGTTATATATATATCTCTCAAAAACTGGTATTTTACAGAGTTGGAGGCACAGCCAGTCACTGCTGTCACTACGAATTATTGCAAGTATGGCCTTAGACAGAAAACTGCATCTGATGCTGAAAATTTTGTGAGGTTTCCATTTTTAGAACAATGCCTTGAGGATGAAATGAGCTTAGTTTGCCAAATATTTTAGCAGTAGTTGTGTTTTATTTGTTCATTTATTCTGGCAATATTTACTAAAAAATAAAAAAGAGGGAGAGGATGAGAGAGACAGAGATAAAAATGCAAGAAATTGTGTGTGGAGGCTTCAGGGACACCACAGAAAAAAATTGCTTTTGGGATGAAAAAGAGGGCTCCACGCTCTGCAAATTTTTTCCTTTAACATGTTTGGTTAGTAAAGGCAGGGACTTCTTTATCAGCCTATATGATGCTTTTGCCTGCAGAGGCATAGCTGGGTATTCATGGACATAAGATGTCAGCACTTTGCCATGAGTGTTTCAGTGGTGTTTCAATTTCTACTTAGCACATCTTACACAGACTTTAAGCTGTACACCAAGTTACCTCCCTAAGGCTCTGCATCTCCTCTCTACCTCCCTCCCTTTTCTAGGGAAATGAGGATGTGCAAAGAGGAAGAAAAAAGTGCTTGGGGGAAAAGACTAGAACCATAAAAGAACCTTCCCTTTCTGTGCCTGAGAGAAAACATGAAGAGTACAGAAAAAGAGCAATGTAATTCCCTTCAGATTTGTCTCCTAGTTCCATTTGCTATCTTACCTTTAAGCATCTCCTTATGAATGAATGCAATTTCCACTCCAGTGATCTGAGATGCCTGCAGCCTGACCACAAGACCTGAATATGCACAAAATACTGGCACATTTCCTCAAAGAAGAAGAAGAGTCCTATTGCTAGAGAATATTTATAGAGAAGAAAATATAATATAACCTTCAAGAGTATTAAGAAGTATGTCATTTTATCATTGCCTTTAAGGAGCAGGTGTCACTTAGTATTATTTGAAATGGCAGTCTTCTCACACACTTGAAGTCACAGACTCTCAAGTCCAACTCAGGCATTAGAAATTAGAGTAGCTAACTGTCTGTGTCCACTATGATTACCTTGATTGTCCCTTAGAGTAAAGTTGGGGTTGTTGGCTGCCTCCGGAGCCAGGCTGTAGTAGAAGTGCTGACCATCCTGTGGGTCATCCCTGTCAATGGCACTCACTGTCTGGATCAGCTACAGAATACAAGAACAAAGCAGAAACAGGTGAGAATCAAATAGTATAATATAATATAATATAATATAATATAATATAATATAATATAATATAATATAATATAATATAATATAATATAATATAATATAATATAATATAATATAATATAATATAATATAATATAATATAATTAGTATAGGTAACTGGAGCATTTGAATAAAACTGTCTTACTGAGGTCCAATAGATAAATCAAGAAGAGACTCATAAGCTTGCAAGCTTAATTTATTTTTCTGTGCTCATCAAATCACTTTCAAACAATGGAGGAAATAGTCAGTTTGGTTCAAATAACAGACACTTTTTCTTCGGAGTGTCCAAGGTGTTCACAAGATGCACTGGGCATTATAGAGTTTGTAAGAAAACCCATACTTATTGTCAGCTTCTTTTTGCAGATAGAAAAAGACTTCAGGTTGATTATCTTGTAACTTGGAAAAGGAAAGGAAAAGGAAAGGAGGAAAAGGAACAGAAAGAAAAGGAAAGGAAAAAGAAATGGAAAAGGAAAGGGAAAGGAGGCAAAGGAACAGAAAGGAAAAGGGAAAGGAACGGGAAAGGAAAGAAAAGGGAAAAGAAAAGGGAAAAGGAAAGGGAAAGGAAAGGGAAAAGGAAAGGGAAAGGAAAGGGAAAGGAAAGGAAAGGAAAGGAAAGGAAAGGAAAGGAAAGGAAAGGAAAGGAAAGGAAAGGAAAGGAAAGGAAAGGAAAGGAAAGGAAAGGAAAGGAAAGGAAAGGAAAGGAAAGGAAAGGAAAGGAAAGGAAAGGAAAGGAAAGGAAAGGAAGACTAAGTCTTCATCTGGGTTTTTGCATTCAGAAGTTATTTTTGTATTCAAAAATAATTCAAATGACTGATACATTAAGTCTTATTCAACACTTTAAATATTATTTCAGAACTTTTCAAAATGTGCTAACAGAATTTGGCCTTGTCCACTGGAAGAGGAAGTCCAAATTAGTGTGCATTTTTTGGAAAGCTTATTAATTAGACCACTCATCCTTCGAAACCAGGAAGAAGACTAGACAATGATTTCTATTCCCTGTGTTATTAAGCAGCTCCATAACTTAATGGTGTGAAATAGCTGTGAAGCTCCAGGTCACCTCCCCACAAGCGATCAGCAGTAGAGCTCACACCATCTCGAGTGAGGGGAAACTCGTGTCTGTTTGGACACAGGCAAACCTTATTCAAGGGCTTTGATGAGGTTTTAGAAGGAAGAAGAGCAAAGAGGCATCACTGCTTGCTTGGAGGTGCTGGTTTAATTTGTGCAGTGCTGGAAGTCTGGTGTTCTCTAAAGCTATCATCTATCTCCAGTTCCCAGCAGAACAGATTCAGTTTGTCACCCATTTGGAGCTGATGTAATAAGTTATGTCCAGATCCTGTAAGTCCAGGGGTACCTAAATCTCTTATAAATAGGGTCTCTTAAAAGTTAGCCTTGTTTTATACGTGAGCTGGACTTACTCCACAGCATTTCTTGTAACACTTCTACTCTCTTTGTTGCTGCTACAGGGCACAGCAGCTGCCTGCCTGTTGCCATTTCTCACCTGTCCTGCTTTGGCATTTTCACACACAAAAGCTTCATAAAACCTTGCAAACTCTGGTGCATTGTCATTCACATCCAGGACTTTCACTGTCACGGAGACGCTGCCCACCTGCGACGGGTTATCTGGAAGGAGAGGGAACAACATAAAGAGAGGCAATGTACAAGAAAGGGCTGCTCCTTACTCTGCTCCTTACTCTGCTTGAGAGGTAAAGCAGCTTTTTCACTACTGACTTCTGTTATGTCACATTTTCCCCTTTGGAACTGTGGTCAGTTGTGGGTTGTGTGACTCAGAACAAAGTCGCAAATGCTGCTTTGTCTACCCTGGCTCTCCACCTAACCACAGATTTTTCAAACAAATTCCTTGAAAGGCTTCATCTTGGCTCAGTCCAATAGCACTATTTGGGTGACAGAAATTTTAGACAATGCCTCATAGAGCTTTTTTAATTGCTCTTTGACTGTGCAGTACTCTTTATTGAGGCTCAGTGCTGGTGGCGTGAATAGGAAAGGGTTCCTAAGGATGTGCTTGCTATTTAGAGCTTGTTGAAAGTGTTAATTCTGCAGTTCAGATATGTTTTTGCTCAGAATTTATGTTCCTTGAACTCAAAAATAGTATCAAGAATTTAATGCTTTGTACAAGGGGGTTTTAAAATGTAATAACACATGAAATTGTACAGAAAAGCTTTCACTGAAGCTTAAAATTGCAATGAAAATTTTACATTCTGCATGACATCATTTGTGATATTTCTGTCCCACTGGTTCATTAGCTCCCTTTGCTAGTAAATCCAGACATCATTTCACATATCTTCACAGTTTCCAAACTAAGTGGCCACAGAATCATTTTTTCTTCCTCTTTTTTCTTCACTAAGACATATTTTTTCCCTATTTAATGATAAAACAAAACTCTAAGCAGGAAAAATAAATAAAAAATTCATTATTGAGAGGACAGAAAAAGTGCAAAAATGCAGAAGATTCTCGAAAATTAGTATTCTCATCTTCTTTTTAGTTATACCACTTTGTGCATTTATCTCCAAGTATGTCTGCCTTCATAGCAAAACCCCAATATGTTCAGATAAACAACAGAACTTTTAAAACTCTAATTTTTTTTAAAGTTGTATGTACTGTACCCATAACATATGTCACAATGTATCATTTATATACACCTATATACCTATAAACCTATATTGTTTCTCCCTAATTTATAATTTAATCCTTCAGTTTCCCACATATCCATACATATCTTGCTAACACACCTGTCATTGGAGCAAATTGATGTCTACATTTATGCTCTTAGTGGTATTGCTCTAACTTTTGAAACTAGGATCTTTAGTCAGGAATGCACAGCTATGACATTTTTAAAACTGTTCACTAAATTAAAATATTGTGCTGCACAGGTACTGGGCAAAACTGTCAGGGGACTCATGGAGGATGAGTCAAAGCAAGATGTGCCTTCATAGTCCTCTCACCCTTGTGTTCTTATACAGGGACAGATTTTACAGACTTAGATGCACCCACAGCTGTTTATGTGGATTTACATGGAACTGCAATGTCCAATGGTGGCTGAAAAGAAAACTATCATCAAAATAGATGGAGGTGAGATGAAATAGTCCCTCTGCTAACTTCAAGTTGGCTGATAGCATTTTGGTGAACTTCTTGAAACTTTTTTTCTCTCAAACTAACCCATATCTCTGGTACAGCCTGGATGTGCAAGGAACTCACTCAGACATGAGGAATGACTCAGCTATTGGCTGCAAGCTTCTGAAAAAGATGCTGACCCCCAGCAGATGGACTGAGAGCTTGAGCAAAACCTATGTGGATTGAAGAGATTTCAGGTGAGGATTGGGTGAATATATTATTTTATTTGTATCCCAAGCTCCTCTATGAAACTCACATCTATCCGTTAGTATTTAAAACTCAGCTAAACTTCTGATATTGACACTATGAAATGATCAGCATCTCTTCCTTCTCATAGCTTTGGTAAATACCTGTCAGGTATGAATCCCGAGGTGAGTTTTAGCTCATTGTAAACCCCAAAGCAGGATGCCTTCAGCACACTAGAAGATCTCAAAGCACTTTGTCCCAAATTATTTAAGCAGCAAGCAGATGGTGATGACGTTTACTTACTGCTGAACTAGAGCAGATTTCAACTAGTGACCTAGCAGTGTAGGATCATTGCTGCCAACCAGTCCTTGCACAACACAATCCTGCCAGGTAGGACTGGCAGCCCTGACAGATGTGCAGCCTTTCCAGCATCTACTTTATCTGCCTGCTCTTCTGAAGATATATACCTCTTGAAAAAACACATCAGGAAGAGTTTTAAATAAACCCCTGGAATACGAAGAAATTGAAAAAGCAGTGCTCTGCAATTAGTTGCCAGACTCTACTCCTCCCACCACCCTGTGAAAAGGAGCATAACAAATAAATAAAATGCAATATTCATCTGTTGATGCCAGAAGAGTAATTCAGCTAATATGACTTCCCACTCAGTGCATAAAAGCATGTGAATTGCTGAACTCAGGTCTCCCAGCCTGCTTTGTCTGCTGTATGTCTTTAATCTGTGTACAGTCTGCATTCTCCTTACTCAGCTCCATGGCCAGCACAGTGATGTTGTGCCAAGAAATGTCCTCCCGGTCTAGAGGTCTTGCAGTCATCAGTGCTCCTGATGTGATGTCAACGTAAAAGAACCGCCCCGGATCACTGCTCCTGTCAATCGAGTATCTGCAAGAGTACACATGAAAAATATTACCCAACCCTTGCAAAAACTGTGTGTTATAGCCAATGAAGTACCCCAGCAATGGGAATCTGCACAGCAGATCCACAACCTATGCAAGTCTGCTACCTATACAAAGTGCTTCATTGATTTGTATAGGTACAGAGTGAGATGCTTGAAATCTGGAAGTTCATGTAGCTAATGGCATTTAACAGTGAGTACTACTTGAATGAAACTAGAAGACAGGAAGATTTATAGGAAGAACCCTCAAAGCAAGGCACAGATGAGCATAGAACTCCTACTTTACAGAGAAAATCTTGTCAGTGAGGAGTGTGATTTCTTTTTCTAAGAAAAAATAATTGTGCCCTTTACTTGGGCACAGTTCAGACAGGCTGAAAATTGCTTTACATTTTTGCTCATTCTCTGGGCACCTGGGCTGACAAGAAACAACTGTTCCCTTTCGTTGTGCTTTTTTATTCTCTTCTCCTTCCTGGAGTGAACTTCATCTACATCCTGGACCATCCACTGATGGAGCCATATCAGTGCAAGGGCATAGCAGCAGCCAGAAAAACAGCTCTCTCTGTGAGGTTGATTCATCTTAATTACTGAACCTGCCTGTCCAATATCATGTCAGTTTATGCTGGGAACAAGCTTCTCACCCCCTTGAGCAGAGGAGTGTGTTGGTACCTGTAGGCCAGAAAGCTCAGGCAGGAAGACAGATGATTGACAGCTGTCACTGCTGTACTTGGTCAGAGGGACTGCTTTGCAGGGTGTGTTAGACACTCACATTCATCACCTTGCTTTTAAAAGCAGTTTGCATGAATTGCCTCCCTAGCTGGCTATGTCAGCATGGTAAGAGATTCTTTGGCAGAAGCCACATATACGCCTATGTAAATGCCACAGCCTAGAACAGATCCCAAACTTATTCTCATTTTTCTTGGTTCTTTTTTTGAGGTTGATAGGAATTGTAAACATTAGTCATAATGGATGCTGACCAGGGCTTGTCTTTATGATTTTTTTTCTTTTCAGTATAAATACATTCACCAGGACAAGCATGTCAGTCTGATCTTAATATGGGCATCTATTAAACAGTGATATGAGCTATGCTGGGAAATTATTTTATTTTTTTTTTCAGAAATATCAAAGAGGGCTGTGTTATAGGTTTACTTCCTTTTACTTTCTTTTTCTTCTCAGTCTTTCCCATCTCTTCTTAAATAAAGATGTTTCCGAGAGCTTTTATTTATTTAGGAAGTACTAGTGTTGCTATATTTTGCTGTAATAATTATTCTTGCATGATGGCTATAAAAGGAGTTTCTCTCTGAAAGTTTAAGGCTGAGTATATGAAATTGAATATGGCCTTGTAATTAGTGTTGTGGTATTAATCACCAAAGTCAAGAGGCACAGGTGGAGTCTTTGTCTTGATTCTCCATATAAGTTCTCCTGTTAATGATACATGCTCCTTCACACTTGTTTCTGCTGAACTCTTCAGGTAATCTTCTTGAATCACTCAAAACCAACCATGGAATAATTCCAGCAATCAGAATTTCACAGTGTGGGAGTCCAGATACTGAACACTGGAAAAATGAGGATTTGATAGTTCCCCTGTGTTTAGTGAGCCTTTCTGACGTGTGTCCTGGCTTTTGCGTTCTTGAAAGCCGGGCAAAATAAGGGGTCAGAATACAGTTTTGATTTTAGATGGATGTAATCTTTTCTAGCAAAATATGTATCTGGGATTTTGGTTTTCTTATCTTGCCTTGCCATGTGCAAAATGAATACAGAGCAAGCCTACAACAGACTGATACTGCACAGAGTTGACATGGACAGAGGAGACCACATAGGAGGCAAGGAGAACCAATTCCTAACATTTGCATTTTAACTAGCATTGCAACTGGTATTTTTTTCCTTCCCTTGTTTCCTCTACCCTAATTGTTTATGTTTGTACATACAAAGTTTGGGGGAGGAAGGAGCTAAGGAGAACAGGGGAAAGAGGGAGGAAGGGAGGGAGGGAAGGAAGGAATATAGGAAAACGAGAAAAAGAGAAAAAAAGAGGAAGGATGTGTGGAGGGAGAAGAGTTACAAAGGAACCTGTGCATGTTTGTGACTGCTTTGGGTTTTTTTTAAATACATCTTTGGTGATGCGTTCTGTGCTTTAGAAATTGCTGTTTCATCAATGGTAGTCACTGGAAAACTCTGAAGAAAGCTAAGAAAAACCTCATTAAAAATAACAATGAACACATCCACCCTCTGATAGTCTGTAGAATTATGCTTACACTGTTTTAAGTTTTAGAATTATGCTTACACTGTTAACACTGCAGTGTTTAGATACTCCTAGACAGTAATTAGCATAATGGGACGTGGGTGGAAAAAAAGTCTAGGGTAATGATATTGTGATACAGACAGCAAAATACTTAATTTTATTAAAGAATTTGAGACAATGTCATGAGAAGTATGATAAACTATAATATAGATAGAGAAGAGGTATATGTAAGGTAGCAGAGATGAAAAAAATAATTAGAGTAGCAACAGAGAAAGCAATATCATTAAGAAGAACAGGCTTTGTGTCTACTTAGATCTCTTAGTTGAAGCCCACAGAATTGTTCACATGGATTTCACTTTCTTCAAAAACTCCAAATACCCCCTTCTGTATTTTCCAGGACTTCTCCTGCAAACAGACAATTCAGAAGCTGGACTGTCACCCAAGGTGTTTCTAAGATGAAAGAAGCAACCAGCCTGCTAGGATTATTAACTGGCAGTCATTTGGAGCTTCTGCAGGTGAAAATTAGTATGTGGGCTGGCCTCAGAGAAAAGCAGTCTTCTCTGATATACTGGGCTGACTTGGCAGCCACTATGGAAAAGAGCGCAGCAATCACACAAATCTGCTCCTTTGGCTCCTTGCTGAGTTGCAGCTAGGAAGCTCCCATGGTTGTAAATACTCTCTTACCTTGCTTAACTCCTTCTGGGAATATCTAGCTTTGCAGCTTTGACCAGACACTATATAATTCAGGGGTTCATGAATATTTATTACTGTGCGTTCAATCTACTCCAAAAGTAGCTGTGTATTTGAGCTGTTGGCAAAAGCAGGCTTGGAAACAGAAGGGGGAGAGAGGAGAAGAAAATTGATTACCTTACCCCCAGTAGGGCAGCAGATTCACAGTGATGCTGTCAGGCTTTGTGCCAGCAGAGGCACGAGGGTCTGGGGTTTGTTTTAATGTACACTATCAGGAGGTACCAGACCAGTTCATTGCAATGCTAGGTGCAGATGTTCTCCATACTGCAGAAAAGACAAGGGTGAGTTCCTGCATTGCTTTGGCAGTCATAGCAGGGTGGCTTGGTGTGTGAGATTTGGTCTGACTAAACCCACTGATTACTACCATGTTCTAGAAAGAAACTGTGCCTCCCACCCGTGCTGTTTCGGACCTGTCACTGCCTCACCAGCTGGATGTACCAGAGTGCTCCTGGGGGGACACACAAAGACAGGACAGACCTGATGGAGTTGTTGGTCACGTCTGGGTCCTTGGCAGAAATTATCTGTATGGTGGTTCCAATCTCCACGTTCTCGGGCACTTCCACGAAATAGAAGCTGGGCTCAAACACCGGAGGTTCATCTACATCCTCCACTGTGATGTGGACGGTGGTGGTGTCACGGAATGGACCCAGGTTCAGGAACCGCATTTCCAGGTGGGGGTTGGCACCCTCTACTTTCAAGGTGTAGCTTTTTTTGCTCTCAAAACTTAAAGGCTGAAGAAAAAAAAACAACCAAGCAAAATAAGGCACACTGAGCCGTATGATTTAGGCTACATAATTTTAATTTTCAGAATTAAAGAGATGACCTCTAATATAAAATGATGCTACTTTTTAAATACAAGCAAAGCTTTAATATGATTTTCAAGGTATTAAGGGTAACAAAGATAAGTGTTTGAAGATGTAGACAAACCTCTGAGTGACAGTAGTATTAGAAATGGCACTGTCTTAATCTGTTTTCGTTTTTTTTAATTTGACAGCTGAACTGAAAAAGCCAGGGGAAATATTCTCAGATCATCTCAGAATACGTATTCTTTCATCCTTCTTGAGGAAATGAAAACAAAAGTGGCCACACCACCGTTGTGTCATGAGTCACACGATGCATTTCATGCCACTCTGAAGAAAATATAGACAGAAAAAGACAGTATGGAGTGCCTGGAAATAAGGTGAAGATACAAAAAAGGGGGTTCTGGTGGCAGGCACAAGGATGCTCACACATGAGGTGAAAGGTCCCAATTAGAATCCTATTTTCTTCCTAAGGAGACTGGAGTCTTGTCTCTAGAGCACTCTGCCAAGCTGCTAAAGGGCTCCAATGAAATTAGGGAACAGGTAAGACTCTCTGCTGGGATTCTGCCCCAGTTTGTATCAGTTCTCCATCCTTCCTACAAGTGGGGTTTTTCACTTCCTCAGTAAGTGTCTTAAAAGCTGGTTCACAGACCAGGAGTGCTTAGAGCTAGGATTTGAACCTCCTCCCTGCCTAGAGAATAGTTTGATATCAATCAAACACTATGAGCTACCCATGACCTCTTCCTGCAGGAACCCTTCAACTTTCTATGAAATACTCAAGTGTTAAAGTATTATTTGGGAGTGGGAATGGCTTGGTTTTTTTTTTTTTTTTTTTTCCCCTAAGATAATGGATAAAGGGGGGTCATCTTCCTCTTTTAGTAGTTTAGTGAATTTGATTTTCTATCTAGATAAAACTCTTTATTTGGTTAACATGGATATAGAAATAATTAATAGCAACACTGAACTTCTCAATAAATAATTTTTTCATCTCTCTTTCCTCTTCTTTTCACAGATCCCTGAAGAAAATATAGCCTCTTCAAAACTTCCTTAGAACTAAATGGTGAGTTCCATATATAACGTACAATTTACCAGTCTCGATAGGAGATGACTAAAAGCAGCTAGCAAACCAGAATGACAGCATGGAAGGATCATTCCAAAGCATACAAAAGTTTCACCAGATGAAGTACACCTTACAGAGGATACAGCCATACTTCCCAAGTTGCAGATAGAAGTTGCAAGCAATCCAACTGTGATTAAATGGTCAAAACATTTTTATTTGTATAATCAGGAGAGTTGTAATGCTGACAACTAGCACAAAAGGATCCCCTTAGTTGGCACAGATCCTGAGCAAGACAGACTTTGTTCCAGGAAAGAAATAGCCCAAATCTCAGGGTCGCCCAGTGGGACATACAGCTTTTTGTTCCATGAATGGCTTTCAAAACATGAGGCTTTATTCATACGTAGGGATTTGAACATCCTGTGTAGATCTACCATGTGCAGGTTCAGCTCATTCAGATTCCAGTCAGATCACTGCTGTTCCCATCCAATGCCTTTGTTTCTCTTATTCAGCTCTTTCTTTTTAAAGACAGTCTTCTTTTAAAACCTTGCCCCACTAGACAAGGGCAAGGAGATGGGGAGAAAGATAGAGAAGAGGGATGCCAAAACAACTTAAAGGCAAAGGTGTAAAGAGTATCACTGTAGCAGTGAAGTCCTCCTTGGCCAGTCATAGCCCACCTCTTTTCTGCCCTGCTCAACAGTGCAACTGGGCAATTCTGCATCCATGAAGCACATATGTGTTTAAGCAACATCATCAGCAGTTTCACACACCCAGGCATGGCAGAGGTGATATAATACGGGCCTCAAAACACCCTCTGGATACAGAGAAGGCTTCAGGACTTGTCTACTGCCACAGCAGCTTATTTCTTCAGAAGTGGAAACATTGCAGTGATGCACAAAAGCTCACACTTTGACAGTAAAATTACCAGTATGGAGGCTCTGCCTATGGATGCCTGATGAAAGACTGGAGTTCTTGAAACTATAAAAACTAGGATTCACTCAGCATTTAGTACACGGGGGTGAGGAATGAAGACTGGAATAGGAACTGGCTTGCTTGTGCTGAGAGGAGGTGGCAGTCAAGTATTACTGGAGTTGTTGTGCAGTGATACAGTATGAGCTGTGCAACCTGTGGCAGCAGGTACAGATGATCTGAAACTTGCTCCTGCTGCCCTTAGTTCCACCTGGTAAATCTGTGACTACTGCAGGCATAGCAGTTGCCAGCAAGGATTTAGCTACGTCTGCAAACATATTACCCATTACTGCAGTCATTATGGTCTACCCATTGCATATTTATGCATTGTAAAAATAGCAATAAAATATATTCACATGACCAAGCAACACTTACTGTCCATCTGGCACAGAATGTGCAGTGCAAAGCTGCCTAGACACAGGCAAAGAAAGAGGCCATTATATTTCATAGTTTCTCATGTGAAGAAAACTGTGAGGAACATTGCAATGTACACTAAAAAGCTGAGTTTTAAAAAGAGCAGTTAAATCACAGAAACACTTAATAGCTATAAAACCCAACTACCTTAGCAAAAGACATAATCACCCAGAATGATCAAGTTAGAAAAATGAGAAAAATGAAACAAGTGTGCCAGGCCAGCACATTTTAGATGCTTCTGGATTCAGATCACCTCAGTTTGCCTTGGACTCCATCATCATCCGTGTCTCTCCCTCATGTGCCAATGCCTTTGCATCACTGCACCTCTCTTTAGATTTGTCTTCCACAGGTGCATTTAAGCCTCTTTCCAATACTTGTCCTGGGAAGAGGGCGAGCAGGTTGCCAGGCTGCCTTCTCCTGTGAACTGAGAATGCTGGAAATCACAGCCAAGAGGAGAGGCACCCATGGAAACCTCTCCTTGTCCTTGTCTTCATTTGTCTGGTGCACTGAGAGGTGCACAATGCAGGTGGGATTTAGCAAGAGCTTCTGTGATACAGGGACTGGGCAGGAGGGCAGAAAGGCTCCCAGGGCACTTGGGATCTGTGCTGGCTGGGTCACCCAGCACCCTGCCTGCTGCAGGCAGTGTGAAAGTGAGGGAATGGGAGAAGGGGGAGGTCACCTCTGGGGTGAGTATCAGCCTCACAGACAAGGAACTTTGAAGGAGCTGTTAACTCTTCAGGAGGTGCTCAACATTTTGCAGGATTTGTGGCCGAGATAAGCGGTCACAAGACTGCAAGCAGTGGTCTTATTTGTAACTGTAAATTCCAACTTTTTGATGCCCATGATAGAAGCCGGATTAGTGCTAGTTATTTTGTTTGGGAAATCTGTCCAGAAAAATCAAAAGGAAAGTTATGCTTTCTTTCAAAGAAGATTTTGTTGATTTCCTTGTGGGTTTAGAAGTTCTCCTTCCTTCGACATTGATACCCTTTTCTATCAACATCAATTGATTTTTTAAATTTTTTTTTTCAGCTGAGTGGATCCAAAGGACAACTTTGCTAATGTTTGGCTTTTGATAATCTTAACATTACGAAAAGCTACAGGCTTTAGAGAAAACTACAGGCAATAGAATTACGTAAGTATTTACGTACAGTAACCATATTGAACAGTATGTACCTGATGCCAGTACATATCTGGTATGATTGATGCCATAAATTTTAGAACTCCTCTTCCTGACATACATGAACATCTAGTAAACCTGCATTCATAATAACACAAGTTAAGCTTATTGAAACATTTACTCTGAATACACTATTTTCTTTCAACAATAAATGAGTGAAAAATTACATTAGAGCTTTCATTCAACACCTATTTCATTCCAGCAGACATGTTTAACTTCAGGGACTCGTGTGCATAAACAAGAGTAGGAGAAAGACAACCATAAGTACATGTCTAAATATTTGGCTGTAGGGCACAGAGTCTTGCAGGGTCAAATCTCTCCCATGTATTGTTCCATTTTAGTGCACAACTTAGTCCCAGGCTATTTAAATGAGGACTATACTTCCTTAATAGTACAGTAGATACGCTTAGGCAGAAACACGGTTACAATTTCATAACCTAGAAACAGAGCTGAACTTCTAGCATTTATGTAAGATTGTAGAATAAATATCCAATAGCAGGGAACCTAAGCAAAATGCTCTGTGCCTTTCTGCATAGCCCGAGGTACGGAGTACTAGCAGTTTCACAGCTGCCATTTTTGAGACAGCTTCTTCTAGCCTAATTAGCATTTATGGATCTTCAAGCAGCAATTACAAAAAACAACTGCCTGGGTTTTATTGGTTTATAAATAATTCTAAGGCATGCTCTGTTATTGTTTGTGGGACACTGGAGTGAAAAATGTGTACAGTTCAAATGCAAATATTGATCTAATTTCTTGCATTGTAGGATAATTAAGCTACAGAGAATATTTAAATAGATGAATTGTGAATCAGAACACTCCTTCAGTGGGGAAAAAACATGTTTATGCTAATGCTGTCCCCACTTTTTAAAGATTGCTCCTAGGAATGCAGTCTGCTTTCATATTTTAGCAATGAATGTTAAAGAAATTGTGGTTTACAGCAGGAAAGGGGCTACTTTCACCTAATGGGAATCAAGTTTATACAGGCGTAAGGGAATGTTGCACACATAGAATGTAACCAGGACTGTTAGCCATATGAATTACCACAAAAAGGAAATTTATTACTACCTTTCTTACGGTTATGATGCCAACTTGGTAATTAGGATCAGTGTTAATGTCAAAGACATCCAGTCCATCTCCATCCACAAGGCTGTATTTCATCTCTGCATTAATGCCTTCATCCAGGTCTTTAGCAACCACACGGCCCACGGTGGAGCTGACGGGAGCGGACTCCAGCACACTCATCTGATAATGCTCTGGCACAAGCAGTAGAGAAGGAAAGGGGAGCAAAAAGCAGGTTGTGAAAAGGAGCTGCAAACTGCAGGGGCATGCAGCAGTAGATCATGGCAGGCCACACTAATGCATAGCCTGCAGGGAGTCCGTGGTACCTTCCCCAGTGCTCAGGGGTGGTGTGATTTCCTTTGAAAAGCCACAGGACGACTGAATCGCCTGGGAAAGCTTATTTAGGTGTTTGTCATGTCAACAGGTTTGTTCTGTGAGTGCTTTTCAAAACAGCAATATACCTGGGAATGGGAACTTCAACTAGAAAAATAGGGCAATTAACACCAGTGCTGTTGCCTGATATAAAGCAGGATACGAAATAGGACTAACGGGGGAGGAATCTTTCGTAAATTCAGCTTGTACAGCGGGTATAAACACACAAGTTTTGAGCACCATGGTCTGTATAAGCTTCTTTTGAAACCTGAAGAAGGCTTTGAGAGCTCTGAAGCTCCTGTTTCTTCCAAATTTACCGGTTACTCTATTAAAATACATTACTTCTCCCTACAAATCCTGTCTTGAGCACATTTGGTGCATCACTAATTTGCTTATCCGTAAGCCTGGGGAAAGAAAAAGCTTCTAGTTTAAAGACATATTTAAAAAATAAAAATAATTTAAATGACAATCTGTATTGTCATTTACATTTGTATTTTAAAATACAAATACAAAATACTTCTCTGCCATCATGCTTCATGTTCACACCTTTGCTGCATTCTCTGTTAACTCATTAACCCATTATTGTTATTGATCTTTACAGGGCAGAAAACACCAAGGGTGGAGCTTGATCTATTCTCATTTTTCTTAATCAAGAGTTTGATATCAAGCAATTACAATTGATGGCACTTTCAAAACTAGGTTGGCAATGGTGCATTCAACAAGTATCTCTGCCTCTCTGTCAGAAGAAGAAAAGTGGACATTGATGCTTCTTGCTGATCTTGATGGAGTGCCTTGGCTTAGTGGTGCAACATGAAGAAACAGATGGTGAAAAAGAATAGCAGCAAAAAGAACTGCAGTAGTTTTTATTTCTCAGCTAGATGGGAAAAATGACAAAGCCAAAATGGCTTGAGACTGATCTACACCATCAACAGAACTAGATCTCTTTAAAAATTAACCCCCCAAATTTCTTCCAAATTTTTAGCAGTAATATAGCATGCAAATTTGCTGTAAAAGGCTTTTAAAAGGAAAGAGCAAAATATTGCAAATCCTGATTTGAGATTCACTTGCGTAAATACAAAGTAACAATTCTAATAAGTTGCCTATTTTTGCATCCAATAACAGTGACTGTTACGTATCTTAGGGTTTAACTGTAAATTGCCAAGGTTTAGCTAAACCTTTCCTGGAGAGCATCCTGTATGAGAACCCACTCTACACTGGCAGCACAGCTACCAGACGCTCCCCTGCAGTGGCTTGGCTGGAGTGATGAATGAATTATCTTTCAACTTCCAGCACTGCCACATGTCACTGATTTGACAGACATCTTTTTGGAGATAGGATGAAAAGTGAACCAGGGCAGCAATTAGCAGCCAAAGGCACTGGCCATGACCAATCTAGGAACACAAAAGATCTTCTTTGCTTTTCCTTTTTCCAGAGGTCAGAAACATCTTCTGAAAGACAAGCTGGTGAATGCTCCTTGTTGCCATTTTCTGAAGGAGAGTTCCTTCTCTGTCCATCTCTAATTGTCACTATCCCAAGTTTGAAAATGGCTGTAATGACAGCAAACAGCAGCTGTACAACTCACTAACCCCTATTTGCCTCTCCTGGTGCAGTGAGTACTCACTCTGTGGAAATCTGGGTGGATTGTCATTGACATCAGAGAGGGTGATGTTGACTGTGGTTGTTCCAGCTAATCCTCCCAGCTGTCCACCCATGTCCTTGGCCTGGATAATCACTTCATAATATTCTTTTGCTTCTCTGTCCATGTTCATTAGAGCTGTCCTAATTAAGCCTGTGAGATTGAAGGGGGAAAGAGGGGTTTTGGGAACAAAAGAAATGTCAGTTAGAGAGTGCACAAACAAGGTGGGGTGATCTGGTTCCTGCATCATCTTCCCCATGTCAAGAAAGAGACCAGAGTCTGCATTCAGTTGCACCTTTCCTGGCAGAGCAAAGCTAACCTAAATTAAATTTAGGTTAACAGAAGGTGAGAATTTTAAAGAAGCTCAGTTAAAATGCATCAGCTCTGGGACAGGCTGGCTGTTCAAAATTCAAATGTTGCCTTCCAAGGAAGATGAAAAAACATCTTGGGATCAGAGTGTGCTTCGCTCAATGAAGGCCCTGCCCAGGCTAAATACTTTTCTTTGCACAAAAGGTGAAAGTGAAAGTCCTTAGTAAAAAGACGTATCAAGAAGAGTTTTCTGGAGTCTCCCTACACATGCAGTCCTGGAGCCAACCTGCCAGAAGTCCTCGGGCTTTGCTCGGATCATTTGGGACCCATGTTGAGGGCTAGGAATTTTGGGGGCATACCTCTGGTTCGGGCAGGTTGCTCCTGCTTCGGAAGGTGCTCCCGCGACCCTTCCCTTCCTTGGGAGCAGTGTCACTGCTGCAAGAGGACATCAGGTGGCAGCAGCACTTCTCTTACCGAGGCTGCGGGGAAGCGGCCGCTGCCTTCGGTACCGTGTACCGGACCTCGCCTCCCCCGAGTCAGCCGGGTGGGTGTCTGCCTCGGGGTAGGGATGCTCCCCATTCTTTCTCCCGTGGGCGTTAGGTCTGCCGGTGAACGCACTCCTTTCCTTTTCACCCGGCTGACCCCACTGAGTCCTGCCTTTCCCCATGGCTCTCTGCCGGGTTGGAGGCACACAGCCTGTGTTTCAAGAGCTGTCAGACTTGTAGGCATAAAATCATAGAATTGTTTCCGTTGGAAAACACCTTTAAGATCATCAGTCTTACTGCTAACACAACACACTACCAAGCCCACCAGTAAACCTTGTCCCTAAGCACCACATCTATATTTCTTTTAAACACCTCAAGGGATGGTGACTCCTGGGCAGTCCTTTTCTAGTGCCTGACGATCCTTTCAGTCAAGAAAGTTTTCCAAATATCCAATCTAAACCTCCCCTGGCACAACTTGAGGCCATTTCCTCCACCACTTGTTACTTGGGAGAAGAGACCAACCCACTCCTCCCTTCAACCTCCTTTCAGGTAGCTGCAGAGAGCAGTAAGGTCTCTCCTCAAACTCCTTTTCTCCAGACTGAACAACCCTCATTCTGTCATCCACTCCTCATAAGACTTGTTCTCCAGACCCTTCATCAGCTCTGTTGCCCTTCTCTGGACTCACTCTGGTCCTTCCAGTGAGACCCATTACTCTGTGAGGGACAAATATGTGCCAGGCCCAGGCACCACACAACATGCAGCATTTGCACATTAGGACACTATTAACTTGAGTGATCTGCGTGTAGGCTTTATTTTTAGCAGAAAGATAATGCATGGGTTTAATAAAAAAGCAGTAAAAAGATATTGCATTGGCAATTATCACCGAATGTAGAAGGGAAGAAATAGTGACCAGTACTGAACAATTCACAGTATGCTATTTTAATCTTGCTACATGGAGTTCTTAAGAGTCTCATCCTGCAAAGTTGAGTGACTCCCATGAAGTGCTGTAGCTCCTCAAGTCCCATGAATATAAATAAGATATGAAAATGCTTAGCATTTTGTCAAGAATTTTTTAGATATACACATACTTTGTAGGGAATTTTGCACTCCTGGCTTGTTCTTAATACAAAGCAGGCTTGATCTAATAAAAGACACCAGTGTCTAAAAACCAGGCTCTGCCATGCATATATTTGGGGTCTCTGGTATTTGGAGAAGGTCTGGTCAGGACACCAGGAGTCAGTGCCAGGTCTGTGTTCATGCCCTTCCAAATGAGATCCACAGGAGCATCCATGCCAAGCAGGGAACTTTTGATGCTGCTGCACACAACTGATCAGCAAGGAATTGATGAGGCTGGTGATGAACCTTAAAACCTTCCTTAGGGTTATGGAAAAGGCTCTACCATTTCTTTCACTAAATGTAGTAAGGTTCATTCTCAAAAAAAGAAGTAGTAAAGAGCAGAGGGGATTTCTTTTTTTTTCTTTTTTTTTTTTTTTTTTTTTCTGTAACAAACAAACGAACAGATGGTTTCTTACTGTAACAGTATTCCAGAACAAGGGATGAGGAGAGCCTCAGCTTTTCTTTGAAGCTGTGCCTTCACTTATTCATTCAGTACCTGTGAGACCAGTGACAGAACAGTAACAAGAATACAGTTCTGCAACCAAGAGGTTGTGTTGGGAGGTTAAGGATAAGGACCCCAAATGCTTCTAGAAGAGAGGTGTATTGAAATGGGTTTTCCACTATTGAATGTGTTAACCACTATCCATCTATATAAATGAGTTGGTTGTTTATGCTTCACCTCTGTTTGAGAAGAACACAAGAGCTGCAGTAGCATCTTGGGCATTACAGAATACTGCAGGTTTGCACTGGGGAAGCCAGAGAGAGTCCTGGCAAATGGTTTCTAGCTCACAGCTGTAATCAGTCCACTGTGAAGGCTGACACTTCTCTGGAAATGTCCAGAGATGCAGGTCTAAGTGACTAGGAAACTACTCAGTGGAGACAAACAATTTCCATGGGTTAAGTTCCAACCAAAAGGGAATGATTTTGGACTGAAGAGCCTAAGTTGCACTCTAGCAATTAAATCTGTACTGGATCTGACCCTTAATATTACTGGTTTGCTTCCTTAGAAATCATTCAGTACTTAGGAACTGTATGACTATGCCCTTATTTGTCTGTGGTTGATAACCTGATTACAAAATGAACACTACTGTCTTATTTATTTTGTAATGAGATGAGGAAATAGCATGCCACATACAAGTTTGGTTTTGGCACCTACTCCATAAACCCTAACATTCAGAAGTAGATTATACAGTGTTTTTTCTGTTTTGTCCCTAAGGGCCCAGCAGTGACTATCATCTCATGAGTTTCTGACCTTAGCACTACAGACGCCCTTTAGAAACTGTCAAAACCTGTCAGATTCCTCTTTTGGATATAAACCTTGGATATATATGGAAAAAGAGACATAGAAAGCAAGCAAAATAGAGGGAGTGTCCTACAGATAAATCTAAGGTTATTTACAAGAACACCCTTAGGTGAAACTACTCCAGATAACTGTACCCTTTAGCTTGCACTTTCCAGTCCTGGTTGGTTCATACATGTGCTTTTTTTTTTTTTTTCCCACTAAGCCTTTTTACTAATTAAATATCCTGAAGACATTGTTGCTATGATAGAAGCCAACAAGAATATTTACAGCACCAAGCCGACCCAGCTCCCAAGCTGCAGGATATGGTGACTGGGATGAATATATCATTGCAGAAAGCACATCCTTCTTCTGGAGCTCATTACCCATAGCCTTGCTTTAACCCTCACACAGTGCTGCTCTGTCATCGCTCCAAGCCATAAAAATATGTTTCTCTGACCACAGTCATGATCCACTGCCTTGTCTTTCTGCTTGAAATTTTTTCTTTCTGTTTTCACACTGCCTCATTCCCTAATGAAATAACATACCTGTCCGAGAGTCCACAGAGAAATATGGTTGCCCTTGGAGAATACTGTACACTACTCTTGCACTGTTCCCATAGGTTGGGTCATCAGCATCTGTTGCTGTCACCTGGATAACAGAGGTACCTGGCAAAAAAACCCATCAGGTAAGACCTTACAGGATGAAGACCTGGCATGAAAAGTACACAGTTCAAAATAAATTGACATGCCTAACAAGAACTTTCCCATACAAAACTTCTTCATTTGATGCTCATAGTGCTTGTACTTATTGCTTATACTTGTATCTCATTAGCATAAAGAAATTAATGGGCATAAATTCATCATGCATCTATTAGACAATCTAATATAGTAAGTACTCTATGGACCACGGTTATAGAATTGCTGATCTAATTGTACTTTGTTATGGTTTGCAGAGAGCTGGTAGTTTTATACTGCTTGCTTCTTTCCCCCTTTTCTTGATTTTAAATGTCATTTAAGGGTAGCTCAAATAAGAGCTATGGCTATGCTGACATAAAGGATGAACTGCTGTCGTGGGGCCATGGATGCTTATGTTGACTAAGGTATGGAAATTGTACAGAAATAGTGAGTGTGAAGGGTTGTATCTCTGAGATAATCTCTCTGTGATATTGCAGTTTACATTGCATGTCCTAGAGATTATACACTGCTGAAGTGCCTTTTGGAACCTGTACAGGTACAGATATATTTTTTTCCTTCAATGGGTTTTCAAGGTCTGTTTCCTCTGAAGCTAATAATGGTTTGAAGGTGATGTAGTTTATCAAGAACAAAGAGAAGGTAAGGCAGAACTGTTTGAAATATATATGAGTTTTGACTCCTTAAAATGTCAGACAATGCCTTTATGAATGTATCTAGCCTTCTACATAATGTTTTATGTTAGAAGAAAATCCAGTGTTTCTAGATATGCACTGGAAAATAAATCAGAATTCAAGCTAGCCATTGCCATTAAGATACATTATTTCTGAATGGAACTTCTGTATTAGATGCCTGTATAGCTTTATGTCAGCATACTATTGAAGAATGAGAAGTTGAAGCATAACTGTAACTTCAGGACATGTGATTTATATGGTATTATCTCTGCAATGACATCATGGAGACAAAAAGCACAGAGCATCTCCCAAAGAAAGAAAAAGTCCAGAAAAACAGTATTTTGTGACTAGTGTATTTGTTAAATGGAAATGGTTTCTCCTGACTTGTGTATGTAGGAAGGCTTCTGTTTATCTTCTACACTGCAATAACAGGACAGTCTTTGACATGACCCCATTCATTGAAAGCAGAGAGCAAACGGGATGAGGACTTTGAGATCCACTGAACTGTGTTTGGTGCAGGCTTAAAGAGATTGGAAAGAGTAAAGCTGCCAATAATTGTTATCCTGTCTCCATGAGTTCTAGAGCTTCTGGACTGCATTTCAGCTCTCAGTACAACTTCCTAAAACCATGTTTTTTTCTGAATGGTAATGGATGTCTAATGGTCATTACTATTACTGCCATTTGATGGCAGAGGAGAAGGGGCACTGCTGTACTGCAAGGATGCAGTGCTGAGGATGGATGGATGAGGATCCTTACTGAGGATGGCATGTTCAAATTGCATTTGTTTCTCAGCTCTCCTGATTCCCCTGGTGTGTTTTCTTTCAAGCGGGCCCAGCTGATGGTGGTGTGTATCCTGTTATCCCTCTTCTGCAGAAGTCAGATCCCTTGAGGGAAACTCTCCTGACTTGCAGATCTGGCATAAGGGGCAAAAGCTGAGTCCAAGAGTTGGGGAACAACTTATGTTTTAGTGACCACTTCCAATCTGCTTATAGAGGAAAGAGACTCCACAAAATCTGCCTTACCCACAGGTGACATTTCTGGAACAGAAGCCACATAAGGCCCATCCAAGAACTTGGGTTCGTTGTCGTTTATGTCTTGGATTTTGATGATGAACTCTGACTCCGGTTCCATGGGGCGGCCCGTTCGCCGGTCCAGAGCTTGCGCTCTGAGGGTGTACTGAGACCTTTCTTCGCGGTCCAGTCGCTGAATGGCATGAATGTCCCCTGTTGTGTCATCGATGGTGAACACAATGCCAGCTCCCTCTCCTGAGAGGATGTATTTGATCGAACCATCTCCCCTGTCCATGTCAGAGTGGAGCTGTGAAAAGGAATAGGATTCAATTAAGATCACGAGCTGGGCAAGCACCCTCTGAGAAACACCGAGCCCGTGAGCATCCTGAGTCTTTTGGTCTCACTTTTGGGACTCACAAGCTGTGAACTTGTTTTGCTGAAAGAGGCAAATACTCAGTATTATAGAGTTGCAATTAAAAACCCTCTCCTCTCTTCCCATTTCTGCACCCACATCTGTGTCAGAAAAAAAGACAGGCACCCAAACAAGAACGGCCTCTGTGTCTTTTTGAAATCTGACTCAGTACAATAATTATGTGGCCTGATTTCAATGGCCATTAAGAAAGACTCATTGCCAGGCTTGGGAAAAGGTTAGGTCAGCAAAGCCACAGACTGTGCTTGCTCACATGCCTTAAGAGGAGTCAGAAATTCCAGGGGGAGCATAATGTTGGGTCAGATAAAACAAGTCTGTTTGGGATCAAGGGGAAAGAAGGATGGGAGAACTAGTCAGTCACTGTCATGATTCAAAATCCTTTGAAATTTTTTTCCATTAAAATTTTAAAAATAAAAATTAGGCTGGATCCTTACATCTTCAGGAAAAAAATATTGTTGAACAACAAGGAAGATAAGCAGCAAGGAACTTTTGACTATGTCCATGGCAGGCTACAGAGATGAGAAGTATCCTGGATTTTCTAGGGAATTAGCAAATGGGTTTGTTGCATGACTGCTAATTAGTGCTGAGCAGCCATGGATAGCTGAATGCAACAGAACAGAAGAAAAGTAAATGCAGTGGTAATTATAATCTAAAATAGAGAAACAAATCGTCCTGGGGACTGCCATTCTGTTAAACACCTGGATCCCATGAAATACTGGAATCACCGTCAAAAGACAAACAAATCACTTAATGTCTCCTACACTATGAAGATACTTAACAGTATATTCACACTTACATGCTTTTGAGGAATAAAGCATAAAGACCAGTGCCCAGAGATATTATAGGTTCAGCCCCAAAAGCCAGGAAGACAATAGACTTGAGATGCAACAATCAAAATAGGATTTTCAGAAATTGTTCTTGTGTGAATACTGTTTTCAGTTGTAATCATCATTTTGAGAAATGAATAAAGAATAGATGAATAATATTTTTAAAAAAGTGATCAAAGTGGGCTGGATTCAGTTAAGCAAATTAAAAAATCCATATAACAGATGATTATCTCAATAAATATGGTCAGAATTAAGTGTGTGTTTAATGTTTTGGTGAGCTCAAAGGACAGGAATAATTGTGGAGAATAGGGCCAAACATAGTTAAATATTTGTACTGGAGAGAAAATCTTGAAATAATAAACTGAATATACGAACACAGGATTAGTAGTATTTGAAGAAAGACTCCAAATAGAAATGAGCAATTTGTGTGGAAAAGCAGAATTCAAACTTGATGTATTTAATTGCAGGCTACTCTCTCTCAAAAAAAAAAAAAAAAAAAAAAGGAAGAAAGAAATCTCCTTACTGATCTACTTAAAAACACACTGAAATATGTACAACAGCTTAGTACAAAGGAAAAAGTTTTATAGGACAGTGGACAAATTGGCTTATCTCACCTAATGCCAGTGGATCAGCTCTTTGGATGTTGTAGGGCGCATGGTGCCACTGACTTGGGAGCCTTGGGACTTAATGACTGCAGGGACAGCAAGTGTTAAGGGCAGCAGCACTGCAAAGCAGCTGCAAGAGCTGAAGGTGCAGGCTGTGACCTTGTGTTTGGTCACTGGTATTTCCTTTCATCACTTTTCCACTGGTCTCTGAAGTAGCTACTGCATCTGAGAAGCATTGGTCCTTCAAGGAATGCTCTCAGGTGATATATCAGCTAAATGGAGGAAGAACATTCCCAGAAAAATTTGGCAGTGGCAAACAGCTACATTTAGATGACTGCCATGTGTATTAATTCACAGGCAGGTGCCAGGACTGCTAACTGGTGTGTCTTCAGGAAACACCATCTAGTGATTAGTTTAAAAAAAGACAATGGTTGTCATTATTTACCCTAAATGCCCATAACTCAGAGGTTATCACTGTTGGACTTAGTGAACAGGATGCTTCCAGAAGGAGGATGCTATTATAGTTCTTCAAATTGATTCAGAACCACTAAGCTACACCTTGGGCATTTGCTTTAGTGCATCAGTGTGTCAGTGAGAGAATGCAGCTGCTGAGACAGATACAGATGTTAGACCTGGTTGGGGAATTAGAGCTAGGCCTGATGGAAGAAAATGTGTTTTGGAACATCAGCAAGTCCTCATTAAATAAGAAAAAGGAGACAAAAAGAAACAAGAAGTCAAAGTCAAATTCGAAGTCAAAGTCAAATTCAAAGTCAAAGAAAAGATAAAGAAAGATGAAAAAAGTGAAGAAAAACAAATAGAAAAAAGAAGAAAAAAACCCAAAAAGGAAAAGGAAAAGAAAAAGAAGAAAAAAAGAAAAGAAGAAGAAAAAAAGCATCTTTTGAAATAGCAGAGGGTGTTCAGGAAATTCAAAGGACTTAGAAGAAGATACTAAATCAAACTCACAGGTTAAATTACATCTTCTGTCCAAAGCCCTATTTGGAATAAATGCAGTTGCGTAGGAAGCAAACAAGGAATGAACATGGCACTCTAATAAGAAATTGGGAGGACAAGAGGATCTCTGTCTAACTGATTTGTTAAGAACATTGGGTCTTAACCAAGGCTAGGCAGTAAGAAATGCTGGCAGCACTCTTGAAGCTACTCCTATACCCTACACCTATACAAAGCAAAAAAAAAAAAAAAAAAAAAAAAAAGCATAAAAGACTTAATACTGTAAGACAGCAATAAAATTGAAGGAATTTGGTGTCTGAAGGAACTAAAGCTCACACCATTGCTCACACCAAACCCAATGTCAGAATGCTGCAGCTTGGGCTGTGTGTAGAAGTCACTGTGTTGGAAAGGTGATCCTGTTTTAAGTTGGCTGCTTAATGGGTGCACAATAAATTGTGCTGCCATGTGGCTGACAGGAAGAAGGAGGAATTAATTTGCAGTTTCTCCTCTGCATTAAGAAATGGACTCTAGGAGGAAAGAAGCCGGGTAAGTCCTGAGAAACTGTGAAACCTGAGTTGCTTCTTTTGATAAGGATAGGAGAAAAGTTTAAGGAGGCTACATCTGCTTTTGAATGACACGTTTCCCAGCACGGGGCATGTGGATGAGTGTTGTGCTGCTGAGGAGAGCTCAGGGGAGGGCAGCTCTGACAACCAAACTGTGTCTCCATCCTTGTGCTCTCCCTTCTCTGCCTCCAGGGAGACAGCACCTACAGGGGATTTTTGTGAAGATGTGTGAATGAATTTTGGTTGATCTGCAGTGATAGTCTTTAGAAAGGCTGCATTTTATTCACTCATTAAGCTGCTGTGGTTTGAATGCCTCCTTCCTTTGAAAGAGGGCTAGAGAGCCTCTGACACTGCAAAGCCTGTCCCCCGTTCAGTTCCTGAGCACAGTTTAAGTGATGGGTGGATGTGCAAAATTCCTGCTGTAAAAAATGTGGGGGCTTTGGTTTCCCTAGTTCATCCTATTGGCCAATAATAGCTACCTCCTAGGAAAAGTCAAAGCTTCATGTTTTTCTGTGACAGAACCAGAAACCCTCTGAAGCAAAAATACTTTCAATTAGGATCATGAATGCTGGAGAAAAGCAAAAATTGTACTGACTTCACCTCAGGGAGTTTCTTTTCATTTCCCTGTCCCGAAGATATTTTGCATCTTGCCTTACGGTTACGTAGGAAAGCACATTTTCATAGCAACCTTGAAAATCATGTTAGTCAAACCTGAACCTATGGTTCAAGTCAAGGTGCTTTTTGGCTTGCTCCAGACCAACATATGTAGCCAGGAACAGCTGTAGAAGAGCATCAGAAGCACCCCTCTCTTGTGGGAAGCTTTCAGTTTATTGAAGTAAATACAGCTGGTTCTATGCTATGCAATCTTTCTCCTGACACAGTCTTGGAGAGAGCAGATGGATGAAAATGAGGCCTGGCTAGCAGGATGTTTTCAGGCTGTTGTGGGTGGTATCAGTTAGAAGAAGCTCAGCCTGGGCAGGCACAGGGCCCAGGGCTTGCTGGGGGGGCTGGTGGTAGCAGGAGCAGTGGACTGGGAGTCCTCCTGCATCCCCCATCAACTCTGTGCAGGCCCTTCCAGACTTCCAGAGCTATTTCTGAGTCAGCCTGGGGTGGCTTGGTCTACAAAATTTCTGGTCTGCCAGAACAATTAATTCAGCTCACAGTCTCTTCCCTGCTGGCCCCTTTCCTAAGGATCCCTAAGACACAGGAAGCATGAACGCGGGGGTGTTTGTGTGTGTGTGATGAATCACGGTGGGCTCCAGCTTCTTCTGAGAGCCTGTGTGAGATGAGGGAAAGCCTCACAGCAGCCCCCACTGCATTCATCCCACCCCTTGGCTCGCTGCTCTACACCCAGCTCAGGGATGGGACAAGATAAAACATTTGAACTTCAGAGGTCTGTTCTGGCATCAGAGTTCCCCGGTGTCTGGTCTAGATGGAGCAGTGCAGAGATAGGAAGCCTTCAGAACCACCCAGATATGTCAGCTCAGCAGGGTGTGGGGCTAATTGGCCCTGTTAACAGTGGGAGCTAATTAGCCCTTACACACCCCTATCTAATAAAGCTGTGGCATAAGTGGTCCTGGGGAGAGCTCATTTGTGGCAGCTTGGGCTTTTTTGTGATGGACATAGACCATGAGGAGTTGTCCCTGCTTTCCCCTCTTCAGTGGAGCTGAGAAGTAGCAAGCTCGAGTCCTGGCCGACCACACCAGGTTTTTCTGCTCCTAAAGACACAATCAAGTGTAAAACAAAGATGAATTAGCTTCTTCAAGTACTTGTTTTAGCTGAAATTCAGCTCACAGTGCAAGTCTGGATTCATTTCAGATGGAACCCAGTATGTGAAGTAGTATGTCTGGCCCTCGTTCCAAAGCTGGAAATTGCATGAAACCAAATATTAATTTCTTTAATCAATAGAGATATCAAGAGCTGAAAAGCTAGGTGCAAAGATGAATGAAGAGTAATTAGGTCTCATTTGGCAGCAACCACTAGTAATGGCATTGCTGTGGGAGGAAGGAGAACACATCTTGCTGTCAGTCACAGAGCGATAAATCAGGAGGAGGTCTTTTGAAGCCCGTGGATTCATTTTGATTTATACTGGTGTGTCTGAGGGCACAGTTTAGCTCCATGGCATTGTAGAATGATAAATACAAGACTAAAATGAGCCTGCAGATGTGTGATTATTTTTTTTTATCTTTCTGCAGATGGATACCCTGGAAAGGAAGCAGCCTTGATCATGTAAAAAAAAAAAAAAATGAAACCTTAAGAAATTGTTTTATGACATCCCTTCTTAGGTGTTATTTTTTCAGATCTACTATATGTAGTCTGCACTCAACATGGTGGTATCTGATACTCTAGGCATGTAAAATCTTAATTGTATCATTCAACCACTTCATCACACTAATGCTACCTCCCCCAACTTTTTTACACATTTGTCACCTTAGTGTAGAGTAGGAGCAACCTTGGTGCTGATAATAACCCTTTGAATAATGTGGTCAATATTTTAAAAAACTCACGGTCTTAAAAAAAAGTCAGGAAACAAAAAAAAGGAAGATGGTTACAGTGAGGTAGATTGTGAAGGCAGATATCACTGGACTGATTACCATCAGCTTGTTCCTCAATGAGCTAGAGAAAAGTGGATGCAAAATACTACAATGCCATCAAGCAGATGGGGTGAACTTATGGATCAATTTTACATTTATCTTACGTAGATCTTTGAGGTATAAGGGATACAAAACAAGGATCCTTCCTGGCTGGATATAATGATCTGTCCCTCTACCCTTCTCCCTTCTGGAGCAACTTCTCTATAGTCCACAGAATTAACTTGTGGTCAAGCTGTGGTAAACAAGAAGACAATCTAACCCTAGAGAGTTGCAGAAAACAAAAATTGAAATGTCAGTTTTCAAGAGAAACTGGCTATTTAATTTGATTGTGAGTTTCAGCTTCCAGCTGACTTGATCACAGACAGGAGCACGATCACAAGCTTCTCCCTTCTTTCCTTATCCTAATATGTCAATATAACCTTGCTTTGCCTTGACATTGTCAGAGTCCCTGGAAAGATCACTGCAGATTTTCTAATACTGCCTCAATTACAGATGGTGATTGGTGCAGCAGATCTCTTTGAAGTAGGCAATTACATTGACAGCCCCTTGAAACAGAAATTTTTCCCAAATGAAGATGACACTAGTCAAAAGCTCTTTGGAGCAGAAGTGAAATTAACGTGGATAAATTCACTGCCAGAAAGAAGGTGAAGGCATTTAGGGAAACTTTCTGTCTTTCACCATGGTCCACAGACACACTCTGCCAGATATCCTTCTGGTACAGGTCTTACCTTCCCAACATAGAGAGGGTCAGTTCCTGTGTACTCCTCCAGAACGAAGAACTGGTTCCACACCCAGCTCCGCTTCATACGCTGATGGAACTTGTCTGACACGTTGTCTTCTTGCCCCTCAGCAAAGGGCCTGGCACTTCCTGACAGGACAGTTGTAGTAAGGTCCATCAGTCCCCAAAAATAAAGGGAGACACCAAGTCCGAGCAAGCTCTTTGCATTGCTCATTCTACCTGAGGTCCACATTCGTAACTTAAAAGTCAGAACACTGTGTCTTAGGTCCCTTGAGAAGAAAGTAGGTCCTGTGTGTAGTCCTTCAAAATGCCCGAGAGAGATCCTGGATGTGAGGATGTCAGTCTCCTGTAAAGTTAAAGGAAATTCATAGGACTTTTTTTCCCCAAGGTAAAGAGTTTTCTGAATAGGAAAATATACTATGAAATATTTAATCTTCTATATAAAAACAAAATATCAGGATGCACACCTTCTGAAACTAGGGATACTATTTCCATATGAGGAGCAGAACTGGAGCCTTAGATACAAGAATCTTCAGGTTTTAGTCAATAAGTAAGAGATCTCTTCTGTGCTAATATGGCTGCAGTATTTCTTTATGATATTGATTGGTATGAGTTAAGTGCATACTCTTTAGAAATTTTTATGACTAGAAGTCCTTAGAGAATATTTTTAAAAAGTTCATACTGGAAAATTATAATAGCTGGTCAACACACTTTGGCAACCTTCTCTTTCTGTTTGGCACCTATGTCATGTTCATTACATACGTGGGCATGTACACACAGATACATAAATAAAGATGTTATTGCTGTATTGCAAACCTTGAACATAATTTCTAGCAGCTTCAAGTTATTTCTAATCTTAATTATTCTTTCATCCTCTCTGTTGTTTGAATTCAGGTCTCACACTCTGCTGTTCCCCTCTGAGGGGCTGGTTATGGCTACAAACAACATTTCTAGAATTTGAATGGTCAGTTAATCATTTTATAAACCAGAAAAAGTTTCACATTGCTGACGGTCACATGTGTGTGATAAGTCAGGTTAACACAATTTTTCCTCCTTAAGCCTGAAAGACCTGTTTAGGCAGAGGAATGCTGACCTCTATCAGAGGACACTTTCTCATCAGTCTAGGATCTTTTGTTGTCATGAAGTCAGCTTAGTCACTAAACACTCCAGGCTATAGATTGTAGCAAACCCTTCCTTCGTATTTTTGCTGAATTTAGTGATGCGGTGCTGCATTCATGGTACTCTGTCAAAACACTCCACACATCCTTTGTGGGCTAGTATTTTTGCTGCTCTTTATAAGAACTCTTCTTTCTCTTTTTAGGAGAAACAAACTCATTAGGAATGGCATATGGGGCTCTGAGGCTTAAGCAAGTATTTCACACTTCATTTTACTGGTGTTCTGTACTTAAGCCTTTAGGCTTAATTGTTTTATCCTGTGGAAATAAAATGTACAAGGAGATGTCTGTCAAATACTTCTAATTTAAATTCTTTACAGATTTCAAAATCATAAAAAATATTGTAAAGAGTTGGACAGTACTAGTTTGAAGTGAGGAGGAGACAATGAAATGTTTTCAATAGAGAAGAAATTCCTTTCAAAATTGCCCAGCATCCAAGCTGGCACAACTGGAGCACTGGATACAATTAGAAACCTACCAAAACAGAAACGCAGAATTTAATCCAGAAGTTGGCTGAAATCTGAAAACGACAGCTTAAGACTTCAATAGATGTCCACAGGGGAAGTAAAGGAAAAACAACTTTCTTTCTTAGACTGATTTCTACACAGAATAATGTTTCCAAGTATGAGGCCCTAAAGCGATATGACTACACAGTGCTGCTAGTCTATACAGTTGTGAAATGTAGCAAACAGGTCCCTTATGCTGAAAAGTTTACAACTTAAGGCTCAATAGATCCGACAAAGAAAGGACAAACTGTGAGCACAGAACACGGTAAATCCCTTCTAAGCAGAGCAATGTATAAAACTGATGGCTGTTTCAACATTGACTGTGTAATATGTCAGGGCCTATTGTCTGCAAAGCCAAAGAAATTAGGATTTATCTAAGCAGCATAAACCCAGAAGGACCACAGTAATCTTTGTGTGTAAGTCACTTCATGAAGAAGCTGGCAGCTGTTTGTGAGAGGCAGGGATGAGACTCAACTTTCTGGATAGCTACAGTAAAAAGGAGTCAAAGAGCTGTGTGTACAGTGCTTACCTCTCTCTGTCCCAGGAGTCCTTAATTCCCAGCAGCCAATGTACATTTGCACTGGGGAAAGGAGACCAAAGTCCTCTTCATATAGGATGCATCTACCTTGCTCTGGACATCTGCGCTTGCAGCCCAGAAAGCCAACTGGTGTTCAACCTGGAGAAGAAAAGGCTCTGGGGAGAACTTATTGTGCCCTTTCAGTTCTTGAAGGAAGCTTTATAAGATGGAGATGCTCTTTTTAGAAGGGCCTACTGTGACAGGACAAGGGGTAATGGTTTTAAACAACAAGAGGGTAATTTAGACTAGACGGGAGGAAGAAATTGTTCACAATAATGAAATACTGGAACATGGTGACCAGAGAGATGGTAAAGGCCCTGTCTCTGAAAACATTCAAGGTCAGGTTGGATGGGGCTCTGAGAAACCTGATCTCTTTGAAAACATCCCTGATCATCAGAAGGGAGATGTACTAGATGACCTTTGAAGATCGCTTCCAATCCAAACCATTCTGTGAATCTATCTTCTCAACAGCCATGTTTTTCTCAGCCAACCAAGGAGACATTATTAACAAGTGTTTTGCTCATGAGCAAATATGAAGAAGGGCCTCCCACCACACCTCAGCTTGAGGGAACCCAGCAACTAGAAGGGAAAGCAGAGCCAGGAAACTGCTAAGGTCCCACCTGGAGGTTTTACATCTCCTGTACAAGTCAGTTAAGAAATTCTACCTACTGTACAGGTCAGTTATAATTTTGTGACAACATGATGGACCAATACCAGTGGCAATGAGAACTGGGTGTAGGTAAACATCCAAACTACAAATTCAAAACCAATGGTGCCAGATATCTCCTGCAACTAAGTTCAGCCAACAAAGATCAGCAGCACTTAGGCAAGGTAGTAACAAGACATAGTTAAATAAACTTGCAGAGTTACCACTATACTTGTTGATGATAGCCAAAGAAATCCTATCATCAGGATGATGCTTCTACACATGTGCATTACATCAGCAGAAAGCAAAGTAAGTAGAAGAGGTGAAATAAAGGTCAAGAGTGAGGACATATATGCTTGTGGCTCTCTGAGATAATAGCTTTTGTCATGTGAATGTCACTCAGCATCAAAGTGCAGTTCCATGAGGAACATTTCTTGAAAATAGTGTGCAACTTAGTAGCCCCCAGGAGCAACATCCCTAAGAGCATTTCCTATCCCTAATGCAATCTCATTTTGGAGTATAGCAACTACCAGGAAACTTGCTGTTAAGTAATGTAAAGTCTTGTAAAAGAATGTCCCTTCCCTGACAATCAGTAATTTCTCCAGTTAGTGACAGCCCATGATGACATGATCATATAATTTTGCAGGAATGGAAGAAAGCACTAGTAGTGATGTGACACAAAATTTTGTGATATAATACTAAGGTTTCTGGTGAAAAACTTTTGAAAACTGTAAGCAAGCAGGCTCAAACTTGACACATTTTGCTTCTTGCCTAAAGGCAAATTAATACTATTAATAATAATGTTTAATGAAGAATGGCTCCTCTGTCTCTGAGGCTGAAAGAGAATTAATTATTTTTTTTTCTGTCTCAGGTCCTCAGCTGGTATTAAAAAAAAAAAAACTGAAAACCACCTTTGTTTACTTCTGGGCTATGGTGTTGCTGATCTCTCTGGGGTTCCTATACTGCAGCTTCATCAATCCCAAGTGTGTACTCTAGATCTGCAAGATCTACTAATTAAGCAAGGTATTTGTCAGCAGTATAGGTGACACCTGTGCACATTTAGGGCTTGAATTGTGAAGTAGCACAAGTGAGGGCTGAGCTACAGTTAAGATCATGGACAACTGAGTCTACACCAGCTGAATATGGCAGTTAAGTATGGGGTCACTTAGACTGTAGACATGACTGTTAATTAGGATGCCATATAGTTTGATGGTGCTTGTTTGGTGGGATCACTAGCCTCAAGTGGACCTTAGTGGTTTTTGCTGCAGATTGATACACAGGCTTTGAGGCAGAGTCTGTTCTGCCTCAAACTGAGTAGATCCTTGCAGGGAAATATAGTGTTGGCATCACTGAGTGAGGCCGAACTGAATCTTTAATGTTCTTTTAATGCAAGCTGCTTCTTGGAACCCTCCAAAATGGTTTCTTAAGGCCATCTCCAAAGATGGAATTGACAAAGATAACTGGATGGAATTGATAAAGGTCCAAAGATGGATCTGCTTGTTATATGAAATACATGATAGATACATATTTCATAGCTCAGCTTCAGGATGTGCAAAGGATTTGAGGGCAGAAAAAGGAGGGAAATTTTGTTTCCCTTTCTGTGGGATTTTTGTAGAGGGCATTTTATTTTTCAAGAACAATTTAAATGCTTCACAACCCAGTTGATTACCCATGGTTGAATATCACATTTTAATAGGGTTAGCTGCATCTGTGCAGTTTAGATTCCTTACCCAAAGTGAATGACTTTCTTGCTCCTGCTTTTGTGATGAATATTTGATTACCAGCTCAGTTGTTGAGATTACTTTCTTTGTTCTTGCCCTGCCAACATTGCTGAAAATAGTTTTTCTTGTCACTCAACAGTTATAAGTCTGGCTTCATAAAGACCTGTTAAAGTCTGATTGAACTCTCTGCAACTGGTGGTCCATGCATGGTACAAAGAAATTACCTAATTATTCCACACAAAAGAGCCCCAGTAACGCACTTTCCACCATTGCAAATACAAATTTCTCTTTTAGCCCATATTATAAAATAAAGTAGGCACATTCCACGTGAAAGCTACTCTTCATGCTCCAATTTTAAAGACCCCTCCCAAAATATATTTGTACTAAAATTAAACTATTCTTAATTGAATATCTAATTCTGGGCAAAGATGAAAAGGAAAAAGAAATATCTGACAGAACTGAATTCTAACATTCCTTGCAAGTGACCCATTTATCTTGTTAATTCTGAAGAGAACAGCACTTCCAAAGAAAGGATAAAAATATTAATAGTTTGGATGACCATATAGGCATCCAGAGAACTCCACTGGGACTGAAATGTATTACGCTCAATACATATTTACATAAACACCAAGGATCTTATAGTCAAAAAGCTCAGACTTGAAAAGGTTTATACACACGCTTAGTGTATTTGTCATGTTGAGCAAGTAGTCTCCCAGAAAGTCAGTGGTCTATTTGCATTCATAAAATTAATTACATGCTTACATCTTTTATGCCTGGGCCTTCCAAAGATTTTTTGCTGTGTGAACCCAGCACTCATGTAGAATACCACAGACCTTAGTACACATAGCCCGACCAGAAGCAATTAATTTGCAGGAGAAATATTGCACTGTGACGTAGGGAAGAAAGGTAATTATTTTAAACTCCCTCCTCCACTTTCTTAGTACATAAATACTTGTGATATTTCTAATATATACATATGCAAATGTTTCTTAGGAGCACATGCACTGCTCTAGAAATATGGTAATGGAAAATTATTTCTGTGTTTAGTAACATTTAAAGAGCTTTTCCACACTATTTTTCCAAAAGAAACCAAGCAACTCAGTAATGAACATATTAGGAAGAAATTAAACTTGAGTGAAATGAATTCTTCAAGTGAGCTGTTTACCTTGTTCCTTGAATTTCTTGTGATATTTCAAACCCAAGGTAGGTCTGTGAGGATTGCCAATTTTTTTAGTCCCTTGAATGGGTTATTCTTTTATGTTTTCGCAGATCACTTCTTGGGTTTCCCATACCCTTAACTGCTCTCAGCTTTGTCATAAAATGCTTTTGCATAAAGCCACAGAAACAGTCCTGTAAGAAAGTGTAGGCTGTACTCTGCACAAAGCAGACCACTTGTAATAGGTGCCTAACACCAGCCTCCAGGGATGGAGGCTCCATCAAGCTTGAATCTAAAATTTCTTAACCAATTTATACAATTTTTGTCTCATTTTAGAAATGACAATGCTTGCAGTACCTTAGTTAGGTACCTTTAAACAAGCTATCTGATTTTGGCCCTAAATATTTTTGTACTGCTTCCTCAACTTCATATGTTTTATCTCTGGCCAAGACCAGGCCTGCTGTTATTATTACTTATTGTTGTACTTACTGGGAAAGTTTAAATTAGAAGGAAAAATCTAGAGGCATTTGTTACTGTTCTCTTGATCACAGGCTGGGCCTGAACATGTATTTTTATTTTTGTTTCATTTTATTGAGACCTTCTTAAATACAACAAAACTTGACAACATGCCATATGGTGCATAAACATGAACTCAGAATACAATACATTGTCATGAAGTTACATCCATGGACTGGTCAACAGTCTCTCCTGGGACACATCAGTGAACTCATTTTACTCAGGAGCTGAAGTCCTTCAAAGCTATGGAATGCCTGCAGAGCAAAAAATCCCACAGAATGACAGAGGGAGTCCCATCCTATCAATCCCAGCCCTATGGTTATAGACGTATAAAAAGATCGAAAGAATGAAACACACACACACATAATCACCAAGTAAACATTTCCAAATACAACCATGCTGATAACTTACATCAGGGGAGGATCTGATCCCCAGCATTTACTCAGTGTGAGGTTCTGTAAATGCTATTGTCAAGGAGCAGGGCAGAAGTGCAAGAGGGTTTCAAAAGCTCCATGCTGGCCTAACTAACTGTGCTGAAGTTGGCCTCAACAGGGGCCAAGTAAGGCAGTACAAATACATTGGAAAATTCAAATAAATGCCAGAGAAAACAACCCCTGTTCAATCAAGGATGTGCAAGAATATATAATATATATGAAAATCATACTAATTAAGCTTTCATTATTATGGAAAGATTCCTTTCAGTTCTCACAATCTTCTGACTACTTCTGTCATGCTGTTAAGAAAATCCCTATAGAAGTGACTCTAAATTGTGACTTAATGTTCATGTAAACTGTGATAACCCTCTCAGAAACACATCTTTCTTAAAAAAGACATGAACTCCCTTCTCTCCCCCACTGTGTGACCTTTCTTGCTTGATTTGCAACCACACCAGGAGCCTTTGCTCAGATGAGTCTCAAGGCTTCTAAGCAGTATGGGCAAAATCTGTAGTTTCCTGCCATGACAGAGGGGGCTGGTGAGAAGTCTGAAATTTCCTATGCTGCAAAAAAGGAAGCAGGAGAAGAATGGGTCAGGTGTGGGGAGAAACGCTGGTGTCTGTCAGAGCCAGGATTTCTGAGAAGGCAATGAGATGAGATGAATGTTTCTGTGGCCACCTAAATTCTGCAAGCTGAGGGGCCAGTAGGGATAAAGCTCAGGGATGCAGACTGCTTCTCTAGGAATACTTATGCCCTGAACAGGACCTACTCACAACTGTTGCAATCCTCTTTGAGAAAAAGAGTGGTAATTCCTTCCCTCTATTTCTCATCTGCTTCTTTATGCCCACGTCCCTCCCCTCTTCCAGGTCCTGAGCAGTTGCATTGCCCAGCAGAGAGGGATCCGGGTGTGTTGACTGACAGGGAGCTGAACACAAGCCAGGTGGCCAAAAGGACTGATAGCATCCTGGCCAGCATAAGGAATAGTGTGGCCAGCAGGACTACGGGGGTGATCTTACCTGTGTATTTGGCACTGGTGAGGCTGCACCTCGAGTACTGTGTTCAGTTTTGGGTCCCTCACTATAGAAATGGCATTGAGCTACTGTAACATATCCAAAGAAGGGCAACAAAGCTGATGAAGGGTTTGGAGCACGAGTCTTATAAGGAGCAGCTGAGGGAGCTGGGGTTGTTTAGCTTAGTGAAAAGGAGGCTGAGGGGAGACCTTATCACTCTCTGTTTGTAAAGATATCAGGCATTGAACAGGCTGTCCACGGCTGTGGTGGAGTTACCATTCCTGGTAGTTTTTAGGAATCATATAGTCATAGTAGTTAGGGCTATGTTTTAGCTAAGGACTTATCAGTGTTAGGCTAATGGTTGGACTCAATGATCTTGAAGGTCTTTTCCAGCCAAGGTAATTTTGTTATTATGTCAAATGCAAAAGATGGAAAAAGTCTTATCTCCCATCTGGAAAGAGAAATGAGAAGCAGGTGTTTGCTTGAAGAAGACAGAGGTAACATTATATCAAAAATTATGAGAGGTAAGGGTCTATGTGCTGTCACTGCTGAAGACGACTTCCTAGTTTCGTTATGGCTGTGTTCCTGGTTAGCCTAGTATTTCATACAGCATTTTGACACATTAGAAATGGACTCAAAACAACTCACTTCCAAAAGCAGCTGTTAAAGACAAAGAAGTGAATGAGTAATTTCTTTTTCCAACCAGAAAAAGATATTTGACCATGTCTAATAATAATTCCATGCACCCACAGGCACATAGTGGTTTTGTTTTGGTTAAGATAGTGTCTGTATTCGTAGAGAAAGGATTGTCTGTAACCTACAAAGTATCTGATTCGTATTTCTTGAGCCTGACTTTGACTCAGCTGTGCAAAACTGGCATCTGTACCCTGTCTTGAGCTCACTAGTGGCCTTGTCTGAGGCATACTGCTAACCAACAAGACGAACATTTTCAAGCTAACTTCAAGCTGCTGTCTATGAAATCAAATCAGAAAAAAAAAATCAGAACTTCTTGAGATTCTTTCTCTATCTGAGCTGTTAGAATCTACCTTGTTCTTATCACCTAGCTTCAAAGCATTTCTAGAAATACAGAATATGAGTGCTCAGCCTTCACAGGACACTTTTAAGCTGAAAGGAAAAAGTAAGTAGGAATAAAGACATGCTGACTTCAATTGAACCAGAGCTGTTCTAATACAGTAAGAATAAAGTTCATAAAGTCTGAAAAACAACTTCAGATGCTTTGGATGCCAGCCTCAAGACCAGAGTTTGGTCTTCAAATGTAATTGTTGCAGTCTTCATGGGGGAAGTATTATCTAATTGTATTCTATAAATGTGACATGCACTAACAATACCCCTAATGAAGAGGACTCCATTATCTGTTTTCCATCTTCTTCGTGATCCACTGCTGGGACATGTTCCCAGCTTTCCCAGCCCTCTCCCATTTCTAGATGATGCAATTCTTCTGCCTGGATTACTTAATGGTTAAGAACAACTAGCATTTACTAGAATATAAAATATTTCTCAGGATTCATCTTGCTAGCAAACTCTTGGCTTAGCAATTTGTTACGGGTGACTCTTCCAGAGGAGATTCTTAAACACAGTTCTTCATCCTACTATTCAATATGTAATGGAGATGTACCAGCATCTTTTTTAAGAGCTGAGTATTCTTGTTCAAAATTCCCATCCTTCCATTATCTTCTATGAGCCATCTGGTTGCTGTCCCTCATCACACGAGATGATCTCCTGCAGCTGTTTTGAGTCTGATTTCTCAAGGAAATTAGTTTAATCAATGATATAACTGCATTGATTAATATTGTGAAAGACAGATAGAGATCACAAAGATTACTGTATTTCTATCTGCTCCCTGGGAACTAGCAGGTACGGTAAAGATGAGAGATCAGATTAATGTCCCCCCCATTATAAAGGATGTGCAGTTATACAATTTCTTTGGCAAAGTGATCACCTTGCATGTAGTTCCAGAGTCGTAATTGGGGTGTTTTAGCTGGTTCACCAAGGCAGCTGGAAGGAGATGGAATTATTCTGTGCGTGAAGGACAAGTGGAAAGCACAAGCCTTGGAATGACAAAATTAAATGTCTCCAGGCATGGAGAGGTGAATAACAGCCTCGGAGTCAGCACTGTGGGAAAGGAGCTGACCACAAACTGAATGGGAGCCAACATTTTGAGGCGTGGGTTGTTGCAAAGGAGGAAAATGTCACTCTGTGCTGCCTCAACAGGATGCTGGGCAGGTTGTTCACGTCACATATGTGAAGCGCTCGTACTGGCATCCTCGGCATAGCAAGGCAGCGCCTCGCAGTTTAAAGGGGCTATGGACAGACTCCCAAATTGCTGCCAGCAAGACAGTGAGAAATCTGAGCAGAAGTCTGGAAAAACAGGACTTCTAGAAAGGTTAAAAAACTTAATTTCCTGAGTCTGGAAAAAAAGATTTGGGCTAAGGCAGAAAAGCACATTATAAAAAAGAGTATAATATATACTAATAGGTATAACAGGTGATCTAATTTTCTTAATTTCTAGGGACAGGTGATGGTGACATAAACCTAATTTGAAGCAAGAGGGTTTTAGTTTACAAGGAAATGTAAACTCTAAGGATAAGATGGAGGAAGCGTTGAAACAAATGGCTGATGGAAACTATGAAATCTCAATTTTTAACTTTCAAAAAGACTTGAGACTAGTATAACAGAAGTTGTTTAGATAACCTCTGATCTTGTATCAGAAGCAAAAGACGGAAGAAATTTAGAAAACTCCTACATTTCTATAACCCTAATGTAAAAAAAAAAGATTTGAGCGCTCATTGTGTCTTGTCTTCCCCTATAATTTCTTTGGGCCTCTTCACTTCTCCCTCACCTCCTCTGTTAGGCTGAATCCACACATGCTGTGAATTGCCTCTGCTGTGTATGTACTCAAATAAACCTGTCGGTTTTACTAGGGGGTAGAGACAAACCTTGTTTGGAATGGATAATATTTTTAATATGGGTAAACATACCAAATGAACCCTAGAATGATCAGTACATCTCATTATAATCAGGAAAAAAACGAAGAAAAAATCTCATCCCTTTCTTGACCATCTTAAGAAATTGGTCTTTCCAGGCCAGAGATGACAAGAAGGTGCTTGTCTGTGGCTTCCATACTGTGGGGCTAACTGGGAATAAAGTATTCATTACAGCTGCACTTTGACTGTTCCCATGGGTTGGTCCCCACTTCTATAGCAACAATAATTTCATAACAGGTAAATCAGATCCAGAGCCTTGCATGCTTAAATGGTGTTCCTTGAAGCAAGAGGTTCTACCCTTGATCCCAGAGCATATGTACTTCTGTGGTGCAAACTACCTTGCAATCTTTCTAGCCATACTGAACTGTAACCTTATTTCATAAAATTACAATTAAAGGATGTTCTATTGATTTAGAAGGGGCTTCTGTTTCTGCATGTGCTAATTGATACATTAATAAAGTCTAAGTTAGCACACAAAAGTTCTAAGTAGGACAAACTCTGCAAAACCCCTGCTTTCTAAAAGACCATTATTCCTTATTACCTTTCAAATCCCTATATGAGAAGATAAGGACTACCTACCCACATTTCTTATTGACTCCTGCCTCAGAGTGTATGTTCACATTCCATTTATCCAAGCAAAGATAATTAACTGACCCTTCCTGTTAAGTACAACATATTTTCAATAAAACAAAGTTGGAACCCTGGTGACTCCATCATGGTTTTCTGTACAGCATTATGGGGAACAGTAAGATACTCTTCTTTGCATTAGTCAGTTAAGATATAAAAGAGGCCTCAGCTATTTCTGCCTTTTAAAAATTGATTGACACATACTGTAAGTGCTCTTTTTCATGTTCTATAGACTCACTTTTCTGTTTATCTAAATCTACTGGCATTTATTCTCTCAATTTTGGCCTGTGAAACCTTATAAAATTTTGGCCTGTACAGCAATGCTCTCTACATTATTTCATTTGATCTTGGATTTGCCATTTTCGAATGTGAAGTGTTTCTATGTGCATAACACCAAATCTTCCCAGAAGAGCTTCTGGCCAAGTATGTAGATTTGTACAGATTTTGCACAAGGCAAGTCTTACTTTACTTATTTCTATCTTACCATTGACTCCAGTAAGAATATTCAGATGAACAGAGTCATGAAGATATGACCTGCAGTTCTGCAGAGGCACATAAAAGGTATATAAAAGAATTACAACACCTAACTATATACTTTGTAGGTAGAAATGTAGCTTTGGCATTCAGATGGCAGAGCTAAATGCCTGTATTATATCATTTGTACCTATTAGCCTATTAACTGTCTCATCAGCAACAGTGAATAACTGCGAGCACAAAATATGTCTGAAGAAACTAAAATTTTATTCAGATACTATTTATGTTATGGTGACATTTCTTGGGATCGAAGTGCAATATAAATTCATAGTATTACCTGTCAAAAATCTATCACCTCTTCTCCAGCCACTAGAATGCCTTTCCTTCAAGAAATATTTTCCTGCCAATCACATGATAATAAGCAAAATAAAGCTCAAATTAAATTTCTTACTTTTTAGTGTCAGAATGATCTCCACTTTCATAATATAAGGGGATTGGGTCTCTTAATATTTCATTCAAGTAAAATAAAGTAATATAATATAATGTAATACAATATACAATAAAGGAATATAAGTCCAAAGGTTGGACTGGATGATCTTGAAGGTCTCTTCCAACCTAAATTTTCTGCGATTCTGTGATAATAGAACACAATATGACACATATGGAAAGAACAGTGCCCGTTTTCCCGAAAAGATATGACATATTTGTGAATATGCATCATTTAATAATACCAGGAAAGGCAGAACCAACACGCAGCTCACATCCATGAGTACTCAGCCAGCTCTAAGTCAGGGGTTATGAGCCACCTCTAAGTCCACAGTTTGAGATGCACTGAAGAAAGAATCAGATTTTAATAAAGACAGTTGATGCTGATTTCTAATTAAATAGTTGCATTTTCAGGACGATTTAAATAGTGAAGTGGTATATCACTAAAGTCATATTGTGAAAGCATTGCAGGCTGCTGGTGTGACACAAAGGTGCCGTGGGTTGGGTGGTCCTGCTTCTGCTTACAGATAACCTAAAGCTATGTTGGCCAAGGCTGGAATGAGGTCTTCCTCTTCTCCTGCCATTTTCCCACTAGCCCTGCTCTGCTCGCTGGCACCTCCCACCTGCCCCAGCTGGCAGAGACAGCACCTGGGACCCCAGCTTTGAGAGGTGCCTACAAATGGCTGTGAGCAATCTGTGTGTGCCTGGATCTCACCCTTCTCCAGGCATTTTGGAATGGAAATGGAACACCCTCTTATGGTGGGTGAATGGAATGAATGGAATGGAATGGAAATGAAACACCCCTGGGAAGAAGCTGGGCACCCTAAGGAGTCTGTACATCTAAACTTCAGGCAGAGGAAAGCCCCACGGCTGCTGGTCCCTACCCACTCTGGCCCAGGTAAGTCTCACAGTCTCCCTGTGGTAGCAAGTGCCAACCCACCACGTGGGCAAAACATCTGTCTGGGAAGCTGGAGGCTTGGCCTCGATGGAGCAGCAAAATAATCACTGCTTCTCATTCTGTGTCAAGTAAATACTTTCCAGTGCACAGGATCCAGACTGCTCCATTTGCTGAGGGTTTTAGCAATCATTCACCACTCTCTGCAGCGTTTGCTAAAAAATGTGGGAGTCTTTTCTTTAACGATAAACATCCCACACCATTAATTTCAGAGGGTGGGCTCTGGAGCAGTTCCTATTCATTTGCTATGAAATAAAACTGAACTGAAAAGCTATATGTCAAGGACAATAAAACTTTTGATTTCTGGTTTAACATAATTCAGTATTTCAAGAAAAGCTGTAGTAGCTGTCCAACATTATTAATTAGCATGAGCTTCATTTACTGTAACTCTTCTTTCTCCTTCAAAGAAACAAATACATTGTTATATATCCCTCGGTTTGTATTCCCACAAGGCACACTTCAAAACAACATGTGCTCTTTCTGATGCAATACTATATCAGTCTGATTATATTGTACATAATAAGATACACCCTAAGATAGAACACTGCACAGATCTTTATTTAGGAGGACACCTTTGATGTTGCGTGAACTAAAGTAATTTTTAAATTCCACTGAATTAAAGTGGCATTTGCTGTCACTGTAATCAATCCTGATCCACTGTGGAAGTCTGGGTGCTGCACAAGTGCCTTTCTACTCTACTTCCAAATACAAGCTTCCAGCTAGACAGTCAAGATTCATTGATTAGCTCTCTGAACAGGAATTTTCTGAAAGCACAGATAGAAATGTGTGTACCTAATGCCTATTTCACAAATCAACTTTTCAATTAGAAGAGTTTCACATCTCATTTAAGAATAACGTGTCCATGTTACTGTCACTCTTAAGCAATGCACAGGTTTGAATTTACAGCCTCCTTGAACAGATTTTGAGGAACAAGTAAGGTAATTATTCCTGATCATTTTATGTAGATACCAATGACTGCAACAGACAACTATCTAGTCTTTCTGAAGAGCTGCTTTAGACAGCTTGTCCACATCTTGGAGGAGAGAATATTCATTTGTTTCTTTCTGACACAAAAAACCCCAATGCTTTTAAAATATTTCCTGCTTTTGAGCAACCCATTGTATTCAGCACAAAATAAAATAGGAGATACAATTTATGCCAAAGGAAAAAAATATGTACTGTCACAACATACCTTCCACTATGTTTGCACTTCTCTGTTCTCCTGTTATTTGCTACAGCAGCTCAGTTTACAGCCTGCCTTCCTCTTGTGCTCTCCTGGGGCAGGATGTGCAACAGGCGAGTCAACGGCTCTGTCCTCTTTTTAACAAAACACCCTCAAAAGAAAAGGTTTCATTTGTATTATAGTATGTGGCCACTTTTAGGGGAAAAAAAAAAAAAAAAAAAAAAAAAAGAGAGAGAGAGACATTGTCCCAAATTATCCACAACACTCTTACTCTGATGATCAAGTCTCTTTCTCAGCTGATCTGCCAGTATGTGAGTGCATTCAGTAATCCATGAGCTGAGGTATACAGATGCCATTCACTAGAGAAGATGCTGGGAGAGCATAAAATAGATGAGTGGAGGGTGGGAACAATAGCAAACATTTCACGTTGAGGTGGCTGGGAATGAATAATACATGTGTTGGGGAAACAGTTGCCCCATTCTGGTGTGGAGCGGGTGGAAAGAGTGGGTGTGGGAGGTACCTTCCTCATCAAGTTAGCATTTCTAATTAATATAATCATCTGCATAGACCCAGAAGAGAGAACAATGTGCAGATATCCAAGGGGGAACCGGTGACTGTTACATGGACCCACAGAAAAAGCAGCTTGGATTAAAAAATATTTCTTTATGTAGGCTGGCAGACAGAAACTAAAAGACCAAGAGAAATGTTAGCAGGCTACATGTTCTTTTGATCCAGTATTGTTTAGATATGCCATATAAATGAATGCCTCATCTGAGCTGTACCACCCTTTCAAGTTATTGTTAATTAAGTAATAATCCCTGAGAAATCTGTCATTACCAACAGTTAGGAACTGGTTTATTATGTTTGCCCCAGGCTATTAATGCTGAAACACAATGGCCACTAATTGCAATAAGAACTAATTTCCCTGGAATTACACATGTACTTTCTAACTATCTGGTGGCATATTTTTTGTTTTTAAACTTTATTTTTTAACTTGTCTAATTAGAGAATCGGTCAATCAGAAAAATTATTCTCTAATCATCCTGCAGAGAAATCACCATTAACAAAAAGAAAGCTGATTTTTGTTAGCTTTGTAAATTATTAATTTTTTGTTGCAGACAACAACAGCAGAGGTTATAATCCCTATAAACAATGCATCAGCTCCAAATCCAGCAAAGCTAGCAAAAGTGTTTTCAATCAATGCAATGAGCTTTGGATCAGTCCTGACAGTTTCTTTAAAAACAATGCTGAGGGGTGGTGTAAGTCTGGCTTGTTTGGTTTTTTAAAAGTTTATACTGCAACTCTTCCTCTGTAACATATTATTAATGTAATGAGAAATCATTTCTGGGATGTCAGTGACCAAACTTTGACATTTATTCCTGTCAGCTGCTTTCAATGTAGACAAGTTAGGTGGCCATAAGAGTTATTATTAAGTATTGTTACAGGAATGAATTGAGAAAATTAATCCAGAGGAAAGGGGAAAAAAAAATCTACCTGGAATTTAAAGTGATTTGCACCACAAACACTTCTTCCCTAGGCTCAGGAGCAGAGTATAAGGAAAAAGCCTTGAAGAATAGCTCCCATTGTCGTTACATTTTAAAAGCATCCACATGACAATTTAAAAAGAACTGCCATTTCAGCTGTTTCTTAAATAACCTCTTTCTTCCTCCATAATCACGCAATATATTTCTTTCACCTTTTGACTAGCACTTTGGTTTTTTAAATAAACTTACATACTCATTTTGCGGAAATTATATTTAAAAATGCTTCTCAGAGGTGCTTTATCCTAACAGTTTGATTTGGGCTGAATTAATGCTGAATCCAGAATTGCAGAAATCGAGGGAGAGGAAGAGATGAAAAGAAAGAGGAAAAAAGAAAGAAACTTAGCTTGTACCCAAACCACACTTATCTTCAATTCATATTTCCAAAACAATCTTATGGTAACTTTTATCTGTAATAACAGAATTATTCTGATACTAAAACACATACAGCAGCTGTGTAGTAATCTACTGGAATTCAAAAGAATTCCAAAAAAAAATTCAAAAGTCAAAAGAGTTTCCACCCTCTTTCTTTACCAGTGCAGTTTTGTTTTCAAGCCTTCAATGCCAGTTCTTCCTCGATATTTCTTTCTCTTACTCTTTTCTCTTTTCTTTTTTCTTTTCTCCTCTTCTCTTTCTTTTCCTTCTTTTTCTTTCTTTCTTTCTTTCTTTCTTTCTTTCTTTCTTTCTTTCTTTCTTTCTTTCTTTCTTTCTTTCTTTCTTTCTTTCTTTCTTTCTTTCTTTCTTTCTTTCTTTCTTTCTTTCTTTCTTTCTTTCTTTCTTTCTTTCTTTCTTTCTTTCTTTCTTTCTTTCTTTCTTTCTTTCTTTCTTTCTTTCTTTCTTTCTTTCTTTCTTTCTTTCTTTCTCTCTCTCTCTCTTTCTCTCTCTCTTTCTCCTCTCTTTCTCTCTTTCTTTCTCTTTCTCTCTTTCTTTCTTCCTTTCTTTCTTCCTCTCTTTCTTCCTCTCTTTCTTCCTCTCTTTCTTTCTCTTTTCCTCTCTTTCTCTCTTCCTTTCTCTCTTTCTCTCCTTCTTTCTCTCTTTCACTCTCTCCGTTTTAAGGTCCTCATCTCTCTTTTTTCCCTATTAAAATGTGAATGGTCTGGTACCTCATCCAATATGTCTATACATGCTTGAATAGACATGCAGAAAAGCAGGGTCTCCTTTTGTCTGGGCCCGTATGGCTGTATGTCATTCTGCACCAATAGGCAAGGGCTCCTCTCTCTGTAGGAGACTTCCAATAATTGCCAGAACAAATTAGACTGGGGCTTATCTGTTCCTCTCTCTTTTCAGCTTGGAAATGGAGGAACAAGACCAATTTGAAATGTTGACAATGCAGGGTAGAAATAGATTTGATACAGGTTGTGTGAAGTCATGTTTTAGACAGCAGCGGCAGGACGCTGCTTTGAGAAGCAAGATGATGTTGTGCTACATGGACTTGGCCGGTCCTTCTGATCTGACAAAGAATAAAAAATGAGCAGGGCTGTTTAAAAGCAGCCCATCTAGTTCCATTGTCACAGGCAGAGATGAATGAAAGAGCATTTCTGATCATACTGGAGCGGTCTGGGAAGCCCAGAAAAGCGGAGTGGACTGCAGTGAGTAAAAAGGACAGACGTGCACTATGTATTGAATTGAAGTGCACTATGTATTTTAGATATTCCCTCTATGTATATACAGCTCCTTCCCCCTCCTCATGCCCTACCATCTATACCTTGTGCCTTAGTCCATGGGCAAGAATCATGAAGTACACTCTTAACCCTCGACAGAGCAATGAGGAAAGTTCTGGCCTGTCTCTGTGTCGAGTCTATGGCAGTCTGCTGCTGAAAAGCCTGTTTTAAGAGATAACATAGTTATCAGACACATATTTTCTATAGCAAAGAGCTGTCATCTTCCTTTGCAGATGAGATAAAGTGAGTTCAAAGTGCTTTCTCCAGGCAAAGACAGACTTGAAACCACGCGAAGGAAATGAATTCTTTGACAGTGTCTGGCAGACAGAAATGTGAACCATTAGATTTGAAAGGGACCCTTAATTCTTGGGGCTGGTGAATGCCAATGAGAAATATTAGGATCTTCTCTTGACCAACATGATTACTGCTATCAAACGAGAATATGTCACATGCCTTTCAACATATTGTTGTCAGTCAAGCTCTAAAAAGCTATCATTCACTGTAAAATATCCTCTCAACTACCACTCTGCCTCATTCAGGTTCTCCCAGCCTCACAATCTGTGAGAACTTAGCACTGGAATAAAATTCCAGCAGCACCTAGTGCTGTCAACTTTTCCTCTCTCTTTCATGCTCTCATGTTCCTACTCCATTTCGGAAACCGAAGAAGGAAGTTATGATACAGTCACTTATGAAGAGCAGAGGATGTAACTTCAGGTTACTGGAACTGGATGCTACACTTATCAATATGGTCACCCTCATGTCCTATCATTAGACACCAGAGAGGAGATCAGCATCTCACTCTCTGTTGCCTCTCACAAGGAATTGTAGACTGACATGAAGTCACTCTCCAGTCTTCTTTAAGTTGAACAAACCTATACCTAGTATCCTGAGCTGTTCCTTGTAAGTCATGCCCTCGAATTGTTTCACCATCTTTGTTGCCCTCCTTTGGACACATTCTAGTATTGTTATAATTCTTATACTGTGGAGCCCAATACTGCCCACAGCAATTTCAAGGTGTAAAATATTTGGTGTAGAAACTGGGAAAAGTATTAACCACAACAAAGCATGAGGATCTTGCTTTCGTCTTTTATGCAGATGAGTTCATTCTGATATCCCACACAAAACCCCAAAACAGCAAAAGAAGCTAAAACATTGAGGAGAAAACAGATAGATTGAAAAAAAACCCACTGTGAAATCTAAAGTCACACTGAGAGTGGGTCTTTGACCTTAATGACTTTTGTAACTTGTAAGTCTTAAATAAGCAATTTTATTTCTTGAACAGCCCATAACTAAACTAATTACCTAAAGAGATACTATAATTTTACATAATTTTTAAATGTCTCTGGAGGAAGCTATGCAATATTCACAATGGGATCATTTTCCATTAGGTACTTAAGAAAAAACTTAGCAAAGTGCAAATTTTGCAGTGTGATCTTCAGGTCTAAAATTTGCGAAAGTCAGCAAAAGTGGAGTTGCAAATCCATTCTGAATTGTCTTTTTCTAGTCATAAGCCTGTGAATGCAACTTTTTCAAAAGCATTCACTACAGAGACTCTGCAGTATTTTAGTCCCATACATTCTCATTTCTAGCTACTCTTTTTGACTGGGACAGATACGGGCTTGTCACTGTCCAACAGACAAATGCTCACATTAGAGAGGGGTATTTTTAGAGCTCAAACAGAACTCAGCTCCTCTGTTTCCATTTTGAAAACATAACAAAGTCAATAAAACTTGTATTCCTGGAGAGAAAGCATTCCTGTTATAATTTATAGAGTGGAACCCTCTCTGAGGAGGCATCAATAAAGGGGATTCCATGTTTATAAAATAGGTTAGCACTGTCATTGGCTTCAATTAGTGCCATGCTGAAGAAATCTGAATATGGAATAAAATTGTCTTTTTCTAAACAGACAAATGCAAAGCTAGGAAAGAAACTTTTGCAGAAATATAAAGATCAGAGAGTAATTGCACATTAGGAATGACCTATGACTAAGCTGATAATATATAGGTTGGACATTAAAAAGAATTTCTTTACTGAGAGGGTGATCAAGCATTGGAATGGGCTGCCCAGGGAAGTGGTGGATTCTCCATCCCTGGAGATATTTAAAAAGAGACTGGATGTGGCACTCAGTGCCATGGTCTGGTAACTGCAGCCATAGCGGATCAAGGGTTGGACTTGATGATCTCTGAGGTCCCTTCCAACCCAGCCAATTCTATGATTCTATGATAAGGCAAGGAAGAAGCAGTGCTCATGGAAGGAATTAGCACCCATCTACCTGCCCACTAATGACCTCTGTTCAGAGCTTTGGGGTGAGAGGACTGACTAATGCATCATGGCACTGAATCTCCCTGGCCTGCTACTTTAAGTGGGAACCAAACTGACTGCTTCAAAAAGCACGGAGTGCCTTGCCACCACAGTCTGGGCAGAAAACAAAACTTTCTCAAACCAGGTCTAAGGGACTGGATGGAGGAAACTCCTCCACCAGAACCTTGAACCCTCTTGGACTGGTCTGCAGGGATCAAGTCAGGAAGTCAAGTCACCTTTGCAAACCCTCCTTCCACCTCCTTCCTGGAACAAATCCTCATTTACATTTCTAAAGGGATTGTTGGAGAGGAAGGAAACAGGTCTGCAGGACTGGGGAACAAAGTGGGTGGAAGTCTGCTCCAGTTATTCAATCTGATATGTCTCAACCATGCTTACTAAGAGAAAAAGACCTATAAAATGAGGGGCTGCATTGCTGGGCTTTGGAAGTTTCACTGATACCAGCCCTCCTCTGTTGGCTGCCCCAACACTGGATCCAGAACCAGTGATTTTCTTTTATGTCTCTCTTACCTTTCCTTCTGTTCTCTCTCTTTATCTTTGTTTTTTCCCTTTCCTGAATTATTAACTAACCACAAGTTTTTCCCAGGTTACACAGCATTAACATCCATGTCCCAGACGACTTTCAACAAGACAAGAGGACACAGTCTTAAGTTGTGCCAGGGGAGATTTAGGCTGGATATCAGAAAGAATTTTTTTACGGAGAGGGTGATCAGGCAATGGAATGGACTGCCCGGTGAGGTGGTGGATTCTCCATCCCTAGAGACATTTAAAAAGAGACTGGATGTGGCACTCAGTGCCATGGTCTAGCAACCGCACCGGTGGGTCAAGGGTTGGACTTGATGATCTCTGAGGTCCCTTCCAACCCAGCTGATTCTATGATTCTATGATTCTATGATTCTATTGTGGTTTTTGTGATCTAAACAATCAGCCTTTGTGATTGCACAGCCTGAACTTTGAAGTATCTACTTTTGTGATTTTATTATATACACACACATTTGTGGGTCATTTGTTTTCCCTAAGAATTGTTCCAAAATAACCTTTACCACTTAAAGCAGTGAAATTGCTATTTTGTTTGTAGAGAAAGAGACCCTGAGTGTCATTTCACCTTAACCTGGTCAAGGGGTATTCAGATGGTCTGAGGGGGCCATCATCTTTTTGCCTCACAGGTAAGCATGGTAGCTGCAATGCTATTCCCCATCCTTGGAGGTGCTCAGTCCTACTGGAGGGCACCCTCAGCAGGGGCTTTCCTCCACCTTGGCAGTCCTTAGAGGAGATGCAGTGTGTTCCAGCATCACCAGCCATACCAGAGGGGACAAGGGGGATAGAATCCAGCACCTGGCTCACCCCCTTTCCCTCATTACTGATGACCCAGATTACTTGCACAGTGTCTCTCTTCAAAGACTGGGGGCAGTGGCACATTCATCGGCAAAGAAGCCTCTATTTGGATTTAGAGCAGGGTATCCTGACCAGCCAGAGAGACCCAGCTGTCAGTGGGAAAGCAAGTGGTGCCTGGGGCTGGGAGCTCTCCTGCTGCTATGATCATGCTGCTTCTCCCAGGCAGCTGCTCCACAAAACTACTTAATTTATCAGTGCTCAGGTCTGGTCTCGGTTGCAAATGAATCCAAAATCTCTTTCCCCTCTGCAGCTCTAAATTAATTGTTTTTGAACACCAGGCCAAGGAGGCTTGGCTTTCCCCTGATTGGACAACCTAATCCCCTCTCCCGTCTGTTGAGGACCTCCTGTTTTGCTGTTTGATGTGCTGAGGCAGAACCGACATCCTTTGTGCTAACCTCCTGCTAAAAGCACCACGTTCTCCAAAAACCACTGCGGCTGCTCAGGTTTTCTTTTCGTATATGCATAAAAGTTTTTTTCCCTGATTCAGCAAACCTATAGGGCCCAAACAGAAACAGAGCCCTTCCTAGAGGCATCAGGCAGTAGCTTTTAAGCACTCATGTCACTCTGCATTATGATTCCTAGGGCTTTTAAAAGCGAGGGAAGGGTTGGAAAATGTTGCAAGTGGGAAATCCCTAAGGAACACCCACTTGCCACAGATACTTGCTAATTCTGCAGATAGCATGTTCTTTCTTTGTGAGGCTATTCAAAGGTGCAATAGCCATTTCAGCAAGGGCACTGGTGAAGTCTTCTGTGTCCTTTCCAAATTCCAGTTCAGTTAGTTCCAATTGCAAGGCACTGTGCAAAGCTCCATCACTAGGTGCTTGGCTCCCGGTAATACTTTCTGCCTAACAATGTTCACTCTGTTGTTTCATCTGTCTGTCACCTTTGATTCTGACCCTGGACTAAATGCAAGCATATGTCCTCTTTAACTGCTGTTCTGTTCTATTCCAGATGTAATCTGGGAAAAAGTTATATGATTCTTGCGCATATAAAATCCATAAAGATGAAAGATGTTGTAACTGCATGTTAATTATTCATCACTAGTAGTATTACACATATTAATGTTTTCTTCAAACTATAGTGTACCCCACTGAGCCATAAGCATGTTAAAGAGCTGTAGTTTTTCATTTAAACTTGTCACAGAACTCCAATGAATTTCACCAAAGAGGTAGGATCAAGATCAGGTTTGTGAATATAAAATTGCTTCCTCACCTAGGGATGATTTTAGAGAAGGAAGCAACAAAGAGTTCAAAAAATGTGCTTTGCTGGTAGCTTTTAATGTGCCACAAAGTCTTTGCATCAGGTAGAGCATAATTCAAAGGCAGCCACTAAAGCCTGTCACCATGCACACAGCAAGGATACTGAGATCTCTACTGAGCACAGAACTGCTTAACACCGTTTTCACAATTACCCTGCAGGCTGTCCGGCCTGATTAACTACTGACGTCAACAAAAATAGTGACGGGAAATTCCCGCAGCTAAATATATTTTTGCCCAATAAAGCTGTTTTGGGTCTAAAGACAAAGATCTCCGCACAACTGTGTGAAACAATCAGCTATCAGCAGTAACACTTAATGACTCGGTTCAATGTAAACTGTGCACTTAGGAGTGATCATGGTATAATTATAGGAAAAAGCATGAAGAAATAAAGCTTTAAAGAAGAAAGTGCTCAAAATCAGATAGTAACTTGGAAATGATGCTGTGAATCTCAGGTAAATTCAATACAAACTGCAGTCATCCTTAGTAGGGATAGCAATAAAAGAACACTGGTATTGGGTTGCTATGACTGTGCTGGTGTGCATTCTGCTGTTGTTTCACTTTTTCTAAATTCTACCAACAGACACTATTAAAAGGAAATAAGATGGAATTGTGAAAAGGAATCTTCTGCAGTGATGGTCACAACAGAGTAAATGACAGCCCATTCCCAGTTTGAAATGGGAGGCAGCTAGGAGTTTCCACTCACTGAAGCGATATTAATGCTGGAATTTTCTTTCCTTGAAAGCCTGAAAAAGCCCAAGGGAGGAGTGAAAAAATGGACTACAGGCTGTATGCAAAGTGGTGAGAAAGGGTGTTTGATGCAATCACTCTGCTAGATGGGGATGTGTGCGTGTGTGCATATGTATGCTTGCAAACCTAGATGTGCACAGGTATTTATTTTTAGCTACCTTAACCTCTTTGCATCCATGAGGAAATGTCACTTTCCCAAACATGCACAACAGAAAAGGCAGAGCAGGAACCTGCTGTCAGCCAGCAGGGAGGCCTCACTCAGAGTACCCTGTATAAATCCAAGGTTTACCTTGCTGGCTTTTCATTAGCAGTGACTGGGACACACAATGATCACTGCAAGTGAGAGATGAAGGTGGTAAGTTCAAAACCATTTCATGTTTTGGATGTGGCACTGCATTAACATGAAGAAAATCAGAGGAGCTCATGCTCAATTATTTAGTCTCATCTGCCCAGACTGAAGAACCATGTAGGGTTGTAGAGCTGTTATCTCATGTCTTTTATGTCAACAGATGACAGGATTTTTGTTACACAGGAAAACTGTAGGTATGTAGATCTTATAGGGTTTGATCATTACACAGCCTGCCTGTACTCTCCAGCAGTACAAGAAATATGCAGCCCATGTCATCTTCTCAAAAAGGCACTTCCCTGCCACTTCTTGTGAGCTCCAGTTTCATCCAGATGAGACATTATACATCACTAAATCAGCACCAATCAGCCACTCATTATGGGAACAGGATAAAGGGTCATTCAACAAGTGTCCCCAATAAGAAATTAATCACTAATGAGAAAGACTGTACTGATTTCTGTATTATCCATTGAAAAACACTACAGTACAAAGAAAACCTGTCTGCAGTGCTACTGAAACTTGAGAACAAGCACTGGAATAACATACCAGAACCTGTGTGCAATTAGGTATTTGGATTAATAATTGTGCACTTATTTAAGGACCCTCAGTATTAGCAGCTCCCAAATAAAGCATCTGCAGGCACATTCACTGACCAAGTTTCAGGCTGTGACATGCTTAGGATGGTACACTAACAGACGACTTGGTTGTGAAAAAGTTAGCTTGAATCTTAAGGTATTTTAATTTCCAGGTAATGTGATTGAAAAACATAATTTTCCCATAGTATAACATATATTTGCAGGAGTAATTTTCATTTGAAACAGACACTTTCCTCCAGGCTTCCCATTACAAGGGAAAACCTCAAGCATTTTCTCTTTTCTTTCTTTCTGTCCATCCATCTGTCATTGGGTCTTTCAGTCCTTCAGTCTTTCTTTCTGTCTTCCCTCCCCATCCCCTTTTTTTCCCTCTCCCTTTATTGTTGGGTACTGGGGATGTGGGCAGGATAAACAGAGGATAGAATCAGGAAAAAGATTAAACAATAGCAGGTTTTTCAGGCTGTCTCACAAACACTAGACACATCCTGGTGCATGCAGGCACAATTGATGTTCTGAACAGCTAACTATATGGAAAATTATTTCTCTCTTTGACTAATGAAAGAATCTCTGTGGTCATGTTCTTCCCTCTGGGGTCACTTTGCACTAATATCTCACAAAGGTGGACTCTAACATCTTGTCCTTGATTTCTCAAAATCTCCCTTGAATTTTCACTACAGCAAGATGAGGTTTTTATGCAGATTTTTGCACCTTTCTCCGGACTTCCAAACCTTCACCATGTCTTCAGTGCAGACATAAATATTCTTGTCTTTTGTGACTTTAGAGCTCATTTGACTTACAGTGCAACTGAGGCACTGATGTCTGACTGTAAGGATGGCATGCAATGTTTGCTGGCACCTACTGTGCCCATATACAACCTCCTGAGGCTCTGCAGATGTTCAAAGGGCTCAGGGATGCCCAGGGCTTTCTCAGACAGCAGGCAAGCAACTTCTGATGGACTACACCTGTCCATTTATTGCAGCCTCAAAATATAGCCTCACATCACATACCAATTGTATCATCAGCCTTGAGAATAAAGGATTTGTAGCTGGATTTCCCAAAGAAATGGGCGTACAGTGGTTTCTTTCTGCCTGTCAGCCCTCATCTATTAAAACTGGAATCCATTTAGCCAATTTCAACCCTATTTGACAGGGAGGATGTTACAGTGTATAAAGAAAAGAATTATGTGTTATATACCCAAAGGACCTATTTTTCACAGAAACTTTGTATATGCAGGCATTTGGGTTGAAAGTAAAACTCTTCTACAATTATATTTGCTTCCTTAATGTGTCACATATACGCTGCTTGCGTGGCTGTGTAATGAGTGTCATCTTTGTTATGTGTATTTACAGACAGTTTAAAATATGCACTGCGATCTTAATTTGGAATGAGAATGATAGTATGCAATTAAAATCTGAAATGAAATATAGCAAGAACATTGTAGGTTGTAATTGCAATTATTACCAGTAATACGAAGACGTGCCTGAGATGCAGTCTATCACTTTGTGAGTGAAAGTTCTTTGGGGAACAAAGAAGTTTTGTTATGAGGTTGCACACTGCCAGTCACAGTGGTCACCTTGATCCTCTCTGCATAATAAAAATGAGTTAAGTTAAGAGAAGATAAAACCAGGCAGTATCCTGGATGACCATGAGTGACACTAGAATACTTTCCCTAGTTTTAGATGGCACCAACACTGCATCTTCAGCAATCCTTGTGTGCTAAAAGTTAGTGACCTTTTAATGGTGACAGTTATATGAAGTGCTCTGAATAATTACCCATGAAAAGATCCTTTTATATATCTTTACAGACATCCTGCAATGAGATGCTCTTTTGTGGCATTTTCATTTCCATTCTAAACCATATTAATGATTCACTGAGTTGGAGAATCAGATGGAAAAAAAAAATAACCCGTGCCAAAAAACCACCCAAAGCAATTTTCTGCTTCCAGTGCTATTGCCTGGAGGCTCTGCCTCACAAGCAGCCAAACACCCTCTGTAGCCATGGTGGGTGATGGGTCCCACAGTGGAGAAGGGAATTTGGGGTACTCCACCTCTCACAGGACCATCTCTCTCCCCTTCAACTGTTCCCAAGCAGTCAATGGGGAAAGATTATCTGAAACAGCTGCAGACAGCAGTAAAAAAGCTGCAAACAAACCCACTTAGGGAAATTCCCATTTGGTGTTGCTGGCTTTACCACCTGCATCTATAAGCTTGCAAATGATTGCTTTTATTTAATTCAGTATATAGCATACTGAAAAACAAAATGGGGGAGGAAAGAAGAGATAAAAATTGGGGAAAAGAAGACTGTTTAACAAGCCAAATGAGAGACTTTAAATCTTTAAAGCAGTTTGAAACTTTAAGGTGAGTTTTTTTATTATATGGCTGCTTTTTTCTCACAGATGTTTAAGGAAATATCTACAGAGTAAGGAATATCCTGCCTATATAGGAGAGGAATATGTGCTTAATTATATCCGTGTGCTTTTGCATCACCGAGGTGATGGACCCACTTGTATTAATTTCATCAAACTCTTTTCATTATCATCATCCTGCAGGAAAATTAAGCCTACTTAGATCTAAACCTCCTTCATTCAAAAGACAGATCCCAAATCAGTATTTCTTCTCTGTTTTGTATTTGCAGCATGATAGACAGAATAAAAAATATATTTAGAGACTGGAAGCAAGCTTCACAATGCCCACACAGACCTGTACAGGATATGAAATGGAATTTAAAAGCATTTTATGCCACATTGTTTTAGTCTGTCTGTGATGGCAACTGATAACAAATATCAATATTAATCTTTTCAGGGAAAAGTAACCACAGATCAATACAAAGCTGAGACTGAAACTTAGTTTTGTGAGATTTAGGGGTGGCATCCTCAGAAGACTGAAGGAGTCTCAATCAACCTTAATTTTTCTCTGCAGTTTGTCCATGGCTACGTATTTTCAGACTCTTCTCTAAGTTCTTCTGCATGTGGAGATGGTTCCATTGCTTTGAGGGTCCTTTCATAAAGTGGTGTAGGGCACCACAAAAAATAAACCTAAGTAGCAATTAGATTACCACAGCTTTCCCAAGAGGTGAAATACTCTTAAAAAACACCCTGAGAGAGAACAGTACTTCAACATCACCTTTCGTAATATGTCAATTGTCTCATTCTTGAGAGAAACAAAGAGGTATGGTAGAAGGAGGAGAGGCAGATTTTTTCCAAGGTCTAAACAGCTGTTGCAAGAATGTGAGAAGATCTCACATTCCCAGAAGAATGAGAGCATCTAAGACCCCATAAGGAAATTAACACCAGGAGGTTCTTTCCTGACATTTTTTGCCCACAGTCATTATTTTAAAAAATTCACTTGATCTAATACCTTCTGTTTTTAATTAAGATGTTGGCAGGTATGGTTTGCTTGAATATATGCCAGAGGATTTATTCTAATCTCCATTTTTGATTGTATGCTCAGCTAGAGAAGCAAAAAAAATGATTCACCTGTTCTTCTGAAGGGGACTCACATACTTACACAATTGTCTTGGAAATTCTCATGAATCTGGGCAGAAGAGAGACATCACTCAGACATGTCACTTTTAAATTAATCAGTTCTCACTGTCTGCAGTATTCTCTGACTCCCTGTCTGGCAGCGAGCGGGAGTGAAATCAGTGAGCAGCCCCATGGAAGTCAGTGTTGCAATAGCTGAAGATGAAGGAAATCACTTTGGAAGGTCTGAGGCAAGAGAACAAAACTGGTCTATAAGTCATGGGCCATATTCATCAGAAAGTCAGAAGTGGAAAAAAAAGCATCAGTCTAGACCGTTCCTAACACAGCTACTCAACCAGGACCAAATTTGTCATTGATGCATATTAAGAAAGTACTTCATGAATAGTGCTCAGAATAAGGTAGCCCTCAGCGTGAATACATGTACTGCAAACGGGCCACAAGCAGGGAAAAGTGCTGCTTGTACAATATCCAGTGAATATGCTATTCAGCTGATCTGTATGGCTGTTGTTTACAAAAAACCAACAAAAACTCCCCCTCTCTTTCTGCTATTCAGATTGCTCTGTTTGCTGCAAATGGTACAATATGTCCCTGCCATTGTATGTTACCAGCAGCCCAACCCACACCAACAGTACATTTGGGGCACAGCACGTCCTATAATGAAGGGCTCCCAGAGTTGATGTTCTCCCTTTCAATGCTCTTTGTACCTGCTACTGATGCTAAGGACAAAGACAAGTTGGCCCTCTCCCTCACCCACTTTTCCATCCCTCACCCTCTGGTCACCGCTTCCCCTTTGACCAAGGTCATTCAGGATTTTTATTTCATGTTTTGACTTCTGCAGCATTTTTCTGCCCTCCTTCTCTTCACTCCAGCTCTATAGACCATTTGTTAGCAGCCTATTTAACTTTGCAAGCTAAATGGAATGCACTGTTGGGTGCACTCAGCTAGGGATGGGCAGAAAGAGCCCAGCCACAGCCTAGCAGTGCCAACATCCACGGTCTCACCACCCCCAAACAGTCTCAGGACTGAAACACCTGCTTTTATCAAGAGCTATGGATGTCTGGCTGTAATTAAGTCCAACAATGACACAGCAAGGCTCAGAAGGTTGTGGTTTTGATGCTAAGGTAAGATGGCAAGGCACCTTTCCCTTCTGTGTGTTAAAGTGAGGATTCAGCATGAACTGCATAATTAAGGACTGAAAGGAGAAAAAAATAATTAAATTAAACCCGATAGCATAATGCAGAGAATCAATAGCTTTATTTGCTGCTTAATGATAATGATGTTGTTTTCATTTCATTATGTGTGAGTCACAACCAGCTTTCTGTTGACTTACTTGTATTCTTTAGCAAGTAAACTGAGGCATAAAATTTACAGCAGAATCTTTTAAAGAGTGCTTATTTAAGACAATCATAACTTCATCCTGAACAGTGAAACCAATTTTCTTCCAATCCAGAACACTAGGTTATTAACACATGACATTCTGTTTGGTGGGGGTTTTTTTATTATTTGTGTTGCATTTTTGGTGGTTTTTTGTGTTTTGTTTTTGTTTGTTTTTTTTAAAATTTAGAATAACTTGATAAACATTTATTCTGACTGTCAGGACAGGGACCCCAAACAGGCTGTATCAATGTATCTTGTGATCTGAGCCCTACAATGGCCTATTTCAGTTTTCACATGTTCAGGATTACATAGTAAACCCTAGCTCCCTCTTTCTCTGTGAAGTGACTCCAGCTTTTGGCAATGGTTGAACACACTGTATTTATTGCCTTTCCTTTTCATGGCCTTTCTACCAAAAATACCACATAAAAGAAGCAGAAAGGGGAACAGAAGTGGGTGAGAAAAGAACTCAAAGGAGTCAGACGAAGAAGGAATGACTGTCACAAGACTGAAGTTATTGTAGGTGTTTTTTTCTTAAGCGAAGTAGCAATAGGGAACACACATTCATTTTTTTTCTTAAGTCTTACATAGTGGCTCAGCCTTCGACAGGTTTAGTTATGGTGTATCTGCGAAGGGATTGAGCTACAAATGAGCTAAAGTAGACTGCATATGCAAGGAGGCACTGGCAAAATGAGTAACAGATCTAGAGTAGCCACCCATGACCCATCTGCCTCTCTGGTCTGTTTTGCCCAGTTTCTCATTGTTTTCTCTTCTGTTGATGTGAATCTTTTTAGCAGCCCTCCTTTTTCCCAGCATCCTGCTAAAGGTTTTGGCAGGTGTGCAAGTACAGCAACATAAAGCCCTCCAGGTACCTGAGGTACTCACTGACCCCTCCAGGACCCAGCTGAATGCCCCCAGGGAAATAAAGGTGCAGGGACAACCATGTCTATCCCATGGAATGAAGAGATGACAGGGACCATTCTGGCACTCATAGTGCTGTGAGAACAAGGGTTGCCAAGTACTGTTTCTGCTCTTCAGTTCTGGCCTGAAGTGGCGTCTCTGTCTGGTTCAAACAGATCTATTTTGTTCTTGTTCAAATAGTTTTTTCTTTCCCTCTTTTATTTTGCAGTGCCTCTTGCATCCTGCAGTGCCTGTGCCACTGCTGGACACTCAGTAGTTCACATTTTGGGAAAGCAGGAGAACTCATAATTATTATTGCCAGTCCCGTGTTGTCTTTGCTTTACAGGTCTGCCCATAGTTATGGTCTCAGTTAACAGGGATTGCAAATTTTTAACACTACCCTGAATTGTTGGAGTGAGGAGCTTTAAACATCTCAGTGGCCACATCACAACTGAGGTCTAATATTGTTTTCCTCTAATTAAGAGATGTTAGCTGTGAAGAGGTGTTGTGGTGGGCCTGACAATAGGGTGTCTGCATGGAAAAGTCAGATTTTCACAGCTTTGTGTAGAACTTGCAGATTTCCTTTGGGACTCAATGAATTAAATATTAAGCCTACCTATACTATGGTAGATATAATTCCATTATTAACTGCATAAAAAAAAAAAAAAAAGTAAACAGGTATCTAGATATGAAGACCTCCAAGACCTCTATGTCCCACCGCGTAACTGGAAGCGTTAAAACACAGCGTTATCCTAGGAAGTTCTGCTACAGCAAAAGATCACATCATGGGTGTCTATATTTATTATTCCGTGCTGATTTTCTGCATAAAATACTTTTCAGCTGGAGAGTAAAATGCATATTTGTTTCCTGACTGCAGACCTTGCAGAGCCTGTGTAGGTGTGGAGAGGCAGTGCCTGTTACACACAGGCATCGAGCGTGAGTGGCTAATTGGGCAAACTGTGCCACTGCTCAACCTCGTGCAGTTCTATTGGCCTCGCTGCAATTAGGCAAGTTGTGACTAATTAGCTCTCTGTAAACACTTCTGAGGATGAGGCATGGGAAAGAATGGAAACCTCAGCTTCTCTCTGCCTATATGCATCCAGTCTGCAGGGCAAAATAAAGGGAAGATCGACAGAAGAAACTCGGAATTTTGTTAGGCCCCCTAAGCAAGATGATGATCTTTTTATGTGGTGATTTTTCAGAGTAAAGTTACAAACAAATGGAAGAATATCCCCCTCCTTCCCCTACCCTTGGGCTACTGAGTGTCTTTTTAGATGCTTTTCTCCCAGTGTAAGAGGAATCCCTGACAGAGCACCATCAGATTCTTGGAATGAAAACTTTGGATCTTTACTCCAAATGTTCACTAGCTCTTTTCTCATATGCAAGGACAGGAAGGATTTTAAGGGAACATTGGTTTACAATTCATTGCTTAGTTTTTCCCATGATAGTTTCTGGGACTAACCAAGAAAAGCACTTTGTAAGCTTCTGGAGTCCATTCCCTTCAATTTGCATGCATTCAGAGGATCACACACAGCCTGAAGACCAAAACATAGTCATGGAGACCTTTGGAAAATAATGCACCTTCTCTTTAAGATGCTTATGGCTATCATTTGCTACTTACACAAAGGGAGGAAGCCTAGGTCAGGGTATCATCCATACTTGTAAGGAGACTGTGAAGATAAATACACCCCAAGCTTGTCAACAGCTTGCATAACAGGAGACCAGAGAGGTGGAAAACACAGACCTCTGTGCTATTTACCCAGAGCTGATATTTCAGTGCTGGCACACGCCAATCTTTTTTTGCCTAGAGGGGCATCTGTCTCTTTACCAGCCAGGATGAATTACTTTCCAAGTCTTGTCAAGCCTAACAACTCACAGACATTTTCTTCAAGTGGAGGCCTAATTTCTGACTAAGTAATATGAAAAGACTGGTTTTGCAGAGGTTTCTGTTTGCAAGTTGTATTGCTTTAAATACAAAGGAAAGTAAAGGTTAGATTGGATTTGTTTTGTTTTTCTCCTTTTGAACTTTAAATAAACAAAAAAGGAACTGCAGAATTAGAAAGAAGCTTTATGTTCAAAACAAGAGACTTGACTCAGTTTGAGTAAGTAATAATACCTTTCTGTGCTTAAAGATCCATTAAGTAAAATCAAGTTGCAAGGCCCTGATTGTGATCAGATAGCTGCAGTATGTTAATAGCCTTTGTCTGTACCTGAGTGGGAGTACAGAGAGGGAAAAAAGGCTTTCACAGAAAATAAAGCAAACAGCACTGTTGTGTTTGCAAGGATAGTAGGGGTCTGCAGCTGAGTGAGGTAAACAATTGCTTTTATTAACAGCAGCAGATCAATGCCACTAGATTAGCTGAAACTGAGAATAAAGGAGAGAAGAGAAGCACATCTCTGTCTAGTCAGACTGCTGATCACAATCCCTAGCTATGAACAGTAGCAGCAACACACCCTGCCAAGAACTTGCTCAGAATTTAAGACTCAATAAAAAATTTCCCCAAGTTTAAAACCTAAACAGAAATGTAGCCATCTGCCTATGCTGAGGAAGGGCACGTAATCTGTGCTGGTGTAAGAGCAGAGGAAGGAGTGGCTGACTGACTCAGAAAGGGTTACGACTGACTCCGCTTTGGCTCTCCACTTTTCTTCTTATTATTACACTTTTCTTGTTCTGGGAAGAATAAGCTAATCCAGCCCAAGAGAGGTTTGTTTTCTGTTTCTTCTTGGCAAGGGAATAGGTGCCCAACTTCAGCTGCTTCCTCTGTACCCAGGGTGGGAAGCAGGAGCTGGAAAGCAGGAACTCCTGATCTTCCTCCCAGATTAGAGCCAGAAAATGATCGAAGCTGACTGAGAAGCAAAGGTGTGGAGGCAAGATGCATAACTGGGAGTTTTGAAGGGGCCCCGGGAGCTAAGTACCAGGCTGATTATCAATGGAAGTCAGTGAGTACGTGGGTCATCTTTGGGCTTGTCTCTTCTTTAGGGCTGGAAAGCTTTAACCCTCAGAAGCTAGAAAAGGCTGTATGAACTCTCATCCTTCTACCAGAATGTCAGTATAGAAGCTTCCACATAGGAAAACAAGAATTTCCTCTGTAGGCAGTTTAATGAGAAGATAGTGGTGGCTATAACAGAAATTTTGCCAGCATATCTACCTAAGAAAGTCTTATGCTCTTCAAGTCTCTCAAAAAATCATGTCATTTAGAAAGCAAAGGTGCAATTTAGGTAGTTCTTCTTTATAGATATTTGAAAACTTCTAAACTTCTTTCTACAGAATTAGAAGAAATAATCAAACTTGGAAATTCAAAAAATACACGAATAGTGTAACTTCTGAAAATTTTTTTTCAAGATATTGAATCAGTAATTACCAAATTACTATTCTGACAGTCCCTTAACTAAGTTTTGAGTATTTATTTTAATCTCAACATCTTTCATAAGATTAATATACCTGAGAATTTTCAATTTTTTCTAAAAATCACTGTAATATCAGTGACAAAAACCTTTGCTCGTATTTGGGTCAAAACATACTTGATTTGATACATTTCTGTAGCTTATCTTTCTAAGAAGATCAATAGTCATTACCTCCTGAGGGAAGTTAACTAGTCAGATCCTATATTTCCCTAAGACTATTGCTGACTCCTCTGAAAACTGCAATAGGGTTTCTGTTTTGAAAATCCACACATGATCAAATTTTTCAATACTACTAAATGTTCTCATGAGATTCTCAGTCATAGAGAACCCAGACTTTGGAACAGGATGTTGCAGGTAGATGATTTGCTATTATAATAAATAATGAAAGCTAAATTACACTTAGCAAACAAACAAACACAAGCTCTGTAACTGAGCCATTATTGTCTTTATATTATCCTGTACATGTGGTATAATACAAAATTTAGTCACTCGATATGGGTATCCCATTTCTTATTTTGCACTAGATGTAATTTGAGAGGGGAAAAGTAAGTTTTTCTTTTTCTTAATCTTTCTTTGGATTAATCAACTATGCATGTCCAGGGGAAAACAGTTTGCAACTTGTAGTTCTAGAGAAAAAGCTCAGGGGCTGTAATGGATCACACACTGAACAAGACCTAGAAATGTTCTGCAGGTAAAAGAAGAGAAAATACCACAGTGGGCTGTATGAATAGGGAAAAAGCAAGATGCCTGAAACAGCCTTTTACATTAAACTCAGCACTGAAGTATTTTCACATGGGGCTGCATCCTGGTTTGGGTACTACACTGTAACCAGTGTTGCTCAGATAGAAAGGGGATGGAGGCAAACACCAAGGCAGAGTAAAGGTCTGGAAAACAGACTTCAGAGCAAAGCCTGCAGTTAATTAGCCTGAAGAAGAAAGAACCAAAGGAGCTGCATCAGAGCAATCATCAAACAGATGAAAGTATGTTGTGCAGAAGAAAGGCACCCACTCTGAGCTGGTGGGTCTCAGAGTCCACCCTGGGCAGACAGGAGGCCTCCCTGCTAGGGAGGAAGGATGGGCTCAGACCTCAGGGGGACTTTGTAAAGACAAGGCTCATCAAATGTTGTGGCAGGTTGCATGGGGAGGCTCTTGTACCCTTATTCCCAAACATCTTTAAAACCAGGCTAAACTTGAGGTCTAACTGATGCTGTGTTTGGGCAGGGGTGGCCTCTTGACCCTGCAGCCCTTTTTTATTTCCATTATAGAGATGTTCTGATGCTGCTAAGCCACCACAGAGCACTGGCACCCCTCTTCCAGGCTCCCACCACTGAAAGTATCTGGTAATAGAGGTTTCAGGAGACATGCAAAAAGTCTGTAATATGAAACAGTGGAACAAACAGGACTTCAAAACCATAATGTTTAGCTTCTTCCTAGAAAAAGATGGCTATATTTTAAGCTGACTCAGGGTAACAACAGACAGTCTCAATGTACATTTACATTTCTAACCTTTTAGTATTTTTTACTAGACTCTTGGCCTCAGTGACAGCTAGTGGCAATGAATATCTTATTTAACTAGGGATTTGGGTATAATATATCTGATCTGAACAGTTAGTTATGTTATACAAAAAAGGTAGTTAGGAGGTCCCAAGTGACCTTCTCTGTGTATTTTTTACTTGGTACACATCTATCATGCTCCACGTTGTTTGTTTAATCTTCAGACTAAACTCCTGCAAGATTTCCACTGTCTCTTCATATAGAATTCTTTTTGTGTCTGCAGCAATTTTCATCATTGGTCCCCGAATCATCTCTGCTGGACTAAACAGAATATGCAATTTTGTTTTCTGACTGAAGCAAGGGAAGCAAATGCATGACTGTTTTTGGTTTTTTGTGGGGTTTTTTTTGGGGGGAAGGCAGGGGGAGGGATGTGGAATTTTATGTTCGTGTTTGGTTTCAGAACATTTTCTGCATGGCTGATTTTCCACAACTTTCAATATATCTGGCTACAGTGGAGGAATTACAGACAGGTCTGAGAGTTTGTACTGAATTTAGGAAACAGCGCATGCAAGGCATATTGATTTCTTTGTCTATATTGATCCTTCTTCATTACTTAACTCTCAAGCCCATAAAAGCTGATGGTTTGAAAAAAAGCCTGATAACTTATTATTAGCTTATTAGAATTTCCATTACAAGTGGTATGTGTTCTTCCATCCTAAAAGAGCAAAAAACTGAGTTCAAGATAATTTTTATCTCTCATAGAATATGTTAATCTAAATAAACACAAAGAATTAAGGAACAGCATTCCCAGCACTGTATGCTCTGTTCTTCTTGCCCTGTATATGTGAATAAGAGCCTTGCATTTCTTGCTCTTGCTCTGCCTTTTTAAGAACTGTGTGTATTTTTCAACCAGTATGTGGTGCATGGTGATAATTTGCACATTTGCTTTAATACTGCAATTCAGCTCCCAAGCAAATTGCTAGTGTAAGTACAGTCTTGACTCCTAACACAGTCAGACAGAGGCTGAGAAGACATGAATGCATCCCAAACTCAACATCACCTCCTTACCCTCTCTACACAAGCAGATTGGCAACATAAGAAGCATAAAATTGCCCCCATCAGCAGAAGTAATAGTGGCAGGAACATTTGATTATGTCAACAGGGTGTAGGAAGGTTCCCACAGGGCAGAATATCCCAAGGCCATCTTCAGGGGGAAAGTGAATCTCAAGCTTTCTTAGTGCATGGGTATGTCTCCAAGAGGTATCAAACTCTGCCATAAGAGGTAACAAATCATGGCATTCAGAAAGCATTTCAATGACAATGTTACTGTTGTGAAAAGTGATCAGCTGGGTGTACTCACATTGTCTGCCTTCAGGTCCTTTTGTCACAGAATTACAGCATAAAAGATGACATTTTGTTGGAACTTTTTACTGATACTGATTTGCATTATGAGTAAGGGTAGACACAGAATTCTAATATCATCTATGGTTTGCCTGGCATTTGAGGGCTTATGTCAGATCTTTTGGGTTATATGAATATTTCCTTTGATGTAATGATATTCTTTATTCTTACAAAAGCTATTTAAAAGACAAAGAAAAAAAAATCTCTTTTCAAAATGTGTAGTTAATGAAATAACATCCCATATTACCTAATGCATTGTGCATTTCATAAATAAATACTGCAAGTTAGGACAGATGGCTTTTAACATTTTCCATGCTCATCTCAGTTTAATTCTTTGAGATCTTCTAGGTCATGGTAGCTTTCTTTGAGAAATATGGACAAAGTTGTGCAGCTGATCTGCCTTTTTTATATTATATCAATTCAGATAACCTCTAAAGACAGTACATGGACTCAGAGCTCCCAACGTCTGAGTACTGGAAGTATAAAAGTGTAAGTTTTATTTACTTGGTCATTCATGTCTCAAAGTACAGTTTAGAATAGATTCATGTATCACTGGACAGTCCTTCTAAACCTCCATAGACCCATTCTGACTGTGTGCATGTTGGACTGCAACTTCTGAATATTCAGATCCAATAGGGCCATTTTTCTTCACTTTATAGTCTTTTGTACAATAATTGAGAAGCTGTGAGTAGGAAACTATGTTTTCTAAAGTAGTATTAATCTAATTCATCCTGTTGCATAAAACTGACCATAAAAGCCAGTGGAAGTCATGGATAGTGATGAGATATCCAACATGTAGCAGGAGGACAAGGGGCAACGGTTTAAAATTTGAAGAGGGGAGATTTAGGTTAGACATTAGGAAACAATTCTTTCCTGTGGGGGAAAGGTTGCCCAGGGAAGCTGTGGCTGCCTTCTCCTGAAAGTGTTCGAGGCCAGGTTGGATGGGGCTTTGAGAAACCTGATATAGTGGGAGATGTCCCTGTCCTTGCAGGGGGCTTGGAACCAGGTGATCTGTAAGGTCCCTTCCAATCCAAATCATTCTATGATTCTGTGATAAGACCAGGAATTCAGCTGAAGTCTGAGCAACAGGCACAAGAAAATTGGACCAGAAATCAATGGTATAAAAACAGTATGCTGGGAAACACGTTAAGAAAAGAAAGTGTGGGCATGCTACTCCACCTACCATTTCCTTTAGGAGGGATATATTTGGAAAGCTGATAGTAAGGAGATATAATTAATATAATGCATGTAAGCAGATAGTAGTATCCATGATGGGGACACCTACTCTGATCACAGGATGCAACCTAACACTGTAGGACCTTTCGTTCCCTGTTCAAATTGGATCAAGGAAGCATCGGTGGGATCTAGAGGACATCAGCTTTTTTTTTTTTCCTCGGGACAACTTCTGGCAAAGATCTATTGGGTAATGAATGAATTCTTAGTTCACTCCATTTTATGTTCTTTTCTATCTCCATCTCTATTTATTCTTTTTCCATACTTCTTTTTTTTCTTTTTCTTTTTGTGTGATTTGGCTGTTCTTACATACATTTGTGTGCTTTATTATGTTCTTGTGTCTTTTCGTGTTAATCTGATATGCAGATTCTAAATCTAAGGTAGCAGATTTTGTTTCTACATTGTACACGCTATCAAAAAGGAGCTACCAGCAAGTCAGCTCAGTGCCAGTCCAAAGACACCAGCTCTTGAAAGACCCAAAAAGAGTGTATGTGGTTCATGTCATACTCTTGAAGAGGCACGGTTGTAAGACTGTTGCAGAGATCAAAGCCGAATTTTCTGTCCTTGGTGCTCTTTGCTCCTTCTTTGGTGCACATTTTGTCCCTTTTTTGTTGTCGTCAGGGAACAAAAATGTGACAAAAAAATCTTTATGCCAGCTCAGATGACTTTTCGACTTTTCTTTAACAAGATTTTTTTTTTTTTTTTTTTTTTTTTTTTTTTTATAAACTTGACAAGAACTTTAGCAAGATTTTTCTTTAATCATCTCCAATTTCAGCCCAATGGCTGCCAAATACTCTCTCTACAGGTAAGAAAAGTCTAGGCATATCAGTAAAAAATGTTACTTCTCTGTTTATATGGCATATACATTAATATTTTTCTTATTCTGCATCTTTAATAAAGTATGATAGATTTGTAAACTAGTTGTTTACCATGGTATTAGACTGAGATTCCTGTCAAAATCATGAATGTATTTAATTGTCTAATGTTCTGCAGTGACAAGGTCATGTTAACACCATTAAGCCTCTAGACCTGTTAACCCACTGAACTCAACACAGAATTCATCTGTTCTTCCCCTTGTGCCAGCTGTGTGTGCAGAGGGCACTTTGCATAAAATCAGACAGTGATTTGTTAGCAAGTTTTCTTTCTCACAGTGCTCACTCCCATATAAGCTTCCCATCTTAATTACACTTTCTCACAGGTGGGCTGTGTATCACCACCCTTCTCTCCAGCAAAGCAGATTCTGGGCATGACACAAAGGCTGCTCCTGCTCTCCAGGTCCCAGGCAGAAATTCCAATGACTGCTCATTCTGCCAGAGGGGCAGAGGTCCCATCTTTAGAAGTCCAGCCCAAGCACTCATTCCTGGACTATACTCTGCTCCTCCCTTTAATAGATGTACCTGGGAAGGCCTGCCTTTGATACTGTTGAACTGACTTCTCATCAGCTTCTATCATGGGGAACCAAAAAGCAGAAATGAGACCACCTTGGCACCCTGGATAAACTGAGCTGCTCCTGCATATGATCCCCAGGGAAGCTGGGATGCAGGATGGTGCAGTGCGGGGACTTTGATCACTGCCCAGCTGCATCCTGAGTTGGCACTGCTGCATCCACTGGGAAAGGAGCTATCACTTCGGGAACCAAGCAGGTAAGTCTGCATAGCACCATGTGCTACCACTGGAGTTTTGGGTATGCTGTGAGAAAATTAGCTCTGGATGTCAACTGTTAGGCTATCTTTAACCTTAGTAAATGAAATAATGATGCCAGGGCAGTGGATGGTAGTCATCTGTCTTTCAAGCTTGTCAGTATACTCCGCAGTCTCATGGGCTGTTTCATGCTTACTGATTTCAGTGCCAGAAAGCAGTCCTGGGAAAGGTTAATGAACTAGGATAGATGCAGCCTCAGGTTGCTTTCATCACCTGCCCAGATCCTGACTGGATGCATTTCTTATTCTCCTCCCAGACAGAGAACCTGATTCACAGAATCATCCGGGTTGGAAAGGACCTCTGAGATCATCAAGTCCAATCCTTAATCCACTGAATCCCCTTAATCCAATGAATATTTTCATTGGTTTACTGCTGCTGTCCCACTCACGAGTACCTGAGATGACCATAAATTACAGATATATAGAAATATGTAAATTGACACAGTAAATTACTAATTCAGTAGGAGTATGTGAGTGCCTGTGTGATGTTGTCTATAGTGCCTTCTGAAACCCTTTATGTTCTTGGTAACTCACAAAATCATCTTCTGCTACCTATGGTATTGTTAAATTATGACTTTAAATAAAATGTGACTGCTATTGCAAACCTAAGTTTAAGCAAATCTAGAAAGCCATGCAGATGTAGAATCAACTTCTTGTTTTTGCAGGCAGTTTATGTTGGCAGAGAACCTATCCGTTCTTAATCTGAAGCCATTGTGGTGATAATATTAAATGGTTCTGAAATGAAAGCTGTGATAGGTGTGTTCTAGCCAACATTCAGATGCTCACAACTCAGAAACTGTAAATTGAAGAGAACAGGAAAAAAACCCACCTCATCTACATAATTAACTTATGTTACACAACATTTAATTTTGAAGAACTAAACTATTTTGAAATTATAGGAGTCTTGAAAAATAGCCAAAACTGTAACTAATTTTTGCTTTCACACATTATAACCAGCTTGAGAAGTAATTTACCTGATCCTTTTTAGCTCTGGATAGCAATGTTTTAACAATGTGTACAAAATTAGCACTCTCTGAAGGACATGAAATAACTGCTATGAGAAGAGGTTTTACTGAAAAAGCATTAACAACATTGGAAACTGTTGTCTGTCAATACTTTAACTTTTTTTCTTTTAATACTCATTAAAAATACCAGATCAATAACAACAGAAGAGAGCATCTCTGGTCATTGATACAAAGCAGACAGCAAAACAAAAAGTCCTTCCCCACCCACCATGAAAACATATCACCTGTGCATCAAATCACAAAGGTCTTTGCAACCATTCAGTATTTTTTCTCTCTTACAAGATTACAAAGAAATTCATGCCAGCTGAAAAAGTGGAGATCTTGTTCATCTGCTATTATAGAAAAAAGCAGCTACAAAACATTAAGTATTCCTGAGAGGTTTTATCATCAACAACCAAAACAAAAAAGAGAGCTACTTCAAGCCACATTTATTTTTCTGCAAAAATCAATCAAAACATCCCACTTCTCTCTTGCCTCTCAAGTTCTCTTCACTTTCACTGAAGAGACATTTCAGTGTCACTTGAGCATTTTTGAAAGAGAAAAAAAAAAGAAAAAGAATAAGAAATCAATAAAAATTAAAGCTCTAATAATAAACTCTGGAGCATTCTAGATGTACTTGAAGAAGTAGGACAGCAGGCTTCAAAACTGTGCTTTGAAAACAGGGAAATAAGAGATTTCAGACTGGACTTCCAAAGCTGGAGGGTCATAAGAAATCTGGTTATGCATTTCTTCTAATATCTCATGTTTATTTTATGCTACTTTGCATAAATAATTAAGCATCCATAAGTACAAAAGATAAATGAGAGGTAATTTATAGCTCTGCGGTTAGGATACTCACCTGAGAGGCTGGAAAGCTGCTTTTAACTTCCACTCCAAATAACATTTGTCTGTTTTACACAGTGGAGTAAGTTGAGTAGGATGCAGACTAAAGATGCTGCTCCCTGACCCTTCTTCAGGGCCCAGAGTCTGCAGGTTCTCTCACCAGGAGTCAGAAGATGAATGCCTGACACTGTTGGCATCCTCTCAGTGGACTTCAGAGGCAATTGCAGACCCCCTTCCTTTTAGCTAACACACTACCACATCCCATTTCTGTCTCTCCAAGCTGTTCTACAAACAACACATCATGGTTTCACAGTAATATTAGGAAATGGTGTATTTTGAAAGGGCATTGTTTTATATATTTAAATATTCACCTTAATTTTCACCTTAATTTTCAATACACTTTTCTGAAGCCAGATAGAAATATATTTCTGAGCCTAGCTGGTCTATTCAGCACAGGGTAACCATTTGCCATTTTCTAAGCCATACAATAGACTTGGTTAAACTTTAAGCAAGTTATGAACAGCTGCACATGCAGAGACTTGCTTTGAAACTGCTGACACACTGTGAACTGCAAAAGCACCAGTAAAAAAAAAAAATTCTCAATACAGGTCTCTAAAACACACACACAGTTTAAAATAAATTGACTGAACATTTAAACCTGCTTAATTTTGGAATCAATTCCTCGTTTGAAATAATCTACAAGCTGAAGCAGCTGAAGCATAAAATGTGTTTGAAACTGAACAAGTTTAAATATTGAATCAATTTTGACATAAATGTGTTTGCATATTAAGGCATTAAAAATGAATCCAGTTTAAATATTAAGCTGATGAGAGAAATAGCTGTGGTAGGGAAAAAATATTAAGGGTGACCACTATAATTACAACACACTCAAATATTAGAAAATCCTGGAGTTTGTCATTCAATCTTAGTGAAAGAGCTATGCCTAAAGGAAAAAGAAAAATCCTGTATCATTGTTATGTAAAAGAATAAGGCATTTGAGAGCACAGAAGGGATGGGTGAAGGATTTCTTGCTCAGATGCTCAGATTTTAGTTGGTCTTCATCTGATTTCAAGGTCTGTCCTACATAACCATCTTCCACTCGCAGCTCTACTGTTTTTTTTTCTTTTTTTTCCCTTTAGCTCTCCTTAGGAGCAAAGGAAGAGCCCACAACCTCACCCTTCTACCCTGTAATGCCTCTGCCCTCACAAGTCAGAACCTTTTGCAATGAATTAACTGTCATTGACTGGGACTCAAAACAAGGTTTTCTTCGTATAATCAAACATGTCTTACAACTCTCTTCACAGTCTGCTGCAGTCTGAGGGGGAATTGCACACCCTATTCACCCCGTTTTCCAAGTAGAGAATAAACCTCAGCATGGATTGGTCACCCCATGCCTATATTTGCAGGTCCAGGACACACGCTGGAGCAGTCAGGAGGGGAATCATAGAATTGGCTGGGTTGGAAGGGACCTCAGAGATCATAAAGTCCAACCCTTGAAGGAAAAGGAAGCAACAGGACAGTACAAAGTTCTGCATGCAACAGAAAAAGAAAGTTCAAGCACTGAGGCAAAATAAGTCAAATAAACCGAAACTAGAAAGAAAAAAAAAAAAAAAAAAAAAAAAAAAAAAAAAAAAAATATCACACACTGCAATAAGCAATTTCCTTAGGTTAAAAAATCAGGCTAAATTAGGGCCCTCTGCTTTAGCTCCATCCAGCTGAAAATGGTTGGTAAGGTTGGCATGAGGGAAAGCACATTATGGCTTCACAGCTCAGTGCTGCTGCTTCCAGCAGCAGCAGGTTCAGTAACTCAGCCCACATTTTTCACCTGAATTCAGATGACTGAGTATTGCCAGATTTCATGCTATTTAGTCAATTACTCACTTGGGCTGCTCATCCTCTGCTGGGAAAACTGCACCCACCTTGCTCTGTGTGTTGCTCTGTGTGGCTGGAGACATCCTTTGTCCTTACAGAGCATTCAGCTGCAGGTGACTCTGAGCCACCAATGTTCCCCAGCCGCCACCTACAAGCCTTCCTTCATGACCCTTCCAACAAGCTGGCTTTATGTCGAGTTTTCCCAACCAATTTAAGTTCTGCCTCCAATACTAATTCCACATCTAGAGGAAGATGACTACTGCTTGACCATTGCTCAGTCTCTTGAGACCTGGCTGGCATTTTCACAGCACTATTTGATAACCTCTGTAGGAAAGCCCATACACCATCTCAACGCTTCTCCCTGCCATCCCCACCACAAGAAGGTTCTTTTGGAAGAACAAATGAAACCTGGGTTTAAAGTATGGTACATCGGGAACACTCAGGTACATAATCACCAAAATAAACACTGCAAATGATAACAGTTCTAGCTGTTTCTTAACAAGGAGGTCAAACACTTAGACCTCTGGAATGGAATCTGGTTGCTGTTGAATTTTCAAAGATGATGTCCATTTTAGATCCTTGTGGAAATCTCAAAGAAGCTATTGTTTCTGGAACTTTATTTTAATAATAGAAAAGTTTATGCATGACAAGAACTATTGTCTGACTATGTGAATTTGAATACCATTCAGGTGTGGTTATCAAAAGACAATGTTAAAGAAGTGCTGCCTGTAGTTGTGAAATGGGCATTGAAAAAGTAGACCAGACAAAAGCCTCATGGTAGAAGGTACAGAAACAGCCTCCTGCCTCACAGCTGTGAAAATTCTTATCACTGTAAGAGCAAAGTACACTGATGGTATCACACCCACCTGTATTTTTGATATTTGCCTGCATTATTAAAAAAAATAACAAAGGAACCTGAATACACATTATTTCTCACTCCTTTTCTTACATTGATTCTCCTCTTGCCCATGAGGATAGCAGACAGTTCTACTCTGTGACATGTTCTAAGTCCCTGGAAATGTGACTGGAGTTTACTCATTCAGGTTTGTTGGTTTCAAGGTAACAACATAAACATTTAGGAGTGTAAATAGGAGTGAAATGATTTTATCAATTGATTGTTAGGCTTTTTTTTTTTTTCTTTCTGAATGACCCCTGATCCATGAAAATGGATGGATGATCCATGAAATTGTTCCCAAAGTCTTATGGATGCATTTGCATCACTTGACATGGTAGCAACTCACTGAGATGCTGCACAGCCCTGGGTGCACAGGAGAACAGGGAGTCACATTGCAAGTGCTGGAGGAAACCCCCCCAATGTACTCTGTTTCTTCCCTCTGAGATGAAGGCCCTTCTGAACCACATGCCAGTGAGCTGTGTCTCTCCACAGGCTGCTGTGAGAACAGTCCCTCCTAGAGCTCATCTTGGTGATGTAAAGCGAAATCGTTTCTTCTTTCAAGTTGGGCAGGGTTTATCTTTAACTTTGTTGGGAGTAAAAAGCTAACACAGCATTTTTGTTAGCTCTAGCTGTGAGGACTGGCTGAGTCGGACATCTCCCCAGCAGCTCTGGAGCACTGGACAGCCTCCTGCTGCATGGATTTATTTAATTTCCTTTATTCATTAGCTGACAACCCTTCCTTTATCCTTTATCATAGATGAAGCATTTTCTGCATAAAAGGACTGAAGGAACTCGATCCCGCTTCTTCCTATCTCAGCCCGAATAGGTTAAATTGCCATGGTTACCTCTACTGTGCTGCTAGACCTTGAAATATATCTCTATTTCACTTCAGCTTTCCAAACTCAAAGCTGAGCTCTAGACAAATTTAGGAAGACTTTTCATCAGGATATTAGCTCCCCTCCCAGAAGTTCCCTTTTGGGTTTTGTTCATGCCTCTAGCTTCCTTCTGTGCCTGTTTAAACCAACAGTTGCAGCAAACCTCCAAATCAACAGTCTTGTCAGGATGAATAATCTAAAATTAATGTGCACTTGTCGACATGCATTACTGTTCCTGACAGAGATGCTTTGCCTGTGCTGGCTACAAACCGACAGTCCTTCAGAAGAAGTTTGCTCACTGCAGTCCCAGGGCTGATGGAGAGCCAGGGTAAGGCTGAGAGTCGGATTTCAGATGATAAGTACAATGGTTCCTGACACATAAGACTCAGAGTGAATTCACCAAAGACCAGGCTGGTGACTTTTTTTTCCCGCTGTTTGCTTTATTCTTGCTGGTGATGGTTATCGCATTTATACGGCACCTCCTGAGAAATCATCGAGATCGGGTTTGAACATCTTGTTTTTTACCACCCTCAATTTCAAGTTGTGGAGCAGGAGTGTGAATAATCCTGTGCACCACTGATACACCACAAATGCAGACTTTAACTCTTAACTTCATGCCTGGCGCTCTCTCTCCCGCCTTCTTTTTTCCTAACCTTAGCTTTTTCAAGCCTTTCTCCGTAACCAAGTGTGCTCTTTTGTGGTGTTGAGGGCAAATGGCAGAGAAAAGGGGGCTTTGGAGCCAGAAAACCGCAATTCATGAGAGAAGTACAGGGTTACAGCTGTTAGCACTGAACCCTCCAAAGTAATGAAATCAACTTGGAATGAATATAAAAGAATAAAATATTGCTCTGATATTTTTTTTCCTTTTTCTACACAGCTCAGTAATCAGTATTCAGCATATTGCTGCGTTTTTAAAGTTAACTGTTATGGAATTCATGAATTCTTCTTCATGAATACCAAAGGACTCGGTCTTTTGCAATTTAATAGGTAGCACAGTTACTTTAAATAAACTGTCGCTAAGCTTTCATATGTCAACAGTTATATGAAAATGGAGAGGCTTTTTTTTTTGGTTTTGCTTAAACTTCATCACTTCCTCACCCTCTCTGCTCGGCCACAGCTCGGGTTGGACTCATCTGTCTCTGAACCTTTCTGCTCTGGTTTAACCTGGCAATAGCAAGGTGGTACCTCTCACAAGGATAGAGGGACCCAGAGTGCTTTGGGAAACTCAGAGGCAAGTGGTGTCTCCAGGTGGGGAGAAGCACTGGGGGAGAGAACACATGCACTACCCACAGCCAAGGGAGCTGAAGCCTGGCAGTCAAGCACAGGACAGCCAGGAGTGCCTGGGCTCATCCCATCAGCACCCTGCCCCACCCAAACTGGGGCTAATCCTGTACCCTTTGAGACAGCAGGTGACTGGTGGGGGCTTGAGTGCTGCAGCCCTCATCTCCACACCTTATACCAGCTCCCACCCCACTCTCATCCCCTGGCAAGCCTAACCATGGTTGGGGAAACAGCTTTTTTTTGCCTCCATGCTGGTGTGCACCAGGGAGGTGACGCAGCTGCTGACATTTTGATGTCCATCTTCCTGGCTGCTCAAGGCACTGAGGCTTTTGCCCAGGGAAATACCGTCCAAGTGCCCTGATCTGGCCAGATAAATCCTCAGCTGGGAAAAGCCTGCCTACAGGACAGGCTGATCTCCTTTCCTGATGCTGGCCCTGAAATGATGTGGCAGGCTGCCTGCCCACTCCTGTGCCTCTCCAGCCCCTGGCAGGCTGGAAGCCCATCTCTCCAGCCAGCCGGTCCAGGGGTGGCAGCAGGGGCAAGGTGTAGGAGAGGCAGCTACTGGCAGTCAGAAACGACCAGCCCATCCCTTGGGGAAATGCAGCCTGCATGTGGGGAGAGCTCTATGTGCCTGCAGAATGAAGGGAGAGAGTGAGCAGAGAAGGATGCTGCAGAGGTTGGGGTAAAGGGTGAAAATGCCACGGGGCAGCAGTGGCATGTGAACAGCTTTGTAGGCAGGAGAGGAAAGAGTGTCCTTTGATGCATGCCCTGATGCTCTTCCTAAGGGATGATTCTAGGTAATTTGGGGGGAATTGTAGATTATTCTTCTTTATTGTTTTCTCCTACCATCCTTCCACTTTTCTAAGAAGAAAATTACCTAGAATTTACTAAGCTGCACAAACAGCTCGTTGGCAGCTCTCAGCATATTTGGAAAAACATTTCCTTGGCAGAACAGCATCCAGGTTTGTAACTCAGGGATGATACTGTCACAGTACATCATGGGGCTGAGATGAGCATCCCAGCAGATTAAACATAAAAGGGTTACCAGCAGTGTTTTCTCACAAGGGGACTTACTGCCTTAGAAATAAATGTCCCTGGCTGGTGCTGAAGAACAAACACCTCAGCAGCCCCTGGTAAATGCTGCATGGCCCATAATTCATCCTTTGCTGACTGCAAACAAAATTGAGGTCTAGATGTGTGGAATGCCTTTATTTCTTGCTCTTGCTTTTCGATTCCTGTCTAGCAATGGAGGAGATCTGAATTTTGAGCTAAGAGAGTTTTAGGGGTGGAGGAAGAAGAGATTATGTGTGGGAAAAATGGGAGCAAGAAATTAAACTGCAGGAATTAACTCCTGGTATAAAGTGGAGTTTCATGGCCAAGGACTCTCATTTCTATTGCAGAAGTTCCTACAAAAGGGCTGGAAAGTAAAAAACTATCTGCATTTTCATAACAAAAATGGCTTGTGGTTTGTTTTCAACAGAGGATTGACACATAGGGAGCCTCGTTTACAGAAAAAAGGAAAAGACTCAAGCCAAGACTCAAACCCAGGTGGAGTTTGCTGACTTTAGGGGGCTACTGAGACTCCAAATCTGTCTTCAGCATTCAGTTAACACTCACTGCTCTGGAAATAGTCCCCAAGAAGCTGTAGGCTGAGAAGTTGCCCTGTGCTCTCTATCTGCTCTCTGGCCTGCAGGGCACACTAAAGTTGGTGAACCAAACAAGAGTGATCCCTGTCAATTAATTTCCACAGAGAGCACCAGGCTCTTAATGACACACATTTCATCGTGTAGTGTTGGTTTATCAGGCTAGGTGAACCAACCTTCCTTTTTCCCTTTTTCTCTCTTTTTGTTTTTTTTTTTTCCTTCTGCAAGGCTCTCTGAAGACAGGCTGCTGGGAGGCATCATCAGTGTACTGACTCCCTGCTGCCTATTAGAGCACAGGTTACATCTCATCAAGTTATGCTATGGCACGTGTCTATGAAGACAACATGAGGTGAGATCACGCCACAGAAATTAACAATGCAGAAAGACAGTTTCTTGATTCACAGCAAGGCATCAACTTATACATCTGAGTAGTGGATTAAGGGCTTCCAGCAGTGAGGTGGCAAGGAAGCAAGAGGACGAGCTGCCAACTGGTAAATATCCACACTAATTTTGCAAATGCAGGTATTTCATGTCTTTCCTAATCTAATCATGAATGTAAACTGGATTACTGAATCTGACATGACAAGAATAGAACAGCATCAACAGACTCCTGAAATGAGCAGAGGGAGTTTGATGGAGGAATTACATTGCTGATACAAGTCACTCTTGCAATAAAGGGCACTCCTAAAAGGGAGGGAAAAGATAGGGGAAGGATAAAATTAAAAAAAAAAAAGCAGAAGTAGGCAGCCTTTTCCCCTAAATCAGAGGCACAATTAAGAAGCTAACTCTTTTGGCACTAAGAATACATTTTCCCTTCTGATGCTCACTGCAGCATGGAAATTAGTTAGACTATCTCTGCTCACCTGACAGGAAAATTTAGAGAAGGATGTGACAAATACTGAAGGCAGTGGTAGCACACTCACAGACATTGGCAAAGATGGGCCATTTGAGGTGCCTGGGAGAAATGTGAAAGCACAGAGGGTAAGAAGAGCTGCGACCAGGTGCACCTCCTCACAGAGGTAATAAGGAGGGTCTCACCTGCCTTTCCAGTGCTGTCCACTTTGGGCATCTGTTTAAATTTCTACAGTTATTGTACAGAAAAAGTATTCTGTTTAATTTCTGATATTATATACTGTACGGAAGTGCAGAGCCATAGATTGCCTTGCTCTGAAATCTGCTTCTTTTCTGGCTCATCTTCAGGTTATTATTACCAGAGTCCTTACAACTAGCAAAGCTGCACTGTTTCACTGAGCTGATATCTTCTGTATGTAGCATGGTTGAGATGGTCTGAGATGGTAAATTATGCATGGAAGAAGAGGAGTTGCACTGGCTACCGGCTGCTTCCTGACTGCTGCAAGTGTAAATGATGACAAAAGAGTGAAAAGATGCAAAAAGAAAAGCTCTAAGTCAGAAAGGGAACAAGAAAAAAAAAAAAAAACAAACAAAAACCCAACAAGTAGGTTAAAGAAAGTTAAAGTAATAAGAAAAAAAATAATATTTCCAGTCTTCTGTGGAGAATCTGGGCTCAAAGCCAAAATGAAAAATCTGCAACAGCAAGGAGCAGATCCCACAGAGACAAAACGGGAGAGGAGTCTCTGCAGGAGTGATGGGAAGAAAACCAAGCAATTAGCATTGCTATGGAAAAAGACTAAAATAAAGAGAAGATTTAAAGCAGAAGTTAATTTTCATAGTTATTAGAGTTAACAGGTCTCATAATCCTTTTCCCCTTTTCCACCCTCCAAACAAAGAAGCTTTGCCTTTGCTGACAAATACGCATGGCTGTGATGGAGAGGCTGCTTTCAGGGAGCCTTGTGCAGTACCAAGACTTCCTAGGGAAAAGCCAGTCTCCTCCCCTGTGTCTGGCAGCAGGAGGGTCTTGTCTTCGAGCCCTTCCCCCAGGGAAGCTGAGACCAGCTGCTATAGGATGGCAAAAGAAAATTTTAGGATGCTGAGCATCGTCTGGGATGGAGAGGAACAGGGAGCAGCAGTGATGGATGACTTGGGGATGGAAAGCAGACAGTGGCAAATACTGTGAAATCATTACCCCCAATCTGAACTGCACCCCTGAGTGTCTGGAAAAGCTGCCCTCAGGAGTGAAGTGTTAAAGTAAACATTAGAAGAACAGATCAGTTAGTCCTGAAACAAAAAGAAAAGCCAAAGTCAGAGAAGGACATGGAAAAGACCAAGCCTCAACCCAAAATTAAATAAGCTTAAAGTGAAAAAAATTAAGGTAGGAAACAGTAAAGGACAGAATGGGTAAGTAGTACCCACGTAACCATTGAGACAGGCTAACCTCCCTCCATATTAGCTGATCTTCAGCAATAAAGTTTACCATGAGGCCCAGAAGAACACTTCAGTGTTAAGAACTATTTTTGGAGTTAAAAAGCAAAGGTGTTTTTACAGAAAATCCAAACTGTTAATGCTGGTTGTCCCACTATACCCAGAGGTTTCAGCCATCTACTGTGTTATGTCCAATCAAGGATTTAACTCTGTTCCATTTGTCTCTGCCTCCCTGCACCAGACATCAACAGCACTGAGGTAAAGCCGATATTCTCTTGTTCAGGTACCACAAGAGCTAAGTTGTTTTGGCTGGAAATGTTACTTCTTCCTTCTAGTTCTCTCTCCACTGGCAACTGCTTAAGTAACTACATCTTTAGCCTGGCTGCAGCAAGCCCCCAGTTACAGACTTCTCATCCTAATACATCATTGCCACTAACAATGTCTATCTACTGCTGTGATGGAGAAAGATTGCACTTTGGGGCATTTTTTCTCAGAAATAAAGCCTTAGCTTATTTCATTTCCGTCACACAATTGATGCTTAAATCTCCCTCCTATGATGCCTTCTATCAAACTGATATGTTGTCTTGGAGAGGTGTAAGGGAAGCTGGGGCTGACATTTCAGCCCTCCGTTTTCCCAGCAAGAGATGTCTGACTTAATTAATGAGAGGACTGAAGGAACCAAATAAGGAAATATACCAAAAACCACAAATGTAAAGCAACCTGGCTTTATATGAGTTTAATGAGAACAAAACTTGCCCCTATGCTTTCAAAGTATTGCACAGGCTCAGAACAAATCTTTCTAGGTTTTCCTAGACGTTAACGGAGCTAAATTTTTGCCCTGCTTAGAAACTGTGGAGGCAAGAGACAGGAGGCTGTTTGAGCAGTAATAGTGCTTCAGTTCCTGGAAAACAAAAGCTAATTTTGTTGGTATTCAAATAATGCCTAAAAGGCAATATCTTATTTAAATCCTGGGAGCTTAGAAGACCACCAACACATTGATTTTGCGTACACATGAAGAAAATACTTTCTAGTCCACACCTGCTGTTCCAGAATTGGTCTGAAGAATTACTGAATGATTTCCAGAGAAAATACCAAATGGGGTATGAGGAGGTACCAAGCAAATCCCATTTCTGCTTTTGTCCTCTTGCACATCACAGTCGTAATCACAGAGTATGAGCCATACATTTTGTTTTGACCTTTTCCTTCTGATGAGAAGACAGACTTGGCCAGGATCACTGAGAAACTGGCAAGTAGATTTTGGGTTCTATCCTAGAGACTGATGTTTCCCATGACTCTACAGAAGATGGTTACACTTACCTGTGTGGTCCTGCCAGCATTCTTCACCCTCTCAGTGACTGAGAAGGTAGTTTGACCAGCAAGTTTCACTGGCCAGCTCTTCACTAATAAAAAAACCTGATGATATAACACATCACACAAAGACTACCACAGTATTCTGAACTTTTTGTAGTTTGCATTTGAACTCCTGGCCATTAAGTGTAAAAAATGTTTTCTAGCAATCTTTAAAACAGTTACCCATATAGATGTACTCAACTCTTGGTTTTATCTTACAGGGGAAATAAAAGGAAAATAAAAGGCAAAAGGAGAAGGAGAGAGGGAAGAGAAGCAATTCAGTCAAAACTAACCAAGTTGAAGTTTACTGTGTGGAGTCTGTACTCTGCAAATACAGATGCTGCAATATGATGATTTCATACTACCATCTTACTGTGAATTTACAATCTTGCTCTAGGAAAGCCCTAGTTTAATATTTAATGCCCATGCCACCATCAGAACTGCATCCATCTCCAGCAAAATCCACCTCTCTGCCCTGGCAGCCCATCCATAAGGAAGAGGAAAGAGAAGGACAATCCTTGGTCTTTCCAACTGTCTGCTCCTGCCCATCACACACTGGGTCTGTAACACTGTGGGTATATTGCAAAGTGTTACTGCCTGATAATGCCAGATGGAAGCATCGTGAGGGGAGGATGTAGCTCAGGTTGGGGCTGCCTAATAGTGTTGGCTGCAATTCAAAAGCAAGCACCATCCTGCTATCTTGCTCATCCCCATTAAAGGTCAAGGCCTTACATGGCACTGCCCCCACTGATACCTACGTAGCAGTCACCAGGCCAGGACAGTCCTTGAAGAAGCACCGGTGCAGAAGGAGCTCCTCTGATAAATCTTAAAGGAGACTGAGGAACACATGACTCATTAGACGAGGCAAGCTAATAGAACTGATTTAAAACATTCTTAATTGTATTATTCCTGGCTAATGATTTTTTTCCAGTAGGAAAGAATAAAAAGAAAAAGTTGATCAGCCAGAACTAATGAAGAAATATTTTAGGGTAACTCTTTGTATTAATAATATGGAGTGTTATGATTAATCAGAGGGTATAAACACAGGGAGTTAATTGCAGGTTGGTGATTACAGATTCTAAGACTTGGACTAATGCTCTAAGTGGAAACAGAGTCAAATTTAAATATGAGGTAGCATTACTGATTACCCTGAAGTTAAAACATGTAACACAGATTCAAATCTGACCTATGGTCTTCTTTTTCTATTTTGTTTGCTATGTTTGGACAGGTAATTTGATTGGCTGAATACCCTATTCTTTGACTTAGTGCATAAATAGAAAAGAAAATAGAAAATAGAAAAGAAAATTCGCCAGCTTATTGTGAGCCTCCTCCCACTGGAGCAACAGCACGTTCAGTCATTGACTCCAATAAGTTAATGACTTGGCCCTACGTTTTCTAGAGACAGAACTTGGATGTCCATTTGAGGGGTAAGGCAAGTTCCTTAAAAAAAGGGAAAAGATGGTCACTAAAAGGTACAGGCTAAGGTGAGAAGTCAGAAAAATTTTCTGTTGATTTTGGATTATGGGCATTATATGGGTTGCAGCATTTCTACAACACAAAAGCAATTGCTATTTAAATAAGCATTAAATCCAAGTCAGGGACACTGAGCTCTATCTTCAGGACAAAAAACTAATTACCTCATGGGCTAGAGTATCTTCTCTTCTTCCTGCACCTCCTCCAAAGTATTTCATAATTGAAATTTTTGCTTTCCTGTTCACTATTTTGCTGGTGCTTGGAAGATCGGATTATTTAAGTTTTGGCAATGCACACGTTTCATTACAAAAGCTCTTCCAGCAGCAACGATGTATAGTGCAACTCTAATCAACACAGATTTTAATTGCAGGTAAGCATTAATTATATTGTTATCCAACAACTATTAATAAACTTTAAAATAAGTGTATTGTCCTGATGACAGTATAACAATTAAACCTCCTAAATATCTGTAATGAAATGACCAGTTCAGTACCTGTTCATTTCTAGGCAGATGCCTTTGTACTTGAGATAATTGTCTACTTCAGAAGTGGATCACAGCAAGTACTTAGGGACTTTCTGAAAGTTAAGCAGGTAGCTAACTGCTGTCCAGCAGTGGGATGGACTTCAGCACCATTAAATTCACCAAGGCAGAAACGTGCATCTTTTCTTAAGCATGTCCTTAACTGAATAGAGACAGTGCCAGAGGATGGGGTACTACTGGAAAACAGGATGAGGCTTCTGTCTCAGTTTTACTGCTTCACATTTTTACACTGTCCAGTCCCAAATTCACTCCATTTTAAAATGAGGAAGACTAACATTCATCTGCAGTTTAGGCAAGGTTATTCCTGCCTTCCTGATGTCTCTCTGCTCTCTTGTCCTTTTGGGAATAGAATTCCTTTCAGTGACTGCACTATTTCAAGCACAGTCTCATAAAGAAATAACATAATTGTGCCATCCCTCTGTCTGTGGCAGAGCCACCATTTAAATGCTGAAGGACAGTGTAAACAGGGCACCTCAGTGATTCTGGATAAATACACATTACAAGAGGAGAATGACTCCCCACTGCCTATGGAGCAGGGTCTGGACAAGCATGTTGCCCACGAGAGGTATAACCTTCCCACAGATGCAGTCCACTACATCAGATTTACAGCCCATGCCCAACTTATCTGCAAGCAAACAGCAGGCATTTTCTGGATGTGCAGCAGCCCGAGGTGCTGAGCATCTTGTTGCCACGAAGACATAGAAAATATCTGTCCCTCAAGAGGTTTTACCAGCTGAGCTCTAGGATTGGGTCATCCATTCAGGACTGCATAATATGGGGTCATCTCTATTCTCAAGCACAATCCCAGCACTGACTGATGAATCTCCAGGGGGTTTTCAGAGCTGGGACCCTGAGACCTCATTCTCATGGCGCACTCCTTAAAACAGAGCTCTCTATCTATGCCTGTCCATCCAGGCTGCCCATAACTAGTTTGAAACCTGCTGGCTTATTTCAGTATCATTTATTTCAGCCAGTTTCTGCTGGCTCAATTCAGAGCTGTCAGCACCAGAAATCATAGGGCCCTCCACATGTTATATAAAATTGCAATAAAGAGAAGAAAGATCTAAATGAATTCCCCACAGAGAGAAAACCTATAGCAAGCTCTGCCCACTTAATTGTGGTTTTGGGCATGCCCCATGCTGGGCAGCCTGCAGATGTGGTTGGACAACTAACATGTGGGTAGCTTGGACCTTGTCATGGAGCAGATCCCTGGGCCCTTGTGTCTGGAGTTCTGTGTGGATACTTATGGGACACAGAGAGGCAAACCTGAGATGCTGTCATGGTGGCTCAGATTAGAGGAGCCAGAACAGAGAAAATAAGGCTACTCCAGAGGAGATACAGGCATCTATAGTTGTGGAAAAAAAAATATATGGGACTCCAGGCTTCTTTAAGCACATAGCTCATGGAGCAACTTGTTAAATTTCATGATACTAACTGTTTCTCTGCTTACTTTTCACTTGGAAGTTATATCAAAGAAATCCCTGATGGGGTCTCGTATCTCCCTATGGGATAGTCCTCAGCATCTAAAAGTCCAGAATTTATTTTACCTTTGGAGTCCCTAGTGACTTAATCCAGTATTTTTGTAAGCCTGATCTCTACTGTGTAAAATGTTCCATGGTGATTTGTCGTCATTATCTATTGCTTTACTAATGTTACTGAAGGAAATTATTATAATCTCAGCAAAAATATTTTAGCATTTCCTTTACAACTTCGTTCAAAGTAGTGTAACCAGAATTAGATTAATAAAACATCTGTCTTTCAATTTAGTTCAAAGTAGCCTAGCAAGATATGTGCATGCCCATTAATTCTGCAGTAACAAGCAGAGTGCATAAAGGCTAATTTTAGGACAAGGAGCCACAACTTCTAATTTTTTTATTTTTTTTTTTTTAAATCTTCCTGTAATGCAAGGGGTTCCATTCAACCCCAACATCAAACATTAAATATTTTAGTTTCAGTTAACAACACAGACAAAAGTACCAACACTTGAGGTATGTTGGGATAGTGAGCCATGTTTTGCTTTAGAGTTTCTAAACTGTTCTGATTTCCTATGTAGCTTCCCCTTTTCTGCATCTGCACCTATTTCTCTGCTACCTTGGGACTGCACATACCCTGGTCCCCCCCAAGTAGTTTCTGTTTCTTAGGAAATTCCTTCCTAAGGTATCCTCTAGTTTGCAGTCAGATAACTCCTGAAGGTTCAATTCCAATTGCTCATTGGCATCTAATAACACTGAGGTTAATGGGCAAATAACAGTAATCTATTTATTCTCAGGTGTCTGCCTTCAAGAGAAAAGCCATTATGTTATCAAGAACTACATTAGCAACATTACAATACCATTACCATGACATATTGCTGCCTTAACTCTTTTCTCCCCAGTTTATCTTTTCTGAACATAGCATATACTTAGGTTCTCAAGTCACAGGAACATTAACCTTGCTTTTTTCATTTGTTCCTTCAGCACCCACAATAGTCTGAATACTATGTGAATTTAATTACAGCAGTCCTACTGAATTGCAGTAGAAAACTAAGTGAAAATACAAGAATAAGATTGTGGCCTCTGCAGCAACTCAAGAGCAGTGTTATTTAAAATCCTTATTAAAACCAAAATAATATAATGCATGATAATTTAATGGCACTTTAAATAAAATTTACTGTCAATAGTATAAACTAGTATAAATAGTATACACTAGTATAAAAAATGTGGAGAAAAAAATACTACATTTTTTTCTACTCTGTATGAGACACACATATTCTTTCTGGCAAAAGAATGTATCTCATCCACTATATGGCCTACAGAACCTGACAAGAGGATCTGTGAATATTTTTTAGACAGGTCAGATATGAGGGAAAAAAGCTCCTAATTCTTTGAGAAAGCTTTCTACACGAACCTAGACCTGATGCTTTAGAGTTTGGAGTCCTCTGCTACAGGGGTTGAGTCTTCTTGCACATTTCTGTGGAGTGTGTCATCCTACTATGCTTGAGAGATGGCCCTTCATAATAAATAATAGTACAGGATGTAGGGTGGTTCATTTTGCTCCAGGGTCAACTGCTATTGTCTACTTTGTCTATATGTATTAGTAAGCCTAATATTTCAGTAGAATTCAGAGCTAAAATTCTCATTAAACACAGTGGAGTTGGATTCAGACCTGATGTTTGTGATATGTTTGATAATTTTCAATTCTACCTTCATAATCAAATATCTCATGTTTGAAGGCTGGTATCAGCAATGACTGAAGCCTGCTGTCAGAAGAGACATCTTGCACTTCTATTATCACAGTTTTTCCCAATAACCTTTTCAAGACACTCACAGTCCAGAGCAGGGGCAAGGCAAAAGCCACTGAGAAGAAGAAATAGAGTTGCTACAGACTCCCACTGTTACCCTGCAGCAAACATTGCCCATTGATCTGAACTGCAGAAGGCTACCTGTGCTGGTACAGTATACAAGTTATGGTATCTGTGTCATTTAGCTAGATGAGAAAGGACTTTCTTTTCCTTGTAGTTTACCAGTCATTTTCATGAAATCATTGGTTTTACTAGCATACACTGCAGTGCTTCCCATAAATTGGGAAGAAATGCTCCTGAAGGCTTGAAGCAAGGCTGAACACAATTTTAGAGACCTTTTTCACAGATGAAATCAACAAACCATGCTAAGCTATTATTAGAAGTTAAAGGTGGAATTTATATCCTGAAAAAAAAAGTTGTTTTGAACACCTTAGGTTCTAAGTGTCCAATTGCTCTTGGAAGGGAAAGAAGACCACAGAATTAGTTTTTATTTTTTTGCTATTTTGCTTCCCTAGCCCTGATATAGCTGTACCAGGTCCCCAGAGGAATTTCACTGTTGTTGCAGGAACTCGTCAGAAGAGTGCACTGTATAGTAAGAGAGAGTAGTACTGGTGTCACTCATCAAGTTTTGTGAGCTGAATTAATATCCTTCATTAGACAGGCTGATATAACCGAATCAAAGTTGTGGGTCCAAAATCTTGACCAACTTTATCATCTATCTAACCCAACAACTATTACTACCTCTTTTCACAGAGGTCCCTTTGCTAGTGCAGATGCAGTAAGCACCTTCCAGGAAGAGGCTGGACTAGGTGCCTTCTGTCATGTACTGCCTGCAGGTTGCCCACAGTGCCTGGTGAGATGACACCACATAAAATTAGCTCCATCTCAAGAACTCAGTGGAAGTTTTGCAGCAGAGTACACCTAATGGGTGCTAGTAAAAACAACCCTCTTGTGACAAGACACAAATAGGGTGAGAACATCACCTATATTTAGGTACTTGTATTCTACTCTAACTCAAAACAAATATACTTAGTATATAATTTTGCAACCAAGAACTGTAATAGAATCTAATGTAGTAATGCATTTCATCCTGTATACTGTAGACAGACAGATTTTTAGAATTAGTATACTTTTTTTTAGTTTTTTTTTTTTTAAATGATACATGTATAGTCATTAATAACTGCAATGTAATACACAGGATGTCCATGCTTTTCCTTCTCCTTTATGTTCTGCATGAAGAAGAAGGAAAGAAATCACCTAATGTGACTACAAGATGCATGCATAGCTAAGAATGAATACAGACTGTGTACTCAAAAAAACCACACTAAAGGACTAGGGCAGACATTAGTAATCCCACATATGTACTTTGGCACGACTCCTTGACAGAAAGAAAGGTAATGAGGACAAAAATAAAACACAACAAACAAGCAAGAAAAAAAAAAAAAAAGGAAAAACGAATGTTATGGTTTCTTCAAACAAGCTAACTGAAATATTTGTAGTAACAATATGGGGATGTTTCAGTCAGTCACAAAACAGCCTGATTAAATGATAATAAAATGAATTATCTACATTAACTGTACAGTTAAGAGCCCAGGTTGAAATTTAATAAACCACACTGCATGAGGATGCTTAAAGATAAATCATAGCTTGTGACTCTGTGAGCATCATTTCATTTAAAACACTGCACTCCTGCAAATTGCTTTTATTAAAGCTATGCAAAAGCTTCAGGTCTTTTCAAAGGTGAGTACCTTTGGATTGTGCTGCATCATTATTTTCAGTTTAGTTACCCAGTTATTCACATTTCTTTACCTTCCCCAGTTGTTCTTGGTCAAATATGTGGGGCAAAACATGGGTGCAGCTGTTTCCCTAGTCTTGATCCTGCCTTTCTTAGTCTTCCCCCTTTAGCTCACAGCCTGATGCACCATATATCCCCCCAACACATGTCCCAGATACATGACCCTCTGTCTATATGTCTACTTCTCATTTGTATTTGCCTTCCCTACACTAAGGTGTTTAGGGCACAGTCAGCGTGGCTTCAGCAGCCCATGGGGCTGGAGAAGAGGTGGCCACAGGGTTCTGTCTTTTGCAGAGACATCCAGCTCCTGCCTCAAATACAGAAAGAAGGATGCCAAAACCTTGTAATAAGCCAGGTCCTACCAGCCCTTTAATAACAGCCTGGGCAACAAGGAGAAGTGAGGAAAGCAGACTGCAGCACAGCTTCCCACCCCTCTCCCAGCTGGTGAGACACCGGGCACCAGGATGGTGCCAGGCCAAGGGGGAGTGGGAAACTACAGGGTGGGAGAAAGCAGCATCCCAACTTCTAGCTCAACAGGGTTAGGAGGAGAGCACAGTGCTATCTGTCAGCATGGACTCAGCTTTGTGGGGCCTCACATCCCCATACAATTGGCCACCCCCCACCTACACCCCCCCACCTTTTTCCTCAGTGGGGGAAAAAGGTGAAAGGGTGACCGCGGGGGAACTGCTGCAGCCTCACCCCCTGCCTGGGACCAGCCCTGACCCCCTGGGGCAGCCAGGCAGCTCCTGGTGGTGCTGGCATGGGAACAGTGCTCCTATCCCACGCTTGACTGGCATGTGTGCTCAGGACCCACAAGGTTAATTATAATGCCACCTGTAGGAGGTACTTTCCCGCAAATATTAACCTTCTGGTTTTTCCATATGCTCCCATATGGTCCAATTTTTCTTCATAAGCAGAGCTGTACCAGAGGTAAGAAATGACAGCTAAGCTTTACTTTCTTGCCTGTTATGTCAAAACCAGAAGTCACCTGAATTTGATAAATCCAGGGGTTTAGGTTTTTTCAAAATTTTAATTTAAATAAATTTCACCTTTTCTTCTCATACCGTAACTTCTTAGGAATAATTTGCACTCATAAGATAAATGTAATTTGATAGACTTTGTCATGAAACATTTTCATCTGTGTCTGGCAGGAGTTCAGGGAGACGACTCAGACTGCCTTATCTCAGTGTCCTTTCTGCAGCCTTCTCACTTTGCATCCTCATTGCAGTCCAAATATGCCCAGTTCTACAAATGTAGAAAACATTACAGCAATCAGATACAATCTCTGTTAATCTTGGGAGGAGCAGAAGAACCAGCTGTATTGTGATGCCATGCAAAACATAGTACCAATCGCTCAAATAATAAGTGAAAAAAGCACACCTTCTTTATCAGTTTTTACTAATTCTTATCAAGAATGAAAAAAAGTCAGACAATAAAAAAACTTGAAGCTTCTCAGGTTTCTCTACACAGTGTCTGAAAGCAGATTTTGTTAGCAGATTGACTGAAATCTTGTGGGTCTTAGAGATGTGCAAACAGTTGTGAGACGAATGCCTGAAACAAACCACTTCTAGAAGAGCTTTGAACAACACAGGGCCTCTGCTTCCCAGTGAATTGTGTGTGTGCACACAAATACTCATCCATAATGTGAATTTAAAATAATCCTGATGGGAATGAGGGAAGGGACACATGGAAATAACCGGGCAGACTTTGACCCTTTGTGTCAGAAAACAAAGCCTTCTAGTTTGAATCTGAGATAGCGGTTCCTTTTTGAAATAGTTTCAACAGCCACACACACACACTCTGGTTTAAGCCTGTCCCTAAAGGATACTGAGACCAAACAAAGCTTGCTTACAAGTCAACCAAGCACATCACAATGGTTTTAAGTGGAAACAAGTGAACGGAATACATGTAATTAAAAATCCAAACTGAACTAGGCTAAATGGCTACAGCTTCAGTTTACAAAGTCAGTGAAGGGCAGGAACAGAGCATCTGAAAATAGCTATTTGGCACAAGGTCACAACAAAGATGAATTAGGGTTAATTTTCTACTGGAGTGTAGGTCAGGAGCTGTGCTGTGGCAGAATGCTCGTTTTACTGTGTATGTTTTGGCCTACTTACAACTTTAGAAAATAAATATTACAATGTTAAATTAAATATGCTCTGTGACAAGGACTTGCAAGATTGGGAGAATGTGATTTATATGCAATTGGCTCATATATACCATCTAATATGATATGCACAATGTAACGAAAGCTCAAGGGTCTGATCTGCAGTGCAGAAATGCTTTACAATCCTCTTTCAGGTTGCATCTTGTTTTCCCTTCCTCCTCTTCTTAGGTTTTATTTTTGTTTTTGTTTTAATGACTACATGAGTTAATTAGTGGTTATGTACCCTGTCTTTTTGCCTGGCCTAGCTTATCCCTACTGCAATAAATCTCTTTTCTTTCCCTCTCCCAAGGATCGTTACAACATTAGCCAGCACTGTCAACAAAACTAATTGAAAGCCACCTGCTTTTAGGATCACCTTAATGAAAAACAGTGAGGCTAAGAAACAAAATTCAATCAACTTTCTAACAGTCTGTAATTTCCTATTAATTTACACAAATGCAGAGAGAGAAAAAACCACACAAGATCCTTTCCATTCCTGGCCTTATCATCCACCTTTCCTTACATCTCAATAATTGGAAATTATTATTTTTCGTAACCTAAGTCTCTCAGCACTCCATAAAGTGGAACTAATAGTATTGCATTTTGTCTTTTCAACTGCAATTGTAAAAAAAAGGAAAATACTTGCAAATAGCCTTCCTATTATAAATCGATCTGTTCTTTCTTCTAAATGTTTGAGTCCTTTTTAATCAACTAGGCCCACATTCAGCAGAATTTTAAAGATGTCCAAGTCCACTTATGCACTGAAACAAATGATGCAAATGTCATTGCCTCCGATGAAATTCAAGCAACTGGGGAAAGGCTAAACTTGCTGGACTGAACAGGTAGGAGGATTCCCTCAAGGGGCCTTGGGCCCCAAACATGCAGAGCCCATCAGCACATGCTGAACCTCAGGCAGGTGATTAAGTATTATTGAAGTTGATACGAAATAAACATGTGCTTCAAGATAAGTACTTTGCTACTGTTGGACAGGAGCACACAATTTAGTCAAGTGAGCATGAATAAAGAAAACATTCATGAGGTAGCTTGATGTCTAAACTGTTTCCCATAAGTAGCTTTCCAGCTTGTCCGTAATTGTGGAGAACTGGCCTGGGAAAGGATAAAAGCAGCTGGTTTATTTCTGTTAGGCCAAGTGAAGTACAGTCCTGAGGGAAAAAAAAAAGGAAAACACAAGACAGAAGGTACTAATGACTATTTGTGTTACAGCAGGGTTTAGATGTCCCAGTAAAGCCCGAGATCCCACTGCGCTAGATGCAGTAAAAACATGTCAGAGAGAGTGTTCAGTAAAGGAGAGCTGACTGTAAACATGACATATGGAAGTCCTTTTGAAGTCAGCCAGAACCTAAGCATGCAAACAGTTTGTACTGTTAGGCCATACGTTTCAAGCTATATGATTAAATGCTATCAAGTGTGCTGAAGCGGAAGACAGGGTCTCTCATATTATGGCCACCAAAGATATAATGAGCTGAGGGAAAAAAATAAGGGCATAGATAATATATTGGTTGTATTTAACACTCCACTGCTTACTTCCTGGGACTGTAAACATATCATTATTTTTCCTACTTCAAAAGAATAAAACCTCTACTTAAATTAAATACATTTTAAACAATGGAAGATGGGATAAATGCTGTCTTCATGCAAAAGTATGCATCTCTCATTGATTATATTAATGAGAAATTCAAAGAAAGATCACAGGAATATATTTTGATCCATTTTGGAAGCTACTTCAAAATCACGCTGGATGTTGTGTGTGTGCATTTACAGAAGAGGAAGAAGAATGGCAAACCACAGTATTTTGAAGCCATCCCAAAAAGAGCAAATCCTTGGTGCTTCAGGAGCAAACTGATGCCTGCAGAAATTCAGAGGACCTAAAAACAAGGTGAGCCCCTCAGTTTGTGAGCCCGTAATGTCAATGATGCAATCATTACTACAACGCACAGAAAAGGCTTTAAAACAAAGGCATACAGAAGAACAAAAGGAAGGAAAAAATACCAGTCAGGAATAATTATCACAGTGTATAGAACTTTCCACTCCTTTATTATCATAAATTGCAAAGTTTTATTGATGCATATTTTATCACAGCACTCTTGCCATATGTGATCTGAAGATTCAGAGCCTGTCCCCGGGGACAAACGGTACTGATATAGATAATCAAGAATTCCTTTTATGCTCCTCTCAACACAGCTACAGCTCAGATTGAAATTAACATCTTTTACAATGAAACACCAGTTTGCTGCCACAACTAGACACGACAGCTGGAGAGAGAGGCCTCCTTATCCAGTTATTCCTTCAAGTCTCGGTTTCAGTACAGCCCATGCAGATGTAAACTATGTACAAAGCAATTGCTGATGGTCACCGAGTACCTGAAAAACAAATCTGCATGCAACCTGCCACATGAAGAAGTGAGGGAGAAATGCTTCCAAATAAATCCAGGGATGAAAGACAAAGATCAGAGGCAGCCCCTAAAAAAGCAATGAAGACGAATCCAAGCTTTGAACTTGTGCAGTTACACTGCCTGGGTTGGTCTCGGGTGATGCTGTCACACACGCATCTGTGTGCATGCAAACACACACAGGATTGGGACCCATGGCCAAAAAAACCCCCAAAACCAGCAGAAGGCTCTTTTTCACTGAAATCCTCTAAAGCAAGGATTTTACCTTGTGGAAAGACTAAGGCTGCTTAGTGTTGGCACTTTTCCTGGTCATCTTTTTAGGTTGACTGCTTCTACCCATACATTGGCCCTTTTTCTCAGGCTGCGGAGAAGGGGGGCATGGAAGTTGTTTTCTCTGCTCCCCATGGGCTCATACATCACTGTAGCATCTGACTGCCTTCCTGTAGAGCATTAAATGACCAACATCTGCCATGTGTGCTTCATCCTCCCTCTTATCCTACTCCCAAGGGAAAACTGGGTGTGCAGTGTAGTGTTTTGTTTTGGCAGGGCTTTGCTTTTGTGGTTTTAAATCTACACACTGCCATATGTTAGGAGGAAAGAAAAAGAAGCACCTTGCTTGTGAAGGAGAAGGTGGTGGGGCTTGTGATGGTCATTAGTTTCTAAGGGAGCTACTGCCAAGGTCTCAGCCTGAGGTTGCAGAAGGCTCAGTTTCCTGCTGTCTGCTGGAAAGGTGCAAAATTCTCAGTCACAGGGATCAGGAGATGATAACGCACTAGAATCACATCTCTTTCATGTGTGGAAGTGGTTCAAGACCATTTTGAGCACATGCCTATGTACCAGAACATTTGTAAAGATCCCAGTGCTTTGGTATGTTGCATGCTGGGACAATAAAGTATTAAAAACTACTCTATCAATCATTGTCTCTTTTTTTTTTTTTTTTTTTTTTCCTTCTAGAAAAGAACCATCTAAAGGTTATCTCCAATCACTATGGAAGAACAGAAAAGAGAGTACTACTGTGAGTTTTGAAACAGGTAAGTAGGCAAATACACAGATAGAGATGCAAGTGTGTTCAGCAAATATTTAAAGCATGCCTTCAGTACAGATCAGGAAAGAAATGCACAAAGGAAAGCAAATGTCACCTTTCTAGCTTTGTGTCTTTGTCTTTCTGCAGGTTGCACAAAACAGTATTTCTACAGTTCACTACTGTGGATGATCTCAGACTAAAAACAAGTGTAATAGCAAGCTCACTTTAGGCTCACTCTTTAACAAGGCAGGGAGACAGAAGGATATGAAAATGAGATGGGTATATGGCATAACTGCAGTGTAGGACTAATTTATATCATCAGCAAAGAAAAAATAACACACACACTGGGTGAATCTTCAGTCGATAAAAAGTGTAAGATGGGACCTTTCCCCCTGCATTAAAAGACTGTCACTTTTGTTTTCCTGAAGGCAAGGAATTTTTGGAGTTTCCTGCTTCTCACTCCACTGGAAGGGCTCATCTCACTGGCAAGAGCTGATTCCCAAACCCTTAAAAATTCCATTATACTTTTGACACATTTCCCAGAGCTCACTTTTATAGGATGCTGAGTTTGTAGAGATGTAATATTGAAGATATTCTTCTGCATGAAGGCAAATTTGGACTATGGGTTCAGATGGCCAGGGTTTCTCCAGTCTTGCACACCTGTGTACAACACACACACACACACACACACACACACAGAGCTGGCTGCAACCTCCCTATGACTATGATGTCTAAATTAGCTAAGGATCATTTCAAGAGAAATGCAGAAGTGCACATTACATTTCCTTTTACAAGAGACTTAAGGCAGAATATAAACTATGATCATACTATTTTTATATCCGACTGCAAAACAAAATTTCTATCTTGCAAGAAGTTATGGTATTTGACATTTCTCCTGAGTCTGGCTGAAAAGCCAAGATAATGCCATTTGTCTCTGCATAAGGCTTTTAAAAATCAGTTTAAAAAGGCAAAAATGGTAATTTCTATGTTACAAAATGAGTTTTAGAAATGAAGTTTCAGAAATAAAATGTTTAGTGTTGGGGGCAGGAGGGATGTGGGAACATTGCTGCTTGACTCTGCTTAAATGGCCCCAACTGAGAGATGATATTCTTGTCCCATTTGTCTGTATCTACCCTATGGATACTTCTCCCCAGTCATGTTTTGAGGATGACAGTCTCATGGTGCTGCTGTTCTCAAACTTCACACCACTGCAAAATCTCATCCCAAACAGAAAATACATGTGTCAGCCAGATTTCACTCTATGGAGCATTTTCCCAAAAGGTCTATTTTCCCCTATGAATATTTTCAGATGTAATGAAGGCTCTTTTCAAAAAGGAAAATATTTAATTTGACACTTTTGTGATCAAAACTAGTTTTTTATTACAGCTTGCCTTTTGAATCCTTTGAGTGGGACTATCAAGGCAGAATTCCAGTTAAGAACACTGGTATCAAGCTAGAGACTCAGTGTGATGTGTAGATAAAGAAGGACTTTGAAAAACATTTTAGATTAATCTTCACAACCACAAGTTTTAGAAGTACTATTTATAAGCAACCCTTTTCATAGTTCCTTTCATAGTAATGTTGGTTTTTAAAATTATTTTACACATGGGAATCAAGAATCACTCTGCAAACAAACAGTTCTCTATAAAACTCTTAATAAGTTAGAGACTTCAACAGGAATCTGTACAAGGTCTACCATGATAAATAGAATGACCAAGCCAAAGGAGGAAACATCATTGTAGAACAACAATAAGTTAATTAAAATAAAATCAGAGGCCATCAAGCAATCAAAAAGCAGTTGCTTACTATGAACAAAACTCAGTCCTCTTTGAACAAAACTTCATTCTAATCTCACCAGGATAACACCAGAAAATCCAGTGAGCTTCTGCTGCTGTATTAAAGAGCAGGATAACACAGAGACATACCATGTTGTAAAGACTTTTTACATCTTTCTTTGAAATACTGACATGGGTCACTTTTCCAGACTCCAGGCTGTCCTGAGATAGTAAATCCTAAATCTTTAAAATAGAAAGGGTGTAATTAAAACTAGAATATGGCCTATGGGAAATGTTCTCTCCCCACTTAAATCATATTTTTTTCATTGCTGCACTAGTGTAAATGGTATTTTTATGCAAGTGTCCGGAAGATAACTCAACTGTGATTTCTTTTCTACTGCTGAAATATTAGTGTTAAAAGAGCAGTATTTTATAAAAGTCATATAAACATACTGCCTACAACACAACCAAATTTGTTGGAATTATTTTACACTGGCCTTCATCCTTGAAATGAGATCCCTTCCTTTGTGGAATGTTTTAAAACTTAAAATGCTATTTGAAGTAAGACTTGACAGTACATTTACTGGTTAAAATCAAAGTACTTTTTTTTTTTTTTTTTTTTTTTTTTTCCAAGCCCAGAAGAATTAATTTTGTTGCCACTAAAGAAGAACAGACACACAACTTTTGAACAGGAACTGACCTAATATTTCTGAAAACCCTGAATGCAATTAGCTTCTTGTAAGAGCCATCTTTCAAGCAGTCTTTTTCTGCCTCTGAACTCTGAAAGCTGCTCATCAGATCCAGCAAAATTAGGATATTAATAGGGAACCATTTATCAAGCTCAGTTTGTTAGAGCCACAGGTTTGTCTAGTTAATGAATATGTCAGAGTACCTTTAGAGCTGAAAGACACTGTTAAGGCCTTCCTGAAGTGTTTAGTTTCACTGCAGGTTTTCCACACCAGTGTTTATACAGCTGTGAGCTGGAAGAACTGGTCCTCTAGGGAAGAGGTCCACAAATGGCAGAGGGTCTCCCCAGAAAGGGAGCCCTCCTAGGCTCTGGGGAGTGATAGCCTCATCCCAAGATGTCAAGAGATCAAAAGTGACACAATTTGCTCACTTGGCGTTACTGGTGTCAAAGACAAAGAGCAGTGCTGTCTTTCCAACCCCAGGGCTTCCAGTCTGTGGCTCAGAAACTCTGGACTAAGTTGAAAGAAGGCCTTGTAGATGTCTGGTGAATTGGGATGGCAAATTGGTGGTCTGGGACTGGACCAGTGCATCTTCTCCCTCACCTTGCTCCTTGATAGCCCAGGCTGTTCTCTGAGCTTGTCCTACCTTTGCTCTGCATTATGTTTTCGTACACTGGTCAGAATTTTTTCAGCAATATTTTGATTTCTTAGATATATTCTTCAAGCAAAAAAAAGCATTTTAAAATTTAAAAAATTTTTTTTTTAACCAGAAACATATGAATAGCAACATTTTTTAGGGAAAAATTTGTCTCGTTCGGCTTGCTCTGATGTCTGGAGTGGCTTGGTCAACAGGATGCCTAACAATGGCAGAAGTTGTGTGAAGGCTGGACCCTTCTCCCACCCCTTATCTGCCTCCTTTTTCACCCAGCCTCACCAGGCTGTGCTTGCAGCTCTCATTTATTGGCACTGACATTGTACAAGGTTCAGATAAAGCAGGAACATTCTTTCCTTTCTTTGTCCTTAAGCACTTAACATGTCACATCCGTGTTCCAGGGTTTTTTGAGGCAGGAATATTGAGGTTTTCTTACCTGTGTGGACAGTACCTCACACATGGCAGAGAACAAGAGGAGAAAGCACTGAGAATGCTGCTTCTTTCCCCTTTCTCTCCTTTTTTACTTGTAAAAATTACTGGAGAAGATTGCACTGCAAAGTCATAAATAAAGTATACTTGTCAGAAGCAACAGTCTTAAAATATTCTAACGGTTTGGTCGTGTTCTCTCCATAAATTGTTTATTGGTCAATATGGCCTGAACTTTCAGATGTATCTTCCTTATAAGTTTGCTGATATCTCCATTCAAAATACCTTCATCTAGCATTAAACTTTCGAGAAAAGCCCCACTTTCTACCTTTTTTCAGTGCTGACAGTTTCTTCTAAAGCTGGACATCTAGTTTATGCAGCATTACATTACCCTGTCTCTTATCCTTATGGAAATTGCTAGCATTAAAGGAGAACTCCATGGTTGTTACTAAAACTACTATGGGCAGTGGAGCTGAGGTCTCCATCTATGCAGTAAAGAAAATCAGAAAAGAAAGATCTTTGCATAAAATATTGCTCTAATTTGTATTCGACTTCACTAAGTCATGTAAATGTTCTTCAGGTAGCAGACTGACACTGTAAAATGATACCCTGATGAGTAAATTAACATAGAAAGAAATCCATGGAAGTAGTTATTTCAGACACATATCTGAATAGCCCATGTGCATACAAACCCAAAGATTTTTGCCAAAGTTGACACTGATCATTAATGCAGGAAACAAAATTTCTTCTAACTCTCCTGGACCCCTGCAGCACAGGGGATTCTTCCAATAAAGCAATCATCCATCAAGTATACAAAGGTATTTTAAATTAGAAGTTGTTCAGTCCACTCTTGATAGTTCCTAAAGAGGTTAGAGAAAGACCAATGGACTTAAAAACATTTTTTAATGGATGTAATGGCTGATAGATCAGATACATACAGCTAGTAAGTTATGCATGTTATGACATTTGGTAATTGCTTCTTCAATAAATAACTTGATAAGTTCCTGGAGAAAAGAAGGTAGTGTATCTCAGAATAAATTCAGTTTTCATCCACTCACTCACTGAGGACAATTTGGTAGGTGTCTGTAACTACATGCAGAATTAGATGTTCAGCAATCATTAAAAATAATGGGAACTTAATTGTGCTGATCCTACAGTAAGCCATGCACTCCTAGGACAATCCCTTTTTGTCCATTGCAATAGTATTAGCATGGGAGCACCTATAACTTAGAAAAGAAAGAGAAGGAACTGCATAAAAACCTATTTCAAATGGTTATCTACAGCAATTTTACTGATGTTTTACTAACTGACACATGAAGAAGAAGGCAAATAGAACACTCTGTAAGTTATTTTTGGTATTATAATTATTGATATTTTAACAAAACAAGGACTCTGTAATCAAACAGTTGATTTGTAACAGGATTCAAGTGGCATCAGATTTTAATCAAAATGCATTTTTAGAGGCTAGGAATTCATGTTAGATAATAATCATCTACCTGCCATGCATTCTTATGTATGAATAAACATCTACGCAACCCAGTAAGGGATTACAGAGATAATGCAATTTTGCTAAGGTCAGAAACACATTAATGGGATTAGCAAATAGTATGGAACAGTTACTAGTTGTACTGGTTCTCACTACTGTCAGCCATGGTTCATTAATTGCCTCAATAATAGTCAGGTATATATCAGTCATCATAATACAAATGAGTCTTAATGGGATATCCTTGTGTAGCAAGCAAGAGGGCACATGATGAGCTGTATGGGGCAAACAGGCAAGGAAAACAGGCAGAGACAACTCCTCGTTGAGTTGCTCTATTTTTTCCCCATTACATCTTACCCACTTGAATCTAATATCCCAATCCTTAGTCATAGAATTGATTTTGAGAGGCACTGTGCATACAAGTCAGCACAATTAGCTCAGCAAGAGCAGCTGAAACTCAACTGCAGTGTATTTAACACAGCACAGTTCCACCACACCCTCAGAAATCGCCCTGAACTCACCCGAGGGAGGATTAACCTTTGTGAAGTCTAGAATACATAGGAATAGCTTGGTCATGGTTCAGTCCAGAATTTCTATGTAATGGTTCCATTATTAATATAGCTGTAATATCTGTGTAGTATTGTTTACAAATCTCTTGGCGTATGGATGAGCTATAGCCTGAAACTCCACACACAAATGTAGGAACCTGATACTCTCCAAAACTCCTCCAATATCCTGTACTCACCTTAGGGACTTTTTGTAGGATCCAGATACTGTTACTCCTATCTATCTGTTCCTACAGACTTCTTGGCTTTCTGCCATGTTCGTTTATGAGCCTGTGAAACAGTTATTTCTCTTGTGTTTGTACTAGTCCCTCTCCAAGCCAGAGCAAAACTCTATACCTGCCACTGATCAGATTTGTCCTTTTTTTGTCTCTGTTAGTTATTTATGAAGACATTTACCATTTCTTCCTCACCATACAAATCCTTAGTTTTCATGCCCTCCTGAAGCTTCTTCCTCAGTTCAGTCTCCACAAGGTTTTATTGCTACTATAATTGTTCTCTTACAACGCTCTCTGTCCTCTTGAACGCGGGTTTGACAGATCCTCTCTTGTCATCTGCTTGAAGGCTGAGTCCCTGCTCTTCCTCACAGCACTGTATCTATGAGCCTCCTCCACTACAAGTGCTTAGCATGGAGCCTGCTCTGCCAAGGCAATGTGTCTGCCCCTCATGGCCCTTTCCTCCTCGGGAGGGTCACAGAGATGTAAAGCGTGCAGGGCAGTCAGTAGTTGACTGCTGCCTTTCCAATAGGCCTGGTAGCCTTTCCCCCTGTCATTATGAAGTGCACTTGTCACAGAAACACAGAATGTGAGGGGTTGGAAGGGAACTATAAAGCTCATTGAGCCCAACCCCTCTGCCAGAGCAGGGTTGTTTAAAAGGTTCTTCCATGGGGTTCCATGGGGTGCCCAGAAAAAGAGGATGTTTAGGCTTGCTATCAGGATAAATTTACCGGCCTGTGTTCACTCCCCCTTGCCTTAGAGAGAGATGCACATGAGAAGCAGGCACCCCTAAGTGCTTGCATGGTGCCTGCCTATTTCCATATCACATTCTGAAGGAACCATAAGACTGCAGCAAATCCATATGGGAAGCACAAACCAAACAGACAAGTGCAGTGGTTCTTCTCTGGAGATACTGTAGTTGGTTCATGCATGCAGCCCTTCTTTGACACAAAAAGAAACTGAGCATCCATCTAAAACAGACATGCACTGCTGATACACACTTTCCAGATTTTCTGGGGAGGAATTCATCTGCCCTTCACATGTCCTTCAGGAGGCAAGCTGATTTCCTTAGTTTTACACTGTGTTCCTTAAAAAAGTATTTGTGCTGTGAATCCTTAATACGTTACACCTTCAAGTCAAGCAAAACACAATATGGTTAATGGTTAATGCCCTCCAGATTATGTGTGCATTGGAAGATTTTTGGGGCAAAACTTAACCATTTTTTTTAAAGGAAACTGCTTCTTTTCATTTACAAAACAGTCCTTTGCAGGAATCTGCCTCCTAGTTCTCACTGGGAGTCAGCAGAACTTCACATCTTAAAGCACTTCTCTTCAGAAGTTATCTTAAACCTAAAAAACAGACTAATTTCAGCAATGGGCTAAGCACACAGAAGGCACTCCATATATAATAATCTAATGAGGTACCTATATTATTCTTAGGAGATTTTCCAACTAGTGCTATTTTAATTTATGTCACATCACGATTGCAATTCTAAATTAAATTCATACAAGCAAGGAAATTTATAGTTAAGCCTTTCATTCAATCCTTATATTGCTTCATTGTATCCAAGTTACATATTGCAATGGCTCTGAACTGTGTCTCCCAATACCCAGGCATGTAGAAAGGTTAATTACATAGACTCATTTTTTACCTTTGATTTGCTTCTTTGGTAGGCTAAAAGGAATCAGGTAGAACAATTGAGACCTGGTGTGCTCTCAACTTGAAAACTGCTAGCACCTCTTGGGCTGCTTTGCTGAGTGCTGCAGAGTTCAGCAGGGCAAACCCTACACAGTTTGGTGAGCACTCACTGGGCTTGCTCCATCTGCGCAGAAGGTGAGAAGCACGAATGGCTTCATTGCTTAAAAAAAAAAATGAAATAATATTACAGAAAGGCCTGACTCCGAAACAAATCCACACCTCCTGAGGGGTACCACAGCAGCTCTAACCAGCCCTTTCCTCTTTGGTGACAGCATAAACATGAAGGCATTGGCCCACAAGAGCACCTCAGTGCTGCCACCATTAGAAAAAAAAACGAGCGTCCCCAAGAGAAACAGAAAAGGAGGAAAACGAGAGAAACTCACAAAGCAGTCCTATAAACTGAACACCTCCACATTTCACTGATTACAGCTTAAGCTTGGACTGGTTAAGGTTTAGGTGTCAATGCCTGCATGTTCAGGCTTTTGAAGAGGTACTACCAAACCAACAGAGACAAAATTTTTAAACTTACAGAACGCATTTTACAGCATACCTTCACCTAGAGTGTCTGAAATCCCTTTAACTTATTTCTTGGCATATGAACTATACTTATGCTTTTCAAAGTAAAACAAATAGTTTAAAAACTGGAATCTCCTGTGACTGCATGAAATGCTCTTTTCATCCATCCATTCTTTAAATTAGGAACTGAGTCAACTCCTTCAAAACAGCTATGGTTTCTAAAGTCTGCAAGCACTTTTCAAAGGTGGAGTCTAGTTTTTGGAATACCATCATGATGTGCTCAGTAGTGTTCTAGCTGGTGAATTTTAAGTGTTTGACTGTCAGATAAAATGCATGTAACTATGTTATAAATTCTTGCAAAAAAGTAGGTCTTAGACATGCGTTGCAGTTTTCACAGTTCTATACTTTTTTAATTACCCAAGGCATTCTGATTGCAGAGCTACAGTGCAATCTATTTAGAACTGTGTTTTACAGTAATCTAATGGGCACAAAAAGCATATGGAATTAAGAAACATTTACTTCTCTTCCCCTTCTTCTTGTATCGCCAAAGATATTTAAATCAAATTTGTTTTTAAAACAAATATTCCCAAGGTAAGGACTTTTATATCAACTTCTAGTTAAGTTGTTTCTGCTGAATTAGAAACCTCTGGCAATTTTTCCCAATGAAATGTAAATGATGACATATCATTAACTAGCAGCATTACACCACTAAAATACTAAAACGTGCTTTGCTTGCCTCAAACTTCCCTCTCCTTAAGTGTAATGCCTTAGAGGCAGCAGTGTTTAAATGGTACAAAGTACTCTAGTAGCACCAGCCTGAATTATTATTCAGGAGAACAAGCTTCACATTCTTTCCTGCTAAGGCAGTATAGGGGCATGTTCGGCTCCTCCATAAAACACACTCATACACTATTACTGTCTAAAACAAGGTACAGTACTGACATGACAGATTCATGTTCCCAGCTGTGACATAAGGGCTCTTTCACAATACCACAGTGAAAGCCCTATTAAGAAAACATGTGCCGGACAGTACATCTGATGCAGTTAAATGCTATAAAAGATTTTCCAGGTGTTAATGAGTCGCACGAGTAGAATGAAAATGAGATGGATCCATGTGCTTGGAAATTCTCAAGAAGCAGGAGTCAGGCTCGCTGAGAGACAGACAAATAGTGCTTTATAAGCATCACTGGCCACACTCTGCACCTGACCGTGTGAGGTGATGAGCGGCCTTGACTGCTCACTGGGGGAACTGTTCATTGAGGATCGTTTGCATGGGAAAAGACAGACTTTCATGCCTTCCTGCAGTTTACTGCATCCTTTTACTTTGCTCTGTTTGTGAAAAAGCACTAGCTGTTTTCCCCTTTTTATTCTCTGTTTATTTATTTATTTAAAATGAAGGAAAACATTACAGCTGTTACTTCATTTCTAGTTCTTAGTTTTATGAGGCATTCAGACTGACCCTGTATGTATAAGAAACTCTCACTTAACTCATGTTAAAGTACTATTACTTACAGATTATGCTTTCAAAGGACAGAAATACACTCTTTCAAATACTTTGAAACAGCAATGGTTGAAATTTTTCAAGGCAGTGTTGGGACTTAAGATATATTCCCTTAAGCTATGGATAAAATAAGATGTATGGGCCACCCTGAAAATTTGAACCACTGATATTACAGAGTAAGTCCCTATACTTCCTTGTACATCGAGTATCTACAGTGAAACTTTTTATCCATTTTACCTGCTGAATTGACAGAAGATTGTTTAATTTCTGTGAATTTTATGGTTACCATCCTTCAGAAGCTAAGTTTTGTTACATCAAGATATGAGGTACAGTGGAGGAAGGCTGCAATGCAGATTTCTCTATGCTGTTGAGACCACAATCCAGTCTTAATCCTGGCATAGAATTGTATCTAGGAAAAAAAGATAATTTTGTCTTCATGCTAATTCCAAACTGGTTTTCTTTAAAAGGGAAACTCCCAGTAATACAAGAACCAATGGAGAGTCTCCTCTCAAAAATTACTTTAGACCCACCTATTTCCCACAATGACAAGTCAGTATTATTTTATCTTTCATTTTCAATCTAATATCCCACGTCCTCTTCCCACTCTTCCCCAAACCCAAGAGAGTTACTTAAATTAACTTAGAGAACTAAATTTTCATAAATGTGTAAGAATACACAGTAGAGCAAACCAATCTACTAGCACATTGACACAGATTCCTGAAATTAAAGTCTTAAGGGTTAAAATTCCTCTTGCTTGCCAGGTGGTCTGTGCAAATGTTGCATTCATACAATGTAGTGTCTGACCATTCAACCATATGTCAAACAATCCCTGCTATGACAACCAGATGTAGACATTGCCATGGAATGAAATTATCATTTTATTAATTACCCTTTAATTAGTTGATACAGCAGAGAACATGCAGTAATTTAGTCATAATTGGCCTGACTGAGACTCAATACTTACAAGGATGGAATCTGTGTGTGAGACTACTTGTTATGAATAACAATTATGTCTGTGACAATGCAATTTTATTATGAAGATGTACCCTGCATTTCAAACAACTTTTAGGTATAACACAGTATTCAGGATTCAACTATAAAATGACAGTAATTTTTTGCCTTGAATAAAAGTGTATAACCCTCCATGTATTTTACCAATTGTGTTACAATGATGAAAGAAAGACTTCCAATACCATGATAGCCAAAGCATGTTTTCAATGCATTTTACTATAGAAGTGAGGAGGTAACTGGTAAATTTTCTGTTTCAAAATGGAGGGAAAAACACTTTGCACTTCTCTCAAAATCTTCTTACTTGTCTTGAAATTATTTTAGAGTTTAACATAGTATTTGTGCAAGGGGTACACTATGCAGATTTTTAGAAACATTCTCTGTCAGAACATTGCAAGCAAAAACTTGAGCAGCGTCTCTTGCGTGATCACTTGATCACTACGCTTTCTGGATTTCTGTAAGAAGAGTAGAACATCCTCAGTTTTCTTGGAGTGCATGGGTGCAATTAAAGTTAGCAACATCACCCTCTAGACTGTACCAGTAACTAAAGTGCCTTGAAGACATCCTTTCAATACAGCTTGCTGTTAAGTCAGGAAAAATCTTCATAGGCAGAATACTAAGCATCACTGGTAGGACAAAGCACATTCAACAGCTTAATAGAAATGCTCATAAAGTAGATCTTAATGTTGGCCTTTACACACCCAGTTGTTAGGAGGGTTTTTTGCCATCACTTTGGAATAAACTCTAGAGTCACCATTCTATCCTTGCTCTTCTAAACTCTGTGAATGGAGTGAAGACTGCAGTGTTTTGGATTAGTTTTATACTGTTAGATAAACAACATGCCCTGTGTTTTCTCCACTTCTCCTTCCAAAACAATCTCACAAAGTGCAGGGCAAAACTTTCAACTAACTCAGCTTCAACAAAATACAACAAACCAACGTTTCCTTTCCAGTCTTTAGTGAAAGCTCACATTTTGATCTTCTTTTTTTCAGTAGTGGGTAGGTCCTAGCTTCCTGCTTAGGCAGTGACAGAAAATTACACTTGACTGAATTTCTTTTTAAACCTTTCCCAATTCCAGTGCTTTTATTTATTTATTTATGATGGTAGGACGGATGGGCAGGCTATGTATGTCTCTAAGCCAAATGACTCTTTCATATAACTACACTAAAGTCAAGGGAGCCTGTTTCCTTTACAATGAAATTTTGATAAACTCTTTTACTTTCCTTAAATGTCTATGAACTTCTTTGCAAGTTTTCCTTCTTTTAAACACTAACATTCTTCCATCTTTTCTGATAACTAATCCATTATTATGCTTCTTTATCACAAAGGTATATATGTGGAAAAACATGCTATATAGGAAGAAAAACATTTTTGCCTATGGTGCCATCTTCCAGTTAATATCAGTAAGTCATATTCTATTGCTTGCAAACGCATGGTGCTTGACAAGTTATAACCACCTCCAGTTCAAATAGACACAGGTTGTATTTTCCTGCTGTGTCACAGAGAACAGCTAACACAGTGTAACACGAGATCATTTCATTAGATTACCATCAAAGAGTCACCACGGCAAGGAACTCAAGTTGATGGGAGACACAATCACGGTGTTAAAAACTCAGAACTGTTTACCATTAAAACCTTGTGTGCCTGCCTGAAAAATGTCTTAGAGCAGCACAAAAGCTGGCACCATTAGCTTTCATCCCTGCTGAGTTGGCAATAAAATGCACACATAAGTAAAATGCATTAATTGGTATTAGTCAATCTAGTTAAGATGTTCATTCTCCAGGCATCTTCAGATTTAATTTCCATAAAATAGGATTTCTTTAAGTCTCATAATTTGATTTTGTCCAGCCAGAAATGATGTTGACACAGTGGCAGCAAAAGCACTATTACATCCCATCTTCACAAAGGTGTTCTCTATCTAAATAGACCAGGACCCACGTGCTCCTAGCCTAACAAAAAAAAAAAAAAAAAAAAAAAAAGAAAACCTATGGAACAGGAAAAGTGATACGTTTTCCTATTGCTATTTTTCCTCCATTTACCCGTATTCTTCCTACTGTGCACTACTGATTACTGCACTTTAAGATCAGAATGAACAATTAACTGCCTAATTATTCCAGTCACACCAAGCCACAATGAAATCTTTATTCAGTGTTTACAGCAATCTTTGGCAGAGACTGTCTTGCTGTTTTTAAACCAAGAAGAACTGCTCCCTTTGGCTCCCCTCGGCATCAGCTGCCTGGGTTTCAGAGCTGGATGCCAATAATCAGCCTCCTTTTTCTCTTCCAAAGTGCCTATTTTTTTTTTTTTATTTTTTTTTTAAGGGTGAAAAGACCTATTCTCATCAACTCCCCATATATTCTGCCTGATTTATGTCCCAGCCACTGGGTCTCTTCCTTCCGTATCTTTTACCATTTCTGTGCCCCCCACACTCCCTCCGCGCCGCTCCCGCAGTGCTCTCCGAGCCCCGGAGCCCCCGGACCCCCCAGGAGATGGGGGGGCGGGGGAGAAGGAGGGAGGCAGCTTCCTCCTCGGGAGCCCCGTCGACGCGAGAGTCAAGGGGTGTGTGTGCGTGTACTTTCCAGCTCACTCCCCCCACACACCCCCTTTTCCCACCTTTTTCCATCGCTTTTCCTCTTTCTGCAGAAAGACTCCGCGGCTGCTCCCCCCTCACCCCCCGCTTCCTCCCTGGGAAAGTTGGAGGGAGCCACTCCGTGCCCCGGGCGGCTCCTTCTGCCTCGGCTCCGTCTTTTCGACTTGCTCCCGGGTCCCGAGGGCGAGATGCGCTGCCGGGACGCTTCTCGTCCTGCCCTGCCCTGCCGTGCCCTGCCCTTCCCTTCCTGCCCTGCCCTGCCCTGCTCGCCCTGGCAGTGCACCTGCAGAGGGGGAAGATTGTCCCTGGCAAACTCCAGAGCGACCCGGTGTGGGCTTGCTTCGTCTCCCACCGCCTCCTCCTCGCCCTCTGCGGTTGGGCAGCTACGGGTCCGGGGGAAAAAAAAAAAAAAAAAAAAAAAAAAAGAAAAAGAAAGAAAACAAAAAACCCAAAAAACCCAACAAAAACCGAACAGAACGGGGAGCCCCCGCCAAGCAAACAACAAAACAAAAAACCACAGAAACAAAAAAAACCCATGAAAAACTAAAACCCAAGGGGAGGAGAAAAAGAAAAGCAGAAAAAAAAGAAAATAATTAAAGAAAAAAAGGGAATAGGACAATGAAAAAAGCAACAAAAAATAAAGAAAAAGACAAAATAAAAAGGGGACTTAAGAGGAGGGGGGACGAAAAATGAAAAAAGCATCACAGGTCCCCGAAGGATAGGACGGGTTACCTTGCAATGCAGAGAAGCTCCCTCCCGGCTGTCGTCCTGGCGATGGGACTTCCCTCCTCCGCCGGGTGAACCCCTCACATCTCCGCGCCCCCCCGTCGCTTCTTGCGCCGGGCGCCTCCGCGCAGCGCTGCCGCTGGCTCGGGGCTCTGGCTGCGGGGGGGAGGCTGGGAGGCGGGGGGAGCTGCGCGGGGCTGCGCGGCGGGCGGACGACGAGAAGGAGGAGGAGGAGAAGGAGGAGGCGGAGGGAGCCCCGCGGCCGCCCCGCTCCCCGGAGCTGCCCCCCCTGGAAGTGGCCGTCGCTGCCCCTGGCTCCGCTGCCCCCTGAATATCGCGGCGGGTTGAACGCTACCGCGGGGACCTGCGGGAGGCGATTGGTGCTGGGGAGCTGAGCCCTCCGCCGCCGCCCCAAGTCCCCCTTGCCGGGGAAACCCCCACCCCCACCCCAGATGCTGCCCCCGGGCAGCTCCGCGTCGGTGGGACAGGCGGCCCCGAATCTCCTCTCCCCGTGGCTCTTGAACTCTCGGGTGGGCTCGAAACCGCACCGCGCAGACTGCGAGACAGCGGGCTGCTGGGATGGAGCAAAAGTAAAGCTGGAGAGACGGAGCGCTGCTTTATTTAACAAAAAGGGTACGGAGATGAAAGCTGAAATTCTTGAGAAGGCTCAATTTTAATTAATAAACATCGTGAGACTAATGTCAGAGCTGCTTTTATGAGGGTAAACTGTTTAGTTTCCTAGAGGGTTTGTGTAAGACTTTGGAAACACAACCAAATAATAAAGGGGTTTTACATCCACTAAAGATGAGTTTAGTGTTCATAAAAGCTGCCCGACTTGCTGAAATACTCCCTGCCCACAGAAAGACAGTGGCAAGGGCAGTGTTAGGACAAAGCATCCGCTCTGCCTACCAATTTTCCTCGACCTCAAGTAACTAGGAGGGAAGGTATTAAGTCTGTCCCTGTGCTCGCTGTCATTCTTCTTCAGAGTGTGGGAAGGAAGCAAACTTGTACCAACTTTGATGACATGTACGTGTGAAAGAGATAGAGAAACGTGTCTGCTTGGGTATGAGATGGCTGTTACTTCTGCAACAGCTCCCTGTAGTAATAACTTCTTTTTGCTGCCAGTGTCTTGCCCATTCCTTGCCTCAGTTAAATTGATAAATCTCAAGCAACACAACTAAGCTTGGAGCAGAGCTCTGCCCCAGCAGTCTGTGATCAAGCCAGCGACTGTCAGTAGGAGACTCTAAACCTCATTATCAATTATTTGGGATGCTTCCAATGCTTCCAGTCCCTCAACAATTAGATCTTGAGATAAAGATTCAGATTATAGTCAAGATTTGCTTTTTTTTTTTTTTTACCCCTATCTTTTTTTTTCCCTTTCCTTTTTTTTTTTTTTTTTTTTTTTTTTTTTTTTTTTCCCCCTCTTTTTTTCTTTTTTTTTTTTTTTTTCTTCTCCAGATTTGCACTAAAGATTATTTGCAGAGCTAATGTCACAGTGGCTAGTTTTCTGGCCCACCTTTTTTTCATATTGGTCACAACATAGGACACAATACTTCTAACAACATCCTGGAATGTTATCAATACCCCATTACTGCTAGGAATCTGATTACAAGAACAACAACCTCTTGCTAGAATTGAGCTGGTTACTGAATGAATGTGTAATTTTTTCTAGACTAGAATTTTGTTCACAATTTTTACATCTCGCAGTGTATGCGCACCTCTCTATTTCTCTACTTCAATATTGTTCACTTAGAATTATGTCTGATTATAATCTAAAAGGCTAAACAGAAGCTACTTGAAAAGTTCAAAACTCAGTTTGACTCTAATTTGTGAGATGTTTTGTTTGTTTGTTTGTTTTCCCCAAACTGGACTGCAGTAAGGAAAAGGAGATTAGAATAAAGTACTTATGGCAATGGTAATGGAACAGCAGCTGCAGTGGGGGCTCTTTGATTATTGCATCTAGCACAGCACCATGAAAATAAAATGCTGATACTGTCTATTGTACAAGGTTGTAATTTCAGGTTATTATGTAGTACATAATGCAGCACTGATATATAACACGGAAAACCCAAGCTAATTCTATACTATAGAAAGCAAGCACTGGAAAAAATCCACATATTTAATACATAAGTTCTTCAGTTTCACATATACATGCAAAAGGGTTACCCAAATATTGTGTTCCCTAAAGCAGATGTGGTTGCATACTCTAATTTCTGTCTCATGTGTTGTCTTCCTTCTTAGGGATACATTGCAGTAATGTGCCTCTGACATCTTTTCTAGGGGCCCTTGTGTGATGTACAGTAAAATAGCAGGAACTTATATATTCAGCCAGTGTCTCATGCTCCCTCACAGTATAGGGCTGAATCATGCAATCTGAAAAGACCTCTCATGTCCCTCTGAAATCGGAGTTGAGAGTACACTGCAAAGAATGTGTTTATCAACAAACCTGTCTCAACATTACGTGGTATTAGCCACCAGATTTTTGTGGGGAAAATACGAGAGAATGTTTCAAATATTCACATGCAGAATGCATATACTTTGTGCAGAAGAGGTGGGTGAAGATCTAGCTCAACTCCTTCCTCAAAAACAAAAAGTAAAATTACAATTTTAAATTAAAGAATCTGACCTTAACTCTCAAACCTTACGTGAACCATAAAAATCAATTCCTGATCATTTCATTAAGCACAGTTGTGATGTGTTGTTCCCGTGTTACAGGAAGGACATGGAGCTCTTGGAACAAATCCAGAGGAGGACCACGAAGATGGTCAGGGGGCTGGAGCACCTCTCCTATGAGGACAGGCTGAGAAAGAGGGAGTTGTGCATCCTGAAAAACAGAAGGCTCCAGGGACACCTGGTGGCCTTCAAGTACCTGAAAGGGGCTTACAGGAAAGCTGAGGAGGAGCTTTTTACAAGGCTATGGATCAATAAAGCAAGGGGTAACAGTTCTAAACTGGAAGAGGGGAGATTTAGATTAGACATTAGGAAGAAATTATTTACTGTGAAGGTGGTGAGACCCTGGGTGCCCAGGGAAGCTGTGAATATCCCCTCCCTGGGCACGATCAAGGCCAGGTTGTATGGGGATTTGAGCAACCTGATCTGGTGGGAGGTGTCCCTGCCCATGACATGGGAGTTGGAACTAGGGGATCTTAAAGGTCCCTTCCAACCCTAGATATTTTATGTTTCACGATTCTCTGTTCAAATGTCTTTACATGAAAACACTGAATCTTTTATCTCCAGTACTTGATGTTCTCCTTGCCACTATACTATACTATACATAATGCTAAAACCGTGCAAATCAGAGTAAAAAATACTAAAGAATTCAGCATGCTGAGTAATTTTAAAATTGAAAGGCTTTCTGAGGGATGAAAGAAACATTTTGCTATCTCTGTTTGAACAAGAAAATTTTGTATGCTGCAAGCTATTTGCACAGTTGTCCTACAAGGAAAACCTGGAAAAAGCAGCATTATATATGGATATTACTTATGTGTTCATACAGTTTTCTGTCTTGCAGTGAAATAAGGGATGAGTTACAAGTTACCTAAATGACAAAGGTGAAGGAACAAGAGAGTAGGAAGATGAAAAACAACTATATTGCATTTCTGTGTTGTCATTGCAAGTCATATAGCAACTTTATGTTTCTTCCTTATACCTCTGCCTCACTTCATTCATCTCTGTTCAAGATTCTTCTGGAAAAAAAAGTGTATTTTGTAGATGAGGGCTACATAGTGGTATCACTTTGTGAGTGGCTAACATGAAACACCCATTCTTTACAAATACTAGAACCAGGTATTTGTACCATGAAGTGCTGGAGAAATTCATCTGATGTGGATTTTGTAGCACCTTCATGGCATTTTCAAATATGGGGTTCTTCTTTAACCCTTAATTTGCTTTTGCAGTTGATCATGATCATAAACACATCTGGTTTTATTGTGCAATTAATTGTGGCTTTTGAAAATGCAACCGTTCTTAAGGGTGCTACAGAGTCTATTTGAGAAAGGAAAAAGGTGAATATTAACTACACAGAATTCCATATTCCAAATGACAAAAATGAGGCCATCACCCCAAAGCTAGAAGTTTCCAAAGCAATAAACCCAATCCACAAGTTGCTGAAGAAGTGAAACATAAAGACGATCCATATATACCAAGGAGAATGGTGGAAGGAATATGTACGGTCATAAAATCACATCCACCTTTGTAAAATGTTACTAAACCAGTAACCAGATAGCTTTCAAGTTGTCATGTTCACAGGCAAGAATACCAGATCCACTTGTGTCCAAGAAAGGCCACAATGTCATGTGCTACAATGATGAAACTCCTGAATTATACATTATGTTTAAGAGGGGTGCATGCACATGAAATCCAGTGAAGACCTTAAAATGACAAGAGCACAGCAGAATGAAAAACTTATGGATGTACCTTGGAACCTGTCATTCAGCAGGCTCCAAGAAACTACTTTCTCAGTCACGTGCCTTTGTTCTTAGCTTCACTGTCTCTTTCTTCCAAGGAACTAGTGATAAGTCCTCAGCTCTAGATCAGGACTGGGCCTGAGTTTTCACTCTTTTCAGGGGGCTAGCTGAGCTTACCACTGTCAGGCAAACTTTTTAAAGGTCTCCTTTCTTGTAACTGAGCATCTTTGCTCTTCTTTCCTTATTTTGTATTACTCAGTCACTTAATACAGTGAGTTACTGTCTATATTGCTTAAGTATGGTATCACAGAATTACTTTGATTGGAAAAGACCTTCAAGATCATTGGGTCCAACCATTAACCTAATACTGATAAGTCCTTAACCAAAACATATCCCTAAGTACTATGTCTATATGACTCTTAAATACTTCCAGGGTTGGTGACTCCACCGCTTCCCTGGACAGCCTGTTCCAGTGCCTAGTGACTCTTTCAGTGAAGAAAGTCTTCCTAACATTCAGTCTAAACCTTCCCTTGAAGCCATTACCTCTTGTCCTATCACCTGTTAACTTCATTGAACAGACCAACCCCTGCCTTGTTACAATCTCCTTTCAGGTAGTTGTAGGGAGTGATAAGATCTCCCCTCTGCCTCCTTTTTTTCTAGGCTAAACAACCCCAGCTCCCTCAGCTGCTCCAAACTTTTCATCAGCTTCATTGCCCTTCTTTGGACATGCTCCAGTAGCTCAATGTCCCCTCTGTAGTGAGGGGCCCCAAACTGAACACTGTACTCGAGGTATGGCCTCACCATTGCTGGTTACAGGGTAGGGGAAGACCAATCCAACAAGGGTTTCTTCTTAGTTGCCTTTCCTTCTACCTTAGCTAAAAAAACCCTTACTCAAACATATATTAAAACCTACTGGCCATTTGGCATCACAGGCTTGTTTTGTATTATGTCTTGCTCTTTAAAAGAGAGACTTAGTGTCTTATACCTCTTCTTAAACCTAATTCTCAGCTTATCATTTTTGTCTGTTGTCTCTTTAAAGGGACGCAGGATTCAGTTTGTTCTTAACAGCAGTCCCTAGGAAAGGCAATGACTTGAACATGGACTTCCATTTCTGCATTTTGCAAAAAGACCGTCACCCTGGTCTACTCTATCAGCATCTTCAGGAGAGTAATTTGCTATCACCATTTGTCTGAAGCCACTGAGGAAAGCACTGCCTTTTCTCCTGCTGACAGAAGCTCTACTTTTCCTTCACACTGAGACTAAAGCTCCACAGCAGTGCCAGGGAGTCCCAAGAGCAGGAGTCAGCTTTAAAGCTCTGGACTTTATTAGTTTTGTTTGAAACCTGATTTTGTTTCAAGAGAGCAACAACAACATTCAGAGAGTCCTAACCACATCTGAAAATTTCATCCCAGATAGAGGGCACCGCCTGAATGGCTGAAAGTCTCAGAGAGAGCTGTGCGGCAGAGTTGTGGCAGAGCTGTGGAAGTGAAGAAGCCACAGAGGTGGCTCCTGTGAAAAGCTGCTGGAGCCTTCCCAGGCTCCAATTCTGGTCCTGCCTCTGGCCAAGGAAAAGCAGATACAGGAAAGATGAATACACATTTGTAACATATTCAAAAAGGGGAAAACAGAACTGCAAAAATAAAAATAAAAATACCTTCAAAACAGGGGAGAAGAGGAGAGAGTGATGCTGGAGCAGAGATATCAAGGCTGTTGAGGAAAGAGGTGTAGAAGGTGCCTGAGATTTCCCTGCAGCCTGTAGTGAGGTGGCTGCTGTCCCCCTGCAGCCCACGGAGGAGCAGGGGGGGGCATTCTGTGCAGGAACACGGTGGGTCATATGTGGATTTACAGCCCATGAGGGATTACAGTGGGGCAGATGTGGCTCTGCAGCTGTGTAGGACCCCGTGTCAGGGGAGGTGACTGCTCCCGCAGCAGCCGTGACTCTGTGTGCAGCCCGGGCTGGAGCAGTCTGTGCCTGAGGGACTGCACCTATGGGAGGGACTCATGTCCCAGGGGTTCCTGAAGGACATTCCTGGGAGAGGGACCCCGCATTGGAGAGGGGGAAAAGTATGAAGAGTCCTCTCCCTGAGAAGGAAAGAGCAGCAAAAACTCTGTGTGGGGAACTGATCTTAAACACCAAATCCCCATCCCCCTGTGCCACTCAGGGGGAGGCAGGGGTGAAGCACTTTGGTCCTGAGAAGAAGGGAGTGATGTGGGGAAGGTATTTTAAGATCTGGTTGAGTTTTCTCATTCTCCTGTTCTGACAGATTAAATTAATTATTTTTTCTCCCCAAGCTGAGTCTGTTTTGCCTGTGCCATAACTGGGGAGTGAAAACCTTCCTATCGGTGTCTCTAATCATGATCCTTTAGATGGATTTTCTCCTCCCTGTCCCACAGTGGGGGCAGGCGATGAGTGAGTGGAGGCCCACTTGGTACCAGCTGGGCCTAAACCATGGCAAGATGTGAAGGGATTGCCATGGCACCTTGGCCTTGTCCTGGCCTCTCCCTGACTGCTCCTGTTCAGTTTGCTTGCTTTTACCACGTGGCATGTGAAATTTCCAAATGCGAAATACACACAACTAAACTATTATGACTCAATTTACTCTTAAATTTTTTTTTCCAGCAACATATCTTAACGTACACTGATGAGGAGCTTTTCTGTTCTTCCAGCCACTTGTGAATCTCCTAACTGTACCAGTCAGGCAAGAGGAGTGAACTGTTTGCTCTGGGGGATCTACCCCAAGATGTGATGTGTGTACTATGGGTAGTATGCAGTTTACAAGCAATTGTCAAATTGCTAGCTACTCACTTGTCTGCAGTGAGAGAACTGTAGGTAATGAAGGACTTCTCCCCATACATGATGACAGGGCATAATGGGAAAGTAATAAGGTGAGGAAGGGAAAACACTTCAGGTCTCTATATGAATATTAAAAGGAACAGTCCTCTATTGTCAGAATTTAAGCCAGTGATGTCTGTACTTGGACTGCTTTTCTTGATTGCACTGAATGTCACAATACAAATGCAGCATAACTCTGAGAGCCCAGCACTGTTCTTGTTCTGTCTATGGGAACTGGGCAGTGATTTTTCTTTGAATACATCATTTACAGCTCGCTACAGTGATTCTGCAGAGTCTATACATATCCTTAGCACAAAGCAAAGAATGAAGGGCATTATGGAGAAAGAAAGATACTACAGTGACAGAGAAAGATGAATTCCATAGCACGAGCACATTACACATTCCATTCATATGAATAAAATTACATTTTTTTTTAAACATAAAGGATTTTTCAAAATACATGTAATATGGTTATATTTAAAGAGATCTTGTATGCAGCCTACATGTCAGCACTGACATAAACTCTCTGGCAGTGAATTATGATATGATTATCTATTGTGCAAAGATCTATTTATTGATTCAAGTCACATATACTTGCAAGGCAAGGTTTGTAGACACAGGTAATATTTTTTATTAGACCAGCTGATTAGAATGGAAAGATGGATCAGGCACACAAACCCTTCCCAGAGCGAAAAATGGTCTGTTTTTTTCCCCTTGGTAGTCAAGTTGGTACTCTTTTTCCCTAGACACTTTTCATAAAAGATGTTATTTCTCCTCACAAACTTATCTTCTGTTTCAGCCTTAGATCACAGTTACTCTTACAATGCTGATGCTTATGTAATTATAAAATAACCTATCTGGGAACTTAGATACACCTTTGCATTATTAATAGCCTAACATATTTTCACTACTGTACTGGGAATATACTTAGACAAAATCTTCTCCTGACCACCTGAAATAATAAAATTGCAGCCTACAAGTGTTGTGGAAGTTTATGGAAAGCAATTTTCAGTCACAGGGTATTAAGCTGTGCTAGGAGTCGTTTGCTAGAAAACAGATGCATTCCTTGGACTTGCAGTAGGTGTACCCCATCACTCCTGTGTCTTACAGGTCACAGAAAGATCTAACAGTGTTTGTTTGCCACTTCCTTGAGATCCCTGCTGTTGCAGGGAATGGCTTGGAGTCTGTATTTTCTAAGTGTACTTCTCTACAATTAGGCAGTTGTTCTATCACATGATGAACCCTTTCCACCTGAGAAGGGGAATGGAAAAAGAGAGGAGACCCACGGGTTGAAGAGAAAACAGATTTCATATAATACAGGTTTGAATAATAAAGAACTACTATTAATCCCAATACTTGTATGAAATAGAGAGTTATACTCAGCCCATACAGTGGTCACAAGCTGTGTGCTCCCAGGAGTGAATGTCAGATGTCAAACACTGCAACCACCACAGCTCCAGCAAGAGTGACAATCACAGCAAATGGGAGAGAAGGCTTTGGGGAAAGAAAGATGGATGAGACCCTCCAGAAACGACAGCTACTGAGGAAGAGCCCAGTCCCCAGAAAAATTCCCAATTTATGGTAAAGGATACTTCTGTTGGCCAGCTTGGGTCAGATGTCTTGGGTTTAACTCCTCCTAGCCCAAGCACCTGGCTTGCTCAAAACTGCTAAAGACCTTGATCACTATGGAAACCCACATAGGATGACTGGCCACAAACTAAAACATAGTGTCTTATCAACTTTGTTCTCAGAGACCCAGGTGCTACAATCTTCTCAGAAATTTCAGCTTCCCTGAGCAGAAAATGGATTGTATAATTTTATCCCAGTGTAACCAGGACAGGACTTTAGGACTAAATAGGTAACAGAGGGTCTTCAGTCTCTGTTGGGACTCAGGTAAGATTTAGGGTTTTCAGTTGGTACTTGGCTTGAGCTTCAGAAATCCACCTGATTTTTGGAGACACATAGCATCTTTTTCCTCTTGAAATCTACATAGTAACCTCTAAGTAGGGATCTCGTTAACTGTGCTTTTCCCCTGTTCTTCGTGTGTGTTGCTTCTGAACTTTGGTGCTGTTGAGGTCCAGAGCCAAAAAGCTCAGGGATCTTTTGAACAAAGTCACCAGCAAGTCCTGTCTAACTGGGAGCAAATGGCCACACAATGTGGAAACACTTTGGTGAGGAGTGCAGACACAGCTCAGTGTCCCTGGAGGAGCCTCAGTGGTGGCTCTGAGGGCAAAACTCTGCACCAGAGCTGATCAATTTTCCCTGAGCAGGGAAGACAGCCTAAGAGATTGCTAGGGGACAAAAATGGGCATTTTGGACTTCTCTGCAGAAAGCCCTCCGGGTGGTTTGAAGAGCTCTCACCCACCAGCTGTAAGCAGTGTACCAGGAACAATGCCAAACTGTCAACTACATCAACAGGGAGAAGTTTTAGTTTCATCTCCCCCCTTCACAATCCCCACTGACAGGCAAAAATTGAACATGTCCTTAACACTAGAAGAGAGGAATCTATTTTGCAGCGTGCTACTGGCATGATCTAGACAAATTGCACCTATATTTTATTTGAACCCATCACAATGCAACATAACAAGGCATTTCAATTACCTCAACAAGCTACCAATACAACTTTATCATCTCAATTTTTCATCCCTTTTTTCCAACTCGGCATTTCTTCTATATATCACTGTAAATCTCATCAGTCTCAGCCCAATTTAAGCTATAAATTTCAGTCACCATCTGTAGCTTAAAGAAAAGGGGAAGCTGGCAGTGACGAAAGCCAAAGGCCCCAGTTATTGCCTTGGGCCTTACCCTTTGGAATGGGAAAGTGGATGGGCTCATTCATCCCAGAAAGAGGCTGAGCTGTTGAGTCCTGTTGCAGTGAGCAGGGCTGCAGGGTCAAGCTGCCCCAGGAACAGAACCACGTGTCTCACTAAAACAGAATTTAGGCTATGGTTTAAATCACCATGTCAAAGCACAGTCTTAGTCTGCATATGTAGAGCCCCAAGACAGACCAGAGCTGTGCATACAGGGCTCGGGCAATGTATTTAACCACAGCAACCTTTATGGTCTTTTGGCATGCTATTCCTGCCTTCAAAGAAGGGGGCAAGTTAAGCAGAAAAACAACTATTTGCGTATTATCTAAAATGCACTGAAATTGCAACAGAAAGAGTGAGAAAAAACTGATTTTGAACCATAATTATATTTTTTCTAAAAGACAGGGACAAAGCTTAATGTTTTCAAAGGTTTTATGGACACACAGAAGAGGCAAACATGTTAAAATAATACTGCAAATCAACATACTTACATGTTTATTAATTCTGACTTTGCCATATGTGATCAAGCATTTTACTAAATAAACTCCACAAATTATAGATTACTGTAGCTAAGAATCTTCATGGCACTGATTCATAAGCTCTGGTACTGAAATAGCTCCCCTGTAAATGAATATTTACGATAAAAGTATGCTCATAAAAGTTCCAAAGCATTTTCTAGTGACAGTCTGTTCAACTATTTAGTGATTCAAAAGAAAACTCTCCAAGAAAAGCTCCGTATCAGTGAAGTACATAAAATATAGAAATGTATGAAAAATGACAAAGGCAGTATGTTACTGTTGAGGTGCCTCTAACTTGATTGCTAAGCTGGTTGAAGTAGCTTTTCATAAATGAAATATGTTGTCAGTTTTCATAGAACAGATAGAATAAGAGCAAAGTCAACAAAAAGTCTCTTCCTTATTTTTCTTTGAAGACATTGCTTTCTCTGAAATATAGTAAAAATCTGTGTTCAGGGCACGTTACCTAATTCTGAGGCATGTTCACAAGCAGACACGCAAGAGGCTAATTTACATGCTTAAAGCAACCAAAACTTTGCTTTGCATATGTAAATGTACCTGCCCAGTGTAAGAAGTGGGCTTTCCACTATGCCCATGTGTGAGCAGGGTTTCCAATCTTAAAAAGCCAAAAGAGTCTGATCTGCTACTGCTGTCACTGTAGCTGTCATCACAGAGCAATTCAGGCAGAAAACCTCAAGACACCTATCAGACCAAATCCTGTGGACTTTACTCAAGGAAAAAATCTTGTCGGTGTCAACAAACATTTTCCCCAAAGATTTGGCACACAACTGAGCCTTTTTTATACACTCATATTTTAATATCATTGACTATCTGCAACAAAAGCAAAATAGATTTTCTTCTTTAACTCAGGGATCAAGGCAGTGGACTACTTTTATAATTTTAGCATACCTTGCAAGAAGATGAGTTCTTTTGTGAATATAGAGAACTGTGTGAAGAAAAGTTCCTTTAAAGACAAGTTACAGTGGTCATATACAGGAGTATTAATCACTCAGAGCATGTTTTTTTTTTTCTTATGAAATGATAATTTTAATGAGAAGCATGCACTTCATGTCCAAAGGGTTCAAAACAGTAACTTTTAGTCAACAAACCTACATCTTGGCTGCTTTTTTTAGTATTGAGTAGGACTGTACCCAGAGCAGGGTCTGTTCTGTCAAAGACAGTATTTCCTTAGGCCAAAATTCCAGCTGGGGTCTGTTTGCTGGAAATGACACACGCTTCAGTTTCCAGGTCTGATCACCTCCCTACCACAGATTCCAGGTTTACAGTTTTAAGGTAAACAAATGACGATGAGTTCTCAATAGCACCTTTGGGTCCAAGAGCTGGAGAGAAGAGAGAAGAGCCCAGTCACTTTCTAAGAGTACCTGCAAGAGGTAAATCTAAGAGGAGCAAAGAGAACATTTTCAGGAAGCACCTTATTGGCAGCATGGACAGATCCTAGCTGAAAAATCATAAAAAAGAAAGAGTTTCCAGAGAGCTAAACCTGCTTTGAAATTCAGCAGACATTTTTAGCAACAATAAAGAGGAGATGGGTCTGGACTTTTTCAAATGGTTTTAGAAATGCTGAAATAGTTCACAGTTGGAAACAGCACTGCACATAGGAAGGTAAGATTTTTGTTTGTTTGAAAATGAAAGACCACAAAGAGAGAAAATTAAAAGATAAAAGATTTAAAAATACCCAATGACTTATAAATAACACATTTATTTTTAAAATGTCTGTAGAAGAGACATCACTCTTTACTAAGCTCTACCAGATATTAATTTATCATAATGTAAATGGTTTAATTAATGTTTAATGATATAGCACTTTCCACAGGAACTGGTCTCCAAATACACTGCTTTAGAAAAGGGATGTGGTACCCTAAGAAATACATTTATGTGAGATGGGACAATTGTGTGGCTCATACTAATAATTTTAGCTGCAGCAAAGCCAAGGGAACAGTGTCGATTTCTACAACTCTGCTCCCCCAAAATGATACAAATAACAGATATTATCTTAGTGCTTATCTCATTCATCTCTGTGTGTATACCCCTTCAAAGCTCTTTTCCTTTTTTGATGACACAGAAAATGAACGGACTTCGTGAGATCACTGAATTACATTCTTCGAGACAACTTCTTGTAAACTACAATTTTTGCAGTGCTATCTTCTACTGCTATGTACTCTGATGGCAAATGTCACCTGCCTACTTGTTGCTAAGTCATGTAGCAACAGCCACACTAGATAAAATGAAGAAACTATAAGAAAACTCACAGTATACAATAACATTACATAGGTTAAAACAACCCCAAAACTACAACTGTTAGATTCCCTGTAGACATAGGAAGAGGAAACCCAACTGTATGCAAAAGGTTTATATTGAGACAGATTTCTAATTGTACAGTATTGTAAAGATTGGAGTGTATCACAACAACTAAATATAAGATTTGAGTAGCATTTACATATTTTTTTTCTTGATTTAGTATTTTTACTTTGCTTAGATGATTTGTCAAGTTTCTGTCTTCCATATAGTAAGGAAAAAACTGAAAGACATTTTCATTTCTAAAGTTCTCCAGAGTGTGGGCTTTCAAACAGATATAATTTTCCAAGTGCTTTGGAAGCTGTGTCAGTCACAGGGCTATTTTTGGTATAGCCACTGGCAATCCAAGAGCAAAGCAGAATGAATTCTGGAGCAAGATGAAGACCAAATACCTCCAATTCTAACTAGGTGGAATTATCTGTAGGAAAGAATTTCTAAATCAAACTATAATATTGTTTGGTACAGAACTGCCTGGCAAGTGGAGGAATACAAGTTAATCTAGGTGCTAGGATTTTATTTTATTGAGGTATACTTTTAAATATCAAAAGTTTCTGACTTTTTATATTACTCTTTTCATTTTTTAGCTTTTGGAAATATAGTTATGTTGTTTTCAGCTATAGCAAATGTGCTGCTCCTAGAGCTTTAGCTCAGCCATTACCAATATTGGCACTATTACAATTCAGAAAAGCACTGAAGTTCAACATCAGTGTAGTTGTTTTCTGAGTTAGTTACCTACAAGCAGATTTACAATTTGCTTTCAGTTTCTCCACGGGTTCCATCACATGGTACATGTACTTCAGACAGTTTCAGCTAACTCAGCCAGTTTGTCTCCTGCAATGAAACACCCATTTCCTTCAGTGACAATTTATGTTAATGGTAATCAGATGCTTTTTTAATTAACAATGGCCTACAAGCATCCTAATATATTTCTCCCTCTCCCTGGCGGCAGTTTTTTTACAAGACTGTGTCACTCCATTTCATTTGAAACTTGGGAGCTGTTACATTTTTTCAGACAACATAGGTCCCACAGCCCCTTCATTTTTGTTTTCACAGCATTTATATTCGTATTTCCCTGTCATTGCAGGTAGCTCTAGAAATGGTTCACAGTGGGGGGCTGGGGGAAAGCTGTGTTACTCCAGCAGTGCAAAATTCATCTTTACATGTGCAGCAGCTTTGAAATTGTGCAGATTCACTGACTTCCTACACATACTTCAGGTGGCTCCATATTACATGTACAGGGTTGCCTTGGACACACTATCAAAGTGGCAAGGTTATATGTTAGTAGTAATAGCTGTGTTGTAGAAAACAACCAGTAAAAGTAGGCAGTAGAGACAGTAGACGTATATATACAGAGAGAGAAGGCTGCGATGTCAAATGTAATTCCTTTTATTCTATGCCATATGTATTTCTAAGAAAGAGTACTACTTAGAAATTTCTTCAGTGGATAAGGGTATACTCCCTACTCTTGCCTCCTCCCCACACACACACAAAAAACCCAACTAGGTTTATAGTTCGGAATTGCTAACAATTTATTTTCCAGAGCCTTTTTTCTCCACTTTTTGTCTGTCAGGGATATTTCTACCAAAGAGACGGTGCAGGCGACTCT